>NC_067406.1:122668057-123918057 GCF_009764475.1 Pristis pectinata
GCCTGGGATTTGGAGTTGCCACCTACAGTTCATAGTGGCAGTAGTGGCACTGAGGGGAGTGGTGGTTTAAATATATGGTGTCTTTGGCATTCATTAGATATCTCAAAGGCCCTTTATAGCGAAAGGCATTACTTTTAAAGCATTCTCACTGCTGTTAGGTGGCAACAAGACACCCAACTTGTGCACAGCAAGGTTCCACTAGCGGTAATGAGATAAAAGACCAATTAATCTCTTTTACTGGTAATTCATGGAGGAATAAATGTTGACTGAAAGAACATGAAAAGGACTCCCTGTTCTTTTCTGAATACCATCAAGAGATCTGAGTGATTGAAAGGTAAAGAACTACATTTCTAAAATAAGGAATAAAAACAGCAGACGCTGGAAATACTCAGCAGGTCAGGAGGCATCTGTACAGAGAAGCAGAGTTGACACTTCGGGTCAATGACCATTCATCACCTTATGAAGGATTTCTTCTCCCCACCCTGCCACCAAAAAGCAAAATGCAACATATCCTGGAAAACTGAAGTAATTTCTCTCTCCACAGATGCTGCCTGCCATGCTGTGTATTTCCACTAATATCTCTGTTTTTATTAAGGAATTCCCCCACACCAGTTCCTGGACAATCATTCCTAGATAAATTGCAGATTGTGTCTGAGGCCAGCAGAGAGCCCAGTGTTGTCCACTGCTAGCAACAGAATTCTGGATCTTTGCATCTGAAGATTAACTGTGAGACAAATAGTGCCCTAGAATCATTCGGGGACCAACCTGGGACTTAATCTTTGTAGGTTGTATGTCCTGGTTGTCCTCATGTAAATAGGGGGTTCCCTATCCAGTGTAGGATACTTGTAATTCTATGGGAATGTAGAGGGATGGGTGAGGAAATTGAGGGCAAGGAGACAGAGAGGTAGAGAGAGGAAGGGAGGAGCAATGAAAGTTGAAGAGAATGGGAAATGGAAAAGGCAACAAAGAGAGGAAGTGATGAAGTTGAGGAAAGACCAGAGGTAAAAGAACAAGAACAAAAAATGTTAACGTTTAATATTGCAAGCATTCCAGGGCATTTTGTAGAAGCAGTACCAAAATTTGACCTTGGGTCAGATATGAAGCAAGGCTTTACAGATTGTCTAAAAGGTGAAAAGACTGGTTGAGAGGCCAAAGAGTGTTTCTGGGTGTGGATTGGAATTCTAGTCTGGAACCTCGGCAGTTTATGGTACTGCTACAGAACGTGGGTTAGTTATGCTTGGCAAACATCATGAGTCAGGAGTTGGAGCAGTGCAGATAGCTCAAGGGTTATTGGGCTGGAGAAGATTATGGAGATTTGAAAACAAGACCCAGAATTGTGTTGATGAATCGGAAGCAAATGTAAGCTAACAAGTACAGGTTGATGGGTGAACAGGAATGGCTGCAAAGTAGGAGATGGGAAGCTCAAATGTACAGAAGGTAGAATGAGGCACACCAGCCAGGAATGTGTTAGAATAGTCAATGGGTGTCAATGGTGTAGCTTTCAGCAGCAGATGGAGTGAGGTGGGTCAGAGGTGGCAATGTTGTTCAGATAGAAGCAAGCGGAATCTAAACTGAAGTGAATGTCCAATTTCACAGTGACAAAAAGTTTGCGAACAGTACGGTTCACTTTTACACAGATGTTTGGTAGAGTGGTGGAGTCCATATCCAGGGAATGGTGTGTGATGGAGACCCCCAAACCACAGCTTTGATCTTCGCAAAATTTAACTGGTTGATAACATCTGCTGTTTAGTATTGGATGTCTGGCAACATAGAACATGGAACAGAACAGCACAGGAACAGGCCCTTTGGCCCACAATGTTGTCCCAAACTAATTAAATTAGTAATCTAATGCCCAACTAAACTAGTCCCTTCTGCCTACACAATGTCCATATCCCATTTCCTGTATATCCATGTGCCTATCTAAGAGCCTCTTGAATACCTCTATTGTATTTGCCTCCACCACCACCCCTGGCAGTGCATTCCAGGCACCCACCACTCTTTGTGTGTATATTTAAAAAAAACAAACTTGCCCCACACATCTCCTTTGAACTTATCCCCTATCACCTTAAATGCATGCCTTCTAGTATGAAACATTTCAACCCTGGGGAAAAGATACCAGCTACTCTATCTGTGTCTCTCATAATCTTATAAACCTCTGTTAGATCTCCCCTCAGCCTCTGTCACTCCAGAGAAAACAACCCAAGTTTGTCCAACCTCTCCTTGTAGCACATGCCCTCTAATCCAGGCAGCCTCCTAATAAACCTCTTCTGCACCCTCTCCAAAGCCTCCACATCCTTCCTGTAATGGGACGACAGAATTGAATGCAATACTCCAAATGCAGCCTAACTAGAGTTTTATAAAGCTGCAACATAACTTCCCGACTCTTGAACTCAATTCTTCAACTAATAAAGGCAAGCATCCCATATGCTGCCTTTACCACTCTAGCAACCCCTGCAGCCACTTTCAGGGAGCTATGGACTTGGACCCCAAGATCCCTCTGTACATCAGCACTGTTAAGGATCTTGCCATTAACAGTGTACTGTCCCTTTACATTTGATCTACCAAAGTTCAACACTTCACATTTGGCTGCGTTAAACACCATCTATCATTTCTCTGCCCATATCTGCAACTGATCTACATCCCACTGTATCCTTTGGCAGCCTTCCACACTATCCACAACATAACCAATCTTCGTGTTGTCTGCAAACTTACAAACCCACCCATCTACATTTTCATCCATGTCATATATAAAAATAAACAGCAGAGGTCCCAGTACGGATCCCTGCAGAACACCACTAGTCATAGACCTCCAGCCAGAATAAGTCCCATCGACCACTACCCTTTATCTTCTCTGGGCAAGCCAATTCTGAATCCAAACAGCCAATTCACCTTGGATCCCATGCATCTTAATCTTCTGGATGAGCCTCCCATGAGGGACCTTGTCAAACACCTTACTAAAATCCATGTAGACAACATCCACAGCTCTACCCTCATCAGTCACCTTCGTCACCACCTCAAACCTCAATCAAGTTAGTAAGACACGACTTTCCCCACACAAAGCCATGCTGACTGTCACTAATTAGGCCATGGTTTTCCAAATGCTCATAATTCCTATTCCTAAGAATCCTCCCCAGTAACTTCCCTATCACTGACGTGAGACTCACCGGTCTATAGTTTCCAGGATTGTCCCTATTTCACTTATTGAATAATGGAACAACATTAGCTACTTGTCAGTCCTCTGGGACCTCGCTTATGGCTAGTGAGGACATGAGATATTGGTCAAGGCCCCAGCAATCCCTTGCCTCGCCTCTCTCAATAAACTGGGGTATATTCTCTCAGGCTCTGGGGACTTATCCACCTTAATGTTCTTTAAAAGACTCAACACTACCTCCTTTTATCTTGAAATGCTCTAGCATATTAGCATGCTCCACACTGATGTCCCTATCCTCCACATCCTTCTCCTTGGTAAATGCTGATGTAAAGTACTCATTTAGGACCTCTCCCACATATTCTGCCTCCAAGCACATGTTCCCTCCTTTATCCTTGAGTGGTCCTACCCGCTCCCTAGTTATCCTCTTGCTCTTGATGTATGTGTAGAATACCTTGGGATTCTCTTTAATCCTACTTACCAAGGACATTTCATGGTCCCTCCTGGCTCTCCTAATTGCCTTCTTGAGTTCTTTTCTGGCTTCTGTATAATCCTCAAGGGCCCTGTTTGATTTTAGCTTCCTAAATCTTTACACGTGCTTCATTTTTCTTGACTAAATTCACCACCTCTCTCGTCATAGAGTTCCCTTACCTTGCCATGCTTGTTCTTCCTTCTTACTGGAACATACCTGTCCTGTCTTTTGTGCAGTTGGTCTTCAAGCACCCTCCAAATTGTCACATGTGGACTTGGCCAAGAACAGCTGAGTCCAATTAACTCTCCCTAGTTCCTGGCTAATACACTCGTGATTTGTCCTGCTCCAATTTAATACTCTCCTGCAAGGTCCATACTTATCCTTATCTATAGCTATCTTAAAACTTAAGACGGAGTCCTTAAGAAACTTGAGAACCAGTCTAATAACTTAGGTGTTGGAAAGGTCAGAGGTGGTGATGAGCTGGAGTTGGTTGTCTTCAGTATTTATGTGGCAGTTAGCAGGGTATTTTACGAATGATGTTACCAAGTAACAGAATGCAGATGAGAAAGAGAAATGAACCAATCACAGCTCCCTGAGGATACTAGAGGAAAAGAAACCATTGTTGGTGATTCTCTGGCTTTGAATGAACAGATAAGTCTGGAACTAGGTGAATGTGATCCAATCCAACTGGACATTAGAAGAGGATAGTTTGTTTAAAACTTGCTTTCAGGTGGAGAAGGATGAGCGATTGCATATTCTCTTTTTTTTGTATTGATATGGGACATTATTAGTGACGTTGATCCTAACCAAGTTGGTATCACAGCTGGGTGGAAACTTGATTAGAAGGATTCAAGCAAGGAGTTACAAGAAAGGTGGCTGTAAATACCAATGATGGAAATGTGGCAGAAGCTAGGACTGGTATTTGAGGGATAAGAAGATGAAAATGCTGCAGACAGCTTCTTGCTTCATGAAGGAAATGAAAGAGATGACAAGATTTTAGTTCAGCAAAGCATAAAAGGAAAGTGCTGTGGGATTGAAGAGCATGAAGAATGGAGACAAGTGGAAGAAAAGCTTCAACGTGGAAAGAGTTGGAAAGGGAAACGAAGGTTAGTATTTTCTGAGGATGGTGCTTTCAACTGAAATATGATCTATTATGGCCCCAATTTTGTTAGAATGTATGAATTCAACAGGCTAATGGCCACAAACAAAAACAGTCCAGAAGTTTGGTGGGATGACCCTGAAGAAAGAGCATGTGGTGTCCGCTGCTTTCCTTGAGGCCTCGCGTAACTAACACGGGCCAAATTGCATCCTAGATATAAAGATCAGTATTTTAACTTGCTTTATTTTTTGTCTGGTGGGGTGGAGGGACCACAGAAATGCATCCAAAAAGTAATTAAAACTGCAAGATTCAAGAAATGGAACAAGACACATAGAACTTTATCTTGCTCATCTAATTTGATTCCAAGACATTATGCAAAAGGTGCTTGCTTGTGAACTATCAGCAATCTTCTGCATTAATGTATTATTTTATTATCAATAGCGAATTGAGTTGTTCCTAGAATAACAATTTTTGAGTAACAGTTTTCTTTGTTTAGAATCCTAAAACTGAGGAGGCTACTCATTTCACAGTGGCTGTGCTGGCACTTCTGAAGAGTGATCCTGTATGTTCCATGGTTCTGCTACAATATAAGGCTGATGGTTTAATGTGCTATTGCAGCTCCTTCTTGGGTTGTAGCAATAGGACTCAGCGACAATTTAGGCAATTTAGATAAACAGAGATAGCTCAGTGTTTTAAATTGCATTGTTTTAGAAATGGAAAGAAGTTAATTTACCACAAAAAGGAACACACTTAGGAGCTAAGTATTTTCAGCATCAGTTCAATGCATTGAATCTCTGCCTTGTAATTTGGCCAATGAGTAATGCTGAAAGCTCTGGTTATTGACTGCCTTTCAGATAGATTATCAAAAGGACTACTTGCTGACCTTGTGTGGACAGAGCATCTTGTTTGTTGGCACCATGTTATCAGGCACCAGAGAGCTTACAAAAATTGAGGGTGACACACATGCATCCCTTCTGCGATGGGATGGGAGCAGTGGTAGGAACTTGGTAGGATTTCAGCAGCCTGTCATTTATCTCTCCCACTTTTTCTTTCAAAAGTAAATAAAAATTGGGAGAGTTGTAAAAGAAGCAGCTGATTTTCTGTCAACTATTTTAAACTGTCACACAAAGCCAAATTTTACCTAATGGAGTCACAAAGTTATTCCGCGAGCTCTTGTGTATCAGCACAGGATTCATGAGCAGCTATTCTGCGCACTGCATGCTTCTGGGTTTGTACAATTGACCACTCACTCAGACTACCAAAAGTGTAAGCATGCACTCATGAGAAAGAATTACATGATGCCACATGGTGACTTTTCCATCAAACAAATTGGATGAAAAATGCAAATTTTAAAAAATTGAAACAGCATGGCTTTGAAGTCTTTCTCCAAGTCAGAATTCTGTCAAAGTCCAATTTGAATTTATTGTCATACGCACATGTGCATGTATGCACAGGTGCAGTGAAAAACTTGCAGCGGCATCACAGGCACATAGCATTGTATAAGCAGCATTCACAAGAAAAGCATAAATTAAACACAATTTCTACAAGAAAGAACAAAATTGGAACAAAAAAAACATTCCACTTGAGTGCAAAATGATCAAAGTGGTCATTAGTGTCGCTAAACTGTAGTGATCAGGATTGTGCCAGTTGGTGCGAGAACCCAATGGTTGAAGGGAAGTAGTTGTTCTTGAAGTCTCTACCTCCTGCCTGATGCTAGCTGCGAGAATATGGCATGGCCTGGATAGTGGAGATCTTTGATGAATGTTGCCGCCTTGAGGCAACACCTCCTATAGATACTACCGATGGTGGAGAGGGATATGCCCCTGATGTATTTTGCAGAGTCCGCTACTCTCTGCAGCTTCTTAAGTTCCTGCACGTTTGAATTGCTATACCAGACCATGATGCAACCAGTCAGGATTATTTCAACAGTACATCTGTAGAAGTTTGTTAGAGTAAACATATGGAAAAAATAGAAGCTCACTTATATGGGGAACTATTTTGAACAACATTTTGTCATATTCAGAAGCAAGGATTGAAATTCAAAAAGCAGCCTATGCTATAAAAGGTAGAGTAGTTTAAAATTTGGTTTCAGGCCATTCTCAGGCCTAAAGTAGGTTGAAAACTGGGCCTGGTGCTCACTTTAATGCCTCCTGAGGCATGTTACCTGATGTGGAGGTTCAATTAGAGCACAGAACTTCACTAGTGGCAGGCAGTGGCTAAATCCTGTGTGGGTGGGATGGACATTAGTGTATGTTTGAGCACAAAAAAAAATGGAATTTTTAAGGTTTAAAGTGGGCAGTTCAGTGGAGCTCTGTTTTCGTCCAGTGTAGTGGTTGAGTTTGAACTGGCTACAGAGAGTTTGAACACCAAAATTCAGCTTCAAAATTGTAGACTTTATCATCAATTTATCTCACAGTTGGCAATGATGTGCTATTTTTCACTTCATTAATGGTTGCTTCTTACACCAATGAAGAAAATTTTGTGCATTGCAATTGCCTTGAAGGATTTTCTTTAATTTTAATTGCAGCATAGTTATTATTATTGTAGACTCTCACAGTTAATGTGTCAGAAAGCTTCTGAAGTGATATTTTAAGCACTTTTTTTTTCTTTTTACTAATTCAAATGTTCTTTTTTATTTTATATATTGAGCAACGCTTCAAGACATTTGAATGTCCAGCACTCCCATTTTTAGATATCAAGACATTGAGCTTTGATTTATGCAAGATCTTTACCTTTAATATTAGCTAGAAGGTTACAATGAAGGCAAAAAAGACTTTTGGTATTGGTTTATTATTGTCACTTGTACCGTGGTGCAGTGAAAAGCTTGTCTTATAAACCAATCGTACAGGTCAATTCATTACACAGTGCAGTTACATTGAGTTAGTACAAAGTGCATTGATGTAGTACAGGTAAAAACAATAACATTACAGAGTAAAGTGTCACAGCTACAGAGAAAGTGCAGTGCAATAAGGTGCAAGGTCACAACAAGGTAGATCGTGAGGTCATAGTCCATCTCATCGTATAAGGGAACCGTTCAATAGTCTTATCACAGTGGGGTAGCATCTGTCCTTAAGTCTGGTGGTACGTGCCCTCAGACTCCTGTATCTTCTACCCGATGGAAGGGGAGAGAAGAGAGAATGTCCCGGGTGGGTGGGGTCTTTGATTATGCTGGCTGCTTCACCAAGACAACGAGAGGTAAAGACAGAGTCCAAGGAGGGGAGGCTGGTGTCCGTGATGCACTGGGCTGTGTCCACAACTCTCTGCAGTTTTTTGCCTGTGCTTTCCATAAACCCCCTGCCACTTGCCACTCCCCACCCCCCACTCTAATAATTTAGGGATAAGTCTGTGACATTATATGTGGATAGTCTTTGCCAATGGGACATAGACCACTGCATCCTTTATGATTTGTCCCAGTGCATTTTTGCTAGGCCAGAACTTGTAAATGGGTTGGTTATTTCAATCATGCTCAACTGGATTGACTTGGAACACCCATTATGGTGTAACAGCAGAAATAGGGGAGAGCAGAGAGTCGGTGTGTGTTTGAAGTCTTGGATTTAATGGTTAATGCAGCGTGATTGCTGTGCTAACAGTTTCAATTCTATTGCTGTTATGTACATTATTGGGAAAATTCCTGTGCCACTAACCTGGAGTAAGTTATTTTCCAGTGTCACAATGCTGAATAAAAATTAAGACTGTTCAACTTTAACATTGTTCTACCTTTATTTGTTGGGATGTTGTTGCACATGCTCTTGGAGATGTTTTTGAAGTCTTCTCTTGTTAACTGCGTAATTACCCACCACTAGTCATGACTACATGTGACAAGGTTGGTCCGATCTGTTGCTTATGGGACTGCTTAGTTCTATGAACTGCCTGCTGGTTTTGCTGTTTAGAATTCATGTGGTTGTGTGTGTCAGTTTTGAGTTTGACACCTCATTTTTAAGTGTACTTAGTTCTTCTTCCAGTGTTGTTCAACATACAGAATCAGCTGAGGGAGGACGGGAGGTGATCAGTACCAAAGTTTTCTTGCCAGTGTTTGGCCTGATGCCACAAGATATCATGGGGTCTGAAGTCAGTGTTGAGGACTCCCAGGGTCACTCCCAGCAGTCTGTATACCAGTATTCTTCCATCTCTATGGTGAGACAGAGCACACCCAGAAATTGTGAAGAAGGGGTCTGGAAATTTGTACGGTATGACTGTGCTTGTACAACATTGCAGATCTGTTGCTTGATTAATTGGAATCACTGTACCAATTTAGACACGACACCTCAGATATTCATGAGGAGAGCGTTGCTGTTTCCAAACTGTCAGTGCTGGGTGATCCATCTGGCTCCATTCAATGTGGCAACTAATGCAAATGAATGACCTGTTAGACCATTATCAAGGGCACATTGCTGTGGATGTGGAGTCAGGTAGCCCAGACAGGGCAAGGGTAGTTAATTTCTTTGGCCAAAAGACATTAGAAAACTATGATAGATCATTATAATATGGGTTTCATGTTCGTTCCTACTGAGACAGTTTTTAATATTTCAGATTATTTACTTAACCGATTTTATTAAAACTGGTACTGCAGTAATGGTTTTGAATTGTTAGTCTCAGTCTCCTGTACTTTAACTGCTGCAACACTGTTTGCTCAGCTTACCATGCTGTGCTCTTCTATGTACAAGCACTTCCTGGCTGTAATGACCGGATAGTGGATAGTCCCAAAACCCTTGACAGGGTTTCGTTTTCTTAGTCTGGGAGCAGTGAGATTGATTTTAGTGCTGAGGTCCCAGTTGTGATCAACTAAATCACTATGAAGAGGATTGAACCTGACCTCAACGCTTTAGTTCCAGTTGAGTGTTCAATCACTTAAGACATCCAGAGGAGCTCCAAAATAAGTGGATTGATCTTATACCCTCTGCATCACCCAGTTCTCTGTGCCTTTTTCCATTTATACATTGACCATTGTCCCACGTAGCTTGTTGTGGTTGTCCACTGCTACACTCTCTGTTTCCCACTAAGATGTGAGCAGATTTGAAAACACTTTTCCAGCACACATTCCAGTATAGACAACCATAGAACAATAATACAGCACAATACAGGCCCTTCGGCCCACCATGTTGTGCCGCCCTTCCAACCACACCTAAGACTATCTAACCCCTTCCTCCCACATATCCCTCTTAACTTAAATTCCTCCATATGCTTATCTAACAATCCCTTGAACTTGTCCAATGTATTAGCCTCCACCACCACCCCAGGCAGCGCATTCCATGCACCAACCACTCTCTGGGTGAAAAACCTCCCTCTGACATTACCCTTGAACTTCCCACCCAATACCTTAAAGCCATGTCCTCTTGTTTTGAGCATTGGCGCCCTGGGAAAGAGGCGCTGGCTGTCCACTCTATCTATTCCTCTTGATATCTTGTATACCACTATCATGTCTCCCCTCATCCTCCTCTCCAATGAGAACAGCCCTAGCTCCTTTAGTCTCTCCTCATAATCCATACTCTCTAATCCAGGCAGCATCTTGGTAAATCTCCTCTGCACCCTTTCCAATGCCTCCACATCCTTCCTATAATGAGGTGACCAGAACTGGACACTGTACTCCAAGTGTGGTCTAGCCAGAGTTTGGTAAAGCTGCATCATCACTTCGCAGCTCTTAAACTCGATCCCCCGACTTATGAAAGCTAACATTCCATAAGCTTTCTTAACTACCCTATCTACCTGCGAGGCAACTATCTACACTGCCCAGAATCTTGCTGTTTACCTTGTATTCCGCCTTGGAGTTTGTCCTTCCAAAGTGTACCACTTCACACTTCTCTGGATTGAACTCCATCTGCCACTTGTCAGCCCAGCTCTGCATCCTATCAATATCCCTCTGCAAGCTTCTACAGCCCTCCACACTATCCACAACACCACCGATCTTTGTGTCATCTGCAAACTTGCTAATCCAGCCTTCCACCCCCTCATCTAAGTCGTTAATAAATATCACAAAAAGTAGAGGTCCCAGAACCGATCCCTGTGGGACACCACTAGTCACGGCCCTCCAATCCGAATGCACTCCCTCCACCACAACCCTCTGCTTTCTACAGGCAAGCCAATTTTGAATCCACACAGCCAAGCTTCTCCAGCTCCCTTGGCCTCTGACCTTCTGAAAAGTCTACCATGCGGAACTTTGTCAAACGCCTTACTAAAATCCATGTAGACCACATCCACTGCACTACCCTCATCAATCTTCCTGGTCACCTCCTCAATGAACCCTATCAGGCTTGTGAGGCAAGATTTTCCCTTCACAAAGCCATGCTGGCTGTCCCTAATCAGTCCATGTTTTTCCAAATGCTCATAGTTCCTATCTTTTAGATCTCTTAGAAGTTGAGACAATTTGCTGATCCTGTTGCCCGACATTTCCCAGCTTGGGAAGCTCGTAGCTTTTTGATGATATACTTCAAGCCCTACTGCTTTTGACCATAATTTAGAGGTGGGGTATGGGAATAGTTTGCTGCCATGCTCAACTGGTGAGAACAGGGTTCTGAACACCACTAGAAGCAGTAATTGTTTTCATAAAGCACTCTAGCTGTTGTGTTGAGGATAATTGCACTATCAACCTCATAAATAAACACTAAGCTGTGTCAGGGCGAGATCTCAGTAGTTGCCAGTCACCTTGTTCTGTGCTGTGATAACTGAGCAATAACTGACAGGAATGTTCTCTTCATTTCATACTCTTTGGACTGGCCCTGAACGAGGTTAAAGCTAAAACAGCAGTGCTACATCTGGGTCCTGTATCCAGGCTGAGAATTCTTCTTTGTTTAGTGCTTTTTAAAATTTTGTTTATTTTGACAAATTCTAGTTAATGCCACGTCTATTTGAAGTGCCTGCTATTTTAACAGCCGCCAATCTTAAATAGCATCCCACCTCCCATTTTCTCTCCAGAATGCTGATTTAATGCATAGGAACATCTTCACTCTTTCTCACGCTTTACCATTTTCATGTGAAAGTCTGGAAGGGCAGCAGTTTACTCCTTTATCATGAGTTGGTAGGTTAATTGGCCACTCTAAAATTCCCCTAATGAGTGGTGGAGTCTGGGGAGAGTTGATGGGAATATGGACAGAATAGAAGGGGGTTAACATAAACAGGTGCTTGACCATCAGCTGAAGGGCCTGTTTCCAATGCTAGAACTCTTCGTGGACACCATAGCTGTGTCCAGACCCTACCTGAATCTTCATCCACACACCCTTTGCAGCAAGAGTTAAAGGGTGAAACTGTGGCTAGTTTTTATTTTATCCTCTCTTGGTTTTACCATATTTGATTGGTTAGTATTCATGCTTCTTAATAAGGTTGTAGGTTTGCGTCCCACTCCAGTGCCTTGTCCATTAGAATAAATCCAATGTGGATATTTCATTATAGTACTGAGGGGTTGCCTCGTTGTTGGAGGTGCTTCCTTTTGGATGAAATGATAGATCATCTGATCTCTTAGAATGGACGTAAAAGATCCCATGGCAATTGAGGAAAAAAGCAGATGAACTATCATCAGCCCAGACCAAGACTTGGAGGAGAGAGCTCCCAGATTTAGTGAATGCTCTAGTGTTGTCATCAGAGAGAGGAATGCTGGGAGGGAGGTCTTTTATGCCAAGGAGCCAGGAGATGTGGCAAGGGCAGCTGAGGAAGAGCCTGGCAGAGGGTGGCTCCAGGTGTCTTCTTCAGGTGTGAGAGTCCCCACTCACTTGGACAGATACATGGATAGGAAAAATTTTGAAGGTTAAGGGTCAAATGCTGGCAAATGGGACTAGCTTGGATGGGGCAACTGACATGGGCCAGCTGGGTTGAAGGGCCTCTGTGCTGTATAATCCTATAACTATTTATCTTTTCAGCCAGTTGGTAATGATCACAATGTTGTGTGTAGGAGCTGGCTGTGTGAAAAATAGGCTGGCATTACTCTAGTGAGTGCACTTTGGAAGTACGTCATTGAATGTACAGAGGACGTGAGATGGAAGTCTTCCTCTATCCCTTTGACACTAAGAGCACTAGGATAGAATATCTGAGATTTAAAATTATCTAATGCAGCACAACCTGGCTATCAGGACAGTCTGGAGTAAGACATGTGGGAGCTCTAGAGACATCACCTGAGTGCATCAAAGAAAAGACAGCAAATCCCATTTATTAAAAATTCATTGTGCTTCACAATCTAGTTGGGCAAAATATTTACCCAGGTGTGTCAAGGAAATTATGTGTATTGTCTGCAGTTTTAAAGTACTCAAATAGATCTCAGAGTTCTCCAGATATATAGTTCAGTAACTTATTCAGACAAACATGTAGCCACTTTACCTACAACAGAAGCCCACAAATGGCAATGAGATGGAGCAGACCAGAGCAAGGAATAAGTAGTCCTGCTCTTCAAACTGTGCTATTAGATTTAGATTTTTACATTCACTGGGATCACATGTGCAGCATCTTTGCACAGCATCTTGTCTAAAGCAAGCCCACATTGACAATGCAGCAATCCTTCAGTGTTGTACTGAAGTATCATCTTGGATTAAGTGCACAAGTTCCAAAGTGGGGCTTTAGCCATAACTTGTTGCTTCCAGGGCTAGAGTGCTACCAAGTGAACCAACCTGATAATTGCTTTTAAAATGGAAGTGGATCAAATCAAAATCAGGTCTGTGTGAAAAGAGCTTGTTCTTTGTAGATTTGCTGCATCACCACAAATTATTACTTGACTTAAATGTTAAGATATGACTATCTTATTGGTTAAGTCACTTGTGTTCATTTTAAATCTGTATTCTGTAAATAAGACTTTTGCATATTATCTTTAATTGACCACCTGAAACTTCTCAATCACACTGAATATTCAGCAGGAGTGAGTGCAGTTCCTGTCTGCGATTGCAGGGCCAATTAATTCTTCCTGTGTGGCAGGTGAATTCAACACTTGCTAACTCCAGAAGAGGTTGAATCCAGAGTAAAGGTAATGAGTAACTGCAGGCAGAGTCTGATTTTATTCACGTGCTTGGAAATTGAATTGGATACCAATTGTGCGAAATTCTATTTTACCTACAGTCGATTGCACAGCAATTATTTCTGGGTGAAATCACACCAGCTGCAAAATTGGACTTCCAATGCACAGCCCACATTTAGTGTACCTGACCTTTTAGCCCCTGATGACATCATTTTCTGCCTAATGTCCATTTTCACCTGCACCGACATGAATTAGCCATCGCAGAAAAGTCTCCACAGAGCCAAGAGCACGCTGCAATTGTTCATTGCTTTTCTCACTGTTTAAAGGGACAATCTGCTGACACTTGACTGGGCAGTTTCAGAACTGACTGCAGGCGGCTCAAAGTCTTCAAGGTGTGCTACAACCAACAGTATTTGCTCCAACAATTTGCTCCTGGGGTATGTAGTTATTTCTGCTGGTAGCAATCGTTACTGGAGGCAACATTATGGACATTTTCGGCCACTGAGTTAGGTCAGAGACCCTGGGGGCAGAGGCTAGAACATGCCCGTCTGCAAAGAACTTACTCCCAAACAGTTTTCAGTTACCCCATATCTTACTGAGAGCTCTCTGATGAACAATGTATTTGCAGGCTCAGGTTTTCGAAGCCTGTCAACATTGAGATACCTGACATCTTGCAATGAGACCACACTCTCATGTCTGGACTGCACTCTCTGCGAAGGTCAACGTTATGTTGACTCATCTTCCTCACAGCATGAACTTTGCAAGAGGCCGCAGCAGATCTCTGCCTTGCCTCCCTATTTGCATCAGAAAGGTTGCTCAAGGATAGTATTTGCAGAGAATGAATTCATCTCCTTGGTTTCAGTGAGGAACGGGTGGTATCTCAGGCACTGGAAGTGTGATATTCCTGTGGCTGCACTCATATGCTGTAAGGGCTCAATAACCTGAACTTTTTTTAATGAACAGGAAAAGTTTTTGCTTCCTCAATGTGCAGGTGGTTGTGGATCATGAATATTTCTTGATGGTGAATACCATTTTCCAGGAAGCACACATGATGCCTTCATCCCAAACATTTTCAGTGGCTGGAATTGTCCTTAGAGATGGATTCCGGTGGGACAAGGATACTCTAAATCCCTGGTTCCTCATACTAGCGCTCCCTCCTACCAAAGCAGATGAGCAAAGAGACCCACAAGTGGGAAGCACTTGAAGAGTCCTGAACTGAAATGTTGACTGCCTGCTTTCCTCTACAGATGCTGCCTGGCCTGCTGAGTTTCTCCAGCATCATTGTTTATCATCTAGATTCCAGCATCTGCGATCCTTTGTTTCTCTAGTGCGAAGCACCATAGTTTACCTAAAGATAAGCTTTTGTTGCCTGTGCCAGTTCAGGGGGCACATTTATGGTACGTGTCAAGTAGATGTGCTGACGTGGTTGTCCAATTGAAGCAGAGTGATGGAGTCATATAGCATGGAAACAGGCCCATTGGCCCAACTGGTCCATGCCAACCAAGAAGCCCATCTAAGCTAGTCCCATTTGGCCCATATCCCTCTAAACCTTTCCTATCCACGTACCAGTCCAAGTGTCTTTTAAATGTTGTTAATGTACCTGCCTCAACTACTTCCTCTGGCAGCTCGTTCCATATACAGACCACCTTCTGGGTTAAACAAAAAGTTGCCCCTCAGGTTTTTATTAAATCTCTCCCCTCTCAGTTTAAATCTATGCCTTATAGCTCTTGATTCCCCAACGCTGGAGAAAAGTCTGTGTGCATTCACCCTATCTATGCCCCTCATGAAGAGAAGGGAAAGAAGCAGAGAGCGCTGGATCCTGTAGGCCATGAGGTGAGGCTTGCAGAGCAGCAAGATCGAGAAGACCAGGAGACAGAAGGAAGGCACCAGAGAGATGTCCCCATTCAGTATTCACAGCCATGTCCCCCAGCTGAATGGAGGAATCGGGCATTAGTTACATGGGATATGGGGAGCATTAATGCAAAACAAGTTCCCAATGCAAACTAAGTTGTCCTCTCCACCCTACAATCCTCAACACCAACACTGTCTACCAACAGTTAGGCAGGAGAATCCAGATGTTGCATAAAACCCCTCGAGTTCTACTGTGCATTGAATATAACATACAAAACAACGATCCCCTGATCTTGTACCCAACAAGGATATTAACCCAAGGGCTAACATTGGCTCATGAGACCATTCTAAAATTCCTCCTGCTTCCAGACGCAGAGTTGAGCCAGAATCACGGGTGCCTGGTCCCTGTCATCTTCACCCTTCCAACTGTAGGCAGCTCTCTGCACAATCTGAGCAGGACCCTGCTCACGAACAAAGAGCTTCATGAATGGGCGAGGCGGGAATGTGGGGGATCACTCTGCCCTTGAAGTGAGGCGAGTTCCTGTGTGCTGTGTTTCTGCCCCTTTTCGTAGAATGATCTACTCGCACATGACATCCCTCTGCTCACGCAGGAGAACTTCCTGCTGATGTGCAGCATCCTTTCATTCTTGGAGGGCTGCAAGCTGCCCATGGGCTCCATCTTGTGACAACTGGCCAGGTCAGTCTTCCTCCCCCCTCCCCCACTCTTCATCCTCCTCCTCTAGTCTTTCTCCTCCTCCCCTCCTCCTCCTCCTCATCCTCATCTTTCTCCTCCTCCTCCTCCTCCTCATCTTCCTCCTCCTCACTGTAGTCTCCTCCTCCTATTGTTCAAGGGGCCTTTCCTGAAACCTCAAAGTCAAACAGAACATGGTTGAACATAGGGTGCAAGCTTGTGGATGGAGTGAGTTTCTGTGTGCGGTTGCACAATGTACATGTACGGATATGTATGTCTGGGGAAGAGAGTAATATTTTTAGTTGTGTATAGCTCTCTGACAAATCTTGTGAGATCATGACGTATCTTTCAGCATTGCTCTATTGAATGATGATACTAACTCTGACAGTTTGAACTCTTTGCAATCAGTCTCTTCTAATGCTGAAGCTGCTAGGTCTCCTCCTTCCCTCCTTCACCCAACTCCACTTCTTTCTCCCACATTTCCCACCTTCCTCCTGACATGTGTTTCAAGCATCAGGACTTCTGAGTCCCTTTCAATAAATCTGGGAGCTCTCTTGTATTTTCCTGCAACCTTTCTCTTCTCAATGGCAACCAAAATCATGTATTGCTGTAGTCTGGCCGCTATGGGGAATGTACCTTTAAGAGCTGATGCCTTTTTTGGATTGGTGAGCAGCAAATTATCAGAAGCAGCAATTGGTCGAGTGTAGTCTCATCAGGAACCTCGCAGGTTTTGTTTTAGCGCTCTTTCTGCATTTATGTCTCAAGCTTATAGCAAACAACTTTTTGACCCGTTGCATGATTTCGGTTTTGATTTGATGTCAGTGCTAAATGCCATGCAGTTTTAGCAAACCAATATGTAAGGTGAAATCAAATTTCCAGGCCATGGTGTGTAGATCCTTCATAGTAATGGGATTTAAGGACATGGAAAAAGGCAGGGACATACATAACCAGGATTAAAGGACCAAAATATGAATCAAAAGTGGCAAAAATAAAGACAGAAAGGAAAGAGTAAAAGATCCAAGAGGAAGAGAATAGTGGAAAGACCCAGGAAATAATACGGAATGAAGTCCTATACCAAAAATTCATGTACGTACAGTCTTTTCTGTCTGCTGACTGCAGCTCCTAAAGCAGTCACTGTTTTTTGGTGTCTTTATTGGTGTTTCACTAAATGTGCTTCATCTGCTTTGATTTTTTTTGAAACCCCAGTCCATTTTTAAAAGATTTTTAAGCAGTGACTATCTGGCTCTTTGAAATTTTTAAAGCACCTGAGACAGGCACTGACGGCATTGGGAAAATAGCCAACAGCTGTTAACCAGTGGGAGAATATGTTAAGGATGCTGTTCCATGGATATAATACCTAATTTCTTCATGCTGGCTCTGGTGTTGAGGGAAGGACCAATTGGACAGAAGGTAAAATTTCCCACTTTATTGAATACTTTGGAAAACCCAGTGCTTCTGTGCTGAAACAAGACGAATTAGGATACAATATATAAATAACACTTTTTAATCCTGTCATCAGCTCCATGTGTAATTAATTTATTTGAAGGATAGCAGATCCTATTTCACCCTATGCAGGACTGGATCCTTTAGTTTGGTATTACTTGTACACCCTTTGCAATGTACTACCTGCCAATTTACACTTAAATAGACTCACTCATAATCACAGATTTCTCTCTCTCTGTTTCTCGCCCACTCACCCACCCACAGATTAACTCATAATCACTTGATCACGAACACACGATACAATCTAAGCCCAGAGCTGAAAATGTTCAACTGAGTGCTTCATAATTGTAAGCATGTCTCTCTTTCTTAGTCAGTCACATCTTGCAGTTGCTCGGGGAATAAATCAGTTTAGCAACTTTACCCCTGTTGATCTGTTTCCTCGCCCTTGTTCACAACTTTTCTAATCCACTTACTACCTCCCTGACTGTCTAATCACTGTTAGTTTTTGTTCTTTTAAAAAAAGAATTATATTAAGATGGGACCTTTTGCAATCATGGGACTTTCTGGTGAGCTTTGTAACCAATGAAATAACTTTGAATGTAGTCATTGTTGCAGTGTAGGAAGTGTGGGAGTCATTGTGGACTGTAATCTGACCCAATCATCTGCTCTTTTAGTTATAGGAGCTGCAGGATAAATGTTGGCATGGAATCTCTTGCATCCACTCATGAGGCAGTGTAAGGCCTTGGCCCTGATACCTTATCTGAAAGAAGACACCTCTGGCAGTACAAAGTGCTCCCACCACGGAGGGTCAGAGAAAATCTTGTGCATCAGTCTCTGGAGAGGGACTTCAAACCTCTCGTATTCAGTTTTTTTTAAGGTGGGAAATTTCAGCTAAGGACTTCACGTATTGATTACTGTCCAGTGATCCCGAAAGAGCAGCGCAGAACAAACACGGTGGGTGATAGATCAGGCTCTCTTGTAATGGCCCAAGGCTAGATTGTCCACCCACATTCACGGTAGTCATGTAGTCTTCTGACATTGCGGAAGGCATCCATTTGGCCCTATAGGTCCATGCCAACCTCCAGCAGAGCAATCTCATCAGTCCCTCTCTCCTTATTTCCCTGTATCCAGCAATTTGTTCTTTCTTGCATTGCCAGTTTATCCCCCGTTGATTTATTTGCCACATATCCACACCAATGGGTAATTTACTATAGCCTGTTAACCTAACAGTACATCCTTGGGATGTGGGAGGAAAATAGAGCACCCTGTGGAAACACACAGACAGCCCCGGAGGTCAGGATTGAGCCTGCGTCTCTAGAGCTGTGAGGCAGCAGCTCTAACCGCAGCATTGCCATGTCATCGTACGTTTGCCTGAGGTGTCCAAGAGCTGTTGATTCTTGTGGACCCATTCTCCAGCACGCGTCAAGTCTTTTAGATGGAGAGAGTGTAGGATTTAGGGATTTAAAAAAAACTGACTCTTTTAATTTAAATATTTAAAGATGAAGGTGATTAGAGAGCAAAGCACTTAGAATTCTCCCATTCCACACTGCACATTATTATGTTCATTCTCTTCCACTTCTGTGGAGTAATCGCTAGTTGAAAACCCAAGAGAATTATAATTCATTAGAAGCGAAATAGTGATGCTGCTGTGGTAACATCAGTCACTGTGATTCTCACATTGCACATCTTATAGTGGCCATTAGTTGATGTGTAGTTCTACTTATACAGGCTGATCAGGATTCTATTTAACAGAAGATAGCCCTGCTTGTTTTATGACCACCTGTGTTCTAATCACCAACAGCAAGCAAAGTCTCTTCCTGTAAATCTTTATGCATTTGTTTCTGTGTAGGCAAAGGCATATGTTTACATAGTATCTATAATCACAACTTGCACAAACATTTTAGCATCCTTTACAAACAGTGAATTTCAAGTTGGTCACTGTTGTTATGTGGTTAAATACAGCAGCTATTTGCATGAAACAACTGTATCCCACAAATGGTAATAAAATGCACAAGCAATTTAATCTTTTGAAAAACTGGTTGAGTGAGAGCACCCTGCTCTTCAAACAGTACTAGGGTATCCATAATGAACCATTCAAATGGGCAGGTGGAGTTTGAATAGTTCGCGTGTGAATGATGCTCTCCTTCAGTGTTTCTTGAACATCAGTTTAGACTAAATACTGAAGTACTGGAAAGGAAGTGGAATGCACAATCTTAAAACTCAGAAGTGAGAGTGCGACATAGTAAGCCAAGCTGACACTGTGGTGAAGAACATTGTTGGGCGCTACATGGGATCCAAATATGTAATGTAAACAAAGAAGGCAGTAAACAAAAATAATAATTAGATATTTCCCCTACACTCACGATCTGCTTTAATGCCCTTTTATTAAAATTACCAGCCCTGAATCTGTTCCATTACTTGTGTGGATTGTGATGATACACTGAAAATCCAAACAAACACTGTACTGCAACTCAAACCGATTCCTTTAAGACTCTTTTAAGCTGTTTGGGATGGTTTTCTAGTTGAAGGTGCTACATGAGTGCAAGTTGATGTGTTTTAGTTTCTGCATCTTGTGTCAGAAAGTGGATGTTTTAAGATTATAGCTGCCTTACAGGGTCTAATGAGATTGATTAGGACTCATTTTAAAAACTTCCAACTTTCAAGGGTAAGATTTACCGACCCAATGTCACGTCCTTATTGCCTGTGCATTCAGCATCTTTTGGGTGAAGTAAGCAAAGGATAATAAGTCGGTGATAATAAACCTGATTCTGATTCTGAGCTTCTCACAGAACCTAGCATCAGGCACCTGCGTTCAAACTGACCTCGGGTGCTGCCTGTGAGTGCGTGGGTTATACCCGGGTGCTCTAGATTCCTTCTACATCCCAAAGGCATGCTGGTAGGTTACCTCTCGTGTAAGTAAATGGCAAAAGGAATCTGTGGAGCTGATGGCCAAGTGTGAGAGAGAGAGAGGGAGAAAGTTGTAGGGGTGCAGGGAAATAGGATGGGGGGGAAATGGGGGGGATTGCTCTTCTGAATGGCTTTCTCCTGTGTCGTTACAAGTATAAAATAAGCTAATACAATACTATAAAACAAAACATGACCCAAACATTACCAAAGATAACTCTGTTACTGTCTCCCTGAACTAGCAGTGGGTTCTTCCCTAATCGGTTACTGTCTATCCAGTCTCATCTGGTGGTAGGCAGTTTCATTGTCTTGCAGTGGTGCAGTGTGTTAACATCCGTTTTTATCCCACTGCTTTTCCCCTCACTTCTTGCTGAAAGCCATGAAGAGTGGATCTGAAAGACGTCAGCTGGGATGTGGGGTTAAAGTTCAGATGTCAGATTGAATTTTTAGTACTGATCTCAGAGGTGAAAGGGCCATGTTTAGACATGCATTTGATATAATGAATAAAAACATTGAAGGACTGTAGCTAGAGTTGTAATTTTAAAATCCAGCAGTTTCTCCAGAGGAATGTCAGACTGCAGGTGACGCGAGTGGTTTCCGTTGTTCCCTAGGCAATGGACTTGGTTTATTGTATGTAAAAGCTTGCAGTTCTTATTAAGGAATAATAAATTACATTATGATCTTAGATTTGCATACATTCATAGATAATTCAATAGACAGATGATTAGAACAGGAAGATAATGATCAGTTGTCATTTCTTTATTTTTGGAGTATGTAAGTGTCGCCGATAAGGCCAGAATTTATTTTCCTTTTCTAATTGCCCTTGAGAAGAAGCCTCTGGGAACCGCTGCTGTCTTTTTGGTATTCTCCCACAATTCTGTTAGGTAGGAAATTCCAGGATTTAGATCTGGCAGCATTGAAGGATATATTTCCAAGTCGGAATGGTGTGTGACTTGGAGGGGACCCTCTGGTGAGGAGAGTGGTGGTGCTCTCACGTGCCTGCAGTCCTTGTCCTCCTTGGTGATGGAGATTATGGGTTTGGTCGGTGCTGTCGGAGTAGCCTAGGTGAGTACCTGCAGTCCATTTTATAGATGGAAATCCTTGTAACTTTGGAGCATTGGAGATGGAGGGAACAGCCTTAGAGGATGGGGATGAGCTTTTATAGAGTGTTGCAGGAGCCACATTCATCTAGGGTGTTCCATCACACCCCTGACTTGTCAAGTGCAGCTGGTGGATAGGCTTTGGGATGTCAGAAAGTAGGACACCCAGCCCCCGACCTGTTCTGATAGCCACAATATTTATATGGCCAGAGTTTCTAGTCATTGGTGACTACAGGATGTTGGTGGTGGGGAACTCAGTGATTGAACATTGACGATAGGTGGCCCAGTATCAGAATTTAGAATAATGGATAGGATTTGATTCAGTTCTACACAGATCATTGGCCAGGTACTCTGTTAATTCAGCAATTGCAGTCAGCTTTAATCCACTACCAATATTTATATATTGGTATATATAAGCAATAAAAAATAAATAAGCAATACCAACAAACAAAAAAGTCCGTAGAACGCTCAAAGCAGCTGCACAGGTTGACTGTGGTTAAGAAGGCATATGGTGTATTGTCATTCATCAATCGTGCAATTGAATTTAGGAGCTGAGAGGTAATGTTGCAGCTATATAGGACCCTGGTCAGACCCCACTTGGAGTACTGTGCTCAGTTCTGGTCGCCTCAGTACAGGAAGGATGTGGAAGCCATAGAAAGGGTGCAGAGGAGATTTACAAGGATGCTGCCTGGATTGCGGAGCATACCTTATGAAAGCAGGTTGAGGGAACTCAGCCTTTTCTCCTTGGAGCGATGGAGGATGGGGGGGGGGGGAAACTGAAAGAGGTGTATAAAATGATGAGAAGCATTGATCGGGTAGATAGAGGCTTTTTTCCTAGGGCTGAAATGGTTGCCACAAGAGGAGATAGGTTTAAGGTGCTGGGGAGTAGGTATAGAGGAGATGGCAGGGTAAGTTTTTTACTCAGATAGTGGTGAGTGCGTGGAATGAGCTGTCAGCAATGGTGGTGGAGGCGGATATGATAGGGTCTTCTAAGAGACTTTTGGATAGGTACATGGAGCTGAGAAAGATAGAGGGCTGTGGGTAAGCCTAATAATTTCTAGAGTAGGGACATGTTTGGCCCAGCTTTGTGGGCTGAAGGGCCTGAATCGTGCTGTAGGTTTTCTATGTTTCTATATTTAGCCCCTTTCTGTGTATGGCTGTCTGTTGCAACAATAGAGCAACAGCTATAATTTAACACTTGGTTATTAAATCCAGGCAATTGTCTGGGATACCTCATTCATGTTTATGGATTGCACATTAGATATTATGTGTTCCACAGTCTCATTGCCACAGTTGCCTATCGGAGAGGTTCTTTCTTCCCGTTGTTTCATCAGGTGTAATTTGATGGTTTGTGCTGATGGTGTTTAGAGATGGCTATAACTCATGTCAGCATTGAAGTCCCAGTAACCCAGTAAAACTGAAACCACAGAAGAACCTGCCTGACTGATCAATTATAGGGAAGTGAGTGCTGACTCAAATCCTTGCTACTATGTGTTAGAAATGTTTAGTTTTGGAACAGTGGTAAACATTAAGCCTTGTGGCTGGGATCCAGCCACATTAAAGTTCTGTGGTTTAGATTGAAGGCAAGAGTGAGTGTAAGAGCAAAAAAAAGGGCCTGAGTAGGCTATGTGGCCCCTCAAGCCTGCTTCGCAGTTTATTTTGGCTAATTCGCTTCTTAAATTTACTTTCCCATCCAATACCCAGATTCCAGAAATCTTTGGATATGACAGCCCTTTGGGATAAATGACTCCAAAATTTCATAATCCTTTGAGTGAAGACATTTTTCCTCAACATCCTAAGTTACTTTATTCCATTAGTCCCGTTTCCAGATCTCTAGCTGAGGAAACTGCCTGTCAGCATTCACTCTGTCAAGCCCTCAAGATGTAATACATTTCAATAAGGTCACCTCACTCTTCTGAACCCAGTGTGTATATGCCCAACATTTGTCCTCTTAAGATAGTCCTCTCAACCCAGAAATCAATTTAGTGGACCTTCCTTGCATAAATTCGGAGCTAGGTACATCTTTCCTCAGGAATAGAGACCAAAAGCGGTTTCTGGATGCTTTCACCAATTGGAGGAAGACTTCCTTATTCTTGTATTAAAATTCCTTACAATAAAGGCCTACGTACAATTTACTTTACTAATTGTTTTTTCTATCTACGTATTAACCTGGTGCATCTCTTGAGCTAGCATGCTGAGATCTCAGTGTAAACGTATTGTTTAAGAAATCAGTTCTTTTTACTCTTCCTGGAAAAAGAATAACCTTCAAATCTCCTCTGTTATACTCATCTGACAGCTTCTTGCCCATTCACTTAAACGGCCTGTTTCACACTGCAGTCCCTTTTGGTTTATGAACCAGTATACCCAGAAGCCCTTGAACACAAACATCTATTATACCATGTAAAGGTTTTTTTTTAAGAAAATGCCTCTTGGGAGTCCAGATACAGCTTCTGGATCTCCTTCATAATGTTAATATAGAAATGTTGTGTCAACTAATGTCAGTTGGTAGCCCTCCGTTTTCTCTCATTCTCCCTTTCTCCTTTGCTATCTTCCATTAGCCCATCATGCCTGGGCGATTCATTTCCTTAGTCCCATGATTTTCCCTGTGAAGGTATTTTATTGTAATTTTAATTATTTAGTTCCTCACTTTTATTAGACCCTTTATTCTCACTAATTCTGATATGTTCATTGCATCATCTCTTGTGAAGGCGGATAATTCTTTTTGAAGCATAAGCAATTTCTTTTCTCCATTTTAGTTTCTTCTGCTTCTGCTTCTAAAGGGTCCAGATTTAATTCCACTCTTTCTTTGCACATACTTGTGAAAGCACATTTTTTTTTGGATTGTTTATCTTCATTATCTATTCCCTTCTTCTTTATCAATCGCTGTTGGTTTTCAAAACTCCCCATTACCAGGTTTATTGCTATTCTTGTCTATATTTTAAGACTTTTATTTTAATATTATCCTTGATAACTTTAGTTAGCCATGGAATGGATCATTTTTCTCCAGAGTTTTAAATTTCTCAGAGGAATGCATGTTTGTTGAGAATCATGAAATGCTACTTTAATGTTTGCTGGTTTTTATATCTGCTATCATCCCTTTTTATTCTAACTCCCCATTTTGTTCTCATAATTATTTAATTGGCTTTATTTAATTTAAGGATTTGGTTTACGACTTAAATATGTCTTGAATTTAATTTAAAAATTCTTTCACATTCTGATCACTCTTGCCTAGAAGATAAATTATGATGAAAGTACTAATTAAGCATGTCTCATTACCTAAGACTATATCTAAAATAGTCTAACTCTGAGTTGGTTCCGTAACATTGCTTCAGGAAACCACTAATTTCACTATATTTGCCCATTATTCAGGAACATTAGACAAGAGTTATACAGCAAGGAAAAACACCCTTCTGCCTATTGGGTCCATGCCATCCATCAAGCAGCCACTTACACGAATCTCATTTTATTCTCCCCATATTCCCATCAATTCTCCCCAGATTCTCCCATTCACCTACACACTTACAGTCAATTTACAGTCGCCAATTAACCTACCGACCCGCATGTCTTTTGGACGTGGGAGGAAACTTGAGTACCTGGAGGAAACCCACACATTTGCAGGGAGAATGTGCAAGCTCCACACAGACAGCATCAGAGGCCAGGATTGAACCTGGGTCTCTGGAGCTCTGAGGCCCCAATATTAATACCGCCATATTATTGTATTACATTTGCTTTAAACTTTTATTTCTTAACTAATATTTTGGGATAACTGTTCCTTAGAGATGGTAAACTACTCTCAAAAGTGATTTTTGTCCCTTTTACAAATCCTTCTATTCACCTATTCTTCCTAATCTTCTAAGTCAAGATCATTTTCCACTAGTCCCCTGACATTATTCTGAACTATCCCCTCCCTTTCCATTTTGTCAGTCATTTTCTAAATGCCAAGTTATCTGTGCAACTATATCTGTTACAGTTGTTCAGAACAAGAATAGAAGAAATAAGAGCAGGATTCTGCCATTCAACCCCTCAAAACTGTTGTGAAAAATTAAATCTATTTGACTTGGCTAATTAATTTAATTTCTTGGTTTAAGCTTCTCTTCTTCGCTAGGCAGAACCTAATTCCTGCCTCAGCCAGTTTTGGGTTCCTGTCTGTGCCATGACAACCTTCCTCTTCTCCCCAAGTTCTTCTCCCTATCGTTGCCACTGGGCAGGCAACACTGGCTTTAGATCTCTTGGTCATGGTTACCCCCCTGATCATACCCTCACATTCCATTAGTTTTGTGTTTTACCATTTTTCCTGATTTGACCTTGTTCGCTGATCGAATTTTATCATTAAACCTACTGAAGTAGAAACTTGTCTGTGATGGCATGTGCTAAGCTCATGATTTGCTACTATTTGTACATTGTGCGCTGCTTCCAAAATTTGTTTCCATTGAATTCAGTGGAGCCAAATTTCAGAAACCGATTACAAGATGGGGATGTTACAATATTGTGAGCCCATGGTACTGATTTTTTTTACACTTTATTGTCACTTCCTTTCACAATCTTTATATCTTTATCCAAATTGTTACAGTGCTGTATTTCATTGAATTTCTATTTAAAATTTCTTTTTTTCCTTACCTGAACCCTTACTTGTAAACCCTGTTTACATCCCTAGTGATCTGATTTCCTAGCCTTTTTAATTGGAACTAGTCCCAACAGAATAGCTCCTACTTTCTCCTGTGGTAGCTTCAGTGCCCCATGAATTGAATCCTGTGCATTTCAAAAATATTCTAGGAGTCATGTATTCAAATCCTTTTATTTGCTCATTATTTTGAGGCTTTTTATGTTACTTTTGACCCCCAACTTCACAAACTCTCTCAGAAGATCCTCATTCTTAACTCATTTGGTGTTGTTTGTTCTTGACTGGATCATTACAGCTGGATCCTCCCTCTCCCATCAAGTTCTTCTCATTAACCTTCACTTCAGGCAGGCATTGTAGCATTCAGGACTGTTGGTTAGGCCACCTTATTATACTTCCACCTTTCAAAATCACATTTCATTTTTTTACTCCCTCGATTTGAATACTCACGTGTACCACTGTGGTCAAATACCTTGGCCCTGTGGTCTTTGTTCTTCTCTGTTGAGATAGCAAGCTCCTCATTCCTGTTGGACAAGGCCAAAGGCTGAGACTTTTGTATCATTGCATTCTCAGTCCTGACACCTGCCTGACCTTGTTAGATACATTCCTTGCCCCTGACCACTAACCGAATTTTACGTGCTTCTGAACCAAAAGGTTCTGACTTCTTGATCAAAGTATCCAAATAACTCCTCCAACGTCTTTAATGCATCACAGTGTCAGTAACTGAGACCCCAGGTCAAAAACTCTGAGCTCAGGTTCCTCAGGACATGAATCTTTCCTGGGAAGCGATGGCTGAGACTCGCACACCACCCTCCACCATTCCCAAGTTGTATCTCTTCTTCTTATCAAATCCTGCTTTATTAATTTGCTAAGGTTTTGTTTTTTTAATTTATTTTTAGATTTATAATGAATTAGTTATCTAGTTAGTCTGTTATTTAATAAAGTAATACTTTTCCCAGCTTTTTGTTTAAACCTCTTCCCTCTGAAGAGCAAATAAAGTGTAATACTTACCAACTGTTCCCAGCCTGCTGCTCAGTGACGTCACTATAGATTACTATTTGCAGCTCGGGGCTGCTCCTTGTATCCCCATCTCTCTCATACAGCTGCTGCTCTCATTCTCTCGTCACTTGTTATATCCCCACACATGTTCTCTTACCGCTCCTTGTATCCCCATTATGCTCTCTCGCTCTTTCTCTTGCCTCTCCTTCCTTCGCCACTGCTCTTCATCCCTCCTGCTCTCTCACTGTCTCCTGCTCCTCCTTATATCCCAGCCGCTTTCGCACAGTTTCCGATCTCTCTCACTGCTACTTGTATTCCCACTGCTCTCAACTGCTGCTGCACACTTTCACTGCTCCTTGTGTCCCCACAGGGAAGACAGACACATCTTGACTCATTTTGCCTTTCCTTGCAGTAACTCTCCATCTTGTCATATTGCTGTATGTTTTAATTTTTTTTTTCTTTTTGAAATACTTATCTAGTTCCACTTTTAAATTATGTTATATAACTGTGGGGTAACTGAAGTGCACAAAATTAGCAGAATTAAAAAAAAATTGGAAACCATAATTTGCCAAAGTATGCCAGATGTTGTAATTTTCTTTTAAGAAAGCTGCAATGTAGAAGACAGGAAATTAAAGTTTGGTGTGTAAACACTTAAAAAGATGTGGGCTTACTAATGGCAACTGATATAAAACTGTAAAGGACAGATCATGCTTGACTAATTAAAATTTTTGAGGAAATTGCAGGAGTGTTTAGACAAAGGAAATTCTATATATAGATTTTTGGAAGGTGTTCGATTAGGTGCCACATAAGAGATTTGATGAACCGAATGACCTGCTTCTGAGTTGTAATGTCCAGGTTTTGATGATCCCTGATTATATTATTGCTTCATATGGCATTGCTGTTTAATACTGTAGTCATCTGCAATCCAATACTAGTATTGGCGTACTACTTGAGGAATGCATAATCCAATGCTTGTACTTGTTGCATAATTTAAAAAAAACTTTGGCCTTTTCTGTTAGTATGGTAGCATGGCCTGTCTACAACATATGCAAATTGTATGAAGAATCATTGATTACTTGGGGTCTATATGTTTTAGGCCATACATTCAGCCATCGCTGCCTTTTTCCATTCTTTTGTCTATCTCACAAAGTGGAATTTTCCTAAGGTTTTCTCCTTTCCTCCCACTAATCTCGCCCTAGCCTTGAATTCATGTCTTTGACAAAACTTCTCCTAACTCTCCACGTCCTCCTGGATCTTGTACTCGAGACTGATCACTCTGTCAACCATATTCCTACCCAACTTTCCTTCCCCTCTGACGCTTTGGAGCACCTAGACAACAGCAAAAGATGCATCAGGCTGCTGTTTATCGATTACAGTTCGGCGTTCAACACCAACATCCCCTCAGTACTGAAATGTTAACTAAATCTCTCTCTACACATATTGACTGACCTGATATTTATTCAGTTAGCTTCCCCTCTGTCTTCTAAAAGTATCCTTCGTTCTACTTCTCGGACATCATCTTCCCATCACGCACCAGTTACCCAGCAAAGAACAGACCTTGGGCTTCAGATCCTTATTGAAATCACTCACTAAAAGTTCCATAAGAGCAGATTCATCCACTTTTCGTCATCTGGAAAGTCATCCTTTTGGAGGCTGT
This sequence comes from Pristis pectinata, assembly GCF_009764475.1. Classification (NCBI taxonomy): domain Eukaryota; kingdom Metazoa; phylum Chordata; class Chondrichthyes; order Rhinopristiformes; family Pristidae; genus Pristis; species Pristis pectinata. The sequence goes on from NC_067406.1 coordinate 122,696,969, forward strand.
ATTTGTTATACCACAACCAGCTCTGTGGTTGAGCAGGACGGTGCATTCCTTGGAGATTTACCAATGGTATTGGGATGACAGAGGTCCCAAGTAAGCATTTAATTTAAAGCAATAAAGCTTGGAATTGCGGTGACCAGCATGGTAAATTATATTCAACAACAGTGATACAGAAAAATCAATAAGCTGTTTCTCTCAAGAAAATACTTTGCTAGCACTTCTGCTGTTATGCCAAGTTCACCATTTTAAGTGCAGCAGGGGGCATCATTCATTCCCTCATTCTCCTGTTGTACAATATTTGCCAGTTTCTTAGCCATAGTCAGTTTCTTAGCCATATCCCTGGGCAGGCACGTTATTCCTCATTTGAGTCTTCACTCCTTTCTCAGGCTTGGCCAGGACAGTTCTGCAGCCTTCAGTCCTTGGGGCTGCTGTGTTCTGTCTGCAATTCTCAGTCTAATCTTCTTCTGGCAACCTTATAGAACATAGAATAGTACAGCACAGAAACAGGCCCTTCGGCACACGATGTGCCGAACTAATTAAACTAGTAATTAGATGCTTAACTAAACTAATCCCTTCTACCTATGCAATGTCCATATCCCTCCACTCTCATTCATGTGCCTATCTAAGAGCCTCTTAAACACCTCTATCGTATCTGCCTCCATTACCACCCCTGGCAGCACATTCCAGGCACCCCCCACACTCTGTGTTAATGAAAAAAACTTGCCCTGCACATCTCCCTTTGAACTTACCCCTTCTCACCTTAAATGCATGCCCTCTAGTATTAGAAAAAGATTCCAGCTCTCTACCCTATCTATGCCTCTCATAATCTTATAAACTTCTATCAGGTCTCCCCTCAGTTTCTGCTACCCCAGAGAAAACAACTGAAGTTTGTTCGACCTCTTCTCATAGCACTTCTTGCTCTTCAGCTACAGACCTCACTCACTTGGAGTAACACTTCCAAAGTTTGGTGTAAAAATGTGAACTATTTTGATGCTGCCACACAAAAAAAAAATTGCTTGATTCATTGGGTGGATTCTGACTGGCAATAGTATGAAACAGGCAATAACAAATTGATGGTCAATTTTATATGTCACTGAATTTTACTTTCATTGATTTGAAGAGAAATAGAAAAGCTGTCTGCCGAGTCATTGTTGGCCATTTCAACCAAGCCCTCACCAAACTCTATTTTAAGCCCCACCTACATTGAGGTCATATCGGAAAGCAAAAACCTACAGATGCTGGAACTCTGAAATAAGAATAGAAAATGCCAGAAACCCTCAGCAGATGAAGCAGCCTTGATGGAGAGAGAAACAGGTGCTACCTGACCAGTGAAAGTTAAAAAAAAGTAAGCATGTTTTAAGTTGCAAGAGGAGGAGATGTGAAGAGGATAGACTGGTTAAGAAGATGTGCAGATGAGTGATGGAAGCTGTGGCTGTTCCTCTTGGACAGAGAAGATATGATAAAAGTACTTAAAATCATGAACAGTCTATACAGACTAGAAAGAGAAACTATTTCTATTGGAGGAGTCGAGGATTAAGGAATATAGATAATTGGCAAAAGAAACAAAAGTGACGTAAGGAATTTTATTTCACATAGTGAGTGATTAAGTCTAGAATCCAGTGGAAACAGATTCATTTATAAGGTTTAAAAAGAGCTGAACAAATACCTAAAAGAAAGGAATCTTTAGGGCTTTGGAAAGGGAGCAGGGAAATGGGTCTAGCTGTAGCGCTCTTGCATAGACCTGGCACAGGTACAAATGGTCTTCTTCCCTGCTGTAATCATTCCTTAATGAGGAAAATGGCTCCTTCCTGTAACTTAAATGCTCACTAATTCCATACCAATGTCAATAAAACAGGAAAGTGATGTCTCAACTAGCTCTAATCTACCTCCCTCCCTCTCTACATAACACTGGAATATGCATTTTCCCTTCAATGTTTCTAAATTATCAGTCTGCTTATCCTTTATTCAGTACTACATAAGCAGAAATTTCTTCCAAATGTAGACTGAGAAGGCAGAAGTAATTGTCCATCACAAACTCCCCTGAGAATTTTGAAACTGAATCAGTCTACTTGGAAGTCTACTTGGACAAGTTTGAGATGACCCTTGGGCCACATCTCCATCCACACCTTCATTTAGTAGGCCAGATTGCAGCTCTATACCATTGCTTGATTCTGCCCCTGTCTCAGCTTTCTGAAATCTTCATCCATGTCTTTGTTACCCCTAGACAACTATTCCAGTGCTGCCCATCATTCTAGTCTCTGTGAACATGGAGTCATCTAAAACACTGCTGCTATATCCAAGCTTTCACCGTCAGCTTTGCCCATCACCAGTAGTGTTTTTATTTTAACATTTTCTTTCATGCCTCCATAGTCATGTCCCTGTTTTAGTCTGTGATCTGCTCCAGCCCCTTAATCCTCTAAGATTCTTTGCTTCTCTAATTCTAGCCTCTTGCTCTTCCCAGTTTTATTGTTCCTCTATTCGGTAGCCTGGCCTTCACCTGCCAAAGTTTTGAGCTCTAGAATTTCCTCCCTAGACTTCTCTGCCTTTTACTACTACTTCATTTTCAAAGATATTCCTCAAAGCCTACATCTTCTGCAAGCTTTTGGTCATCTGCCCCAGTAACGCTTTTCTGTGGCTTCTCATGGAGCACCTTTTGGCTACATTAACGAAGCAGTGTAAATATAAAATATTGCTGTTGAATCACCAGCTTGGGATCCATGCATGTAATTTGCACTTGATGCTATTTTCTGGATGAGATATTTAATGATGACCCAAATAGCGAATTCCCTAACTTTTCCATGCCTTCGGTCTGCCTTGGCCAACATTCCTTTCTGAACCAATACAATAAACTCCGATAATCCAGCACCCTCAGGACTTTGGTCATGCCAGATTAGCAAATTTTCCAGATGCTACTCGCATTAATACCTGAACACACTTTTATTTCACTTTTTTGACATGTTACAAGTAGTATAATAAATTTTTCAAGGGAACCCAGTTGGTATAAAGGGGGTGGGAAACAGAACCCTGATAAATTCAAAGACAGCACAAATTACAGATCGTGGCGAGCTTAAAGAGTGGGAAACTGGTCCAGTGAGCATAAAAGGAGAGCAGGAGACAGCACTCTGAGTTTAAAAGGAGTGAGGGAAACAGAGCCTGTTGAATTGAAAGTGTACATGGGGAATGGAGCCTGTGAGTTTTTGAGTGAAATGAAGTTTTCAGTGTGAAATAATTGACGCCCGACAAACTGTCTTGCATTCAGCAGTGCAAAAATTGGCAGTCTGGGCTGGAGTAGACTCTTTGAATTAGTGATAACAATGAGCGAGCCAGATGCCGAGGTATCAGGGTTCCTGAACAATTTGATAACAGATATTAGAGTTTTACTTTATGATTAAAGCCGGTTAATTGGCTGTCATACCATTGTTGTTTGTGTGTGCGTAAAATGGTTGGCCTGCTTATTATCTGATAAAACAGTTTCTGCACGTAAGATTAGAATTGGGAACAATTCTGGATTGAATGGGATGCGAGCAATATCGATAGGAAATGGGTTTCCCATTTCACCATCAGAATTTTGAAGTGACTTTTGTTGAGGTGTATTTGTAGCCTGGCAATTTTCCCCTATGAACATTGGAATCTTTTAGTTAAAGCATTTCACAGTGTGCATGTTTTTTTTGATATATTAATAATGAACGAGCCAACACTTGGTGACATGATGATGTACAATGTAAATGAGTCTTGCGTTTTTCTTTCTTTTTAACTATTACATTGTAGGGAATTGTGGATGATGTATTAACATGTATTGCAAGTGAGTAACTTGAGTTGACTTGCCCACTGGCTATTTTCTTCATCCCCTTCCTCCAACTCATTAAAGATTAGGAACTCACTGCACTGACTTCTCAATATTCGCTACATGTACACATCAAGGAACTAATCATTGTCTGTTTAAATGCGGTGATCAGTTTCCAGGCCACTTGTGTCAAGTGGCTCCCTGCTGTGCTTTGCTCTAATAAAGCACAGATCTTGATTTCAGAGATGTACCTTGCAATTTCAAAACAGATTACTGCTTATAAGTATCAATAAATACATTGAATAGTAGTAGTTTGTTAGCTAATATAATTTCCTTTTGGATATTTAAACATGTTAATGAGTTTACTAATGTATATGTATGCCTCTGGAACATCATAGCACTTAGTTCTATTTATTTAAGAGTGTGTTGAGTACAAACAAGAGGGCCTTAGTGGTATCCATATTTTCTTGTTATTCGAGGGAAGTCTATGCTGCTCTCCCTCACTTGGTGTAAGCAGAGAGGGGGAGAGATGGGCACAAATGTGAACCTGCATCTTAGCTGCCTTATGGTGGGACTCTACATTGGAATGCTGCAGTGCCAGCCTGACACTGCTTGCGTCCTTTAGGTGCTGGTAGTGTTCTCCCTTCCACCCAAGAGGAAACTAATGCTGGTATATTACAGGTGACTTGCCAGAGCTTTTGGTTACTAAGTATAAATCCAGACCACCGACGTTAGCAATCAAACCTAAGTGTGGAGACCAAAGCATAAAAATTAATAGCAGGAATAGGCCATTCGGCCTGCTCCACCATTCAACATGTTCATGGGTGATCTCTGCTACATTACTGTGTTTCCACTTTCTTCATGTATCCCTTTAGCTTTAAGAAATATAATTTGTTCCTTCTTAAATACATATAGTAACTTTGCTTTACTGCATCCTGTGCTAGATAATGCCATGGGTTCACTGTCCTCTAGGTGAAGAAATTTCTTCTCATTTTGGTCCTGGATAGCCAACTCCTTATCTTGATACTATGATGCCTGGCTGTACACTCCCCAGTCAAGGAAACCATCATTCCTGCAGTTTTGTATGTTTCTTCTAAATTGAAGAAAGTATGGACTCGGTTTGCTTAATTTCTCCTCATAATCTCCCACCTCATGAGATACCCTCTCATTCTTCTAACCTTTTGACTGTAGGCTTAATTGACCCACTCTCTCTTCTTGTGCATGTCCTGCCATCCCAGGAATCAGTTTAGTAAACCTTGGATACACTCCCTCCATGGCAAGAAGACTGTTCTTTGGATAAGGAGACCAAAACTGCAGACTCCAGAGGGGTCTCACCAAGGCCCTGTACAGATGCAGCAAGACATCCTTGCTCCTGTATTCAAATAAACTTTTACCCAACTGCTTGCTGCACCTGAACACTTGCTGTCAATGACTGGTGTACAAGGACACCTAAGTCTCTTTGTAACTCCTTTTTCCAATGTAAAAATAATCTCTTTCTATTTTTACAACCAAAGTAGATAACCTCACAGTTGCCTGAGTTATTCTGCATCTGTCTTGCATTTGCTCAATTGCCCAATTTGTCTAAGTCACATTGGAGCCTCTTTCTATCCACTGCACAGTTCACATTTCCTCCCCACCTTCCCCCAAGCTTTCTGCTGCCACAAACGTGGAAATGCTACATTTAATACCCTCATCCAAATTATTGATATAAATTGTGCATAGCTAGCACCCAAGCACTGATTCCTGCAGCACCCCACTGAGAAACAGCTGTATTTATTCCTACTTGCTGATTCCTGACTGTCGACCAATTCTCAGTCATTTTCAGCTCACAGTCCTGCATGCTTTAATTTTGCACACTAATCTCTTGCGTTGTACTTGATCAAAAGCCATCTGAAAGTTCAAATTCACCAGTGGTTCTCCCTTATCTATTCTACCAGTGACATCCTCAAGAAAAAACTCCAGTAAATTAAGCATGATTTTGCTTTCATAAACCCGTGCTGACTTCGCCTACTGCTGTTAATGCTTTCCAAGTGTTCTGTTATTACATCTTTTATAATAAAATCTATCTTTCCCCCCTCCCCCAATGTTAGGTTGACCAGTTTTTTTTACCTCCTGTCTTTCCCTCACCTTTTTTAAATAATAAGGTTATATTTGCCACCCTCCAATCTGTGGGAACTATTCCAGGGTGTAAAGAAGTTTCGAAGATGACCAACAAAACATCCCGTATTTTCAGGAGTTTTTTTTACAACTCTAGGGTGAAGATTATCAGGCCCTTAGCCTATGTCTTTACTAATTTTGATATTCTTCATTTCCCCTTCTCACTAGACCCTTGGTTCCCTCACATAATTGAGAGCTATTCAAGTCCTCCATTGTGAAGGGAGAACCAAAATATGTGTTTGATTTCTATGCCACTTCTTTGTTCCCAATTACAATCTCCCCTAACTGCAGGGGACTTGCCTTCGCTGACCTTTCTCTCCTCACATGTTTACAGAAGATTTTGCAGTCAGTTTTTATGTTCTCTGCAAGTTTACTTTCATACTCCATCTTCCCTCTCTTAATCAATCTTTTGTCCTCCTTTGCTGAACTCGTAAACTGCTCCCAATCCTTATGCCTATTGCTTTTTCTGCCTTCTCTTTTGGACCTAATAGTATCCCTAGGTTCCTTCATAAGTGAAGATTGAGCCATCATTCTGAACTTATTTTTATGCCAGACAAGAATGAATAATTGTTGTAATTCATGTGCACATTCTTTAAATATCCACTGCCTATTCACTGTCAACCCATGTCATAGTTCTTCAATCTATCACAGCCAATATTGCCTCAATCCTTAGTTTCCTTTGTTCAGATTCAGGATCCTACTTTCTGATTCAGTTACTTCATTCTCCACTTTAATCAAGAACTCCACCATCTTATGATTTCTCCTCCTTGAGAGATCACACTCAACTACGTTGTGTAATGAGAAAGGAATAGTTAACAATACCCTATCAAGGATAGCCTGTTCTGTAGATCATATCTCAACATATTGGTCTAAGAAATCATCATGTACACACTCCAGGAATTTCTCCATTACAGTATTATTGTCAAATTATTTTGACCAATCTATATGTAGATTAAAGTCGCCCATGATTAAGGTCACCCATGATTACAGTTGTACCCTTCCGACCTGTGTTTCTAATTTCCTGATTAATTCCAGTCTGTACATCACCACTGGTGTTTGGGGGTCTATAGACAATACCTCTTGGTGTTTCTTGGCTCCACCCCCTCAATTCCAGATCATAAGCATTGATTTCCTCCTTTTACTGACAACACCACCTGACCTCCTTTCCCCTTTTGTCTACCTTTCCTAATGTTGAATACCCCTGGATGTTCAGTTCTCACCCTTGGTCACCCCTGTAGTCATGTCTCTGTAATAGCATCTCTGTCGTTACCCTTTATATCTATTTGTGCTGTTAATTCATCTATCTTATTGTGAATGCTCTGCACATTAAGGCACAATACCTTTTAAATATCTGTTGACATTATTAGCCCATTGTTTTATTATGCACGATGGCTCTATTTACCACTTTGCCCCGTTTTCTCTGGCTTCCATTTTTTTGCTGCTTCCTCTGATGTGTACAATTTCTTTCCTTGTTTTCCCCCTCCTCTGCCTTCTATCCCTTTTGCCATTTTAGTTAAGCCTTCCCAGGCAGCACTAGCAACAACCTGTCTCACACAATAACCACATACCTGCATTTCCCTGCAATCACTGCATAGCACCATAGAATGGGAATACTGGATGATCTTCCCCACTCACTTCCCCATTTCAGGATTCTGAGGCTAATTATAAAGCTGTTGCCATCACCTCAGCTGAGATCACCTAATTCTGCACAGCTCATGGGTCAAATCTGGGACCTCCCCAGTCTGTATGGCTCTGCACCACACCATGCAATACTTTTGCAAACAAATTGCAGGGGAGAAACTCCTGCTTCAATGGGTTTTTGGGCCACTGTGCTGTTTCATGCTGCACATTCTCTCCAATGAAACAGACCAAAGCCAAAGGACCACTGTAAACTAGTATGACCTTTCTTGATCTGTGAAAGAAATAAAAAGAAAATCAAACCATTTATTTTGTGAAATGGTGCAAAAATCCCCATCTAGCCCTTAAATAATTAATGAATTGTAGTGAATTAAAAATCTCTAAGATATTTTCAAGTCGAGAATGGATCATTATAGCCTTTCTTGTGAGCAAATGTCCTTTCCCTTGGCAGTGAATGCCAGTGCAAAGTATTTATAAATCCTAAATCAAAGCACATTACTGCTGTTGATTTGTGATCTATTCTGTTGTAAACCAAAGCTGGATCCCCCACCTTCACCAAGTTAAGCTCTTGCTGCTGTGTTTGAGGCTGGCAGTAAATTAGAGTGAAGTAAACCTGATGTAGTTCTACGGCAAAGTATTATAAATTGATTTTTATTTGGGATATGTTTGCAATATTGTAATTGCTATATTGTTATTTTTCATGAACTGTGGGAGATCCTGTATATGCACCTTAAAACAAGAACATAAGCGCTTCATGTGAGAGAGGAGGTTTTGACAGGGAAGAATGTAATTACTCTTTTCCCATTAGAACCAGTAGTCCTGGGCAGATAAGCTGTCCTGTTACGTGTGACCAAGGTCTGGGATCATGGATTGTCTTACATAGTTGTCATGGTGACAGTGATGCAGACGGCCCATAACAGCCTGACTTGTCAGATCGCATACATCAAAGCAGTGCTAACGAGAGAGATGCGAGTTGGACAGCGTGCCATATCATTTGGTGATTTAGGTTAAAGCTGTGCAGATTAATAAATGTGTTAATCTAGCCTTTTCGTTAACGTTGTTCAATAATCCAAGACGTTTGTGTGTTTTATTTGTGTCTTTTTACGTAAGGAAGGCTTGACTGTGGAACATCCTGGTTCAGCTGACAGAATTGACAAATGAGGAGCTGCCAAATTGGAAAGAAGTATATAGTTAAATAAAATTACAGTGCTTTGTTTTTGAAAGGAAACATATTTTTAAACCTGTATCTACTGAGTTTTCTTTTGTGTTTGTTAAAATGCATTATCTTTTTATTTTACATCTCTGCTACTCCCTATCCTCTTCCTCAGCATTACCTTTTTGCAACAAAAGAGAATTTACAGCACAGCCTGGTGTATTGTTCTGTCACTAGTTACTTCAACAACTTGCAAGTCTCATAGATGGGCAACAACCTCAGAGGATTGCTGTCTTAAGATATATACTTGGGCTAGGTTTTAATCTTCAGATGTGCAGTTGGGACCGGGGAGAGTGGGAGGAGGTTTAGAATGGGAATCCTGAAAGTTTTAGTCAGGGGCTATTTAATCAATACATTTTATTCCTATATGATTTCCAGGTTTCCCAGCTAGCTCGCAAGGGTGGGCTTGGTGATGACCCCACATGGGATGATTGCATTCAGTCATTTATAGGGACTCTGCAAACATGCAATTTAATGGATTTTCTGGTTGGGAGTATGACACAGAGAAATGGAAGAATGGAGTCCAGGTTTTCAAAAGTTTTGCCTTATTTTTTTACTGATGCTTCCTGTTGAACCCACTGGAATTTGCTCGTCCACTGATGAGAGGAAGACTATTGCATGTGAACTGTGGGCAGTGTGGCTGGAAATGAGCAATGGGGCCACCAGCAGGAGTCACTGCCATGCTTGTGGTTTCCCTGCATTGGTTTAAACAGAACAGGAACGATGACTACAGTGGCACATTCACCTACAAACTAATCCGCCTATCACCCAACCTCTCACTCTCACCTCTTGAGGAGGGTGACACCGACTCCTCAGAGGACTTCACTCTCTCTCATGGGTGCATTGTCACAAGTCTCTTGCAGCCCAGGTACCCGCGCTTACTTGGGACACGGTAAGGCAGTTGGTTGTGTTTTCACTTGGTGACTCACCTGGTAAGTCATAAGTGAGCAAAAGCAGACGGTGAAGAGTCCATGTTGGAGAATGCAAAATGCTCCAAGATCCGGTCAGCTGGATACAAATGCTGTTTCTCAGGAAAAGTCAATAAACATAGTTCTGGACGAGCAGCAACATTGTACTGGTAAGACTTCCAGCTCCAACAGGCATGCTTTTTGAGATATTCAGGTTGTTTTATTCTATCCACCCTGGGGGTCTCAGTTTAGGTTCCTCACCACATCTTGAAGCAGACTATATTGACCAAGTTTTAAAATGGGTGTTCCTTGTCTTTGAGCAGCTCCCTAATATAGTCTACTTAAAGAGATCAGTGAGAAACCGCTCCTCATAATCCTTCCATCCCTTGAACCTCATGAGATGGTGGATTGCTGCAGGATGGATCTGCCCAGATCTGCTGCACATCGAGGATGGAAGTTTTTTTCAGTCTGGGTGATCAAGGTTGCCTTAGTTGCCACGTGAATGCAGTTAGATCTCGTGTATCTGCAGTCTCATGCATCTGTTCACTTTAACTTCTGCATATCCTACCTCTCTGCTGAACCTCTCTGCTGAACCCCTCTGTCCTCGAGCCGATGCTTTGTGACCTGCCGCCTGTTGCTGCTCCGGGTTTGTTTATTGTGGTGGTGCTGCTGTAAGTTATCTTGGTCTTATCTGATGTTCAAGGTTACACAACATAAGCAACACCCATGTTGTCTTGGAAGCTCTGAGCTCCAAAGTGCAGATGAGACGCACATACCTCCAATATTGCCAAAGGAATTTCCCAATGCAAGAACTGGAAGCAGGCAAGAAAGCAGCTGTGAGGTGTCAGTACCTATTGGCACTTTTCCCTGTTACGTCCTCAGCCCCCAGCTGTGCTGCTGCACTGTTTTCACTGGCAAGTTCCAGGAAGCCCAGGAAACCTGTAGACACAATGCTATATTGTGAAAGCCATGTTAATATTGGTGTAATTGAGCAATTAACCTATTGAAATTGACAAGCCCCTCTCCCAAGGGGATTCCAGCATGCAGCCCAACATTCTGCAGTCAAATGTGGAAGTTGGTGGGTTGGAGCCCGCTTTCCAACACGCTGTCAGTTTTGCTAGTTTTAACTGCAATTCCATGCAATCTCACACAATAAAGTTCAGCTACTAATCTTTGGAAGCATTTTAAAAATGAACTTTGACCCTTTATTTCCTGGAACCCTGATTCTCAGTATCACCTAGGCGGGAGAAATTTTTCCTGTGGTTTTTTGCCAGGGTCATTATGTGTGAGGTGTGAGGTGGGAGGGGTGGAGTTGGGGAAGCAACCTTTATCTTCTACAGATGATTTTTTAATTCTGATGAAATTCAGCTGATGGTTTGCTCCAATTTAATTCATAGTTCATGCCCTCAACAGATTGGGTGAACCCTCGAATTGAACCTGTCAGTCTATAAACTAAGTGGTTTAAAATTCGGTTGAACAGTCAATAATTGCTGTCCAATCGTTAACTGTTCAACCGTACTGGCGAAATCTTTGGCTGTACGTTTATTTTCTCTTTTACTTCAGCTAAGTTGAGTAAAATAGAGGGCTATGGGTAAGCCTAGTAATTTCTAGGGTAGGGACATGTTCGGCACAGCTTTGTGGGCTGAAGGGCCTGAATTGTGCTGTAATTGTTCTATGTTCTATGTTCTAAGCCCTTGCTGGAAGGATGAAACGGGTAAAATGGTCAAAATGTTATCAGTTTTTGACTATTTCTTACATGGAGTGGTAACAAATGAGAGAAAGGTGCCAGTCTTACAATTCAGGTTTTATAGGGAAGGGACAGTAAGGAGGAGGGTTCTGAGCTTTGGGATTGGAATGAGATCTGTAGGTACCCAGCGATACTTGGTAATGACTAATACGGAATTATCAATTGTTGAGGTGGATCATTAAGCTTTTTGAATGGTGGCTTGAGGATGGTTTTGGGCTTGCTGTGGATTTAGATATGCTAGAACATGAAATTTGAATTGTCAAGTGAAGTGTTTTAGTAAAGGCTTCTCTTTTCATCATCACTTCTGGAGTCCGTCAGGCATTCACCTCTCAGCCTTTCACTTGGAGGCACTACCTGCAAACATAGGCTGGGCTTTCACCCACACACCAATAACACCCACTTCTACCTCTCCACCATCTTTTTATGATCCGACTATTGTCTCTGTACTTCTGCGTCTAGTTCAAATTTCAGGTAATTTTCTGCAGCTAACTGTGAGAAAGGCTGACCCCATTGTCTTCCGATTCCTTCACAAACTCTGTGCTACTAATACACTTCCCAGATTGAATCAGGTTGCTTACAGTCAGCAAGTTCTGTTTAATCCTAGTTGTGATTTGGACCTGTAACTTTTATATCATAAACACCCTCTACGATTCTTCCTGCCTCCACTTTGCTCTGTGGAGATGCTGCTGAAGCCCTCACTAAGCCTCTCCTAAACCTATTCCAATGCTTCTAAAAACTTGCTCTCTCTCTCATTTCCTCTCTCTCTTTCTCATTTCCTCCCTCTCTCCCTCTCTCTCTCTCTCTCTCATTTCCTCCCTCTCTCTCTCTCTCATTTCCTCCCTCTCTCTCTCTCTCTCTCTCATTTCCTCCCTCTCTCTCTCTCTCATTTCCTCCCTCTCTCTCTCTCTCATTTCCTCCCTCTCCCCCCTTCTCCCTCTCCCCCCTCTCCCTCTCTCTCATTTCCTCCCTCTCCCCCCTTCTCCCTCTCCCCCCTCTCCCCCCCTCTCCCTCTCCCCCCCTCTCCCTCTCCCCCCCCTCTCCCTCTCCCCCCCCTCTCCCTCTCCCCCCCCTCTCCCTCTCCCCCCCCTCTCCCTCTCCCCCCCTCCCTCTCCCCCCCCCTCTCCCTCTCCCCCCCCCCTCTCCCTCTCCCCCCCCCTCTCCCTCTCCCCCCCCCTCTCCCTCTTCCCCCCTCTCCCTCCACCCCCTCTACAGGTACTGCCTGGCCAATTTGAGTCTTTACAGTATTTCGATTTTTACTTAAGATTTCCAGCAGCACTTCTTTATTCCAGTGTTTTCCTTGCCATTGACCCATTAACCTCAATAAACCACAGCTGATCCTAAACTTACTCCCAGATTCCATGATGCACCAAGTGCTGCTTGATTGTCACTGCTGCCCTCAGTGACTTAGTTGTTATCCAGTCTTCAAATGCCTTAAATTTAAAATTCTCATCTTTGTGATAAATTCCTTCATGGCCTGTACTCTCACCACATTTGTAACCTTATCCAATATTGCAGCCATCCACCAAACCATTCCCCTGACTCTCTCTCTCCAACTTTGCAGGGCAGTTCATGGGCAACCAATCCAAGTCCCAGTGTCTGGAATTCTCTTCCCAAATTCTCTTACCTAGAAGTTAGATTTTAATAAGTTGCACCCTGTTTATGTTTTAATGGTACATTAGATACAATTTTGGGCATGGTTTGAAGCATTTGTGCTCATTTCCTAACCATCAGGAATTGGAGGAGGTACTCTCTATTATGACTTACCATCACCAGTATTCTTCCCCCATCCTATTTCATGCAGGTGGTGATGCTATCAACCTGCGCAGCGCCCATTAATGACTTATCAGCAGAAATTGGATCAAAAACTTTTCAACTCATGACCTTCATAATCAGCTTGGCAGTATATTATGCTGAAAATAGTGAACCATGCATGATTTAAAGTGCCTCTTTGCGGCGTTTTCTGTGATTATTTATGTAAAGATTTGTTGTGATGGGTCTCACTTGGCTTCTGGGAACTGACTACTACAGTCCACTGTCCTCGATCTGTAACCCAATGAGTGCTGTTGATCATGGGAGCCCTGAGACAAGCCTAGCCACAGGGTGCAATTGGCATGCTCCGTGTTTGAGAGGAGGGAGGGAGGGTGGGTGGGTTTTCCTGGGAGACTTGTTTGCTATTATCTAACTCTCCCATTTCCACCTCACGACCACATTTTTCACAATTCCCTCCAACTATGTTTGATCTCACACCATGACAGTATGCCTGGCCAAATGTAGTGTCCGTGAAGCACGCAGGTAGGGTTTCAAAGCTTCTTTACGGGAGTCATCTACCATAATGACATCTTAAAGCAGGAATATCTGAGTCTTGCTTTTTTTTAATGACTTCAAATTTGGCTTTAGAGTTAAATCTACTGAGTATTTAGTACAAGAAATTCAAAGGAATTTCATGACATCAGCTTCCTCATGATCCTCCCCCTTAAGAACCACTTTGAGACCTTTTGGGCGCCTCCTCCTAATATCTCATTTTCTCCTTCCGCTTCTGTGAAGTTCATTGGCATGTTTATTTATGTTAATTATTGTTGATATATCTCTGCATTAACACTACTAAATAAAAGTGATTTTGATAAACATACAGCAAAGCCCTCGCAGCATTCAGACGTGGGTTGATAAGTGGTAAAAATATTTGTGCCGCTGAAGTACCAGACAATGATCATCATCAACAAGGAAGAGTCTAACCACCTATACTTGACATTCAATGGCATTGCCATCATTGACTTGCCCAGCATCTGTATCCTTGGTGTCATCGTTGTCTGGTATCTCAATTGGACCAGCCAAATAAATACCTGCAAGACCAGATCAGAGGCTGGGTACCCTGCAAAGAGTGACTTGCCTCTTGACAACCCAAAGCCTTTCTACTGTCTGCATGACAGAAGTCACGTATCTGATGGAATACTCTCTCCACTTACCTACTTGAGTTCAGCTTGAACAATCTCATGAAGCTTGATCCTATCCAGGCCAAAGTAGTAATCTTTTATGCTACCTCACTGGTACCCTGTCCATGTAAATATTTATCTCCTCCACCACCTATGTACAGTGGCTATAGTGTGCATCATTTACAAAATGCACCGCACTTATTCTCCCAGACTACTCCAACAGCACCTCCCGGGTCTGCAACCTCAGCCACCAAGGCAGCTGGTGAATGAGAACACCCGCACCTGCAGGTTCCCTTCCAAGTCGTGCCCCATCCTGACTTGAAAATATCTCTGCTACTTCATGGTTATGCAGCCTAAATCCTGGAACACTCCACCCAACATCACTGTGGGAGTAACTTTATCAGGACTGCAGCGATTCAAGAAGGGGATTCACCTTCATCTTCTCAAGGGCAATTGTAGATGGGTAATAAATGCTGACCTTGCCAGCGACGCCCAGATTCTGAAAAATGAATTAATAATGGATATTGGGGAAATGGATTGTATGGGTTCAGGTGCACACAGGTTGTTTCCAACCCAAGGAACTGTCAAGTGATGCAGTTACAAGCATGCCACACAAACTTGAATCTGTTGAATGCACAGGTACCCCTGTAATCTTGACATTATTTCATCATTTTCAGTAGGATACCATATAATTTAAAATCCAGGCATCCAAGATGACTAGTTGTCATCTCTGTGGCTGATTGAATGTGGCTGATGACGGTAAGAGTCCTATGGATGGTGTTATTGAGTAGGCTGTGTAGCAGTTTGTAGACAGTTCAGAGGCACAATCTCGTGTAACGTACTATATGTGGACTTAGCTGTTAATTTGGAATTAACCTATAAGTCATCTTGAATCAGCATCTAATCGAGACAAACCCCAAATAAAACCACATGGAGTTTTTGTGCAATTAAATGAGATGAAAGAATAAATTCAGTACTATTGCTTTGGTGACCATAAAACTACAGAACAAAATAATGTAAAACATATTGTCTATACTGCAGTCAAGGTTAGAACTTGCAGTGACCAACACTGGTCTCTGTCAACGTTTGTCAGCAGGACTAATCCCATAATATGAGATCAACAAGAGCTTTTTGACTTTGGTTCACTCTGTTGACCTGTAGAAAAAAATCTAGTTTGATTTGCCCTCTTAAGCACTGCTCTGCCTTCGTATGCAGGATCTAATCCTCCTTCCTCCCCACCCTCCCACCCCCACTGTCCAGAAATAACCTATTTTCACAGACATTAAGGCTTTCCTTCTCAAGCCATGATAAAACTCTCATTGAAAATAAATACTTGAATTGCTCAATGCCAATTTTTTAAATGTTTCAGACATATTTTGTACATTTTAGGATACTGCAACAAACTGTCCAGGTTTTGAATAATATCATCCAATCTTATTCCCATTATTGATAAGAAAAGAAAGCTTGCAGATTTTAGTACAACTCCAGAAAGTATAGAATTATTATTTAAACATTTTTGACACATTTGCATCTATGTAGCAGGATGTAACACCTCACAGCGAAAGGAACTGAATATCCAGAGCAATGACCACTGAATTTGTTTGAAGGTGAAATGTCCTGGAAATCCATCTCAACTGCTGGAACTCCATTCTCATTTTATGCAGAGGAAGGGTGAAAGTCTATAAATAATGCCATTTAACATTAATCCAGTTTATACGTTGAATCCCAACCTGTGCCCACAACTTCTGACTCTCTGAGCCATGATTTGCTTTGATATTGGCCAGTATTTACAGATTACACATGCCATTCAATTCTTTGCAATTAAAACAAAAAGTGAATGATTACTTGTTGCACTAACCAAGTAAGTTCATTTGTACACAGTTTGTTAAAACTTATACAAACGTATGCAGAACTTTTGTTGTTATAGACCTCGTACTGTAAATTCCAATTGTTGTTTCCATCCTTTTGATCATCCTTTAAAGGTGTGATCCCAGACATTTTATGGGAGATGCAAATTTAGAGCCCTTCTGGCTCTGAAAAATTCCAAAAGCAACAGGAATCTTCTTGTTCCTGAACCTGATGTCATTTCCAGCTCCCATCAGAAATCTTACCCATTACGAGTTTGATTCATCCAGTGGGAAGTGTATTTGTCTCAAATTTGAGATTGTCCCCACAATGCCACATTCAAGCAGCAACCGGAAGAGATTATAATCATTGGGTTTTGATCCAAGCAGTGAGGAAGCAGCATAAATGCAAATTCATTGCCCATGCCTTTTCCTTCAGATCAGCTGTCCACTCCTAGTAGAGTGCTAATGTGCTAATCTGTAATCAGTTTGGGTCTAAAGGATGTGGTACTGGTAGCTGGTGCCAAGACCTGCCTTGCTATTTAATCTGCCTCCTGGGATTTGGAGCATTGTCAAGGCACAAATGATCAGGAGGCAATTCCGTACTGCTACCTTTTGATTTTGTTGGGCGTTTATTTAGGATAATTGGCTGAAACAAAATGACCCACGTGATTGGCTCTCTAATGTTTGAAGCATCCATTCTCTCCAGCATGGTTGCAGTGTGTACTCTCTGCAGAATACAGCACAGCAACTAACCAAGTCTTCTGCAGTTTTCAAATATTTTCAGGAATTTTCACAAATTTCTGCAATTTTCAAACCCACTGTCTTTACATTACACAATGACAAAGGCAGTAGGTTCATCTCCTTCAAATTTCCCTCACATGCCAGCCTGACTTGAACATTTATCATTGTTCCTTCCTCTGTCAAAATTTCAGAAAGCCCTACCTAAAAGGTTCGCCAGATGGTTATGAAAGGCCCCACCACTTTCCAAGGTCAACTGGACATGAGCAGAATGTTAGCCATGCCAGTGAATGTCCTTGGCCTGAGAATGCAGTTATTAAGAAGTTCCATTTCATTGCACATACTTGAGGCAGCTCAGGAGAAGATCTCCCATTCCACTGAAGCAGATCTTTTGCCAACAATGATGCTCAACTTGCAGTAGTAGGTCATGGAGCACTGGACAGTCTGTCTGACAGAGAAGAACCAAAAGAATCTATTAATTTGAGACAAGAGATATAAGAAAGTGAGAGGAAGATGATTGACTTAATCCTTAAATGTCCACAACTACTGATAAGTCAAAACTCTAAATAGCATAGAAATGAAACTGTTTTTAACTAAATAGCACTTGTAAAGAGTGAGTGAGTTTGATTTTTTTCATATACATGTGTATCTGAATTTTTATATCTACATACACAGAATTGATATTGTGATGCCAACTACTTTATTTGCTAATGATTTTCTGGAGGGAGATGCCTTCTAATAAGAAATACTTACTTTAAATGAACTGTAATCACTCTTCTTGTGAAATGATAGACCAAATAGAAATTTGGGCCAAAAATATATTTGATAATCATAGTGGTATTAGGGAACAGTAGCAATATATTTTGAATGGTTTGTTAAAGGAATATTTTGCTTTATTTATTTACTATCAGTCCATTTTGGAGATATCACCTGACAAAAAGAGGTTTCAAATTCAGGCCCAGTAGGACTTATGGAAATCTATTCCATTTTTAACATTTGCTTGAGAAAATAGATGTTATTAATTTCGTCCAGACTAAAGAACCGAATCAATGTGCATTTCCATCTTTTTTTAGTCAAAGCTCAACTGAGCAATAAGTCTATTCTCAGTACAGTATATATCCTGGTACAGTGAAACCTTTTGTGGTCTCCTGGTTTTCTTGGAATTCAGATTTTTAAAAAGCAGTAGATAAGGAATAAACAGGAATCTTGTGTTGTGCTGAGTTAGCTGACCTCAGCAGGCTAAGGGAAGGGGTAGTGTCGATTCACATCCGTAAGATCAGTCAGAATACTTGCTTCTGATTCCTGTAAGAGTGCACAGGTGCACTAATGTTGAGTGAGAACATGCCCCTAAGGGGATTGAACATGCTGTTAGTATTCCATGTGCAGAGTCACACATGAAGAATGCTCACTGCAGTCAGACATACTGGTACTCCAGGAATGTTTGTTTTGGTGTGAGTCAGCCCCTTAAATGAAAATGAAAATTGGGAAGAACAAATGATCTGGAATCTTGTCCTTCAGATTGAACTGGTTTTGGCCCGTTAGCCTTGACTTTAAGTGGATGGGAAGTCTCACGAGTGAAGACCTAGGAGGGCAAGAAGCCCTGGCAATGTGAGGCTTTGGAGGATTTTAATTCCCAGGACTCGTGAGCATCTTCTTGCTCATTGGCTGGTCTGAAACCAGTGGCAGGGAGAGGGTGCGGGTGGTGGAGGCAGCTGACTCATGGGTAGCACTCGGGAAGGTGGATCGGCAACAGCTCAGGAACATGGGAAGGCAGTGGGGGAGGGATGGTCTGAAGCCTGGATGAGGGGAGGCTTAATCGTTCATCGTGGGGCCCAGAGAAGCACCCTGATTCCTCTGCACGGTAGGTTGGCTTTCCTGCCGGGCATCAGTAACTTCTTCTCTTGGGCCTCTGGTTTAAAAAAAAGTAGCATTTATAAACAGAAGTTAAAATGGAAACTACCAGGAAGAGAGTACAACCTAGGCCAATTTTAACAACCTTCCACCATTTTCCAGCAGGTGAGCAGGGTGTTTTGGAATAGTTGATGGAGGAGCTGGCAGACAGAGACAGAGATTTTTTGGAGTAGACTGGAAGTGAGATGTCAAATCCACATTATTTACTGTGTTGTCCTGTGAAGATTATGTGGTGGCCACTCTTACTCCTTTTGGACACTGGGGTGGGTGAAATTGGATTCTGCCAGCACAAGCTGGGTGCACGGAAGAATCCGTGTGGTAGAATGGATTTAGGCCCAAGACCACCACCTGTTGGGCCTTGGATTTTGTGTAAACTGAACTTGGTGGGTTGTGGACAGTAGCAGACTATCCTGTGGAGCAGTCGTTAGAACTGCTGTGGTACTGTGACAGACAGAGCACTGTGCTAGGGTGAGGATTAACATGCCCCACCTGGTTCCACAGAGATACATCGGTAACTGGTTAATTATTGTCACATGTACTAAGATATAGTAAAAACTTCATTTTGCATGCAATCCAATACAGATCATTTCAAAACAAGTACATCGAGGTAGTACAAAGGGAAAAGCAATGACAGAATGCAGGATATAGTGTTACAGTTACAGAGAAAGTGCAGTGCAGGTAGACAATAAAGTGCAAGGGCCAGGACGAGGTAGATTGTGAGGTTGAGTTCATCTTTATCATACAAGAGGCCCATCCAAGAGTCTTATAACAGCAGGATAGAAGCTGTCCTTGAGCCTGGTGGTGCATGTTTCCAAACTTTTGTATCTTCTGCACAGTGGAAGGGGGGAGAAGAGAGAATGACTGAGGTGGGAGGGGTCTTTGATTCTGTTGGCTGCTTTCCTGAGGCAGTGGGAAGTGTAAACATGGTCAATAGAGGGGAGGCTGTTTTTTCTGATACTGGGCTGTGATACTCTGTGCAATTTCTTGCGGTCTTGGGCAGAGTAGTTTCCATACCAAGCTATGAGGCATCCGAATAGGACACTTTCTATGGTGCATCTATAAAAAAAAATTGGTGAGGGTCAACAAGGGTATGCTGAATTTCCGTAGTCTTCTGAGGAAGTAGAGGCACTATACTATTTGAACAAACTTGACAGTGACCTTGGTTCCATTTAATGGGCCGTCACTCTGGTTTCACACCAGTTCCTTTATCCTGAATGTAACAGGCTAGGCACCGGGCACTCAGGGCAGCCCTGTTCTCAGTAGGAGTCCCAATACAGGCACATTCAAATAAGGGTCTATCGCCAGTTTTATGTATGGGCTCTGGAAACATGTGCTTCAGTCTTTACTAGTATGGCAGTCAGTCCATCGAGTGGAGCTTGTGCAGGGAAACATCCCACCTCCTTGGATTCTCAGCTGTCCATCTTATGCCTGCAAATTTCAAGGCCTGAGACTCGCTTGGCATGTCTTTCAGACTGCTCTTGCCTTGCAAAGGAACGTTTTAAGAGACTGTTTAAAAACTGCGACTTTTCAGCGAATGCTGACCAACCTCTAGCATGTTGAGTGGTATCTTTTGGTGACTTACCATTTACTTTGTTGGCATTTTTAAGCCATGACCTAACACTCCCCAGTGACTTGTTATCCCATTGTTAAGAGTCTGCCTGTGATCGTAAAAGCAAGCACTGTCTCCCTTAATGAGCTCCATACTTTGCTCGGTATTTTGTGTCCACTCCTGTTTCCTGAATAATGTACTGTGTTCTGCTGAAATGTTTGAACTGTAATGCAGAGCAGGAGGGATTTATACATTTAAAATATCGGACTCACTTTACAGTGTTAATTAAAAAATTATTTACAGATATTCCATGTTTTCAGCCATTTGTACTTTGAGGCCACACCATGGAAGCAAGCCTTTTGGTCCATTCAGCCAGATTTGGTGCTTACCTTTCAAACAAGCCCATAGACTAAATTGCATTTTCTCACCTAGTTCTCTTACCCCTTTATTTCCCATTTTATCTATCTGTCCAATCCAGTCTCTACCCAGACTATCAGTGCTAGTTGCTTAAGGGATTGCTGGCACTAATAGTTTGTTTTTGAACAGTGATATTGTGGGTTCCAGTGTCTTGTCTTAAACCAGGGCTTAAACACTGCATGCTTCTTAATTTGTTCCGTAGGCTGCATTTCTGCTCAGCTTGAGCAAATGTTAGGGCAGTGGTTGTACACAGAGAGGCAAGTTCCTTCACAGAGCTGGGTAAATTGAGAAGCTTTCAAAAGTAGAGTGTTAATTGATGTGTGCCGTGCATCCATCCTTCTAGAGCCAAGATTAGTGAGCTTGTTTTGCAAATAAGTACTATAAGATGTAATGTTTCATTTATGCTTTGTTCTTCTATTTGCAATTGCAGTTTGGTAAAACTTTATTGCCTAGAAATTGGACCCATTAACCCCTGCATTTTTTTACTATATAAATCCTGCATAAAGATCACTTCTCCATTCTAAAAGCACCCTAGTGTTCATTTTTGGGCTGTCCCAGTCCTGATGAAGGGTCCCAGCTCGAAACATCAACTGTTCATTTCCCTCCATAGATGCTGACTGCCCTGCTGAGTTCCTCCAGCATTTTTTGTGTGTGGCTCCAGATTTCCAACATCTGCAGTCTCCCTTGTGTCTCCAAATTTGCACAAATCACCTTATTATGGTTGACGTGTTCCCAGCGTCATTTGCGTATCCAGTGGCGTCTCAGGCCATGCTTCATTCATTACCAGCAGAAACTGAGGCTTTTTAGGATAACTTGTGCTGTCCACTCACAGATGAACTGGAAGCACATTGCACAGGGATTCACAATGAGAAGTCAATAAAAGAATCTGCTCTGTGTCATCAATGTGCACACATCATCTGGCAGGGCACTCGTTGCTCAGGATAAAGGAAACTGCATTGTTGCTTGTCCCATTATTATTTGCAGCATATTTTATAAAACTCGCATCAGAGCTGCACGCTGCGATTTCTAGCCACTTGATGATCCTACACTTTGTAGTGATGTGGCATGGGGCTCGACCAAGACAGACCATAGTGTGGGGCGTGCCCCACCATACAAGAGCTCTGTGTCTATTCTCCCTGGTGTTTTCCTGCACCCCAACGGCAACTTTTTTTATGCAGCTGTTCTGCGTCTACCACAGGGAGAGCAGTTTAAGCACTGGTTCACTCCTCAGTGATCAGTGTGGCAATTGACAGCTTTCACACAGTTCCTGATGGGAGCTCATGTGTCCTGTTTTCTTGCATGCGCTTGGGTACAAGATCCCAGAGCCCTTCTTTCTCCCCAATTTCTTGAACTTTTACAGGAAACCTGATTGTGCATTACTGCCATACTCCTACATTTAGTGCACCAGAAGAGGGTGAGATCCAGTTTCCAGTTGTATAAGTTTTGCATTTCCCTATGTGTATTAAGTGTATGAAGTTAATTGTGTGTTGAATACAATGACCACTTTGCAATCTTCATTAATCATTTATGTACAAATTTTCCACAGTGTATTGGCATCTGTTCCACAAAGGATTGCTAGTACCGCTGGCTGATTTCTTTGAACTGTAATCCTGTACTCCTCCTCATGTCTTCTGACCAAGGTTTGCACTCACTGGATTTACTATCACTGCATGCTAGCCAGTGTGTCCCCTGTACTGTTCACCCCAGGTTCAATGGTATTTGTGTAACCACAACCAATACTGTTCTGATACAAAATTAAAACTCGATCTGACCAAGGCCAAACAGAAACCGACCCGAACCCAATACTCTGACCCCACCAGGCCATCACTGTGAGCACTGTTGTCCAGAGAATCCTGTCCAGGAGTGCAACATGCATGCTGTGCCCCACGTTGCAGGCAGAGACAATACTTGCAGAAATATGGTCAGTGCATTTCAGCACCGGAAAGTACAGCACTAGCCTGGTTCAGTCTAACATGAGCCGAGCACTCCCTTCGTGCCTGGCCTGGCTTTGGCCTATTTTATTGTGTTGAGTAGCCAGGCTCTAAACACACTGTCTCAAGGATCATATCGGGGCAGCACAGTGGTGCAGAGCTCCACAGAACAGCTGCTGTCTCACAGCTCCTGTGACCCGAGTTCAATCCTGACTTCCGATGACGTCTTTGTGGAGTTTGCATGTTCTCCCTGTGAATGTGTGCGTTTCCTCCGGTTGCTCTAGTTTCCTTTCTCCTGAGGGAGAAATTGATGGGAATCTGGGTAGAATAAAATGGGTTGGGAGAAGATAAATGTAAAAATAGGTGCTTGATGGTCAGCATGGACTCAGTAGGTCAAAGAATCTTTTTCCATGCTGCATCTCTGAAGGACTCTCTGACTGGGACTGTCCAGAAATTGTGTGCACAACATTACCAATTATTGAGCATTGAATTCTCCCTCTTTAGTCCCCACCCCCTTTCTCCCCCAACCCTCCCCTCCCCCCCCACTGTGCTTCTCTTCTTCCTTCTTCCCTTTCCTAGCCTTTTTTTCCCTTTCTCTCTTTAGCTTTGACCCATCCCCTAGTGGATCTGCTCTCCCCTCCCCCACCCCCCCCCCATACCCGCCTATCACCATCTCTTACCTGCATCTGCCTATCACCACCTTGTGCCCACCCAGCCTCTCCTCTTTTGTCCACCTATCACTGCTCTGCGTTTCCCTCCTGTACATTGGGCTTCCCCTTTTTCCCATCTTCAGTCCTGAAGAAGGGTCCTGACCCGAAACGTTGGCCGCCTGCTTTTCTCCACAGATGCTGCCTGGCCTGCTGATTTCCTCCAGCGTCTTTGTGTTTCTCATGACCAAATGTTATCTAAAATATGATTGCTAGGTTCAGTCAAATGTAATCTGCAGAAGCCTCTGGAGATGCTCAGCGATGGCAGGTAACTTGCAATGGCTATTTGTATGCCACTTGAGCAGGATCCTTTTGTACTTTGAGGCTGTGGATGACCCATGCCACTCGCATTATTGGCCTTAACTGGGGATTAGAGGCCAGCTTTGGGTCCAAACTTGCCTGTGCGCTGGTAGCGAGCCCAAGGTGGCTGTCACAACCTTGCAGTTCATCCTTTGTTATTTGATCCCACCACTTACCCTCCCCCACGCCAGTCGTGCTGACATCTTTAGATCCTCTGAGTGCACCTGCCTCCTCGAACCTCAGCATCCACTCACATGTCCATATCCAGTCACCACCCACTCACATCTAACTCCCATGTCCTTTCCACCACTGCCTTCTGCTCCTTCATCTAAACATGATGGTCACTCACCCCTTCCATCTCCCCCAACACCAGACCATATGCTCGACCAACCCCCCCCCCCCCCCAATACTCCTTCCATCAGTGCCCCCTTCCACCATTTTTCCCAATTTCCGAACTCCAGGGCTGATCCTTCCACCTCTGCCTTGGGGCCCCCTTGTGTATGATTGGAGGCCTTGCACAGAATGGCTATTGTGCAGCCTTAATGTGTTTTCCCAATACTGGGAGACTTCTAGCACTAAGAGTGTAGCTGTGGGCTAGAGATATAGTGGTCAACATCCAGGATACCATTCAGCAGTGAGAACCTATATATTTTACAACATGCTGGTGACACATGATAATTGGAAATGGAGTGACATTGCAATCTTGTGAATGTAGAGTGACATTTAGTGAATACGAGAAAGTTTTGAAAACCATGATGCAGAAGAGGAGGTGTAAATGTGAGAAATTCTGATTACTGCCTATGGTACTTCATCCAGTTTGGAACTTACCCGATGAATGGCAGTCTTGGTCCCACTGGAGGTTCCTTTGTTTGAAGTGCTCTTTGTAGCTAGATCTTTTGTTGTGTTGTTAACTTGATTCCTGAATCTGTCTTGCTTGAAGCTATGCAATTCAGACTCTCTGAAGATGTTGTTGACGGCTGTTCCGTATCATTGAAAGGATTAACCTCGAATTCTCAGGAATGGGATTTCACTTTATTGGCTGAAGCTTGTGTGATCCCTGATGCACTGAGAACCCTTTTGCAAACAATGCAGTAAGATACTCTAACTTCCCTGGTCTAATATTCCCCCAGTGTGTAATGTGTATACCTGATATCCCCTGGAAAAAAAACTTCCAAAGCTTTTGCCCTTAATAGGTGTAAGCCTGGCTTGTGAGATATTAGAAGATAGGTGATTACCAATCATCAGATTTGTTTATGTCTCTCCTGATTCTTATTTTAATTGATGTAAGCAGGCTTCCAGCTCACATTCACATGTTGTATACTGCTGCACAAAGCCAAGATCCAGAAACTCTCTCTCATAACCTACAAAGTTTAATCTCTTTCCCTCTTCACCACATCAGTCAGCATGTACTGTGTGACATAGAAGCCAATTTTTTCTTGTCATACATTTAGCTTTTCATTTTATTCATAGGGGTTTCCTCTGGTACAACATTTCCTACGGCCCACAGTAGCCGGCCTTTCTCAGCTTCTCTGATTTTTGCTGGCTAAACGTACACGTGGTGTGGTCCCATTTTGGGACCCTGGCCATCAGTTTTTAATAACTGAGTTTAACTTGAGCTGCATGGTACTTCATCCAGTTCTTAGCCCAGGGAACTCCAGGACCCGGAGATGTTGACATTAGTTAAGCACTGGATTGGTTCTGTTTGACTTATGAAGTACCCAAGAGCAACAATAACTGGAACTGCACCCCTTCTAATACTGTAAAGCAAAGGAGGAAAAGGGAAGTAAGTAAAATATGCATTTGGACAGATGATATCTTCCACCCACCATGAGTAGGTGGTAGAGGTAAAATTGCACTGTTGCTGTTTCCTCCTTCCAGAAATGATCAGCCGAAACCTCTTGTTCTGGCTCGTACTGAGAATGGAAGAGCTGTTGACAAGTGGTTCAGTTGGCCATCCATAGTCCCAGCCTGATTTCATCTGCTCCCATCCACACCAGTGTAAATGACTCCCCTACGTCCTTGCCTTAAACTTGGCTGTTCTCTAACCCATATTCCTTTTGCTTTCAGAATAGTCATGTTTGTAACAGCTCGTTAGTTTTTAGGGTTGAAACTCACTTCTAGACCAGTTCCAGCAGGGGTCACCAGAAGTGATTGTGAGAGAGATCCCTGGCTCTTTGACTGAAAGCGGTTTCAGCACCCCAGTTTGTTGGACTGGCTGTGATCAATCTTCTCAATGGAGCCCAATAACTGACCCTTGGATCAGTATGGTAATGTTGAAATAAAGCAATGCATTTACCCACTGTGGTATTTCAGGAGATATTTTTAATGTGCCCGTCAGATTCTCTCGGAATTAGCACTCAGCAACACAGCCATGGGCAGCGTCTGGTTTTAACATTTAAGCAAAAAATGTTTTTTTTCCTTTCAGGGTCTCAAAGCTCCTTGTGCATTTCTGTCAAAGAAATTATTTTATTTGTAAAGGGAGCAGCAACGTAGATGTTGCTGGACAGGCCAATTTATAAAATTGGATTTTTGTAGCCCCTAGCTGATCTTACTGAGAGGAAGCCCTGTGCAGCGTAAAGAGAAGGCCAGGCCCAGTTAAAGCTCTCAGACAGATGAAGCACTCTGCTGCACGGCCAGTTAAACTTAAAATGTCTGCCCTCGAGTGTTCTGGGCAGCGGTAGATGCATTCCTCCAGGATTCATGGAACGTTACAGCACTGAAGGAGGAAATTTGGCCCGTTGTACCTGTGCCAGCTCTTTGAAGGGCTATCTAATTAGTCCCACTCTTCCTCTTCAGCTCTGAAACCTTTACCTTTTCAAGTGTATATCCGATTCCCTTTTGAAGATTACTACTGTAGCTGCCTCCCCCACCCTTTCAGGCATGCACTACTCCTCACAGACCCTTGCTGCACAACAGCAGCTCTTCTCATCTCCCCTTTGAGTTGGTGGACAATGATCTTAGATCAGTGTCCTCTTGCCACCAACCCACTTGGTGGAGCTAGGTTCCCCATGGGGGGGGGAGGGTTCCTCCAAATCATAGGTCGGCCTGAACTGCCTTGTCGCAGCTGTTCTGCACTCTGTGCAGGCCTGGCAATGGTTCAGCGGCTCTATGATTCCCTTGTTAGTGAACTAGCTCTCCCCCTTGGATTAGACAAAATGTCCCTTGACCCATTCTGAACGTTCAGCTGAATGGTTTTGTATTGGTTTATTATTATTGTCACATGTACTGAGATACAGTGAAAAACTTCTGTGTGCCATCCAGGCAGATCATTCCATACGTAAGTACATATGAGGTAGTACAAAAGAAAACAAAAACCTATTGCAGAATATAGTGTTACCGTTACAGAAAAAGTGTAGTGCAGGTAGACAAATAAAGTGCAAAGGCCATGACGAGGTAGATTGAGAGATCAAGAGTTCATCATTCTCCAACAAGAGGGCTGTTCAGCCTTGAACTGACTGCTTTGACGTAACTCTGTGCTGCTACTATCCTTGATGCACTCTGTGATCTCCCTCCAATGTAGTTGCACATATGACCTGGAGAAAGTTTTACCTGGTGCAAGGATGGATGGCTGATAGAAGAAAAGATGAATTAAACTTTGCCACAGTTTCTGAGTCTGCCAGAGAGCACAGAACTTCTGCAGTGTGGCACCCTAGAGAATTGACTACAGCTGTTTGAAGGAGGGCAGCAGTTTGACACTAGGGAAGGGAGCGGATGGGATATATGGCTGGTTCTGCCATGCAAAGTGCCTTGACTCATGTTCGGGGTGTAAGCCTGTCTTCCCCCTCCATTGCCCAAAGTTTCATATAAATTAATGCTTAGGGATATATTTGCAACAAAAACATCAATATTTTAAAAATATTTAAAAAAAGGCTGGCTTTTATGTAGCATCTTTTTAGTACGTATAATCCAAAGCAATTCACAGCCAATTATATTATTGAAGTGTTGATGTATTAATATTCTTAACATGCTTTGAAAACCTAGAACAGGCAGGCAAAGTAACACCTCTGGTGAAAATGCCAAATACTTGGAGGTGGGAAAGCTAGATTTTAATGTTCTGGCTTGGGCAGACCAGATGGTTTTCCATTTTGGGGGGGCGGGGGGGGTGGGTGAAGGAACTGGGTTGGGGGGTAGGGTGGTCATTGTAGAAAGGAGAAACGTGGTTCCAGGCTCGAGAGATGTAAATCGATGTCTTAAGTATTCCCTCCACCCACTGCCATGCAGTGTGGAGCATCTGTAAGATTCACAGCAGCATCTCACCAAGAGGTTTTCAACAGCATCTCCCAACCCATGACCACTGACACTTGGACAAGGAGATACAAGTTGCCCACCATCCTGATTTGAACTTGGGTTGCTGCTCCTTTCTCGTATTCCTGGAATGCCCTACCCAGCCATGCTGAGGAAGTGCATTTCTCACACAAACTGTGGTGATTCAAGAAGGATCAACACCACCTTCAGGGACAGTTGGGAAAGAACCGTTAGCACAGTTTTGACAGCAAACCTACGTCCCATGAAGAATGATTGGAAAAAGACTGACTGGAAACTAGCCTGGTCACTCTGAACACCAACTAGCACCAGGAAACTTGGGACTCAATCAGAGAAACAGTGTGGGTACAGCAGTCAGTGGAGCCTGATTCTAATTGTGGTTTGCTACTCTGTCTTCTGCTACACACTGAAAGTCAGATTACTTGATGTGCAGGAATTTTAATTTATCATAGTCATACAACACGGCCCTTTGGCCCAACCTAGTCCATCTAAGGTAGTCCCATTCGCCCGTGTTTCGCTCATACCACTGCACTTTTTCTGTAACTGTAACACTTTATTCTGCATTCTATTATCACTGTCCCTTGTACCAAAATGCACTGATGTGATGAAATGATCTGTATGGATGGCACGCAAAACAAAGTTCTTTCACTGTACCTCAGTACATGTGACCATAATAAACCAATTTACCTTTCCCATCCATGTACCTGTCCAAGTGCCTTTTAAATGTTATTTAATGTACCTGCCTGAACCACTTCCTCTAGCAGCTCATTACATATACGGACCACCCTCTGGGTGAAAAAGTTGACCCCCAGGTTCCTATTAAATCTCTCCCCTCTCACCTTAAACCCATGCCCTCTAGTTCTTAATCCCCCAACCTTGGGAAAAGAGTGTCTCCTTTTGTGGAGATATTGTGAATAGATTCTTGTCAAACACGGACATGTGTATCCTCTGTGTTAAATGATTGTTGGGGGATGGAGGTAATGCCCCCCCAGCAATCCTTTCACCCCCTCTCTGTACCCACCCCACACATAGACTTCGCATACTGTGCTGAAACTAATGCAATCAGAATTTACCCATGCTACTAGCCAGAGCTGAACAAGCTACAATCACCTCTAATAGCACAGGATTCCCACATGACTGCACTGAAGTGTCAGCCTAGATTATGGGCTCAGGTCTCTAGAGTGGGATTTGAATCCACAACCTCAGAGTTTAAATCCCTCTCCAAAGTGATGCAGAGAGTGCAACCACAAAACCAATACTGACAGCGGTGAGCTCTACTTCCATTTATATGAAATCAAATCCACGAACATGTTACTACAGTAGAAAACAAGGTTAAAAATAAGAAGGAAACAAAAGCAGCACTTTAGCTGTAACCAACATTCATCCACCAATGCATTAGTGAGAACTCTACTAAAAAATAATGAAAGGAACTGAGCAGAAAACATGTAAAGTGAGACTCAAAATTGAAGAACTATGACTGAAGAATGAAGAGTAAACTGACTAAGCAAGGCATCCTCAGTGAGAGAAGAAAGCTGGAGATGGTTACAAATAAAGTGCTGTAAAAGGGGTGTGAGAGCTAAATACAGTAGCGTGCCGTAGCCACGGACGAACTGCAGTGAGAGATTAAGAGAATTCCAGTCGAGGATTAATTCTGCTAATGGAACTCAGTGTGGCCAATGGGACACACTCATTAAAGGTTTGTTGTGGGTTAGAGATAGCACCAAGTTGTTTTGGCAATATGATTTTATTTTTCTCCATCCGATTGTCTATTTACTGACTGGCTCCATGTACATTTAACCAACGGTGTTGTTAAATGGGGTGCCATTGGCTCAAGTTATGTCCTGACTAGTGTTTGTGTTTAACAAGCAGGAGCAGAAACTCTAAGATCAGGCACTGGCACATTCCAAACCACTACCTTGGCTCTGAGATCTTAGGGATTGAATCTGGGGTCATTTTGCAAACTCGCCCATCAGCAGGCTTGTGACTAATGGACTTATCTATTCTTCTGTTCAATGAGTCAGTTCTTTGCCTCCTCTCTTGCACTCCTTGGTGTTGTTTGCAGATTGAGGGAGCTGGTTGGCAGACCTTTTCCACACTGGAGAAGGCACGGAGAGGCATAGAGACATGACCCACCCCTCATGGTTTGCACTTCCTCATCTCTGAGGGAGGTAATTTTACTTCTGATCTCACAGGTGACACACCCAAGTCTTGTGTTGCTGAAATTGCTCATAATCTGTCCACCTGCCACCTTGCTCTTAAGAACATTAAAGCGGGAATAGGCCACTCGGCCCCTCGAGCCACCCCTGCCATTCAATGAAATCATGGTGGATCTGAGTGTTACCTCACCTCCATATTCCTGCCTTCCCCGGTAACCTTCCACTCTTTCACTTCTCGAGGACCTATCTCCCTCTGATTTAAAGCATTCAGAGATTCTGCTTTCCCTGCCCTTTGGCCAAGATAGTTCCTCGCGTGAGACAGAATTTCATCCCACCCCCATCCTTAATGGACAATCCTTTATTTTTAAACAACGACCTCTCAGTGAAAAAGAGTGCAAAAGGGCAAGGAGGACGGATTTGAATTGTTGGGGGTGGGAGAGGTGGTGTGGAAGTAGAGGTTTGGGGGAAGGTGAAGGTAAAGTTACCCGAATGTGTTTGTAGTGCAGTCCTTTGTGTAGAGAGTCCCACGTTCCAGTGGAAAGTTTCCACATACCCTGTAGCATCTTGCAATCATGCCATCCTGATGTTCAGTGCTATGAGGGTGTCACAGTTAATCCAGCAAGGTAGAACCCAGAGCATTGACACTAATCCAGGAATGATTCCCACATCGTATTCACCTAATTAATATGTAAACGGGGAGAGATTTGAAATGGGGGAGGAGGGGCAGAGTGGGATTAGTAAAATCTGGGGTGAACAGTTAATTTTGTGATCCTACTAAACCTCATTCCTGCTTTAATTCCATTAGTGTTTGCATTTTACTCCATTTAATTTTAATTAAGGAGGTTGTTTGCTGTAAATTATTCAGGTTGCAAATTCCCTAACCCTTTTGTTTAGGAAAGATCGAATTTACTCATCCTTTGTTACTGTAACAACCCACACCATGCGGCATCATGTTTAAACTTGGCTTCCCAAGTGAGCTTGGACCCCAGCCCCTATGTTGAATATCTCTTCTTTAACCCTTACTCTGCTGAACAAGGCTGGATCCCACTGTATAACTGGCAGTGTAAGAGTGAGTGCTTTTGCCTGAAGCTCCTTGGTTATATTCTGCATCCATTTTCACTGGGAGGTTGTGTATTAAATGGTTTATAAAAGCTTCTGAATTTGGATTTCAAGCTAAAAACTTATCAGAAATCACAAAGAGCTGACATTTGCTGGCTCCATCCATGATATTCCTCAGTGCTCAAGAGTTCAGAGCTACTGCTGATGCCATGCAGATGCCATTACCATAGCAACGGCTTTCTCTGGCTTGCAGTTCTTATCCACATCATGATAACCCCCTCCTCCCAGTACTACCCACCCCCCCGCGCCCACTAGCCCACCCTCCCTCACCACAAAATACACTGGCACGGGCGTACAGGACAAGATGTCTGCTTTAAACAAAGAAATACCATTTAACATTGTAGAACAGCAGGTAGCTGATAAAATTAAACCAATGCACTTTCTGCAATGCGTACCAGAGAACAAGGGGGGGGGGGGGCGGGAAGAAAAACCTCAGCCTTATATAACTGTAGCAGCTGATCTCACAGTGTTTACTTGTGCACAGATGGTTTCTCAAACGTGTTGTTTTGTTCCTGAGTTGGAGGACACCACGGCCAGAGTCCATTTATGCGCTCCATCAATGAACAGAGTTATGGGGGCAGACCACAGTTAGCAAAGTAGAGGGAGAAAAAACAGTGAATGAGTCGAGAAGTGTCGTAATATTCTCTGGTGAGACGGGAGCTGCTGTTGGCTTGGCCACTGGACAAGCAGATCTGATGGAATTTGTTATTTGCCCAAACCTGTGGGTAAATGGAAGGCAGCAGAAGATCCTCTGCCCTTTTTTTGACTGTAAAATTAAATGCCCAATTTTCCAAGCTGTGTGAGTGTGTGAGACTGCAAAATGTCCACAAGGTGTATATCCCCACCTTCTCCCACCAGCACTGTACAGATCCTCCCTGAGTTATGAACACCCAACTTATGGACAAGCTGTACATACGAACAAGTGTTTGGGAGACCTGCAGGATGGACGGTGATGGATTTGCCGGCTGCTGTGGGGCTGCGGGCATCTTCTGCCGTGTGGGAATTGGGCTGGGTGGAGCCGAGCAGAGCTGGGAGCGCTGAGCAGACTCGCTCGCTCACTTGCTGAGTCAGTGAAGTCAGCTGGCGGCCGCTCTTCCCACACCTGCTTGCTCTCCCATCACGGCTGTTTCCGTGATCCTCCCCCACATTCCGTTTTTGTTCATTTCCAACTTAGAAACAGTTTGGGTTACGAACAGTTCTCTGGAACCCTGTTGTAACCTGGGGACTGCCTGTACTGAGATACTGTCTGGCTGGTGAAGTTCAAGTAAGGGCATTCTCAGCGATGAAGTCTGTTTCAATTGATGTTGAGTGTTTTTGTACTGTAAGAACATTTTTCCTTTCCTTTATATCACATGATAAGCTTGTGAAGTAGTTTCCTTTGTTTGATGGACTCTTCTGTTTTTTTTTATCGCATGTACTTTTCATAATTCCTCTCATCAGTCTAGTTTAGTTTGCTTTCATTATGATTCCAAGAATGCTGTCACCTGTCTCCCTATCACACCTCCTTCCTTGGACCCATCCCCACAAAAAAGCGTGCTGGCTAGCTCTTTGAGGGAAATACTGAGAGAGTCAATAATCTGGTGATATTATACAGTCAAAATTATTGTGTGTGAAAATGGTGCTTCAGTTGGATGTGTGGATAATGTCTGAAAATGCAGTGTAGGCTAGGTTGAAGTGCAATGTATTTCATATCCAGCAGCTTCAATAGGAATCCAGGAGTTGGAAGAAACACCAGTGGTAGGGAAGAAGAGTATCAAAGTTTGTAGACTATTAAAGTGTATAGTCCCCAGAATTTCTTTTTTTTTGTCATATTCGTGAGTTCATTTGAAGTACAAGTATTATTATATTATATACAACTGGTAGTCACATATATCAAGGGCAAAGCATTTCCAAGTGCATACTTATTTGAAATTTATGTGTCCATTGAGCACTAGGGTAAAAGGAATTTCTTAGGGCAACAGCATATTTAATAATTTTACGAAGTTCTCTCGAGTCAAAGATTTCAAGTGCAGTTTAGATCTTGGCACTCCACAGGGATCTGTCTTGGGACCCCTGCTCTTTGTGATTTTTATAAATGACTTGGATGAAGAAGTTGAAGGATGGGTTGGTAAATTTGCAAATGACACAAAGGTTGATAGTGTAGTAGATTGTGCAGAAGGTTGTTGTAGGTTGCAACGGGATATTGATAGGATACAGAGCTGGGCAGAGAAGTGGCAGATGGAGTTCAATCTGGAGAAGTGTGAAGTGACACACTTTGGAAGATCTAACTTCCAAAGATCTAAGGCAGAATACATGGTTAATGAAAGGATTCTTAGCAGTGTGGAGAAACAGAGATCTTGGGGTTCTAGTACATAGATCCCTCAAAGTTGCCACGCAAGTTGATAGGGTGGTTAAAAAGGCGTATGGTATGCAACCTTCATTAGCCAGGGCATTGAGTTCAAGAGCAGAGAGGTAATGTTGCAGCTCTATAAGACCCCGGTTAGACCACATTATAGGAAGGATGTGGAAACTTCGGAGAGGGAGCAGAGAAGATTTACAAGAATGCTGCCTGGTCTGGAGAACATGTCTTATGAGGAGAGGCTGAGCAAGTTGGGGCTTTTCTCCTTGGAGAGACGGAGGGTGAGAGGTGACTTGATAGAGGTATGTAAGATTATGAGAGACATAAACAGAGTGGACAGCCAGCATCTTTTTCCCATGGTGGTAATGGTCAATACCAGAGGTCACCCATTTCGGGTGCGTGGAGGAAAGTTCAGGGGGGGACGTCAGAGGTAGGTTTTTTACACAGAGAGTGGTGGGTGCCTGGAATGCACTGCCAGGGTTGGGGTGCGGGGATGGGGGAGGTTGTAGGGGCTGATAGGATAAGATCATTTATGAGACTCTTAGGCGCATGGATGAAAGAAAAATAGATGGTTATGAGAGAGTTAATAGAGGGGGAGAGATAAAATGTGGATAAGGTTTAAGTAGGTCGGCACAACATTGTGGGTCAAAGGGCCCATATTGTTCTATAATACCACAGAGTTTAACTGGTGTTATACTATTTGTTCTGCACTTCTATGAACCATCTGTGGCCAAAGCCCAGCCTTTGGTTCTATTACTGGCCAGTGACCTTCACACTGGTTCCTCTGCTGAAAGGTAACTGGCCAATCCCAATACCATTCTGCAACAGAAGGATTCAGGTTGATAACTTGGGATGAATCCAAAGCAATACCTTCTTCATGACCTGGTGCACCGGAGCTTGACTGGTCCACTGCAGGGTCCCTTCTCCAAAGAGCTCCCAGGTTGTTAGAGTTGGATGTTGTAACTTGAGCGTATCAGAGCAAGTGTTTTCTTTAAAGGAGGTGAGACATCAGCCCTAGCTGCAATTTGGAGATCTGATTTTTTCTCTTCATGTTAGTATGGTGAATACAGAAATAAGAATGCCTTCAACTTGTGGGGAAGTCCCACAGTATATCACTGTAACTTGTTGTTAAGGAGATTTTATTTATTTAAGTTTATTGACTGCAATCTTTCTGCATTATTTAAAAATTCATAAGTGACATTTGCTCTCTGACTGGGATGTCGAATGAACAAACAATGTGGATGAGCAACATACCTGAGCCATTTCTATCATGTGTTCCTGTCGATAGTGTTAAAATAATACTGCATTCATAACAGAACTGCCACGGATTCTATGCTGCATAAAATGAGTGCAGGGCTGCGTATGTCCCTGGTCTGGGTCCCGAGTCCTGTCTTTGGATGCCAGTTATTATGCTACGGTGTACGATAAGGTCCTGCCACTCGTTGCCAAGGCTCACAGGCCAGAGGGCTACCATGGTCCCTCCTCCAGGAGGAGTTGGCTTGCTTCAGGAGACCTGAGGAGCAGGGGGACAGGGAAGGAGGAGCAGAGGTAACGTGTGACCCTGAACGCTCTTTGCATGTAAGAAAGAATACACAACTATGAACATTAGAAATCTGAAACTAAATCAAAGCTCCCAGCTGTACACTTGTCATCTTCTAGAAGGACAAAAGTCGAGGTAATGTGTTTGGTTTAAGCCCTTTTCTAACAACAGGAACTGGAGAAATAAAGACGGATCAAAATAGGAAATGGATAGGAGTTAAAAACAGAATCAGCTGAAGTATCGGGAATGCTGACCTATGTTTCAGAGAGGCAATTCACGGTCTCCAAGCAGCTTTCTCCGAGCCTAAAAGTCGGTGGCTGTGCAGAAATCCCCTTCAGCCGCGTTCATAACATGCGTGATTGTGTGGCAGCGCTGGCAGCTCCTAATGAGTTGGTCTCCTGAGGCAGAATAAAAGCAGTAGCCTGTTTAAAAGATGCATCACCCCGGCTGCTTGTCTGTGGTGAAATGGCCAAGCCCATTTTGGGATGGTTGACTGTTAAGTGAGGTTCTTGAGCTGGGAACTGGTACCACACGGCTCAAAAGAAACACAGGAAGACAGATATCACAATGGTACAGACCGAGGAACCGCTTCAAAAATGGAGGGGCACACAACTAGCAATGGGACAAATAGGCAAGATAATCAGAATATTAGCCACT
Organism: Pristis pectinata; assembly: GCF_009764475.1. Classification (NCBI taxonomy): domain Eukaryota; kingdom Metazoa; phylum Chordata; class Chondrichthyes; order Rhinopristiformes; family Pristidae; genus Pristis; species Pristis pectinata. The sequence goes on from NC_067406.1 coordinate 122,732,816, forward strand.
TGAAGTATTAGGGCCAATGAGCGTTCAATTCAAAGTTGAAGTGCAATGGGCAGTTTTCTTTTGGCTCTAGTGCGGAGACTTGTCAAATGTGAAATATCCAGAAATTTGGATATGACCGGTATTCTCTTCTGGATGTTTTTCAATGAGTCGAATACCATGACTGACTTTGCATGAATTTCCAGTATTTGTTTCTAGCTTGTGAGGCATCTTGCGAGATTTTTCAAAGTTGTAAAATTGCTCTGATTGTTCCTGAAGTTTGGGATGGCTGGAATGGCATCAGAGATTGAGAGGCTTGAGTAGGAATGGGATGGGATTTAAATTGGAGGTAATGAACCTTAGAACACTACAGCACAGAAAACAGGCTATTCAACCCTACTAGTCTGTGCCGAAACATTATTCCGCTAGTCCCATTTACCTGCACCCAGTCCATAACCCTCCAGACCTCTCCCATCCATGTATCTATCCAATTTATTCTTAAAACTTAAGAATGAGCCCGCATTTACTACATCAGATGGCAGCCCGTTCCACACTCCCACCACTCTCTGAGTGAAGAAGTTCCCACCAATGTTCCCCCTAAACCTTTCCCCTTTCACCCTAAAGCCATGTCCTCTCGTACTTATCTCTCCTAATCTAGGTGGAAAGAGCCTACTCGAGTTAACTCTTTCTATACCCCTCATAATTTTGTAAACCTCTATCAAATCTCCCCTCATTCTTCTGCACTCCAAGGAATAAAGTCCTAACCTGTTCAATCTTTCCCGGTAACTCAACTCCTGAAGACCCGGCAACATTCTAGTAAATCTCCTCTGCACTCTTTCAATCTTACTGATATCCTTCCTATAGTTAGGTGACCAGAACTGCACACAATACTCCAAATTTGGCCTCACCAATGATTTATACAACCTCACCATAACATCCCAACTCCTATACTCAATACTTTGATTTATGAATGCCAGGATGCCAAAAGCCTTCTTTACAACCCTGTCTACCTGTGACGCCACTTTCAGGGAATTATTTATCTGAACTCCCAGATCCCTTTGTTCCTCTGCACTCCTGTGTATGTCCTACCTTGATTTGTCCTTCCAAAATGCAACACCTCACACTTGTCTGCATTAAATTCCATCTGCCATTTTCTGGCCCATTTTTCCAGTTGGTTCAGATCCCTCTGCAAGCTTTGAAAGCCTTCCTCGCTGTCCACAACGCCTCCAATCTTAGTGTCATCAGCAAACTTGCTGATCCAATTTACCACATTATCATCTAGATCATTGACATAGACAACGAACAACAATGGCCCCAGCACAGATCCCTGAGGCATACCACTAGTCACAGGCCTCCAGTCTGAGAAACAATCATCCACTACCACTCTCTGTCTTCTCCCACACAGCCAATTTCGAATCCAGTTTACAACCATTCCATGGATACCTAGTGACTGAACCTTCTGAACTAACCTCCCATGTGGGACCTTGTCAAAGGCCTTACCAAAGTCCATGTAGACAACATCCACAGCCCTTCCTTCATCTACTTTCTTGGTAACCTCCTCAAAAAAACTCTACAAGATTCGTTAAACACAATCTACCACGCACAGAGCCACGCCGACCACCCCCAGCCAGCCCCTGGCTGTCCAAATACTTGTATATCCGATCCCTCAGAACACCTTCCAATAATTTACCTACCACTGACACCAGGCTCACCGGCCTGCAACCACCTGGTTTACTTTTAGAGCCCTTTTTAAACAATGGAACAACATGAGCTACCCTCCAGTCCCCCGTCACCGCACCCGTGGCCAAGGACATTTTAAATATATCTGCCAGCGCCCCTGCAATTTCTACACTAGTCTCTCTCAAGGTCCGAGAAAATATCTTGTCAGGCCTGGGGGATTTATCTACCTTTATTCTCCGTAAAGCAGCAAGCACCTCCTTCTCTTTAATCTCTATATGTTCCATGACCCTACTGCTTGTTTCCCTTCCTTCCATATCCTCTATGCCCGTTTCCTGAGTAAATACTGATGCAAAAAAACTGTTTAAGGTCTCCCCCCATCTCCTGAGGCTCCACACAAAGATGACCACTCTGATATTCTAGGGGACCAATTTTGTCCCTTACTATCCTTTTACTCTTGATATACTTGTAGAAACCCTTTGGGTTTACCTTCACATTATCTGCCAAAGCAGCCTCATGTCTCCTTTTTGCCTTCCTGATTTCCTTTTTTAGTATTTTCTTACATTTTCTATACTTTTCAAGTACCTCATTTGTTCCTAGTTGCCTATACCTGCTATACACCTCTCTTTTTCTTAACTCGAGCACCAATATCCCTTGAAAACCAAGGTTCTCTATGCTTGTTAACTTTGCCTTTATTCCTGGCAGGAACATGCAAACTCTGCACTCTCAAAATTTCGCCTTTGAAGGCCTTCCACTTATATCCTGGAGGAATTGTAAAGTGAGGGCAAATGGGTCGAACTTAAGGATAAGGGAGGGGCAATCACTTCACTGAGGGATGGTGAAGACCTAACAGGTGTTGGAGCTGGGGTCAGGCGTGGGAGAGAAAGGTAATGGAAGGGAGGGAAGGGGTGGTGAGGGGAGGGGAAGCCCAGGGAAAAGAGGGGATGAAGAAGGGGGAAGGTGGTATTGAGGGTGGGGGGGGGGCACATGTTGAGAACAGCAGCGGGGGAAGGAGGAGAAAGATCCAGTGGAGCATCGGGAGCTTGGAGCTGGGCGGGAGAGCGTGGTGGAACGGGGGAGCCTGGAGTCCGGGGTATCTTCAGTCCTTCGTGGAGTTCAGGGACACAGAGAACCGCTGGATGAAGGAATAGATCCGTCACAGGACAGCAAAGACCTGCCGACCCCGGCATGTTTGGGAAAGTGAGGTCCGGATCTGTGGGAGAGAAAGGGAGAGGGTCAGCAGGTACTGATGCATGGCAGAGAGGGGAGAGGTTAGGCCATGGAGGGAAAACCATAGGGAAAGGTGGGGAATTGAATGTAGATGCCGGAGATCGTGGCTGGGGACATACTGGGAGGTCTGGAAATGGGGCTGAGGGCCATCTGGGACACAGTGGCGGTGATGACAAGTACTGAGGAAGGACAATTGGCTGTAGTAGGGATTCATAGTAAGGACATGGTTGAAGAGCAGGAGAACAGTAGAAACCACTGTGGGGGTAGAGTGAGAGAGAGAATCACAGAACTGATCGTTGTAGTGGGGGATTTTGACTTTCCCAGTATTAACTGGGGTTGCCTTAGTGCAAGAGGCTTAGATAGGGTGGGATTTGTTAAGTGCGCCCAAAGGAGTTTTTTGAGACAATATGTAGAGCCCCACTACAGACAGGGCTTTACTCGACCTTATCTTTGGAGATCAATTTGGGCAGTAGTGGAAGTGCCAGTTATGGAATACTCTGGGAATAGTGACCATAATACTGTGGAAAGGGATAAGAATTCAATGAATGCATTGGAAGGGCAATGGCCAACTTTGGCTGATTAACAAAATGGTCACAAGAAGAATAGCAAACTACCCCCAGGGCTAAAGCTTGCATTGTAAGCACAAGAAAGTGGAGTAGATGTGCTCAAATGTCATTTGACCTTTCCAGTTTATGAATACTTTTTTCAACTCTTTCTAACACTTTAAAATAAGCTGTTTGCAATATACCAAATTGAATTGCTGTCTAGTTAGGTGGATGCAGCAATGTTTAGTTTAAAGTATTTTTGAATGAATTTACCGTGATGCATTGAATGGCCCCCCCCTCATCTTGTCAATTGTGGTATTCATTCTAGCTTCATCTTCGGGTGAAAGATCACCGCCCAAGACGTTAACTTGTTTTACTCTTCTTAAAGTTGATCTGTACTTCTAGCATCATTTTTTTTCCTGTGTTTTTCTTCATCTTGCAGTGTGCGATCATAAGTAGAATGCTATACATCTATTTTTCTCTTGTAGACTGTTCAATTAATGCCTAATTTGATTTTGTGACAGTTTAAATAGACCTCCTTTCTGCATCCCAACCCATCCACCCCCATTGCTTTTCTAACAAAGACAGCTTGGGATGATTCTCCAGGATGCGACATCTCACATCTTAAGATGATCTCTACTTCAATGCCCTCAGAAAGTCATGGCAAATCTACAAATCAGATTGCACTATGGGAACATACCTTGATACCTTGAGGTCTGTTGGCGTTTATCACAAATGCACAGTTTCAATTGCATTTACCCATGATGTTCCCATAACCCTTCGGTGTCTTTTCTTCCTCCCACTTATCCACTCTAATCCTGAACATTGGCGTGGTTTTCGCCATTTCCTCCAACTTTGCAAATTGGATCCAGAGTCTTGCAATACTCTGTCAAAATGTTTTTCCTGCACTCTCTTCTAAATAGAGTCATGAGGTTGTATAGCATAGAAACAGCTCACCCGGTCTATGCTGACCATCATACCTATCTATACTAATCCCATTTGTCTGCATTAATTTCATATCCCTTTATGCCTGGCTTATTCAAGCACCTGTCCAGATGCTTAAATGTTGTTACTATTCCCGCCTTCACCACTTCCACTGGCAGCTCATTCCAGATACCAACTACTCTTTGTGTGAAAAATGTACTCATCAGATCCCCTCTCACCATAAACCAATTCCCTCTAGTTTTAGACACCCATGCCATGGAAAACTAACTCTGGCTATCTACCCTATCTCTGCCTCTCATAATTTTATATACATCTATCATACCACCGTTCAGCCAACAAGCTCAACCTACCCAATCTCTCCTTATAATTCAAGCCCTCCAATTCAAGCAACACCCTTATGAATGTTTACTGCACCCTCTCTAGAGATCAGTTTCCAGTGTGCACAGTGCCTAGATTCTTCTTCTGATTGACAGCCAAACCAACTACGAACAAGATTTAGAGGAAAAACTCTGGTATCTACTTTAAGGATAGGTTAAAGAACATTTATTTGAAAGGTAAAGCATAAATTTGATAAACTTTTCTTGACAAAAGAAGTTTTCAATTTTGAAATTATTTTTAGTGTACATGTATAACAATGTAAAATGAGATGTCCAATTTCAAAGTGGAATTATGCATTTTTTCTGTTTTCCACCTTATAATCATAGCACTGTCTTGCATTTGTTATTGTTTTATTTGTTTGCATTGAGAAATCAAACATTGATTGTTCAGAATATCAATGGGCAAGATCTGGAAGGACATTGCTTTTATTCAGATTTAAGAGGGAAGTTCTAAACAAAATATTGCATTTGATATGTTTACCATGCCAAAAAAGACTTTGAATATTAGAAGTGAGTTTCTCTGTCATGCTAGGCTGGCAGAAAGTAGATGACATGTGTGAAACCTCAAAGGACAGAGGAGGTGCTGTGATTTATTTTTCTTGTCCTAGAATATCAAGATAAATCTCTCAATTGTTCTATTCTGTACTCTTTACATCTATTTTGTTGATCCACCAGGTCTGATGTCTTAAGCCCTTTTGACTTATTCTCATGTAGTCAGTAGCTCTTACAGCTTGTCACCGGGAGGCATAAAACTATTATCCAAGCATGGCTCTTTCCTCTAGTTCTCCCCACCGGGAGAACTTACAGCTTTCATGTAAAGCCCATCTGCTCCTGTCTTATGTAGAGGTGGGAAGTAAATTAAATGTAAAGAAACAAATGCAAGTTATGCTATTTCTTCTAAAAGATGATTACAGCACAGGAGTGAAATGCAAAAATGGCAATATTGGCAGCATTGCAGAATTTATAAGGTTCTATTGTATTGCTCTTTTTATATTTCATGGCATAATTCAGTGAGTAGTTTGAGCAAACACTCACTGTCTCCTGCAATTACTGTTAAGTATATTCACCCAGGTTCAGCTTCAATTTCCAAAAGGTTCTAGGACAAGACTGCAAAATCTTGTATTAATGTTGCTCCACCTGCTCTTTTGCTCTCACCAAGATGGCATGGTTTGCACAGGTTTGAATGAAATGATCTAAGAGTTGCAGCATGCTTGAGGCTACATGTTTTCCCCTTCAGACATGCAGGGGTCTCCATTTGGAGCTGAACGGATACTGGGTGTAATAGTCAGAAGGGGATTGCTTTTTTGAGACTGAGCTTCTTTGACCATCTTAACTCAAGTAGAAGCTAACTATGGAGAGCCATTTTCTGGTCAGGTTCTTCTTAAGGGTAAAACATTGAGTTGACCAACAGGGAACTGATATATAATGTATGGAGCTTGTGATTTGTACAAGTCTGGTTACGGTAGCAATGTTGTAATTTGATTCTGTTGCTCATTGCTGGGGATGCTTGTTGATGTCTTTCTGTTGGTATCCAATGTAGCAGGTACAGAACTGCTTAAAGAGGCCCCACTGAAAGACTCAGAACATGTTCAAGAATTAAGATGTAATGGAATACAATGGACATAATGTAAACCTTGCATCTCAATGTGATTGAACTTCTCAACTGGAAGGGATTATCAAAAAAACGGACTGAGTCCAGGACACTGAATCAAGAAGCAGCTATGTTATGTTAGAGTAATCAGTAGGTCTGGTATTCAGAAAAGTTAAATGAAATTGGTTCATCTTAACCCTCAACCTGAAACATCGACTGTCCAATTCCTTCCATCGGTGCTGCCTGTGTTCCTTCAGCACATTGTGTTCCTCCAGATTCCACCATCTGCAGTCTCTCATGTCTATCATGATCCTTATTGGTTGAGCCTTAAGTGCCTTTGCAGAACAATCCAACCAGCTTTGAAGCAAACCAGAACAAAATCAGCCAGGAATTAAAAGCAGAAAATGATGGAAATTATTAGCAAGTCAGGCAGCATCTGTGAAGAGAGAAATAGTTAACATTTCAGGTTAGTGGCCTTTCATCAGAATTGGAAAAGTTAGAAGTCAAATGTATTTTAAGTAGTTGGTGTAGAAAGAACAAAGGTGTCTGTGATAGAGTGAAGGTCAAGAGGGACTGAATGATGCAAGTGTTGGTGCCGACTGTGAGACCGTGCAAAGGTTTGTTGGTCACAACTGATCTCTGGAAGTAGGAGGAAGGGAATGAGGATAGAGGAGAGAGGATAAAACATAAACTGGGAGCAGAGAGGTACAAAATACTGTTCCGACCCACTGCTGGAAATACCAAGAGGGAAAAACAAAGTTAATATTACAGACTACAGGTTCTCCCCAGGTTGCGAATGCCCAATTTATGGGCAGCAGGCCCCCACCCCCAAGTCTGCTCGCTCTCTCCTATCACAGCTGTTCCTATTCACTTCCGACTTACGAACAGTTCGGGTTACAAATAGTTCTCAGGGATGGGAACCCTGTCGTAACCTGGGGACCGCCTGTACTGACCTTTCGTCAGATCTGGCCTGTTCTGATAAAACTGGAAATTGTTGAGTGCAGTTTTGAATTCTAAGGGCTGTCATGTCCAGTCAGAAGATGAGATACTGTTTCTCAAGCTTTCATTGGCCTTGGTTGGAACACTGAGTAGTGGCCATAGACAGAGGTCAGAGTGGGAGTTGACTGGAGAATTAAAATGACTGCATGTCCAGAATAACACTTACGGACTGAATAGAAGCTTCTGCAAATCAGTCGTCTAATCTGTGTTTAGTTTCTGGGACATAGAGGCGGGCACATCATGAGCACTAAGCTAGAAGAGGTCAAAGTGGTATTGGTATTGGTTTATTATTGTCACTTGTACCAAGGTACAGTGAAAAACTTGTCTTGCATACCGATCATACAGGTCAATTCATTACACAGTGCAGTTACATTGAGTTAGTACAGAGTGCATTGATGTAGTACAGGTAAAAACAATAACATTACAGAGCAAAGTGTCACAGCTACAGAGAAAGTGCAGTGCAATAAGGTGCAAGGTCACAACAAGGTAGATCGTGAGGTCAGAGACCATCTCATCGTATAAGGGAACTGCTCAATAGTCTTTATCACAGTGGGGTAGCATCTGTCCTTAAGTCTGGTGGTATGTGCCCTCAGGCTCCTGTATCTTCTACCTGATGGAAGAAGAGTGAAGAGAGAATGACCCAGGTGGGTGGGGTCTTTGATTATGCTGGCTGCTTTGTCAAGGCAGCGAGAGGTAAAGACACAGTCCAAGGAGGGGCGGTTGGTTTCCGTGATGCGCTGGGCTGTGTCCACAACTCTCTGCAGCTTCTTGCAGTCCTGGGCAGAGCAGTTGCCGTACCAAGCCGTGATGCATCCAGATAGGATGCTTTCTATGGTGCATCAATAAAAGTTGGTGAGTGTCAAAGGGGACATACCGAATTTCTTTAGCCTCCTGAGGAAGTAGAGGCTCTGGTGAGCTTTCTTGGCCATGGCATCTATGTGATTTGACCAGGACAGGCTATTGGTGATGTTCACTCCCAGGAATTTGAAGCTCTCAACCCTATCAATCTCAGCACCATTGATGTAGACAGGTGCATGTACACCGCCCCCTTTCCTGACCAGCTCTTTTGATTAGTTGACATTGAGGGAAAGGTTGTTGTCATGACACCATGCCACTAAGCTCTCTATCTCCTTCCTATACCCCGACTCATCACTGTTTGAGATACGGCCTACAACAGTGGTGTTATCTGCAAACTTGTAGATGGAGTTAGAGCAGAATCTGGCCACACAGTCATGAGTGTATAGGGAGTAGAGTAGAGGGCTGAGGACGCAGCCTTGTGGGGCATCAGTGTTGAGAATAATCGTGCCGGAGGTATTGCTGCCTATCCTCACTGGTTGCGGTCTGTTGGTTAGAAAGTCAAGGATCCAGTTACAGAGGGAGGTGTTGAGTCCTAGGTCTCAGAGTTTGGTGACAAGTTTGCTTGGGATTATAGTATTGAAGGCAGAGCTGTAGTCAATAAACAATAGTCTAACGTAGGTGTCTTTACTGTCCAGATGCTCCAGAGCTGAGTGTAGGGCCATGGAGATGGCATCCGCTATAGACCTGTTTCGGCGGAGGGTGAATTGCAGTTGGTCGAGATTGTCTGGGAGGCTAGAGTTGATGCTGCCATGACCAGCCTCTCGAAGCACTTAATGATGGTGAATGTCAGAGCCACTGGTTGGTAGTCATTGAGGCATATTACCTTGCTTTTCCTTGGTACCGGGATGATAGTGGTCTTCAGAAAACTGGTGGGAACCTGAGATTGAAGCAGCGAGAGGTTAAATATATCCGCAAATACTGCTGCCAGCTGATCAGTACAAGATCTGAGCACACGGCCAGGGACACCATCTGGGCCAGGTGCTTTCCTCGTGTTCACTCTCCGGAAGACTGATCTTACGTCCTCAACGGTGACCACGGGTTCAGTTGCATTGGAGGCTGTCAGGGTGAGTGGCGACCATCCACTTCTGTTCTGTTCAAAATGCGCACAGAATGCGCTAAGCTCATCAGGAAGGGATGCACTTCCTGCAGTTTCTTGCAGCCCTGGGCAGAGCAGTTGCCGTACTGGTCAATTCATACCGATCATACAGGTCAATTCATTACACAGTGCAGTTACATTGAGTTAGTACAGAGTGCGTTGATGTAGTACAGGTAAAAACAATAACATTACACAGTAAGGTGTCACAGTGACAGAACATAGAACAGTACAACACAGAACAGGCCCTGCGGCCCACAATGTTGTGCCAAACCAATTACATTAGTAATAAAATCCCCAACTCAACTAATCCCTTCTGCCTACATAATGTCCATATCCTACCATTTCCCTTACATCCATGTGCCTATCTAAGAGCCTCTTGAACACCCCCATCATATTTGCCTTCACCACCACCCCAGGCAGTGCATTCCAGGCACCCACCACTCTCTGTGTAAACAAAAACTTGCCCCGCACATCTCCTTTGAATGTACTGCTTCTTACCTTAAAGGCATACCCTCTGGTATTAGACATTTCAACCCTGGGGAAAAGATACTGGCTGTCTGCTCTATCGATGTCTCTCATAATCTTATAAACCTCTATCAGATCTCCCCTCAGCCTCTGCCGCTCCAGAGAGAACAACCCAAGTTTGTCCAACCTATCCTCATAGCACATGCCCTCTAATCCTGGCAGCATCTTGGTAAGTCTCTTGTGCACCCTCTCCAAAGCCTTGACATCCTTCAGGAGTCACAGTAAAAGAAAAAAGAAGCCACCTTGAAAGTAGAAAGTATTGTCATCAGGTCAGATACAACAGCTAGAGAAACTAGGAGCATGGAATGGTATGTAGAGAAGTCAGTGTTGGAGGAAGTGCAGTTACCTGTGAGAGTCTGTGGGCTTATAATGGATCCTGGTGCTCACTGTCCCCTGAAATAAAGATGGAGAAGAGGAGAAAGCGAAGTGGAGACTCTGAGGTGGATCACCAGTGCTTAGGTGATCCAGCCCTTCTTACTGATATTCCCTTTGTCCCTTCCACCTCTCCCCCTTCTCTGCAATTTAAAACATGATTGATTTCTAACTTTTTCTTGTTTGGATGAAAGGTCATTGACCTGAAATGTTAGCTGTGTCCCTCTCCGCAGATCCTGCCTGATCAGCTGAGTATCTGCAGCAATTTTTGTTTTTACTTCAGATTTCCAGTATTTGCCATTTTCTTTTCTCTAGCTTAGAATTATTGGCCGGTGCTTTAGGGACCAGATTTGTGTTCAATTCAGAACCATTCTACAGTACAAATAAGATGCTGAATAATCCAAACTGAATTAGAGCTCCCTCGGCTAAAATTATATGCAGGTGGTGTCAAATTACCTCTTAATACAAGTGTTGACACATTGTGTAAAATAACAGTCTGGATGTAAAATAACAAGTCTGGATCTGGCAGTCTGATAGATCTCAACCCACTTTGGAACTAGTAATTGACTGCATACAGGAGGCAGGGATTTTGTTTGGCATTGTTTCCTTTGTTTTCTGTATATTTTGAAGCATCTTCTTGTTTCACCCCCCTCCCCTTCCCCCCCCCACCCCCACCCCCATCACTCCACCCATGTCAGAAACCATTGGAAATGGTGTCAGATAACCACTCTGCCAACACATCACGTGCCCAGAGCCTGGGTTCTTGCTCCTTTACCTATTGATGAGGAAATACTCTGACTATCTGAGACCTGAATCTCCATAACACAGTCAACAATTAAACTCTTTGTCTAAGATCAAAGAATAAATAAAAATAAAGCAAGATAATAAACACATGCCAGCATATTCATGTGGCAATATGCTCCCTACCTCCGCACCCCCATAGTCTTTTATGATTTGAAGCTATTGCAAATATGGTCCAGTTTAAACTTAGAGCCACATTGTTGGATAGGTAGGACATCTGTTACTTCACAAGGCCTCTGTGCCTAGTGCAGACATTTCTATTACAGCTTTCTGCTACTCTGTCTTGAGTGGATGTGAAGAAGATATTCTCTATCCCTTTTTCATTGTAAAGAAAGCCGTGTTCATTAACAGTAAACATCCACCCCAAAATATACAGACAAGAGCTCAATTTTTCCCCTATCAGATAATCCGCTCTCCAACAATCCAGTGATCCTGATGGTTTGCCATTACCAAGGAATGTTTGCTGCATCCCAGGTCCACTCACCAGAACCCCAGTTCCCGCTCTCCTTGTCCATGCTGTAGCTACGGTTCCCGTGCTCCCTTCAAACTCACCTGGTTCCGTTGGTCATGCTCCTTTGAAACTTACCAGGTTCACTGGAATGCTTCCCATAGAGTCATATGAGCACAGAAATGGGCCCTTCGGCCCAACTGGTCCATGCTGACCAAAATTCCCATCTAAGCTAGTCTCATTTGCCCGTGTTTGGCCCATATCCCTCTAAACCTTGCCTATCACAAGATCACAAGATTCTCCCATCTAGCCCCAACTCCCAGCCTTTTCCCCATACCCCTTGATACCCTGACTAATTAGATACCTATCAATCTCCTCCTTAAATACCTCTAATGATCGAGCCTCACAACTGTAGGTGGCAACGAATTCCATAAATCCACGACCCATCGAGTCTGCTCCAAAGAAAAGAAAGGGAAAAAGAAATGAGAAATGGGGGAATGTCCATGAGAAAAAAAAACCTGTCCAAGCATCTTTAAAATGTTATTCCTGTGTAGTGTCTTTTATTAAAATATGAATTGAAAGTGTGTTGGAGTACTAACAAAATAACATCTGATGGGCTGGAAAATCTGCTAGTCCAGCAACAGCAAAATCCTGAGCATGCTGGATGACAATATCACAAGACAAAGGAGCAGAAGTAAGCCATTCAACCCTTCAAGTCTGCTCTGCCACTTCACCATGAGCTAAACTATTCTCCCATCTAGCCCCAACTCCCAGCCTTTTCCCCATATCCCTTGATACCTTGACTAATTAGATACCTATCAATCTCCTCCTTAAATACATCCAATGATCAGGCCTCCACAGCTGTAGGTGGCAACGAATTCCATAAATCCACGACCCTCTGGCTAAAGAAATTTCTCCTCATTTCTGTTTTAAATGGGTACCCTCTAATTCTAAGACTGTGCCCTCTTGTCCTGGACTCACCCACCAAGGGAAACAACTTAGCCACATCTACTCTGTCCAATCCTTTCAACATTCAAAATGTTTGTATGAGGTCCCCTCTCATTCTTCTATACTCCAATGAATACAGTCCAAGGGCTGACAAACGCTCCTCGTATGTAAGCCCTTGCATTCTGGGAATCATCCTCGTAAATCTTCTCTGAACCACCTCCAACATCAGTACATCCTTTCTAAGATAAGGGGCCCAAAACTGCACACTCTATTCCAAATGAGGTCTCACCAGTGCCCCATAGAGCCTCATCAACACTTCCTTACTTTTATACGCTATTCCTCTTGAAATGAATGCCAACATAGCATTCGTTTTCCTTACCGCCGATCCAATCTGGTGGTTAACCTTTAGGGTATCTTGCATGAGGACCCCCAAGTCCCTTTGCACTTCCGAATTTTGAATTTTCTCCCCATCTAGATAATAATCTGCCCTTTTATTTCTTCTTCCAAAATGTACAACCGCACATTTCTCAACATTTGTATCTCATCTGCCATTTCTTTGCCCACTCTCCTAAACTGTCCAAGTCTCTCTGCAACCTTTCTGTTTCTTCAACACTTCCTGCTCCTCCACTTATCTTGGTGTCATCTGCAAACTTAGCCACAAAACCATTTAATCCATAATCTAAGTCATCAATATACAGTGTAAAAAAATAAGCGGCCCCAACACCGACCCCTGCAGAACACCACTAGTAACCGGCAACCAACCAGAACAGGATCCTTTTATTCCCACCCTTTGCTTTCTGCCTATCAGCCAATGCTCCACCCATTCTAATATATTTCCTGTAATTCCATGGACTCTCATCTTATTAAGTAGCCTCTTATGTGGCACCTTGTCGAAGGCCTTTTGAAAATCTAAATATACAACATCCACAGCCTCTCCCTTGTCCATCCTACTTGAGATTACCTCAAAAAATTCCAATAGGTTGGTCAGGCAGGATCTTCCCTTCATGAAACCATGCTGGCTTGGACCTATCTTGTCATGCACCTCTAGGTATTCCATAACCTTGTCCTTGAGGATCGACTCCAATAACTTTCCGACCACCGATGTCAGACTAACAGGCCTGTAATTTTCCTTATGCTGCCTCCCTCCTTTCTTAAACAGCAGAACTACATTTGCGACCTTCCAGTCCTCCGGAACCATGCCGGAGTCTATTGATTCCTGGAAAATCATTTCCAATGCCTCCACAATCTCTAAAGCCTCCTCCTTCAGAACCCAAGGGTGCACTTCATCCAGTCCAGGAGACTTATCTGTCCTTGGTCCATCTAGCTTCCCAAGCACCTTCTCTCCAGTAATCTTGACTGTACTCAATTCTATTCCCTGAGACCCCTATCAGGTATATTGCTGATGTCTTCCACAGTGAAGACTGATGCAAAATACTCATTTAGTTCCTCTGCCATCTCTGTTACCCATTATAATTTTCCAGCATAATTTTCAATCGGTCCTATATCTACCATGTCTCTCTTTTACTCTTCATATATTTTAAAAAACTCTTAGTATCCTTTTGTATGTTATTTACCAACTTCCTTTCATAATTCATCATTTCTTTCCTAATGACTTTCTTAGTTTCTTTCTGTAATTGTAATCTGTAAATGTAATCTCTCTGGATTAACAGAGTTTTGCTGTCTCAACCCAACTAACAAACTATCCCATAAACAAGATATAAGAGCCTTGTTAATTAGGTTGAAAAAGTAAAACTCTGTTAATCCGGCATGCTCAGGACTTTGCTGTTGCCGGACGGCAGATTTTGGGCAGAAACCAGGCAGCGAGTCGCAGTGGATGAAGCGGTTATGAGTTATTACAGCTTCAATTGGCCGCCACAGAAGAGAAGCTGCCAAACTGGGTGTCAAGGATAACAGCTACATCGAAAACTGAGCAGCAAGCTGGTTGTGGTGTGATATGGTCTGTGGTCACAGATGCGATGCGATGTATCTGCTAGTTACTAGTTCATTTTTAGGGTAACTAGATCCTTTGCCTTTTTACAATTTCCTCTTCCCATTTTGTGTTAGTTGCATGGATATATGTGGAAATGCTCATAATGTACTTCATGGCCGGAGCCCCATGTTCAAAGGGTGCTGAGCGAAAGGTTGTCCTGGCTGAAACTCTTGACAGATAGTATGTAGATTCCTTTTGTTACTTCCACAATTTAGGAATCACCACTTTCCCAGATCATGCAGATAACTCGACCACATGTTGACATAAATGGTGAACATTTCTGAGAGAGCAGATTTGACTCAGTAGCTTATCATTTGAAAACTGAACACACTGTCGGGTAGTGTAGATTTCGACGAGAACCTTGGAATAACTTATTGGTTACAGACCCTTTGACACGGAAGCAAGAACGTTTTTGGTTGGGGTGTCTCTTTTACCAGTGCCCTTAGCAACTAAAGTACCAAATGAACATCTTCATGCTGGTTCTGTAATAAAAGAGTTTGAGTATTTTTTTCTACTTAATGTGGCCTGCTTCGATAGAGGATAATGATGATAGCAAAATGTAGATTTACATGAGGTAGAATCAGTTTTTTTCTGCCTCTTTTCCTGACTTTTTTTTTGCTAAGTGCTACCAATATTGTTGTCTTCGCCCTTTGTCCACAGGTATAACTGTCAGAGATCTGAAAGCATTCTTAGCTAAGGGACTGTTAATATTGGCGAGCTTATTGAAAGAAAGAGTCAACCAAAACAAAATAGGTAGAAACAACTTTTCTTTAAACTGAACATCAGGCCCAGCAGAACACATTCATTTGGGAGGCATCATAAACAGAAGTTGCAGATGAAATGAATGTTCTTTACAACATTGAAACTATATTTGTGTTGTCTCTTTGCTTCAGATTTTGGCACTCCCAATATCTAAGAGGCAACACCTGTTATTCTAATCAGTTGTCAGGTAGCATTTTTTTACACATGCTTTGCAAAGGCATGGGCTATAACAAGAAGCATATTGCCGCACATTGGAGTTGGTTGCCTCAGTTTAACAGGGAGAATCCTGATTGTGAGAAGCCCATTCCCATTCTGCAAGGTACTTTGGAGTTGCTTAATTTCTATCTCTGAAGGCAGGACTGTTAAAAATGGAGGATTCTTACAGTGGTTTCAGCAGGCTCTGAGTTCAACTGAAAATGTTTATTAGTGACAACAAACTGTGATCTTCATTCGTCATTTTGGATAAGGGAAATTTTCCTGTTGTAATTCTAGTGTATTTACCATCATTGTGTCATTGTTGCAAGTATTGCCATTCCACTGGTGAGGAATTAGCAAATATAATGACATCTTGTGAAAACTCAATTTACTGCTTTATTAATTGCTCATGTATTGTTACATTTATTATTGTGTGTCGGAAGTGATGCCAGACCAGAAATGCCATGATCTGTTCAGGTCGACTGTGTTGTTTTCTCTTGCTGACTGGTGAGCCCATTCCTGTGATACGGGGAAGGAGCTGGCAGGCAGAGACAACATCCCAAATCTTGTTACTGTTACTGCCTTCATGTATTGTGCTGTGCATTCTGTAGCACCCAGGCACTCAGAGCTACTCTGTAAAAGGATTGCAGGAAATAAGAACAGAATTGTCCTTGCAGCCCCTCCTCGCCTCAAACCCCCTCTCCACCCTCCTCGCCTCAAACCCCCCCCCTCTCCACCCTCCTCACCACCACCACATCTGGGTCTAGTGTAACCTAAAAAGTCTTAAAATTCAAATGCTTTTAAATGAGTGATTGGAAATGCTGTTCTAGTTCTATGTTCTGACCTGTATAATACTGTTGATTAAGTTGTTGCACTCAATAAATCAGTTACATGGTATAGTCACAAATGCGGTGATCGTTCCCCTTTTGTGAATGCCATCTGAGATTTCCATCATCACATGTAAAGTGTCTGAAACCTCGGGTATTGGACTGACTGGAGCTACATGGTGCCCTGCTTTAGAATGGTGTTGGTCGCTGGGTGCCAGACACTGCTTCACTTCCATGGGAGAAGATGATATACTCCCTAGTTTGGTAGTTGTTACATCCCATTTCTATTTCAGATGCTTCCCACCACCAGCATGTTAGTTGGGGGTCGGGTGATGGTGGTTCTGCCCACCACCATCACCCAACCCCTAACTAACGTGCCCATCCTACCGCCCCATCCATTTTAGAGATCTAGCGTTTCCCTAACACAGCACACAGTAGCAATAATGGTGTAGCTGAGAATGGATTGCAATGCAGGAGTCTTAGCACTCAAGCAAATTGTTCCCTGTCTCCACTGCTGCTCAATCCATCATTCATCGATGTAGACCAAGGAGAGCTGAGATATCTCAAAGAAAGCTGTAGTGTGGAAAGAAAGTCTTTTTCAGGTGTAGCATCAGCACTTGTTTTCCATTATGTGGTAACTAGTAGAGTGCTGAGTGGTCTATTGCCAACACATCAGATCGTTATGGGTGGTAATGAACGCACCTTTAAGTGAAATAAACTGTCCTCCATTTTTCAACTTTTTTCCAATAAGGAGACAATATTAAATTATAGATAAGGAGAACTATAAATTATTTTGCATAAGTCTGGGGAGAAAAATATGACACTATGCTGTTAGAAATTGGCCTAATTTAACCCAGAGTTTGCTCTTTTTTTTTGGGTAACTTAAGCTCCTCAGGAAATTAGTCCCCCTAATTTTCAATGGGATTTCTGTTTGTCCTAGAACTTGTTTTCCAGTGTAAAGCTCATCCAAATGATGTCAACAATGCAACATGCAAAATTCATCTCCTGTGAGATTTTCAACTTGAAATACATCTCCTTTGAACCCCTGCTATTTAAAGACCTAGCACTCAAACAGTACTCTTTGCCCACACTGAGACTGGTGACCTCTTATGACCTCAAATGCAGCCTTGTGTGTCTCAATTGCTTTGTCTGAGGAGGTCAAGGTCATGGTCACTCTCAGCTTTCTAGTCTCAGGATCACTCCAAGCTGCTGCTCCTACTGATCTCTGCCACAGAGATGCTCACTGGTCCATGAGGGAGGTCACCCAAGCTCCCATGCTCAAGGTAAGGTGACATCTCCTACTTTTCCAATAAACAATCTGCTGGAGGAACTCAGCAGGTCGAGCAGCATCTGTGGGGGTGGCGGGGGGGGGGGGCAGGGGGAAGGAATCATCAACGTTTCAGGTCGAAATGCAGGGTTTCAACCCAAAAAGTTGACAATCCCTTTCCCCCCACAGATGCTTCTTGACCCGCTGAGTTTCTCCAGCAGATGGTTTGTTGCTCCAGATTCCAGCATCTGCAGCCTTTTGTGCAGAAGCAGGCAGAGCAGACATGGCCATTTGGAAGCTTCCCTGAAGTGCAGGAATTGATAGACTGCTCTTATGTCCTTACTGCAACTTCCCTAGCAGCTTCCTGCCAGGAGCACCCAGCAGTAGCACCATTGTAGAAAGAAAATGCCTCCAAGAGTCACTATTCTTCACCAGATTTCACTGACTCCTTGGGAGCCCTCTTCCACTCCTCCTCCCCATCATTACAGTATCTATTTATTTCGTGGGAGCATTGCCCAGTAGCTGGAAGAGTGTTGCTTGTAATGTTTCTCTTTAAATACAATACCCACAAGGTTAAATGCAGACTGCAGTGAGAATTTACAGTGGATCAATACAGAGCACAAAGCTGAAGCTGACATTGTCAGAGGTAATACCTGCTTTAAGGTGACCCACATACCATTAATGCCATTTACTTAAAGGTAGTAAAGCAATTCCTAATCTGAGATCAGCAAGTCAGAAGACTGTGGTTTTAATTCCCGCTCCTGATCTTTGTGCAAAATCCAGACTTGCCAATGCAATGTGATGCTAACGGAGTGTGACTTCGTTGAAGCTGGCATGTTTCAGATTTGACGTTATACCGAAGCTCTGTTTATTTTCAGATGGATGTAAAAAAAGTTCCATAGCTCTATTTCAAAAGAGAACAGGGGCTCTGGTCCCAGTTTCCCAGTGAATTATTACCCCTCATCTAATAGCACTGAGAAATTAGTCATTTTCACACTGCTGTTTGTGGTTCTTGCAGTATACAAATGGGCTGCTGTATCGCCAGTGATCACAGTTCATCTGTACTGCAGCGGCAATGCTTTGAACTGCCCTGTGGTCAAGAAATTTAGTTTACAAATTCAAGTTCTTTCTTGAATCCATCATGTAAGGATGTTGCAAATTAACGTTGACCCTGTCATTCTCTGGGTGCCATGTTTTCTCATGTGGGCTAGGAGGGAGTGCACTTTTTTTCAAGGGATGAGGGAAGAAAATGGAAAATTCCCTGCCAGCTAATTGTATCAGTTTGTTTAACCATTGCTGAAGGAGAGTGCTGCTCTCTTACCTGCTGTGTGACATTCTTTTCACCTGTCTGGCATTGGCATTTAATTTTTGTCCATGTTTTTGTGCCTTCCCAGTTATTTTCTGTTGATTTGAGGGAAGTATAAAGGAAGTGACCAGCTCCTGAAAAAAAACAGACGCGCAATGACGTTGACAAGTTCTTGATGGCCTCTAAATTGCTTCTGAAGTATAGTCACTGTTGGAATTGAGAAAGCATGGAGGTCTGGCTTGAGTACTGCAGGGTCCCACGAACAGCAATGTACCACTGAGCGGATACTATTATAGTGATGAATGTTGAGGGACAAATGTTGACCAGGATAGTGTAGACTGCCCTGCCTCGGTTCCTTGAAAAGTGCAATGAAATCTGTGTCTTCCTGAGAAGACGGATGGTATCTCTAGTTTAATGCTCCGTGGAAAGCTAGTGCCTGATAGTATTCCTCAGTACTCTATGGGAATGTTCACCTGTATTTTGTCCTCGGGTCTCTGGAGTAGGAAATGTGAATCCACAATCTTCTGCCTCCAAGATGAGAGGGATGTTAGTGGATTTAGTCAGTCCTAAGAGCTATGTTCTGCATCATCCAGTTCATATTCATTTCAGAATAGAAATGTTCTGTTCTAATTAGAGCCATTAAGTCGGAGAGTAATACAGCACGGAAACAGGCCCTTCGGCCCAACTCGTCCATGCTGACCAAGATGCCCCTCTAAGCTTGTTCCATTTGCCCATTTCACAATTCTCTTCCTTCCCATCGAAGAGATTGTTTCAATTGTATATTTGATTGACCAACTTAACCAAGCCTAGGAGGGCCAAAAGTTACTTTTGAGGTAGTATTGACCGCATAATTAAAATCAAAGGGTTGGCAGTCATCTTTGACAACTATTAGGCTACCCAGGATAAGTTTCTCATATGATTTTGTAGGAATTTTGCTCTTTATATCTATCCTTGTTCATGAGATGCCGATTGTTTACACTGTGGTACTGTGCTACATTGTACTATTGCAAGCTCTGCCTTATTACTATGCCACAGTGGTTCTCAAGCAGGCCACATGCGGCCCAATCAACACACTATTGCGGCCCATATGGCATCCTGTTAATTTTAACAGTTAATGTACTTTTACTTTGCTCATTTAAAATGTACGCTTGGTAGACACTTGGCAGTGTAGAAATGGGAGATGTTATGGAATTTTCATTCGCATTATATTCCTGTCAGATGATGAGTACAAAATGTCTTTTAAATGGATGCAGCAGAAGCAAGTTGTGTGGGTGCAGCCCATGTAATCCATTGAGGGCACTACTTTGGCCCACAGTATCGCAAATCATCATCTCAGGGGGATCAAGGATGAGTTACTTCCACTGCTGTTTTGTGTGTTCTGGTGGATGATGAGGCCAAGTGAGACCCACAACCTCTTCTACAAATGAGAACCATTGGAGCTGACAGGGCAGGGAGGAAGGGACTGCATTCCTTCCTTTGCCCATACAGGGCTCCTATGTGATCCTGGTACATAGCTTTGAGGCTTCAATAGCTTCTCAAATGCTCCACCTCTACTTTGAGTGGTGAGGAGTCAGAGATTCCCAGGAGAGATGTTGCATTTCTTCCAAGAGGCTTTGAACACATCTTTGAATCTTTTCTTTTGTCTGCCAATCCTCCAAATTCACTGGAACAACTCTCAGGCCAACATCCCCAGTAGTGAAGCCCTCATTCAGTGACTTTGGGCAGACCATGTAATTTACATGCCGATACCAGACTCCTGAGCTCTGTCCCAGGTAGATAGTTTGAGAACCACTGCTATACCATTTCGAACTAACATGCAGCGCCAACAGTTTAAGTAAGTCAAACGTAGACTGATTAAGCTAAGTTTGATTGCACAGTACCTGATAATTTGCTCTGCTTTGAGCGCTAACCAAACCAGAGTGTAACAAAACACTGTAAAGGCCAGCGATCATTGAGGCCAGTGCCAACCAATTTACTTTTGTAATGGAATAGTCTATCAATAATTGAAACCATCGCAGAATTAGTGAGACCTGAGGCTTGTTTAGTGTGACGGTGGCACATTGTTATACATTAGCACAATTAATCAGGTGTACAAATGAACCCAGTCATTCTCTGGTGTCCTTGTTGAGTCAATGCCTATTGATCTAAGGCTTGTTTATGGTTTTTTGTTGTTATTAAAACCAGAATTTAACACAGTACTCAAAACTTGTCATTTCTGTTATAGGGTGTCAGGCTCCAGCAAAATGTAAGATGACTTGCGTCCTGTAGTTTGAACTGTATTTCATGCTCCCTGACCTGACTTTTTAATTTCAATGACATTGGTCATTTCTTAAAGGAAATATAAATATGAAAAACATCTGGAGAAGATTATGGGTAACCAGTGTTGCAAATGATGAGGGATCAGACAGAATGTATAGATGCAGACTGCTTTCAGGGGTTGATGGGACTGCACCAAATGAACATTGCAACAGCTTTATGTGTAGGAAATTTGGACAGAAAGTACTTGTATTTTTTCTCCTCGTGGGGTTTGTGAGTCATGGGATGCTCATCTTATTCCTGGGTATTTCCTTAGGGATCGAGGATGGCTTGCTTCCACTTCAGTTCAAAGGTAGAGGATGATGCCTGTATGATACCTGCAGACTCTGCCACAGCTGGGGGTGGTGTGCTCCTTTTGCTACTTACACTGGGCTTGTGTGCTCTGAATGAATGGACTTCTCCCTCTCCATGTTGAGCAGTCAGGGCCATGAGATTTCCAGGAATCACTGGGAATGTTACACTTTTTCAAGGAGGCTTTCAGAACATTTTTGAATTATTTCTTTGTCCAACTGGTAACCTCTTGCTTGGAAGAAGCTAAGAAGAGTGAGGTGGTGTACATGCCTTTATCGGTCAGGGCATTGAGTATAAAAGTCAGGAAGTCATGTTGCAGCTGTATGAAATTTCGGTTCAGCCACATCTGGAGTATTGTGTGCAGTTCTGCAGTCAGTGGTGGACTTGGTATTCCAGATCTCTTTAATTCATTTAAGGCATGCAGGCTTCACTGACAAGGCTGGTATTTTTGCTCATTCCCAATCACCTTTCAGCAATTAAAGTTTCTGAACTGTCACAGCCCTGTAGTGAAGGTGGTGGTACAAGGCAAGGGTGTCCTGTTTTTAGACCAATGGATTTAGATGGATGAAATCAAATGGGGTGCAGGCTTTTATCTCAATCCTGACCTCTCTCAATACTTTATATCAATCCTGCCCAGCAGATACGTATTTTGGCACAGGGACTCTATTAAAGTAGTGAATCAGCTGCTCTGGAGATACCAGTTCTGCAGGGGTTCCAATGGCTGTGGCAGGAGATTATCGGACCCACCCCTGGAATCTCATCTGCACTGTGCATTTTCCATTTCTGATGAAAATTGAGTCTTGAGATCTTCTTAAAATTCACGTTAAGCATCTCAGCTCACTGTTCTTTGTTTTGTTTTGTATTTCTTCTGTTTTTGAAGATTTGTTTGCATCAAGTTTCAAATACTTATCCTCTCAAGTTCTTGACCAGGGTGCTTTTTGATTCTTTATCAGAAACTTTTTCGTGCTGCTGCTTGTTACTGGGAGTTGTACAGCTATTACGGTTGGACTAATAGTACTGTACCGCGGTGTTTGAGGTGAAATTCTTCTGACAGCAGATCACAATTCTTCACCAAACAGAAGTTAAAGGCATTTTTTTATTGTTTGTTTGGTGTTTGCTTATTCTGACCTGTTCAAGCATTCTCTCCAGGCCCAAAGGAATCCTCTGGTGAGGTGAGAGAGAAGAGCCTATATTGCTGAATGAAGACAGGAGAGATGGGGGCTCAGGAGGTACAGAGTTACAAGAGTGCAACCAATTGGAGGTATGCTTCTTCCTCCCTTGCTCATGTGCCATACTGCAAGAATCAAACTCGGGAAATCAATGGCACCAAAGTCTGTTGCTAGATTAAGGAAGTTGAGGATGGAAAAGAAAGCGGCTACATTGAAAGAAATCACCGAGGTTTCTCTCCTTAGACCGACATATTTTTAAAAAGCCATGTAAAAGAGCGAAAAGAAAAATAGAGTTAGTGAATGCCACTTATCTGTTGGGTCTCTTTCAATCCAGGGTAGTATCAGCTTAGTTCCATTTCTGTTGGAAATTGTATACATTCTTGAAATCTTTTTTTTAAATGGTGAAAGGACTATTGAAGAAAATATTAAGGTGAACAAAATTAAAAGGCAGAGGAAAAGAAAGGAAGAACTTGTAAGGTATCGTTCATGAGCTGAGGACATTCCAAAACGTGTTACAGTCAGTGAAGTATTCTTGAAACTGTTGTTATGTGGGAAATAAGGCAAGCAAAGTACTTAAAATGATGACTGAAGAGATATAATTAGGAATTAAAGACATCCGTATGAGACCCAATCTTGGTCTCTGTGGGATTGCCGTATAGGAAGTGCTTAGATGCAAGTTAGTATGGGGATTTTCCTTCTGGGCATTGTGACTAGGATTGGGCGAACATTGGTACTGCTGGAGGTGCACATGGTAGCATGGTATGGTATCCTTGATAATGAAATTGTGCAGGTGCCTAATGAAATTTGCTCAGTTATAATCTATGCTAGTTGGAAATTCCTATGGACTCGCATCTATTCACCAGCCACCCACTCCTTTCACTGCAACTTCTTCCAGCCCTAGAGACCTTGCATGTCTTATTGTTGATCCGAATTTGGTCTCTTGCACTCTCTTTTGATTTTAGTTTTCTTCCAATTGCAACTGTGCCTTCAGCTGCCGTGATTCCAAGCTTTGGTATTCTCAACCTCCCTTGCCACTTTAAGGAATATTTTAAAGTTTACTTCTTTGGCCAAGCCTTTGGTCACCTGTCCAATTTTCCTTTTTGTGTTTTGGTGTCAAACTTGATCAAATATTTTTTAAATAATCTTCCTGTTAAAGTGTTTTTGGATGTTTATTATATTAGAAGTGCTGCATGAATACAAGTTGTTGCTGTATGTTGTTGAAAATGCAATTTGAAGTGAAGTTTCCTTTTGGTCTTTGGTGATTGCGCACTTTTCTATGTGGAACACACCCCACTTGAGCTCAGACAAGTTAGTCTGCTGGTTAGTTTATGGAACTCAGCATGTGGAGAAGTGTGAATGTGATAACCATGCTGTGTTACTTTTTAATGCAGTGCTATTAGAGCAATAAGCACGCGGAACTCAACAGTATCCAGAGAGTGACTGAAGTCCCATTATTATATCCAAAGCTAAAGGCATTTTTAATGTTTGGTAACTTTTTTGCAGGAAAGGATCTTATCAAAAGGTTAATAGCCTTAACGAGAACTGAATAGCCTCGCTTTCCCCTCCTCTGATGCATGAAAATGCACACCAGACACATACATATAAAGGAACTAAACCAGATGAAGTTCACAAAATAATAATGAACATTAAATAGTGAGCTGTAATATTACAATTTTGGTACTGGTTAGAAACCATTGCAGTTTTGATCTTGCAGATTATGTCCTCTGCTGAACCACCTTTGAATTCATCAGACTGTTGCAACGAGGCAGCACTTCTTGTGCAGTTCACCCTGAAGAAAATTGAAACATTTCATCTTTGCAGAAATCCTGTGATGATAAGTGGTGCATCTTTACTTCTGAGTAATAAGGGGATGGGGAATTAGTAGTTTGTGACAGGTTCTTCAGTTTTGGCACAGAACACTGCAAACCCGGATCTAATCTGTGGCATAGGTACACATGTGTCATTCTTTTGTTCTTGCTTCTCCACTGCCTAGTACCAGCTCCCTGTTGAATTGAAGAAACTTGGTTCTGTGCAGGGTCTGAAGTCAGTATCACGAGCGTTTCCATTCATGTCTTCCCTCCAGATCAGGATGTGTGCCAGACAGACAGGATCAAATTACCTGTCCGATGGAGGCTCTGCCTTGTCAGCCAGAAGATGAGACCAGTGGGGATTGCTCTCTGGCTGTCTGTACCACCTCTTGTCCATTTGATTTGAGGATACTGTTAACTGTTTGAATCCTAAATGCCTTTTACACTTGTCAGACACCACTGGATTTCTCACATCTTTCAGGATATTCAAGTATCTCTCAGGAGAGATCCAGGCATTAATGTTTTAGTGGTATGTGTTTAACAAGACCCAAGGAGCTCCTAATCTACTGATTCCCAACCCTTCCCCCACCCCTGTTCTGTTGCACAGTTTGAGAACAAAACTGAATTTAACCCCTCAGTTATTACATGTATCGAGTTTTCCAACACTTGTTAATAATTTCTGAAGTTAGCAATATATATATTATTCTAGAAATGAGAGCACTTCAAATCCTGCACTGTAAACTCAAAATATGTATTGGCCCTTGGCAGTGTTTTTAATATGTGTACAGTATCCTGTGTGCTTTGTACTAGAACCGGGGTGGGAAGAGCCAGTTAATGTATAAGTAGCTGGTGGTGTTTTTTCTTCTTGGCCTGAAGTTGAAGTGAGGTGTGTGTGCTCAGTTGCTGAGTGTGGTTTACCCATAGTCTGGCCATCATTAGTTTTTCCCTGCGCTCCAACTTTGCATCCGGGTTAATTAACATTTGAGTTGGAAAAATCCACCTACTCCCCTCTTTCCTTGTAGTTGGTTTCAGGGACTGTGTGATATTTTCTTCCCTCATTTGTCCCACCCACAGCTGCTGCTGGTTGCACTTGGTAGAGTTCATCATGTGAGGCTGTTAATAAAATCAGGTGCCTTTTGATTTGTGTTCATTGTAGCTTTGTTGCATGCTAAATGTCATTCTTTGCAATAATAATTTGTGAGCAATTTTCCACATTTTTATGTTCATGTGTAATTATTAAGGGTGTACACCTATTTACATAGTAAAGACACTGGAGTGTTCAACTCGTTTAATTTATTCTGCTCATTTATTTGTTTCACTGTCAGTTTTAAGCAATGCCACACCTAACTGCAAATATTACAAGCATAAGATCCTTTACCATTGAGTGCATAATCTATGCTGGCATGGCAGATTAGTATCGAAGGAGTGGATCCTTTCAGGTGAGATGTTCAACACAGATCTTGCTTCCTGGTGAACAACTTAAATCTCACATCAAGGTATGAAAAAGAATCGAGCACCCCCCCCCCCCCCCGCCCCCCAGAATTACAGCCAGCATTCCTCCCTGAAGTAACACCAACAGGATCAGATTAAATGTTGGTTCATTTCATGACTGTTTATTAAGTTGTAAAGTAGCCAAAGCATTTACCCACATAAGAACAGTGGCTGCACTATAAAGTGCTTCATTCCGTGTGAAGTACTTTGTTTAGTGCGGTACAGTAAATAGCATGCTGTTGCTTCAATGAACTGAGAGCCAGAGGCATGGGCTTGCAATCTGATTCTACCTATACAGATTTTTCCCAGTTGATTTTTGCCAATTGACTCCACTTCGCCCTTGAGTGCACCAGGTCTCGCTGGGTTACAGCTCCACAGGATTTGGCAACCCTCCACAGCCTTGCCTGTCTGAAATTCTCTGTCTAAACCTAGACCGTGTTTCAGAAGGTTACTTGTGAGAAGGGACGCTGTAATGCAGACATAAAATGAGGTCTTTAACATTTAATGACCCTGTACTTTTTTGGCCAGTCCGTTATTACACAGATGTTACCTCACCAATGGTATGGCCACAACAGCAGAACAGTCAAGGAAATTCAGGACCTTGACGTCACATTAGGCAGGGGCATGATCCTGAGACAATGATACATACCTCCTGACTCACTCTCTCATTCCTTTAGCACATAAAATATTTTAATTATTGACTGACAAGATGCAGCATATTAACTCAGACTTGCTTGTCAAGCTGTGAATAGACTAACAATTGGGGACCTCTACCCCATCATTGAGACCATGCACATTACAGGCCTGGTAACAAAAGCATACATGAAGGTGAAATTAGCCTTCTTTTGATATAGCAAGCTCATCAGGTTCAAGGTAGGTCTAAAATGGTGGAAAGGTAGTAAAGGGTGTGGGACCAGCTAGCTGAAGAAGCCCTGAATTTGATTTCAAACAGCTGTAGATTGGCACAGATTAGAATTTACAGCAGCTGCGTAAATGATCCGTCAGTCGTAACTCATCGGCAACGCCGGCTGAAGCAGATGACAGAAGCTAGTGGGTGAATTACACACAGCTTGATGTTCTGCTGTGATAAACCAAATCGTCCTCCCACGGTGGCCAACCAGTCAGCAGGCACTTGGGAATTGTATTCACTAGACAGCTAGTAATGTGATAAAAATGCTGCTGAATATTCAGCAAACTGGGGAATCAAGAAATGCTGTTCAGGCCAGCAGTCTGACACAAATGAGAGATTTGTTTTTTTTAAATCTAGGGAACTGTCCCTTTTGTACCCCAGCTCTTATCTTCCAAATGATACAATAATTCATGCAGTGGTTAGAAAATGTATGAATTAAGGCATAAGCAAATATTCATTGTTCTTTTCCAGTCATTGCTCTAATCTGTTCCTTTTATACGTTACTAATTGTTCCTTCTAATAATATCTGGATATGCAGGAATTCAAATTGGTAAATGCTATCTTCACATTTAAGGATTTGATAGAAAAAATTCCTGCAAATTTTAGAAATCTAAAAAATAATGTTGTACTCATACAACAGGCATCTCAACATCTGCCAGAGGGTCTCTACACAAATATTTATATTCTTTTCATCTGGTGTTGGAATAGTTCTGTCTTCCCAGTGTTTTCTGTTTTGATGGGATTGCATTCATGAGTCGTATAAATGCTGTCAGGGAAAGCACTTCTGAAAGCATGTAGCCCCTTCCCCCATCCTTCCATTGTAACTTACCACCCCAGACCACGTACCCCCCTGACGCCACTGTTGTATGGCAGGATGCTTGTGATCCTAGTCTACTGCTAACGCTGTTTTTTGACACCAAATGGAGACAGTCCACTTTATTCTCTCTTCCTTGCAAGAAGTTGCATGGCCCAAGAGTTGCTATTTATCTACTCTTGAGTCATAAGGTTGCATGTCCAAACCACATTCTAGTACATGAGCTTATTACCTGGGCTAATACCTAGTGTGCATTTGCTCGTAAACTTGAGTGATGCTGTGCCTGTGATGCTGCTGCAAGCAAGTGTTTCACTGTATCTGTACCTCACTGTACTTGTGCACTTGACAGTAAATTTGACTGGATTTGACATGATCTATTGCCCATCTCATGTAAACCTGGGAAGATGATGGCAAACTTTTAGGAACAACTGCTGTTTATATCCTCTACTCATCAGCCGTGACTAGATGGTAGAGCACTTGACCTGTCAGAAAGTTGGGTGTTCAAGACTCACTCCAAGGCCTTGAGTACAGAATCTGGCTGATTCTTCTGTGCTGCGCTGTTTCAGAAATGGTATTTTGGATGAGATGTTAAACCAAGGCACCATCTGCACACTCAGGTTGACATGAAAGACAAGGCAAGGATTACTGCCTGAAGTCAAGCCCAATATTTATCCCACAGTCTCAGCAGAGAGATATAGTAGTGTAGTAGTTAAGTTACTGGACTGGAAACTGCAGTTACTGGAGCAACTCTGTTTGGCTTCTCATGGATGCGGACTGACCTGATGAGTTTTTCCAGCATTTTCTATTTTTATCTTAAAAATCTGCAGGTGCTAGAAATCTATGATTTTTAGAAAGTGGAGTCTGTAAACATTGATTCAGAAACATGTTTAATCCCCACCATGGCAGCCAAGGAATTTAAATTCAAGTAATTAAAAATACATTTTGGAATTTTTTGAGAAAGCTGGCCTCAGTGGTAGTAATCAGAATGCGGTAAAACCTGATCTTCTCTTACGAACTTCATGGACTGAAGTTTGCCATTCTTGCCCAGCCTGCCAATATTTTGTGTGGTTGACTCTGAATTGCCTCTCAGTTCGGGGAGAATTATGGGTGGACAGTAAATGTCACTATAGTCAGGGATGGCTACATCACGTCTATGAATCAAAAAAAAGTGTATTTGGTGGTCATCTCACAACAGTTCGTGAGCCCTTACTGTGCAGAAGTGCATGAAATCTTCACCATGTTGCTTGAGTCTTAACACTTCAGGACTTCAAGTTGCTGTAAAGTGTCATCGGGTTGTGAAAGGTGGCAAAAAGACTTCCTTTCCCGCCCTGTGGCTGGGTGAAGAATTTCCAGGGTTTTTCCCTGGTGATTATGAAGGAATGTCTGTGTGGGACTTGGCGATTTTTAGACAATGGGGGAACCCAAAGTTCTGCTGATTGGGAAGCAAAGTGGAATTAAGGCCATAGGTCTTTTTGGAAGGCGACGCGGTGTGTATGGGCTCCATGGTCTCTTCTTGAACCTATTTCTTACCATAGATAAGTGCAAGAGGGCCGAGCAGGTGCATGAGCTCAGCTGTAAGAATCATAGAATCGTACAGTGTGGAAACAGGCCATTCGACCTAACTCATCCACACTGACCAATGAGCAGCTGTATTTACCCCATTGCTCCACACTTGGTCCATAGCATTCAATGCTAAAGCAATTCAAGTGTTCAAGTCTTTTTTTTTAAATGTTGTCAGCCACCCAGCTTCAACCACTCCCTCAGGCAGTGCATTTGAGTTACCATTCTCTGGGTGAAGAAGGTCCCCCACATACCCCCTCTGAATCTTTTCCCCCTTACCCTAAACCTGTGTCCTCTAGTTTTGTCTATCACTGATATGGGGAAAAGTTTTCTGCAGTCTAACCTATTGATACCCCTCACAATTTTATATATCTCAGTCATGTCCCCTTTTATTCTCCTCTGCTCCAGGGAGAAAAGACAAAGCTTCTTCAAATAACTGAATTGCTTCATCCCTGGCAACATCCTGGTGAATCTCCTCTGTGCCCTCTCCAGCACTATCACGTCCTTCCTATACCTTGCCGACCAGAACTGCACATAGGACTCCATCTAAGAACTGACCAATGTATTATAAAGTTGGAGTATAACCTCCCTTCTTCTATATTCATTGCCCCAACTAATGAAGGCCAGTATCCCATATGCATTTCTAACCACATTCTCTACCTGCATTATCATCTTCAAGGCTCTATGGATTTGTACCCCAAGGTCCCTCTGTTCCTCAATACTCCCTAAAACCCTATCATTCATGGTGTACGGCCTAGCCTTATTAGTGCTCCCAAAATGTATCACCTCACATTTGTCTGGATTAAACTCCATCTGTCGTTTTCAGCCCATTTCACCAAAACGTTGATATCTCTCTGCAGCCTAAGGCTACCTCCCACATCATCAATGACTCTGCCAGTCTTGGTGTCTTTGGCAAACTTACTGATCTTGTCTCCCACATCTGCATCCACATCATTCACATGTATATTACAAACAGCAGGGGTCCCAGCAAGGATCCTTGTGGAACACCACTGGTCACAGCCATCCAACTGCAAAAACAACCGTATACCATCACCGTCTGTCTCCTGTTGCCAAGCTAATTTTGGATCCAGTTTGCCAACTTACCCTGGATCCCATGGGCCCTAACCTTTTGAACTAGTCTCCCATGTAGGGACTTTGGTTCTAAACTCCATGTAAATCACATCTACTGCCCTGCCTTCATTGATACACTTTGTTACCTCTTCAAAGAATTGAATCAAATTGTTCAGACAGGATCTGCCCTTGAAGAAGCCATGTTGGCTTCCTCTTCGTCAGAATTTTTTCCAGTATCTTCCCTACCACTGATGGAAGGCTCACAGGTCTTTAGTTACCAGGCTTTTACCTGTTGTATTTCTTGAAAAGGAGCACCACATTTACATTCTTCCGGTCATCTGGTACCTCACTTGTGGCCAGTGAAGATTTAAAATTCTTAGCCAGAGCCCCAGCAATCTCTTCCCTTGCCTCCTGGAGCAGCCTAGGATAAATCACATCCATTTCTGGGGAGTTATCCATCTTTAAGCCTACCAAGGCATCGAGTACCTCCTCTTTATTTATGGAGACCTGCACTAGACTCTCACCTATCCCTTCACTGAATTCTCCAACGACAGAGTCCGTTTTCTCTGTGAAAACTGATTAAATGTTTTCATTTAGGACCTCACCTATACCTTCTGGCTCCACACACATTGTCGCTGTTGTCCTTAATGGGCCCTTTTTCTGTAGTTATTCTTTTGCCCTTAATATACTTACACAATGCCTTCAGATTTACCTTAACCCTGCCTGTCCTTGATTTCTCATCACCTCTTCGCCTCCTTGTCATTAGTTCCCCATCCCTGTCATATGCTTCCTTTTTTCTCTTTATAAACCTTCAATATCCCTTGACATTTAAGTTTCCCTTTACTTGTTACCCCTGGCTTTTACCCTTACAGGAACATATTGGCCTTGAACTCCAGCTATTTGTCCTTTGAATGCTTCTCTCCTTTGAGTGCGTTAAGTACATTATGGACATGGAAATACGTGACTGTTTTACAGTATCCTTCCAAAATAAGTTAGATTTAAATTCTTGAGCTAGCGAAGATTTGAAAATGGTGGTGTTGCTGTAATCTTACTGCTCCGTTCCTCCTTGCGCTGGGAGGTCCTGCCAGAAGTGGCGCATTTCAGAAGTTGGGCATCCTGTAGTTGCGAAAGATATGATTTAAGCGGAAGTTGTTCTTAGCAAGGATTCATTGACTTTGAAAGACTGACAGGTGGGGATGGGTTTACACAGGTGGCTTATTGCCGGGTTTGTGAAAGATGCTGATTTTCCTCTCTTAGACTGAAAGTGAAATTCCTTTATATCCATGATGCTCCATCCTACTGTTTTTGATTTGTAAAAAAAAATACACCATTCGCTGGTACCAAGGACAGAAATGAACTTGAGAATATGTTTCTTAGCTAGAATGTGGCCATTTGTTTGTAATAGATTGGAACAGGTGAAAAGTAAAAAAAACTCTGAGAAGTGCGAGAATGGTGATCACCTTGTGGTGCATCAGGTGTTGTGGCACTGTACCTGTCACACATCGCAGCCTGTTGCTCAATTCCAGTTAACTGTTGCCTTCCATGCAGTGGAAAACAAGCACATGCACTGTGTAGAATTTTCCAAATTACTGACAGGCAATGTTAATGATGGGTTCAGGAAGATGTTGCTTTTAAAATTGAAAGGGCAGTGTAGCCTGTCCATTTGGTTACATGTCAATCAATTACAAAGTTTAAGGGGACCAGGGGAAAAATTCAAGCTAAACTTTGCAGCTAATATTGGGGGGGGGGGGGGGGGGGCATCAGTTATACTGCAGTGTGGCAGTTAACTAAGGTGTGTGGCAGCCATTTTAAATATTAACCCCTCTCTCAACTGGTTGAACATGGAGTGATGAAGGTGAAGCCTATTTCACAGATCACACTGAATCAAGGGCCATTGTCATTTGGAAATTGTGCTTTGTGTTTTGATGACACTCATGTGGCAAGCCATTTGGAATTTGTAAGTAAACCATTTCTCAGACGAAGAGAATTGAGCATGTGGACAATTGTTGGGTGAACTTAAATTAAATCGGAGGTAGTCCATTAATTATGCAGACACCAGAAATTACAGATGCTGGAATCTGGAACAAAAACCAAGCTGCTGGAGGAACTCAGCGGATCAGGCAGCATCTGTGGAGGGAAATCAACAGTCAATGTTTCTGGCGAGACCCTTCATCTGGACTGATTATGCAGCTTCTGTGGTTTAATTTGCTTACCTTTTACTCTAAATTGTATATATTTGTTGTACTGATCTGAAAGTTGAAATGTGCATTAGCTGAAGGTGAACACAAGAAAATAGGAGCAGGAGTAGGTTACTGGGTCCCTCAGGACTTCCCTGCCATTCAAAACGATCTATCCCAGGCCTCTTCTGTGCCACTTCTCCATAGCCCTGAATTCCTCAATTTTTCAAACATTTATCTACCTCCACTTTAAATATGTCCAAAGATCCAGCCTCCACAACCATCTGGGGCAAAGAATTACAGAGATTCACCACCTTCTGTGAAAAGAGATTGTTATACACCTCTTTAAGTGTCTGCCCCTTGTACTGTAAGAATATCTACCCTGTCATGTCCCCTTAGGATCTTTCAATAAGATCACCCGTCATTCTTCTAAATGCAAAAGAAACAGGCCCAACTTTTTTTAAACGCTCATGATAGGACAATCCTATCATCCCAGGAATTAGCCTCCAGTGTTAGTATATCCCTTCTCAAATGAGGGAACCAAAAGCATGCACAGTTCTTCAAGTATGGCCTCACCAGAACCCTCTACAATTGTTAGAATAATACCCAATTTCTAAACTCCAACCCCCTTGCAATAAAGGCCTTCCAAACCACTTGCTGCACCTGCCTTTGTTTATTCCTTGCAAAAAGATGGTTTTTGCCACTTTATTTCATCACCTATCAGTGGTATGTGTCCCTTGATCAATTTTAACATGGGTTATGGTTCACAGAGTCAGGTTCCCTTTGAACAGACCTGACAAAGTGCCATGACTACCAGCCTCATACACTGCACCATTTGACCACTTCCCCCCATCAGTCAATGGCTTGTGAGTGAGGTTGAGAATGTGGTGTGTCAAGTTCAACCTAGTTTTCTAATATGGACCTGTTTGTGTTAGGAACTGCCGCTATATGCAAAAGAAAGCTTGCTATTTAGACTTCTACAGTGAAGTCCGTTGTTCGGTCTTATCTTCACACAGGGTTTTTATTGTCTCGAAACTTGCAGGTTGACATGTACACTCAGCCAAGCAAAGCGTATCAACCAGCACTCCATACTCACTGTTAAACTAACAGTGTAAGTTGCCAAGAAACCTTTTCTGGGAGCAGATTCCTGTGTAATTGGACTCTCTGTTAATGGTGTGACATAAGTAGAATTTTTTGCTTGCATCAGAAATTCTGCCATATGTAAGGTAATGAGATGCCCCATTGCAATTGCTCGGGTGGGGTAGGACTTTGGCTGCACTTTTGCACTGTAGTTGCATTATAAGCTGTAAATATCAGAGGAGGGATTGCTACAGTACATTTCAAATAGCTTTACAATAAAGAATAGTAAATTATTTTACTCTAAAGTTGTTGGTGTCATTCGACAGAAAGTCTTGCATTTATATAGCTCCTCTCACAACCAAAGCACTTTACAGCCAGTGAATTATATTTGATGTACTGTTACTATCTTAATTTAGAGTATCGGTTCCGTCTGTGACCTAACGTAAAGTTTAACTATATGAGCCATTATTGATAGTTCCAATTTTGGAGCCATTGTTGTCACAATCAATATAATGTGTAATTTTAGCTGAGGTACCAACTGGACACCAAAAGTTGGCTTTAGAGGATGAAATTCAAACAGGCTTTGCAAGCCTACTCAGCCCAATGACCCCTGTTGGAATGTATGAGTGCATTCATCAGTTGAAAACAGGATCTGGCTGGGATAACTTGCTCCCACAATCAACAAGCCCGCCAACTCTCACCGTCTAGACATGCAAATGAAAACTGCCCACTATGCTGAGGTACTGGATGACTGCCAGCACCACTGTCCAATGAGAGAGTCACTGCCTTTAGGAGGCTGGCAAACCCTGCCATCTCCAACAGGACCTGGGTGGTGTCCATTCACCCCAGGGTGGTAAGTCTGTGAGCCTCTTCACATTAGTGACAGCACTGAAGGAGCCCATTCAGCTCACTTGAGGCTGTGCCAGAAATACTTGCGTCTCAACATGAAAAGCAGTGTGGGTAACATCAGTTAAGTTATATTGTGCAACTGTGTAAATACGATGCCATTTGCTTAATAAAATATGAAGTAGGTACAAGCATTCTTTAATTTATTAGTATATCTTTAAAAAAAAATTGATTAAAAATGCCAGGGTCCACTTTATTATATCATTGCACACATAGTGAATTGGGAGGCCATACTAAACACAGTGAAGGACCAGCAAGAAGAGAAATTAGGAAGGAGAAGGAGGGAGTAAAGAACTATTTTAAGAGTCGGGAGGTTGTAATTGGTGATGGTTCATTTCCCAGTCCACGACCAGCAATGTGTTGATAATACACAGGTTGACAATGATATTTTTGGGCCTGTACAACGATATTTTAAACATGAGGTGTTGGTGGCTAATACACCTCCACCAGCAGCTCCCACACTTGCCCAGTGACAAGCCACTTGCCTCACTGGCAAAAGCCAGAAGGAAAGCAATGGCATTGAGGCAACAGAGTGAGGGGAGCGATTGTAAGGACCGGAGATGGAGGAGCAAGAATAGAAATGAGGAAGAGGAAAGAGAGAGTAAAGAACAGGATTACTTAAACTGATTTTTTAAAAAATGTTAATAATAACCTGGAACCTGGTCTGCTGAAACCAGACACGTTTCTGTGAAGGGGCTGGATACCCCAAAGGCCCCCAACCCACAAGTCTGTTTTAAGCAGCCCCTGGGACACCTGTCTTCAACAACTGTCACTTGAGGGAATTGCATTGAATTCTCCCACTTTAAGTAATCACCCTCCCCCTTCCCCCCCCCCAAACCCGCCCCTTTCCCTTTCCCTTTCCTAGCTTATCTCTCTTTTTACTACCCCCATTTTTTTCTCTCCTTACCTTTGACCCATCCCCCAGTGGATCTGCTCTCCCCTCCTCTCCTGCACCTGTCTCTTACCTGCATCTACCTATCACGACCTTGTGCCCACCCTGCCTCCCCTCTTTTGTCCATCTATCACCACTCTGCTTTTCCCTCTTATATATTGGGCTTCCCCTTTTCCTATCTTCAGTCCTGAAGAAGGGTCCTGACCCAAAACGTTGACCGCCTGCTTTTCTTCATGGATGCTGCCTGGCCTACTGAGTTCCTCCGGCATCATAAATGTGATGTGCATTGAGGTAGCACAAGGTTAAACAATACAGAATGTAGTGTAAAGTGTCACAGCTACAGAGAAAGTGCAGTATAGGTAGACAATAAGGTGCAAGGTCATAAAGAGATAGATTGTGAGGTCAAGAGTCCATCTTATCATACTAGGCAAACATTCAATAGTCTTATAATAGCAGGGTAGAAGCTGTCCTTGAGCCTGGTGGTACGTGCTTTCAGGCTTTTGTATCTTCTGCCTGATGGGAGAGGGGAGAAGAGAGAATGTCCCAGGTGGGTGGGGTCTTTGATTATGTTGGCTGCTTTACCGAGGCAGCGAGAAGTATAGACAGAGTCCATGAAGGGGAGGCTCATTTCCGTGATATGTTGAGCTGTGTCCACAACTCTCTGCAGTTTCTTGTGGTCCCAGGCAGAGCAGTTGCCATACCAAGCCGTGATGCATCCAGATAGGATGCTTTCTGTGGTGCATCGATTAAAGTTGGTGAGTGTCAAAGGGGACATACCAAATTTCTTTAGCTTCCTGAGGAAGTAGAGGCACTGGTGAGCTTTCTTGGCTGTGGCATCTACGTGGTTGGACCAGGACAGGCTATTGGTGATGTTCACTCCTAGGAACTTAAAGCTCTCAACCCTCTCGACGTCAGCACTGTTGATATAGACAGGTGCATGTGCACTGCCCCGTTTCCTGAAGTCAATAAGCTCTTTTGTTTGCTAACATTGAGGGAAAGGTTGTTGTCATGACACCATGTCACTAAGTTCTCTATCTCCTTCCTGTACTCTGACTCATTGTTATTTGAGATACAGCCCACAACGGTGGTATCATCTGCAAACTTGTAGATGGAGTCAGAGCATAATCTGGCCATGCAGTCATGAGTGTATATGGAGTAGAGTAGGGGGCTGAGGACGGAACCTTGTGGGGCACCAGTGTTGAGAATAATCATGCCGGAGGTGTTGGTGCATATCCTTACTGATTGTGGTCTTTTGGTCAGGAGTTGTAAAGGGGGGTGTTGAGTCCCAGGTCTTGGAGTTTGGTGATGCGTTTACTTGCAATTATAGTATTGAAGGCGGAGCTGTAGTCAATAAACAATAGTCTAACGTGGGTGTCTTTCCTCTCCGGATGCTCCAGAGCTGAGTGTAGGGCCAGGGAGATGGGGTCCGCTGTCGACCTGTTTCGGCAGTGGGCAAATTGCAGTGGGTTAAGTTTTCTGGGAGGCTGGAGTTAATGTGTGCCATGACCAGCCTCTCGAAGCACTTCATGATGGTGGATGTCAGAGCCACCAGGCGGTTGTTATAAAGGCACGTTACCTTGTTTTTCTTAGGTGCTGGGGTGATGGTGGTCTTCTTAAAGCAGGTCGGAACCTCAGATTGAAGCAGGGAGAGGTTAAAAATGTCTGCAAATACCCCCAGCAGCTGATCTGCACAGGATTTGAGGACACTGCCAGGGACACCATCCAGGCCAGGTGCTTACTGCGGGTTCACTCTCCAGAAGATTGATCTTGCGTCCTCCATCCTCTTCTGTTCAAAACGTTCATAGAATGCGTTAAATTCATCGGGAAGGGATGTGCTGTTGCCGGCGATGCTGCCTAACTTGATAAATAATTCTTAGCTTCGTCAAATTGATCTTCCCCAATTTAGAACCATTATTCCTATTTTATTTTGTCTTATCCCCTTACAATGCTAAATCTAACTGAATTGTGATCACTATCCAAGAATTCCTCTTTCACTGACACTCCTTACACCTGCCCAGCTGTATCCTTTAAAGCTGAATCCAAAATTGCAGTCTTCCCTCACCAACCAACATGCCAGTCAGGCTTGCTACATACTGGTTTAAAGGGTTCTTGTGAATGCAATTCAGGAATTTTGTTCCTTATGTACCTTCAACAGGGATTGTATACCTGCTAATCTCAGTTTAATTGAGATGCCCATATTACTGTCCTGTTTGTTTCTGCACTTGTTGAAATTTATCTGTAGACTTACTCTTCTACCTGTAGGTGAATTGGAGATCCCAGAAGAATGATCGTCTCTTTTTGTTCTTTAGTTCACTATGTAGCCTCAATTCATGTTCCTTTTAACATATTATCCCTTTTCAGAGCTGTGACTGTTTCTTTAACCAGTATTGCAATTTCCCCTCTTCCCTTCTTATTCCCCTCATTATTGTGTCTGAAAAATCTGTGCCCAGAAGCACTAGGTTGCCATTTCTGGCCCACTTTTTGAGCCATGTTTCTATCACAGCTAAAGTATTATCCTTCGAAATGTCTCTGTCTGTCTCTTGAGCTCATCTGCCTTATTCCTTATTCATAATATTCCTTGCATTTAGGTATACGCCATTAAGCACAGCCAGAATCCTTTTTTTGTGTATTTTCTAACCACTGTTTGCTCTCCCTTCAAACTCTTGTACTAACTTTGTGCCTTTCAATTCCGGTTCTGCCTTTCTCTCTTTTGAAACAATGTCCAACTTCCCATCCACTAGCCATGCTCGTTTAAACCTTCCCCACAGCCCTTGCAAACCTGTCTGTGAGGATATTGGTCCCAGTTGTTTGGACTGTCCTGTCACAGAACAAGAACTAGGACGGTCCTCGTGTACTGACAAAGAATTTTGTAAACAAGCTGGTTTTATTCCATGTACGTGGCAAATAAAGTTATGAAGGGTCAAGAGTTGTTTTGTTACTGGGGATTGGCATTCATGTGAGTAGTGATGGGTGCTTTTGTTTCAGCTTTTAGAACTCTACTCCAAAGTTTAAAATAAAGTCAGTCAAATTTAATGCAAGATTGATTGCTAACTTTTCTACTCATATTCACTCACCCCTCTCTTCCCAAATGTAGGCACATACACAAATCTTTTGGCATTATTTTCCTTGTGGGGGAACTGATGGGATTAGATTGATCAGTTTCACTTTGTGCCCACCTCTACTCACCAGTGACTTTTTGGGTCAAGGTTGCCAATTCTTGTATAAAACACCACATAGGGCACAGCTAGAGCACTGCACTCCGTTCTAGTCACCAGACTACAGGAAGGATGTGACAGCACTAGGGTGGGTACCCAGGAGATGCATGAGGATGTTGCCAGGGCTGGAGAATTATAGTTCTCAAGAGACTGTCTAAAATGGGTTTGTATCTTTAAAACAAAGGAGATTGAGGCAAAGTTTAACTGAGGTGTATAAAAGGGTTAGGCAGGGTGAATATTTTCAATGGCAGGTCAATATTTTAGGGACATGGGTTGAATGGGTGGATATTTGGAGAGAGTTTGGGGAATTTTCTTTTTTATCCAAAAGCAGTGTGGGTCTGGAATTCACTGCCTGAAAGGAAGATGATTGCAGAAACTCTTACAAAGTACTTAAGGAGCCATAACTGCAAGGTTATGGACTGAAAGCTGGGAGTAACCTAAATAGCTTTGCCTTGCAACAGTAAGCACAGGATGGACCCTAAGGCTGCTTTTTTTTGTAGGCATTTATTTTATTGTAATTTTACAATTCTTGTTGGTTGGATACCTAGAGATTTCAGCACCAGATCTTCCACTCTAATCACCTCACTCTGTCGACTAATTCTACCCCACCCCCACCATCTCCAGTCTTTAAATATTTAATAAACAAAACAAAATGGAGATGAGGACACCCTCTTAAAAAATAACACTCCTGAGCTGCTCTTTGTAACAGCCAGGCAGTTAATCTGAAACCCTTCGGGACTTCAGGGCAATGTTTGAGCATTGGCACCCCTTTTGCTCCCTTACAGTGATAGAAAATGGTGTGTCTTATAAATCTAACAAACCATTGGAAGGCCTTAATTTTTTTTTAATATGAAGACTGTGATTTCTGATCGTTTTTGGAGTTTCATTAGGAAATTCTGAAGTCAAGTATTTTGTTTCTGAGACGCATGTTAAAATCTCAGTTTCACGGACTATATTAAACCCTGTCTGTGCACTTGGCGAGTGCTGGAGTCTTGTCCTTTAACAGTGCAGCAACATCTCGCTGCTCAGCACTTGCCTGACCTTTGTCCAGCAGCTGTAAAACGAGGAGGTCTAACAGGTTTTAATCCTCCACACTGCTTCATCCAACCACAGGAATGCACCCAGAGAAATGCCTAGCTGTGCAAACTGGATCAAACAAGTTTAGGGCAGTGCTGTAGCTTGTACGGACGACCAGGATTTGTGGTGCTTGTAAGCTGCCAGCTTGAAACCACTGCTGCAGCTGCTTCCCGAGCCAGGGTTTAACAAAAACGCAACTCCACTGTTCTATGAGGAAACATTGGGCAATCATTGCCTGACCAGTCACGTGCTACAGTGCATTTCCAATCACACAAAATCCTGGCAGTGGATTTAATATGGCATTAATAATCATGTTACTCTTAACATTCAAAAACCAGGACACCCTTTCTCCTGTGAGGTGCTCATTGCTGGTATAACGGCATGCTTAATAGTTATTCCATGTTGCCTCAGTCTGATCGCAGCACTTTGTGGCTTTGTAGTTTCAAGATTTGTGCCAATATTTTTTGCAGAAAATAAGCATTTTGAGATCTGATCAGATGAGCCCCACAAGAAGAAGACTAATACAGTGAAAACATTATGTAGTTTAACTCAAGCATTTCAGGTGCAGGTAAGCTTGAAGAGCAGTGGCCGTGCTTGACCCCATAGGGCACATGTGAGCATATCTTATTGGAAGTATAAATATAAGGAATCAATCATTCAGGAGGATAGGCAATCTATGGAATCTCGAGGCAAAGATGGAAATAAACTTTGTGCGTTAAGGGAGTTAAGGGATAGTAAAGTGGGGCTGAAGTAAAAGATCAGTTACAACCTTATTGATTGGTGGAGCTGGTGCAAGGGAAGCAATGGCCTACTCCTATTTTTTTTTAAGCTTTCCACCTCCAGAAAACTGGAGAGTTAACTCAGGGAAAGGGCCTTCAACCAACGGTTGTAACACAACCCTGTGGCTTTTAGAGCAAGCAGGGAGAGCACCAGCTAAGCTTCAACAGCCTTTAAAAGTAGCACTCATATGAAACTCAACAGCGTCAATACATGCAGCAACTTGCTAGAGAAAGCCACAGCCTCATTCTTGAGAACTGTAAAACATAGACATTGTGGAAAGATCTGATCAGGTAATAAACCGTATTGCCATTTATAGAATGTAAAGTCATGTGTTGAGGTTTAAAAAAAAGAAACTGGGCATACAGCACTTGTTTCCTGAGCAGTAACCGATCGTTTCCCTGGCTGCAGTGGGTTCACATATGCCATTGTCACCTCTTCCCTGTTACAGTCTTGTAAATCTGCTGCTTCAAAACCGAAGGATGGAGCAGGTCTTCCAGATTCTTTCTGTATTAGAAAGTCCAGACCAGCCTCATAGAACCTACTGTGGTACCTACAGCTATTTTTTAAACAGTTCTTAAGCAGCATCATGCAGAAACATGATATTTTTAAATTAAAATGGCAGTTGTAGGTACCTTTCTTCCCACACGTTAATTTTTTTTCTAAACTGAAGGTGCTAAAGCACAGAGGGATGAGGTTCCAACTGTGCTGGCTGTCATTCAGTACTCTGGCTGTGTGAGAGACCTGGAAGTCAAAGGCTGGTGGTTTGTTTAACCATGAAGGGCATCACAGGACAAACTAAAGCTTCTGCACACTCACACACATCTCTCGCTCCCTCTCTCTCTCTCTCTACCACTGGATAGCAGTGCAGGAGAATGAGCACCATTTCTCTTGTTAAGCCAGATTGATACCAATTCTAGCATCTTAATGGAGTCATACAGCATGGAAACAACCCCTTCAGCCTACCATCTACATGCCAACTCTCAGGTTGCTATCTGTATTAATCCCATTTACCAGCACTTGGTCCATAGTGGTGTGTGTGTTAGCAGTTCAAGTGCTTGTCTAGATATTTCTCCAGTACCCACTCAAGCAGTACACTCCAAATTCCAACCACCCCTCTGGGTGAAAAAGTTCTTCCTCAGATTATCTCTCTAAGCCTCTTGCCCCTTACCCTAAAGCTCTCTAGTTTTAGATGCCTTAATATCTAACTCCGAGATCTAAGCCAGTCACAGCAGTTTTGTTTTGTAAAAGGCTGCATATACCTGTCCTTGTACATGGCAGATTTTTGCTGTGCTCCATCTTGCCTTTTGTGGACAACTGGTTTCTACACAGTAACATAAATATCTTTACCGAGGAGCATCCTTCACAGTCAGGAAATTCCTTTAAAAGAACAGCTAGGGGATCACTGCACTCAAATTCAAGGTGGCCGACCTGACCATTTGTTTTGAGTCCACGGCATTAGTAGAAGCTTACAGATGGTTAGTTTTAAGATCATAAGCGGATCTCCTGTTGATTGACAGGATATGCTGCCCTGTAACTTGAGCCTGTTAAGCCCCAGTAACAAGTGGCCTTTCCACTGCTGGTGGACCGTGGATGTTGGTTACAACAGGGGTTTTCTTCATTTCTTTTCAGCCAGCAACCCAGACAGTCTGGGTATCTCATTTTTTTCACTGTCAGATTCATTCCTTCCTCTTATCTCTACAACATGTCTCCCTTGAAGCCATGCTGTCTTCACTGCCACAACAAGCTCTTGCCCTCCTCTTATCATCCGTCTCCTTTCTTGTGCTCCCTCCCTCTCTCGTCTCTCTCACTTTCTCGTCTTTCTCCTTATTCTCTCACCCTTCTGTCTCTCTCTCTCATTCTCTTTCCTCTCTTTCTCTCTCTCCCCTCTGCCTCTCTTCCTCTCCCCCTCTCTCCCTCCCTCACTCTTTCTCTCTTTCTCTTTCACACCCCATGTCCCCCATAATGGAGTCTCTTTCACTTCTTCTCTGTACTCTATAATGAAAGTTTGTGTCCAGTAAATAGAAGCAGAACCTTTCCACTAGTTGTAGGGTCAAGAATGTGAGCCATAGATACAGTTAATTATAAGTGATACTAACAATTAAATGGAAATAATTTGAAAGAGTAGGAACTTCCTTACACAGTATTTGCAGATGTGGAGTTCATTTTCAGTTAGCATTTAAGGCAGAAATTACATTACTTTTCAAGAATTGACTAAAGACATGCTTGAAGGAAAAGAAGAATTGGAGCAGGTTGAGTGACTGTGATTAGGACCTTATGTTCATATGGAGGATAAATATCAACAGGGGTTCACTGAGACATAAATCCTGCTTCTTTGTGGTAAGTTTTGTGTGTATGTATGTATTTCTGAGATTCCCTTTTCTTTAGGTAATAGCTTGTCCTCTTTGCAGTCCACCCCCAGTCAACTGAACCATCCTGTCCAACCACTGCATCTTTCTTCAGAATCTATCAACATTATGTTCTATTCAGCTCAGTTTCCATGCTCTTGTCTAAACCCTGCATCCAGCTTCCCATAGTTCTTACAGCCTGAAAAGTGGCCCAAGTGTGTCATGGATGACATCTCGATGACTTTGCTGCTGCTGCTTCCACCTGCATCCTTACTGGCCTTTCTGTTCTTGACTTTATCAAATGTATTTCTATTGCCAGTCTGTCTGCCTGACCTCTTGGCCTAGAAATTCTGTCACATAAAGGAGCATTTTTTATGCACCATGTGATTCAATTTTAATCTATAAGCTGACACTGAGTGCACATAGTATGCTTCAGAAAATCCCATCCCAATCCTATTTGCATATAACATGTTACTGGGTCTATGCAGTGATGGGCCTTGGACTGCTTTCATGTTTGCAATCTATACCACAAATATGCAGTGTGTAAATGGCACAAAACTCGACTGCAGGAGCAGGTCATGCCCAGAGGATAAAGATTCCAGCAGCATGGATTGTTCCCTCATCAGTCTCCTTCCTTCCATGGACTTGAATCATTCTCAGCAATCACTTCCCACCTTCATTCCCATCCCAACGCACCATGATCTTCTACCAACCCACCCCTCAGTCTTTGATCCAGGACCCTCGAACTTGAACAAGGTTCTGCTCCCTGTCATTGTCTTCCCTTGTGACCCCCTCCCCATCTACCCCCATGAACCTCTTCTCCAACTCCCCGTGATCTTCTCTTTTGTGCCACAGTGGGAGACGGCAGAGGTGTGACCTTCTGCTGTCTGTGTGCATCGGCCCCTATTGCCCTTAAACAAAACAAGCATGGGTCCTCCACTGTACGTCACCTCAGTGGATATTTTCACACCTGGAAGAATTTCTGGATTGTCTTCTATGAATCATGGATGTTATCCTGCTTGTCATCAGTAAGAACAAGGCTGTCATCCTCAGCTCTCTATGGACACCCTCTCAGCTTTCTTGCTGTTGATTTCCTTTTGTTTTTAGTTCAAACCAGACTGACTGGCATCTCAGCATCCAGTTTGAGCACCAGTAGGCCTATAAACCTCACATCTGTCTATTTCAAGACCACATCTTCACGTGCTAAGCATTATTTCCCGTGCCCTAACTCATCCCATCTGCTGCTGAAGTCCTTGTTCAAAGCCTTGTCCAATTCAGACTCGACTATTCTAACATCTGTTTGCTGACCTTCCATCTTCCAGTCTGGATAAGCTACAACTTGTTAACAGCTACACACATCCTGTCATGGGACCAAGTCCCATTTGACCATCAGCTCTTTTACTCCTTCACTAGTTATTTGCCCTACCTCCATGCATTACATTTAAAACATTCTATGCAACAACAGCTTGCATTTGTATAATACATTTAACATACTTAAATCTGCCACAGCAATTCACAGTGGGAATTATCAAACAAAATTTGGTACCATGCCACGTTAAGATATAACAGGACAGGTGATCAAAATCTTGGCCACAAAGGAGGCTCTAAGAAGCTTCAAAGATGAGAGAGATAGGGGTGGGGGAGAGGTTTAAAGCGGCAATTCCAGAGCATATGGCCCAGGCAGATGATTTTGAAACAGTGAAAATTGGTATTGGGTAGGAGACCAGAATTAAAGGGGCACTGACATTGCTGGATGATTCGCAATTGTTGATTCATCCTGGAGTGCATAAAACAACCCTTAACTCCTGGTAACTTCTTTCAAATCACATAAGGGTTGAGGTGTAGAAATAGGGAAGTATTCTTACAATTGTAGAGGGTATTTTGTGAGGCCACACTTGGAATACTATGTACAGTTTTGGTCCCCTTATTTTTTTAAAAAAAAAGGATAAAGGCATTGGAGGCAGTCCAAAAGAGTTTCATCAGGCTAACTCCTAGGATGAGAGGGTTGTCCTATCATGAGCAGCTAAAGGAATTTGTAGTCTTCGTAGTTTAGAAGGGGTGATCTGAAGGAAACATAAAAGGTCCGAAGGAGGCGTGATATAAGGAGGCGAGATGTCAAGATGTTTCCACTAG
This sequence comes from Pristis pectinata, assembly GCF_009764475.1. Classification (NCBI taxonomy): domain Eukaryota; kingdom Metazoa; phylum Chordata; class Chondrichthyes; order Rhinopristiformes; family Pristidae; genus Pristis; species Pristis pectinata. Next base: position 122,777,586 of record NC_067406.1, read on the forward strand.
TAGGATAATTTCAAATGGTGGGGGGGGGAGGGGGGCCACAGTTAAAAGAAAAGGAGGCAGTCATTTAAAACTGAGATATGTAGCCACTTCTAACAGAGGTGTGTAGAAGGGTCGTGGAGGCCAGTTCACTGGAATTATTTGAAAAGGATCAGGGAACTGAAGGCTTTGGGGAACTGGCAGAAAAGAGGAGATGAGGCCTAGGGCAGATCAACCATGTTGAATGGTGGGACTGGCTTGAGGGGCCAAATGGCCTACCCCGTTCCAGTTTTCCTCATCCTTAACACCAACACCCTCATGTCCAACATGGTGAAAATTTCTTTGTAAAGAAGGTTCAAACCATCCGCTTAACTCCTGCTGCTTCCCTTCCTTTCTCCCCCCTTGTCCACGATGCCAAGTTATTTCTTGGGTTCCACTCTGTGTTACTCTGAACTCTCATCTTTCTATGATTCCTGAAGAGATGAGAAGTTATATGGAAAGGGTGAGACGAAACAGGACTCAGCGTTATAAAATTGATGTGCAGCCTGAGTGAGAATCGGTACAGATCAATGAACACAGGGAAAGGGTGAACAGAACTTACCATGAATGAGGATAGGTGTGCAAGAATTTTGGGTGAGTTCAAGTTTTATGGGAAATGCAAAATTGGAAGCCCACTAAGAAGCAATTTGAACACTAACTCTGGGAGTTAATAATGAGTTATTAAAGACGTGGATGAGGAGTTCACCAGTGATCGAGATAGCTCAGAGTTGGAAGTAATTGGTCCTAATGGTGGAGCAGAATGGGGATTTCAGAGCTGTACTGATTTAAAACAACCAATTGGAAAAGGTGAAATACACAAACACTAATCTATGCAGAAAAAGAGGTACTTATCCAGTGGTGAAGGTAAAATTTAATAAACTTAATGATTGGTCATGACTCACCTTCTCTATAGATTGTCAAGTCAAATCATTACCGCCTGTTGCATTGATGTAATTTTCGTGGGTGTGTGACTGATGTTATTTGTGTGTGTTTTAAACTGCATATGAACCACACTTATTCCATCTAGCACCATTGCGGTACACTTCTATATTTCATAGGTTTGCCACGTTCAAGATTTGCTATTGGGTTTGAAGAAAGTGTAGGTGGTGATGTGCATTGGCACATATTTGGAAGAGAAGGGAAAGAACCGAGAACATCAGTGGATTCCATGCAATTACAATGCTGCCCTTGTACAATTTTTGTGTTCCAACTGCCAAATGCAAGCATAGTAGCAGTTTAATGGGAAAATGGAACGTGGTAGGAATTAAGTGGTGAAGTATCATGGACTGAAATATATGGCAGGAAAAGACAGCATAACTGACAAGCTTTTATGTAGAAATATATCTAGTTGCAGTTAGTGCTCACAATTGCAAATTGAAGCGTTCTCAATGTTGCTGAATTCCATTTAATAATTTCTTTCTTTCTTTTTATTTAGTGTCTGATACACTTTCCAAGCCAATATGCATAATTAGTTTTGCTTGCCAATGGCTAAATGTGTAAATACACTGGGTGTATTCCAGGTCCCTAATATTCTGTAGGGAAGATCACTCTACCAGGTTCCCAGCACAGTTCCTAGAAAAATGGTGTCAATAGTTGGAAAAGAAAGTCATTCAAACCACTTCTCTCGGGGTCTCATGAGTTCTTCCAATAGAGCTATAACAGGTGATTGGTTGACTCCTTTTTCCTCTATGTCCCCTGCCTTCCCCATCACACCTTGGAATCTCAGGATCCGATGTCATGGTAATCTGGCCTATCAGGATTAGTGCAGCCCCAAGGATGTGCTGCATATCTATTGGTGCTTGGAGAACAAGATTCATTACATTTCAGACCATAACAAAATCCATGCAACTGCCATTATTTTCCAATGTGCCTGTTCACTGTAAACTTTCTTTACTTGCAATAGGCAGTGGAGCTGAAATGAACAAATTATCACAGTATTGTATCCAGGGTCACCTTTACTTACTCAGGGGATCTGCACCAGGTTGTTTTGGTGCTATTGGAGAAAGATTTCCGTTGATGCTTATTATGTAGGCTTTATATGCATTGCTTACACGAAATGCACATCATTTCAAGAGTTGTGGGCACAGCAGCAGATAAAGTTATGTATGTTTAGGAATTCACCTCAAATCAGCAGCACTATATAATGGCATTGATGCATTATACCCTGCCTCCAAAATTTACTCAGTTGAAGTTAAGGGAATGAGTTTAAGATGCAGAGAGCACTATCAACTGGAGGCAAATTTCTAGGCAACAGTGGTTCTGAAATTCTCTGGGAATTAAATGAATCAGCTGCCATAATTCCATTTATGCTCTTTCTCTGGGGGTTCTGTCAGCCTCCAGCCTGAATAATGCCAGATTTTTCTTAAACAATTGGAGAATATTTAATGCTGATTTTCCTGTAAACAACCTGTTTAAGGTAAAAGGCTTGTTAACAAGTTCACATGGATTTTGCCTGATTCTTGGGTAAAGCTCAAGAAACAATCACTTTAATCTAATAAGCTTTTCTTCACAGTGGAAGATGCATTTTGATCTCCGACATCCAAGCTTGAATCTTTAAGAGTACGAGAGACACACCGCAGCAATATGCTTAGGGCTGCTATGTTCTTTGGGGGGTGTCATCAAGTTGGAGTGAATAACATTGTGGTGATTAGATGCAACGTTATGTACCATTATATGAACCCAGGCACAGCAATATTAAGAGCTTTAGAAAGTGTGATTTTTGTAGCAGGATTGAAAATACAAATTCAAATGGCATCTGCTATTTTGGCATAATAATTCATTGCCTAAGTACAAGATAATTCTCTCCTGGTTTCCAATTCCTCCATTGCCCTGCCTATTGTAATTTCTGTATCCTCTAGCTGTTCAGCCCTCCCTGGTCCTAATGGCTGGTGCATCTCTTTCACCCACTGTTGCTGCTGTGCCTTCAGCTGTTGGTATTCAAAGCTTTAGAGTTTTCTCTGTAAATGTCTCTCTTTCTCTCTCTTGTACTACTCTCTCTCTTCCCATCACTTTGCTCTCTCCCTCCCCTCTCTCACCCACTCTCTCCCACCCCCTCTCTTTCTTGCTCTCTTACCCCATTCCACTTTCTCTATCCCCTCTTTCTACCCTCGTCCCCTCCCTCTGTTGCCCTTTTCTCTATTCGCCCTCTCTCCGCCTCCCCACCAATCTCTGTGCAATGTATGAAGAACATTAAGTATTTATCATGTTAAAGTTGCTATATACATGTAGATTCTTGTTTGATAGTGTTTGTTCTCTGCTATCCAAAGATTAGGAAAACGCTCCATCAACCCAATGAGATAATTACGGTAGTGATGATTTCTATTCAGAATGGTAGTGCTGGATCACCCAGGGCTATTCTAGTATCCTGGGTTGAAAGGGCAGTGAGTGTACTCTGCCAGTCCAAAGGAATTGGTTAGTACCAGAGCTTTGTCATGGTGAGATCTTATTTGCATTTATTTGGTAAGTGAAACATTTTCCTTTGAAGAAGTTTACTGATTTGTAGACAAAAAATTCAGCAGGAAGGCTGGAAGAGGATGGAAATAATGGAAGTTGATTGGAACATTTTCAACAGCCTGAGTATTAAATAGGGAAGCATCAGAATTTGCAGTAAAAATGAATAACAATCCTTTTCCCTGGTGTAGCTGTGAACCCCTTCAACTGACACACAAAGTGGCTACCTCATGGCTCAAGTTTGGTAGGTGAGATCAAGAACTAACATGGGTTGAGGTAGAAATGGGTCGGATGATGTGAGAAGACCTGGTTTTGATTTAATTGTGAAGCCCCTGCCTGCTTCTGGTGGGTGCTCTTGTTCCTAAATTAATTTCTGCTGGGAAAATCAACAGGGACAAACAAGGTGGTACTTTTATTCTACTCACATTTTTCATGGAATTGTCACTCCCTTAGTCCCAAACAGGGCACTGTGTGTGGAAAATTAGATTAAATGTAGGGGACGAGAAGGAAATGTAAACATAAGGGAACTATAGAGTAAAACACTAATAATTTAACACTGGTTGAGTCATTGTAAAAAAAAGCTTTTTCTGGTTTATGTTACAGATCCTAATTCCACCCCACAAACCACCCTCCCCCCCCCCCCCCCCGAATATTAGGATAATATAAACAGAGCCGGAAGTTTATCCATTATTCTGACCTACATTCCTCCCTCAGCCAACATTACCAGAAACAGATTAGCTGGTTACTTTCCGACTCTGTCTCTATGGCTCGTGCCTAGGTGGTTACTTTTAGCCCTGGCAGTAATGAAGATGCAACCAAAGGGCCAGCTGTCCATGGCTGCGTAAAGGGAAGAAGGAGCCCAGGATACTCCCACTGCTGGTCAATGATGTCCTGCTGCAAAGTGTTTGACTTATGGGTGTCATATAATAATGTCACTGGGATCATATGGAATATCCCTAATGGCCAAATAGCTTGGTGATATTCATGGTCTAGGCTTGCCACTGAACAGTGACCATTTGGACAAGGTTAGCACCCTTAAGGCAGGGGGAGAAAAATGGGTGGAAAACATGTTTAAAAAAGTCTTTGCACTGTCTCTGGTGAGAGTTGTAGAAAAGTTTTCTATAATTCTCACTTGGAGGCTGATGTGTGCCCAACATGTACTCTTGCCAATAGAAAACAATGGAATCAAAGTTCAGGTCTATGGCAGCATCCAGAACTTGACCTTCCATGGGTTGGAAGAGCAACCATTGATTTATGGAAAATACAGTCTTTGTTTAACTATCGACCTCTAGGTAATGCACTCCTCTTGCTCGTGCTCTCTGCATTTCTCTTGCAGGCCTTCTCCAACAGGGATCAGTTTTGTAGTGTCAATCATAGTAAAAGCTCACGGTGTCCAACTCAGTGTTGTTCTGCCAGTCCTGTCATTGCTGCAAAAGTGTTAGACATCAATGTCTACCTCTTTCTCTCCATTTCACTTTCTATAATGAGTTTATGTCCAAGTCATGTTATTTCCTCCTTTTGTCATTCCTTCATTTCTTTGTCTTTCCTTGTATTTTATTGCTTAAAAGGATAGACTGTTGGTTGATTATGCTGGGCTATTAACAATTCACACTTACAGCAATTGTTGGTGCAAAATATTTCGAGCTGATGGGTTAGGAAGAAGGAAATCCGATTATTTGTGCATGGAGCAAGATCCTCCACCCTGCAATTTCTGGTCTAAAACAATACATCTATTTATACTGGCCGTTTCCTAAAGGGAGCAAGTGTGCTTAACACAATCATTAATTTTAACTTAAAAAACACACAAGCTTGTTGGCATGCACCTGAGCTGGTTCTTCTGAAAGATGTCTTCTCTGACAGTGCAGCATATCCTCAGTACTACACTAGATTTTCTATTGTGTTCAGGTCTGTCTTCAAACAAGAGAGCTGTCAATGGCCAAGAAATATTTCCATCTGCTTCCAGATGATTTGATTCATTTGCAATCTGATCAAACGTGATGTTTTGATCAGGGACCTTAGTTATTCATTCATGTAAAGGAAGGTATCATTTTCAAGGTTGTAATGGTGAATGTATGACAAACATCAGGAAGTACTTCCTCACACAAAGGAACAATCAACAACTGAGGTACATTGATCAAAAGATGATTTGGTTCCAAGTGACTGGAATGGTTTAAGAATCAATCTTCTTCCATTTACCCCTCCAACATTCAACCCTGCCTCACCACTCTCACTATAAGCTTCTTCTCCCATCTTCAGTTCTTCTTCAGTCTTCATGTTCATACTAATGCTAGGCTTCAACAGTGAGGGTTAGGGTTAGTGAGGCATTCCTGCTTGCAGGAATCTTGAAATAGCAGATTCAGATAGAGGGGGAAGCTTTGAGGAATAGGGCTAATTTCATTGAAAATGGTGATCAAGATACTCTAAGCCTTTGTAGCCTATTGTGTCAGTTTGTAACAGGAGACAATGAAGAGCAAGAACTTCATGGGTTAGCATACTATCCTTTTGAATTTGAGGTCTCACCCAGTTCTAGCTGAGACTCATGGGATGTAGGAGGTGTCTCAGTTATTTTCTTCAACAATTCAACATGGACATTCAACACTTTGGAAATCAAAATACAGTAAGTACAGAACTTCCACCTTTTCTGGCCACTGGTGGTCTAAATGACTAGCAGGCACACTTTCTCTGTTGGCTTCTATCATCCTTCCTAGGCCACTGTGATTTGGCAGCAGAATGATGGAATTGTGGACCAGGACATTCAACTAATGATCTGATTGTATCCCACCTGAGGGGAAGGTACATCTGCTGAGGATCTTGCTCTAGATGGTTGTATGGGGTTCCCTGCTGGAAAGTGCGCATGTATGAAATGTGTGAAGCATAATTTTGCTCAGATCCCCCGCTTCCCCCAACTCCCGCGCCCCCCCCCCCCCCCCACCAGAGGCAGTCAATGTGAAGGCTCATACAAATGTAGATCACATATATGTAATGGCAGTTTGGGTGATTATTTATAGAATGGGAAAAGAAATATTCCAGGAGTAACTTCCTGTCTTGTTATCTTATTGCCAACTTATTGATACACAGAAAGTAGCAATCCTGATGGTACAGTGCATGTAGTGGTATCAATTTACAAAAGCTAGCAGAGGCTTAACATTGTACTGTTGGGCTAGAAGTATTATATAATTTAATGATTAAATGGATTCATTTAACCCCAGTCAAGCTAAAAATTCCAACTCATTATATGGCATTCATTCAGTCAGGGACTATTAAATACCAATGGGTAAGATCAGTACCATGGAAGTAGATTTTACAAAATATTATTTAGAAAATTTAAGTCAGATGGAGTTTACATTCCATTCTACTGCACCTAGAGATATTATGCACATTTTATACTGCACCTGCAATAAATCCTTTGGGTTTCAGCTTCAATTCAAGCATATTGATAAGCGCAACATAGGGAGGAAAGAAATACCATGTTGCAACTGGTACAAGCCAACCAAGTCCTTGAATTAAGTGCTTTGTCATCAGGACCCTCCATGGGTGACAGAACATTGGTGAAACTAACAGTTACTGCTAGGAGACTGAACAGGACACTTGCTGAAGGATAGACTCTACATATGAAATGAAATCAATAACGTGGGATGAAGAGGAAAAGATGACGCTGGAAACATAAATGAGAAAGATAACCATCTTTTACTTCAACAAATAGAAAAATATTACAGGTAAATTAAACGTCATGTTCAATTTTACAATAGATAAAAAATTAATTTTAGTTATCTCCTATGTAATTGTGCATTATAACATGGCATCACTAGATAAGTATAAAAATATCTGAATTGTCTTCCAAACAGACTAATAATGAGCAATGGTGCAGTATGTGTAAAACATAATCACTGGCTTAAAAGTAACATTACCATTGATCCAAATAAGTTGCATGATCAAATTATTAATATCTGATTGTGCCTTTCTGTTTCCAGATTTTAGAACAACTGGCTACCAAACTTCATGGATCTGTCAGTCCAAGAATCCTCCATCAGATCAGTACTATGGACAGGGAGCTCCTGAGCTACTGAAGAAGATGTTTTCCTCAGAATCCTTGCACAAAAACTTTCTGTGGCTTTAAGCAAACTGAATAGCTGCATCCCATAGCAGAATGGAAAGGGGATTTTTTGGTTTTTCACTAGTGTGGTGAGCAGATTGGCAGGATGTTGGGTGCCTTACCTATGGTATAAAACCTTGCAATGTGACCTGTAGCATTGTGCATCCATATTGCACATTGGCATTGACATTGTCAATGAGCTACTTAGCAACCACTAACACTCTGTTGATGGGGGTGTAAAATTGTTTGATCCACTGGTAATGACTCACATGATCCGTCAAATGCTGTTATAGATCATCATGAATATTTGTGGGAATCTGGCGAAGGTCTTCTTAAAGATCAAGCATCAGCACGATGTTCTATTGTACATTGGCAACACATAGCAGATGCTGTCCCTCTTGCTGCCCGTTTATAACTTCATCTTACTACAGATTCTTTAGTTTTCAGTGACTCATTGCTCTCTTCCTGAGTTGCTGAAATCTCATGGACAAAAACAGCAGAGTTAGTTGAAAATGACTCATCGTGAAGGCAAGAAGGATATCCTACAATTAATGATGTGTCATGAAAATACACAGCACTAGAAATTAAGAAAGACTATTAAAGTGCCAGATAGGCACAGAATGGTATATCCAGATCAGTCACAGTTGATTTATTTACAGAGGGCTTTTCAGTGCATTACAAATTGCAGTCTCTCAAAACCCAGTCAAAACAATTGTTAATATAAAAGCAGTTTTAAACTATTAAATAAAGTTTTAAAAAAAGTGACAAAGGTTAGTCATCCTGGTTTCCTTTTATTATGTATCTTGACTGCTACTACTCTATGCTGCATGATGTGCCATGTTCTGCTGGTAAAATTGAATAATTCTAATTGTGTCTTATAAATAAATTAGTGTTGCAGTGGTCAAAAATTAAAGTTGTCTTGCTTGATTGGTGACATTTCTATGTTACATAATAATGTGGATTATTAACTCAATAAATGCAACCTCGATATAATGTGCCTTGTTATACTGCTGTTTTGGACATACTAGGGGTATTATTGTGTCCCCCAAGACAGATATGTTTTATTTCATTGCAGTATAGAGGACAAAGTCTGTAGTCTGCTCCAAATGGGTACAAAATGCTATTGGGTTCTCTGCTTATTAGATTTTATTAGATTTATACTTGGAAATTAATGGATTAAATGGCTGGGCTGAGTTATGGCAAATGGATTCTAGTACAGGCAAGTGTGGAATCATGAGAACCAGTATCTCGGACCCTTCCCCCAGGGAAAGTTGGAGTGCAAGAGACCTATTCTCCAGGGAGAGTCCGTGTGCGTGGGACCCATCTCTCAGGGAGAGTTAGTGTGCATGATCCTGTCTCCCAGGGAGAGTTGGTGTGCATGGACCCAATGCCGTTGGAGAGTCGGAGTTCATGAGACCCATCACCCAGGGAGACTCAATATGGTCCTTTTATGTATCGATACATGTGATTTTATGGTTCCTATATTCTCAGCATGTTCTGTATGCTCAGCGTAAGGTGTTAAAAGTTGTCCCTGACAACCATGATATATCGAGGTTGCACTATAAATATATTTTAAGTTCTCTAGTAATGATATTGGACAAGAATCCCTTATCTTTATGCCCCTTTTATTCTCATCCTGCATTCTGTTTCTGGCCTACTGATGCTTTGGTGTTGCTGGGGCTTTAGGTTTCACTGTTTGGTGAAATGGCCCATTGGTGTTGTGTATGACCATGTTTATTGAGTCAGTTCTCTAAGCTGCATAATATTTGATAATTTCAACTTGTTAAATCAGTTGCTCTTTCAGTAAAGGCTAATCTCAGCTCGGTACTGTTGGAAAGTGCAGTCGAAGAGGCTCGTGTCAAAGTATGGGGAACTGAATTTGGTTATAAGATGAGGTGGGATGGAAGAGGGTGTTTGGAGGCAGACAGATGAGAAAGAAACTGGAAGAATGAAACTGGAGTTGTGAATAACTTGAGGCTCTTAGATTTAATGAAATTTTTCTGTTATTTACTATAGATCCTGCCTCTAGTCATCGATTCCATTACTAATCTATTCCCATTTTTCCCCAATTTGTTTGGCTTGAGAATTTTTAACGATCACAAAGTCTTTATTTGGTGAATCTCACTCTCCTGTCATCAGTTTTCCTCTTTGAATGGACGTGATTAACTGATGCAAGCTCCAGACTGATATTGCCTATAATGATCTGTAGGCAGCCAGTGGAATCTGCAATTCATTGGAAGAGGTCAATACCACATCCTGTCTACCTGGTGGACTGGCATTCAGAACTGATGAGTTCGAATGACAGGCAGGACTATGTTTGAGGACTTATTATACTAATTGTGAGTCCAGTCCACTCCCAGTATTTCTCATAATACACGCCATTGCAATTCCCTAAGATTTCTTTTATCTCAGCTTATATAAACATTTCAGTTAAAATAACCAGTTCGATGGCATTCACCACTATTTGGTTTAAGCAAAACTTTCTCCCAATTACAAGATTGGTTACATGGCATATTAAGAATGCCAACAATTAGTAAGCTTTGTACATTGCTGAAAACATACTATGCTGTGATATACAACTGTAACCCTGGAAGATTCCACACTTGGCTGTAGTATCTCTTGTGTCTGACAAATCCAGGACTGTATGTTCACTCTTCTGAGTCCTTCAAGAAATCCTGCTGATTTTGCAGTACTTAAGATCTACTTCCTTCACAAGCAGTGGCAATGAAGAGCTGCACTACCAATGTTGGAATATTATCTCAGGCTAGTTAAATACTTACACACAATTATCGTACTTGTTGGAGAATCATTCTGTTGTATGGTAACGAGAAACAAGTTTTAGACATTATATGGATAATGCAGGAGAAACTGTGTTCTGTACAAATGACTAATTAGCTGCATGACTTGGATATATAAGTGGGCCAGAATAGTGGATCTAAAAAGAAGTGTTTTTGCTGCATTTTTAGGAGTACTTTTACATGAAGTGGCCCCTTATTTTTCTCCCCTCCTCTTTCCTTTATGGGTCTCTCCTGATTCCCTACACTTCTGAAATTGTGGCTGTTGACATCAATCATTGAAAATGCTACATTTTTGCTGGCTATCACTCGGTTTGGGGCATTGTCCCTCTTGCTTTGCTGTGGATTTGCCCTCCATGCCCATTCAACTCAGATAGGGAACCTGTTGCACCCTTGCATAATGCAGTGTGTTGGTTACAGCAGTACATCCTGGAAGAGTTAGCAGTATATTTGACAATCTGAACTTTATAATAGTGACACGTATAATACATCCTCAGAGTCCTTGCACTATGTACGCACTGCGAGTGTGGACGGGGTAGTAATGAATTTGTGTGATTTGCCCCAAAATTCAGGTTGGAAAAGTAGGAATCAAAATGAAACTAGCAACAGTGAAGAGGCAAAGTTCAAAATCAGTGAAAAGTCACAAGAATGTGGGTTGACCTCAGACTTGTTGATGGAGTGATAGTTCTGTGTGGTGTACAAGTACATTCTGTCGCAAAGTGTTACCACTGAACATATTGCTTATTTTCATATGACACAAAGTTCTGTAGGAAATGTTCCATTAATATTTAACTGTAAACAAACAATAGCACAGTGTGTGTCAAGTACTATTGCTCCTCCTGTAATTAATGGAAGTGTGTGTGCTACAGTAGCTGACAAAGGTCAGCCCACAGGCCATAATGTTGCCACAGAAGCTGCAGTAAAATAACGAAGGCATACTGGGACATATTTGTGAGACAAGCAGCTTATTAGTTCATTAGACAATGCAGCTGCCGCCAGGCCTATCTCTTACTGATATGTAAACCTTGTTCATAAAATGGAATGCAATCACTCAGCCTGATTTCAGGTTTCTATAGACACCCCAGGAGGCCCTCACTGGTGCTGCGCTGAAATCCACAGTAATCTAATTATGCAGGCTCTCACTGAAACCTCTGCAGTGGCATTCTTCATCGACTAGTGACCTGCTGTGGGAATGGTTATTGCCAAGTTCACTCAAGCCATACCGAATTCACTTATCTTTCCTCCCCATCCGCTCATACTGAAATATTTCCACGGAGAGCTTGGTCTCGGGTATACAACACTATACAGAACTAACAGCCCCAAGCACAAGGACATAAGCAGAATCATGCTATACTGCAATATAGAATGATACCATTTGAATAATAACATCCAGTGAAAGAGCTATTAAACTCTATCTTATTTCCCTTCAACTTCCACACATCTTTTAAATGTTTTCATGTACAATTTTTTAAGAAGATACATGTGTAACTCATCCAAACTGTTTCAAGCAGTTAATCCTTAAAATCTTCTTTATAAGATAACAGAAATTCTTATCTTTCTTCTAAGGATCTTGTGTTTATTCCAAAATTGAAGATCAACTGACCAGTGAAAGTAGTTTCAATAAATGTTATGTAATTTTCATCACTCAATTAGATTCTTTCATATCTGCCCTGCTACAGTAGAAAGAGCTGCTTTTTATTATCTAATAATTAAAGCCCTTTATCCCTAGTATCTTTGTAAACCTTTTCTTTGTCCTTACTTCCTTCCCAAAATATAGTACATAGAATCTTCCTTCCACTTTGTTCCAAACCTAAAAGGATGTCCTGTGCCATTTGTATTCCATTTACCACACTGGCCATTTTGTGGCTTCTGGGACCATGACTACCTGACGCAAGCCTGATGAGACCCAACTGTATTTTTCCTATTTGGTTTGACTCTGATACAGACAACCCCTGTGTTACACAGTTCAGGTAATGGAAATCCGTCTTCACAGAATTCACAAATCACTACCAAAAAATCTGAGATAGGGAATAAAAATTCTCTTTCATGGAAGTTATATGAGGAAGAAAAACAAGTAAATAAACACAAATATTAATTTCTTTCTTGATGCACGCAAAGACGACGTGGCTTCACGTTACAGAAAATCGCGATATGGATGGTTTTCTAGGAATGCAATCCCCTGTAACATGGGGATCGCCTATATTGTGAAGCTTTTGGGTTTTGGCTGGATTTGGTACAACTCGGTGCTTTAGCCAGGTCACAATGATTTGCTTTGTATTACTGCATGCGTGCTCTGTTCTTGGTCAATATTTGGTGTTTTACCCTCAAGCAGATCAATGGGGTTGGTATATTAATGGTGATGGGCAAGTGGTGTCAGGTATGGACAAAATTATGACTTGGGTCACATTCAAATTGACCAGGTTTGTGTCAGGTTAATTTTATACCTGAGCAGATCTCTTACTTTGAATGAGATTGATAATAAATACTGCAATTTGGGTAGTTGTATGCTGTTACCTCAGGCCTGTGCGGACTGAATTGAGCCTAAACTTATTCCACATTACAACCATTACAACAGCACCAGAGGCCACTTTGATATCAGACCTGATGTCAGAGTCTCACACCTGATGCCACCAAATTCCACTCTTCCTCATCCCCACCCCTCAAATCCTCCTCCTTGAAAGTAGTGACATGACTGGATGGTGTAGTAGGTTAAAAAATTGATCCTTTTTTTCCAGTCTAGTTCAGTTTTGAGATCTGCTCCCTCTGCTGGCAGTAAGTCCCAGTGAGATCTCAAATGGGTTTAAGCACAAGATCATCGGCCAACCTCAGTCAAGAGGGAACTCAGGACGGGTGATGTAGAAAATGGGAACACTGCCATGGCCAGGGCAAGTATTGAAAAATGGGATGAAGGCATGTTGGCCCTGAAAGTTGCAAATCAAAGCATCCTGTGGCCATCTGAATCTCCATTACTGATCCAGACCATTGGTTCATAGGTAACAGGATGGAAGGGAAGGATGGGATGGGTGGTGGGGGTGGGAGAGGGGTGCACGTCCTGCAAATTAGACATGATCCATAAGCTGGATTCTTCACTAACCCTTCCAAAGAGGTTGCAAGGTCTGGTTCAAGTACCGAGAGCTGGAAAACTAATGTTCAAGATTTCCTCTGGGTTCTCTTCTCCCAACTCAACTCATTGCAAAAAAAAAGATGTCTTTTTAAAGACAGAATTCAGGCCATATACAAGATGACCAATGCTGCCAAGGAATGTCGTCTCATCAACCATTCTTTTTGTCTCAAAGCACCCCACAAAGCAGAGGAATTCTGTCATCACCGAACCCTTCACATCCCCACTCCTATGTAAGTGGTGGCCTGAGGGAGTAACCATGCAAGTCCAATGTGAGGCCTTTAACCTTATGCATTCTATCATGGAAATATGAGCAAATTAACTGTCCAAGTCCACTGGAATTGCTGCCAATTTTCAGGGAATTGTTGGGCCAGGATAGGAGGATCCTTATCATGCATCTGGCTTATTTTATACATCCTCCAGCCTGTTTCAATCTTTTCACTGGGTGGTCAAGGTGTACAGAGCTCTCCTTATCAAAACATTGTCTCAACAGTCATTAAAGGGTGTGGAAAAGTGACAGTAAACACCAGTTCTAATCAGCTGTATAAATGACAGGAATATGATCCCAAGTTCAGTTACAAAACAACTCTCAGACAGTAGAGCTTCCAAGTAAAGTTCCAGGGAGCAGATTCCCCAGACCAATACTTGGTCAGCAGACTCTCCAAAGCAAGTCCCAGACATCAGACTGGCTGGAGAATCTCCCAGACAGCAGACTGCCTGGAAAATCTCCCAGACAGTAGGCTTCCCAGAGGCACTGCCAAACAGCAGATTCCATAGGGAACCTCCCAGAAAGTAGACTCATGGGCAGTTGGCTCCCTACAGAAACCTGCAAACTTAAATAGTGTAACATATAGACAGCAGAGTTACAAGAGCAACTTGAGAACAGCAGAGTCCCAGACAGGAGACTTCCTAGAGAAACTCTAAGACAGCAGGCTTCCCAGAGGAGTTCCCAGAAAAACGGTCTCTGGACCAATTCATGGAGAGCAGAATATCTGGACCAATTGACAATTAATCTCTCTGGATTAGTTCTCATGGCAGTAGATCTCCCACCATCCCCTGCAGAAACTCATTGACCACAGATTTGAAATAACTCGCCACAAACATTCCCTGGAGAAATCCTTAGACAGAAAATTCCAGAGAAATTTAGAGAGAGCCAGCTCTCCAGAGTATCTCCAAGACATGTCAGAGCTTGACTTAGTTTATTGTCATGCACACAAGTACGGTGAAGTAAAGGTACAATGAAAAACTTGCTTGCAGCAGTATCACAAATGCATAGGTACAGAATAGAAATTATTCATAAATTATACAAGACAGTGGAGAGAAAAAAAGACTATGCAAAAACAAGACATTAGTGCAAAAATAGACACAATCAGAGACAAGTCCATGCTAGAGCAAGAGGTGGTCTGTAATGTTCCATTACTGAGGTAAGATTAGGGTTGTGCGGGTCGGTTCAAGAACCTGATTGTTGTAGGGAAGTAGTTGTTGGCGTGGAACTTCAGGCTTCTGTACCTCCTGCCTGATGGTAGCAGCGAGAAGAGGGCATGACCTGGATGGTGGGGATCCATGATGATAGATGCCACCTTCTTGAGGCAGCAGCTCCTGTAGATGCTGTCAGTGCTGGGGAGGGCTGTATCCCTGATGGACCAGGCTGTGTTCATACTCTCTCCAGCCAGTTGAGTTCCTGTGCATTGGAATTTCCGTACCAGTCAGGATACTTTCAACAGTGCATCTGTAGATGTTTGTCAGAGTATTTGGTGACAGCGTGCTCCCCAGGAAAGAACCCAAATCAACGGATTCAGATCAATGCATGGAAGCTGTTCCCCAGAGGCAGCTCAGATTGTGGCTTTGTGGGAGCGACTCTCATATAGTGGGTTCTTGGAAGGAATCACAGACATTGGGATCATAGACAGTGGAATGTCTGAAGCAGCTCCCAGATACTTTCCTAAGTGTCAGCCCTCAGAGCATTGGGGCTCAGGAGGTGACTTACACCAACAGACTCGCACACACCCTACACTCTTAGATGTGGCACTAGTAGTGGTACTGTTCCCAGACACTGAATTGAAAAATAAAAGTAACTGCAGTGGAATCTGCACACTCAGTAAGTTTGAGTTTATTGATAAGCTGTTGGCTGTCATCTTGGTATTTTCCTTAGCTTCACATTGCCATCGCTTCTCCCCTCATTGGATGATATCATTAGTTGATTCATTAGATCGGCAGTGATAATGCAACTGAAAAACGGCCTACAGTACCTGCATTGTGGCTGGCTCATTGTAGTTTGAAGCATTGATTTTTGATGAACTTTGCTATTCCAGTACTAATTTGCTCTGTAAATCACCCGCATTAACATTTTAATTGCGCCTCTTGAAACAGCCTGCAATCGACATATTCCAGTAAAGTTCATTTAAAAACAAGGTAAAGCATGAATGTGTGCACAAATGATGCAGGGTCCTGAAATCCTTGTGGCACACTCCCGCATTGCCTTGGAGCTGAATCCCATCAGGAAGCACATTGGGGCACCACAGAATCAGGTGTATACTACAGAATATGGGATAGAATATAAGACCCAGGTTGTCACATTACAACTTTATAAAACATTGGTTAGGCCACACCTGGAGCACTAAGTGCAATTCTGAACACCACACTATAGGAGGGATGTGAGGGTGCAGAGGAGATTCACCAGGATGTTGCCTGGAGTGGAGCATTTCAATTATAAGGAGAGACTGGATAGGCTGCGTTTGTTTTCTCTGGGATGGAGGAGGCTGAGGGGTGACCTGATGAAGGTATATACAAAATTATGAGGGAGATAGTAATGTTGATAATAAGAATCTTTTTCCTTTGGTGGGGAGAGGGTGGGGGTGCCAAAGACAAGCGGGCGTAAGTTTAAGGTGAGAGGTAGGAACTTTAGAGGGGATCTGAGAGGGAATTTCTTCACACAGAAAGTGAGTGGTTGGAATCTGGAACGCACTGCCCGAGGAGGCGGAGGAGGCAGGTACTCTCACAACACTTAAGAAGCAGACACAAGAGACTGCAGATGCTGGAGTCTGGAGCTGGAGGAACTCAGCAGGTTGAACAGCATCTGAGCAGCAGCAAGAAACCTGAGTTCCTCCAGCAGATTGTTTGTTACAGTTAAGAAGCATCTGGACAAGCACTGAAATCGCCAGGGCACAGTGGGCTATAGACTTAATGTAGGTAACGTATAGATGGCTGCCATGGTTGGCATGGGCTTGGTGGGCTGTATGACTCTATAAGGAACTATTCTCTCTTAAGCCCCTTTATTAAGGGTATATTTAATTTTATACCACCCTGTATGCCCCTGCACTCTTTCCAAGCCACTGATTTCCATCGCACTTTCTGGGCTGTGGCACAAGCTGGGCACTTTTGATTGATGCCCTTATGAACATAACTACCCACTACAATGAAGGGGACCTGATTCTGCCAATAGTCAGTAGCAGAAAACTTGCTACTGACTATTGGCAGAATATCTAACTCTCTCAACTTATTATTTGCGAATGCTCTATTGACAGCAGTAAAATAGGAATGATGATTTGATAGTCTGATCTTACTTTTCTAAAGCAAGGAATCAGGATTTCTCCTGGTCACTTAAAAGTCAAAGGTGCCAAAAGTAACTGCTGACTTTACCTTCCCACCGTTACGAGATGCACCATTGAAGAAGGCAGGGGACAGAAAGGGTTTCTCTTCAAGTCTCTGTAATGGAGTGGTATTCCTCACATAGATGTGCTGACTGGGCAACTCCAGGATATGAACTCAGTGGGAATGAAGGAACAGAAATACAGAGCCAAGTCTGGTTGATGTACCTCGGGTGGTGGTGATAATATTCCCATGATGGTGTTACTCTTGCTCTTCTCTATGGCAGAAGTGGGGGGGGGGGGGGAGGAGGTATTGTTGAAATGGCTTGACTGACTTATTGCTCTGTGTTCAGTAAATTGAATGTACTGTGCCCACATAAGTGAGAAAGGGATAGCTGGATAACTAAAGACCTGAAGAACACATTAATCTGTACCCAAGGAGGCAATGGGATACTGCACTCAATGTTTCACATGAAAGATGGAATCTGAGTGTTCCTTCTTGCAATGGAACTGATTGTATGATGACAGGAGACACACATACCAGCACGTACACACTCATGCACATGCTCATATAAGTGGGCTCAAGCACAGATCTCCTGGCCCACTGCTGCCTCCTTGCTTGCCTTCCCCACCCACCCCTTTTGGTCTTGGTTCCACTTTCCCCTTCAGTCTCTCCCCCACCTCCAGTGTTGAACCCTCCTCCCACCTTCCCTCAGATGTCCTTCCCCACCTTCCCTTGTCCTGCCTGTCTTCACCTGTCACGTAGCCTCTTCCCTCCTTTGCTCCCTGTGCCGAGCACCCCTCCCCCCTCCTTTCTCTGGCCCTTTGCACTCCACCCGCCACATCTGCTCTCCCTCCACACTCACCGAGTCCTCCCCGTGCCATCCCTCACTGTCCAGCCTTTCGGATCTCCACGTCCCCCAACCATGCACCGTTGTTGAGCTTCATTCCCTCAGTTACCTGCTCCTGCCCCCAGCCACACCCCATCATCTCCTCCCAGCCACACCTCTGACCCCTCTCTCAGCAACACCCCCATCCCCTGTCCCACCCTCACCCCTATGACGCCTCCTGGCTTTGTCTCTTCCCCACCTCCCTGACCCCGCTCCCATCCCTGCCCCCACACACGTACACACTCCAGCAACAACAGCATTCACAGGAGATATTTTAACATAAAGTTAAAATGAATGTGAAAATCTTCAAACATGACTTTGTACTAAAAATACATTCATAAAGTACTTCCTTTGGCTACATTTGCTTCCTTTGAGAGAAATATCTGGAATAAGGCTCCTGCCACAAGCAGACTTATAAACAGCAAATGTAGAATTCAGAAGACTGTTTCCAGCTACTGGTCTCACCCACCTGCACTGTTAGGAAAACAGAAGCAGGAGGGAACTATTTATTACCTTGAGCCTGTTCCAGCATTCAGTGAGAACGTAGGTGATCTGAGATTCATCTCTATGTACCCACCTTTTCCCCATATCCTTGAACACCTCTGATTAATGAGAATATATTATACTCTAATTTAAAATTACTAGTTGACCCAGCATTTATAGCCAATGTGGAACACGGTGACAAATTTCTCCTTCCTCCTGCATGTAAAGTGCTTTCTAACTTCAAACAACTTTCTCAAGGGAGAAACTTGCCTAAACTGTTGAACATGTAAATTAATTATTATGTGTTTTAGTTCATTCTACAATACATGTTCACTTCACAGTTGATCCAGAAGATTTCTAAACCAAAAGCATCAAATCAGTTTATGTATAGTCAGTGGGCCAAACAAATCAGTGTTTGTCCAATACATTGACCACTGGACGTGCATGACAAATTGGGAATGCAGTTGTGGCTAATTGTATTTCTGATTAGCAGATAATAGGAGGAACAAGCACCATTGTTTGTGGGTGACTTTGTTGTTCATTCACACAGTGTGTGCACTTGTCCTTTAATCTGGTTGTGCATTTGTTGTTAAAACGCTGTACTGCTTTGATTACTGAATAGTGGTAGATGTTAATTAAATATAAACACGTTAAATACATTTATCTATGATCTGTGAGTGTGTGTAAGTAATTAGTAGAAAATGGTGTTGCCATATAACTGCACCTGTGGCTCATCAGTAATTTCTAGTGGACCACACTGAATTAAATTTTAGCTGTTCTCTTGATTGATTTCTCTTCTCAGTATTGCCACTCTCACAGAGGCACCCCTGCCCTTCGCACTTCGCCACTTAATTCACGGAAACATTGTGCCATCCTGAAATTCAAGGAAGCATTTTGCCATCCTGACATTCACGGAGGCAATCTACCACTTTTAATTTTAACTCTCAATTCATTATTACCCCTTGCACCACCTCTAAAGTTGCCGCTCCTATCTAGCTCATGGACATTCTTCCTGTGTAGAGATGTGTAACTTCTACCTGACACACTGGTTCTCTCTGTGCTGCACAGCGTGAAGCAGCAGCTTCAGATGTGAACCATGGTGGACAAACATCAGCGAGAATTGTAGCAGCAATATCACACTCCCCGCCTCCCCGATCATCAAAGCTGTAGGTTCCTGAGCTTCACTCCCACTGTTTCCCACTTCTCTGTTGATCTGCCTGATCCTCCACTGCCCACTGCAGAAACCTGAGACCACTTCCTTCAAAGACCAGGATCAACCTTTCCTAGCTTATAGTTGACTCTCCAGTCTCGACTCTTGAGTCCTGATGAAGGGTCTCAAACCAAAATGTAGACTGTCCATTTCCATCTATGGATGCTGCCCTGACCTGCTGAGTTCCTCCAGCATCTTGTGTGTTGCTCCAGATTCCAGCATCTGCAGCCTTTTGTGTCTCCCGTTGACTCCCTGCATTTAATTTGCCTTCTAAGTTCACAAGGCACTCTGCCAGATCCCTGCGCATCCCCCCCCCCCCCCACTCCACCTATGATTTTTACAACCCCTTCCAAACTTGGACATTGGCTTGAGGTAACAACAAACTTACTTCACACTGTCTGCATCTCACCACAGGCTCCTAAATCTGAAAGGAACAGTTCCTCGCCCCTGTCCTCCCTCTCTCTACGACACATCTACCCTATCTATGGATGCCCAAATAACTTGAATTCCCTCGTGCCTATTTGCATGCGCATTTTGGCTGTCGCTCCAGACTTGACCCCATTACTTCTACTTGCTTTTTCTTTCCCTTTGCTGCCTCAGGGGAAATTTGATCTCCAGAGACAGCAGATCAGCTGCTGCAGTCAACTGGCTGATGTGCCATCCGAGGGGATTAAAAACTGTTCAGATCTGCATACGATTCACAGGCCTGATCCCAACCCAGTTACAAAATTGTAAGAGAGCATGTACAAATCTTTGTGTTGTTAAAGATTCATTTTCAAAGTGCTGATGTTGTTCACAAGACCAGCTTTTGTGCCCTTTGGCCTATTTCTCCCCTGCTGTTTTCAGCAGTATGCTATGCACAGTTTGCCTGTTGCATTTCCGATGTTGAAACAGGAATCACACTTTGAAGTACATCAGTGAATGTAAAGTGCATTGTAAGGTCCTGAAGAGGACTATATAACTGAAAGTCTTTCTTTCATCCCTTTGTTACCAAATCTTATCAAAGTGAGTAACCTGTTAACCTACATTAATGGACACTTAGAAAGAAAGATATATATAAATACCACCCTTCACAACCTCCAAGCACTTTACACTCAAAGAAATAGTGTATTGAGAAGGTGGAAACAAGCAAGCTCCCAGCTGTGGGATAATGACCAATAACAGTGGTGCAGGTTGAAGGACTCCCAGTCTAAAACCATTGTGCTTCTAAAGAGCAGTACCACGGGATTTTTTTTTATAAGTCACCTAAAGGCCAAATGAAGGCTCCTGTTTCATGTTGCTTCTGAACGGTGTCGACTTGGCTGGTATCACACTGGAGAACCAGTGAGGATGATATCCTCAAGCCTCAGGAGTGGGACCCACAAGCTATGGTTCTCTACCCCTGAGGCCACAATGCTACCAGTGTGCTAGAGCTGGCTCATTTAACCAAGCTGGCATTGACTGGGGTCATATTTTGGCCCAAATGGGTAGCTTGTTCATCCTGGAAGGTATTGAATTGGTGACCTTTAATGGCACTGGATCTTCATTTCCAGCTGATTTTACAAACTGAATTTAAATTCTGCACTTGCCATGACTTTTGAATTTACATACTTCTGTCCCTCTGTGACATACAACTGAGGAAGAAGTTATAATAGCAGCAAGAACGAAGGAACAAGGAAAGCAAAAGAAAATGTGCATGAGCCTGAACGTGTTCCCTTGGCTTAAAGGTCCTGTCCCATCTCTCACCCAATCTCAAGTCGATCACGAGTTCTATTATTGATTTATTTTTTGGACTGCCTATAAATTTAAAAATCAACCTTCATTTCTCAGTGCTTGCTTCCATTCTATCTCCAGAATGGATGGAGACTTGTTCCGGAGATTTACAAAATGGTGTTAGCACATCTATCAATACATATGCATAGTGACATAATTTCTTTGGTTCATTTCAAAGAGATGTTTTTTAAAACCCAAAAAATCACTGAAACATAGAACCTCCCAAATACTTATTTATGATTCTGTTTGGTGCTGTTTCCCAGTTGCCAGTGGCACTGATTGGCCAAAACAATGAATCAGTGCTGTTCATCTTGGTACAGATGCTGAAAGTACTGAACACTGCAGATGGAAAAGAGGCCAAATCAGTAATGCTAATTTTCATGCTGATTTATGGTAAATCAGTACATTATGAATAATATTAACAAATCACTTTGCTGGAAGATTTCAATGAACTTCAGGAAATAGAAAAGGCTAATCTTTTATTTATGCAGTGTTATTCCCTTTATCATGTTTTATGCTCCTACAGTGAGAGGCGAGTCTGTTTTAAAGGATTTAATGTTCCTAGAATCACAACAGGGGCTTCAGATATTTAACATTATCCTCTTTCAGTAGATTTTTATGTTAGTTCTGTCTCTGGCTCAATTTCTCTGCCATTTCTCTCCAAATCTCACCCCCATCCTGTGAAGGTATTTGATCCAAACTCGGAACACGCTGGCCTTGAAGTTCAGTTGCACAATACTGTTAGATTCAGCATTTTGCAATTGAAAATTTGCTTTACCCCGAGTGAACTACACTACCAATCTTTTCCAGGTCATTTTACATCACTCTGGACTGGGTACTTTCTGAAGTGATCCACTCTGGTGAACCAGGCTGCTTGCGTGTCAGACACAGATGAGATGACGTCATTCCCAATTCAGTGGTTCATTTGTAGTATTAAAGGGGAAATTATACCACAGGGCAGGCACGGTAGCATAGTGGTTAGCATAATGCCTTACAGCACCAGTGACCCGGGTTCAAATCTGGCCACTGTCTGTAAGGAGTTTGTATGTTCTCCCCGTGTCTGTGTGGGTTTCCTCCGGGTGCTCCGGTTTCCTTTCACGTTCCAAAAGACGTACAGGTTAGGAAGTTGTGGGCATGCTATGTTGGCGCCGGAAGCGTGGTGACACTTGCGGGCTGCCCTCTAAATCACTATGCAAAAAGATGTACTTCACTGTGTGTTTCGATGTACATGTGACTAATAAAGAAATCTTATCTTATCTCATTGTTGGGCACACCTGGGAATACGAGGTTTTATTAATGCAATGCTTAGTTGGGACCTTTTTAACACAAATCTTACATGTGCCCAAAGCGACCCTCCAATGCTGACCTTCAGCACAATCCTCCAATGTCCCAAACCTCTGGTTGCATCAATGCAATAACCCCAACAACCCCCTCCCAAACTACACCAACCACTTGAGCTTCCTCTCCATCTTCCAATATCACCTGATCCCATCAACCCCCAAGCCCCCATTCTCCACTATGTTGGACACTCTTGATTGCTGCGCTCAACTCTTCTTGAAGATCCCAACTCTTGGCCTTCTCCTAACAGTGATTCTCCAATGGTACAAGGGCAGAATTGGCTAAAGTGGACTGGGAAAATAGGTTCAAATGTAATTTGGTGAATCAGTAATGGCAGACATTTAAAGAGATATTTCATAAATCTCAACAAGGATGTATTTTAGAAAGAAAAGCTCTAAGAGAAGGAAGCACATCTGTTGTTTACTAAGCAGGTTAAGGATGACATCAAATATAAAATATATAAAATATCAAATATAAAATATAAAAGACATACAGTGTAGCGAAGATTAATGGTAGGCTAGACAACTGGGAAATTTTTAGAAATCAGCAGATAAAGACTAAACAAAATTATAAAGATGGAGAAGATAGAGTATGAGAGTCTATCAACAAATAACCTAAAACCAGATAGTAAGAGCTTTTACAAGACAGTAAAAAGGTTTGGTCCCATTGAGGATGAGACTGGGTAATTAATATCGGGAAATAGAGAAATGGCAAAGATTCTAAATGCAGTAAAACTTCAATAATCTGCAATCCGACTATTCAGAAACATGATGGTTCGGCATCAGTATCATCAGGGGATGTTTGCCGCTCTCCCTTTCCATTCGCTGGATTGGTGGTTCCCATGCTCCCTTCCCACTCAAAAGGGTCCCAGTTCCTGTGCTCCCTTTTAACTCACAGGGACCCTGATTCCTGTGCTCTGTTTAAATTTACCTGGTTCACAGGAAAATGTATTACAATGCTATATAACATCTAACAAAAAGTGAATGTGTTGGTGTATTTGTGGAAATAACATCCAGTAATCTGGAAATTCTGCCAGTTCAGCACTACCAAAGTCCCAAGTGTGCCAGATTACCAGAGTCTTACTGTAATAATTTTGGATCAGTCTTCACAATAGAAAACATCCTGAACAATACTAGGTAATTCAGGGCTTTAGGGAGAAAGGAATGTAAAACAATCAAGAAGCAGGCAAACTAATGTGGTTAAAGGATGACAAGTACCCATGATCTGATAATCTGAGTCCTTGGGTCTTAAAGGAAGTGGCTGCAGAAATAGTAGCTGTAACCTACAAAAATTCCTTAAATGCTGGAGAGATCCCAGAGGAGCACTGCAAATGTAATGCCGCTATTCAAGAAAAGAGAGAGAGAGAGAAAGCAGGGAACTTTGTTAGCCTCACATATGGCATTGGGAAAATACTGAGATGCATTATTAAGGAGGTAAGAGCAGGACATCTAGAAAATCAATAGACTTGAACTCATAACAAACTAATTGACAGATTTGCAGGAGTTCTTTGCGCAGGGTGGTCAGAGGGGAAACAGTGGATGTAGTATATTTGGATTTGCAGAAGGCATTTAATAAGGTGCCACATAAGTGGTTACTGCAAAAGGTAAGAGTGTACTGGATTGGGGTAATATATTGGCATGTGTAGGATAACTGACAGAAAATAGAGAGTTGAGATAAATCAGTATCTAGTGGGGTTCCAAAGGGATTAGTGTTGGGGCTGTTAATTTGACAAAGGGACCAAGTATGCTGGAACCAAATTTGCGGATCATATAAAGAAAGGTGAAAATTAACAAGTAGTGAAGAGGACACAAAGGATCCCAAAGGGTTATTGATTGGTTAAGTGAGAGGGCCAGAAATTGGCAGATGGAGGCTAATGTGGGGGTCATCAAATTTGAAAGTAAGAATGAAAGAGCAAACGTTATTTAAATGGGGTGAATCTACAAATATTCCAGTTGAAAGGGTCTGGTGTCCTAGTGCATGCAGATACAAAAGTAATTAGGAAGGCTAATGGAATGTTCACATTTATTGGAGAGTTATGGAGTATAAAAGTAGGGAAGCTTTACAGGGTGTTTGTGAGACCATACCCCTAGAGTACTGCATAGTTCTCTCCATATTTAAGGAAGGATCTACTTGCATTGGAGGCAGTGCAGAGAAGGTTCACTTGATTGATTCCTGGGATGGAGTCGTTGATGCATGAAGAGAGGTTGGGCCTGAACGCGTCTGTGTGTAGAGGAATGTCAGGTGAGATTCTGAAGGGGATTGACAGGGTGGACACTGAGGGGATATTTCCTGCAGTGGGGGTATCTAGATCAAGGGGGTATAGTTTCAAAATAAGGGGTCGCCCATTTCAGTTGGAGATGAGGAGGCATTTCATCTCTCCGCAGGTCAGTAATCTTTAGAATTCTCAACCCTCCCCCCACCCCCTCCCAACTGACCCGTGGAAGTGGAGATATTGGCAGGTATTTGAGCTGCAAGGTATTGAAGGGCTTTGGGTAGAGAGTGTTGAGGCCAAAGTTGGATCCGCCAAAATCTTACGGAAGAATGGAACAAGTTTGAGGGGCTGACAGTCCTGCTCCTGCTAACTCCTACCCCACCATCCACCCTCCTCACCCCACAGCCATTAACCTGCTTGTCGACACAACTCCAAGTCTCAAGCCTGGGACCATTGCTCACTCTCCCTCCTTAACTCCCCAACCAGGCCTCAGTTCCAGCTGGCACGTTTCCTAAAACCAGAATGTCTTGGACCTTGGACATGACTGAAATTTCCAGTGGGAGGCCCAAAGCCAACACGGTGGTCATCACCTCGGCAACAACTGGTGATGTCTTCACTGTGAAAATTGCAGAGTAAACCAGCCCAGTTTCACTCCATGTGGGAATCCTCCCCTTTACTTTAGTGATCTGGTGTGGATAATGCTGCACAGAGAGGTTCCCTGCTGCACAGAGCGGTTCCTCGCTGCACAGAGAAGACCGTTGTTTTTATGCACTTTTTTCCAGGCTGCTCATCA
This sequence comes from Pristis pectinata, assembly GCF_009764475.1. Lineage (NCBI taxonomy): Eukaryota > Metazoa > Chordata > Chondrichthyes > Rhinopristiformes > Pristidae > Pristis > Pristis pectinata. Next base: position 122,803,325 of record NC_067406.1, read on the forward strand.
TGGCTACCACCTAGACTTGTAACCATGAAACGCCAGAGATTGTAGCCCCTCCTTGTGTGTTCAAAGAGACTGCTCCTCCTAGTTGTACTGCAGCCCATGCTCCTGATCTTTGGGAACCCAGTCAGTCACATTTCGTCTGCGTTGGTCTATTCCTGAGACTGGTCGTGGTGGCAATTGGCAGGGTAAGTCTGAGCCGACTGCCTGTGCCTCTTCCGATTTATATTTGTATTCCCAGAGAGGGAGCAGGCATTGTCTATTCTGGACTTCCTGGACCGGGAGGTATTACAGGGGTTGGAGTGCATCCCAGACAAGGAAAGTAACATTTTCACTTGAGTGTTTTGTTAGTGTTAATACAGACACTCAAAATTGAGCATGGGGCTAAGGAAGCATCACAACTACTGCGGATCCAGTGCTCATGAATGTTAAATGATTCCCTTGTATCTGTCTTCATAAGAATAAACCCAAAAGCAGTGCTGAATGAATGTTCCACTGTTAGAAGAGTAGTCTTCAATATGGGACATTAAACCAAAACCCCTTATGATCTCTTGGGTTGATGTAAAAGATCCCATGCCAATGTTTAAAAGAAGAATAAGGGGAATTTGCATTGTTCAGGCCATTTTCTATTGAACCAACACTTAACAACAGATTATCTAGTCATTTATTTAACTGCTGTATGTCCTACATTCTAAAAGGCATATTACTGGTGTAAACCATTTTGAAACATGCTGAGGCAACACCAAATTGCTGCAGATGCTGGAAATTTGAAATGAAAATGGAAGACCCATCAAATTGCGTAGTATTTGTGGAGAAAGAAATAGAGTTAATGTTTCGAGTTGATGACCTTTCATCACAACAGAACAGGCGGCACTTGTCTCTGTAACTGTGTGTAAGTTCAAGATGTCACATAAGAATGTACAGGTTGTCTCTGGGTGTTTCTGACTGGGGTAGTGCGTGATCTTCTGCATATTTCCCAGCCTTACACTGGAAGATCTGCCTGCTCTTCCTGTAACAGGTTAGGCCAAGTGCAGGAGCAATGAGCCTATTCACGTGAAGGGAGGGATCATGATAAGGGAGAAGAGGGAGCTTATGGTAATTTTCTTTGTATTTATTTGAATTAATTTTAATATATTTAAGGGTTTCCCAGTGTATTTTTTTTAATTTTGTAAACATCTTAATTTTAATCAGTTTTAATAATTTTTGAATATTTGAGACATCAACCAGTTGGCTAGCTTTGCCTGGGTGATGGTTTAACTGACTATCTGAGCAATCGTCATGGAGGGACAGCATGAAAGCAGGCCCTTCAGCCCACTGAGCCCATGCCAACCATCAAACACCCATTTTTGAGTGCAGATGAAGGGTCTTGGACTGAAATGTCGACTGTCCATTTCCCTCCATAGATGCTCCTGACCCGCTGAGTTCCTCCAGTGCTTTGTGTGTTGCTCCAGATTTCAGCATCTGCAGTCTCTTGTGTCTCCCATTTTTACACTGATCCTGCACTAACCCATTTTATTCTCATCAATTCCCCACCAGATTCTATCACTCACCTACACATTAGGGCAACTTAGTGGTCAGCTGACCTACCAATCTGCACACCTTTGGGATGTGGGAGGAAACAGGAGCACCCGGGAGAAACCCAAGTGGTCACAGGGAGAACGTGCATACTCCACACAGACATCACCAGCTGCCAGGATTGAACCCAGGTGGATGGAGTTGTGAGGAAGCAACTCCACAAGCTGTGCCACTGCGCTGCCCAACATCGTTTAGACAAACTTTTCCATTTATGTCTGGAACTGGGCCATGCTATGCTTGGTGTCCCCAGTCAGCTGAAAGCTCACAGACCTGAGGAAGTTCATGTCAGAAGACCCTCTACAAGCATGGTTGGGTTTAGTGGGCAGGCAGCCAGCAAGCACAAGTGCTAGCCATTCCATGTAAGATGTAGGCCATTGACGTGGCTTAAAGTAGCCTTTTTTAAAATGGTAACACATTGCCATATATCATTTTCCCTCACCCACTGTTTTAGCCTCATCTCATGATGGAGAAAATTTGCGTCCACGTAGTGCATTGTGTTTCTTCACTGAAAGAATTATTTTGAACTGGATTCACCATTTTTGGGTTGGCCTATTTAAGCAAGTGTAGGCAGCAATAAGGCTGCTGTTAATTATTTCAATTTGTTTGGCCAAAACATTAAAAGAACTTTCTCTTCTTTCGTGGTAGAGTCATGGAAAGTCTACCTGATTGAGCAGAGGTGAAGGGCTCTTTTTAATATCCCATCCAAATGGCAGGAGTTCTGCCCTGCATATCTCCAGTAGTTCTGCACTAAAATGGATTTTGGGTAAGAATCCACTCTAACATTTACTTCCACCCCTACTGGCGAGTCACCTCCATGACAGTTCTGTAGCAGTGATGCTGGCTAGTGAGAACTGGCTGTGAGGTTGTGAGGACCAGATCTGGCTGGTCCTCAGTAATTATGTATGCACACTTTGCAGAGACAATGATTGGACAGCAGTCGGGTGCGGAAAATCAAACTGCCTTTCTTCGACCAAGAGCCAATTATAACATTCTTTGCATCCTTTAAAAGTCAGCTGATTCAGCACTGACTGGGAATCAGACCTGGGAAGGCCTGAGTCTGTATGGCTCAGCTACATCTCACCACTGCCAACTCAACCATTGATTTGGCTTACGGTACCTTTTAATTCAACTTGCAAAGCAATTCCGAAGGATTATTGATACCAGTTGGCAGTGTCTTAAGCATTAAAATCTCAAATCATACAAAATGCCTCAGGCAGTGTGTTCTACTTAAACCTAAGCCAAAGCCAAAGCAATTCACAGTGTGTTGTGTCTAAACTGGACAACTAACGAATAAATGGTGCTTAGCAGTGAGCACTTTCAATATTCTGATGACATGATGTGTTGGAGAAATTAAAAAGGGACAAACCAGAAAAGGATTGTCCTTTTAAAGTGTGACAGATTCATTTGTAATTCATTTGCACAGCAAGGGCCTTCCTTTCCCTATTCACCCAGCTATTACTCGCTACTGAAAATTCACAAAGCCCTGTCATTACTGAAATCAATCACTAAGGGGCCCGCAGAGCAATCCTGCAGCCTTGCATTTACTGTGTTAAGGAGCTCATGACAACTACTGTCTCTCACTCTGTCTGTCTCTTTTGGTGTCTGCTTCTCACTCTGTTTCTCTCTCCCTCTCTCACATGCCACTCTTTCTCTCTGACTCATTCACTTTTGACCTATCCTTACTTCTCTGTGTGAAGGTTTTTAATCACTTTCTCCTGTGCTGTAAACCTCGCTCTTAAGCCTTCTCTTTCGTGCGTGTGCCTCAGCCCATCTCTCTCCCATTCCTGTGGTGCACACTGATATCTCAGAAAGAGTTCTTTAAACTTTAAACTTTACTTATACAGCACGGTAGCAGGCCCTTCCGGCCCAATGAGCCTGCGCTGCCCAATTACACTCACGTTAACCTGCTAACCCCTATGTGTTTGGAATATGGGAGGAAACCGGAGGAAACCCACACAGTCACGGGGAGAACATACAAACTCCTTACAGACAGTGGCGGGAATTGAACCCCAATCGCTGGCGCTGTAATAGTGTTACGCTAACCGCTGCACTACCATGCCATCTTCTTTACCTTGCACCAGACTCTCAACTTTGTGGTTTAACAGGGTGAAAGAAAGATTTACGGAGTTAAAATGTGGCCAGTTTGTAAGTATATGATGAGTATGAAAGTACTGAAGGATCAGTTATATCAAACTTTAAACTTTATTTATACAGCACAGTAACAGACACAGGGAGAACCTACAAACTCCTCACAGACAGCCGACGGGAATCAAACCCCGATCGCTGGCGCTGTAATAACGTTACGCTAACCGCTGTGCTACTGTGCCACCCGAAGAGTATATGAAGAATATGAAAGTATTGAAGGACTATTCCTTTTCAGCACCCTCAAAGTTCCGGACAATGGTAGTAAATACTGTAAGATCTTCTCAATTTGCTGCAACTTATGTGTGGTTCTAGATGAATACCTATCAAGATATACATATTTTTACACAATACTTCCCCAATTTAGCAAAATTCTCAATGCATCACTTCCCAAATCTCGTTTTTGTAAAAATGCAGAAAGGAAGAACAAATGCGATTTGAACCATAACTTTGAATGAGCAGACAGTGGGTTGGGAGGTGATGGCAGAGTGGCAACAACAAACCAAATCAGCCAATCCACTTGCCGGATTCAGAAAGTCGGAGCTGCTGAGATACAGTGAACAGTTTGTTTTGCCCATTTTATATTTGAAAGTTGCATTCAAATTGCCAAATCTGTGGCCACTTAACTTCCCACTTTTAACAGGACTCGCCCTTTATGTTCCATCTTACTGAAGCATGATAGAACTCACTGGCAAGTGAACCAAATCTTCCAAGCTTTGCAACTGGAGCCCTGTACAGTGAGGAGTAAAACAATCACCATTCGTCGTCTAAAGTAGTTCTAGTCTGGCAGAGTTGAATACCTCCGACAGTTCACGTAATTTTAGTTCATAATAATTGGTAATTTGGTTTATTATGGTCACGTACCGAGATACAATGAAAAGATTATGTTTGCATGCCATCCAGACAGATCATTCCATACATAAGTACATCGAGGTAGTAACAAAGGAAACAATAACAAAATGCAAAATGTAGTGTTACAGTGACAGAGAAAATGCAGAGCAGGTAGACAAATAGTTGCAAGGGCCATGACAAGGTGGGTTAAGAGATCAAGAGTTCATCTTTATCGGATAAGAGGTCCGTTCAAGAGTCTTATACCAGCAGGATAGAAGCTATCCTTGAGCCTGGTGATACATGTTCTCAAGCCTTTGTATCTTCTGCCCGATGAAAGGGAGGAGAAGAAAGAATGGCCATTTGGGAGGGGTCCTTGATTATGTTGGCTGCTTTCCCGAGGCAGTGAGAAGTGTAGAGAGAGCCAATGGAGGGGAGACTGGTTTTACATGATAGACTGGGCTATGTTCACAACTCTGCAATTTTTTGCAGTCTTGGGCAAAGCAGCTGCCATACCAAGCTGTGATGCATCCGGATAGGATGCTAAATACTTTCAATCATAGTCCCATTTTAAAATATTTTAATATGTGGTACATACCTCAAGTAAATAGAAACCAGAGCTCCCTTTTTAACTTGACATCAGTGCAGCAGCAAGAACCAGGAGATGGAGCTAAGGAAGAGGTCTGGGCTTCCAGTAATCCAGCAGTCCCTTGCACTTTGCTAAGCTGACTTGAAGGGACTTAGAGTGAGGAGAGCCATGTAGTCAGTGGGAGAAGTTAGTGAGCCTAGAAATGAGAAAACCCAAGGCTTCCTGCTTTGGCAAGTGCACTCCTTGCTTCCGCTGGCTACGACAGTAGCTTAAATAAAATTTAAAATAAGATGTACCTTAGTCTCTTCAGGTCAGGGCACAAATTATACCACTGGCCTCCACTTTAGAATAATGATTAGGAACCCATTGGCCTGCGGTTACACCTTCCTTCCAACCTGAATTGGCACAGAAGACAGACGCAGGCTCAAAGGGCATTGGGAATACAGAGCACATCAATGCGGTTTCAACATCCCAATATACGTAGAGTCAAACACCATGGAAACCTGCCCTTTGGCCTATTGAGTACTCCAAGCATCAACCACCCTTTTATACTGATCTCACCTTATTCTCCCTACATTCCTGTCAACTCCTCTCTGATTCTACTATTCGCCTGCACACCAGGGACAATTTACAGTAGCCAATTAACCTACCTGCCCACATGTTTTTGGGATCTGGGAGGAAACCCCAGGGGAAACCCACGGGGCCACAGAAGGAACATGCAAACCCCATACAAACAGCACTGGAGGTCACCATTAGCTCTGTAGCAATATTAGCTGTGGCAGTGTGTCACACATACCTTGGAGGCCAGTTAGAATGCTTATCAAATCAAATCCTGTCAACCCTCTCAGTTGCATTGTGAATTAGACCTTTGGACTGTAACGCGCATTCAATAAAAGTCAGCCTCAGGAATTTCCACCTTTCTGCAACTGCCAAGAGCAGTTGAGTGTCACGCTGGCTCAGGAGGTAGAGCCGCTGCCTCACAGCTCTGATGAACCAGGTTCAGTCCTGACCTCTGATGCCATCTGCGTGGAGTTTGCACATTCTCCCTGGGAACGCATGGGCTTCCTCTAAGTTCTCCAGTTTCTTCCCGATCCCAAAGATTAAAGGGTTAATTTGTTACTGTAGATTACCACTAGCGTGGGTAGGTGTTGGAGAAATTGGATGGTGTTAATGGGCATGTGAGAGAGAATGGATTATGGATTAATATGAGGGAATGGGATTGATGGGATTACTCTGAGAACTGGCATGGGCTTGATGGGCCAAATGCCTCTTTCTGTGTTGTAAAGAGATGTGAAAAATATGAAATCACACACAGCTACCCAACAGTACTGAGCCTATAGCAGCTTAAACAAAACCTTTTGTAGAATTCCCACAAGCCAGACTGGAACTGCTGGACAAAAGCCTGTGCTACTTAACTTCATGGAGTTAAAGTGTAGGAATATTCCTCCTAGCCTAATGTAGATTCTGCCAATATACCCTTTTTGATCATTGATGCCTCCTCTACCTCTTTTTGAGTACAGTCTGTCCCCGGGTAATGAACAGGTTCCGTTTTTACAGATGTCCATAAGTCGATTTTGTCCATAAGTCGGAAATTACACAAAAATCACTCTATGATAACCATACCTCCAGAGAATTGTAATGAATAGCATGAAAAGTATATGAGACTGATAAGAAAGAACAAGAGTGAAAAAACTAGTTCTGTCATTCGTAGAAACGAATATATATATATATATATATGTACATTGGACTTTTGAATTTATTAACATTATGGGGACTCACTCGTATGTAGAACTGTCCATAAGTCAGGCGTTTGTAAGCCAAGGACAGCCGTTATACATCCAATGCACACCCAAGAAGGAGTCATGTGATTTCCCTTTGCCCGATCATTGACCAGCCTGGCAGTGCCCATTTAGCACTGGAAGTTTGACCATCATGTCTAAGGTTTGAGAATAATTTGGGCCATATTTTGACTTAATGTTAGAGCAGACTCGAGGGGCTAAATGGCCTCCTCCTTCTAATTCTGATGTTTTAATGTTATTCAGCACAAGTAAGAATCAAATGCACCTTTCAGGTCTTGTGCCTATTACTTTATTTTTTTTAAAAATGAGATATCATTCATTGCAGGCCACATCATTGCCACTTGAAAGTGATTGATTAAGTGAAGCTAACCGATGGCAGAATCTAAGTCAAGTACATCATCCCTTACCCCACCTCCCCCTTCCCCTCTAATACACTATTTCACATTGAATTCTGGGGAAATTTGATAACAAAAAGGAAAAGAAATAGTTGTAGACTATTAACATTAAAGTATATATCCCATTGTTCCTGTGTCAAAAGGACTAAGATATCAGAGGGAGTTGAAGCTTTAATGCAGTATTAACAAAAACATATCAGCTCTACTATTTGTCTTAAGAATTTTGCTTTCAGTACCTAATCTCTGAAGGAATGACCCAAAAATAGTGCCCTGCCACCTGTGAGCTTAATTCACTTAAGGAAAGATACCTCAGTAAGACATTGTGCTGGCTTTAATAGGTAACCTGCCTGGTTTCAACTGAATAATAATTACTGTACACTGTGCACGTGTGTTTCCAAGCCATCAGCAATTGGTTCAAAAGCCAGTCAATTTATTTCAGGCTGTCCAGTTTGTGTCCATGCTGTGATGTGAATTCTAAATTCATATCTTTGTTTAAAGCAAAAGGGAGAGACTCTTCATCTCCAATGAGAATTAAACCCTGATGTATGTGTATTTATGGTGCACCTAATTCAAACTGAAGTCCTCCTTCGCTCAATCCAAATTGAACAGATCTCCCAGCATTATGCATACAAGGATACATAAAATATATATGTTTGATTATTACAGACACACATTAAAATTATAAAATGAATATGCTGTATTTTCCACAGCAGAACCTTGCTTTGTTTCTGTGGTTTAGTCAAGTGTCTCTGAAGATTGTGCTTTACAGTGTTAGAGACAACAGCTGCAGGCTTGCTTGCACTGCTGGAGACCATATAGGAACGAATCACTGGAAGGAGCAGTATCCCTATACAGCAATTGACTTGTCAGTTTATCAAATTCAACCCCAGTCAATAAGCAGTGTGTGAAAACATGTAAGATGGACTGTGTGTTGCAGTTATCTTTAAAAGAGGGGTGTGCTTATTAATGCCCAAGTGTTGCTGTGTTAATAAAGTGTAAAACTGACACAGTTGTGGTCAAGTAATTTCAAAAGTTAGACCAGAGACAGTAGTGAGGGAAATGTTGAAGGTTCTCCACCAAAGGTGAGATTGAGAGAAGGCTATCAGCGTGTCTTTAGGTGAATTTTTAAATTCTGATAGGCAAGATTATATCTCTTTTTGAAGTTGGAGTTTCAAGGGCTCCTTGCTGTTTTATTGTGGAGTAAATGAAGGAGACAAAATACTGGCAAAAGTGAAAATAACTGATAGAGGTTGAACATATTTTGTCTTCTACTTTTTATATAAGTTGTATATTCATTCTATTTCTGAGTGTGTGATGCAACCGGTTCACAAGCTGTTCCTGATGTCTACTTTAAATGAGAAACAAGGTATGAATGAGGTGGGTTGTCCTTCACTTCCAGTTGGGAATTTATCATCGAAGGAATAACCACAGAGCATCTATCTTCAGTGATTGACATGCTTTACATCTTACCCTGAAATGTACCCACCTGTTCTACCTGCACTGTTTCCTCAGCTATGCCAGCCTAGATTCACGTACCCCCTGCAGTAGGCATGTCTTGATTACACTACAATATTCCCCACCCCCACCACCACCACCACCACCACCACCACACAACCCCACTTGACATTTCTGGGCAACTTTGCCACGGAATGGCATCTCTGAGTAAAGATTTTATTTGCATTAGAGGTTACAACTCAAGGATGTTCACTTTTTTCAATTCCTTTTGAATAGACAAGGGTTGAAGTACAGGCTTTGACTGACAGTCTTTGAAGAAACATTGTCCATAGCTAAATACATGGGGGGAGAGGGGTCCCAAAGTGCAGAGGGTGCTAGCATCTGTATGTAGTGCACTAACAAAATTATTGAGCTAATATTGCCTGAAAAGAGGCAAGGGGATTGTGAAGTGCAATTAATCCACACTGGTTGAGGGGAATCCAACCACCATATAAACTTTGTACAGCCTTCTCACAGAAATGATTTCTGTATGCAGCCCTCTCTCCAGCTGTGCACTGGCTATACGCCTCAGCAGGAGGCACCGTCTCCTAGATGCACCTGCACTGCTAAAAGCTACACTGCATCTCTTAAAAGGGTTGGGTATCAGAACAGGTGCTAGAAGTCATTCTGTCTGAATCTGGTCTGGGAAAGAAAGAGGGTTGGCTGACAATGAGGGAGAGTGGATTACTAGCTTTCAGAAACAGCGCTGGAGGGATCGACAAAGGAGATGCAAAGGAGAGCGATCTTCTGCTTACAAAGGGGCAGGAGACAAAGGGCAGGAGACAAGGCAGTGGGTAAAGATATGCTAATATTATTGCCAGGTGTGTAGCTACTTCTTCCTGGTAACAGGGAGGGAATTGGTTATCTCAGAATAGATGACATCCATTATTCAGCAATCCACTGCAAACAGCATGATGTTGCCAATATCCCCAGTAGAAGCTTACAACAAGCCAGCCACAGGTAACTTCATAACCACATGGATCTTCACGCTGTTGCCCTCCTCTGCAGTTGAGGTTGTGGCTGCAGCACTTGGCAGATTTCAGTGATGGTCTCTTTTGTAAAGTGCATCACTGAACCTCATTGCTTGAAGAATATCTTGGGCAAAGGTGGCCTCCTGTTGAAAGCCCTGCTCTTTCTTCTAACCGCTTGTCCCACCTTAGCAGCCTCTGTTCATTCTCCCGGTCAAGCTCCATTCCTCCTAGTGAACCCGTACCCTGAAACAAGAGCAAAAGAAATACTTCAGCGGCTACCAAATCACTTGCTGACGACTCCTGATTTAATCACTTGCAGCAAGTGCCTAAAGTAGAATTGCAGCACCAGCCAGAAGAAATAAGCCAACAGACACATTCTAAGTAATTGATGGCACCTTTAAATACTCTGAGAAGAGTGATCTTCCTCATGCTGATTGAATTTGTGTTCCTGTTCTGTGTGCTTCTGGTGGACATCTGGTAAGGATGGGCTAATCCCTTTAAGATATTCTAGATCAGTATTGGGTGTGGGCCACTGATGCCATTTTGAAACTTAGCGGGCTCTTGCAGTGCCCAGAAAAGAAGCATCATCTGGTACAGTCTCTTCCCTCTGAACCCAAATTAATGCAGACATTAAATACAATGAAGAACAGCATAACAATGTTGGAATTATTTTGCCACACCTTATGAAATTTGCATAGTGAGTATATTTAAATGACACAAAGAAATACCAGTTAAAATGAGAGCTGACAGCAATGCTGCTATGTTATTGGCTGCCGTTTGTGACAGCTCTTACTTAGGGCCAGCTCAAGTGTGGCGTATCTGGCTTTTCAAAGGAAATGGTAATACTTCAAAAGGCATTTGCAGTAAATAACATTCCTGTTGGATAGGCAAGGCTGACTTTTTCTCCGCTTTAAAGAAGACAAATGAGTGAGTCATATGGTACTCTGAAGCTGTTTTTCAGATAAGCATATTGTTTCTTCCCAGAGGCAATTCAGAAGTACACGGTACAAATGAGCAGCTTCCTTGTGTTTTAGATCGGCAGCAGATACAAGTGTCATAATGGGTTCAACAATTATTTGAATACCCCGCACATAATCAGTAATATCAGTGACAGCATCAACAAATTAAAGGGTTACTTCCCACTACCGTTGCATCCTTTGTTTCTTGTGCTCGAGGCTTCCAGATGCTTTCCATGTGCTGGTAATGTCACCCACTCAGTAAAACGAAGATTACTCAAACAAATTTGTCTTTTACTTTTAAGCTGACAAACTGTATAAGTAGTAACACTGGTTCCCAATTTAAGGGGGAGCCTCATTTCACATTTTGTAGACTGAATATTTTTAGACATAACAGAATTGAAACTCATTAAAGGAACATTGTTGGGAATTTCTGGATCGCAGAGAGAATTCTAAAATGTAAGCAAACTGATTGCTTAGTTGCAGTATTTATTTTTTTTTTGATTGTTGAGCTTCTTTCATTGTGTTTCACGTATTGTAGATAAAGTTAGAACCCATTTAGAAATCCTTAAGGCCCCGGCAAAACGAATGGACAGTGCGATCCTTGGAATATTTGCACACTGAATTGCAAATAAAGAACCACATACTGAATACTGAAAGGTCTGGATGTGGAGAGGATGTTTCCATTAGTCGGAGAGTCTAGGATCTGAGGGCACAGCCTCAGAATAAAGGGACGTCCCTTTAAAGCTGAGATAAGGAGAAATTTCTTCAACCAGAGGGTGGTGAATCTGTGGAATTCATTGCCACAGAGGGCTATGGAGGCCATGTCATTGGGTTTATTTAAGGCAGATATCAATAAGTTCTTGATTGGTAAAGGGGTTAAGGGTTATGGGGAGAAGGTGGGAAAATGAGGTTTAAAAAAAATCAGCCATGATTGAATGGCAGAGCAGACTCGATGGGCAGAATGGCCTAATTCTGCTCCTATATCTTATGGTCTTATATAAAATTAAAATGTGCTTCAATATCGTGCACGACTCTCATATGTCGGGTCCATTACAGACGTTAGTTGCCTTAAAACAAATGACCACCTGAGCTCTATGAAGTAATGGCAATTTTTTGGATCCTCCCCACAAGGCCCATCCCAGTTTGCTCTCTTTAAAGAGAAAGATTTACATTTATACATTATACATTTGCACCTTCTTTCAGAGCACCGCACTATTTATTTATTTTTGTAATTTATAGATTTTATGTCTTTGCACTGCACTGCTGCTGCAAAACAACAAATTTCACGACATATGTCAGTGATAATAAATCTGATTCTGATTCTGAGAAAGCAGAACAGCCAATGAAGTACTTTTGAAATGTAGTTACTGCTTTGGCATGGAAATACTGCAGACAATTTGTGTACAGAAAGCCTGTACAAACTGTAACATAATAACGTAAAATAGTCAATTTAGTAATCTTGGTTGAGGAATAAAAACTGCCCAGGACACCAAGGGCAATCAACTTTTTATCTTGAAAATGGTGCTATCCCAGAATCTACCTAGGAGATCATTTGTGGCCTGTGGTTAATGTCTCATCCAAAAGACAGCAGCATTCAAAATGTTTATTTCCTTTCACCTGGCAATTCTTAGTAGCAAAGGTGTTAAGGGTCTTGAGTAAGCAAGAATTCTCTCCATACAACCAAGACTCCATTGCAACAAGTCTTGAGGCCATTGCTCTATAGACAAGCCAAGACTGGGGGTCCGATATGGGGTTGAAATGGGAGACCACCGTTGGGATATTGCAAAATTCAATGGATGAAGCTGTTAGTGAGCCATTTGCTTGGTACTGCACTGGAGTATCAGCTTTCTGTACTTGAGTCACCGGAGTTGAATTGGAACATGGAACTAGTGAGGCAGAGGCAAGGGTTGACTGAGCCAAATTCTGTTGTTTTGAATTTCTCTGGCAATCCTACTTAATTTCCAATGGTCTCTGGTGGAATTTCTGATGGAGTGTTATTAGCGATAGCACCTGATTAGATATCGTGAATTTTATTGCACATGGCTAGCATCTGACCAATCACAACATGCTGCCAGCTTGAGGAAGCAAAGCCGCAGGATGAGTATCGCTGGACAAACTCTGACCCATTATTGCAGTGGAAGCTCTATTCTGTGAAGAGGGTTTTTGCTTATTAAAGATTCTTCCTACTTTTGCTTCTAAGATTCTCACGTCAAAACAGACAAATGTTTTGAATCATGTGAACTGTAATGGCAAGTCTCAATATCTGTATTATAATAAATCTGCTGCTTCAACCTTCCCCTCTACTGGCTATCTTTAAATGTTGGAATATTCGAATCCAGTGTCTGCATGTCGTTACTCTGAGATATGGTGATTTTTGCAGGTTGCACATATTTGCATGGAGTTCCTGGTGCAGCCCATCACACTGCTAACTTTGATCCTCTCTACGACAATTTAAGAGCAATGATGTTGACTTTCTCTCCAGTTATTGTTTTTCTCTGCTTCTTTCCTCTCTTGTGCAGATAATTCCCCTATGACTGCATATGATACAAAGATTATGGGACAAAGATAAGGGACAAAGGTGTGACGGTGACAGTACCTCAGAGGTTATTTCATTTCCAAAGAAGAGACAATCTCATACCTTAGGAGAAAGCAGTGGTGGGACAGAAAGAGAGAAGTGAGGAACAAGGCACACTGCATAGAGATGCCTCATCTTAGATGGTGGGAAGCTCTGTGGCTCTTTAAAGGACAGTGAAAAGCTTAATGGAGAGTGTTGTTTGAATATACTGGCAGCTACATATGAAGTTAAGCAGACCCAAAGCAAGTCACTTCTTTACCTCAGGAAATAGGGTGGGGATGGAGAGGAATAGAAGGCATGTATGTGTTTGTGTGCATGTGTGTGCGTTTGTGTCTGCATTTAGCGTGATGGGAGGGGATGTAACCAAATAAAATGTTGCTGTTGCTTGTTTCGGGATTCACATCGTCAGCAGCTGGAACCCACCACCCCCCCCCCCCCATCTGCTAATTCGCTGCCAATCGTGGCCCTTTGGACCTTTGTTTGCTGATTGTTCAAAGGTCTGATTGATGGTGCAGGCCACCATGGTGGCTCTGCAGCAAAATCAATTAGCTCACAAATACAACAAAAAGCAAGGCAGCCTGCTGCAGATCTAAAGCTGGGCGAAATCTTAACAGGAAAGATTGCCATAATATCACCAAACTTTGAAGCCTTTGAAGTAGCAGAAGCCCACTGCCGTAACCAAGCCACACAACGTGAAATCATAATGCTTTCTTTATTCAGGTTCAATACAAATGACACATCCCCCTGGCCCAAGACAACAGGTCAAATACTGGCTATAACACCTCATGACCACATCACTTATTAAGCTGAGGTACTCAGCTTTAATTTCTCACTGCAGTATTGTGGAAATTTCAGACGTTGCTACCGGAAAGGTTAAGGTCCTTTGTCTTTTGCACTTTTAGACCATGTAAACCAAAAGGCTCCAGATTCAGTTTCCAATCTATCTGGCTCATCTGAGCTGTGTACGTGGTCAGGGGCGTATGCACGCAGTGGGTCACCAGGGATGTGGCTTCCCCACAACCCCTCTCCTTCGAGTGAACATTAAACTTTTGCACATTAGCGTGCAATGTGTCTGTTTAAACTGGACCTTCAAAAGTTTGTCAGGTTTATATTTCTGTACATCTTCTGTGTGAGGCGATGATAAGATGACTTCAACTGTGAAGTCAGATGGTTCCCTGACCACTCTTGGGGCTGGCCCCAAAGATTTCAGGTGCATCTTTTAAGTGAGTGAGAAACACAGCTGCTGCTGCAGAAATGAGACCTGGATGATTTTAACTCCAAAGCCTAATTATTAACAAGCCACTGGTCTGAATGGTTTCCTTATACAATGAAATGGACTATGACTTCACAATCTACCTTGTTGTGACCTTGCACCTTATTGCACTGCACTTTCGCTGTAGCTGTGACACTTTACTCTGTACTGTTATTGTTTTTACCTGTACTACATCAATGCAGTCTGTACTAACTCAATGTAACTGCACTGTGTAATGAATTGACCTGTACGATCAGTATGCAAGACAAGTTTTTCTGTACCTCGGTATAAGTGACAATAATAAACCAATACCAATACCAATACTTCCCACCAAGAATGGGCCATGTGGGTAGCCAAAGGTCCTGGAAGGAGAAGCAACAATGGAAGGATTTCTCTTCCAGACTTGGAGTAACCTACTACTGTTCCAGTTTCTCTCCGGAAACCACACCACCACCCAACCACCACCCCCAACATTCCCCTTGGTATTTGGAAGACCTTTCTCAGGAAAACATTAGAAAGAAATAACTTTTACGTTTACAAAGCTTGGTAGAATTATGATAATGTTCACCAAAATTTCTCTCTTAAATAGTCTACCTCTTTTCATTCCTCGTCCCTTGGTAAGCAGCAGTACGCTCGTGCTTCACCTTCCCTTTTGTGTTTTGGCAGTGTTTATAAACTGGCTATTTGACTGGGGAATCTATCACAGCCAGTCTCAGTCTCAGCCTCCCATACAATTCCTTCCCGTTAGTGTTGCTTTCATTGCCTTTAGAGAGGGCACTGAGATCCATCGCAGTACATTAGCTCTCTGATTGCTGACATCAGTTAGCTTAGCATTGACTAGGGTTCGAATGTGGGACCATGTTGGTCAAGTTTTTATTGATGTATTAGATTCATGAACTTTCAAATGCATTTCAGAGAACTGCTTCCACACTGGTCATGTTCATTATTCCCACCTCCTCCCCCCTTCTCATAATGGGCATTTCTATCCTCAGACATATGCGGTCACTTACTTCGGCTGAATAGGGGAGAAATTCTAGTTTTCATGCATAAATATGAACTTAGGTTATTTATTCCTGCTTTCAACATTAGTCAGAATGAATTATTTTGGGAAGTTTGACCAGTGGGGGTATTTGTGGATTTTCAGGGACACCTTTGACATGTGCATTCCGTGTGCTGTGCTGCTGAAGGATTGCACAGGGAGTGAAGCACAGCCCACTGATAATGACACAACTCCACAGTCAGTTTGGGGATTGATCCAGCCTTGTCCTCAGTCAATCCAGTAACAATTAAGCCTTGGGGCTTCCATGTGACACTCAGCTGGGATCAGAATTTTGGTTTTGCCTTTGCAACTGGAATTATTTTTCCCCTTTCCCCTTTCCCCTTAAGCTATTAGAGCACACATGGGACTTTGCAGTAATTGCCTCCTCACATTGAACTGCTGTTACCTTTATTGGATTGGAGTTCAATTTCAGCAATCGTGTTTACCAGGCAGTCTGCGAAACCATTGGAAACACTGTGTGTTTAAACAACCTCCAATTAGCAAAGGAAACAAGACCAATCTGACTCAGATTAATGTAAGCAACATCTTTTGCATGCAGCCCATTCATAAACATTTGGATGAGCGAGACCAAACCCGTAGCATGCATCTCCTGAAACAGGCTTGACCCACTGCCTGCCCTCAGTAATGGAAGGGGAGGCTTGCATTGTCATTGAGCTTGGACACATACAGAGCTCATTATATCTCATTACATTAGTATTACAAGGACTCAGACTGATTCCCGAGGCGTGTGCTCCCACCAGGTCCTTTCTAACCCTTTGTGTGCTGCATACATTGCATTACCAGTGAACACAAAGGCAAAAGACTGATTGTGAGCATCATAAGCAGCTCTTTGATCCCTGTGTCGCCGGGTCAATATTTTATTTAATCGTTTTGAGTTGAATTTCAGCAAAAAATATTTCAGAAAAAGCAATATCTTTGAGTGTGCTGGATACAAACAAATTCCATTTACCTTTTCAACCACAAGGCTTGCATTTCCAGCATACTTGTCACACAGTAATTTTAGAATCAAAATGAAGAAAATTTGAATATTAACCTATTGAGTAAAAGGCAGTTTTGTGGTCAAAGTTAATCCACTTGTCCCAGCGCAGTAATTCCAGCCACTGATGTTCATTTAATTCTTTTCGTGTATTGGTTTTAATTTTTCTTTTCTTTGTGATGATCTCTTTGTTTTTGTTATCCCCTCCGATTGTTTCCTGCCTCGGCTGAGGGAACATGCAGAATGCTCTGACCAATGCCTCTCCATTTACATCTAGCAAGTGCTTGGGAGCTCATTGTCAGGAATCACTGTGTCAGCTTGTAATCCAGACCCAACAAGTGGGTGACACCATGTACGATATCACCTTGCTCGTGTTCAATTTAACTTTCATTAGATCAAGGCATTTGGTGCATTCAGTGTTCACAATGTGGTCTCCTGTACATTGGAGAAACACAGATTGGGTGATCGCTTTGTGGAAAACCAGTGTTCAGTCCTCAGGACTGAGCCCTCAGTCCTCAGTTCCCCGAGCTTCCTGTCGCCTACCACTTTAATTCTCCAATCCATTCCCACTCTGACCTATCAGTCTGTGGCCTCCTGTACAGTCACAGTGAGGTCCAATTCAAGCTTGAGGAACAGCACCTCACATTGCATCTGGGCACATTGCAGCCTTCTGGATTTAATATTGAATTCTACAACTTCAAGAAACTTGATTTCTGTCTGTATCAGTCATCATGTGATATTGGCTCAGCTTGTTTGTTGTCATCTTCCCCCCTCGTTTTCCCCTGTGGGAGTGGAGAACATGCCTACATTCTTTGGGCTATGCTCTTTTATTTAGTTTCTCACTCTCTGACTGCTCCCATTCACTCATTAAGCAGATAACCTTACGTATCCCATGGTGATCCCGCTTTTACTCGATCAGAGACATCCCCACCCCTCCCACCCTCCCTGCAGCTTAACAAGCTTCCTTTGTCTCCTGTCACTATCTTCCAACTCCACCCTCGCTACCTGGTACTACCTGCCTGTCATCTTACACCCCTCCTCAGTCCACCCACCACCTTGGAATCCTTTCTTGCCACTCCCCTTCCCCTCTCTATACCGGCCGTGTCGCCTCTCCACTCTCAGTCCTGATGCAGGGTTTCGACCTAAAATGTCGACGATTCTTTTCCTCTCACAGATGCTGCCCGAACCGCTGAGCTCCTCTTGCAGATTGTTTGTTGCTCCAGATTCCGGCATCTGCAGTGTCTTGTGTCTTCTTTTGTCTCCTTCTGAAGAAGGGAACCTTGTTTTTCTTCCCACAGATGCGGCATGACTTGCTGAATATTTCCAGCAGTTTCTGTTGTTATTTTAGATTTCTAATATCTGCAGTTTTGTTTTATTTTCACATTTTTGCCTTGTGATGTGTTGTACTGGGACAGGTGACCCATCTTGACATTTCAACAGGAAAACTTCAGATGCAGAGATTTTTCCATAATCTCTGCAACCCTCCCCCCCCTTCTTCCCACCCTCTATCTGCTCCCCATCCCCTCCCCAAACTGCTGAGTTCAATTGGCTTATCTATTTAGAATAGAAGAAAGATGTTCCCATTGCTTGTTTCTGACATCAGTTGCAAAACTTTTGAGGAAAAATTGTTTATTAATGAACATGGAAAATTCTATTAAGTAAGCCAAGTTCATTTTCTACATTCTTAATGTCTTGTGGTACTAATTCATATCTGCTAATTGGTGTCCCATGGTGGCAGTGGGCCCCAAGAGCAATTGTAACTTGACCTGATTGAAGAAATAACCATAGTTTTCTTGTCAGATGTACAGGGTTAGAAAGTTGTCCAGCCCTCCTGCTAAATTTTCTTTTTCTGTCCTTTGTAGAGTTCAGAGGAAAGAGAAGGAACTTTGGTTACACGTTGCCTGGAAGTCTTCCACCATTTCCTGTCCACCCCACCACAATTAATTTCTACCAAAGTTAATTTCCAACAAGAATCAGAAAGTTTAGGTGCAAAGTAGCACCGGCAGTTAGTTGGCTTATGACCCTTGGGCCATGGGATGATGGTAATTCTGCTTCCTGCACCCAGACCTGCTGGATAATTAGTGACAGCAACCTTTCTGCTATACTCTGTGTGTAAGCTGATGATAAGATGGTGGGAGGGTGTCTGCTGTCTGCGTTGCAAGATCACCAAGCACTTTTGTGGATTGGGTTACTAGAATTCGAGCTTCACTGGCAACTAGAAAATGAGACAAGGTTTCAACAACAACAAATAAGAACTCCAAATCTATTTTATAGTCTACCCAACTCAGGGCCCTGAACAAGTCTTGCTACTGTGAATTACCAGTCATTGGCTTAAAGAGTATGAAGCATTTCTACAGTACATGGCATTCCCAATAACTAGACTGGATGGAAGATTTTCTCCTGCATCTGATCCTACAGCACTTTGGACTGTATGAGAGAGGCTCTGTGTTCTCAATGATTTTGGCCTGTACAGTAGCCAGCCCAAAGCCTATAGTAACACTTCACTGGGTTTCTGTAATAATGGGAATTAAGGAACCTGGTTTAAACAATGCAACTTGTTTTTGAATGATTGCTGAGCAATCTATCATGTTGTGACTGTGTTGGGAAATCGAATATTTCATCTGGTGACTCTACCAGTCACTGTTTGTCAGATATAGCGCGGTGGTCTGCCAGAACTCCTGGGCCATCATGTATTTTAGTTTCCAGGTTGAGTATATTGTTCAGATTGGGATAGGCTAATTGGAAATCAATTCTGGTATAAAGAAAATCACTTAGTGCCCAGAAGGTTACTACAGTTTACAAGAAATACAAATGAAAATAGGTCTCTAGCACCATCTACTCAGTCAATCGAGCTCAGCTGGAATGACTGTGAGGTGAATTAACTCAATCCAGTTTAGTGCTCTTTGTGTTTGTTTAGCAGTTGGCTGGAAGGGTGTGGGGGAGGGGCTGTGAAGATTTTGATTTGGTTCAAACACTGACATGTACACAGCACAGAAAGAGAGAGAGAGAGAGGGAGAGAGGGGATGGTGCTGAATGCGGCTGCTGCTTTGTATGAGCACATCCATCATCTTGAACACCAAGCGCAAGGAATCGTGGGAGACGCACTGTGCATTTTTTTGTGTGATTGCTGTAGGGTAAAAGCCGACACGGTTTCAGTCAGCAGGATGACCCAGTGTTGTCTGCGAGCCACATTCCTGCAGCAGAACTTCAATTTCATTTGTGGTCCACGAGGTGGAAGGTGTGAGTGCAATTACCACTGCAACAGGGATGACATGGGGGGGGGGGGGGGGGGGGGTTGCTGTCATACAATCCCAGTGAACAGCAGCACTCTCTATACTGTGGCAGACAAAACCAACATCTGATTTGATTTTGCCATCCACCAGTAAAATACCCAATCAATCTGCAGGGAAAACTGTTGAGAGGAAAGCGAGATCTTATACTTAACAAAATTACTGGAAATGCATGTAGTTAGCAGAATAAATGAAGGCACCCTTCAGTGGAATTCTGTAACAATGGGATTTATGGACGTATATGACACCTGGTTTAAAGCGCTGTCTTTTGAATGATTACTGAGCCATCCATCATGTGACTGCAGTGTGAAATCGAATGGTAATGCTCCCAGTCACTCGCGGATATCATCAAATATTGTGTGGCATGCAGTCAGTAGAGAAGCAAGGGTGTTCTACCTTTAGTCAGCCTGAGCTGAGACCAAGGCACTCGACAACCTTTCCCCCGTAGCAGTCTGGGCACGTGCATGAGTAAAGTGTCCAGGGTTCAAAGGTGAAGTAACATGCACGAATGTTGTTCATCAAGCTGGAGTCGCTTCTTTGTAACTGAAGGAGAGCAACTGTTTGAACAGCAGGACACAAGCTGTTCCCCCTCTCAGCTTGCCACTGTAAACAAGGCTCATTCTCAAACAAGTGTCATTTTATTTGAGTTGGGTTTAGTAAACTTTCACACAACAAAATAGAAACGCTCGTGAATATGCAATAGTTCCATATTAATGTTATAAAGAATTAGTGTTGTGATCACTGATGCAGAATATGAAATTCTGTCACAGGTGACTATTGAGACAAACATTGAAACATCATTTTGAGGGGACTTGGAAGAGAATTTGGAAAGATACATGAAAACTGCAGATTCTGGAATACGGAGCAACAAACAAGATGCTGGAGCAACTCAGCGGGTCAGGTAGCATCTATGGAGGGAAATGGACAATCAATGTTTCGATCAAGACATCTCGACCCAAAACATCGACTGTCCCTTTCCCTCCACAGATGTTGCTTGACCTGTTGTTCCTCTAGCATCTTGTTTGTTGGAAAGATACATGAATAGGCACATCCCAAAGTACATGACAGCATGTGGTCATACAGTCAACCCCAGAGATTGTGGATAGGTTTATGTGGAGCGTTCTGTTACTTTACATACAGCAACTCCATTAACGGAGGTGGGCATGAGGACCTGAATGCCCCATGTCTTGTTTAATTGCATTTGAATTGGAGACCAAATTTCTTCAACTTCACTGGAATACCATTCTAAGATCTGACATTGGTTTGGGGTAATGCACAGATCCAAGAATTCCTGGCATTTGGAGCAATCAATAATAACATTCATCACTTCCACCTCCCCTCACCCCCACTTCTCCCCTCTTCCCCCTTGATACAGGGTCTAGGTAAGGACTAATTAGAATTCTGTCTCTTGAAATTCAGGGAACTAGTGGATTTTGGTCATTGCTCTTTCCTCACCCTGGAGGGACAATTCCAATGAAGTTAGACTAGGAGACTAGTGTCTCCCCTACAAAGGGGCTGGTTTACAATTAATTTCTGGTGGTGTTGTCTGAGGAAGGAATACAGCCTGCTCCTTCTACTCCTAAGAGAGTTCCAGCAGTTGTTCAATAGCAGACAGAACCTTGCTTTAGTTCCAACTGGAAGGCACCCACTCCTCGATGATGGACAGTAAACCTATCTTATTTCCTCAAATCCTACAGTGGAGCTTGAACCAACAACCTTGAGACAACCAGAACTATGAGATCCATTTCCATAGTCCTGTTATTTGCTGTTGTGTAAATCACATTCCAATCCAGGCTTTAGTGCAGCCAGAAATGATAGAAAGCTCAAATGTGTGACCCTTTGAATCTTCCCAATGACAAAGCATGAAATTAATTTGCAAAGTCACATGGTATGGTCTGTTTTTAGACCCACGTGCGTTTTTCTCCTCCTGAATACAAGATTTCCTGTTGAGGCTATGAAATTTATTCTTGAAAGACATTTTGCCTCAAAGACAGCATTGAATATTTTGTGTTTTTTTTTACAACGCTGAGATTTTTTGAATAGATTCCTTTTAAAGAAATATGCTTCAGAATTTTTTTTCCCATCAATAGCTTAGCTAGGGAAATAAAGTTCAACATGGGTTGAGCAGCATCTGCTTCTTTGGGCCCTTTATCCAAGTGGCATTTTTCACGAGTATTTGATAATTCACACATTACTAAATGAAATGCCACAGATTAATCCCTCTGAGTAGTGAACGTCTGTTGGAAGTTGGATAGTTGTCACCTACCAAAAGTGGAAGACATCGGGGTGAGTCTGATCTTGTTCTCCCACAGTGTCCACATGAAACCTTACAGCTTGAGTCACTAGATAATGACGCGTTGAGTTCATCAGCTGATTACTTATCATCCTGCCCCCTTCACTCAGCCCAGGGACACTGAGATCAGTTGTAAGACCACCACCAGCCCTCTAGTGGAGGTTAGATTGCTCAACATAAGCAATGAAAGACTCTATTCTTTCTTATTCAACATTATACCAAGCAGTGTAATTCTCATATTTCCATGTGGCAGAGAAGAAGGCCATTCAGCCCCTTGAGTCTTTGCCGACTCTCAGAGTGGTCCCATCAATCCCATTCCCTCTTATTTCCCTGTAACCTATTTTCTCTCAAATACCCGTCAACTTTCCCAGCCCCGATTCTCCTACCACCCACTTACAGTAGCCAGTTAACCTACCAACCAGCCATGTTTGGGAGGAAAATAGAGAACCCGGGGTAAACCCATGCAATAACAGGGAGGGCATGCAAACTCCACACAAATGGCACTGGATCGAACCCAAGTCGCTGGAGCCGTGAGGCAGCTGCAGCCTTACCTGCGCTCCACTGTGCTGCCCATATTGACCCCATGGATTAGTAGAAGAGCTCTTGAAAAATGGCTTGGAACTTTTTGGATATTCTGTTTAATTTTTGATGTAAGTATATAAATGGTGAGTGCGGTTGGTGTGGGGCTCAGTCCACAGGGCCACAGATGCATTCCCCACAGCTGCTGCCCAACCCAAATATGGCCACAGTTCCATTGGGTGGGATAGAAAATTCCTTGGCACCTCCTCTCTGTTGCGCAGCTATGGAAATCCAAGGGTGAGCCCAGGTTCATGTAGTGTGAAGGGTAGAAGCAGGGCCCTGGGGATTGCCACTTAGCCTTTAGGTTAAAATACCAGTTTCATGATTTCTACCTACCATGGTTTAAAGGGGGCCAATCAGAGTATTCTTATCTTCATAGCCAGGAGGCATCAACTCTCATAAGGTCTCGGAAACTGTTTGCACAGCTCCAACTCATAATGGTGCTGTGCAGTTGAAATTTGAAAAGTGGAGCAATTTTGCACATGCTTGTGGCTGCCACAACACTCAGCAGGAAACCTGACTCCTTTAACTTTTTGGTGGGATTTTTATTTTGCTTTGCACACTTTTTCCAGCTTAAAACTCCCCCAAATGGCATCAATGGCATTGCAACATGCAAAAGTTCATCAGCAGTGAGATTTTCAACCTTACTGGTCCAAAAAATGACCTGAAATGACAACGATTTCTTTCCTCCCACAGATGCTGCTCAACCTGCTGAGTTCCTCCAGCAGATTGTTTGTTGCTCTGGATTCCGGCACCTGCAGTCTATTACGGCAGTTCCATTGGGTAGAGAGTTCTGGGATTTAGAACCAGGGACAGCAGAAACAGACAGTTTCCAGTGATCGATGGAAGTAGAGTGAAGGTATAAGATTAGCTGTATTGAAGTTAGGAGAAACATTTCTATTCATTTGAACAGCTTCAATCCATTTCCCAGCAAGGGCAGGCCCACAAGAGAACAATGCCTGTTATTTAGTAATTTGGTGTAGGAATTAGGAAAAAACCCTTCCCAGATGTTTTCTAGTTTTGGGGTTGAGGCAGAGTGAGTGAACTTTACTGTACATTGTTTGTTCCATACTAAAGCCCCTATGATTCACCTAACTAAAAACAAAATGTGTGTTTCATTGTGCATGAGGGAGATCTTTGTTTTGTTGTGTGGCGTAGAAGCAGAGCATCAAAACAGCCTAGCAAATTAAAGTTAATGCTAGTCTTAAATTACGTAGTGAAGTTGTGAGTGGAAAGGTCACCATTGAACAGATATTCTGGATATTCATCAGTGATAAGTGGAATGATTTAAATTCCACCACACACAATGTGGAGGTTTTGTAGTCTTCCATGTACATCGCCTTTGTCCTGTTCAGATTTGATTGAGCAATGTCTGTTCTTTCCTGATTGTTTGAAACCAATGGGTTTAGTTGTTGGGTATGTGAGGAGACATTTGTTTGGGATGGCTGTTTAATTCTCAGTTCTTCCTCAACAATTGAAAACTGAAGGTATGGTGCAGAATGGGTTGAGCAGCATCAGCAGCTTCATGGGATGTTGTTTAACATCCAGGCATATCAGGATTGGCCCCTATCTATCAAGGTTGTCAGTATACGGTGGAGCAACATTCAACTGGTGATCTCTTAAGCATCCCAATATTACTTGCATGGTGCAGCACTGGTTGTCAACAATTTTCATGTGTTGGCTGCCTTCTCAAACCAGGGCCCAGTACTCTGATGTAAGGCTCGTATGGAACAAAGTGTCATCGCCCTGGATGTACAAGCTGGCAGCGTATTTTTGGATGATATTGGTGAGGGAGAGGATGAAGAGGAGAACTAGGAGGAGGCTGGTGATAGGTTCTTGGGGACAGCAGAAGAGACTGTGAAGTTGCAGGAAGAGAAGGGGCTAATGGTGATTCACTGTTAGTGACTGAATCACTAAAAAAAAGAACTCAGGGTGAGTTAGGCCCATCTGGTAGTCACAGAGCAATACTGCATGGATACAGGCCCTTCGGCCCAACCACTCCATGCCGACCATGGTGCCCACCCAGCTGGTCCCAATTTCCTGCGTTTGGCCCATATCCCTCTAAGCCCTGCCCCATGCTTCTTAAATGATACTATTGTACCTGCCTCAACCACTTCCTCTGGCAGCTCATTCATATACTCACCACCCTCTGTGTGGAAAGACTTGCCCCTCAAGTCCCTTTTAAATCTTTCCCCTCTCACCCTAAACCTATGCCCCCTAGTTTTGGACTCCCCTACCCTGGGGGAAAGACTGTTAGCATCCATCTCATCGATGCCTCATAATTTTAAACACTTCTATAAAGTCATCCCTCATTCTCCTACGTTTCAAGGAATAAAGACCCAGCCTGGCCAACCTCTCACTATAACTCTGGCCCTTTAGTCCTGGCAACATCTTCGTAAATCTTTTCTGCACTCTTTCCAGTTTAACCACATCTTTCCTATAACAGGGTGACCAAAACTGTACACTGTACTCCAAGTACTTATACAACTGCAACATAATTTCCCAGTTCCTATACTCACTGCCCTGACAGATGAAGGCCAGTGTGCTAAATGCCTTTTTCACCACCCTGTCTACCTGTGGCGTCACTTGCAATGAACTATACACTGGAATTCCTAGGTCCCTCTGTTCCATTATACTCCCTAGTGCCCTACCATTCATAGAATAAGTCCTACCCTGGTTTGACTTTCCAAAATGTATCACCTTACACTTATCTGTATTGAAATCCATTTGCCACTCCTCGGCCTACTTCCCTGACTGATCAAGATCCCCCTGTAACCTACGATAACCTTCTTCACTATCAACAACACCTCCTAATTCCATGGCATCCACAAACTTACTGATCAAGCCTTGCGCATTCGCATCCAAATCATTTATATAAATAACGGAAAACAAGGGTCCCAACACTGACCCCTGTGGCACACCACTAGACAACGGCCTCCATTCTGAGAAACAACCTTCAACCACCACTCTCTGCTTCCTACCTCCGAGCCAGCTTTGAATCCACCTAATTAGCTCTTGCTGGATTCCAAGGGACCTAACCTTCCAGACCAGCCTACCATGTGGGAACTTGTCGAAGGCCTTGCTAAAGTCCAAATAGACAACATCCACTTCCCCTACCCTCATCTACCCTTTCGGTTACCTCTTCAAAAAACTCTAAAAGATTCGTCAAGCTCAACTTTCCACACATAAAGTCTAGTTACCCAAAGTCACAAGTGCAGAGACATTGTCGGAACTGCTTTTCATGTGAACTGAATGTTTTCTATCTAGAAGTTGCTGCCAGTGTTCTATTAAATCGCATTAGAAGATTGATTGACTCTAGATTTGTCCCTTTTGAATTACTAGTTTGTAGCTTGACTAAAACAATTAGAAATTCCAGGAAGGAGTTCCAGCAGGATACAGAGGTGGGTGAAGGAGGGGAGGGGAGGTTGGAATTTAGGGCAATACCCAGTTACCACCTTATTGAGATTACTCAACAGGTTTTGCCCAGGAGTGAAGGGGTTTATAAGCACCTCTCCTGCCTTCTCTTCATGGTATTTTGTGGGGTTTATAGAGAGTCTGGACCTCTCTGCAAATTCTGTCTGTTCAACTAACTTTCAGCTAGCAGGTTCAAAAATGACAATAAACCAAGGTAATTTATCCCACTTGCTGTCACAGTGTTGTCCAAATCTCTCTGCTGGCACATGATCATTTGCCTTAACCTTGATCTTTCAGAAATACTATTAATGCTCTTCAAATAAAGTACCTTACAGTTCCACTTTATCTGGAGAGTTGATCAGAAACTTTTGGGTTTGGTCTAGTGATATTTGCAGAGTAATAGGATCTGTGCTGAGTGCTGCTATTGGAGTCAATGTCATGAGATAGGAAGGGGGAAAGTCATCTGTGTTTCTCAGCCCCAAATGCCGTGTCCCCTTCTGGCAAAATGCATGTGTGCATGAAGGCAGGCTCAGGTTTGGCTCTAAGGCTCCTCCCTACCTTCAGTCCACAACCTGCAGCAATTGTCTAGTCTGGCAGTGCTTGCCCGGACGTGAAGAATAGCCCACTTGGGTGAGATACTAAAGGATGTTGGCACCTGCGGAGCCTTCTTTCAGCATGAGTCATTGATTTCAGGAAAGAAAAAAATAAGGGAGAAAGAGGAAAGAAGTGTGATTGACAAGATAATATGTTAAGCATCTCTCAGTCAATTATATTGCCAGCAGTAGGTCTGAATGTTAAGTGCATTGCTGCTCCCCCTCCCCTCGCTAACCAGATAGAGAACTGCTGTGTCCCTTTGTATTCTGAATCCTCATTGAGTTTTGATATTTTAAAGTCCTATGTTAAAGCACATCAAGGCAAGGTGTACATTCACATCCTAGTCAGCCTTTCCAAGTATCATCCAGCACGGCCATTACACATGACAATGTCGCATACACAGAGTCAGCATCATATTAGCATACTGACTGATTCAAGTAGCATCTCAATAAAACAGCCGCACAAATCAGTTTAAATAGTTAGAGAAGTGATCAATCTACAACCAGCGCCTTAAAGCAAAGGAAGCAATTCCATGTGATTGACCTCAGAACATCCCTAACAAGAATTAAAATTAGTAGCCTTATATGGACAGACAGTTCTAAGCGTTGCTTCACCTAAGAATTAGAATAACACATTATGTTCATAAGTCTAGTGTTATTTTCTCTGGCTTACTGTGAACAGTGTTGCAGGAAATCCACTTGTATGGTGTAAACTTTTTTAACTGTGGGTAAGGCCAGTTTAGTTTTCTTCAGAAACTCCATTGGCTACAGGGGGGAGCTTACAATAAAACCACACGTACACGTGGCCAAGGCATGATCCCAGAGGACAGTCTGGAACACTGTGAGATACTGGTCCCAATCAAAGTAGGAAGCAGTAGTAAGGTTGTTCAGTGTTTAATTCGTCACTTACAAGTATGTGAGAAATTAAAAAAAACACAAGGATTTAATGGCCTGATTATGTAAGCCCTGCTGTTTTGTTTAATGTTGAAGAGACATTTAAAATGACAGTAATTTTAGTCATTTACCTGTTTAAATACAATAGTAGAAGCTTTTACAGTTTCCATGTAGACTTGATTGTTTCTACATTCCTGTGAATATTTTAACATCTGCCCAGAAGACAAAGTGATCCTTACAACGATTTTGGTTGTTATCAGTATTGTGAATTGGTCATATTCTACATAGGAGTTCACTTGCACTTCATTTTAATGAAGTGACCTGCTCACTGCTAAATATTTCTGAGAACACAAATCTTCCCATTTTTTATACTGGGGCCCCAGCAGGTAGTTTCTGGAAGAAAGCCAGGGATGAATTAGGAATTAACTACTCCTCAAAGGAATGCTTAAAGAAAACTGTGGACAAGCAGTAGAATAGTGGCTAACTGCATTTGAGAACATATTTATCCATTTCATGATACTTTTAAGTATTGTGTAGTTGGAAGGAACAAGACAGTTCTGCAAAACAATCATCTCACTGTGTGTAACATAACAAGTAGAGGCAAAAAAAAGACAAGAGTGGAGCATAACCGGTCACTTCCTCTGCATAGCTGAAATAACTGTCCTCTGAAGTCACCGTGGCAAACAGTGATGGTGGGGGGAGGTGCACCATACTGAGCTTAGTATGTTGCCATGGTAACACCTCCTTGGTTTTTTTTGTTGTTTTGGGGAAGGAAATGGATTGGGATCTGTGGGGCACTGAGCAGAGCAGTTTCTGCAGCTATTAGCAGATAAAAACTCTCTTGTCTGTGGATTGCATCCTTCCGTATGTTACTTCAGCTTCTTAAGCATTGTGCGTGTTTTTTAGGGGAATGCTGTTAATAGGGTTCTGCTAGTGGTCTGGCTCATAGAAGATATGAGATTGCACAAAATAAAAGATCCCTTTTCCACCCTGTGGTTCTTGTCAAAATTTTCACTGTTTCGTGTTTGTGAGCTAATAGTTTTCAGAAATTTACCTCAAACTGCTTCCTCATCAGTGAATAAGCACCAAATCAGAACACTTATGTTAGATCCATTACTTGATTATTATGGAAAATGATCAGGACAGGCCTGCAGTGAAGATCATAGACTACATAACTTAGGAACATGTAGGAGTCTTACACGTTTTATCCTCCTCAGGCTAACTATTTTTGGTGTTGTTTTGGCATTGATTTAATTGAGGCATTACAGTTATGAAATAATAGCAAACTTGTTGGGAGGATGGAGAGAGAGGCATGATTACTTTTTAATGCATGATACCACTTTCAAGAGGTGTGGTAGTGCATGTAAATGCTATCTCCATCATTGTACATAGTTGCAAACCAATAAATTAAAGTGTTGCCAGAATACTTTTACATGAAGTTAGTGCCCTTTTAACAATACGAACATAGTTTGCGAGAGAACCAAACCACTAAGGGGAACCATTACAAACATGGTAGAAAACCTTTTGTAGAAGGAATGAAACCTAGTTCAAGTGCAATGACTCATGAATGATAGACCAAGTTAGAGGAAGCCAAGAAGCTTGCAGGATTGCAATAGTGGCATGACAGAGATGTGCAGAGCCTCCAGAGAGCTTTCATAATTCAGTGGTCGTGAGTAATGCTGATTTGGTCCACAAGAAATGCACGTATACTATTGGATTCTGCCAATATCCTGTGCTAGTTAATGGAATTTTCATGACAGATAACATAAAAATCATTTTTCCTGTTGCTTGCTTTTCTTGCCCTTACAGGTTGGAGCAGTTCTCGGAGCAGTACAGTCAATCGTTCTACTTCAGTAAAGCCAACTCATATTGTAGACTTTACCACCCCCTCCCCATGTGAATCTAAATAAATTTACCCGGCTGTAATGTTCCCTATGTGTATTACATCTCCAGTTTCATTATGGATAGTGCACAAGTCTATTTGTCAAACACTTGGAATACAGAAAGACATACGGTTCCTCGGATAGGGCCAAGTTTCTTGCAGCGCAGGTTGTGATGGCCTGGATCTTGCTGGTAAATCGAAGCAAGTTCGGCATCTTGGATCATGAAAGTTCCAAACTTCCTGATAGGTTCAGAACTCCTATACACTTTGCCATTGGACAGCTGACAGTTCCCTTGGAGGTAGTCTCTAGATACTTGTTTTAATTAATGAACCAAACTCCACAGTCCAACATCAAGACTTCTAATTAGGCTAAAACTGAGCTCAGAAGGATTTTTTCAATGTATTTCCAATCTCGACAATCTGTGTCGAGGTTGGAAATGCATTGCCAAGACTTCTTTTGTTTTGAAACTAGCAAATGGCATTTTTAGATGATAACTGTTTTTCTGTCTCTCCCCTCTGTTCACTGCACCAATCTTCCAGCCAAGATTAGGAATTGTAACATGCCGGTCGACTCTAGTGGGTGCATGGGTGGGTTGGGGATGCAGATGGAAGGAAGACACTCAAGACCCAATTAGATTTTTGTGCCAATGTTGCCGCCACTTCTTGGGGCTGCTGTGCTGGTGGTGGGCTCTGGGAAGGTGATGGCAATAGCACTGTGGTATCTTTGAGGGAGAGAAGAACTTAACAGCCTCTTTTTGTTTCTGAAACTTTGAGGTAATATCAACCTAAGCATAAGTTGAGAAACCCATATGTTAGTTTTATACATCACTTAACATGGCTCTCCCAATCAGATGGATTTAAAATCAGTGCTGCATTAGATTCCATCAGTTTGCCAACCTCTCAGTTAGGTTAAAGTTACCGCCTTCATTTTTGAAAGCCTTGGTCCCATCAAAGTCCTCCACTGGGACATCCTGTCTGATCACCATCTGCCCCCACTGAGATCCTCTACTAAAGCCCAACAGGGTTTCTCCTAACATCTCCTAACATAAATGGCTAACACAAGGGGGCATAATTCTAAGATGATTGGAGGAAGGTATAAGGGGGATGTCAGAGGTAAGTTTTTCTCACAGAGTGGTGGATGCGTGGAACGCACTGCCGACAGAGGTTGTGGGGGTAGATACATTAGGGACATTTAAGAGACTGTTAGGTAGCCACATGAATGACAGAGAAATAGAGGGCTATGTGGGAGGGAAGGGATAGATACTAGAGCAGGATAAAATGTCAGCACAACATCGTGGGCCGAAGGGCCTGCACTGTGCTGTTATGTTCTATTTACTGGAATCCTTCTCCTCGCCAAATGAGCATTTTTCCTGAGCCAAGGCAGATACAAAAGAGCAAAATGAAATTCCAAAGCATTGGAAATCCATTCTGATGACAGGTCTAACTCCACTCTCCCCTGACCCACCTATCTGAGTTAGGGAAATAAAATAAAATTAACAGAAGATTGTTTTCCTGATTGCCAGAATTTCACAGCTAGGAGGAGCAACTGTATTGTACTGGACATGAGCTTCTATTGTGGAGAATTATGTATATTTGTTCTTAGTGGTCAGGCAGACAATAACCAAGTCTCTTTATGTTTCTTTTAAAGCTTCAAGAAACGGTAAAGAGAAAACTCGAAGGTGCCCGTTCGCCACTTAATGGAGACCTACAAAATGGAGTTTCTGACAGCAGTTTCTCCCCAAACAGCAAGCGAGTCCGAAAAGAGGGATCTGGGGTAGACCAGAGCAACAGCCTCTCCAACAACGTCCCTATACCTTCGGTTTCTCCCCTGCACCAAATTGACCTGAAGCAATCACTTCCAATATCTACCAGTGGAAATAATTCAACAGGGTTTGACGATGGTAATAAAGAGGGCAGGCATCCGAGGTTGAGCTTACAGGCCAATGGCACCAGAGAGGATGACGACTTCAACTTAATATTAGCCAAGGATCTTAAGCAAGAGCCAATTGATGATCCAAGTTGTATAGACTCTTCGGATGCTTCCCTTCTCCATCAAAATAAACTGTTCTCAGATATCAATCTTAATGAGCAAGAGTGGCAGGAGTTAATCGATGAACTAACAAGCACAGTTCCAGAAGATGACATGCATGACCTTTTTAATGAAGACTTTGACGAAAAGAAGGAGATGGAGGTTATTAGGCCCACGTCTCAGACCCCAGTCCCACCAGATAGCACAAACATAAAGAGTGAGATGTGCCAGTCTCCTTTTAATCAGTTATCAATGGGATCTCCACAGGTTAGACCATCTTCTTCAGGCCCTCCATTTTCCAATGTCTCTACGGTCTCCAGTGTGTCCTCTGTGTCAAGTATTTCGTCACTTTCTGCACCCGCTACGTCACCAGTGACATCTGCAAGTCAACCCTCACAGCAAGCCCCAAGTCAGAGTCAAGCACATGCAAGGTCAGGAAATGGCTTTTTAATGACGACGTCTTCCGGTTCAGGGTCAGGACAGGGACCGGGTCCTGGGCCTGGACCTGGACCCGGGCCAGGGCCGGGGCCAGGATCTGGTCCAGCAGCTCTACCGTCGACCAGTTCTGACCTTTCCCGAGCCGAACAGTTGAAGCAAATGGC
The DNA here is from genome assembly GCF_009764475.1 of Pristis pectinata. NCBI lineage: Eukaryota > Metazoa > Chordata > Chondrichthyes > Rhinopristiformes > Pristidae > Pristis > Pristis pectinata. The sequence goes on from NC_067406.1 coordinate 122,835,510, forward strand.
TGCCCAGCAACAGCAACGAGCGATGCTGCTGCAGCAAAAGCAGCAGCACACACAGCCGCACCAGCAGAATCAGGCACCTGGTTGGTCCCCTGCAGCTCCGTCACACAGTCCCTTTGGAGGCACCTTCATTCCAGACAAACCAAATAGCCCAATGATGTACCCACAGGCCTTTAATAATCAAAAGCCTATGGTGCCTGCTATGACAAGCAACCCTCAGAAGGCCATGAATAACTACCTCTCACAAAACCACATGAACATAATGAATCAACAGCCAAATACTATGGGGCAAACCTCTGGGAACAAACAGCCTATGCTTTCATATGCTAACACTAAGCCACTGTCTCATTATAATATTGAGCCCGTGGGCCAGAGAATGACCCCGCCAATGGCTAATCAGAACAAAGCTCCCATGATGCCCTACCTGCAGCAACAGCAGCCGCAAGTTCAACCTCAGGCTTCTCATATTAGTGAGGAAGAGAAGCGCATGCTGTTAATGAAGCAGAAAGGACTCCTTCCCCAGACAATACCTTATGGAGCACTGCCAAGCCATGGTCCGGTAAGTGAGAGGAGAAAATTGAATTTAGTGTTGCCAAGGTGGAGGCCTTCTCTGGCTGATGAATTTCTTTATTTCAGTTCTTCTAATTTCTGTGGTGTGTGAATAATTTTGAACTTTTGGCTTTCTCCCTTATTTTAATTAGCTTGACATTAAATGATATGCATATACTTTTTAGGATTCATTGATTGGATCATCAGGGGGTCTGATGAAAACTGACTCTGTGAGCTACAATAAGTAATTCCTTGCTCCAGGCTTTGCTTTGGTGGGCATTTTGTGTACTTTATGTTAAATAAGTAAATATGCTGAGAACGATTTGCCTTTACAAACTCTCGGAGATTAAGAAGCGTAACCAGGGAACAGCATATGATTAAAGGTTTGTAGCAAAACATAGGCTTCACAGTTTGATGTCTGAACTGCTCACTTGTGCCGTGTCTTGTTATTTCTCTCCAGCAGTAGCTGACTATTTGATCTGCTTGTACTGTAGCAATAATCCTATGTTGTTGATTCTGTAAACATAACTTCCTTTGTTCAAGTGAAAAACCTTTTTGGTTTCCTGATAGCCCCTGTCACAGTTAAAGGCTCTTGTTATAAAGGGTTAACACAAATAACGTAATAGTTGTATCTAGTTCTTGTAATTAGTGATATCACAATATCCCTGCTTTTATGACCTGAGCAGTATCAGGTGTCCTAACAAACTTTTAACATTTTTGGGTAGCTGTATAATGTAGTGGCAGAAAGTAAAAGCCTACCATATTATGATTTCAACTTCACTGTCTGTAATAATGGTACACAAACTGCAAATTCATCTTTGATTGATAATGATAAACCCACAATAGAGTAGCTACTGTGTTTTACTTTGCTTCTGAAGATCTCGCTTCTAAAGTCAACAATACCAAATTTCAGAAGTCAAGAACAAAGCATGGCCACAGCTACATTGTACATTGTTGCTACCAATGTTTGTGAGTGCATGCATTTCCCCCTTACTTGCAGAATCGAACTTTGGCTGGGTAGAGCTCCAGGCAATGCGCACAGAAAGGGGACATTTTGTCCATTGTGTTTGGGTGCCAGATCTTTGCCCGAACATTTCAAAACCAATCCCAGTGCCCTGCCATCTCCCCACAGATCCATGTCCTCTTCCTCTAATGTTTATCTTCTACAGACCTCCGCATTTCGGTCACTCCCTAATGTTGATGACAGCAAGTAAGCTGTCTAAGACGCCAAGTAGATAGTTGGCAGAGGTAGGTACGCAGAGTTGAATCATGTATGATATATTGTGGGATTGTTGGTTGAACACAACAGGTGTTCACATTCCCTCAAAATTATATAAAAACCCCAGAACAAGAAAGCTAAGAGAATTACCACTTATGTGAATACTTCAGTTTGTGTTCCCTCCAACTAGCTGTGTGGGCCTACAATTAAAAGCCCTTGGGTTAAATTGCTTTTCAGGTTAAAACTTCAGCAAATGTGGTTGAGAAATCCAGTAGGGACACATTCATCTTTTTTTTAATCCCTTATTGACCCTGTCCCAAATAAGGAGAAATAATAGAGTGACAGTTTTCTTCATTGACAACTTAGTGTCATAGAATGCAAAAATGTAGGTGGCATCCAGCATTGCGAGGACCTGCTCAGGCACTTAAAAACTAAATAGATCCCCTGGAGGAGTAGAGTCGATTGGAGTGGTGGAGGAGAGGCTGAGTTGCAAAGCCTTGGTGATTCAGTCCATTATAATATTGCCACTTAATATGAGACAGTGCAGAGACCAACCGTACTTCATTAGCTTGAAGGGACAACAGTACCACCAGATATATGAACTAAAGTTGTCAGCAGCATTGATTTTCCACCTTTCTCCTCCCGGTTCTCCAGTGATGGTGCCTAGGAACCTAACGGGAGTTACATCCAGTTTCACTTTATATGGTTGCCCATGGTTACTACAGGTAGATAACGCCTAATGGTACTTTATATGTAGTTGTCCCCACTGAGGCAGTTTGTGGTTCCACCCTATGTTGCAGGATACATTACAAATGTATGTTTTGTCCCTTCCTAGCGAATAGTAGATATATTTACAGCATCAACAAATATGCTAACCATATCAAGGAATTCTCATGGTTTTATCCAGTACAGTTTTGTATTGTTTTTTATAGATCAATAGCAACACTATGCTTCAGAGCTATTGACTTTCGCTAAGACTAGAGATTCATCAAGTCCATTCATTTTGACTTTGGATTTCCGTGTACCATACTAAAAGAATGCTTAAAATTGCATCAGGACTATGACTAAAAGCCACCAATTCAGAATCATGTTGGTTGACATCCACTTACATCAGAGATCTCACGACGCTTTAATTTTAAGGAAACTATCTACTTCTTTCATATTTGAAGAAGAATGAAGCATGGCTCCAAGGAGAACTAATCCAGAAGTAGTTCACACACATTCAGCACAGGTTCAAAGAAGCCCAAAGTACAACCAGAATTATTATTGTACATGCTACTGATATCTTGAAGCAAACCTTAACATGTGCAGGTCGATACTAGTCAGCTTTGTACAGCAGCCCAGAATAATTACACTCTATTGCGTTATCCATAATACTTCTCTAGGAAGATGCCTCAGCGTGTGCCTGGATGGTCAGGGCGGTCAAGCCATTGAAGAGTAAAGGCCTGAAAATACCAACTAATAGCAGCAATGATACCAGCAATGTAGGATGGAAGATTGGTGCATGAGGCATGATTTCCAGATGTCTTCAAAGTTGTGCCACCACAATGCCATTTCTGACTTAATGTAATAACCTATATCTACCAGGTATCTGCTCCCAAATCACCTTGCTTATGAATTGGATCATGTGGCATCATCTTTTTTCAAGCTACTTGGTCCAGTTTCAATGGAAAGTAAAATTGAAAATTGAGCATTTGCCACTAGGAAGCTGGTCCACAGTTGTCATTCTCGGTCCTAGATAGGTGTGAAGCACTAATGGATGAAGGATCCTGGATATGGATAATGGCATCCAACATGGCACGATGCATGTGTGGATGGCACTTCCAGCATTTTCAGTGGTTTGTGCAGATGCTGCGTTTCAGTGATTATTTGTTTTTCTTGCCCTTTTTGCCTTCCCTTTCCTTGCAAAACAAAACAACCCCTGCCCAACACCTTTCCATTACCAATCACACCTTCACCCGAAGTACTGACCTGATCCTCCCAATACCCAATCTGTCATCCAATCTACCTATGCTTGTCCTCATCAACTGTCGCCCTCCCCTCCCAACCATTCCCTTGCAAATGATCTCGTCTCAACCTCAGTGGTTTCTTGGCTCTGAGTCAGAAGGCTTCATGCTCAACTCCAACTCCAAATACTTGAATGTAAATCCAGCCGGCGCTTGAGTGCAATATTAGAGAGGGCAACATTGACAGAGATGTTGACTCTTGGAGGACACATTAAACCAAGAACCTATCAGGTCTCTCAGGTAAATGTAAAAGATCCCATGCCATTATTTTGAAAAAGAGCAAGGGAGTTACCTGGTATTCCAGCCAATGATTTGCCCTCAAATAATCTCACTAATAGAGGTGTTTGTGGAAGTTTGTTGTGTATAAATTAGTTGTTGCATTTCCTACATTATCTCAATAACTACACCAATTCACTGACCATAAAGTGCACCAGGAAGTCCTGAATGGGATGCAATATGTGCAGTATAAATGTCAGGTTTTATTTCTAATAGTTAATCTGTACTTTGTCTCTCTTATCATCCTCGATGCCCTCAGCAAATAAAAATCTGCCTATCATCATCTTGAAATTCACAATCAACACAGTGATCAGTGTTTTTTGGGGAGCAAGTTCTATATTCCCACTCCCCAATATATGAAAAAATGCTTCCCAATTCCACTCCTTTTAAGGTATCTTTTTAGCCCTAACTTCCCACCAGAGAAAAGTTTCTCAACATCCTGTTGAATTCCTTTTATTATTTCCTACCTTGACTAAAATCACTTTCAACCAAATGTAAACAAAATGGACCACAAGCCAAATTTTTCCAAACTGTCTCTGAAGTTTAACTCTTCATGTCCTGACATAATTTGTTAAGTCTATCTTAGCTGCAGTGCATCTGAAACTGAACACTGTACATGAGTTGAGACCTGATCAAGATTCTCAAACATTACGTTCTCACTTTTAACAATAAATCTTCTTTGACATAAAGGCGAACATTCCATTAGACCTATTGGTGGGTATTTATGCCCACGGACTAGATTTTAGTGAACTGTGTACCTGGGCACCCAAGTATTTTCACTCCTTCACACCACCAAGTTTTTTTTCCATTTTGAAAATATCTTTATCTGAGAGCTTCCTCAAATCCAAATCGATATCCTCACACCTAACTTCTTCTGCCACGGTTTTGCCCACTACATTGCTATTTAACTTTCTCCTTTATCTATGTAATTATTATGATTCACATATCTTCGTCTCAAGTACAGATCTGGATATATAACTCTAATCGTTCATTTTATACATTTTCATATATGGTTCAAAGTTCAATTTTCAGTACAGATCTCTGGGAAGCACCAGTTATCCACATCCCATTAATTAGAGGACATTCTCTTTATCTTTACTCCCTTGTCCCCTGCTTAGCAAATATTGATCACAAGGTTATTTCCAATTCCACTTTTGCTCATGTAAAGCCTTATGGAAGTCCATTCAGATGGCATCTGTGGACACCACACTAACCTCTTCAATACCCATTAATAATACCTCCTCAAAGAATTCAACATAGTTAGTCAGATATGGCCTGCCCTTCATAAACACACATTAATTCTCTGCTGATACAGTAGCTGATTAGCTGATACTCAATCAGGTTCACAGTCACTTTGCTTCTGATTATAGCTTCCATTAATAAGCCCATAACTGAGGCTAAAGAAACAGTTCTGTCTCTCATTGGACAATAATCCAATCACAAGATTCACAATCCTGACATAATTTTTGTCAGTGCTTCTCAGTCCTTCAGGGCGGCTTCAGAGTGCCTCATTAAATTTGTTTAGCAAGATCATGGTGGCTCTCCCCCATTCTCTCCTGTATTCTCATAAAGAAATAAGGTACCTGTTCTTCCCACGTTATCAGAGGGGCTGTAAATTTTTTTTGGAATATTGTGAGGTTACAAATACAAATTTGTTCTATTTTTCCCTTAATAAAAATTCTTAAAGCCCCTTAATTTTAAATTAAGCCCCTTTAAGCCCCTAAAATCCCATACATAAAAGTTCAATTTCTTAAAGGCCCCCCCCCCCATGTATTTTACTATATTATCTGGCATGAATTGTTTGTTTTATTTTTACTGTTCTCTGGTCCTAACCCCATTTTTCTGTTACCACATCTGCTTACTGTTCCCCCTTCAGACCCCAACACCCAACATAACCTCCAGAAGGTCCTTATCTGTTTGTACATGGCTTCCCTTTCTCTCCAACTTTTCTTTTAACTTCATGGCTATGAGAAAATCCCCTTTTTTTCTGAGTCCTATGGAATTGTTTAACTTGCCGTGAATGGTTTTTGCCCTGTTCTTTTTTCAGGTCCACATAGTTATGAGACAATGGCAGGTCATGAGTTAATCAAAGAGATGGTGTTGGATCAGGACAAAAATATAAACTCCACCCTTCATTGTGTTCCACCTGGTTAGGTCATGCATCAGACACTTTCGAAAGGCACTGAGCTAAATTTAAGGGTACCTCATCACAATGATTTCCAGATATATTACTGCATTTGTAATGCAACTGAGGGGATATTTATATCCTGAAATCCTGAGCTTTCACTTAATTATTACATTGCATTGTATTATCTAATTGAAGTAATATATTATCTTCCCAAGGTAATATATTGTGATGCATTCCCTTTCTTGCTGTTGTGTTCAGCCTGTGGAATCTACAGTTCCTGATTTGGATTTGATTTGCTTTGGCTACCTAATGTGAAGCTGACAGCCGTTTATTGGTGTCACATGACCAGCATGAATCAGAGTTTTACAAGCATTCTGAGGTTAAACCTGCCTTGGCTCAAGGTTCAGGTTTGCATTGAAAAATAGCCCTCTCTCTCTCTCTCCTACTCTATGATGCTTCATATATTGTAACTGTTATAATTTTCACATCAGCTTGGTCAGACACTCGTGATATAAACATGTTACTCATCCCCACTCGTTGCTTATGCAAGCTGTGCTGAAGCTGATCACACATGTCGAGACTTGTGGAGCTGATATGTTGGCTCTTTGCGTCGTGATTTTGGTTGAGACTCTCTGAGGGAGCATTTTAAGGCAGTGCACTTCTGTACTGCTAAATCTTTTGGCTGCATTATGGGCCCAGCAACATGCAGAGCATCAGAAGCCCTCACGCTAGATTTCACATTGACATGTAAATAAGGGCGGATAATGCACTAGGCGGCTTGCTGCAGAGCCTAACGAGGACTAATAATAATGTCAGGAAGGGGAATCAATCAAACTGACATGGAATGCAATGGATAGAAACTGGATATTGAAGCAAGGTGATGCACAGGCTTAATATTCCAGGGTAGAGCTTTACAATTCACACCATTTACTTCATCTCTTTCACTGTCGATATCCTGACCATTATTTTTTCCTTCTATTTGGCCCCCTGAAAAAGAATGACATTTTTAAAGGCTTATAGATTTGATGGCTCTGGATAGTTTAATTCCTGCATTTTATGACTGTGTCTCCTGGAAGGTTGGAAAAAAGCAATTTCACTTTCCTTTATGATGAATTTCAGGTAACTTTTTCCTAATGGCACATTTCATTGTCATTTCTTTAGTAGGGGTTGGGGTGGCAGTGAGGGGAAGGGGAGAGAAAGAAGCAGGTGATTATTGCCACTGATCATGCCAAGGGTCTAGCAAATAAACAGGTCCCCTTCCTTCTTTTTTCATTGCCAATCAGAAAATAAAGTCGGCTGTTTTGGTGTGAATTGTAATAGGTGGCACCTCACAAGTGTGATAGAAGCTACAACTTAGAACATTGACTGCAGAGGTTACCTATCAGCTCAGTAATTAATATTTTTGGGCATTAGTGCAGAAATATTAATTCCATTACATATGCCCATGCATCATTACAATATATTTTCCAGGAACCAGAAACTTAAGGGCTGGTTCCACAGGTTTTAGGGTGGGGAAAATGTCATTCAAGGTTGTCATGTGCAGATGTCAGGTAAGATAATGATCACGCAAGGTTATGATGGCATTAACGGTGGAAAAGGGCTCAATTAATTCTGCTGAGGCTAACTCATCCAAAATGATGACTTCAGTAGAGCAGGTGAGGCAACATGTCCCAGGAAGGATTGCGTGCCTTCAACAGAAAAGAGAAAGCAAAGTGAGAAGATCATCAAGAGACCAGGAGGCAACAGAACAAAAATAAACTAGCTTGGGGGCTTGGAGTGGGGATACAAATGTGCACTGATATACTTAATGGATATATCCAGTTATTACATAAGGTTATAGATGACCTCAGATGTTAAACCTGTACTATCCATCCCTCTTTCCCTTCTGCAAAGAAAACCTTAAAAATCCTGGCTTTTCTTTCTCAAATGTTGACACCTATGAATGTGGGGTAAGACAGACGGAGTGCATGTTTTCCTGCACTTATTAGTAAGATAAGGTAAAAACAAGCTCATTAAAAACTGCACACACATCTGTTAGTGATGTTTACTTTCAGCTGTACTAAATCTGAAGAAAAAAAGGTGTGAAGAGATTCCACAAGTGATTTTTAAAATCTGAAAATTGAGAACACCAATTGAACATTGGGAAGGTGAGACTTGCCATGTTGTCTTGAATTGTCCCGGGTGAATATGGTTTGATTTCTGCCTGGAATCAATTCTGACATACAGTTGGATCTTTTTGGCATTGTAGAATATCTTGTTTTGTGTATAAATGGAAGGTATATACTAACTGGACTGGACTAGCTCTTAAGCCTATCTGAGATCTGGGCTTCTTAAAATCCTAAGAGGACAGGTAGATAATCAGAACTACTACTGACCCCCTTGAACACCCGCATGCCTGATCCTCAGGTCTGTTGTGCCGTGGCAGGCACGGTTGTGTAGCAGTTAGCATAACGCTTTACAGTGCCAGCGACCCAGGTTAAATTCTGGCCACTGTCTGTAAGGAGTTTGTACATTCTCCCCGTGTTTGTGTGGGTTTCCTCCAGGTGCTCCGGTCTCCTCCCACATTCCAAAGACGTACAGGTTAGGAAGTTGTGGGCATGCTATGTTGGTGCTGGAAGCATGGCGACACTTGTGGGCTGCCCCCAGAACACCACACAAAAAGATGTATTTCACTGTGTGTTTCAATGTACATGTGACTAATAAAGGTACCTTATCTATACTGACCTCCCTTCTTCCTTTTGCTTAATTTAGATAGAAATACCAGAATATATGCAGCTGTTGATGGTGCTGCTGTAGTGACTGCATGTTCTGCCCAGTAATGATTCGGGCTATGTGATGTCATTCCAATATTCACTATGCTCTGATGCCCTATCAGTGCCAGCTTAATGACGCAGGATTTCATTATGACAAAATAGCTTTTTTGTTTTTCTCTGATTTGTTCTTACCTTTATTTCTTTCATATCATTTTTTCGGTGCATTTTCTCCTCTTTCAGTCCAGAGATAGCAGGAACCAATGGAACACATGGCCTCACTTTGTTGCCTCTGGTGATTCTGGGAGGGTGAGAGAAAATGAGGGAAGCTGGTGAAGGAGGCATGGATTGACCCTTCACTGCCCACCTCCAATAGCAGGAGATCAAGTGAAAAGGAATAACAGACAGTGATGTAGAGTGTAACTGGTGCAGAACCAGAGAGATCAAGGAATAAATGAGGAGAACATGAAGGAGGCACTTGAGTACATGGGGCAACAAAGGGTTAAGCCCTTTACCCAGACTATTCCACTGTAGAATTACCTTCTTCTAATCTGATTACCATTGTTACCTTTTATATTCTTATTCCTGTGTTTTGCTGACTTGGATCTGCAGAAGTTTCTTCATTCTTTCAGTCTTTGCTGAACAATTATTTTTATTCCAGGATACTCTGAACTTTAGTAGAGTGCTCTCTGACCTTTTCCTTTTTACACCTGTTTGTAATGGCATTTTATTCCTTCCTGATATCTTTGGGATTTCTGCGTGCTTTTGTTCTCTCTGCTTGCTCTACCTCCAATTTTCTTTCTTTGCCACTTTTTTTTTAGCCAGGAGATGCCAGCTGCCCCCTGGGGTTTGGTTTCAGAGGGTCTAGTTGAGCATTCATTAATGTCTAAGGGGAGGGCGTCCTTCATGGGTGATCTTGGCCAGTGAGTGTCAGTTGGCTGATCAGCTATGATGGCAGATGGAGAGAGCATGTTACACAGAAGCTAAATCATGCTGTCAATCAGTATCCACGTGTGTGGGCCTTACATCATTGTGCAGTGTTCAGGAGCCCTGGCTGATTTTTCCATCCATTGCCAACACACACACAGGCCAGTTATGGCATTTCTCACCATCACTCTCGTTGAGGTCTGCTAACCCAGCATAGATCAGGGATCAAGCCAGCAACCTTTTGTTGTTACAGCTTAGCTCAGAATCCCCCTGAGCGGCTCTTCTTTAAAATTCCTCTTTCCTTTACAATGTTGTAGCATCCCAGTCATGATTTTACCACTAAGTACACCTGGCACATACACTTTGCACACACATATCCACACATCCGATGATGTTGGGAAATCTTAACTCAAACCCTGACCATAGGTACTGTTCACAATTTACAGCATTTTCCGAGTGAATGAATTGAGTGCGCTCAGAATTGAATCAGTTCATCTTGTGTCCCATAGGATATTCTGCTGCTGCAGTCAAAATTGCCAGCCACAAGGCAAGAAAGCTCAAAGTGTGTATAATGACAAAAAAATAATGCCGTCAATCAAATGCTATAATCTCATTGGCATAATATTACTACCTGGCTTGGTTTGCTTCAAATTGAAGCTGTTTGTCGGTTAAAATGTTTAATCAGCATTGCAGCAGCCATTCTTTTAAGAAGTAGGATGCTATGCAAGCATATGTCCCTCAGTAAACCCATTAAAAATATCATATTTTCTCTACAAAAGAAGAGATAAGAATTTCATCTTAAAACAGATAACAAGGAGCTGTGATGTTTGCATAAGTGGTAGCTTGCAGAGGGAACGGTGAGGTAACGTTAATGCTGTTGTGTATAGGTGAAGAAAAGCTGCACTAAATACAAATGCGTGTCAAAGAGATTTACTGCTGCACCACGGTCATTGTAAAACTGGGATCTAGAATCAAATATAGATATACATGCCAAAAAGGTTGAAATTCATTTTTCATAGGGATATGGTTAAGAAGGTGCATTGGGTGGGGTAGGAAGAAGGATGAGGAGGAAAAAAAGATAAATTCAAACATATTGTTTTAAAACCTGTCGATCTTTTAGTCACGAGTGCAGAACCTGCACATTCCTTTAAAACTATATTTTTCACTGCAATCCTACACAAACCAGAGGTTAAGTAAGCCATATTATGTATTCATTTGTAATTGTTTGAGGGGGGGGGGGGAGAAATAACTCTAGCAAAACTAATCCCGCAGAGACTATTTAAAATGGGACTGGTGCACAGACCTTGACAATTGAATTCCCAAATTATGTCATGAGCTGCTAGACTTTGGTCTACCAACCTGTACAAGCTTGGTTGGGCAAAGAATTTACAGTCGTGTCATTCCTCCGTGCTGTTTCCAGATTTTCAGACAGTATGGTACATCTCGACAGTAGTCAGTTAAGCTCAGTGTGCATTGAGATGGGAAGTTAATGTGGATTGATTTGACCCAAGTGAACCTCAGAATGCTCAGTATTCCTGTATTAGCACCCTAGTGAGCCAGCATTTACACACACATGCCCTGCAGCACTCAATCATGCAGGTACGTCGAGGGCGACATATACAGAGCAGCATATAGAGTTTGGTTCACCCACTTACTGGGAGGTAAACCAAAGAAAATGCCGATTAAATCTAAGGCAGGCAACTTTAAAATCGCATGCAGTTACTGTGCTGCTTTTCCTTGTGGTATAGCATGATCTAAGTTTGCGTCAGTTCTGATCAGATCCTACCCATGTTTGCAGTGTTTAACAATAGTTAGCAGATCCCCTGTCTTTTCTGGCTGCGTATAGGGAATATGAGAGACAATTAATAACAAAGCTCAATTTATATTAGAGAACTAACTGGTGCATTCCTTCTGACTTTTGTGGAGGAGATGCACATATACTGATATATGCAGCCTCAAAAATATTGCTGATGGTATTTGCATTGTTATAGCACCAATTATGTCAAAATATCTCAAAATGATGAGCTGGTTATGCAGATAATCAGTGAGATCAACCATTGAACTTTTTCTCCATTGTTTTTTTTCCATACTCTTTAGCTTTCATTATCTCTCTTTCCCATTCCTGCCTGCAGTGTATCTAACTGCTAAATAGACCCTTTTTTTTCAGGCCAGAATTTTTCACTCTTCCTGAATCTTGCTTCCAATAAGCACAGATTGCTGTTTCATGAACATATTAAACCTTGAGGGAGACTTTTGTTTTTGGGAGAGTGGTGGCGAGTGGGGGAGAGGGGCGCTGGTGGGTGGGCTGGGTTGGAAGCCCAGTCACGTTTTGTGATTAAGCCTGATTAACGTTGAATGAGCGGAGCTGTTGGTGCAAAACAGGTCCTTACACATGACCCATTGAATTGGGACCAGGAATCTGAGGTAGCCTGCAACGGCCATGTAAACAGATATATTAGGAGTGAAAGAAAGCAGTGACTTGTACTGGCAGGGAAGACCTTTGCAGCAGCTGTGACTGGCTCCTAACCTGCGTAACCATTAGTTGACAGCTGCTATGGAGGAACTGAGAAGAGAAATAAAAATCAATACAAAAATAACTTGCAGCCCCAAATGTCCCACTTAACTGTGATTTGCATATTTAATGAGGGGAACCCAGCAATTTTGGAGGGTGCCGTCACTACTGAAATTGAGGTTTGCATGTGAAACGATGGGTAAGCTTCAATCCTCCATTCAGTTTTGGTGTGCAGCAAGAGGGAACAATGAGTGAACAATAAATCCTTCATTGGCAATCCAAAGTATTTTACTGTATGTTAGCAGATTGGAAACTAATTTCATTGGTGTAAGTGCTGGTTCTCTGGTAAACCTCAGGTTGCATTATCTTTGGAGTTCAACAGGACTTTGGAACTCAAGGCCCACTCCAGAGTTTATAACCTAGATTACAGCAATGTCAATCCCATTTGAAGAAGTGCAAGTTTTTTTTTCCTCTGGCCAACATTTATTTCTCAATCCACATCACTAACTGGGTGACACCATTTTGTGTGAGATTCCACTCTGTGCAAATTGGCTTCCCCACACTTCAGAAATACTTTATTGACTGGAAGCACTTGGGGAACTGAGGTTATGAAAGCTGCTATGTAAATAAAAGATTACTTTGTAAGCTCTAATGCAGTTAATATTACTGTTTACCTGGACAATCATGTTATTTTAATTCTGTTTTCCATTTATTAAAGTATGTTTTTTGTGGATTGTATACAAATTGAACAATAAAAAGATGAGACCTGGATGGCATCGGAGACTATGGTTACTGCCATGGATCAGCTACATGATAGTTGAATTATACAATGGTAATATGCCAGAAAATGGCTGACACAGCACCATCATTACTTGGCAAATGCATGAGTTTTGAGATTGTTGTCCACTATTCAAGGGTTGACATGAAAAATGGAAATTACCTCAAAGTTTAAACTAAGTAATCACAGAATTTGATCAATTTAAGACAGCAGTTCCTTTATGATACTCCGATGAACGTCACTAGAATGTAAACCTAGCCAACTGTTCTTTTCTATGACCTGCTGGATAGGATACAGACTCAGGGCATAGATAATGGGTAAAGGAAAATGATGATATGAGAGCTGACATGATTCACACTGTTTTATTTGTGATTTCCATATTCAATAGCAAACCTTGGATTCGGACTTCAAGTTCAAGTAGCACCCTCTTGGGGCATGGCTGATAACCAGATTGAAAATTAAAACTGAATATAGTTTATGTGAAAGTGAAGGCTTTTGCGACTGTGACTCATTCAAATCTCTGAAGAAGCCCTTTAGCAAACTCAGAGATGTAAGTTTTATTTCATCAAACTAATTAAAAGAATACACTTGAATTCATTAAGATTGCTAAGGATGAGCCAAAGCTCTTTCTAATATGTTTGACACCATTTAAATTATGATATTTATTGCAAATAATAGTTTTCAAATGTTTAGAAAGTTGAGCTCATTTGGTGCAATCTATCTGTTGTTAAATTGCATTTTATCTTTAGTGTGGCATTGATACAAGTGATTTATTCCCTTAAAGCAAATTATAATTGAACCTTTACAGTGTATCATGTACATAAAAATTACATTACATGTTTAATAAAAATGTTGCAATTACATTATTTCAATCTTATAATGACATTTTTCTAAAATTCCTTAGTCATTATCTATGGCATGGAGAGTAGGTTAACTCTGTATTATCAGCTTGATTTTGCAATTGCTCATTCCTGGTGTGAAGCCTCAGCCGATGGGAGTACATGTTGGAGAATATGTGATTTTCTTTTACGTGCTTCTGGGGGCTGAGGTTCTACACTGGGATTAAACAATCACTTTGGTTGAGCCAATACTGTTTTATTTATACTACATATAATGTCTCATGGGAAATGATTGGCCTGGAAGTTGGATTGTGCAGCATCTTTCCTTCAATACTCGGGGTTCCCACTTGGTCATTTGTAAATCACAACTGCAGTACTCTCTGCTGCTTAGTAAACTGAATTGTACCAATCTCTTCATGCACAGTGCATGCTGGAAATATGCGGAGTAAGCAGTTGGTAATGTTAATCCTCGTGTGGAGCTAATTTGATGCCAAGCCTGACGCATTGGCCCGGGTCTGTGTACCTGATACACTGTGTGCACCATGCAAAGAAATCAGGTCCAAACAGCAAGAGCCTGCCATCCAACTTTCAGCAAGCACTCAATTTAAATAGTTGGTAGGTTTGTTGAGGATTTAATTGGAGGAGATCTTGTTGTCTTTATCCAGTGTGAAGAATTATACTGCAAGCATTGTTGGAAGTTGTGGAAAACATTGAGATGGGGATTACATTTTTTCAAAGAAGCTTTGGTTGTTGTCCTGCTGAGTCTGCAGCATGATCGACAGCAGCAGAAGAGAGCCCACAGGGAAGGCCTCTAATCCATGGAGTCTGGAGGAGAAGGGCCCTGACCAGCTGGGCCTTTTCCCCCCAGAGACTTCAGGGAATAATGTTCCTGTGTTAACCCAATGGAGGAGCATTGTATCTGGAAACTAAAGTGTGATAAGGAGGTGATGACAGAGATCAATCTTCTGCTGCAGGTAGAGGGCCAGCCACTCTTTGTTTGTAGTGGTGGACGTGGTCACAGTGGCCTTGAACTTCTTAACCTCAGGATTATTTAGGTGGTGGCTGCTGATCTATGGATGTGGTTCACTTTGCAGCAAAGCGCTGCATTCGTGTCTACATAGAGAGCGTTATTCCTTGCCCCTTGGGGAAGCTAGGGATACCACACCATTGAATAAGGGCTCAGTCAAAGGGGCAGTTCATGCCTGCATGCAACATTCAGTCTTGCTGATAAGTGGCGAGTTACAATGATATCTCACAAGTCCCAGGTTTCCAACAACCACAGACAAACCCCTCCTGCTTGACATTCAACAGCATTAGCATTGCCCAGTATTTCACTGCCAACACCCTGGCTAGAACACTAAACTTGAGCGGGCATTTTATTTCCAAGGCTGCAAGAGGAAGAGTATTTCACAGCAAGAGACTCAACTCCTGACTTCCCGAGCCTTTCCAACATCCATTTGGCAATTCACCACAACAGGGCTGTGAAAGGAGTTTTCCACTTGTCTGGATGATTGCAGCACCAGACACATTAAAGAAGCTTAACATCAATCACAATAAAGCAACCCACATGACTGCCACCCCATCAACTACCCTGAACATTCACTGCTGCCCACCACTGACACACTCTGGCTGCAGAATGTATCATTGTCAGCTCACCAATACTTCCATGGCAGCAGCTGGAAAAGTGATGACTTCTACCCTCGAGTCATATTCTGTTCTGACTTGGGTATATATTGCTCTTCACTTTGTGACCGGTGGGTCCCAATTTTAGAGAACTGTGTTCCTTCAGCAGAAAGGTTGCAAGGTTTCACAAAACCTCAAAGGCAACTATGAATGACCACTTAATGCTGACTTGATGACAGTGCCTACATCCATTGAGTGAATGAATAAAGAGTAACCAGAACTTGCATACCAGCACATTTCCCACGTTACTTTCCCCTCGTTGCTGATCATCTCATTGTCCAATATGAACACCCTGTGAGTAAAATAACTCACCACATCAACATGCCAAACCTACTTATACATATTCAATTGGTACAAAAACTGGAAAATCATTTACCAAACATTCTGTGCAACTTCACGCCTGTCTTCGGTTGCTCTATTACTTCTGCCCAGATCTCCTCTCCAGTGGCTACAGCCAAGCTGCTGAAAGGCTACTGGCCACCAAGGACAGTCTTGAGCAGGTCTACCCTGGTTGTCTGGCTCCAGACTGCACCATCACACCATGAGTAGTTGTAGGCTGGAATAGCTTGCCAATGGACAAGTGCAAGTTTTGTGTCAAAATGCAAGTGATGTGAGCATTTCCAGAAAGAGGACAGGAAACTTGTACTTCCCCATGCCATTTCCCCTCTTCCAGCTTCTAGATGATCCATGTAATTTAGTGGAGGACATTGCTTGAAAGCCAAACTCACTGGAATCCAGAGCCTTGATGACAACAGTTTGAGCTGCATGGCAGTGAGCTCATGGAGCCGTACAGAACAGAAACAGGCCCTTCAGCCCACCGTATCTACGCCAACCATCAAGCACCAACCTACACTAATCCATTTACTCACATTGGGTCCATGCCCTTCTATGCCACGGTAATTCAAGTCCTTGTCTCGATACTTCTTAAATGTGAAAGTACCTGCATCTACCACTCCCTTAGGCAATTGTTTCATATTCCAGCTTCCCTCTGGATGAAAAGATTCCTTCTCAAATCTGTCTAAACCTCTTCCCTTTATCCTAAACCTATGCCCTCTACTTTTAGACACCTCTGCTATGGGGGTAAGTTTCCTATTATTGACCATATCTATACCCCTCATAATTTCTGTGCTATGGGGGAAAGTTCCCTATTATTGACCATATATATACCCCTCATAATTTCTAAACCTCCATTGGGTTCTCCCTTCACCCTACTTTTCTCCAAGGAAAACAAACCCATCGTTATCACTCTCTTCTCAGAACTGAAGCATTCCATCCCAGCAACATCTTATTGAATTTCCTCTGCACCCTGTCCAGTGCAACCACACCCTTCCTGAGCTTCCACTGCACCACTCAATGCAAGTGGCCTGCATTGCACTGTGTTTTGCAGGTGGTGGGTTCTGCTAGCACTGCAAGGGGAACGGAGACCTCAGACATCAAGTGCAGCACATCACGGTTGTGTGTGAATTTGTAAATTCCTTTCATGTGGGATGACTGTTGCAAACCAGCTGTCAAATGACTTTGATAGAGCAGAATCTTAGTCCAGTGACGAGACGACTGGAGACAAGGCTATGCTGCACAGCCTTAGCACACACACTCAAAACAACACAAACTCCAAGCACTTCAGGTGCACTCTGACGCACAGATGGACACAATCACATGATCTTGCCCACAGTTGTTTTCTCTGCCCATTACTCTCTTTGCATAGTCCCTGCCCCCTGATTCTCTTGCTCTTTCAAGACCATCTCCCTCAGTCTTCCTACCTTTTCCCACTTTCTCTAACTGCCTCTGTCAACTTTCCCTTTCCCTTAGTGCTCCTCCCTCTCAGCTCTCTACTCCTTTACCTACCTCCTTCCCTCTTGGCCCTTCACTCTTCCTTTCCT
This sequence comes from Pristis pectinata, assembly GCF_009764475.1. NCBI lineage: Eukaryota > Metazoa > Chordata > Chondrichthyes > Rhinopristiformes > Pristidae > Pristis > Pristis pectinata. Next base: position 122,853,054 of record NC_067406.1, read on the forward strand.
TTTAGCTCTCACTCTGCCTCCCACTCTGACCTCCACGTAGTCTTCAGCTGGAGCAACAAAGCCACTGACCGTTGGGAGGAACAGAGCCATGGGTGGCTGCTTTCAGGGCCTCTTCACGATTACTACTCACTGTCCCAGCAAATGTGCCACTTGAAGCCTGTGGCCTAGCCCAGAATCTGGACCACTCCCAGAAAACTTCAGCCTCACTCCCAGTGCTGACTAGTGAGGCCAGTACCAATGAAAAGACCATGTCTCCCTGCTCTACTTCCAAGGCAAGTGACCTGCGTTGCACAGTGTATCACAGATAGGGAGTAGCAATGCATTATGCACCAGCTGTAGCACAGCAATAACACTCCCATCTCCCTACCACTGCACCAAAAGACCTTCGGGAAACCTGAGCACTAAATCTAGTTGACAGTCCTAGTTCATAGGTGTGGATATGCTGCACAGTTGACAGTGCAGTTTTTTGGATGATTCTTCAAACCAAGCCATTTCAGTCCCAGATAATGGGAAGGCGATTTACATTTATATAATGTTTTACATAGTCTCAGGATATCTCAAAATACTTTCTAGCCAAGGGGGTACATTATGAAATGTAGCCACTGTTCTAATGTGGTGCACAACATGCTCCTACAAGTAGTGATCAGAAATTCTTTTTACTGATGTTGACTGAGGAGTAAATATTGGCCAGGACATAACAGGCAAAGCCCAACCTCCCTGCTCCTCTTTAAAATATCGTTGTAGAATCTTGAATGTCAACCTCAGCCAACAGATGGGACCAGGCTTTAGCACAGCATCTAAAGGACACCATCTCTACCAATGCAGCATTCTCTCTGCATTAACCAGAGCCATTAGCCCCTCTACTTGTAGTCGGGTCACTGCAATGAGGCTTGATCCTGTAATTTTCAACTGCTAGGTGAGAGTGCTGTTAACTGAGTCATGGGGAACATGAAAGATTCCATGTAACACACAAAGGAGCTGGAGGAACTCAGTGGGTGAGGCAGCATTTATGGAGGGAAATGGACAGTTGACATTTCAGTTTGAGATCCTTCGCCAGTCCTGATGAAGGGGCTCAAGCTGAAACGTCGACTGTCCATTTCCCTCCACAGATGTTGCTTGACCCGCTGAGTTCCTCCAGTTCCTTTGTGTGTTGCTCCAGATTTCCAGCATCCGCTATCTCTTGTGTCTCAAAGATTCCATGTAGCTTATTTCTGAGAAGAACAGGAGACTCCCAGCCAATATTTTTCCTTCAATCAACGCTATCAAGGACAGGTTATCTAGTCATTATCTCAGTGATGTTTGTAGAAACTCACTGTGTGCCAACTATCCACCATGTTTCTCCCATCAAAACAGTGGCTTCACTTCAAAAGTATTTCACTGGCTGTGAAGGATTATTTTTCAACAAATGTTATGTGCTCCTTTAATCTGTAGTTGGTTCTTGTACAAACTCAACCAAAAACTTTATTTATTTTTTTACTGTGGCCAGGCACCAAATGGGATGTTTACTGTGTGCTGCCTCTGGTAACCTTTCATGGCACTTGGCCTGGCTCTCAAGCACCGCACACGAATGATCCAGTCTGACAAGGTGTTCTGATAATATGAGGAGAGTTTCTCTGTGGGTTAAAATGTTGGTAATGTTCCATTTTATTTCTTCTGTGCCATCACCATAGTTCATTATTGAACGTGGAAATGAATTTCCTTATCTTTTTGAGCTAATCCACACTAATTTACAGGATAAAAATCTATCTATATGTTAATGATGTGGTATGTCAGTTTGTATGCATTTAGATTACACATTTTAAGCATGCCGTGAACTGATTGGTTAGGAACTATGGTAGCATTCTTAGTAATTATATAGCTCAGGGTCTGTACTAGGTTTTATGATATCAAAGGGGAGGCAATTGTAAGACTTACCTTTTGCTTTAACAAACAGTCCATGGCCATTTCACATCCATAAGCTGGATAAAAGACACCGGCCTAGAAGTTGTAGTGTTCTGCTATAGGTGTGTTAAGTGGTGGGTGTGAGGTGTGCTAGTGACCATTTCACTCACGCCTCCATCAGCGGCACTTGGGCCAAAGCCTCAGTGACTACTGGATCTGAATTAAACTTTGTCCTTCACATTCTGCAGAGAACACGAAGAATAGGTGCCATCTCGGAGCAAGGTTGGGGTCGAAGGGTGAGTGGGGAGATAGAGAGGCCCAGATGCGGCTCACATGGGTTGGGTTGACAGAGATGGGTTCTGGAGGGAGGCTGGTCTGCAGGCGGAGGATTGCAGCCAGGGGGATGGTGCCAGTGATTGGCATGGGGGGGCTAGAGGTGGGAGTCAGAAGATCAGGGAAGGTGTATGGTGTTGTGGGTTAGGTTGGCAATCAGGATATGGATCAACTGGGTGTTGTTTTTGTTTGTAAAAGAGGTAGAATGTTTTTGGATGTTTCAGAATCATTCACAACTGGTTTTAAAAAGGTTTAAGAGTTGGCAGCTCCAGCTACGCTTGGGGGTGTGACTCGTTTTTCTCATTTTACAGGCAGAGCTGGTTTAGTCCAAGTGTGAGATGCCCCTCATACCCTTGTGTTGTGCAGGACCTCGCCATGAGAATGCTTCCTGTGGTCAACGCAAGATCCTGCAAGGAGGATTGCTTGAAATATGTTTATACTTACTTCTCAAGGTCAGTGGCCACCAAACAGTGCTGACCACTGACCACAGGATCTGTCTGTTTATCTGAAGGCAGGCCTGAGAGAGTAATGCAGGACTCCGGTTCGAACTTGATCCTCCCAATCATGACTATAATCATCAGGCATTATGTCACGCCTGTTCAGAATCTTATTCAACCTCATTCATAAAAAGTAGCAGAGTCAGTACCAAAGGTTTGAGCACCTGCAACATTTTCTGCTCCACCAGGATATTTGTTACGTACCAGCAACAAAAGAAACACGCCGAGTCATGCATAAGTGTTAGAAACTATTTTATTAGTAACTACTTATGTAACTACTTATGATAATAAGAAAAATAAAAATGTTAGATATTAAACATTAACCCCAAAAACTAAACTCGAAGTGTGTGTGTGGCAAATTCCCAAACTCCAAGTCCAGGAATAGTTTTCAAAGTTCAGTCAGCAAGCCATAAGGTAAAATGTGAGCAAAGGCTTTTGCAAAACCACCATTGACTGAAGAGAAAATGTAGAGAGAAAATAGAGAGTAATTACAAAATCCAAATGTTCCACGATGGAACCCATACAACACCTCAATCACTGATAATCTCCACTGCTTTGTTCCGAAGTATCTGCCACCCTGAAAGGCATTTGAGACGTGGCCGTCCACAGAAATACCTGTTTCCTTCTACAGGTTAATGACAAAGTGGACTCCACTGGATTATTCCAAAAACCCATACGTGGATTGTAGTGACAGACACAGTTATTGTTTTTCATCCATTGATACAGAGACCAGCAGGCAGTGTCTTTCTCTTCCTCTCTCTTTTCTGACTGAACCAAAACGTCAGCACATTGTTACCTTGCTGTTGACGTAAGGATGCCACACACACACACACACACACTACTGTACTATGTCTTAAAGGGACATTCACCAAATAGTAACCTAATCCGTAACATATTGAAGACTCTCTTGCCTAGAAACTGGATGGTGTTGTGCTGTTTATCTCAGCCCTACATGATCCAGAGTCAAAATGATCCAAACTGAATCATGTTGGCAATCATTTCTTGGTGAAATCATGCCAATCGTGAAATTGGACGGGGTACACTTGGTGGCGTTCCATGTCAGTGCACCTGTGGTTACTGTATTGTCAGACAAGCACCCACTGACATCAGCTATGGTCTTATTACGTGGTCAAGCAGGCACAATCGGGCAGAATGGCCATTTTGTTTCTGTTTCTTAGGTTCCATTTCTTGTGTGATGTTGGTACCATGTCCATTTCTTGTGGCTTAAATTGGAGCCCAAAGCTCTATGGAAAACAACAGTCTCAGGAGAGCGAAGAGCACAGTCTATTATATTCTTCCTTCCCTCGCAATTCAAAGGGTTGCTCAGACTAGGAAGCTTTAGAACTGACTGTTTACTGCTCAGATACCACCCACCTTCCTTGGACTGTGCCAGATCTAACATTGAGTGGCTTTCGCACCATCTGCTCGTCACTTGGGTAATTAAAAGAAAATTGCTGGAGACACTCAGCAGGTCAGGCAGCATCTGTGGTGAGAGAAACAGAGTTAACATTTCAGGTTGGTGGCCTTTTGTCAGAACTGGAAAAGAGAGAAAAGAAACGTGTTTTAATTTAGAAGGGGAGAGGTGGAGAGAACAGAGGAACGCTGCTCCTTCTTCACTAAATGGGCTCCTCAATGGTGACACTGCTGACAGCATTCCATTGCCACCGGCTCTGGCAAAGGTGTAACAGTCCACTCAGGGTGGGACAGGGAACTTGGGGCAGAATGCAAGGAACTTTCCATCTGTGAAGAGTCTATTCCCAGAAATTGTTCAGAAACACTAGATCCTACCTCCACCACTCCTGAAACTCAACTGGGCGTTTCATGTTGTGAACTATTCTTGCGTCCTGGTGTAATTTCTGTGTTGTTCACTGAACAGCCTTCCTTTTGGACCATTGCAGGGAAATGACCAAGTAATCCTGGTAGCGCCCATAGTTGGGACTTCCCTGGGCAATATGGTCTTCCCATTGCATTGCTCCTGACAAGTAAGTTCGGATCCCAAAACTGCAGCACCCTCCCTGTCCCCATCAAATGATCACTCCCCAATCTCCCTCCCAGCTCTCTAACACGATGATTGACCAAGTCCCTGTCTCCAATCTGCTGTTCCTTGACCCTATAATCCTCATCATTTAACTACTTGAAACCCAGTCTCTCACGGGAATACGGGACATCACCTTCTCAGTTATTAAGGTGCTCCAGAATTTCAAGGCACCAGTGCCATAAATGCAAATATATCATGATGGGAATGGTAAAGTTACATTTAGAATTATTCAGGCTTTAAAAGTAAATTTTATAAAATCAGTTCCATACTTTAAGGGCTACTGTGTGAAGTTGTACATAGTAAACATAGCTTAGTATTTGAAAATCAAAAAAAGCTGTAGATGCTGGAAATGTAAAATAAAAACAGAAAATGCTGGAAATACTCAGCCAATCAGGCCGCATCTGTAAAAAGAAAGTTAATATTTCTGGGTTAAGTATTTAAATAGTTAATTAAAATATCACTTTCAAGGTTTCGTATTCCCACATTAAGAGAGTCAGCATTTGCATTGGTAATAGAGATTTTTGCTGTTGTTTAATATGTGACCCCTTATATAATGTTTCATGTTGAGCACATTCTCTAATGTTTTCCCCACCCAATACTTTTCCCCAACCTCTTAATAGATTTTGCGGTTGTCCTGTTTCAAGTTCCCCAATAGACTGTTGTCGGTCATGGAACAGATTGAAGTACAACAGTGAGGAAGTTTCAACTTCTGCTACTAGTCAACTTTGACTTTTGGCAGCATATAGGCTTATGCCTTTGTGGCATTTGTCTTTTTTCCAATGTACTGATTTTTTAAGTTCAAGAGGAAACTTTCCAATCCTTTCATCATTCGCTAGGCCACACGACAGGTGAGTCCCACGGCTAGCTGATAAAATGTTCATGAACACTCGATGAGGCCAAGCTCCCCTTTGGGAACTTTCACACCAATTATTCGAGACAGATATCTATGCTGTGATCATTGACTTTTTACAACTAGCTTCCTTCTTCTTCAATTGTGGTGTGGCAGGTCAGTGTGCCCTAGGCCTGACCCCGTCATTTGCATAATGTAGGTAGATGTCATTATCAGTTATGTGGCTGTTTGGGCAACAGCACACACACACCACACACGCACGCACATGCACGTATGCGTGCACACACACACACACGCATGCATGCACACACGCATGCACACACACACACACACATGCACACACACGCACGCACACACACACATACACACACACACACACACACACGCACACACACACAGTGTCCACCACAGATGGGGCCACTACGTTCTGGGCCCTTTGCAGCCCTGATGAGGCGTGGGGTTGATTACCTGCAGGATACTGGAATTGTTGCTACCTCCTGCATTCACCCTGACCACCAGACAGGATTTCTGGTGGTGTTTTCACCTTACCAATCCATCCTTTGACATGATGTTTTATTCTGAACCTCCCAGTATATTTTCCCATTGTGGAGGAGAAAGTTCCAGGTTCCGGCTCCACTGCCCTACCATGGAACTCCCACAATCAAGAATTTTCAATGAGGCATTTTTCACTGATTTCAACAAACAGGTTACTCAGATTATTACCCCACAAAAAAAACAGAAAACCAGAAAAAAATTCTACTCAATCGTATTCCTGCCAAACAAACTCAAAAATGATGGTTCTTCACTAACTGCTATAAGTCATAAAAGTAAAGGTAATCACGTAAGAGACACAGACATTCCAGTACTCGGCCACAGTAACTCCCATTCCTTTTCCACAAGCAGAACGAAACTTGCCCAGCCTTTGACTGCCCTGGATTTAGGGGACTTTATCCCTAGCCAAGTACACTGACAGATCCACATCCACAACCAGCAAAGAACCACTCAGCACTTTGATTAACTTTGCCTATATCACCAAAGCAGCTTATGTAAAAAATAACACATGAAGAGGGACGGGTACCGTTTTCCACTGCTTTGGGATCTGAGGAGTGGAGTCATGGGATCAAATGCACAAGCCGGTAGTTGCCAGGAAGGGCATCTACACAGGGGAAACATAAGCAGGAGAAGGCCACTCAGCCCTTCAAACCTGCCCTGCCATTCAACACAATCATGGCTGATCTGCCCCAGCTTTGAACTCCTCCTCTTTGCCAGTTCCCCATTGCACTCAATTCCTGGTTATTTAGAAACTTCAAATACCTCCACTGTTCTAGTCTCCACAACCCTCTAGGACCAACATAGGTCAGAGCAGCACCCTGTCAATTTTAGGATTGGTAAACATATTTTCCACTGGTGTTCACTCAAGCATCCAGAGTAAGAAAACTCTGGGGGAAACAGGCAAATGATCTGAAGGCTACAGCAGAAATTGGTCCCCTGTATATTTATCCTGGTTGTTTGGGGGCAAATGGATGCAAGACCCTGTCCCAAAAGTTTGTACCATGCACTCCACTTTATGGCGCCATTCACGGAAGCACTGAAGTGTTCTTTGGGCAGTATTCTTCTCTCAGATAACAGCCATGAAAAGTACCTAAACTGCGCGTTCATCAGATTTCCTGTTTGTGGGAATCTGCTGTGTGAAAAAAGTGCCTACCCCCTGGCTAACACAGTCGCAGTTGTTGCCTTTCAGTGTATTTCATTGTCTGTGGAGTGCTTTGGAACTTTTTAGAAAGATGTGATAAGGGCTTATATAAATGCAAGTCTCTTGTTTCCTTTGGCACCCAAGCACAGTGGCAGAAGGATATCTTATAGCTGCTGCCCATTTCCTGTTGAAGTACTTGTTGTTGAATCAGTTGGCCATAATTTAGTTCTGTAAGACAGTCTCTTTCAGTAGGTAAATACTAGGAGATGCAGCGATAATTATTAACAATTGTAATTAGAATTCTTTCTTTTCCCCTCCCCCACCTCCTCCTCTTTAAATAGCTTACTCAACGTTAGCATGCCTTTCCTGGGCAATATAATTTGTAAACGACTGCATAATGAAAGACCAGGAAACCTGAGTTTCCCTTGTCGTGCAAGCTCCCAGTCAGACACACAATCATATCCAACTGTGCTAAATTGTAATTTTTATGTCTGGTTACATTAAATGAGTAAGTTGGTCACCAACACTGGCTCTTCCTTCTTGTCCTGTTGCACATGGAAACAAGCAATAAAAAGTGACCAATGCCATGCTTTTAGTTTATTGGTTATTTCATGTGCGGTTGGAAGCATAGGGTTCATCAGATCACGTGAAAACTCTACTGATGCATACTTCTTGTAACATCTTTGAATCAGATTTCATTGTAGCTTTTTAATTTGGGTTAGAAGCCTCTGTTGTTCCCCTTACTAGTTCTCTTTTCCGTTCTCTTAGTTTGTTGCTTAACATCAATGCACAGCAGTAGAAGTTTCTCTGTCCCAGTAGTCTGAATGTTGCGGATCTATTATAAGGAACTGTCTGAACACATGGCAAAGAAATGCAGATTATGCACCAATTTATGTTTACTGAAATAACCATGTACATGGTTTTCATGCAGCTGCCCTTTACGATCATGTCAGTCATGAACTTGTCTGCCTTACCATCTATGCCATCACTTTTTCATTATGCATAGCATTTGGGCAGCCAAGGTCCTACACCGAACAAAATCTGACAGAGGCCAAGATCTACAAGAACATGGTGGCACAGCTGGTAGCAGCTACCTCACAGCAACAGAGACCCAGGTTCAATCCTGACCTCGGGTACTGTTCTGTGCAGAGTCTGCACATTCACCCTGTGACCACGTGGGTTTCTTCCAGGTGCTCCAGTTTCCTTCCACATCCCAAAGTCGTGAGGGGCGGGAAGTTAATTGAACAGTGTAAGTTGCCGCTACTGCATAGGTGTGTGGTAGAATGTGGGGGTAGCTGAAGAGAATGTCGGGAGAATGCAAAAATTGGATTAATGCAGCTTTAGTGTAAGTGGGTTGTTAATGGTGGGCTGAAGGGCCTGTTTCCATGCTATACCTCCCTATGACTATAACATGATGCATTTACAGTATAAAGCACAAGTAACATACTAATGTGTCCCACAGGACTTCATAAGTGATAGTAAGCAGAACTTGGCACTGAGCCATATAAGAAGAAATTAGGGCAGAAGACTAAAAGGTTAGTCAAAGTTTTATGGAATGTCCCAAAGGAGGAAAGAGGGGAAGAGAGACATAGAGGTTGGTTGGGGTGGAGTTGGAATTGTTTGACAACTGAAGGCATGCTGCCAAAAATAGAACGATTAAAGTAGAGGATGCTCGAGACTAGAGCCGGAGGAACACTAGTATCACGGAGAATTGTCGATCAAGAGGCAGGGAGAACAAACCTGGGCAGAGATCCCCTTGATAATCATCTTAAAAAAAAGTTGTATGTAATGTGAGGGTGTGGACAGGCACATTCCTGGCTTGCGCACACTCTCCCTGTGATGTTAAGGATAAATCTGTGGTCGAGCACCCTGTCAAAAAATAATCAGGTTAAAATTCCCGTGCACAGCCCTGACAGGAAGAGATCACAAAGATAGGGAATGGAGGGTCCATGAATGGATTTGTAAACAAGGATTAGAATTTTAAAATTGAACTATTGGTTAACCCAGCATGGAATTTGGACAAGTCTGAAGATCTGAGGACATTCTGGAGAGAGGATGGTGCCATGGAGCTGGGGGTCATTGAAACTCCTGCAGAAAATAAGACAGGTCAAATCCAGTGGGCAGGAAGATGGAGAAATTAATGTGGAAAAAACATCGTTCAAATAACTAAGCCCATTGTGTATCTGCATGGCATTTTCAACATCAGCGGGGGTGGAAAATTAGCACTGGCAGATCAGTCACCCGTTCTATATGCAGCCCAATTTCCCATTCCTGTGAAGTCAATAGGAGGGGAAAACAGGTGTCCAGTCCACTAGCAGCAGTTTGCATTCCATCTGGTTAATTATCAATGATCCACTTCCAGCAAAGGGACAGAAGCCCAGTCTAAACTAGTTACAGCACATTTGAAGGCAACCTGAGACCCCTGCCAGCTTTGGGGTCATGGTGCAGATCCCACCAGGAAAGATGGGATTGGTTAATTTAAACAGACACAGTGTCCATGTAGGCTGCATTAGGACAGGCACAGTAGTGTAGGGCAGGCACTGTAGTGTAGCAGTTAGTATAACGCTATTACAGCGCCAGCGACCCGGGTTCAATTCCGGCCACTGTCTGTAAGGATTTGTACGTTCTCCCCGTGTCTGCATGGACTTCCTCCGGGTGCTCCGGTTTCCTCCCACGTTCCAAAGACATACGGGTTAGGAAGTTGTGGGCATGCTATGTTGGTGCCAGAAGCGTGGCGACACTTGCAGGCTGCCACCAGAACACTCTACGCAAAAGATTCATTTCACTGTGTGTTTCGATATACGTGTGACTAATAAAGATACCTTATTAATACTATGGGGAAGTGAAAAGGGACTTCATATGTTGGATGGTAGAGGGGAGGGAATGAAACACTTGGAGGAAAGGGATGGAAATGCTGGGTAGATCTGGGGTGGTGGTGGTGGGAGGGATTGTGTGAACCTCAGTGGGAAATTAATGAAGACCCAAACCTTTAGAGCTGTAGTGGGCTGTGAAGTTTGTTGTTTAGAAGCTCAGCACGGCTTTATGCAGGGGAGGTCATGTCTTACAAAAGTGATTGAGTTTTTTGAGGAGGTGACGAAGATGATTGAAGAGGCAGTGGATGTTGTATGTATGGACTTTAGTAAAGCCTTCAACAAGGTCCTTCGTGGTAGGCTGATCCAGAAGATTAAGGCAAATAGGATGCCTGGAGACCTGGTAGATTGGATTCAAAATAGGCTTGGTCGTAGAAGACAGTGGTGGAGGGGTGATATTCTGACTGGAGGTCTGTGACCAGTGGTATTCAGTGCTGAAACCTCTATTGTTTGTGATATATATAAATGATTTGGACAAAAGTATAGGTGGGTGGGTTAGTAAGTTTGCAGGTGACGCAAAAATTGGCGAAGTTTTCAAAGGATTCAGCAAAATATGAACAAGATGGAAATGTGGGCAGGGAAATAGCAGATGGAGTTTAATCCGGACAAGTGTGAGGTGTGGCACTTTGGAAGGTCAAACGTAAAGGGAAAGTATACAGTAAATGGCAGGACCCTTAAGAGTATTGAAGTACAGAGGGATCTTGGGGTGCAAGTCCATAGATCTCTTAAAGGGGCAACACAAGTAGATAGGGTGGTAAAGAAGGTGTACAGCATACTTGCCTTGATCGGTCGGGGTGTTGGGTATAAAATTCAGGAAGTCATGTTGCAGCTGTATAAAACTTTGGTTAGGCCACATTTGGAGTATTGTGTGTAGTTCTAGTCGCCATATTACAGGAAGGATATAGAGGCTTTGGAGAGGGTGCAGAAAAGGTTCACCAGGATGTTGCCTGGATAAGAGATCATTAGTTATAAGGAGAAAACTTGGATTGATTTCTCCAGAGCATCAGAGGCTGAGGGACAATAATTTAAATAAAATTATGAGAGGTATAGACAGGGTAGATACTCAGAGTCTTTTTCCCAGGGTGGAAATGTCAAATAGTAGAGGGGATAGCTTTAAGAAGAGATGGAGAAAGTTTAAAGGCGATTTTCAAGGCAAGTTTTACACAGAGAGTGGTAGGTGCCTGGAACATGCTGCCAGGGGAAAGGGTGGAAGCATTAAAAAGCAATGCTTAAGAGGCATTTAGACGGGCATGAATAGGCAGGGAAACAGAAGGATATCGACCATTCACAGGCAGATGGAATTGGTTTGGATGGGCGTTGAGAATGAGCAACTACAGCAAAGAAATACTCATATGGTGATGAGGATCATGTCCTTGTAATAGAATTGTAAACCACATTTTAACTCAGAGAATTTTGGCCTTCAGGGTGGCCAGTGGCACAGCTGGTAGAGCTGCTGCCTCACAGTTGCAAAGACACATGTTCAGGCCTGGCCTTGGGCGCTGTCTGTGTGAAGTTTGTACATTCTTCCTGTGACCATGTGGACTTCCTCCCACATCCCAAAGACATGCAGGTTGGTAAATTAATTGGCCACTGTAAATTGTCCTTAGTGTGTCGCTGAGTGATAGAAGCTGGGGGGAGTTGGTGAGAACGTGGAGGAGTAAAAAAGGTGGGATTAATGTGGGATTAGTGTAAAGGGGTGGTTGGTGGTTGGCACAGACTGAATGAGCTGAAGGGCCTGCTTCCATGATGTATTTCTCAAACAGCACTGCTTAGTAATATTGTGAGTATTGCTAACAGTGTAGATTAATCCTTGAAGTATGTATGCTTAGATTTATACAGTGTACAATTAAAACATTTATTTAACCTACCTGTAAAGTCCAGGCTTAATAGTGGATATATTGCAAGCCATCTAGACAGTAAGTAGTTTGGGTACAGTCGGTTGTCATGCTCAGTAAAGAGCGGACTGAATCTGCTGGCATCAGCAGAATATCCCTTGCACTCCCTTATAACAAGGTTAATGTCCTTCATATTTGCACACAGTAGAAAATGGATGAACAATCTACTTTCTGTGGCAAGTGTGAAATGTCAATCAAGCATTTTTTTAATGAATATTGAAGTGAGGAAGGCAGCCATTCATCTTGTCAAGTCTCTGTGAAAGAGCAATCCCTCTGGACCCATTCCCCCGATCTCCACTCCAGAGTTCTGCAAATTCTTTCATTTCAACTACCCACTCAGCTCTCCTTTAAACACTTCAAGTGAATCTACCTCATCTACCACTCCTGGTGAACATACCAGACACTAAATGCTCACAGTGTAAAAAGTGGTTTCTTGCGTTACTTTTGGTTCCTTTGCAAATCATCTTCATTCTTTGTCCCCTAGTTCTTGACTCCTCCACCAATGGGAACAGTTTCTTTCTCTCTTCTTGGTCTAGGCCTTCTGTAATTTTTCACAACTGCCTCTGTCCCAAAGAGAGCCATCTTTAATTATGTAGATAAACTGAAGAGCCAAGCTTCTCCAGTTTATCCACATTATTAAAGTGTCTTATCTCTCAAACCATTTTGGTAAACCTCATCTGAGCAATTTCCAAAGCTTTCACATCTGTTCTGAAGTGTGGCATCCAGAATAGGACACAATTCTCCAATTCTACTGAATGAGGTAGTCATAACCTGTGGACTAAAGTCTACATCAATAGTCTGACTGTTCATTGGAATCCATGGTCTTAAAAGAGGTAACATGAGCTTATGTAAATGGATTTTGGTCTCACGTTATTGGATGGAACTTTGCAAACAACTTTTCCAATGCTCTTTGTGGACTTGTGGAAGAGATATTTCACAGCCTGATCGTTCCAGTGAGCTGCAGGACAGATTTTACTGCCACAGGTATCTCCTGGGCTGAGACTTTAATTAGTCATGCACCATATTTGGGAATTGAGGTAACAGGGCCATTCTCCTCTATACTCTAGCAATTTTTTTCCATTTGCATTCAGTGTAGTGTTTTTTTTGATCATCCTAATGATGTCCATTAGAGTCATAAAGTTATACAACATGGAAAATTCTTCCAGGCTATCAAATCCATGCCAACTATCAAGCACCCTTTTACACTAATCCTGCACTAATCCCATTTTTATTCTCCCCTCAGTCTCGTCAAATTCTCCCAGATTCTGCCACTTGCCTACATACTCAGGGCAATTTACAGTGGCCAATTAACTTACCATCCTGCACATCTTTAGGATGTGGGAGGAAACCGCAGCAACTAGAGGAAGGCCATGCAGTCACAGGGAGAACGTGCATGTTCCACACAGACAGCACTGGAGCTCAGGACTGTACCCAGATTCCTGGAGCTACGAGGCAGCAGCTCAAGAAGCTGTGCCACTGTGCCACCTCCTGAGATATACCTTCATGTACAATCTCTGCTGTTCAATAGCCAAAATGTCAGTTGTAGACCAGCTGGTGTAAGGTGCTACAGCTTGTCTTCCATCTGTGAGAACAGATCTTCTTTTCCTGGAAGAGGTGACAAACCCGAGGACCTTGGCTGGTCATAAAACAAGAAAAGGAACAAATAACATTCGCTTTCTGCTGCAAGTTAACCCATTGAGAGCAAGCACCCTGCTACCCAAGTGTTTTGAGGAACAATGATTAGGCCCACTCACAGTCTGTCTGCTTCAGCAGCCATGTTGTCTTCAAAGAAGTTCGAACCATTGTATGGGTTAGTAATCCAGAGCTCATGCTGAAAGCTCTCCCCCATGTCACATTGTGAACTTAACTTCAGTAAACCTGTTATGTGGGCTGGCAACCAAAAATAAGACAATGCAGCTGCAGCTTGTTTGTAAAAACTCAGTTCATTAATTGCCCTGTGGGATGGGGACCTGCCCCTTCTCCTTACCCTGTATGACGTACAGGTCTGGGGCTCCGCAACAAATGGCTGATACTTAATGTCCTTTAAAGTGCAGGTTACTCTGCTGTAAATCAGTCATTACAAAGTAGAAGGCAGTGGCATATTACCACGTTTACAGGGTAGAAGTTGCATCCTGGCAGGGAGATTTGGATGGCTGGTGTCCACAGATGGAATGGGGTGGGGAAGAAAGGCATCAGACCCTGACACAAATGGTTGGGGAAAGTATTGGAGACCTGAGCTGATGGCTGGGTGTGGACATTGAAGTCTGATACTGGTGTAGAGTTGGGGTGGGGAGAAATTGGGGGAAACCTGGCACTGATGGTTGGATGAGAGAGGAATAATGGAGGACTGGTTGGAGATCAGGCGATTGTGGGATGTAGGGTTCAGGGCCTGGGACTTAGAGGATGGCAGGATCGGGAGAGAGAGTTGTGGGATAAGGAGGTAGTTAGGGGATCAGTTCAGTGCCAGGACAAGAATGGGCAGGAAAGAAGTAGGCAGTTTCCTACCAGGCAGTCAATCACAGGCATTGCACCAGGTTGTTCTGGATGTGCCCAAAGATGGATGGTCAGACCAAAGATTATACATGAAGATATGTCTTAGAGGACGGTACAGTGGTGCTGCTGTCTCACAGCTCCAGTAACCTGGGTTCAGTCCTGGTCTCTGGTGCTGTCCAAGTTCACCAACAATGAGACGTCCTTGGTGCTCCAAAAGGAACATTGCATTCTGCATGCAGTGACATGGATATCGTGTCAGGGCCACAGGGAGTACACGGTTAAACAGGAATGATCACTGTTCACTCTGGGAAAGGTTACCTTTCAATTGCATGACCCTGAAAGAAACAGAGTTATGCAGCTGAATTTTTAGACTGAAATCCTTTAAAGTCACTCAGACAGTGGAATGCCTGTTTATGTGGCTGTGAACCTCCTAGTGGTGACTAGTTGTACTCCGGGTTGAGCTGGGCAAAAAGTGCCAAGGGAAGCTCTTGTTGGTTTTGTCCAAATTTCTCTGTAAGATTGGGTATATTGATTGGGTAAATGTGATAATGTGGCATTGACCACAACATTAAGATGTGGAATTACAGAAAAGACTTAAAGGAAGGCCATACCCTTAGCCCAGATCCCTGTGAGGTTTATACTGGGCAGCAAGGCAGGGAGGCAGTTCCTTCAACAGCCTAAAACTTGGTCCCTCTCTTATGTAATGTTAGTTGTTCTCTGCAGAAAAGATGTCCGTTTAGCTACTCTGTGGGCTTTCTGTGATAAAAAGGTTGGAATGAGGCTTCAATTGGGGTGAATGGAGGGCAGGCCCCCAATCGGACAGCCTCCCACTCTCAGCTCTTCCACGTTCACCAACCTGAGCTGGCCAAGCTCCCTGTCTTTGCTGTAATTTTTGGGTTCACTGTGCAGGCTCTGGGGTGTACAGCTACTCTTGTTTTCCTACTGCACTCTTCAATAGAAAGTAAGAGGATTCTGTTGGAGGCTATCACAGCTCCAGTGGAAATATGCTATAACCATGGAGGTTTTTTTTCACTCGTAATCAGGAGGACTTAATCTCAGCTGTCAGTCCAGGAACACAGAGCACAGAGGCAGATGGTGACTGAGGAAGAGCGACGCTGAGAATTCTGTAGAACTGGAAGCAGGTGGAGGAGCTGGAGGGGGTAATGGGTAAACTCCTGCAAAGTACTTCAGCAACAAGGTATTCATGTGTGCTAGCAAATGAATGCAATGGTCATCATTGAAATGGACAAGGGGAAATCTCTATATTTCTTTACAACATAGAAGGAGGCCATTTGTCCCATCGTGTCTGGATCTTAGTGTGTTCCTATTCCCCCATGAATTTACTCTGTAATCAGTTCTCCTCACATTTCCATCAATTCTTGATGAAGTTGGTGATGGCTGTGGCATATTCATTCAGATCCGAAGATGAATCCCTGAATATGGTCCAGTCCACTGATTCAAAACAGTCCTGTAAACGCTCCTCCACCTCCCTTGACCATACCTTCGCAGTCCTCACCACTGGTGCTAGGGTCCTCAGTCTCTGCCTATATGCTGGGAGTGGAAGTACAGCCAGGTGATCGGACTTGCCAAAGTGCGGGCGCTGGATGGCACGGTAAGCATTCTTGATGGTGGTGTAGCAGTGATCGAGTGTGTTGGCTCCATTGGTTCTACAGGTGACATGTTGGTGGTAGTTTGTCAAAGATTTCTTCAAGCTGACCTGGCTGAGGTCCCCTGCGATGATCGGGGAGGCGTCAGGGCATGCTGTCTCGTGACTGTTGATCACGGTGCTCAGCTCCTCCAGTGCCATTTTGACGTCTGCCAGGGGTGGAATGTACACTGCTACCAGAATGATGGTGGAGAACTCCCTCGGCAGATAGAGTGGATGGCACTTGAATCTCCCTCCAGATTCTACCACTAACTTACACCCAGATTCTACCACTAACTTACACACAGTGGTAATTGGCAATTTACTGTGGCCAATTAACCTTCCAACCAGGACATCTTTAGGATGCTGGAGGAAACCAGTGCAGTTGGGGGAAACCGATGCAGCCGCAGGGGCATTGTGCAAACTCCACACAGACAACACTGGGGGAGGTCAGGATTAAACCCAAGTCTCCAATTCTGTGAGGCAGTACTCTGCTATTTGTGCCACCTAAACCCTGAGACCTGATGCCAACCTGAAGGGTAAAATTGACAGCTGTGCATTCCCAGGCTAATTCCAAGGGAGTCCATTGTCAGAGTAAGGGGTACAACATTCTCAAGCTACACTTCCTTTGAATGCCATTCTACTTAAGGAGAATGGGATGATGCTGTCAAACTTACTGTCCATGGGACACCTTTTGACTGATAACTGCCTGGCACTGGAACAGAAACTGTCTGTGCCCATCTGATGCCTAGAAGTCATGAAGTTTGTAACAGTTTACTACCCCTTCTACTCTCCTTCCCTAGGGAGAAATATTTACCAACATAATGCAGGGCAAGCAACTTTCCATTGACTTTTGGTCTATAAGACATAGTTAGCCCTACGTTCACATATGGTCTTTTTTCAGAGGAAAAGAGGAGAAATGGAATTGTAACTGGTGGGATGTTGGGGAGAGTTATGGAATTGAGGTCATGTTGGGCAGGGTGTCTACTTTCCCACAATGTTGCAAAACAGCCTTTGTGTGGTTCTTAGAACCATGCAGAGAGGGCCAAAAGGAGTGCAGTTTTAAAAGTATAAATAAAAATGTAAAGTAATATAAAAACTGTTCAAGATTCTGTGTACATTTTTCTCACACTAAGAGAGTCCAATGAACAGTGTAACAACATGGCAAAATTCTAGGGAGGAGTGTCATCATGCTGATACAAGCTTCGTAGAAATGAAGCAGTGAAAGTTCAAGGTCAATGAAAATGTTAAAAGGAAAAGTCTGCAGAGGAAGTTGCTGCAAGTATTTGCACTCCAGTCTTGTTAGCTTAGTTACAAAAGAGCCTTCAGGATTCACTTCATTCATGCTCCACTCGGCATAACTTCCTCCTTTCGCAAAGCACAAATTGGGGAAGTGGGGAACTGACCTCAGAAGTATTTGGAGCACAATAATTCCTAGTGCTGTTTGCAAGTTTTTGTTACATATCTTTTGTCGTCTGCGAGCCTTATAATGGAATCCTCAATGACACTTACCTTGCGTTGGTCATTAAAGAGAGATTCCTCCCACATATATCCGCTGAGAAGGTACTGCTCCTTCTTCCTCCAGCTTCTGTTGTGACACATATTTTCACTTCTTCTCTGTGATTTCAGTGCACCCTGTTGTGTGGCAGGACTGTGAATGGAGTGGTTCACTTTCCATTGTAGAACCAATCAGATCAGGCGGGTCATAAAATTGCAGGAAAATCCAGAATAGAACTGTCTCTGAGCTCTGACCATTGTACTCACCTGGAATGGAAAGCATTAGCTGGGGAAAATTGATCACAATTACTGTAACACAAGTCAAACTCGAGGAACTATCCTTGAGTTGTATCTATCTGTCCTCGAAGGCATTAAATTGGAACTGAACACTGATCTTGCTCAGGCCATCAGTGGGTAACACTGAACAAAGACCTGTCTTTTCCCCTGAGGAGGAAGGAGAACTTCAATTGTGATTCATCCCAAGGCCACTGTCCAGAAGCTGGAACAGCAAGTGCTGGTAAAAAGCTGGGAGTTCAGCCTGCAGAAATAAGGAAGTAAATTTTAATATCTGAAGAAAAGTTCAAGCAGTACATTTTTTGAAGAAGTTTCGTTTTTGAAAAGGTATGTTTGTCATGGGGTTCATCTGGTAGCTATTCTAAGGGCGTATGTCTAAACACCAGACTATCCTTCTGTGTCTAGTCATAATGGAACAATGATGATGCCTTCATCTACATGTACATAAACAGACACGTACGCACATATGGACTGACACACGCCCTACAAAAAGCCACATACGGTATATTCAAATACACACACAACTGCATTTGCACACAGACACATGCACACAATCGTGTGCACACACATACAACCTCACGCACACACCACATGCACACACGCACCACATGCGCACACACAACTGCATGCACACACACACATAACTGCATGCGTACACACACACACAACTGTGCACACACACATACGCACACACAACTGCATGCACACACACACATACAACTGCATGCGTATACACACACACACACACACACACACACACACACACACACACACACACACACACACACACACACACACACACACACCAGTAAAGCTCTAATACCCACAAATACTTGAAGCCAACTATAGCCCCGGCTGGAAGCATTTAGACCAATCCTGGATCAGTGCCACATTTACCGATGCCTTAACCTGCTAGGGCATGGTGGATCAAAAGTATTCAAATTTTAATCTTATTACTATTTTGAGATTGTTTTAGAGCTGGCGTTCAGCTCCAAAAAGTGTTAAGCATATTGATGATCATGTTCTGTGTGTCTGTGTGTATTAGGTGCTGGCTGCTTCTACATCAGCAGTCTGCTCTAGCAGTCAGCTTGGACTGTGCTGTGTTGTAAAGTTTCTTCTGATGTGAAGTGAAGCAATCTGGCTGCCCACTCCCTGCTGATTTGTAATACTAAAGGGCTTTGTTTCAGTGCCATTTTGGGCCCTAGCCTCAGAAGTGTTGGATCATTTTTGCTGCTCTGTAATTTGTGTCATGGCAGTTATGGTGTAAACCTAGAAAACATGTGACAACTGTATCAAAAATATTTTGTAATAATGAACAGTCTACATTTTGCCATTGCTATCACCCTCCTCCACATTTCACTGCAACAGCTGAGGTGTCCACTTATGTGCCTGCAAAAATAAATGTGATCAGTAGTGAAATAGAACTTGTTATTGACTGTTAAAGATTGAATATGAGCGGGGGAGGGTAAATCTGGCCTCTATTTAATGGGCAGCTTGTGGAGAAGCAGCTCACCACTAATAAATAGCCTTCTCCTTACTGGCTGTAGGCAGGGAAGCATTACAATTGTGCAGACTGCAGCACACCAAATGTGTTTGGCTTTGAAGAAATAATGTCAGATGCGGTTTGGGTTGTAGGGTTTGTGTTTCAGTTAGGGGAATAATAAACAGGTACTGGTCTGATTTTCTATTTTGTTTTAAGAAAGGAATTTGCCCTGTATTGACAGCCAGGCAAGCAAAGTGTGCTGTTCACAGGTCAGCTGTGGGCTGAGTTCTTGGTGTGTGAACAGGAGCCTGTGGCAGAGGTAAATGTTCCAGTACTTGGCTGGACTCTGGTAAGAGCCCATGAGCAAAGCTCTGAGGGGACTGCAAGTGGTTGTTTTAACTCTTCAGCTAAACAGCTTCCAGCTGGCAGAGCAGGAGTCCAGTCCCATTACCTCAGACTATCTTTGATTGAATCCTGTTTCTCATCATGTCAGCTGTGAAAACGCCCTGACCTATCTATGAAGTTATATCCTAAATCACTTATTCTCATTTTTACAAAACCAAGTACTGTAAATCCTCGCCGATCAGACACACTTGTGTATAAGGCTTTAACTATTTTAGAGTTTTTGTTATAAAAAGCATGTAGGTTTCATTTGGTGCAAACATCTGCTTTTGAAAGTCTTTGAAAAACCATGCATGTCATATGTAACAAATATCAAACCTGCATCTGCTGAATGACTGCCAGAAACTCAGCCATTATTTGACCAGAATTTAAATCCCCTACAAACTTAGGAATTACATCTGATCCAGCAGAAGAGGCAGTCGTATACATGGATGGAATTAAAATGTGTAGGAATGCCATCCTACTGCTGAGAACAGGAGAAATAGAAACAGGAGTAGGGCATTTGGGCCCTTGCACCTGCTTTGTTACTTAAAAGGCCATGGCTGTTCTTTTACCCCAATGCCATTTTCTTGTACTTAAACTGTATCCTTGATTCCTTTAATATCCAAAAATCTATCAATCTGCAGCCCACTTGGATAGGGAATTCCAAAGATTTGCTGCCCCCGGTTAAAAACTCTTCTCATTTCAGTCTTATGATCTCTGGTTCTGGGCAACCCACCACAGGCAAAACATCGTTCCTTCACCTACTCAGTCAAGCCCATGAGTTAGCTTCTCATTCTTCTAAACTCTGACCCATTCTTTATAATCTCTCCTCATGTAGCAATTCACCCATCCCTGGAAACAATCTGGTGAAACCTCTGCCACAATTAGGGAGAGCAGACCTGGTATAGTGCATTGCAAGTACTGTCTGAACAGGGCACTATAAAACTGCAGTAAGACTATTTTTTGCTGCTTGACTCAAATCTTATAAGAAAGACCAGTCTACCATTAGTTTACCATTTGCTTGCTGAATCTGCACAGTAACTTCCAGTAGTTTGTGTACAAGGATATCTAGGTCTCTCCAAACCAAATACTTTTCGGTTTCTCATCATTGAAAAAAATATTCTGCTTTTCTGTTTCCTTCCACTAAAGTAGACAACCATATGTCTTTCCACACTATATTCCATTTGCCATGACCTCGCCCATTCACTTCTCTGCCTATATCCCCTTAACACCTCCCTATATCTTCCTCACAACTCACTCTGCTGCCCAGCTTTGAAGCATCAGGCTGTTCAAGCTTTCATCGTGAATGTCATTGCTTCCAAATCCAGTAAACAGTTTGCTCTGTTGCCCACTTCTCTTCCAACTGCACAAATACAATAATACAGGCATACATCATAGGCTAGAAATTCTTCCACATAATGCAACAATGTGGTGCACCATAACAAAACATTTAATTCTGTATGAATGAGTGGTGTGGTTCCCAGAATTCATTCTAGATCCTCCGAGTGTATGATGTATATGTGAATTAGGACCACTGACCCTGCAATGCACATGATCACTTGTGCAAAATTCATTTGTGCATCTGAGGCTTTAATTGGCAGAGGACATTCACACCCAAAGCCACCTTTTCCAAGAGAGCCAAGGCCTGCTTCTGCATTAGTTAAAGGGAACTGGCCTTAACCAGTCCATAACCACAGAGTTTGAAGGTTGTATCTCCAAACCTCCTCTCCAGAACCCCGTTGTGGAGCATGTTTATGGCCCTCAGTGCCCTATCTGCCCAGCACAGCCCCCATCCCTGTCCTTCCGCAATCTTCTTATAACTGCAGCTGTGCATCACTAGATCTTCTCCTTTTGAGAGTATATCTCTGCCCCACTCCCTTCAGCGTAAATTTCACACTCTAGGAATTGTACAAGAAGCAACAGAGCAGACAGATTTCTAAGGATTAAAACAGTACACTGAAAATTAAAGTAAAAGGTATAATTTGAGTCAGAGAATAGACAACTGAACATTTTGTCAGAGCAGAGTTATACTGTGTGTCTCCAAATAAAGGGACCACAGCCACTTGTTATACAGGGGAAGGTTCTGGGGTAAAGCGAAGGAAAGCTGAGGTGCAGTGAATAGATACAAGGAGCAGTGGCCTCCTTTCCTTCCCAATCTGTGGAAAGACCCTGTCGCAGGTGGGGTAGTTTGGGAGGGCGGATCATTGATTAGCCTCAGATCGTATTGCTTCAGATTGAGTGGGCAGGGAGGATTGCTGGCGGGCTCTCAGCCTAATGAGGGCTAATTTTCCTAACAGAATGTGCAATTTTCTTGGGTTTAGGTTGGGGTCTGTTTGCAGGGACATTGCTTGAATCATCCATCACTGTCTCTTCTTTTTTAAAAAGCTTTGGAGAGAATCCTTGGGCTAATGAGTGACAACAGTCTGAAGGAAATGATAACAAAATGAATACTTTGTCTAATTTGCCTACTCATTGCACTTGTGGGTAGTAAGTGTGGCACCTAAGTTCCTATCACGGCCAGCAGGCAAAACCTATCAAAAGGCCATTGTTTCTTTACCAAACAGATTAAAGAAAAGGTTCTAAAAATAAGTATGATATTGGGGTTTATCAGCAAAGTGCACAGTGTTTGGATAAACTGCAGCAGACTTGAGAAAAACAACTTGACATATGGCTGCAAATGACACTTCCGATTTCATGAGCTGTAAACCAGGGCCTGATTAATGGGATGTAAGGAGAGTTGCAGAAATACTTTTATCCCCACAGATGTCGATGAATTAGTTGCTAGAGACAAAAAAAAGGACTTTTGTTTCAAATGGTTCTAAGAACAAAACACAAAGTTCAGCCTTCTGAGGAATAAGAAGCAGGCAGGTGATTAAAATGGCATTGAGTGGTTGAGGATTTCAGTGCCAATTGCAAGTAAACAGCTGATTGGGCAGTGCCGCCCAGTGTGGGAGCCGCCAATCAAACCTGCCAGTCAGGCACAGAAGGCTGACCACAGGAAGTATACTCCTGGATGCCCAAACAATGTCCCAGCTCCTCTTTTCCAATTACAATTGCTTCGGGTGAATTCCCCTCACCAACACCCCCCCATACCTCCATCTACAAGTTTTATTACACCTTAAAAAGGATGTTGGAATGGCACAAATGAGTTGAGACAGACATCACTTTGGATTTTGTGTCACTGCGTCAAAATACATTTGTCATGGTTACGAGAGACCAGAGCTGGACTTGGGAGGGTAGATTAAAGAACAGGTTCTAAAATTAAGTATGATACTGCGGTTTTATCTGCAAAGTGCAGCCTGAACCCAATACAAGCTGTGGAAGAGGTGTGAGTGGGAGCTCAGCCTGGAGTTGGGAATGGAGTGATTGGTTGAACATTGAGACAGGCATTCTGAGTGTTGGGTTTGAAGGGAAAGAGACTAGCTGCGGGTTGGGGAATGGCTGGAGAACATGAGGTGGTGGGTGTTGGTGAAGGGCCCGAGTGGGGAACTGAGAAATTAGCTTAAATATTTACTTATCTTGCAGATCTCCCGGGTTGTCCCTAGAATGCCCAATAATGGGTTCCTCCTGGTCCAAGTTCTTCCGCAGTTCTCCAACAGGAAATGGTGTCATCATGTGTGGCTCTGTCACAATTTTCCAAGCGACACAAAACAATCATAAGTAATTTTCCGTACCAGATTACTGAAGGAAAACCTCTTCAGGCAGTTGAGTTTCCAGTCATATTCACCATATTGCTGGGGATAGTGCCTTTGGCTCTCCAGCTGCCGAAAACATGCTCCATCTGAGGTAGTGATTCCCACTGGGACACGGGGGGGACCTATAATGGCTTTCACTAAAGCAGTACCTTGATTTAAAAATTTTCCTCTGTGTTTTCAAATGGCCTTGCCTCTGCTGTTCTCTGCAGTCTTCTCCAACCCTGTGCTCCTCCACTTCTGTCCTCATAAGCATCCCAAGATTTAATTGCCCCACTATTACTGGCCACTCTTTCAGCTGCTAAGGCCCTACACTTGGAAATCCAACCCTAAACCTCTGTCCTACTCCTTTTCCTACCTTTTAAGATGCTCTTTAAATCCCATCTCTCTTTGACCAAGCTTTTGGCCTTTTGTCCTGGTATATCCTTATGTGCTTTGAATATTTTGCTCTGTTAAAAACACTGCACAAATATAAGTTGTTTACTAATCTTTGTCACTTAAATGAGGCATATAGTTAAAAGCCCACAAGTTAACTTCTATTAAAGATCAGACTTAAAAGTTTTCTTTAAATTAAGTGTGTCCCTTTTATCCTGTATCAGTGTAGTTTTGTGTCAAATATATTCTCAGAGTGTGATGATGTTGGATAAATCATATTTCTTGCCCATCCCTAGTGACCTGGACTCTGATGAGGCAGATTTGAGAAAGAATTATTCTGGAAAAGTCCTGCTTAACCCAGGGTTGGAAGTTCTTGCTTGTGAAAGCGGCAGTCCAAATCGGAACTTGTTGTATTCCCCAGTTTTATTTCTAGATGAAAATCAGGAACAGTTAGCACTGACTGCCAGCCCTCAGCTCCCAGTTTGCACAAAATGCAGTAAGGCATATGCATGCTTCTGAAAATGCTTCAAACTGGCTCGTAATGACTAATCTGGTATTGTGTGAGGGGGAGGAGGTGGGGGAGGAAGGGAAGATGCAACATCAACAGTGGCTGTTAATTGAACAACAACATTCTTTGTTCAAAAAATATTTAAACAAAGATTAACAGACAGAGAGAAATAAATGAAAGGATGTTAAAGTAAATGATGGTGGTTTATTTTTAATTAACTATACTGAATGTGAAATTCTTCTTTAGTCAGGTCCTTTCTCGAGTCAATCTCAAGTGTAAGTGCTGGTATTTTTACCAAAGGGTGCAGTTTTATTTGCAGGCAAGACTCGATGTTATCAGAGTTTTTCTTAAGTGGGTGGTGGTGAGATTTATTTTTAGGGAGGTCTGCCCCAGGCTACTTTTTAGCAGAATCGCCAACTTATTTTCTTCAGTTGCACTCTCAGTATAAAGCATGGCAGTGAGGCAAGGGGTTAAATGCATTGAATTTCATTTGTAATGTTGCTCCTTAAAGGCAAAATTGTGGGAGGGAAGAAGAATTACCTTCAAAGGCAACAAAAGTGCAGAGCAAATCTGGGGGATTGCTATCACCATCCTGGGTTGCAACAGTCAGGATGTTGGGCCATGCTTTTACCACTGCATTACCTGACGTATTGTGCTTCGAGTTTGCTGAGGTGGTGCTGATTTTTTTTATTCCAAAATAAACCTTATTCATCATAAAAAACAAACTATATACAACAATAAAACAGTGTAAACCTTTACATTTGTGTACAGATCAATCATTAGTGTTACCTTTTAATATAAAAAAAACAGCACCAATGCCACTTGTGTGGCTCCCTGGGGTGCTACCCCAATCCCATATTTACAATATTTAAGGGGCTTTCTCGCCTGACCCCGCCCCTCCCTCTCCAGTGGCAGAAGAACCCTAAACTGTAGTCCTTCCCCACCGAGCCCTTGCTTTGGCTTCAGTCAGCTTCAGTGCGTCCCTCAGCACGTACTCCTGCAGCCTGGAATGTGCCAGTCGGCAGCATTCCCCTACGGACATCTCGCAGCGCTGGGAGACCAACAAGCTTTGGGCAGACCAAAGGGCGTCTTTTACCACATTAATGACCTTCCAGCAGCAGTTGATGTCCATCTGTGTGTGTGTCCCCAGGAACAGCCCGTAGATCAGAGAATCCTCTGTTACACAGCTGCTGGGGATGAAACGTGACAAGGACCCTTGCATCTTTCGCCACACCCTCCTCGCAAAGGGGTGGGCGATTGTCTCGTCCCCAGCGCAGTCCTCCCAGGGGCAGCGCGCACTGGGACTGATGTTTCGATCATGCAGGAAGGATCTGACTGGGAGGGCCCCTCTCTCCGCCAGCCAAGCGAGGTCTTGGTGCTTGTTGGTGAGTTCTGGCGATGAGGCATTCTGCCAGATGGTCTGGACAGTCTGCTCCAGGAACCACCCCACTGTATCCATTGAGTCCTTCTCCTGCAGTGTCTGCAGGATGTTCCGTGCTGACCACTGCCTGATGGACTTGTGGTCAAGGGTGTTGGTCTGGAAGAACTTTTTCATGAAGGACAGGTAGTGCGGCAACATCCAGCTGACTGGGACAATGCGCGGCAACAGGGCCAGGCCCATCCTTCACAACACCGGGGACAAGTAGAACCTTGGCACGTAGTGACACTTGGTGCCCACATACTTTGGTTCCACACACAGCCTGATGCAGCCACAGACGAAGGTGGTCATCAGGATGAGGGCGACATTGGGGACACTTTTGCCCCCCTTGTCCAGGGACTTGTGCATGGCAACCCATTGGACCCGCTCCATCTTGGATCCCCAGATGAACCAGAAGATGGCACAGGTGAGTCCCAAGCCAGAGGAGCGAGGAACAGGTCACACCTGCGCCAAGTAAAGCAGCCCTGAGAGCACCTCACACCTGATGACCAAGTTCTTCCCAGTTATTGAGAAGGAGCGCCATTTCCACAGTCCCAGTTTCTGCTTTACCTTCCCAGTCTGCTCCCGCCAATTTTTGTTGCACGCCCCGGCCCCTCCAAACCAGATCCCCAGCACCTTCACGTAGTCAGGCCTGACGGTGAAGGGGATGTTGGATCGGTCAGGCCAGTTGCTGAAGAGCATAGCCTGGCTCTTTGCGCGGTTAACTCTGGCCCCTGATGCCAACTCAAACTGGTCACAGACACTGGTCAATCTGCGAACTGACCTTGGGTCCAAGCAGAAGATGGCGATGTCGTCCATGTACAGGGAGGTTTTCACCTGGGTGCCCCCGCTGCCTGGCAACGTCACCCCTCTGATGCTCTCGGCCTTCCTGATGGATTTGGCAAAGGGTTCTATACAGCACATGAACAAGACAGGGGAGAGAGGGCAGCCCTGCCTGACTCCAGACTTAATGGGGAAGCTGTCTGTTTCCCACCCATTGATTTGGACTGTGCTACTGTTGTCTGTGTACAGTAGTTGGATCCAATTCCTGATTCCCTCCCCAAAGCCCATTTTGGACAGCACGTCCAACATGTACGTGTGTGATATCCTGTCAAAGGCCTTCTCCTGGTCCAAGCTGACCAGGCAGGTGTCCACCCCTCTGTCCTGCACGTAGGTGATGGTTTACCTGAGCAGCACAAGGCTGTCAAAGATCTTCCTGCCAGGTACAGCACAGGTTTGGTCTGGGTGGATCACCTGTCCCAGAGCAGACTTGACCCTGTTGGCGATGGCCTTGGACAGGATCTTATAATCCACATTCAACAGTGAGATGGGTCTCCAATTTCTAATGTCCACCCTCTCCCCTGTCTGCTTGTAGATGAGGGTAATGGTGCCCTTCTTCATTGATTCTGACATGCTGCCAGACAAAAGCATAGCGTTGTACACTTCCAGCAGGTCCGGGCCCATCCAGTCCCACAGAGCCGAGTACAACTCCGCTGGTAAGCTGTTGCTTCCGGGAGTTTTATTCGAAGCAAAGGAACGGATGGAGCCAGTCAGCTCCTCCAGGGTCAGTAGCTGGTCCAGACTCTCCTGCTTGCTGTCATCTAAGACTTCCATGATAGAGGACAGGAAGTTCTGGGAGGCTGTGCTGTCTGTGGCCTTTTTGTCGTGCAGACTGGCATAGAAGAATCTGCAGATCCTTAATATATCCATCTGCAAGGATGTTACTGAGCCGTCCTCTTCCTTAAGGCTGTGGATCACAGAACTCCCCCTGTGAACCTTTTGGAAGAAGAAACGTGAGCACGTCTCATCCTGCTCCACGGACCAGACCCTGGATCGGAAGATAATCTTGGAGGACTCGGAGGCGTGAAGCTAGGCTTGCCAGTTCTTCGCCTCTCGGAGGTCTTCCCTCATATCCACCCCCCTCGACTGCAGAAGGAGAAGTTGCTGCAGGTCTGTCTGGAGTTGGCACAGTTCTCTCTGACTCTGTCTTGCTTTCTGGACCCCTCTACGGATGAAGAACCTCTTGATGTTCTCCTTTGTCACTTCCCACCAGTGCACAGGGGAGTCAAAGAAGGGTTTCACGGTTCTCCAACCTGCATAATCCCTCTTTAGTTCCTCAATGCTCTCTGGGGTCAGCAGCTTGACGTTCAACTTCCATGTCCCCCTGCCTGTCTTCTGGTCCACCTGTAGGTGACAGGAGGCTCGAAGGAGACGGTGGTCAGAGAAGAACACCGGCCTGACGTCGGTGGATCTGACCGTGATTGGCTCCGGCACGAAGAAGAAGTTGATCCAGGACCAGGCTGAGCCATCCAGCCTCAACCAGGTGTGTTGCAGCTGTGCTCTGCCTGCAGGGGTGCTGAAAGCATTGCACGACTTGGCATCTTTAACCGTTTCCATTAGGAGTCTGGAGGTGCCGTCCAGTCTGCTGTCGGCACTGCTGGATCATCCAGCCGCATCGATGATGCGATTGAAGTCACCGGCCAGAACGACCGGCTGGGACGTTGCCAGCAGCGGTGGGAGCTGCTGGAGAACAGCCAACCGCTCGCTTCGCATGGGCGAGGCGTACACGTTAATTAACTGGAGTGGAGTGTTCCAGTACATCACATCTGCCATGAGGAGCCCCCCCCCCACCACCTCTTTGACCTTGGTGATTGAGAAGTTGCCCCCCCACATCAGAATCCCCAGGCCAGAAGCATGACAATCATTGCCCCTCCACTGACCACACCGACAGTCCATGGGACTACCATCGCGACCCCCTCCAATAGTTGTGGAGGTGTGGCAGCCCGCACTCTTGCAAGAAAGTCACACCTGCCTTGACCTTGGCGAGGAACTGCAAGGCGTTAACACATCGCGCAGTGCTCTTCACACTGCGCACGTTTAGGGATACCAGTTTTATCTCCATGGATCTTTTGGAGTTCTGTACCAATCACACAGTCCCTTTTCATTTGTCCTGGGCCCTCATGCCCACAGCTTTGGTGAACTGCATCACTGATTCCAGGTTCAGATATTGGGAGTGGTCTTCCCCTGGGTGTGGGGTTCCTTGTGGCGAGGCTGGTGGAGTCTCTGGGGGGGGGGGGGGGTGGAATCTGTCTGTGCCCCTGTCCTTTTCTCTGGTGGTCCAGTTTCTTTCATCTCCCGGTGCTGGGCTGCTGGGCTGCATCGGATGCAGCACTGTTCCTGGTCTCCCTGAGCTGGGGGCCGATGCCCTCTGTACTGCTCCCAGTCTCCCTTTTCCTTGGGAGTTATTGGCCCATTGAACAGTTTGGTTACTGAATATTTCTGAGTGATGTCAAGCCCCACACCTCTGACATTGAAGAGTTAGTTGGTCACTATGACTACAAGATTGTTGTCTCAGAGCCTTTTAATTACTTCATAGGAGGAGCATAATAGTGACCTGGTAGTGACCTCCCCCTCCTCCATTCTGCCTCTTTGAAGGGTCAGATACCATTTATGCAAAATAGACTGGGGCCCAACTAAAGTATTATTTCAACATATATTGCATGGTGTGGTTTGGAGCTCAGAACTTACCATGCCAGCACTTTCAGAGCATAAGAAATAAGAGCAAGAGTAGACCTTTCAGTCCTTCAAGCCTGCCCACTGTTCAATAACATTGTGGCCAGCTGATGATTAGTCTGAACTGCACTTTCCTCCCTGATCCCCATAATCATTTTCACCCTGCAATCCAAAAATCTATCAGCCTCAGCCTTTAAAAATTCCAAGGATCTAGAACCTTCTGAGAGAAGAAATTCCTCCTCATCTTGGTGAACGGCTGAAGCCCTTATATTGAGACTACGCCCCTTAGTCCTAAATTGACCTACCAGGGGAAATACCCTCACAGTGTCTACCCTGTCAAGCCCCATCAGAATCTATATATTTTGGTAAGATCACCTTTTGCTCTTCTAAGCGCCAATAAGCATAGGCCCAATATGCTCAATACTTCCTCATAAGACAACCCTTTCATCTTGGGAATCAATCTAGTGTGTATTCTTTGCCTCCAAGTCAAGTATACTCTTGATATAAGATTTAGGGTAAGGGGTAAGAGATTTAGAAGGGATCTGAGGGGGACCTTCTTCACCCAGAGAGTGTTAAGTACCTGAAGTCATTGTCTGAGGTAGTGGTGGAAGCAGAGTTACTGACAGCATGTAAGAGGTGTCTAGATTAACACTTGAATTGCCTGAGCATATAAGGCTATAGGCCAAATGCTGAAAAATGGGACAAATATAGATGGGTGTCCACTGGTTAACATGGATATGGGAGGGCCTGTTTCCATTCTGTATGACTCTATAATTCTGTGACTCTGAGGAGTAAAACTATCTGCAGTTTGATATCACCAATGCCCTGTTCAGATGGAGTAAGACTTCTCTCTGTCTACACTGCATCCACTGCCAATATTTGATTTGTATTCAGAATTAGAATCAGAATCAGGTTTATTATCAGTCTTAAATGACGTGAAATTTGTTTTACGGCAGCAGTACAGTGCAAAGACATAAAAGAACTATAAATTACAAAATAAATAAATAGTGCAAAACAAAAGGAACAATGAGGTAGTGTTCATTGGTTCATGGACCGTTCAGAAAGCTGATGGTGGAGGGGAAGAAGCTGTTCCTGAATCATTGAGTGTGGGTCTTCAGGCTCCTGTACCTCCTCCCTGATGGTAGTAATGAGAAGAGGGATGTCCCGGATGGTGAGGGCCCTTAATGATGGATGCTGCCTTCTTGAGGCACCGCCTCTTGAAGATGTCCTCGATGGTGGGGAGCGTTGTGCCCATGATGGGGCTGGCTGAGTCTATAACCCTCTGCAGACTCTTGTGATCCTCTGCGTTGGAGCCTCCATACCAGGCTGTGATGCAACCAGTCAGAATACTCTCCACTGTACATCTATGGAAAATCTCATACCAATTCTCCTCAAACTCTTAACCAAGTAGAGCCACTGGCTACTTACTTGCTATAACTGCAAAGGATCTTTCTGTGTTTCATGTACGAGGATACCTGTATATCTCTCAACACCAGCATCCATTAGTCTCACACCATTTAAATAATAATCCTTTCCATTCATCCTACCAAGTTGGATAATTTCACACTTCCCCACATTATACTCCAGCTACCATCCTTTTGCCCACTCACAAAAAGCTAAAAATATTTCTTTGCAGACCTGTTGGGCTTGGAATTGCTTCTTCTGGTGTTAAACCAGCATTGTGTTCACCCTGATGCCTCTGTGAAAGTTATGTAAAGGCTAAATTCTTCAGTTGTGAGATTCACATGACAGCACTCTCAGGTGTCTTTGCATAATGCCTCACTGAAACTGACATTTCTTACAGCTGCCTGCATTTAGACTCACAGGTGGGATCGCTGCACCCAGCAATGTAAACAACATTCTGCCGGCTACAGAGGAGAGTGGCCGCTGAATGAATTGACCCTGCAATGGAGGCAGAGAGATGGGAGAGTACTCCCAGGGGATCAGAGGGACATTGACAAGCTGGTGAAGAATAATGGGTGCGTTCTTGGTTCCAGGGGACCATGAAGACTTAGTGGCATAGAGTTGATACCTTACAGCTCCAGCATTCAGTCCTGACCTCCGGTGCTAACTGTGTGGAGTTGCAAGTTCTTCTTGCGAAGGTGTGTGTTCCCCCGGGTGCTGTGGTTGCCACCCACATGTCAAAGGCATGAAGGTTGGTAGGTTAATTGGCCACTGGAAATTGTCCAGGGCTTGTAGGTGAGTGGTAGAATCAAGGACAAATTGATGAGACTGTGACGAAAATAGAATGGGACTAATGGAAATGGGTGCATGAAGGTTGGCAAGGACCTGGTGGGCTGAAGGGCCTGTTTCTGTATAGTATGACTCTGACTCTCATTACGAAGACTCTCCAAGACTAGATTAAAATTCTACCGCCATAAGCTTCCCAGGAAGATGTCTGCAAGGACATAAGGGTAGTCTATGAATGACTATGCTTTGGGGTAAATTGCAATGCAGGCAAATGCCTGTGCCCGTTCTGTCTGCTCCTGTGGGCTGACAGAAAAATACCTGAACTCTCCTCGCCTTGATTGTGGAGTTTGGGTGATCTAAGGTTAGGAAGGTTAAAGTAACCATGATCCTGAGTCCCATGGGTAAAGCAGTCTCGACACAGATGGGAGACTATATTTGAGCTTGCAGGATGCCACAAATCTCAATGAGGACAGCAACTTATCCATTGGCCCTTAAATAGCATGGTTTCGGGTGGCATAAGGTTAGTAAAATGTGGTTATTTCTGTTGTAAATACGAATTGTTACTTTTGAGGTCAGTGAGGTTGAAAATCTCACTGCAGATGAATTTTGCATGTTACACACCTGTAGACATCATCAGGAGGAGTACTACACCAGAGAAGAGATGTCAGATAAATCAAAATACCGCTGAATAACCAGGAAGCACCAAGAGTCTTAGAAATGTGCATGGAATTACTCTGCTCCAGGTTAATCCAATTTTCAATGGCAATGTGCCTTTTCTTGGGAGTTATGTGAATGGATTTATAGACCTTAAACTTATCTTTATCCCATGTATATGTTTCATTAAAATTAATATGTGCAGGGGGCAATACTTGACCTCTTAGGGAAGTAATAAAGAGATCATGTAATTTTAAAAATACTTATAATTGAAGGTCATTACACAGTTGTCTGTAATACTTATAATGGAGAGCATTGCACTATTGTCTATCACTGCCAGCAGATGTTGGCATGGAACAGGCAACTCAAGTCATTCAATTGTGGGACTTAGTGACACCGACATAAAGAAGCACCAAGCAAGGCAAAGTCTTTTACTTTCAATGATAAGAGCAAATGGGGGTTCTCAAGTGGGTCACCATTTCAAACCTCCAAGGACAGAATGCCAACTTCTCAGGAGTATCTTGCAGATTCCAGAAATTAAAGATAAATCTCCTGGAGATTGTAAGAGAACAGCACTGAGGCAATGAAGAAGTAAGGCATTTCTCTGTTTTTTTTATGTGAACAATTTCATCTCTATTAGTTGTAAAAATATTACACACATGCAAGTGGCCTTTTGTTGATGTGGCACTTGGAGACAGCAGGTCATGTGATGAAACCTTCAAGAATGTGTCCAACCAGAGTTAAAAGTACCAATCCTTAGTCAGATTCCAGAGGCTTTAGTTTCATTTATCTGTTTAGATAGAAAAAACCACAGTTTAAAATCTCATTCAAATGACATTACTTCCAGCAATGTGGTACTCTGCTCAGATACATCAGTATAGAATTACACTCAAATCTTAGAGTTTGCGTTGACCCTGACATCCTATTAGTATGTGAGTGGTTACCAACAAAGGCTGATAAATATTTTAAAATAACAGTATTAGTGATATTCTTCAGTAGAGTGCCCATGGGCTTCTTTATGTTAGTGAAAGTACAGGAAAACAGACAGGTGGAGTTATGAACGTGGCATTCTTTACTGAAGGTAGTAACTCACCACTAAACTACAGTGGCTGGTACAGCAACTCATCAAGATCGTACTATGTAATATACTCAGTTCTTAAAAGTACCCTGCACTTAGACACTGCCCCGCTTC
The DNA here is from genome assembly GCF_009764475.1 of Pristis pectinata. Taxonomy (NCBI): domain Eukaryota; kingdom Metazoa; phylum Chordata; class Chondrichthyes; order Rhinopristiformes; family Pristidae; genus Pristis; species Pristis pectinata. The sequence continues at coordinate 122,886,448 of NC_067406.1, forward strand.
CCCTTTAAAAAAGAAATAAACCCATACAATCTATCAACTTCTTATACACATAAAGCTGTGTAATTGGTTAATTTTTTATTGATTAATGCAAAGGGTGTGGCTATTGGTGGTAATACCAGGATTTCTTGTCCATCCCTAATTACCCCTGAGTAAATGTTCCTGTTGATCCATCCATGGGTCTGGAATTAAATAAAGAACAGTTCGGATAAGGACAGCAGATTTTTTTTTCCTGCAACACATAAGTGAACCAGATGGATTTTTATGACAATCTGATAGTTTTGTGGTTACTGTAGAAGAGATGAGCTTTTTTAAAAACTCCAAGTTTATTTAATTACTTGAATTTAAATTCCCCAACTGCCTTGGTGGGATTCAAACCTGTGCCCTTGAATCAATGGTCCAGAATCTGATCCAGTAGCTTCACCATCACATTACCAAAGCTGAAATGTTTGCCAGTATTGAATTCAACCAGTTTTAAGTGCATTAAATCTTTTGGTCTTTCAATGACTTCTGAGATTTCCTCAACTGCAAAGGTGGATCAACCCTGAAGTATCCAGCCCAGGTGCCCTCGGTTCTGGTCGATCACTTGCTCCTGTAGGCCATCTGTCATCCACTCAGTTTCAGGTCTCCTTGTGTGTCCTACCCCACGTCCTCTCCAGCAATGGCTGCGTCACCAAAACCATCCTGTAACTCAGGCCATCCTGTACCTTTTGTTCTTGATCACCATCCGATTTGGTGTCATGTGCGTGCACCAAATCATCAATGTGAACCTTTTGACATCTGTCCACTGTTTAAATTATTTCACCTGAACTCCTCACCAACCAGTCTGCACACCAAGTCAATGCAGCGCCCAATCAATGAAAGTCTGGAAACTGCACCATTATGTTGCTGCTTTTAGGCTGGTCCTTGATTGCACTTGCCAAATTTGTGGCTCTCAAAAATCTCCAGTGATGCCAGATTTAAGATGTTCTTTCAAGCTTTTCATTATATTCAGTGCGATACTTCATCCATTGCTTGTGGTGTTTGTAGATTCACCGGTCTTCAGTCCTATCGCCAGTAACAATGTTGTCTTCCTCTTCTTGCATATTAGCACCTTTCTCTGTTCTGTGTCTTCCCTGGGACCTCAGTAATATTCATATCCTCAGGAACATTGCCACTCCATGTACAGAGTGAATGGCTAAGTCTGCTTGTACCTGTTGAACTCCCTGCTATATCTGGAACAAGCACTGCCTGCCATTGAACCCCATTCTCTACTTTCCTCTCACGAGATTACTATCCTGCTTTTCCCTCAAGCAGCAATATCCTATCCTTGTCAGCAGTGTAGTGTTGTGGGTTTCTCTGTATTGCCACATGAATAAGTAGAGCTATAAACAGAATGATCTTTATTGAAGGCGGTAACTCCTCACTAAACATCAGTGTCTGGTACAACAACGTACCAAGGTCATAACACATTGTTACATCTGGTTCTTAAAGATACTCTTGCACTTGTGTTCACTACTTCAGCAACTTTTTACTTTCTTTCTTAAAAGAGCAGGTTCAGGTGTCGGAACCACATTTCATATGAATTAATGTAGTATCCACAATTACTTTTCCAGCCCTTCCTTTTACTGATGGACCTGCCCAATGTAAACCCCAAGTATATTAACAAGTATAGACAAACTATCTAACTGAAGGTACAGCTTCATATAAATCAGTTATGAAACCATAAGGAGAACAATTGCCTAGAATTTGCAACACCGCCTTTTCAATACAACATGTACAGAAGTTGATGTGTCCAGGAATACGGTGTGATTGTGCTGCTTTGTGGGTAGAGTAGCACAGTTACAGACACTTGACCAGACACTTAACTATCACAAGCTGTGTGACCACTGATGAGTGGTTTTCCAGATTAGACACATACATAATGGTGTTGCTCCTAAATCTACATTCATTTAAAGCATTTTGTGGGGATGTTAGGTCAAAATTGATCCAACGTGTGCCTGCCAAACCAGATCTTCCGGGCTCTCCAGTTGTGCAGATTGAACAGGACACTCCTGACGGGCACAGTGAACTTGGCTGAAGTGGACAAGCGCTTGAATTGCCAAAATGTAGAAAGCTACAGACCAAATGCAGATAAACGGGATTAGTATACATAGGTACACTGGTCAGCATGGACATGGAGGGCCAAAGAGCTTGTTTCTGTGCTGTATGACTCTAGATCTGGGAAATTATTTACTTACTGTGGGGGCCTCAGACACCACCTTCCTCTCCACCCCACCCTGCCAGCTCCAACCCACAATCGCTGCCTAGCACCCCTGTCCCCAGACACTGATTACCCAATGTGAACTCTGCCCCCCCCCCCCCCCACCCAGCAACCCTGCCCTCAACTGCTAATTGCAGGTTCCCAATTCATTGAATTCTGGATCCAAACCTCACCATGTTCTAATTGAAGACTATCCCCATCCCCTCCCACCCATGGTATTCTCCACACTGACATATAACCCAATGACTCCCAAACCTCAATCTAGACTTTAGCTGTGTTCCTTCACACACTCTGTGCTCTCAATACACAGATAGGAAATGTCTTTCACAGTGGAAGGCTGATTCACTACCACCCAGTGTTCCAAGTCTCAGTGTAATGACCTTCTACATAGCAGGTCTGTGTAGCCTAAGACCAAGCCAAGAAATAAATGTGCTCATAGAGGCGCTGATGAATTTCTAAGCAAATTCCTTTTGTTTGTTTAGTTAACATGCACCAGAATTATGTTCTATAAGTGAGGCTGATGTATTTAGCAAGGCCTTTGACAGAGTCCCGCATGGGAGGCTTGTCCAGAAGGTTAAGTTGCTTGGCATTCAGGATGAAGTGGTCAATTGGGTTCAATGAAGCCAGAGAGTGGTGGTAGATGGTGTCTCTCTGACTGGAGGCTTGTGACTGGTGGTGTGCTGCAGGGATCGGTGCAGGGCCCGTTGTTGCTTATCATCTATATTAATGATTTAGATGATAATGTAGTAAACTGGATCAGCAAATTTGCAGATGACACCAAGATTGGGGCCTTAGTGGACAGCGAGGAAGGCTATCAAAGCTTGCAAAGTGATCTGGACCAGCTGGAAAAATGGGCTGAAAAATGGCAGATGGAATTTAATGCAGACAAGTGTGAGGTGATGCACTTTGGGAGGACAAACCAGGGTAAGACCTACACAGTGAATGGTAGGGCACTGAGGTGTGTGGTAGAACAAAGGGACCTGGGAATACAGATCCATAATTCATTGAAAGTGGCATCACAGGTAGATAGGATTGTAAGGAGTGCTTTTGGCACATTGGCCTTCATAAATCAGTGCATTGAGTCCAGGAGTTGGGATGTTATGTTGAAGTTGTATAAGACATTGGTGAGGCCAAATTTAGAGTATTGTTTGCAGTTCTGGTCACCTACCTACAGGAAAGCTTGAAAGAGTGCAGAGAAAATTTACACAAACATTGCCAGGACTTGAGGACCTGAGTTACAGGGATAGGTTGAACAGGATAGGACTTTATTCCCTGGAACACAGGAGAATGAGGTGAGATCATTATAAACGTATACGAAATTATGAGGGATACAGATAGGGTGAATGCATGCAGGCATTTTACCCTCAGGTTAGGTGAGACTAGAACTAGAGGTCATAGGTTTTGGATGAAAGGTGAAATATTTAAGTGGAAATCTAAGGGGGAACTGCTTCACTCAGAGGGTGGTGCGAGTGTGGAATGAGCTGCCAGCGGAAATGGTGGATGTGCGTTCAATGGTAACATTTAAGAGAAGTTTGGATAGGTGCGTGGATGAGAGAGGTATGGAAGGCTATGGTCCGGGTGCAGGTAGATGGGACTAGGCAGAAAACCAGGCCGGCCTGGACTAGATGGGCTGAATGGCCTGTTTCTGTGCTGTAGTGCTCTATGACTCTGAGTTAATTGTATTGATTCAGTGGCCATGGCAAAATCTGTTATCATAGGAGCTATTTTTGCACTTCAGTGGTCTTTGTGTAGAGCTTGGTAATACAAGGGGAGATTCCCTTCCCTTCCACTCGCTTATCTCTTCACTTTGCCCTTCTTTCTCTCCGTCACTATTTCTTAAGCTTATTTGTGCATCACTAATAATGTTCCTTTTTTAATATGAAATCGTCAGAGTTTGCAACTAGTGCCGGAAAGGTCATTAAAATGCCAATTTGCTGAACAACTGTGCCATTACAAATGTTGAAAGGTTGTCTTATGAAATGGAATATGACCTTGCTCTCTTGAGTTTGGCGTGATTCCTGAAAATTCCTTTCAGACAAGGTGAAAGATTACCTAGTTTACATCTGTTGAGCATTCTCGGGTCAAGAGTTCTGTCATATCTTTGATTGGTCAATGGATTCCATGATGAAATTATGGCAGTAGTTGTTTGTCAGTCAGCTCTGCTTGTTCGACACTCCTGATTTGCTGGGAATGATTTCCTATGGTGAAATTAGGCAAGGTGGACTTCATGTCCTTCAACACTTCGGTAATTGCATAATCTGAGGTTAAGATGCACAGAAAAATGCTGTGTAATTTTTATGTTCAATTATATCATTAATAATTTCTTTGTGATTCATCTGCCTTATCCCATACCAAGCAGTGCTAATACAGTTTGTATTGCAGTACTGAATTGACTGAATATATAAATGCCCTAGTATCACATCAGGAAACCTATCATTGATGAAGGTATAATAGGAAATTTTGAAAGCAGTGGTCAGTCCGGTAGTAGGTTGTTTCCACAAGGAGGAGTGTGGAAAGGAAATAGCTGGTGAAATGATAAAATGATATGGGCTTCAGCCTGCTCTTTATTTCTCAAGTACCATTTCATACTATTTACCTTCCCCCGCCCGCCCCTCCATTTATGGCAACATGGCAGATGAATGTCTTTCTCAGACCTGCTTGCTTTTCCCACTTAGTGCTGTGGCAAATTGGCTCCCGTTTCATCATCACTGGCTTTTCTGGACTGCACTGCAAACATAATTGTCATGTGCTCCCTCCTTGCTTTCGATTGAGCATGTTAGGATTTTATGGTTCACTGGAGAATAAATGGTTGTCATTTCACAGACGGGCCAGGATGTAATTAGCCACAATGCATTTAAGTAATGGAACAGATGTCTCTTTGTAAACCAAGTTTGCCGTTCCACACTCTATGTGTATGACCTGTCGAATGCTGCAGGCTATTCATCGCTCTCAGAGCCCAACTCGTTTAATGTTTTCCGGTGCAGAAGCTGTTTGTGTTGCAGGGTGTTGAGACACTGAACCAGCATTTATCTGAGGAGCCAAGGCAAACAAAGACGTTATAGGTTATTGTATCAACAGAAGATAATTAATTATTGATAATGTACAGAACTGTCAAGATTGCAGTTCCTGTAATTTTTTTTCCACCTGCAGATTTTACCCTTATTGCCTAAATGTGCAGATTTGCAATGGGCTGCTGTTGCCCGTTAACTTGCCCAGGTAACCACTGGTTTTGTAGCTTTCGGAAAGTAACTGGAGGCAGGCAATTCTGGCATGGAAGGCCATAGACGGTCACCTCCTCAATCACGATTCAAATATGTGCATGATCCAGCACGAACCACTGAAATTGAGTGTGATTTTTGGCTGATATTCCAACACCTACAATGGCTTAGACATTGAGACCTGTTGCAGATCTTTCACTGTGCTCAAAACCCCACCACCCAACACCCCACCACCATCATCCCAGATTTTAATCAGCTAGCCAAAGTTCAGTAACCAAACCTGGATCCTTATCCTCTGTCGGTGATCCCTACACAGGGAGCCATTTACCCTGCAAGCCATCTGACGACCATTGTGCCATCTATAACTTGTAAAGAAGGGCTGATTTCTTGTAGCTTGTTTTGATAATTGTCACTCTGCATTACTTCTTGCAAGTATGCTTATATGATCATTAGGCTAACAGAAGCTTGGTAATGTTATCATGAGAACATAAGACTGAACAGTAGCAATATGAATTTGTTGATCAAGTTGGGTGAGTTTTATCAGGTGTAAGCAAACTAGCAGACAGAGCCCTTTAACAACATTAATTTGCATTTATATATCACCTTCAGCACAGTGAAATACTTCAGGACACTTCACAGATTTTACCTCCCACACTTCAATCCTCCAAGATATCTGTGCTCATCTATTTCTGGTCTCTTAAGCAAACCTCAACTTGATTGTCCAACCATTAGGCCTTTTCAGTTATCAAAGCCCTAAACACTTAAATTTCTCCATTCTGTCACCACTGCTCCACGCCCCACGCAACCCCTACCAATCCTCTCTGCCTCCTTCTATCTTTCCTTCAAGACACTCTTTAAAACTTTCCTCTCAACCAAGCTATTGGCCATTGGATATCTTCTGCTATGACTGTAGTATTAGGGCAGATGACCAAAAGCTGAATGAAGGTTTTAATGAACATCAAAGGAGGAAGGCGAGTTTTAGGGGTGTAACTTCATGACTTAGAGCATTGGCAACTGAAGTCACAGTCAGTATTGGTGAGGCATTTAAATTAAAGGACGATCAAGTGGCCAGAATTGGAGGAATGTAGAGTTGTCTAGCTGGGTGAATGAAACTACAGAGGAACAGGGAATCTCTAAGCCAGAATGACAATTTAAAAATTAAGGCAATGCTTAACCAGAGCCAGTGTAGGTCAGCAAATGCAGGGGTGCTGGGTTTCTAAAACACGTATGAGTTAGGATATTTTTGGCAGAGTTTGGGATGATCTCATGGAGGTTAGAACAAAAAAGTATAGCATGCAAGGCACATCAAAATAGTTAAGTCTCGAGTTACATGGGTGTATTTCAAAATGCTACCAGGGAGTAGGATGGACTTGGTGGGGGTCAATGGTGATCACTTTTGACTTGCCAATATTTAGATAGACATCACCACTTCTCTAAGGGAGAAAGATTTGGGAGGGTTAATCATACCCTGGTGAATTCCTATTGACGTTTTTGTCGCATGTCGTAAAGCCTTAATAGTTTCTCTGGGGATTATCACTAACTTCTGCAAAGGCACTTTCACAGTGATGTTTGCATGACATTTCTGTTGATTATGATAATTGCACATTAAGTTAAAAATGTATATAAATTCAACTGAAAATATCTGGTCAACTTTAAAACTTGGTGGAATTCAATTCACTGTTGGTTTTCACACCAGCTGCTCAGATATCATAAGGCAATTTATAAAGTTGATCAGTATGCCATATTTTGCACTTTGTTATCTAACAAAGAGGCCACAGAAACTTTGTAATGTTGTAGCACAGCCCAGCACATCATATCTGGACAACTGTTTAATACTATGATACTGTGATGCCTTTCAAATAACATTAATTCTTAAAGCACTACTTAATGTTGTTGCGTTATGTATATGGAATTTCTGTGTATTCAGTGGTGCATCTTTAATATAAACACTGCATCAATAACACACTCCTATTTATAGGCATTTTGAAATTTGCACAGAGTGATCTCCCATGCTCTATCAGGATCTGGTCAGAAGCAAGGTTTTAAAAGAAATACAGCACCTCCATTGACATATAGCATGTTTCAACAATTCCATCCCTTAAGCTTGGAGCCTGTTGGAAGCATTGAGTTGCATCAGTCACATGCAATGCACACCTATTAGTGAGGGATATGGCCATGTAGTAGTTCAGTTACTGGACTAACAGCCTGAGTTCTGGACCACTGACCCAGAGACACAAGTTGGAATCTCCCAACAGCAATTAAAGAAATCTGGGATTTTAATAAAAGTGATCTCAGTGATGGTAATCATAAATTGGATTGAATTAGATTGTTGTAAAATTCATCTAGTTCCTTAATGTCCCTTAGAGAGGAAAATCTGCTGTTCCTGCCTAATCCGGTCTATATGTGATCCCAGAAGCATGCCCAACTTCCTTTCTGGTTCAGGGACAATTGGGGTTGGATAGCGAATGCTGGCATTGCCGTCAAGGTTCATACCCTGATAATGAATAAACTGTAATGATAAACTTGCTAAAGGCGTCAACTGCAGAAACAAGCAGTAAAGTCTTGCTCCTGTGCCTAGATGAATCAAAATGACAATTTGATGCCTCCCAGATGAACAAGGTCATCTGGCTATCAAGTAAGGCTTTAAGAACTTTATGGCTAAATGACTTGACAACTAGGATTGCCACATCGGGTTCGTATTGCTGACAGTCTGAAGATATGTTGCATCTGAAACCACTGCCCAAGGCGAGGGTAAAACAGTCCCAACGATTTTGCTGTTAACATGTGATTTGTATGTGATAATACACAGAAGACTCAGCACTTTGTACATGCATGTCATAATATTGTTGTCCTGTGCTTGGGTCCTCAGCACAGCACCAGATCAGTGTGTATATGTCTTTAATGATTTGAAGTGTTTCTAAAGCACAAAGTGAAAATGCATGGAGTTCACAAACTCTTAATCCTATAAGATATGTAAATAAGTACAATTTTTGGGTCTATGGTTCTTTAGATGGCTCAGAGCTTATCACTTGATGGAATATAATGAATGGATGATTATCAGCCTTTATGTCAAAGGAAGTAGATCCTTTTTGTTTACTCTGTGTAGGATTCTCAAAAGTTTGTTTGCAACTGTTAAGTGAACTCTAGTCTTCTTTATCCCCAAAAAAACATCCCCACCCCCTAGTCAGTCCATCCTTATAACTGTAATTCTCCAACCTGGACAACATCTGCATAAATCTCCTTTGCAATGTCTCCAGTGTCACTTTTTTTCTGTAGTGCGCTGACCAGAACTGTGCACAGTAATCCAACTGTGGCTTAACAAGTGTTTTAAATAGTTCTAATATGACCTCTTTGCTCTTAATCCTTTGTCTGAAAATAAAATCAAGGATCCTAAATAGTATCTTAACCACCTTATCCAGCTATTCTTTTAAATTCAGTGGTCTATTTACGTGCACCCCTAGGCTCTCTCTAGTCCTTTGGTCTTCTTCGTACCCTACCATGATCATGTAATTCCTGGACTCGTTCACCTTCCCTAAGTACATTCAGTCAGACTTCTCCAGAGTGAATTTCATTTGCTGCTTTTGTATCTAACTCGTCCATTGATAGCTTTCTGCAACTTAGAAATTTCTCCATCATTATGAACAATAATGTTAATTTGGTAATTGACAAACTTCTTAATCAAACCACGGACATGTTGCTGCAAGTCATTAAGATGTATACCACAGAAAGTAAAAGACCTTGTACTGTGCCCTGCAGAATTACACTGCACAGCCCTCCAGTCACTAAAACTCCTGTTGACCATTACCCTTTGCATTCTCCCAGTTAGCTAATTCTTAATTTAATTTGTCACTTTCACTTGGATCCCATGGGCTTTCACTTTCCTGATTTAAATGCCATGTGGGATTTTGTTAAACGCCTTGCTAAAAATCCATTTAGGCTTCACAGAAAGTACTATTCTCATTGGCATTATCACTGGAATTGACATTTGAAAGACTGCATATATTGTGGCTCTAGAACTTTTCTTTTCCCAGAGAATTTCTTTTTTAGGGCATTTAAATGGCTGTGAAGTAATTCACCTAGAATAAGTTAATTTGCACATAATTAAACTTATTTAAATTTGGGGCATCAGAAAATGATGTTCACATGATAGGAAATGCTGTTGGATGTAGCATTAATCTGATTGAATAATGGAGGAATAAAACTCCACCACACAGAAACATCACACCAACGAGCAAATCTCAAACACTTTGGAGCTTCTGAGGACTTCAGACTCTGAATTAGAAACATTGAACAAATTCTGGGACCACTAAGCTAACCGCAGCCCAAATGGAATCATCCACAAATTCCCAGTGTCTGTTCCTACCTTGTAACAGTGACTATACTCCAAAAGTACTTAATTGGTACTAAAACAGCTAAAGTCATCCTGTGGTTGCAACAGGCACTGTATAAATATAAGTCTTTAGTTGTATCCTGAAGAACAGAGAACATCAACCAATGTCTTGCTAGAGATTTGAACATTAAGTGCACTGGAGCAGCACTTTCATATCTTGGGTTTCAAAATCATTTTTAACTTCATCCATACTTTAATAAAAATGGATGAAATGTACTAGCTAGTTTGGTTTATATTATTTTTTTACTTTTACTAAATATTCGTATATATCCAGTACTTGTTGAAAATAGTCAGATGCACTCACTCATGAACAATTTGTTAAATTATTTTTCCACTGTTATGCTGTTCATCAGTCATCACCAGGACTCATTGTAAACACTGATATATTTGAGCATTGAATAAAGTAAAATTTCATCTGTGGTACTGTTTGTGTATCTTTACAGACTGGCATTTATCTGAAGAATATCTAGTTTAAAACTCTTTCTTCATCTCCCAAATTTCTACTCTCTTTGATGGTGGTTGTTCATGTTTAGATCCAGTTCCATAGGTGTCAACAGACTTTTGGTACCTCACCAATTGGCCCTTCTTTTTGGTTGGGCTTTGGCAATGAGTTTTGACAAGCTGTTATCTATTGGAGGATATCGTCCAGCGGTTAAGCAGACTAGTCATATGGCAGAATGAGAGATGATTTCATTGCAGATTCTTACAGGGCTTGACAAAGTCAATGCAAGGACGTTTTATCTGGCTGAGGTGTCTCAAACCAGGGGTCAGGAATCTTAAAAAAAAGGGATCAGTGATTCAGGACTGAGGTGAGAAGAAAGTTCTTTACCTGGTATGTGGTGAATCTTAGGAATTCTCTACCCAAGAGCGCTGTGAGGCTCATTGCTGAATGTATTTAAGACACATGTCAATAGATTTTTGGATATTTAGAGAATCAAGAGATATATAAGGAGAGGTGGGACAAACTTGGATTGTTTTCTCTGGAGTGTTGGAAGTTGAGGGGTGACCTCATGGAAGTATATAAAATTATGAGAGGCACAGATATAGTAGACGGTCATAGTCTTTTTTCCCCAAGATGGAAATGTCAAATACTAGAGGGCACAGCTTTAAGATGAGAGGAGAAGAGTTTAAAGGAGTTTCAGTAAGCAAGTTTTTTTTCCCCACACAGAGTGGTAGGTGCCTGGAACGCATTGCCAAGGGGAAGTGGTGGAAGCAGACACAATAGCAACATTTAAGAGGCATTTAGACAGGCACATGAACAGGCAGGGAATGGAGCGATACAGACCAATTGCAGTCAGATGGGATTAGTTTGGATTGGCATCATGGTCAGTGCAGGCATCATGGGCCAAAGACCCTGTTCCTATGCTGTACTGTTCTGCATAAGAGGTTTAACTCCAGGTTGGAGCTCAGCAGTGTTTGAAATGTGGGGTTGCAGTGTTTGATATAACTTCCATTAACTAAATTCAACAGCTAAGTATGTCATTGCAAGCTACTTTATTTTATATGGATTTGGTACAGGAAAGTGGCACTGAGGTAGAAATCACCCATGATTTTAATGAATGGCAGAACAGGTGTTATAAAGTGTACAGCATAGGAACAGGCCCTTCAGCCCACTGCATCTATGCTGACCATCATGCCTATCTATGTTAATCTCACTTGCCTGCATAAATTCCACATCTCTCTATGCCTTGCTCATTCAAATACCTGTGAAAATGCCCCTTAAAAGTTACATTTCTTACCTCCACTACCTCCTCTGGCAGCTCATTTCCAGATACCAATCACCTTTTGTGTGAAAAACTCGCCCCTCAGATCCCCTTTAAACCTCCTTCCTTTTACTCAAACCTATGGCCTGTATTTTTAGACATCCCTACCGTGGGAAACAGACTGTGTCTATTTACCCTGTCTATACCTCTCAGAATTTTAAGTACTTCTATCATGTCACCTTGCAGCCTCCTTTGCTCCAGGGAAAACAGACCTAGCCGATCCAATCTCTCCCAATCCAGGCAACGTTCTTATGAATCTTTTCTGCGCCCTCTCTAGCTTAATCAGGCACAATGGACCAAAATGGCCTACTCCTGCTTCTTGTTATTCCTTAACTTCAGTTTAGTCCCTGCTTCATAATCTTACATCAAAACTATCATTAGATAGTTACTTTTAGAGAAAAGGTGTAAGGATTAGCAGCACCTTCCTACATGTTAGATGGTATGCCTCAATAGTAATTAATCTATCTAATCCATCCCTTCACAGCAATGGGCCCTGAGTTATTATGGTCCCAACTTCTCTACAGCCTGACTTTAGAAGCAACCACCTAACCCGACTTCCCTGAAGGAAGCTTTCTCACCAGCCAAATTCAAGGCTCAGCAGCAGAAGAGTCCATCCAAGGCAGGTTTTCCCTCTCTTTCGTGGAGCCAGGAGGAGCAGGAGCAAGCCTGCTGAGACTCCTCCCACCTGTAGCATGAAGCTCCATGGAACTACAATCCCTTCATCTATCTGACTGCAGTCGGGCAAACAGGACTCGCATGGGTTTCCGAGTTCAGGGAGATACCTCCAGCCTCTTTTGGATGATCTCCATCTCTACCAAAATTTCTATGATTCTAATACCGATTCTATACATTCATGTCTACATGAATGTGTGTGTGTGAGTATATTTTGAGAGTGTGTGTGAAGATGATGGCATTTGTGAAATATAACTTGTGAATATAAATGCACTCTGTCATATGAGGACTCAGTTGTATTATCCACTTAGGCAGAGATTCCTGAACAATCATTAATCACTGTCATGCCAACAATCAATCAAGCATCGCTTAAAAACTCATAATGAGTTCACAGTGATACTCGCTGCCTTTTGTTTGCTTTTTTGCTCCATTAACATTTCTTTCTCTGTCATTCATTGGAGTTTGTATGGATCTGTTGATGTGACCAGTAGCTGAACTCAGAGAAGTGATGGCTATCTTCTAATAAGCCCCTGAGAGTGCTTATTGGTCACCAGTCTCGATGCCAGATTTTCCTCCACCAGCTCCCAATTATTAATGCTTGTGCCTGAGGTCCTAATCCGTCAAAGCAGAGAACTTTATTTCTGTTAAATACACTGGAACCTTGAGAGAATGCCTGATTGACTGAGTGAAATTTCAGCATAAGGATCCTATTCAGGGGTGAATTGCAGCAAAACTGGTGATAGTGAATGGGACAGTTTTACTCCCCACCTGATTTCTATTCCTATTGATTACAAGCCAGTGCAAAATGGGCTTCCAATTTTCTATCACCCAATAAGCCCTTGACGGTCCATTTCACTTCCTTCATGTTCCCAGATTTTTTAAGTGAATTAGTCAGTGCTTCTAGATGAATTAAAATGTTGTGCTCTGTGAGGTGAACTGATCCATCAAGTCATCCATAGCTCATTTAAAGGCATGCAAGTGTAACATAAGTCATAAATGCCTCATTAGATTTTAAGTTAGCTGGAGAGCTTGACAAAATTCCCATCTCTGCCAGCACAGTTCAATCAACAGCTGAGCTTAAATTGTTATATCTTCCCCAATTCCTGAGTCTTTCTGCTTGTCGGTGTCTCCCTGCTTCCTGAAACTCAAAGTAGTGACCACAGAGCAAGTTTTTCTGCTTCCTAGCTGACTAAAATATGCTGAGTCAAATGGAGAGAATCTGAACCATTGTCAAAATGGAAATCAGTTAAGGATATTACTCCCAGGTTTCACAAAAGAAAGCTTTCTTCAGTCTGTAGTATGGAATGAAGATGCACTTGCCAATGAGACATGTTTGATATGCCTTTGAACAAAAGCTCAACTGATAAATTTGGGTGACCTGTTTTAACATTTGAAAACGGGTCTGTATTAAAGAACCACAGCTGAAAGATGCAAGTATATGGAGAGCAGGAAAAAAGTTTGGCTAAAGTGCCCTCAACTGTTGTAGGAGCTTCTAGCTTTCTCTTTCTAGGATCACACAAGAAGAGTGACCACTCTCCTGGGGGTACAAAGACCTACTGGATTCTGTCAAACTGTATTTTACTATGACCACAAGGAAGCATGCTAATTTGTTGAACTTGTGCTGTGTATTAGCATTAGGTCTCAATTGGAGAAGATCCTATATTATTCAAATTTCAAGGCCTTTTGCTTCAAATCACTTCAAAAATGTTTCAAAGCAATTAGCCAAATTAAAACAAGAGCATTAAGCTTCTCCTTCAAAACTTTGAACATTGATAAGCTTAATGTTTAAATGAAAGCAAAGTTTGAATCTCAGTACATGGAATGATTTGCTTATCTGTTTTCAATTCCTGCTATTGTCTCATTTGAGCAGAAATTACCAAACATCATTCTTACCCAGAATGGGATCAAGGTTACATTCTAATTATTTGCCCAGTATGCTTATTGCCTATAGTGAAAGGTATGAAAGTTACAGTAAACTGCTGCAGCTTCTCAGTCCCAACAACCTCCTATCAATTTGGCTTTGGGGTAAATTAGTTAATGTGTGATACTCTCAATCACGTGGTCCAGAAGTGGAGTGGCTCCCTTGGTATTCAGAATAATGTTAAAGCATTTCTGTAACTATCCTAGAGCTTTCAAAAGAATATTAAATTCTGGCCATAATTAGTGTCTGTGCACTAATTACATGCATGCTTAACTTACAGAGAGTATAAACATTGGGTTGTATTAATGGATGTTTATCTTCTTAGTCATGCACCTGTGCAGGGTCCTATCAAAGAATTGTATTTAATCTCACCCTTTTCTTCCCCTTATCATTACCTCAAAGGTTATGCAGTTTCATTTGCTGATAAGATCATCTACAGAACAGTTAGCTTCCCCCCCCCATCTAAAAAGACAAGCAGTGACCAAAATATTCCAAGCAGATATGCATGTCTTCATCTCCGCAATGAGGATAAAGCACCATTTCTGTCCAATTCGACAGAAATGAAATAATGTAGTCCATTAAGAAGTCGGAGGATAATTGTCAAGAATAATTTTTACTTTACTATTTAGCACAGTTGGGGTACAACCAATTTTCAGTTACAGGCATTCCACACTTTTCCTTTCATCATCTATTCAATGAATTGGAATTGGTTTATTATTGTCACATGTACCAAGGTACAATGAAAAACTTGTCTTGCATACCATTCATACAGACCAATTCATTACACAGTGCATTGAGGTAGTACAGGGTAAAACAATAACAGAATACAGAATAAAGTGTAACAGCCACAGAGAAAGTGCAGTCCAGGTAGACTATAAAATGTAAGGTCATAACGAGGTAGATTGTGAGGTCAAGAGTCCATTTTAGCGTACTAGGGAACTGTCCAATAGTCTAATAACAGTGGGGTAGAAGCTGTACTTGAGCCTGGTAGTATGTGCTTTCAGGCTTTTGTATCTTCTGCCCGATGGGAGAGGGGAGAAGAGAGAATGTCCGGGGTGGGTGGAGACTTTGAATATGCTGGCTGCTTTACTGAGGCAGCGAGAGGTATAGACAGAGTGCATGGAGGGGAGGCTGGTTTCCATGATGTGCTGAGCTGTGTTCACAACTCTCTGCAGTTTCTTGCTATCACAGACAGAGCAGTTGCCTTACCAAGCCGTGGTTCATCCAGACAGGATGCTTTTGAGAGTGCATCAATAAAAATTGGTAAGGGTTGACGGGGGATGCCGAATTTCTTTAGCCTCCTGAGGAAGTAGAGGTGCTGGTGAGCCTTCTTGGCTGTGGTGTCTGCATTGTTGGACCAGGACAGGCTATTGATGGTGTTCACTCCTAGGAACTTGAAGTTCTCAACCTTCTCGACCTCAGCATCGTTGATGTAGACAGGAGCATGTGCACCACCCCCTTCCTAAAGTCAACGACCAGCTCTTTTGTTTTGCTGAGATTGAGGGAAAGGTTGTTGTCATGGCATCATGTCACTAAGCTCTCTATCTCCTTCCTGTACTCTGACTCATCGTTATTTGAGATATGGCCCACTATGGTGATATCATCTGCAAACTTGTTGATGGAGTTAGAGCAGAATATGGCCATAGAGTCATGAGTGTATAGGGAGTAGATTAGGGGGCTGAGGACGCAGTCTTGTGGGCCACCAGTGTATAGAATAATCGTGGCAGAGTTGTTGCTGTCAATCCTTACTGATTGCAGTCTGTTGGTCATGAAGTCAAGGATCCAGTTGCAAAGGGACGTGTTGAGTCCCAGGTCTCAGGACTAACGAGTACTGAAGGTAATTGAAAAAGCCACAGAAGTGCAGAGGTCAAGAAAGTCCAGCAGTAATGGAGTGGTTCTTGGGAAAGTCACTCCAGGGATATTCAGTGGAGTGTAATTGTGCAACTCTTTCTTCTGAATATAATACAGTTACAATCAGTAGACTCAATAAAGTTGCTCTATTGAACCCTTCTTTTCCTTCTCTTCAGGCACTCACCTAGGATTGAGGATAACTTATTTCCATTTGAGTTTTGTGGATTCTGATTTGAATGATGAGGCCAATGTGGGAACCACAGACGGGTGGTATGTGAGGTTGTGTGCTCCCTCTGCCACTTACACAGGGCTTCTATTAGCTCCTGATGCATGGACTTGAGGTTCTCAACAACATCCTGAATCCTCGTTGAGCAGTCATGGGCGAGAGACTCCCAGGAGTCAGTGGGGACGTTGCACTTTTGAGCACATCTTTGAATCTCTTCCTCTGTCCATCTGGTAATCCCATCCTGTGACAGAACTCGACATCAATGCCTAGCCTACACTGTGCAACGTGTGAGAGGTATGAAAGCTTATTTATTTTCTGCAAGGTTTTTATCTACACGGCTCATGAGTTGCAGATACACCAACATTATTTTAGAAACACCTGACCAACTGCTGCATCTGCACCTCAGAATTGGTATCAGTCCAAAAATCTTCACTGAGTGACAGCAGCAAAGCCATACGAACCTTATCATCAGCAGCTATTCTGATCCATCTCCAGAGAGTTTAAAAAGAGAGGAAGTAAACTGTCACTTTCTGAATGGCGTGTACTGGAGCATATATTAAGCTATCTATTACTGGTTTATTGGAACCTAGTATAAATTCTCCCAGAAGATTGTACACTCAGTAACTAAGAACATCAAATCTGAGACATATCCCATCACGTTGACCTGTGATGGTACCCGCGGTAATGTCACCGCATACACAAAATAAAAAAAGTCCATTTTAGTTGTAATTCGTAACTCGCATTATTACGCACATCAGATGCGAAAGGCAATCCTGATGTATTTCTAGAAACTGTTTATGTGACCAAGCTCCATGCACTATTTCCTGTTGTCTCACTTTCACTTGTGGCTCCAACGACTGTCAACATCTGGATTAGACTTGATCTGCAGGTGTTGTTTTTCAAACCATACAGCAGTCAGCAGCAAGAGCAGTTGTAGTTTGGTTACCTTGACTCATATCTAAATGTTTTAATAAATACTTGTACCTTATGAAATATTTTATTTTTCCAGCCTTTATTCTGTATGGAGTGGTAGCAGTATTTATTCAAGTAGTTTTCACCTTGCGCAATTACAGAATGTTGTTTTAAAATGATTTTACTAAATTTAAAACTAGGAGCAGATCAATACCATTCCATGCTTCACATACAAAATGCTGGAGGAACTCAGCAGGTCAGGCAGCATCTGTGGAGAGGAATAAACAGTCGACATTTCGGGTCGAGACCCTTCGTCAGGACTGGAAAGGAAGAGGGCAGAAGCCGGAATAAGAAGGTCTGGGGAAGGGGAGTAGTACATGCAGGCAGGTGATAGGTGAGTCCAGGTGAGAGGGGGCTGCCTTATTCTCATTCTGGCATCTGCCCTTTTCCTTTCCACTCCTGATGAAGAGTCTCGATCCAAAATGTCGACTGTTTATTTCTCTCCATAGATGCTGCCTGACCTGCTGAGTTCCTCCAGCAGTTTGTGTGTGTTGCTCCAGTTTCCAGCATCTGCAGTCTCTCTTGTGTCACCATTCCGTGCTTATTGATGCAATGGGGCCTGACGTAGAAAAACATCAGGATAACAATGGATTGGCTAACGTTCTTCTCGTCTGTGTGTCTGGTAAACAAATAGCCTTTTGAATTCAAATCATTCTAGCATGCTATTAAGGGTGGAAAAAGATGGCCCTTAGCAACGAGTAATGGTGTATTTTTTTAACACTTAAAGGCGATTTATGTTCGCGGAAGCATTCTTTGGCAGATCAGTGAATTGTCATTGTGAATTCTACATTGATTACTCATCAGGGCCAATCTCAAGTAGTCTTCCTGGGATTGTTTTACTTTAACATCCCATAGTACACATTAAAAGCATCTAATGCCTGCAAGTTCCTTCAACTTGCAGTACTTTTGAGCAGCTAGGGAGCAACAGAAAATGACCTTAAAGCAGTCTTACCTTGTTTTTGTGACATCAGCACACTCCCTCAGTCATAGGAGTGGGACAATTTTCTGACCTCATAAGCTACCTTGGAGCACTGGTTTAATGTGTGCAGCTGCCTGACTGCATAAGTATAGGAGCCGTGCCTTAGAGACTCACAGCACTTACAGTGGATGGTCAGCAGGAGCACTTCTGCCAGTCCGTTGTATACCTAAGATTAGATTTAGTTCCTGCATCTTGAAATCCCTTTCTTGTCAGGGATGGCATAGTGTCACAGCTAGTAGAGCCACTGCCGCACAGTGCCAGGAGCCTTGTTCAATCCTGACTTCAGGTGCTGTCTGTGTGGAGTTTGCATGTTCTGACTGTGTGAGTTTCCTCCAGGTGCTTTGGTTTCCTCCCACGTCCCCAAGGTGTGCGGATCGACAGGTTAATTGGCCACTGTAAATTGCCCCTAGTGTGTGGGTGAGTGATAGAATCCCAGGGGAGTTGATGAGAAGATGGGAGAATAAAAAATGGAATTACCATAGGATGGTATGAATGGGTGGTTGATGGTTAGCACAGACTCGGTGGGCTGAAGGGCCTGATCATATACTGCATCAATGACTCATAGCAAAATTCTAATTATATTTCAAGGTGTCAGGTGCTTTATAGTCATTATGTTGTGTCCCTGTTGACATCTCATCCTCTGTAGTAGCTCTATAGTTTAGAAATTATGGTGATGGCATTAACAACTGATAGCTTAATGCTTTTGCAGGACAATTCTCTGTCTGCAGCTACAGAGGCTTGTTTCAGCCTTAGACTAGATAGACAACAGAAAGCCATATAATTGCATTAGTTATCTGCTGATGTCATCAACATAAGTTACAGGATCATGGCTGAAGGCAGGAAGTTGGTACGATTGGACATCTACTTCTAACCTCTTTTCCAGGAAAAGGATCGGCTGGGGAGATAGCTTACATGGGGGTGTAGAGAGCTCCCAGACCATGCAAGTCTGAACTACCTCGCAGCTGGACTGAGTCTTTATCTTCAGCGTAGAGCTTCACAGCTGTGGATTACAGCGTTGAAAGGGACTTAAAAAGTATGACAGCAACCCAGTAATCCGCTGTCCAGCAGATTACTAGGATTACTGAGCCGCAATCCTTGGGGAGTGGCAGTGGCTGCATGAACCTGCTGTCAACTTTCAGGAAGACACCATTTGATCTTCTACCTCTACTACTCCACCTGGGTCCCAGCTGTTACCTGTAGGGCAGTTAGCCCCAAAGATTTAGGAAGATGTTACCGGGACTGGAGGGTTTGAGTTATAAGGAGAGGCTGGACAGACAGGACTTTTTTCCCTGGAGCATAGGAGGCTGAGGATGATCTTATAGAGGTTTATAAAATCATGAGAGGCATCGATAAGGTGAAGAGCCACAGTCTTTTCCCCAGGGTAGGGGAGTCCAAAACTAGAGGGCATAGGTTTAAAGTGAGTGGGAAAGATTTAAAAGGGATCTGAGGGGGCAACTTTTTATCACAGAGAATGCTGTGTATATGGAAAGAGCTGCCAGAGGAAGTGGGTACAATTATGACATTTAAAAGACATTTGGACAGGTATATGGATAGGAAAGGTTTAGAGGGATATGGGCCAAACACAGACAAATGAGACTAGCTCAGTTGCGCAACTTGGTCCTCATGCTGTATAGCTCTATCTCTGTAGCCAAGATGGTGCAGTCTGCAGCCATGGCTTCTGGGCTAAGCTCATCTGACTTCTCAAGCACTGAAAGTCATTAACCGGTCACCAGCCTTGCTACAAAGTCAAGGCCAACATTGCATCAGACACCAGGGCAGGCAAAATGCACACACTGGATAAGAGCAAAAGAGATGGATAAGTGATTAGGTAATTTTTTTATGGAATATGGCACGATTTCATTTGTAAATTATGATTCGGATATTTAAGTTGGGATGGCGTTTATATATACATTTTGGTCGGTGACGGAGGGAATCTCACATGAATGGATATTTAGGGTTGTGATTACTGGCATTGCACTCAGATGAATTCTTCATGTATAATCTGGACAGAAAGGGGCTGCCCAAGGTTGTTCCTCCCCTTTCTTCCTTCATCCTCCTGCTCAGCTGCTTGCCTTACAGCAGGATTGTTGCCTTATGGTGGCAAGGTTTGCAGTGTGCTGCACACCACCGATTATCGTGACATTGGATCTGCCAAGTGCTGCAGGGCTGTCCAGATCTGTCCAACAGGTCCAGACAGTGGTCACATTGCCACAATGCACTATTGCACTTGATGTCACAGCCTGGCTTATGCATGTTGCACTTTGCACACTGGAATCATCAGACAATAATCCACGTTGCCTTTAAACCACTCATAGCGGTTCAATTGCAAATGGCACAGCGCACTGTCACAAAGTGTAGGCATCGTGACTGCAGCCGGGATAGCGGGCATTGACCTGCATGATTTGCTGCCTCTCATCACGCACCAGGTGATGTGTCTATTTAGCGGTATCATTTTCATTTTCACTGATACACAGCAATGTGTTAGCAGCCAGTTGTGCACTTAACTGAAGAAGAGTCCTGACCCGTAATGTTGACCGCCTGCTTTTCTCTACGGATGCTGCCCGGCCTGATGAGTTCCTCCAGCATCATCGTGTTTCACCTAGATTCCAGCATCTTCAGTCCTTTGTTTCTCTGTGCACTTAACATGGTGGAGCCTGCAATCACAGCAAAGTCACTTGTTCTCTCTGTCTGCTGGTCACTGGAAAGAGAGAATGAAATGAAAATGCAGCTTTTGTCACTTTCCTTGTGCAAAAATCAACAGTAAACCTTGAGATCTTCCAAATTTATCCACCTCAAGTTGTTCCTTGTCATGGTTGTTAATTACCATGGTTATCTTTACATCTAGTGACAATGTGGTCCTTGCCCATTTCTGTGGTGTGGTTGCAATCGCTGGCTGATTTCAGTGAGGATATTCTTAGTGTAGCATAGACACCTCCTGTACTGTTTCTTATTGTGGTTCAGGTGTTAGCATCCATTGAACATCCTGGTTAAGGCCTGGGAGTCCCTCTTACCCTCCCCCTCATCTAGCAGCTTGTTTAGCCTCTGCTTATGCTCCCACTATTCCTTTATTCCAGGCAGAATGGCTACTAATTCAACCATGCTTGGGAGCAGTTGATCTGCAGGAAAGCCTTGAAGCCAGCAACATGTCTCAGCGCCTATTTCCCTTGCAACTTGAACAATTAGGAAAAAAAATAGATTCCATTTAGCAGAAGAAATACTTCAGTGGCTCTGCCATGATCTCTTCAAGTGGAGTTATTTGGTAATACAGCATGGAAACAGGCCCTTTGGCCCAGCTCATCCATGCCGACCAAAGTGCCCACCAAGCTAGTCCCATTGGCCCACATTTGGCCCACATCCCTCTAAACCCCTCCTATCCATGTACTTATCCAAATGTCTTTCGAAAGTAATGTTCTTGGTGTTTATTCCTGCTGCAGAATGCCTGTTCAGTAGTGCAAGGTTACCAGAGGGTAATAACCGGAATGTTGAGCACCAAAGTAGCAGCCACTGGTGTCAAATTAGTATTATCCAGTGATTAGCATGCACTCACATTTCCATCGGACATTCACTGCTCAAGCAATAACACGAATATTGCTTCTGGTAGGATTCACTCCAAACATGTTCATACTCTGTTGTTTCCATTTTTGAGGTCTGAGTGTACCAAAAGTCCCAGTTTCTCTTTAAAAGTGTCAAATTGTCCCAAGGGCTGATTGATCCTGTACGGGCTCTTCAGCTACCTGTGCGCGATTTAGTCCACATTTTGTAATACCTTTTGTGAATTACCTTTTACCACTTTTTCTTGAAACATCATGCTCCAATGTGTCATTTGAGAAGCGATAATTTTCTATATTGACTCCTAGGCAATCCTTAGATCTTTCAAACTGATCACTATGAGAGCTTCATCTCATTGTAAAATACCTTTTGGCTGATCTACAGTTAGACATTGGACAATTATGATGAGCGATTTGGGCCACCTAAACTGGATCTTTACTGTTATTGCATGTGTCCTCACAAAATTTACTATTGTTAGGACCTTGAATTTTGATCATCTTTCTGAGTCAATCTAGATTAGTGATTTTAGTTTTCAATGTGCTGTCTATAAGTGCTTTATCTCTCTCTTTCACTCACTCACTCACTCACTCAGTAAAGGTGTTATAATTATTGCCATTTTAATGCCCCTGTTGCTTCACTACTACTTATGGAATCTGCCACAAGTGCTGTTTCCTAAAAGCATCAAAGTCAAGTTTATTGTCATATGCACAGGTGCAGTGAAAAAAATATTTGCAGCAACATCATAGGCACATAGAGTCAGATAAGCAGCATTTATAAGAAAAACATAAATATAAATCATCCCCAATTTTTACAAGAAAGAACACAATTAGAACAAAAAAAAGTCCATTTTAATGCAAAGTGGTCATAGTGTTGCTATACTGGGGTAGTGATTAGGGTTGTACAGGTAGGTTCAAGACTGCATGGTTAAAGGGAAGTAGCTGTTCTTGAACTTGGTAGTGTGGGACTTAAGCCTTCTGTACCTCCTGCTCGATGATAGCTGTGAGAAGATGGCATGGCCCGGATAGTGGGGATTTTGATGAAAGATGTTGCCTTCTTGAGGCAGCATCTCCTCTAGATACTACCAGTGGTGGGGAGGGATGTGCCTGAGATGTACTGGGCTGAGTCCACTACTCTCTGCAGTTTGTTATGTTCCTGCACGTTCTAATTATCCTACCAGACCATGATGCAACCAGTCAGGATACTTTCAACAGTACATCTGCAGAAGTTTGTTAGAGTGTTTGGTGACATGCTGAACCTCCTTAACCTTCTAAGAAAGTAAAGATGCTGGCATGCCTTCTTGTGATTGCATCTATGTTCTGGGCCAGGACAAGCAGCTTTATCATTTAGAAGCATTTCACATAACCCAGTGTAGTGTCAGGTGGGTGAGCCTGCCTGCAGCAGACAGTGTGTGCCTTTCATTGGTAATATTAGGTGGCAGATGTCAGGTTTATACCCCTAACTCAGTTGTAGCCAGTGATTCAGTTTACATCACACTGGAAGCATGCCTCAAGAAAATAGACATCAATAGCTGGGAAGACCTGGCAGCCAATTAATCTCAATAGCACCAAAACCTCCATCTTGCTCTCAAAAGTAAATAGAGAGAACGGGGAAAGAAAATACAAATAAATTCTGGTTGCTCTCCCACATGGAAACAACTGAAAATTGTGTGGAGGGATCAAGTGGGTCAAGGATTGAATTACTGAGTCACGTCAACATCCATCAGTGAACCACAGTCAAAACCATCCTCAAATTGAGAGAAACCTACACGGTGCTCCAGGATTAGACTGCTTTACAACTTCTTCA
Organism: Pristis pectinata; assembly: GCF_009764475.1. NCBI lineage: Eukaryota > Metazoa > Chordata > Chondrichthyes > Rhinopristiformes > Pristidae > Pristis > Pristis pectinata. Next base: position 122,910,031 of record NC_067406.1, read on the forward strand.
GACTGATAGTGAGGCCCAACATTATTATATTATTCAAATATTCCTATAAGCATCCAAGAAATAGCCTCGTTGATGTGGGCCATTTGGGGATCATGGAGGTTCCTCATGGATATTCTTCAGAGGTCCTGGTTCTCAAGTTTGCCATCCATCCTGAAGACTATTTTCCTTTATCTGAGTTCCTGAAGGTGAAGGTAGGCATAGAAATAAATAAGCCACTAAATAGGTGGATCCTGGGCCACATTTCTATTTGACCAGTGGAGTCAGGGAGGGTACTAGAAATTTCAGTCTTCCGTGCCTTGTCTTATAGATTTTCAGGATCATCTAAATTAACTTAGCAATACAATCAGAATCAACCAATACAATCAGAATCAATACAACCAGTGTGACTATATTGAAGGGCTTTGTGAGATCAACAAAGGCTCAAATTTTGTTCTGAATGTTCTCCTGATATTGTCTGGCAATAAGGACCATATTAGTAGTGGTTCTGCCTTTTCTAAATCTACATTAGATACTAGACAAGGTTTTTGTTTTAGCCACGTGTTCACTGAGCGAGCAAAGTAGGGAAATTATGAATTTCATGGGAGTGCTACAGCCGTTATGTTTGGACAGATGGATAATTGATACACCCCTCTGCTCTTGTGGAATGATTTCATTTGTCATATGCTGGAAAACCTCATCAAAGACTGACTTAGATGGTGTCTGCCAGCCTATGTCTCAGTCATTACAATAAATCTGGTGTCTTGTCACCAGAGATGATTTGACAGCGTAATGATCTCAGGCAATGAAAATTCTGAGGCAGCGAAGGTTGTTCAGTAAGTGATACTGATAGGTTGTTGATCTGTGATCTCATTTCCTCTGGCTGACTTCTAGTTTAAATGGGTTACTGCAGCCATCTTAGATCTGGGTCTTAATAGAGACATCGATGCTAGTGGGGAACTGTTGCCTCCAAACAGGTTCATAGGTGGTTAGCGGTACCCATTAGAACCACTCTGTAATGTGCGTTCGGCGTACATCAGGATTTTTCCACCATCATCACTTTTTCCGCCTGGCTATCCACTTTATTAGAAACTCTGTGGAATGAGCAGCTTTTTTTGATACCGCTGGCAAGCTTTTCAACCATGTTTGGTAGAAGACGTCTTTCTGACAGAGCAGGGAGTGATCATCAAACCATTCTTAATGTTTACTGAGTTTTGGCCCAAAGATCCCACTGGCTCAAGGGGTCACTGAAGCTTTCTGGTGCATTTTGGAGTTTCTTAAAGCTGTGCTGGTAGTGCTAACATGAGCGTACATCTTCTACTCTGCTACTTAACATTAGACAACATTTAATTTGGTTTGGTTCTCATTGTTTCGATAATTTGCATGTGATTCCTGACATCAGGGAGTGTCAGTGGAAGAGGAGCAGGAATTGCATGGATCACCTTTCCTAACATCTTCCTCATACAACAAAGATAAATGGTGCAGTCGAACTGATTAGACCCTCTGGCCTTTTGAAATCCACCAGTTCAGCAGGGAATGGTCTCGTACCTGAGCCACCAATGTTTGGATTTGTAACAATGGGTTCGAGTGAATCCGCCCCAGCTACTCAGTTCCTGTCCCATCATCATGGGACACTCTGAAGCAGTGTGGTGAAGATGAAAATAGCTCCAACGTGTGTACTGGATTTGAGTGAAGGAAATTTGGCAGAGATTCTGTCTCATTCCCTTGGCTTCCTTCATCCTGGCAAGTTAAATGTCAAAGTGGCAGGAGATGAAATCAGTCATAGTGGTTGGCTGGTAGTTTCTGCTGCTCCCATACCAATGACCTCAGCTATCCACACAGCTCTACTGCTGCACTCATTAAAATGGAGAAATGATCACATCTACCACATCTGCCTCAGGTGGCTTTGTACATTAAAAGGGGAAATGGCTCCTCTTCCTGAAGATCATTCATCCAAGAGCTACTATTCCCTACCTAAGTTGGCGCCAGTGCACCCAGAATATAATTGACACCTTGGAGCCATGGATACACAAGAGACTGCAGAGGCTGGAATCTGGAGCAATACACACCATTTCCCTCCATAGATGCTGCCTGACCTGCTGAGTTTCTCCAGTGCTTTGTGTGTTGCTTGGGGCCATGGATGAGAGTTTTGGAGATCAGAGATATGGGACAATGTACAGGAGGATAAAGACTAACTTTTAAACCTGTAAATTAGACTCAGCGCAATGTGTCACTTTTAAGAAAGTATTTACACAGCACTGAGAGTCATGAATTCTGACAGTGTCCCTTAACAGTTTTAAGCTTATAATTACACGCTTTAAAGATTGTGTGTGCGGTCCTAGTGACATCTAGTGACAGAGACCATGTTCAGTGACGGCTTGTTCCTCTATTTTCATGATTGCAAGAATGTTTGGAATGGGCCTGGAATTTTGTAATGTTGATAGGTAATTGCTAGACTTACTACTTCTGTTGCAAAGGTTCATCACATATGGTCAAGGGACACTTGTTGTTATATGGTCTGCTGGCACCTTCCCTTGGTGAACCCTAGGATCAGGAGAAGCAACAGTGGAATGGAAGCCAATCAGGAGCAGGAAGGGAAGGAGCATCTAGGAGTTGCAACATGGATTGAGGGAAGTTGGGGAAGGCCAATGAAGGAACATCGAGGTCTGGTGAGGAACCTTTTCCACTGGAATCCCGGCCAGGATGGTGTGTCTGGCAGCGGGATCAGTGTTGTCCTGTGTCTTTATCTTTCACTCAGACTGCAAAGACTGGCCTTTGCTGAGCTCTACAGTAAAGTGCAAACATCTTGACTGTGACTTGCTGAAGAGTCAAACATTAATTACAGGTTTTTGTTGAAGGAGTTCCACTAATTGTGGCCAGTTTGCAAAAATAGTTGCTGCTGTCTTTGAAGTCATTTTTGCCTGAGACTGGTTGAGTTCAGGCAGCAATTATTGGTCCATGCTGTGGGCTAGTTTGATTCTTCCCCACCCCCACCACCCTAATGCATACAATACACTATTATGCACTATTTTTAAACGCTAATTTTCTGTTATTTCCTCAATAAGCTGAGCCAGTTTGTTTTGTTGAATGTCTCACAAAATCATGCTTCTGTTCAAGGGAATTAACAATATTTTTAATCCAGTTGTCAGAGGGAATAGTGCTTTGCACACAGCCTCAAGTGGTAATATTGTTTACGAGGGTGATGTTGGTTAAGGGGGAGGGGAAGGTGCTTGCATTCCAAATGCATCAAGCACATATATCCTCCACCATGTGCTTTGATATTTCCCCATGATGTCAGCTTCAAATTGATGCCTTTCTTAGAAAAACAAATGTTGCCCCTTGCTCACCATGGCAACCACTGTATTTACCACCATGTTCCCAGATAAAACAATTTAAAAAAAAATAACCTGCTGATCCTTTTTATAAAGGTGGATCATTCGGCAAATTAAAGGACAGCGAGTGCAAATGCAGTTAATGAAGGTGTTGACAGTGAGAATGACTGATAAATGGGGTGACTTTATATCCATTGGGGCATTCCATTTAGCTGCACATTGGTTTGGTTTAAATAGATCACAAGCAGGAGCATATACTTTTTGTCACTGCTCATTAGCTGCTTCCTGAGAAGATACAGTACAGTTTTACAGTCATCTCAGATGTAAAGGAAATCATTAGTCTGTCTGTTGGAACTCTTTCTTGTCTTGTCAGTGGCAGCGTTTGCATCTGTTCTGGTGCTGTACACCCTAGGGACTTGTTTCCTGTTGTGGTTCTTAATGCTTACTCCAGAGAGATGGTTTCTGTTAGTCATAGGATGTCATATTACTTACAGCCTGTACGGTATGGGATTACAGAATGTACAGTTGTGTGTGTTCTGTGTTTTAGGGGTCTATGTACAGTAGGTGCCCCCTGTGAAATAGGCCTGCTCCGGTCTTCAAGTATCTTGATAGCCTGAGTATGTGGTGAGAACACTATATTGGTCTAATGTATGCCAGGGGCATGTTGCAATGTAATTACTCAGATGGTCCTGCACACTCAATCTGTTCTCTACATTATGTCCATCTAGCCCTTTAGATGTTAAGGAAAAACTCAGATTAAATATGCTTGCTGATGGGGATTAAAGATTGCGGAAGATTGGACAAGAGCAACAAGTATTATAGACACAGCAGAACAAGAACAGATTTAGACAGTTAAAGCAAATGTCAAGGCAATGAAAGAAATGTGGGAATTATTTGCTGTTATTTGACATGAAAAGTATATGATCAAGTAAGTTTATACAGTTTAAATCATGAAAAAAAATTATATCTATTATTCCATGTTCATTTGTAAAACCAATGATTTTTCACCAGTTTAAATAAAATGCTGGTCTATCATGAGGTTGATCTTAGTGACGTTTCAGTTGCAAGTATTGAGTATCTGACATTCTTGAAGCCTAGTAAGAAATAGCTAAGATGGATGATTTTGGAGGGAAGGAGTGGAAGAGAGATTCTCATAAAATGGGAGGAGAGATAAAAAGAACTGGACTGACTTTTTTTGAGGAATGGAATGGAGAGAGATGTTCTTGGGTGACCAGTTTCAGAGGAGGTAAAAGGGATGGGGGTAGTATAGTGTTAGTGAGAGAGAGAGAGAGAGAGAGAGAGAGAGAGAGAGAGAGAAAGAGAAAATGGGAACCCTCTGAATCAGAGCTAAACTGGGAGAGGACAATATCCAGTGGTAGGGTGTGTGGAGGAAGAGAGAAAAAGCTTTGTAAGAAGAGACATTTCTGGCTCTGTGGGAAAGGGAAGGATGAATACTACAATGAATTGACCTGCATTTTAAACAGATGACCCCACAGTACCACAGGAGGATGCTGGTGATCAGAAGTTGTTTTGTGGATGAGGGAACAGGAAGTATTTCACATGCCATGGTTGTCTCCAAACGAATACATTTACTCACTTAATAGGTAACACCGAGCTTGGCCTGAGTAATATAGTACATGAGCTTTTCCAGGATTCAATCCCCAGTTTGTGAACAGATAACAGGTCATAACTGTGCAGAATTCAGGACACTTCTGTTGACATTAGCATATTGAGACTGAGTAAACATTTCCTGGCTCCTAACTCTCGATTGCTGCTCAGGGTACCCATGCTGTTTGTGAATGTCACCTGAGAATAGGATAAGGCTCAGCTGCAATCTCCCCCAAGGAGAATAATAGTATCTGTGCAGTCATTGCCTCTGATTTCATGTGTTGTTTGTGTCATTTGCATTAAAATGAGCACTGTCGTCTATCCGGTTGTTCAATAGGCATATATCAACATTGCCCAAAAGTGAGCCCCGAGTTAAAGGAGATTCCAGGTTTCAATCCTTGATCTGTGCTAAATTAACTGATCTAAACTGATGGAATAGTGAGGAGTGTTATCTCTACTCAGTTCTATGGACTGAATGTGCAGAGCGATGAGTATAACCAGCACCAAAACTCCCTCACATGTTCAGCACTGGTGATAGTAGATGAATTTCTCTCTCTTTATCTCCAGACTAGGGAGGGAATTAGAATTAAGAAATTTTTTGCACAAGGAAGCAGTTTTTCCCATCTTGACTGTGGTGAATTTAGATTTTTGTTCTTGATTTAGTCTGGTGATACAGAGTTCATGCATGCCAGGAGGGAGCAAGATTGACTATGGTTACAATGGACCCTATACTGAACTGACTTTCTAAAGAATGTAAAACTGCTTAGATCTAATGACCACTTGGTTATGGTGTTGCTAGGTTAGTGCTAAGGTGTTCATATGCTTAGGGGACTTTCACACTCCTGAATTATATTCATCTTTCTGTGGGTGCCTGTTGTGGAGTTGGCATCTTGATTATTTTTATGCTATCAACTTTGTTTCACTCACTATTGTCCATCATTTGTAGCAGTTAGCGTAACGCTACTACAGCGCCGGCGACCCGGGTTCAATTCCAGCCGCTGTCTGTAAGGAGTTTGTACATTCTCCCCATGTCTGCGTGGGTTTCCTCCGGGTGCTTTGGTTTCTTCCCACATTCCAAAGGCGTATGAGTTAGGAGCTGTGGGCATGCTATGTTGGCCACGGAAGCGTGGCGACACTTGCGGTACTGCCCCCAGAACATTCTATGCAAAAGAAGCATTTCACTGTGACTGATAAAGATATCTTACCATTTTTTGAGGCGGTATTCTGACAGGTCAGGCATCCTGTGCTTGAGTACTTCGGTATCGAGACTGTTCAAAATATGAGTCTCACCGATGGGAACTGAAGAAAAGCTAGACTTGGAACTGAATAATTCTGTGACAAGTATGATTATTTGTGTGCCTTGGTGACGCAATGTTTTGGAACAATCAGGAGTTTGTCAAAGTTCAATAAGCTAAAAGGATTAGGTGATTTTTTTCTTATCGTGCTTCTGATCTGGATCATGTAGTTGAGGGGTTGAGAGTTGGTGGTAATGTTGACTAAAATACTCAGAAATGTTAGAATTGTATGTTTAAAGTGTTTTTGTACAATCTGAAGAGAGGCTGATGTTGCTGGTATGGGGGCGGCCCTGGCTGATGAGATGACTTGGGTGATGAGGCCCTTCCATTAAAGCAGACTGGACCAGCATTTGTTTCTTCCCTGAGTACAAATCCATATGTGTGCATCTGGAGTATGACTTGCACATGGCTGAATTCAGTGATTTACAGCATGCCTGTTCCAGAACCCATTTACCACAATTTTCTGCAGCATTCTAAAAGGCTGGAACGCTAGTTGATTTTCTCTTCCTTAGCACAGGGACCCAGAGATCAATCATAATGCCTCTGATGCTTGAACAGATGTCAGTGAAATAAGCACAATGAAATATTTTTATAGAATGTGTGAAAAGACTCGCAAGGTGATGAGATAAATAGGGATGTGGAAAGCTAGCTAATCCATGTAGCTCATGCATCCACAAAGGTCTTTTATTTCCCCTGAAACTTCCCAGTATTGATGAATGCTGCAGATTCTTGGTGAGCTGCCACCCAGACAGAGCAATAAGAACTTTTGCTTCTTATATGGTCTCAAATTTTTGTTAAGAGCGGGGGTGGATTCTTGTTCCTTTGGTGCTGTAAGCGCACATGGAGGAGTTGTTTGGACTGTCACCTTGAAATCAACCCATCTCACACAACTGTCCTATTTGTGGGCCTTGTTGTGTGCAAATTGGCTGTCAAGTCAACATTGGCCACAAAGTGCTGTGGAACAATCTGTGGGGGGTTGTGAAAGTTGCTAGAAAATACATGTCTTGTTTTTTAAACTGTTCTGAAATTGCATAATAAATATGAAAGTACAATTAATTTTGAAGATGTTGACTCCCCAGATCATGTTTTGAGATTACTTGGATATTATACTGCCAGTAATGATTACTATTCCCTTTTAAAATATAGCAGCTACAGATTATTTTTGAAAAATACCTGCTTTATATCTTTTAATCTGTGTGCCTCTCTTTAATATGTCTAAACAAATCCCTGACAATCTGCTGATATTTTTATTAGTGTGCTTTATGGGAAAATACACTTTCAAGTATTCTCAATTTTTACATAGTGGAATGTTGCCCTTGCAACTCAAGAAGTCGGTTCATGTTATCACCTCAAGAACATCAGATTTGAGTAAAAGTATTCCCCCAGAAGTTCACAAGGAATGGAGATGCAGGAGTTAATAAATTGGTTATCCTCTACAGAGATGAAAAGTGTGCTTGACGAGGAGTTGACAGTGCTGTCAGTGAAATCAGAGACAGAACATCTTTATCTGCTAAGGGACTTCTATGCAAGTGTTGGAGGCAGAAGAGGAGGCATGGACTACTCACCACAGACATAACAGCACAGAAACTAAAAATGAAAGTAGACAGAGTCCACTTGAACCATGTTGCTTTCATGAGCTCAGTGGTAAATCATAGATTGAGTAGCATGGAGGCTGAGCTGCAAGCGCTGATTGATTTGTTCACTGAAGCCTAGAAGAGGAAGGTCCTTAAATTCAGCATCCACAAGACAAAGTTCCTCTACCAACCTGCCCCCACTGAAAAGCACTACTCAATGTTAAAGGTTCTTAGTGAAACTCTGAAAAATGCAGGCTACTTCTCATATCTTGAGAATCACCTCTCAGCAAATGTAAAACTGATAATGAAATGCACCAATTCATCCTCAATGCACCAACACAGCCTTTGCTTGATTGAACAAAGAAGATTTAATGATCAAGATCTCTGATATGCTTCTGTTATGTTTCAGATATGCATCTTTTAACAACATTTAAAAGACACTTGGACAGGTACATGGGTGGGAAAGGTTTAGAGGGATATGGGCCAAACGCGGGCAAATGGGACTAACTTAGATGGGCATCTTATTCGGCATGGACCAGTTAGGCCAAAGGGACTGTTTCCATTCTGTGTGACTCTATAACTCTTTGACCTGGGCTACCTGCAGGAGGCATCTCAAGGTACTGGAAAGATACTGCTGTCTCTGCAAAATCCTCCAATTTTACTGGAAGGATAAGTGAACTAATGCTCTTTCCTAGGCCAACATCCCCAACATTGAGTCTCCTGTTACAGTCAGTCAGCTCCATTGGGCTGTCCACATCATTCATTTGCCTGACAGCAGACACCCAAAATAGACACTCTATTCCGAGCTATGTCATGGGAAGATTTTACTAAATGGACGAAGGAAAGCATTCCTGGAAGTGCTTCAAGCCTTCTCCTTGATCAAATGAATTATCTGTACTGAATCCTGGGAATCTCTGGCCATGATGGCTCAAAATGGAGAAAGAGTGCTTGGAAGAACCTCTATGCTATGCATTAGGAGCACATGGAATCCCAGTGTAAATGGTGGAAGGAGTGCACCATCACATGATCTGTCCATCGGCCCTTCCAATCAACCACCTCCCGTCCATCTGTGGCAGAGTCTGTGCTTCCCACATTAGTCCCATCACTCACCTCAGAACCCACAGAACCAGAGCTAAAGCAAGTCATCTTAAGGCCAGGACATTGAATCCGGCCATTACTACGTGTAACTCTCTCAAACATCCTCAACACTCATTGCTACCACAGTGCTGACTCTGACACAGGTCCTTCTCTCATGTATAACAAGGTCAGGATGCAACCCTTGAATCCATTCAAAGAAGAAAGACTGACCCCACATCAGTGTCAATCATGCTGCATAATCTGGATGGGCTGTCCTTGATTCCATTGATCAACTGCACCCAAAGCGGGTACAGGAATGAGCTAGAACATAACTGAAGGCATCATTTACAGCACTGAACCCAAAATATATGGGAAACAAGAGCAGTAAACTGCTGATTAACCTGAGTCCAACAGTGCCATATGGAACTCGGCAATGAAGCCAAGTCATCTGCCCTCACTTACTAAAAAGAGACCCAGATGAGAAGACTCTGACCCTGTGAAGAGGTGCTAAGATTAAATCCCACCAAACTACAAGGCACTATACCAATGATTATTGTGTACATTTCTGCCAGAGCATTCAATTATCCTCTGACACAGAGACTGCTTATTGCATGTATGATGGGACCAAAAAGGCATCAGGTCCATCAGGAAAAAATACGACTCCAGATGTAATAAATAGGAGGAGAGCTGGGTGGGAGATTACCTTGAAGAATATCATCCCTGATAAAGCTCTAGAACCTGCTCATCATAGAAGATATAGACAGCAAACCCACAATGGAAGAGACTAGTAAGTGAGCCACTCACTTGCCATAGGCAAAGCTCCAAGCGATGCCATTCTCTCCGGGCTCACCTAACTCACCCGCAGCATCCGTTTGAACTTCCCGGTCTCTGTTGGAGGGAGGGGACTGTGCCCCAGGATTTGGGTTGCAAAGACCATGACCTTGTTTAGAACTAGGGCAAGCGCAGCAATGGTAACAACTCCTGGCACATTTCCCTACTGAGCAATGTGAGGAAAGTATCTGCCCATGGAGCCCACATCAGAGTCCAGATCGTGGCTGAACTCATTTACTCCGAATCCCAAAATGGTTTTAGAGCCAGGAGGTCCAGAGTCGACATGATCTTCTTGGTACAGCATTGACTGGACATGATAGCTCTTTTTTCTCTCTCCCCACGTGCCGCCTGGTGTGCTGAGAATTCCCAGCATTTTCTGTTTTTGTTCCACTGTTACAGTACTGGATCTACAAGAACTTGAATGGGCGTAAATTGCTTCGGGGTACCCTAGGGTCAAGGAAGGCATTATATAAATGGAAGATTACTCTTTCCTCATTCCTCTCATGACTGAATAGAAAAATCAACCGAAAATGTATGCCAGGTATATGAAGAATTAGCTAATGACCAATAATGAGTGTACAATTGGGCATCCAAGCCATAGGTTACTGAGGAGAAGGAATAACTTATGCAGGCTTTTACCTTTGTTCTTTTTTGCTAGCAAATTTCACTCTGAATTTCCGTGTATTGATAGCTCTGGCCATCTTCCACTTCTAGTGCTGCTTTTTTTTATGTGCCGGTGATATCAGGTATCTAATTGACACCACTGGTTCTGCAAGATAGATGAGGGAGGACATGTATTCCACTGGATGTGTGTGCCATTGTGTATCCTTAGTGTCTGCTGTTCTTTCTGTACTTGGCTGCAGCCAGCTATCTGTATAACTGCTACTGTTACAGGAGATACATATGCATCAGTCAAACCAGACAGAAGTGTGCAGCCAAGTGTAGAGCATGTTCTTCAGATGCCAAGATCAAGGTTATGCTTGCAAAATTATCAAAGTAAATTTTGGGCTAATCATGACCGCATAACTTCTGAGTCACCTGGATGTTTCCCCTTTGATTCATTGGGTACCTGCAAGTGCCCATAAATCACTGGAACTAATTTCCTAATATTTAAAAATAGGCTGCTTATTATTTTGATTTATTGATCACCTTTAGGCATATTCCACAATGCTGTGTGTGTATTCTATAATGTTTGTCTGTTCTGGGGTGTTCAGTAAGCAAATATAATTTCTTTCTCTCTCTGCCACCAACCCTCCTCCCTCAATACACTAGAGGAAAATTTAACTCCCCTGGCCCAGTGGGAACAGGATAGAAGCAGAGCTACAATTGCATTGGGGAACTTGCTGCTCTGTTCCAGTCTGATATTGGTCCATTGCCAAATTGTTCTATTTTGGGGGCTAAAAGGTAAATACATGTAAACAAGCATCTTGTGATTATAATTAAGATTCTTTTGTAATTTTAACACATCAGATCAGAAATCTCCACCAACATGAAGCCATTAGTAAATTGGTTTCTTTAGGGATCTGGGAGCAGTGTTTATGGAGGCAAACACCTCTGAGGATTTGGGTCTTAGCTGTTGCATTTTTGTTTGATTTCAACAGGAGTGTTTGCCCCAGTGATTGCATTTATATTGTCTAAATAACCAAAGGGTTTCATGTTTAATTTTGTGTCTGTTTAATTTTAGTATTTGATTTTATGTAAGTTCCTCCTGCTTAACTACACTAGGTGCGATTTACCATAGCCAAGTAACCTACTAACACATCTTTGGGATGTGGGAGGAAACCCATGCAGTCACAGGGAGAACTTGCATGCTCCACACAGACAGCACTGAAGATCAGGATCAAACCTATGTTGTTGGAGCTGTGAGGCAGCAGCACTAACTGCCGACCTGGTTGCATGAAAAAGAAGAGCAGGAAGAGCGAAGTGCCCTGTTACACGAGGTTTGTCTCTGGTGGACGACAGAGGGTGAAGGGACAGGGAAGGGACTACTTGAAGCAGAACGCAGCTCATCCGTTATAATCATAGTTCCCCTGACGTTTCTGGATCTTTTGTGTTGGTAGAGTATGTCCCTCTTGTAGCCCCCTGAAAGAAGACCTACTCTCCCAGGTGGCAATGCTTACACAGCAGAAGTGAAAGTAAGCAGACCCCGATCCCCTTTGCCTCGCTATCTCTCTAGGGTATCACAGTGCCACATCTCTCAGTCAATCATTTACATATACATCAAGCAGATAACCAAGAAAAGACTTCCTTCCCAATGGACAATCACAATCAGATGAAAGGTTTCTGAAATATGCTGGGCTCCTCTGTGTGAGTATGTGCATGCCAATGAGTGATCACCACCTCAGGATCCTACATGTCCGTGGCCATTTTCCAACTGGCTATGATGATTCCTTCTTTGTGTCCCAGTCAAACCCCCCTCTACTTTTCCATCCGCTAAACAACAATGGAAGATGTCTATTTGGGGATAAAGGTTGCCCCCTCCACACACTGTGAATGATAACCCCAATGTAACCCCAGTTTTCATGCATGACTGAAGTACAGCAGTTTGTAGTAATGTGCTGCCAGTCACAGAACCTTGCTCTCCAGTGGCTACTATAGGAAGTAAGATGGTGGTTAATTTGCAGTACTTCACCCTCATCTGTGGGATGCTGCAAAGTTGCCAAGAACTCTTCGACAGTCATGACTTAGAAGCAAAAGACCAGCAGATGTATGTGAACATCACCATATTCAAATTGCACACATTTGCCTCTTGGACATGCCCCTGTTTCTTCAGTGTCAACGTGTCACAGTCCTCGAACTCACTGTCTATCAGTGCAGGTAGAGAACATTCTTAACAGGAGCACCAGCAGTCCAAACAGAGACCTACCATCATCTTGTCTACAGAAGGTTTAATGCCCATATTCTCAGCATGAATAAAAAAAAAATTGATAGATATCAAACGGTGGCTAATTTTTGGTTTTGGTTACTTGATTGGATATTCAGATGTGAGCTTTCTAGTCAGGTGACTTTATTTTCAGTGGCTGACTGCAGGGTTTGTTAAAGAGTGCATTGTTCTGGTGTTGACAGCAGCAGTCACCATCTTGAAGGCAATCCTGTAAAGTGATACTGGAAATGAATCCTTTGTGTGGGTGGGGTCACAGTTAAGGCAAGTTGGAGCTAGTTGCTTCTTGGCTTGAGGAATAGTTATTGTTAGAATAGTTGTTCCTATATATTCTTCACTGACTAATCTGCAAAAGATCCCATGACAATACTTAATCCTTTTAAACTGGTGGAATTGTTGAACCAAGTATCCTTTCCTCATCTGTGTTTTCATATTTACTCTCTTTTCAGAGGTATAATGATTGTAGTCTGAGAGGAAACTCATAAATGATCTCTCTTTTTCTGATATATCTTTACTGGCCTTACTACAAATACAGTAGCGATTGTTTTGTTGATACAGGATATGGTTTTCACTTGGCATTAGTGCAGGTTTCCAGTGCACTAATTTAAGGGTATCTTTAACTTTGGCAAATATAATCTGACAAAGATGGTTACATTGCACCAACAATGTGATTTATACAGTAGCTTTAACATTACAAAAAAATTCCAAAGCATTTCTCAGATGTATTACTAAACAAAATTTGATACCATCCTGCATAAGGAAATATTAGGGCAGGTGACCAAAAGCCTTGTCCAAAGAGGGAGATTTAAAGAAAATGTCTTCAAAGAGAAAAAAAGAAGCAGGCTCTATGACTCGAAGAGAAATGGAGATGTTCAGAGAGGGAACACCAGAGCTTAGAACCTTGGCAGCTACAGGCATGACTGCTGATGGTGGGGATGGTCAAGAGGTCAGAATCTGAAGAACTGTGGAGGTATAGGACTGAGGAGAATTAAAGAACTTTGGAGGGCAACATGATGAAGGGATTTGGAAACAAGGAAGAGAAAGTTGAGATCGATAGGAGCCAATGAAGGTCGTCAAGCCTCATGGATGGCAAATGGAAAGTGTTGCCAGTGATGATGCAGGCTGTAGATTATTGGATGACATGTTTACAGAAGGCAGGAGACGAGACATGACTGTTTTGAAATAGCCAGAGTTAGAGACAGCAAAGAGAAGGATGAAGATTTAAGCAGCTGATAAGCTGAAGCAAGGCTGTGGAAGAGATTCGTACCATCTCTGATACATGCAGTACCTGAAGCAGGTTTTCTTCCTTGGCAATCCCTCAGGATTGAGGATGATTTACCTCCACTCCAGTTTTATGGGTTCCCAGATGGTGAGTGGGCCAAAATGAAACAGTCGTCTCAGAAAGGACAGGATGTGCCTCACGTTAGTTTGTGAGGTGGTAGTTCATCCCACCACTTGTGCAGAGCTTCTGTGTGCTTCCAATGCATGGATTTGAGATTCTCCATACCATTCCGAATGCTCCTTCTCCACTTGGAGTGGTCTTGGGTGAGAGGTTCCCAGGAGTCAGTGGACATGTGTTCTTTTTAAGGAGGCTCTGAGCATATCCTTGAATCTTCTCCTCTGTATGCTTGATAATCTGTCATGAGAGAGCACGAAATTGAGAGTCCATTTTGGGAGTCTGGTGTTGAGTATGCAAGTGGCATAATATCCCACCATCTACCATTTTAGTGTGTGTGGACAGTCGCTAGAGAGCCATTTCACCAGCTCCCTGCCAGTTGTTTACACCAACTATCTCTGGACTGATTTGTTCCATTGGCACTGAGTCATTTAATTTGAGGCACAATAGACTCTCCCTTTTATTGTGCTTGATCAAGGCCAGGAAAACACACCCCAAGACAGCCGCCATAACAGAGCTGAAAGTACTGCCAGAATCCACCTGAAAACGTAAAGTGGGGATTCACTGCAAGATGTGTTCCACATTCAATGCCTCATTAGACTTCTACATGATCGCATTGGCATTGCTGCTGAAGTGTCGTTCTCCAGTTACTCATCTGAGACAATTTGAAGTTGTAATGACCCGTCACTGAGATTATATGTGGCACAGGGAGATCTGGTGTACCTTAGTGATGCCAGATCTGAGTTTATTGTATATAATGAGGGAAGGCTCAGGTGAAATGTGACTACTGCACATTTGCATTGCTGCATTACTCAAGCTCTGCTTAGATTATCAGTGTTACTTTCAAGTGCGATCAAATGCACCTTAGCCTTCCTACTTCGTGCAGTAATTCCTTCAAAGTATACGAATGAGTGACAATCCCAGTAATGTATCTTGGCTAACCATTGTTACATTGTACAAACCAACATTCTTACTTTCTCTAAATGTTTGGTTTTGCTTTACCTCCTCTTTCTGACAAATGGTATATGTTCAGTTTTACCAAGAGTTTCTGGTAAACCTGCAAATCATGGTCCATCTTCAGAATTTCAGGACAAATTTGGTAAAGTTTTCCCTGTATGGAAAGTGCAGGGCTGGTTATTTCAGGTGTGTGCTAAAGGTGGAAAGGAAGTGTTATCAATGCACTCACTGCTTTTATTGGTGTCTGTTTGGCACAAGAATGTGCCAAACAATTGCTTGTCAAAAAGCAATCTGTGCTGAAAATTTAAGCTGCCATTTGGAAACTATGCAACCAGGGGACAGAGAAAAAGAGACTAAGAGAGAAAGAAGGCAAATAGAAGACAAAAGTAAAGATTATCAGTAAAGCAAATGAATAGAGAATAGGAAGAGAGGCAGAAGCAAAGAGAGAGTTGAAGCAAAGCCAAGATGAGACACCGGCAGCACTTTGCACAATGCAGTGAAGTTTGATTTGCTTTGAAATATCTGGTGAAGGGAATCATACACTCCATTTTGAAGGATGACAAAATGCTTAAATGGTTGACGATGTTCTTGCTAACATTGTGGTCTTTACGTGGTTAAACAAAATTGGGCTTTAATGCACATGTTATAGCTTTGAAAAGATCTCAATAGTTTGTTGCCTGTAATTTGTAGTGTAATTGAACAGCAGTGCATGAAAACAGTTAGTGTATAAATATTTGCCTTTTTGTAATTTATACCAGTTGCACCCTCTTTCCTGAGGACACAGAATAGTGATGTATTAATCCAACCCTATTAATCAATATCCTTAAGAACCCGCTGCATTGTTTGTTTCCGTCCTAATTTGAATACCATGTCTAGCAACCTTCTGTCAGTGTGGGAGAATCACTTATCCATGTGACACCGTGCCTCTTCAGACCATGGATTCTCCCTAGCTCTTTGAGGGGGGGAGAAAAAAAGACAATTTCATTCTTCATAATGTATTGAGGAAAACAGGCGTAAGTGTTCCTAAATTTATAAAGGTATTGAAAGGGAACCTACCTGATAATTGTAGTGCACTGAAGTAGTTGGGTTTCAGCAGAATGCTGAGGAGACACTGGTCATCAGCCCCTGACTACAAGTTTCAGTTGTACTTGAGCCAACTGAATGGGAGTTATGCATTAGGTGTTCCATGAGGTGCCTTGGGATGGTCAGGAGGATCAACGGGGACCTAGGGGAGGTAAGGTCAAAGGAGGGGGGGATTGGGGTGAGAGGGGTAGGCCTTTAGGAGGCATCGGTGCAGTAAGGGGTGCTGCTGAAGGATCAGGGGTAAGGAACTTATATGGGTGTGGAATCCAGCGTGACATTATCAAAATGCGCTTACCAAACAACATCAAAAATGGTCGCTCCCAGCATTAACTTAGTCTTAAGTTCCCCCCACAATACCCCAAAAAGAAAATTGCGTGGAAAAAACATCACCCTGTGTGCAACTGACGAGGAAATTGCATAAGTATTTCATGACTGACCAGAACCAATGGAAGCACAGAGCTGAATATTGGCAAACAGAAACAAGGGAGTTTGATTCAGGTCAGAAGGTAAGATGTTAAACTCTGAACCTGGACTACACATCACCCAATTTTGTTTTTTTTACGGAGTTGGGACAAGGAGTGGGTGCTGCTATCCCACTCCTGAGGGTCAGCAATTGAACCCAATTCAATCAAAGTCTGTGGCACTAAGCAATCGACTTCTGGGCTTGTGTTTTTCAGTAATATAATTGGATATTTTGAAACTGAATTAGTTGTTACCCATTGCTGAAGATCCTGGCCATTCAGACCATTGTCTTGCTATGATGACAAAACAATATTAAATGTTCTTGCTTTTTGTTATATAAGATGTTTTAATGTTGATAAGGTCTAACAATCTCAATAGCTTTGGTTCTTTCGTTTATTGCCCAACAATGAATTCTAATATTTTGTGAACAATGTCAGGAAAATCGATTGATCCAGTGGGTGGTGTGACTGAAAAACTCTATCAAAACTCAGCCCTGTAGTGACTTAGAGTTAATGTTATTCTGCTAATAAAGAAAACAAAAGTGTCTCATTTCCTTTCATAAAATAACATGATCTCTCTCATATAACGGTCTTGTGAATGATGAGTATCAAGCTTTCAAATCACCTGCAGTGAATCAATGAATAACTAACAACTTGCCAATCAGGGCCTGGTTTCTCTACCAAGGCATTGTTACATTAATGGTACTCCATTGGCCTGTTGCTGATGACAGACTCTAATTGAGCAGAGTTAGCCACTGATGTCTGTCTGCCCCTGGGCCACGCTGTTTGTTCCACTGTGGCCTCTATTGCACTCTTCCACTTGAAGCTGGTTTCCCAACACTTGAGCATGGCCCAATGCACAACAGGGACTGTCTCAGCACAGACGACTGGTTGCACTCACAGAATGGCTTTGACAGCCAGCGCAGCCTTGCCCCCATTCAGTCAGTACCACTTGGGTCCCTTATAAAGTTTTTAAAAATATTGATTAAAATCTTTTTTTTTGACATTTAAAACACTAAAAACACCAAAAAAATCAATTAAATGTATTGAATCCAACTTAAATAATTATGATGAGCTACTTTTTCCCCAGCAGTCAGTCTCTCCCATTCATGTGGAGTGGGGACCTCTGTACTTGCTCCAGGTTTAACCCAGTTCAGGCTGAGTGGGCAAGTGTTCCAGGCCAACAGCTGGATGGCCTGTGGATGCTGCAGTGCCCTGTGCAATACAAGGGCAGGCAAAACTGGTGACAGCAGGGTGGGAGATGGCATGTTGGCTTAATTCCACACCAGAGCTAGAACCAGGTCTTTTCCAGGAATACATGGCAATATCCCAGTATAAGCGCTGGCATCGGAGCAGAACGTCCACCCTATTAACATCACTGGGGTGAACTCCGCACTTCTGATAGCAGCCGGAGTCTCGGTTTTCGTAATGGAAAGGTATGCAAAGCAAATAACTTTTCCCTGGCTCTGCATGCTGGCTGGTGGCACAAAGTATATGTAAGAAGGAAATCAAACACTTAACAGGACCTGGTTCTTTCCCTGGGAGCTTCAGTTCTGCAATTATTGACTTCAAGCTTGAAGTAGGCAAATAGTCAAGACATTGAGCATGATCATAAACCTTTGAAGACCATTTATTTTACTTTTTATGTCATTTGAAAATGAAATTTGTAACAATAAATGCTGAAAACCTTCTCCTGAGATTTAGTGCTTTTGCTTGTTAAAGAAAGGAGGCAGAAATTTCTAAGCCGGACTCCAGATGAGTTCAGTGAACATAAATAAAACTCTCAGAAAGGGGCACTTTACCGAGCACATAAATCAATTGTTGTAATTGTTCAGAATCCATGCAATTTTACCTCAGTATGTTGCTTTGACTGTGTGTCACTCCAGGTAGCCCAGATGGTTCAGGTCATTAGCCTGAGATCCCATGAGACACCTGCACTGGGTCGAGTGTTTTGAACTGGATGAAAGAGTGCAGCACGTAGCAAAATAATGGATTATTATATCATCATCTTTTGTGCTACGGGTGATCAAATTGCTCTTTCGGGATTACAGGGTAGATAGGAGGAGCTGTTGAAAATAGGGTTTCCAGCACTGGTGTTATGGTTTCAGTTATCTAATCGCTATTTTGCTGCTAAGTAAAATTAAGTGTTATTGATTCCGCAGTTTAGGATTTTAGAGAGATTGGGCAAGTTCAATTTGGAATTTGTAAATGTTTGAGGAAAATTTGCCCCACCGTGAGGCTAAGAGGCTAGAGACTCTATTAAGGAAAGAATTGAATCAGCAGCAAGAGATAAAGGAATCATTTTGTTTCCTCAGCCTTAACACTTTGTTCCTCACTGCGGAGACCACAGTTTTTGTTCCCTCTAACTTCTTTAGCATGCCAGCAAGATTTTTGATTCATGGCCCCAAAATATCTTGCTGTTAGCCAACTGCTACTTTTCTATCAACTTCCTTTTAAAAGAAATGAAATGTTGCTCCCTTCTTTTAGAAACCCTTGTGCACCATTAAGGAAACAAACTACTTGCATTTCTACATGTCTTTCATGATCAGGGTACCTCACAGTGTTTCCACATCATAAAGAAGTGTAGTCATTGCTGTAAGGTAGGAAACCTGGCAGCTAATTTGTTCACATCATGGATCTACAAGCAGCAATGAGATAAGGATCAGATCAACTGCATTAGCAATGTTGGTTGAATTTTAAATATTAACCGTACTTCTCTAGAACTCCTCTTCAGCTGGTGGCATAGAATCTTCCCCCTCGACCTCCAAGGGCAGATGAGGCCTCAGTTCAACGTGTCATCCAAGAGATGGCATCTCCAACAGTGCCGCTTCTCCCTCAGTATTGTAGTATCCAACAAAATTATGGTGCATGGTTATCTGGATTGGGTTCAAACTTACAACTTATTGATTCAGAGGCAAGAGTCACAAAATGAATGGTCCTATTAATGTGTAATTTTTTTATACAAACAAGCTGCTCTGTTTTAAGAAGAATGCTCAATATAAATGTTTATTCTAGCAGTGCTTTTGAAAGTTATCCACTTGTTTTCCAAAAAAAATGTTTGAAGAAACTGAACTACTGAGCAGCAAAAAAGTTTCTTGTAAGCCCACTAATCCGTACATTGAACAGAGCAGCTGCATCCTGGAAAATTAGACTCAATACACACAATCAGTTTGCACAGTCCACATTTAGCTCAAGGACTTTTCTTTTGTCAGACTGGATGCTGCAACGGGATCTAGATTTGAATCCAGACCAAGCTGATCAGTTCAGAAGCCAACTCTGTAAGACCCCTGTGCAAAATGGGTTCCAATCTCAACCTAGTTCTGACCCTGCATGAATCCACTGTTAAAAACAGGTTAGAAGCAGAAATGCTACAAGAATAGCTGATGAGAGAATGGAAATATCTGCACCAGTGCAGTAGGGGAGGCTTTACTGGTGTTGTTTTGAAAAGGACTACTGTCTTTATGAAGTCCAGGAAAAATTCCTGTCATATTGAGAAGAACATTCAGCCACCAAAGGAAACATTTATGAACACATTAAACCACTAAAGGTGTGGAGGAGTTTAAAGATTATAATTCAGACTTTCTGGTTGTAAACGAAGCAGCCCTTTAATGATGTTGATTGAATGCAACTTGATGTGCAATCCTTACTTGTTTATAATAAGATGGACTCTTGACCTCACAATCTACCTTGTTATGACCTTGCACCTTACTGTCTACCTGCACTGCACTTTCTCTGTAACTGTAACACTTTATTCTGCATTCTGTTATTGTTTTTCCCTGTACTACCTTAATGCGCTGTTGTTATGAAATGATCTGTATGGACGGTATGCAAGACAAGTTTTTCACTGTATCTCGGTACATGTGACAATAATAAACCAATTTACCAAAAGAGCCATACTTTGAGGATTAATACAGTAATTATATTACTGTTGTTAAGTTTGAAGAAACAAAAATACATGTATGCTGTTCAGTGAAAATGGTTGAGAAACCCCTTTATGTTATAAAGACCTTTATATTGTTTGTATGATTTGGCTGGGTTAAGTCGCTATATCTGTGTGTTCTGCCAACATATCGGATGAGTTGTGATTTCAGACTTACTCCAATAAAGGACACTATTTTGAGGGAAAACTAAAAATGAAACTTTTGCTATATTGAAATCTTGTTTCTAAGATTAGCAAATGTTTGTTTCAGTAAGATTTGTTTTTTTCACACTGTGTCTGATCGCAGAAGAGTGACATACCACCTTGTACAAGTTTCCCATTTTATCATTTCTATAAAGAGGCATGGACAAAGAGTACTGGGTGCAAGTGTGACTGTGAGTGTGTGTGTACAAACATATGAATTAGCCAGGAGTAGGCCAACTGGACCCTCAAGCCTGCTATTATTTAATAAGGTCATGGCTGATGTGATTGTAACCCTCAACTCCACATTCCCATCCATCCCCAGTAACTTTCACCACTTTTCTTATCAAGAGTATTGTCTATCTCTGTCTTTAAAGTACTCAAAGGCTTCCACCATCCTTTGAGGAAAAGACTTCCAAGAAATCACAATCCTCTGAGAGAAAAAGATTCACCTCATCTCTCTCTTAAATGGGAAACCCCTTATTTTTAAAAATGACCCCTTATTCTATCTGTGTGTACGTTTTTGTTTATGTGCTGTGTTTATCACTGTTACACACGTACAAATTGATTGTTTTGTTCCCTGGAGTGGAATGCAATTATCACCATTTGCAGATCAAATCACACCTCTCATGAATCTGACCGCACATCCCTGATCCCTTGCACACCTGTCGCAGTTTCCAAGTTAGTTGTACATTCCATCATGTCATTCTCCATGAATCTCTAGATGTATGCTGTATTTTTGCTGTATCTTTCACCCTTCAGGACCCCAACCTGCACCTCCTGATCTTGTTCCTGACCTTCTCCTATCCACAAACGCAGCCACAATCCTCCACCTCTCACCCTAAGATTGGTCTCAGCCAGCTGCTCTGGCTTCTGAGCCCTTTATTAGCCAAGACCTATGATGGAGACCTTGATCTTCATAGCCAGGGGCTTTAGTGAAGGGACCCAGCCACAGTGTCAACCCTCCATTCTCCCTCCCCATCTCTCTCCCCCCCTCTCTCTCCCCCTCTCTCTCCCCTCTCTCCCCCCTCTCTCTCCCCCCTCTCTCTCCCCCTCTCTCTCCCCTCTCCCCCTCTTTCTCTCCCCCCCTCTCCCCCCCCTCTTTCTACCCCCCCCTCTCTCCCCCTCCCCTCTCTCTCCCCCTCTTCCCCCCTCCTCCTGTATTAATTAATGTAAATATAACACACCGGGAAAGGGTGATGGTGGAGATTGGAGGTCCCCCACCTTCCCCTGACCATTTAGCAGGATTGTCCTCAGCCCAGCCTCTTAACCTGAATGCCACCCCTACCCAGCCCTGATCTTGCAGAGAATGCCCCCTCCACCCTCCCAACCATCCCAGTCGTACGGACCCAGGCACCAATCCAACAGTTGCTCCAACAGCTTGTTGTTTGTACCAATCCTATAACTGCTGCCCCCTTCATCCACCCTATCCTCCACGATCTCTCCATCCCTAGGCAACATGTTTGACAACTGAAGACCTGGGCAACTTCTAAAATTTGGGACAGTTGGTCCACAACTACAAGATCTGTCAGCACGCTGCTGATACCACCATCCAGTGCATCCATTTGGGTGCACCACAGTTTCAGGGGCAGGCTATTCAACAACAGAATAAAAGAATTCCTCTTCTTCCATCTATCTAGGTTTTAGATTCCTTGTTGAAATTATCACAATGGCAGTAAGTCAAAGCTATCAAACTTTCTGCACTAATTTGATCAAAGTGAACTTCTATAATATGGCCCAAGCCAAACATACTGAAGAAGTATTTGGTCAAAAGAACAACACATACTGTATGCATGCTCAGTGGATGCTTAACCATTTGTTCCTATCAACTATTCTATTCCATTTACACGAACCAGTGGATTTAAAATATTTGCAACGGCTGTAAATTGGAAATGGCAGGAAATGCACAGCCAGAGCACAGAGAGAGAGAGAGAGAGAGCGACTGACATTGTGGCTGGGTCCTTTCACTAGAGCACTACCACATTCATTTTGCACAAGATCATCTTTGCTCTGGTGCCATTTTTCTGCTGCAGTTTGAGACTTTAAGCTAGTTTCCCTGGATAATTTGCATCTTTAAAGCACAGGTTGTCTGTATCCAAGCTTAATATAGCAAATGCCTGTGAATGTGTAACTCTCAATTGTGCCAAACAGTCAGATATATTTGTACATCAATTTCATTTTTGGATTTCATGTTCTATAAATAATGGTCTTTTTTCTATGGCCCAACGGAGTTATTTTTACTCTGCACATACAAAAAAATTGAACTGATAAAATCTTGAGTTATTTATAACTTCTATTAGACAGGAAGCTAACAATGACTTTTCAAGCATGCAGAAGGAATGGCCACGGGGGGGAATTATTATCACTTAAAAATGATATTTCTTTAGGAACTGTAGTTGTACAAGACAGAGCCTTTGGGTTTTTTTTTTAATCGGCTGGTGAACGCCACAATTGTAAGTTAGCCATGATCTTGGGAGAAGTGCTCTACTTACCTCCTGACAGCTTCATGTGCCACCTTAGACATGGCTAATCTCTGCAGAGCCAGAAGCAAGGTGCCTGAAGCAAAAGTAAGTACAAACCCATGGCAACATAAAAATTTTTTTAAAACTGGAGCTGCTAGAAACCTGAGATGAAAACACTCAGCAGGTCAGGCAGCAGCTGTGGAGAAACAGAGCCAACGTTTCAGGTGGAAGACCCCTCATCAGAACAGATACCAGATGAAACATTAGCTCTGCTTCTCTTCCCACAAATGCTGTCTGATCTGCTGAGTGCTTCCAGCATTTTCTGTTTATATACCATGGCCTAATAGTTTGCTGCAGAGTACCCTGCGGGCACGTACCACCAGACTTAAGGATAGCTTCTACCCCACTGTGATAAGACTGTTGAACGGTTCCCTTATACAATGAGATGGACTATGACTTCATGATCTACCTTGTTGTGACCTTGCACCTTATTGCAATGCACTTTCTCTGTAGCTGTGACACTTTGTACTGTTATTGTTTTTACCTGTACTGCATCAATGCACTCTGTACTAACTCAATGTAACTGCACTGTGTAATGAATTGACCTGTACAATCGGTACGCAAGACAATTTTTTCACTGTACCTCGGTACAAGTGACAATAATAAACCAATACCAATACCAATCTGTGAGCTCATTCCACCAGCAAGGGCCAGGATTTTTGCAGCATTTTTTACTGCCACCCTAAGTGGAGGTTTGCTTGACTCTAGAACAGAATATTACAGTTGAAGTCACAGATTTCTAAGTGGGAATGCCTGGGTGACTTTGCTCACAAGCAATTGTTTCTGCATTGGCTTTGACTTCTCCTCATCTTGATAATCTAGGTGAATCCCAGACCTCCTACCATTGTGCAGGCCCATAACTGTTTAGAATCATCACTTGGTCTCAACCGGTGCACTCTTGATTCCTGAAGTAGTTCACAGTTGCTCAGGTCATTGATAGAGATTTTGGTACTACCAATTCTTCGTCTGTACATGAACACAGAAAGAGGAAGGTGATTTGCAAAGCATTTTCTTGTATGACTACTCCACTGGGTAAATTTCTTGCTAATGCAATTCGTATTGATCAGTGAAGGGAGATGTCAAACAGTAACCTAGGGCTCTGGTGAAATTAGTTATGTGCATTTGTTCTGAACTCTGTGTGTACATTCAACACAGTAAAATTACCTCAAAGGTCCTCACAATCCCTCATCAGTGTCATTTATGGGGTCATAAAGCACAGATTCACACCCATCGGCTCACCACATCTGTGCCAACCAACGAGCACCCATCTACGTTCATCCCATTTTTCCTTTTGCATCGTCATTAACTTTCTTCTAACCCCCAGCCCCGCCCAATTCCCTTGCCACCGAATTTACAGTAGACAATTAATCCACCAACCCACACATCTTTAAGATGTGGCAGGAAACCAGAGGATCATGCGGTCACAGGGAAAATAGACTAACTCCACACAGGCAGCTGCCAAGGTCAGGATTGAACCCAAGTCTCTGGAGCTTGAGGCAACAGCGCTAACTGCTGCAATTGTGTTGCATGATGTTGCTCCTACAAAGCATCTGGACGCTTCACTGGACTAAAACTATAATAAGTACAACTTGTTGCTGTGCCAAGGGTTTTTCTGCTCTCTCCTCATTGTACAACAAAGCAGGTTCAGCATATTCCTCCTTCGTATATACGTTACTTTCTTGAAGTAACCCTTATTCTTGATTTCAAAGCCCAGTTAATTAAAATGATGATTTATTTGCTATTATTGGTGAAATATAAATACACTGCAGCATCAGATGTCTTTTAATTGAGATGAGTGGAATATTAAATCCCATAACGCACCAAAATTGGAAATGGGTAAAAGGGATGGAATGAATCAATGGCTGCCAACTAAGTGACAACAAGCATGCATTTTAAAAGTTGAACACTTTTTTGTGGAAGTAAAATAGGGAATTATGACTTTGGGAAGAATTGGGGGGAATCTTAATTTCATCATGGTGAGGATATGGGGAGGAGGAAGAGGTGGAAAACTCCATGAGATTACTCTGAGTTTACTCACCCTTGAACTTTGTCTTCTTCCCTGTTTAAAAAGCCATGGCTTTCACTTGGCATCTGCTCACTGGCCATGCACAGCTGACACCAGCTGTAAACCGCGTGAAGCATTGTGACCGTGGTTTGTGCCTTATCACGGCACGATGTGGCAGAAGATCACTCTGATCTGCTGCTTCACTGTGTTGCCACTGTGATTTTACCTTCATTTTGTGTGGCTAGTTTCTAGCACTTGTGGAAACAACTGGTAAAACCTGTGCACACAGCACACACTCCACTGATGATCCTGAGCTCAGGACAAGTGCATACGTTCCAAAAGCCATTGCCATTGTGAGCATCAATATTGCCTAATCAGATGCTGCTTAATGATCATTGAGTTATTTTTGATGGTTGGTGCTCAGTTTCATGCCACTGCCATTAGTTTTGCCATCTTCATGGTATCTGGACTGGCAAGGATGGTATTCAACCTGGGTTCATTTTGCCCACTAATCAAAGGCGTTCCAAAAGAATTGCTCTCTTGCTCTCTCTCTCGTACACGTGAAAGTAGGAGCAGGAGTCGGCCACCAGGCCCCTCAAGCCTGGCCCACCATTCAATATGATCGTGGCTGATCTATTCTGGTCAGAACTCCTCTTCTATGTCGATTCCCCATAACCCTCAGTCCCTCGATCTTTCAAATATTTATCTAGTTCCACCTTGAGTATTTCTAATGATCTGGCCTTCACCACACTCAGGCAGTGAATTCAAGAGATTTACTACCCTCTAGGGGAAGAACTTCCGCGGCACTTCAGTTTTAAAAGACTGCTCCCTTATTTTGCAGCTAAGTCCCCTTGTTTGTGATTCTCCCCCACCAGTAAAATCAACTCTCTCCCTCTCTCTCTCCCTCTCATTCTTTCTCTCTCCCTCTCATTCTTTCTCTCCCTCTCTTTCTCTCTCTCTCTCTCTCCTTCTCTCCCTCTCTCTTTCTCTCTCCCTCTCTTTAGCTCTTTCTGTATATGTGTATATATCAAGGTATTTGCATATCAGGGCTGCCTTGAAATGCATCAGAGTTGTGTTATTGTAACATCAGAACAATAGCTTCTTAAAATAGCCATAAAACAGGTCTTTTCTGCAACTTGTCTCTTTTGAAACAATGAAAAGTCCAGATGAGTGGGTCATATTCCAGCAGGAATGAAAGTAGTGCAGTGAGCAGGGCAAGTGGAAAAGCACACCACAGAGAATCCCACCGGACATTCCCACTATCCTCGGGAAATCCCCGAGTCTTGTTGTAGTTAATAAAAGTGTACCAGAATGGGAATAAGAGCTTGATGTCTCATGACGCAATTGTGGTGATGTACAATCACCGAACGGCTTCACAAATGAAGGTTATTTGTAACTATGTTCATGACTACTCAAATCCTGTAAAGTCCATATTGGAGGGAAGCAACCTGTCATTGAAAGGTTGCAAAGTCAAGGTAGGTGTCAAGGTATTTGTGTCTTCCTGGATAATATTTCAGATGAAAACTCTCCGTTTGCTCAACTTTCACATGTCTGCTGCAGGTCATGTTATTGTGGAGCACCACAGTGGCTGTCCATGTGCAGTTGATTCCCGGTTCAATAGAAGCAGACTGACCCGGACCGGGACCCACCACTGACCTAGAACAGCTCCACTTGATTAGTCTGTATGCAGCATAACAGATTTTGGAAGAGGATTCATTGAGAAGTTCGCCAGGATTAATTGCTTTGCCGTTCTTTCGGCAGGTCTGTGAGCTCAGCCTGCTCACTTCATTGCTTTCATTCTAACAGGCATGTAATGTGGAAGATTTGCTTCCTGAATTATTAATAAGTATTGCTGGTCTGGATGCAGCCAATCTGATGCTTTGCTGTAGAATGCTCAGTCATTCCGTTTAACCGCATGCATGTTCTTTAGTATCTGTACTGTATCAGTAGTTAGTATTGATTGTACTCCACGTTATAAAAGCGGGTTATGATAATATGTATTCTCTCATGGAGAGTATATGGGCGTGTTTTACCTACACTTTATTTCATAGGTAATATGGAGCTGAGGATTCTGACATAAAAATCCATCTGAGAACTGTGAAGGATGTAATAGGCTCAGGATGTTAGATTTCACCTGACAGCTGCTGAAGTGATTCCTTGTCATCTTTATGAAGCAGGAGCTCTCTACCCTTCCTGCATAATCTCATATGAAATGAGTTAAGATGTAAGGGTGGGTGATGTTTGTTGTAATAGTTAGTATTAATCTGCTTGTTTGTACTGACTGGCTGTCTTAGCACTTTATTTTCACATTTAAAGTTACATTGTATTCTGTCCCTGCAATAGAAGACTTTCAATTCCTCTCATTCTTTTTCCATACACGATTATCATTTATTTCAATTCTTCTTCCTCTGATTGTGACTTGACAAAAAGTACAGGCAGACTACGCAGAGTTCTGGCAAAGCTGTTCTGAGTTCAGGTGCTGAATACTGTTACCACTATTTATTAGATGTGTCGTACAGTCAGGACAGGGAAAGTGTTGGAAGAAGCAGTTCTTTATTTCCTTATTCCTTAGAGTAAGGCATTGTGGCACAGAGTGGTCTGGGCATTAGTTCTTATCAACAGGGAGTTGAGGGCTGTGTGGAACCGGCACAGAAGAGGAGACGGATCCTGTAGCAAATGAGACAGATATTGAATGGCGGGGTAGTCTTGAGGATTCCAGTGGCCCACTCTTGTTCCTAGTTTCTTATGTTCTTGTGCTCATGTTCACAATGCATCTCCAATCCCTCAGTCTTACTCAATGAATTAGTCAGTGTTCCTCCTCTCCCTAGACTGTCAAAAAAGTCTATTAGCACTCAGCCTTTAAACAGCTCTAACCAATGTTGGCTGCAGAGTACCAGGTTGAGGAGAAAGTGAATACAGTCTTCAATTCAGTACAGAGAGATGTATCCTTAAAACTTGCTGTTGTCCACGGTATTGAAATTAAAGTGAGATGAAACAGCACTCAGCCAAATGAATGTCTGCAACTTTCAATATTCCTTTGCACCCCCCCCTTCCCCTGATCAACGTTCCTGTGAATTCCTGTCTCCTGACTTCAGAGAATTATATACTGTTGCATAACGTAGAAACAAGGATTTGGCCCAGCCGGTCTATGCCAGATGTTTATACTCTGCACACGTGAGTTTTATCCCACCCAGCTTTATCTAATTCCATCAACATATTCTTTTATTCCTGCCTCCCTCATGCACTTATCCAGCTTCTCTTTAAATGCTGCTGATGCTATGTGCTCTGCTTGTTGGGCTCCTGGTACCAAAGGACCATTAACCTAAAACTGACTCGAGAATAGAAATAAAATAAAACTTCACAGACAAAAAAAAATCAATACTAAGGAAATACAGGTAACGATATGCAGATAAAGAACTAAAGTATCTAGCACAGCTCTCACCAGTCAAGACAAAAGAAATGCTCAATAAGCATGAAAAGATATCTTGACCAAAACAAAAGCCCTATTTGATGTCATTATATGGCTTGTAATGACAGAATATTTAACACTTTGTTTAGATTGTTGGCACATTCTTTGACACTATAATAATAAAAAGCTTCAGTTATAATAATAAACTTAAAAAGAATCAGAAAAGATCATGCAACTAAACTGTGGAACCTGCAGATCTTGCCAGTATTTTGCAGCCCGTTCTTTTCAAATCAAGACAGGCAGTTGACGATTGAAGCTGTCACATTTTACAGCTTTATTATAATAGCCTGATTCTCATATTGCAATAACAATGATTTCCACTGAATATTGTTCTTAACTTAATGAGCTTGTTAATAAATAACTAGAAAAATATGGAAATGCAGAATTACAATAAACTGTATCTTTCCTCTGTCTCTATTTTTCTTCTCTCTCTCTTTCTCCCTCTCTCTCTCTCTCGCTCTCTCTCTCTCTCGCTCTCTCTCTCTCTCCCTCCTTGTCTGTAGATGAGAACTGCTCAGCCAGCTCTGTCCTGGGGATGTTGAGAGGAGGCAGGGGCGAGGGAGATGGCAGCTGAAGTGTGCTTATTCAGAATGGGCCTCAAACGCTCCAGGGAATTCTTAGGTTGTCTCAGGATACAGCGTGCAGTGTCCATCATGCTGTACAAACACCATCTGTTCAGCATTATGCTCCCGGTTGCCAGGCTACCTACTACACGCTGTCACAGCTCACTGGAATTGGCTGTGCATTAGCCACATTATCTAGAAGGTAAAAGCAACGTGGTCATGATTAAGCCATCTGCTGGAAAGGCCCAGAGATGCCAGAGCAGGACTCCAAGCTGCTAGCCCCCCACACTGGCAAAAATGCTTCATGTCAACACTCACAGTGCTGTACCTGACTGGCTGCAGACATCAGATAGCCTGTTAGCACGACAGGGCAGTTTACATCAAAACACAGAAACATGTTTGCAGGTCTGTACCTCCGTGAGGGCAGTAATAACATACAACAAAGCTTTTTCTCGGAGGTCCTGTTTACTTTCTTGTTTCTCTTCAGTTATCAACTATCAAAAAATTAATAGAGTGTCCCAGAAAATTATGCCTTGTGTTTAAAAACTGTTGAAATTCCGTAATGAAGGGCTCAAGTTTCTCAGTCAGGTGAGACTTCTTTATAGTTCTCAGGTGAATTGCGTATTAAATCTTGTGAGGATCACAGCCCCTTGCACTGCCTGTTGGCTGAGAACTTAGTAAAACATTTCTTTTGGCAAATTGGTTTATTATTGTCACAGGTACTGAGATACAGTGAAAAACCTTGTTTTGCATGCCATCTGTACAGATCATTTCAACAGTGCATTGAGGTGGTACAAGGGAAAACAATAACAGAATGCAGAATAAAGTGTTACAGTTACAAAGAAAGTGCAGTGCAGGCAGACAATAAGGTGCAAGGCCATAACAAAGTAGATTGTGAGGTCAAGAGTCCATTTTATCATACTAGTGGACTGTTTAGTAGTCTTATAACAATGAGATAGAAGTTGTCCTTGAGCCTGGTGGTACGTGCTTTTGTGCTTTTGTGTCCTTGTCCACTGTGGGTAGGATCTTTGATTATGTTGTCTGCTTTACCGAGGCAGCGAGAAGTGTAGACAGAGTCCATGGAGGGGAGGCTGGTTTCCGTGATGTGCTGAGCTGTGTCCACAACTCTCTGCAGTTTCTTGTGGTCTTGGGCAGAGCAGTTGCCATACCAAGCCACGATGCTAAACGTGATTTAGCAACGTCATTTAGGTTAGTGTTCTCACTGGCGATATTGACAGCCCTTGTGCAATCTGTTTCTTGAAAACACTTAGGAAAGCAGCAAGAATTTTTTATGCTCTTCCTTCTGCTGAAGGTGGTTCATGATGCACACTGGTTGCCCATGCAGAGCGGGCCTTCTTCATTCCTGAGCCTAGACAATGTGTATATGAGGACAATGTTTTATGAGGATAGGATAGGTTGAGTGAGCTAGGGCTTTTCTCTTTGGAGAAAAGGAGGATGAGAGGTGACTTGATAGCGGTGTACAAGATGATGAGGCATAGATCGGGTGGACAGTCAGAGGCATTTTCTCAGGGTCAAAATGGCTAACACGAGGGGGCATAATTTTAAGGTGATTAGAGGAAGATATAAGGGGGATGTCAGAGGTAAGTTTTTTACACAGAGAGTGGTGGGTGCATGCAACGCACTGCCGGCAGAGGTTGTGGGGACAGATACATTAGGGACATTTAAGAGACTCTTAGGTAGCCCCATGAATGATAGAGAAATGGAGGGCTATGCGGGAAGGAAGGGTTAGCTAGATCTTAGAGCAGGATAAAATGTCGGCACAACATTGTGGGCTGAAGGGCCTGTACTGTGCTGTAATGTTCTATGTATATGGGAGGGAGGAACCATTGCAACAAGGCCTACCATAATCTTGCATCCTCATGGATCATCCTGGTGACTGTCAAGAAGTAAGGGCCTTGACTGCGATTTATTCTTTCTCTAGGTCAGTGGCAAGGAGCCAAATCTAGTTTTCTCACCACCGTTCTGGGCGAGTTCTGCTGACGTAGCAGAACGAAGGCTTGCTGGAAAATGTTTATGTTTTTTTAACTGAATCAGGTAAATCAATGCTTCTGACTACAAGGCCAGGGCCATGATTGGTTGCTCTGCATTAGTTGTTTCAACTGCTGAGCCCTCAAAACCATGAAACCAATCCAGAAATGCATCAGCACCCTGGATGAAGTAGTTTCCTTGGCTGGTGCCCTGCAATGGAATGAGTAATCACCTGCTTCTCACTATTGTATGTACTCACTATAGGACAGTTGTGATTAGACTCTCCAAGAACTCTAACAGAGTTAAAGACTGAACAGATTGGGAGTCTCTTTGGAAACATTTAGGGCTTTCGTTGTGTGGATACAAAGAAGATGCTTTTTTTTTGTTTGTGAGGAATCCAGAGTGCTAACAATATGATCATCAGGCATACATATCCAGTGTAGATTCAGGAGAAATGCTTTTACTCAGAACAGCTATAACGTAGAACTTGCCACCATGTAGAATGGTTGAAAAAAGTAGTGCAGATTTATCTAAGGAACAGCTAGATAGCTAATGTGGATGGACAGATATGGAAGGCTATCTTACTGGTTTAGGTGAAGTGCCCCAGAGGGTTATGGAGGCATTCTCTAATCCAGAAAGTTGTGGCAAGGTCATAAGGGGATCAAAGAGGAGGTAGTTAAATTTTTGAAAGCTCGGGGAATTGAGGGCAAGGGGGAACTTGCACACAAGAGGAGATGTGGCCTGGGTCAGAATAGCCATGGTAATATCAAATGGCAGGGCAGCTTATGTTCTTAAGTGAAGTAGGAGAATGCCTTATGTGGAGAATAAACACTGCCTTGAAACCAGACTGAATAGCCAGCCTCTGGTGTTCATCCTCTGTACCTCAAACATTTTGGACATCCTCACACAGTTCTAGTGCAGCTGGGGCACCCATCCTGGTGGAGTAGGAAGTTTCCAACGAAGCACCATGCCTCCTCCCGAAACTGATTGTGCTCAAAGTGCAAAGAGTTTACATTTTCTGCTCTCTCGTCAGTAAATAGTGGCATTGAGACTAAGGGAGGAGGGGATCAGACTGCATCTGAAACCTGAGGTTGAACAGAAAAGATGTGAGGCAATGTTGGCACGAATATCAGAGGAAAACCGCTTGATGGAAAAGAACAAATGCATCAGATTAGGCAAATGCTGAGTAGGGAAGGTTCATGGGACATGGTGTTTGATGGCCAGATGGAAGGGTATAAACCAACAGGGATGACAAGAAGTTTATTCGTGACCAATCTGAAGGATGGGAGGTTGCGTGAAAAATTAAAGACAGAAGCCCAAGATAAAGTGTTTTGGTGAATTCAGATTTATGTCACAACCACTGCCGTAAATCTGCATTCACCAAAATGGGCAGACCACCGATGATAAGCCATTTGGAGGGGAAACTCCACGTTTAAAGGGCCACCAGCATTTCCACCATGATCTTGACCCAACACAACAGGTGACCTGTCTTGTGGAAGGGGTTCAGAGCTTTGGGGAGGACTGACTTTCTGGTACAGCCGATATCAGCTTGCTTCTGCCTCTTCTGCTGATGTTGCCACAGGAGACTGGGCATAAAAAAATGGACCTCAATGGTGGCACAGTGGTTAGGACTGTTGCCCCACAGCTCCAGAGACCTGGGTTCAATCCTGACCTCTGATGGAATCTATATGGAGCTTGCATGTCCACCCTGTGAGTGCATGGATGCACCTTATCCCTGTGCTCTCCAGTTCCCTCCCACATGCTAAAGACTTACTGGTTGGTTAGGTTAATCAGACACTGTAAATTGCCCCAAAATAGGCAGATGGCAGAAGAGTAAGATGAAGGTAATGGGGATGTGATAGGGAAAATAGAATTAGTGCAGGTGGGTGCTTGATGGTCCACATGTACTCGGTGGGATGAAAACCTTGTTTCAATACTGCATAACTCTGATAGATGTTTCAGAGTTTTGGAATGAATGCAAAATTGGTATTGGTATTGGTTTATTATTGTCACTTGTACCCAGGTACAGTGAAAAACTTGTCTTGCATACCGATCCTACAGTTCAGTTCATTACACAGTGCAGTTACATTGAGTTAGTACAGAGTGCATTGATGTAGTACAGGTAAAAACAATTACAGTACAGGTTAAAGTGTCACAGCTACAGAGAAAGTGCAGTGCAATAAGGTGCAAGGTCACAACAAGGTAGATCGTGAGGTCATAGTCCATCTCATTGAATAAGGGAACCGTTCAATAGTCTTATCGCAGTGGGGTAGAAGCTCTCCTTAAGTCTGGTGGTACGTGCCCTCAGACTCCTTTATCTTCTACCCGATGGAAGAGGAGAGAAGAGAGAATGACCCGGGTGGGTGGGGTCTTTGATTATGCTGGCTGCTTCACCAAGACAACAAGAGGTAAAGACAGAGTCCAAGGAGGGGAGGCTGGTGTCCATGATGTGCTGGGCTGTGCCCACAACTCTCTGCAGTTTCTTGCAGTCCTGGGCAGAGCAGTTGCCTACCAAGCTGTGATACATCCAGATAGGATGCTTTTTATGGTGCATCAGTAAAAGTTGGTGAGAGTCAAAGGGGACAAACCAAATTTCATTAGCCTCCTGAGGAAGTAGAGGCACTGGTGAGCTTTCTTGGCTGTGGCATCTACATGATTTGACCAGGACAGGCTGTTGGTGATGTTCACTCCCAGGAACTTGAAGCTCTCAACCCTCTCGACCTCAGCAAAAGAGTGAAGTTTTGATGGATCCCACTCTGGATTATGTCAAATTTGGGCTCCTGCACCTCAGGATTTTCAAACGAATGGAGTAAAAAAGTTCAGTACATCCACTTAACCTAGCGTGACTTCCTGATATCAATGTGGTAAGGAAATGTGGAGGCTAAACTCTTCCCTGGAGCTGGGGAAAGAGCCAAGTTGAAATCCAGCGCTGTTCTAGCACACCTCCTAGTGGATGATTTATATTACAACAGTGACAGCAAACAAGGGAGCAGAATTGCACTGGATCACTCCTCTCTCTCTCTTTCTCTTTCTCTCTCTCTCTCTCTCTCTCTCTCTCTCTCTCACTCACTCCGACTAAGACCAAAATTTGTTTTCCTTCATTTATAAACCAATGTTCTTTGCAACGCACCAGCACAGTTGAAAGGGACAACTAAATTTAATCCCCCACATCTATGCCAGACATCTTGGGGCTAAAAGAGTACAGACTATAACACCTAAATCCTTCAGACTGACCCTGCTTGAATTTGCTCACTCAATAGGATGCACCTCATTGACATCTGTCACTGTTGGGATATCTAGAGTGCCTGTTTCATGCTGTTCAAATCCCCAGCAGTTTGGGGTAGGAAGGAAGGGGTGCTAACGAGGATTGCACCTTTAATTCCCTCTACCAAGAACATTATATAAAATCCAGATGAAGGGTCTTGACCTGATACGTTTACTGTCCACTTCCTTTCACAGATGCTGCCTGATCCACTGAGTTCCTCCAGTGCTTTGTGTGTTGCATTATATAAAATCCCATTCTCATTTCCCTGGATAAACAATACATGAGCCTGTCTCCATATTTGTTTTTAAAAAAATCGCAATTTCAGACATCCAAGTTGCATCCCCTGCAATACAGATAATTTTCGAAGGGAACATTGATCATCTCATTAAGGACAGCCTGACGTATCTTCTCTTCTGTAAGTTAGGAAAGTGGGAATAGCCAGCTGGCTTTGCAAGAGACAGTCAGGAACGCCAGTGCTCTCAAATCTGTACAAGACCAACTAAGAATGGGACATTGTATATATACGCTGGTTCTGATCTATTGTTCATGTGTACTTGTGTTATCTTATTCCACTTTACTCATGCACATCTGGGCGGCATAATGGCATGGTGGTTAGTACTACTGCCTTGCAGCTCCAGAGACTCTGGTTCGATCCTGACCTCCATCACTGTCTATGTGGAATTTGCATGTTCTCCCTGTGACTGCATGGGTTTCATCTGGGTCCTTCAGTTTCCTCCTACATGCCAATGACATGCTGGTTGGTATTTTAATTGGCGACTGTAAATTGCCTCTAGTGTAGGAAAAAAGGTTGCTGAAGGGGAGTTATTGGGGATGCAAGAGAGAAAATGGGATTGGTGTAGATGGGCACTTGATTGTTGGTGCAGAAGCAATGGGCAGATAGTCCTGTTTCTGTGCTCTATGACTCTATGACTCTATGACTGGAATGATTCACACAAAAAACAGATTTTGTAAATTTACAGCAGGTTTAGAAAAAACAATAATCTTTCAGAGTGAAAAGGAGGTCCAACCACAAATATAGGAGTCTGAATTCATAATGAATACAATTAACATTTACAAAAGAATTAGCCATTTGTATGCAGCAATGGGTGATTCAGTTGCTTTACGTCAGGGACAGGCAACACATTGATGCTTCAGCAAAGCGCATGTCTGTTTCAAACCCCTGTAGAAAAACTACAGGTATATTTTGTTCTTGTGTACAGATGAGCTCCGAGTGAGGCAATACTGTATCTCATTTCTTCGAGCCAGGCCCACGTGAGAGAATAGAATGTAACTGGAAACAGGGTCACTCAGTCCCTCTGGCATTCTTCCCCTTCTTGCTGCACATCACTTGTATATATGAGTAACAGAGGTGCTGATGGAGACATGCAAGATGAATGCATGTGGATGGGTGCAGAATTAGCACTTAGTGGACATTTTACTGTAAGGTCCCACATTTACCAGGCTCCAGGCTCGAGGACAGCTTCTATCCCACTGTGATAAGACTATTGAACACTTCCCTTATACGATGAGATGGACTCTTGACCTCACAATCTACCTTGTTGTGACCTTGCACCTTATTGTCTCCCTGCACTGCACTTCCTCTGTAGCTGTAACACTTTACTCTTTACTGTTATTGTTTTTACCTGTGCCACCTCAATGCACTCTGTACTGACTCAATATAACTGCACTGTGCAACGAATTGACCTGTATGATCGGTATATAAGACAAGTTTTCCACTGTACCTCAGTACAAGTGACAATAATAAACCAATACTAATTCAGTCAAAACTGCATTTTAAACAAATTTTTTTTTTCCAGAAATATTGTAAAAGTTTTAGTAGTTCTCTGTTGACGAGCAGCACAGTGGCACGGCAGTTAGTGCAGCTGCCTCACACTTCCAGGGATGGGGGTTCGATTCTGCCTTCCAGTGCGGGTTTCCCACTGTTGCTCCATGTTCCCCCCACTGGCCAAATGTATGCTGGTAAGTTAATTGGCAACTGTTTAAAAAATGTAACCCTTAGTGTAGGTAAGTGGCAAGAAGAATCAAAGGAGAGTTGGTGGGCCTTT
Source organism: Pristis pectinata (assembly GCF_009764475.1). NCBI lineage: Eukaryota > Metazoa > Chordata > Chondrichthyes > Rhinopristiformes > Pristidae > Pristis > Pristis pectinata. The sequence continues at coordinate 122,946,501 of NC_067406.1, forward strand.
GAGAGAGAATATGTTTCAGGCGTACAGGGCAATAAGGAGGGGGGGAATGGGATTGATCGGATTGCTCTGCTGGGAGTTGGCATGGACTTGATGGACCAAATGGCCTCCTCTTTTGTAAAAAGTGACTAACTCTCATGTTAACCTTAATCAATTAAAGATGGTGTATCAATGCAAGAGAGAATTCTAGCGTGGATTAGGACATTGTTACAGATGCAAAACAATCATAAAATGCTTAATGCTTCAGAGCTACAACTCAGATTGTAAGAGCAGTTGCCAATCTGTGTCCTAGAATAACACAGGGTGCATTTACTTCAAGTTTTGAATATTTCTGCCTTTAAAAGGGCAGGCTAGCTTAAAACAGCTCATCTTTAACAGCTGGTTAACACACTTCATCTAGTCATCGAAGTTGAACAGCACCATAGAGAGATCCACAATGAAACACTTAAAACAGACGACCAAAAGCTTGGTCAAACGGAGAGGTTTTAAGGAAAATCTTAGAGCAGGAAAGATGTAGAAGGGTGGAAGATTAGAGAATGAATTTCAGAGACTCGGCATCCAAATGTAACACTACCAATGGTGGACTGATCCGTAAAGGGGATGATTAAGAGGCCAGAAATTACCCAGGTTTGAAGGAGATTCTTCTTCAGCTTCTTAGGCAGTCCCTCATGATCAAGGATGACTTCTTGATTCCATCCCAATTTTATGAGTCCCAAGGTGGTGGATGAGGTCAATGAGACTCTTGCATAGGTGAGGCAGGAGATGCCCGAAGGAGAAGGCGGGTGGGTACTTTGTTGGTTGGGGCGCTCCTTCTGTCAATTATGAAGGGGTTCTGTTGCTCTTGATGCATGGACTCAAGGTTCTCAAAACCATCCTGAATGCTCATTCCCCACTTTAATTGATCATGGGCCAGAGATTCCCAGGAGCTAGAGGACATGTTGCATTTCTTCAAAAAGGCTTTTAAGCACATCCTTGAATCTTTTCCGCTGTCCATCTGGTAATCTCTTCCTGCGACACAACTAGGAATAGAGTTTCTGTTTAGGGAGTCTGATCTCTGGCATGCAAACAACGCAGCTCACTGAATGTAACTAGAGCCTCATTACTGGGGATGTTGGCTCTGGAGAGCACACTGATGTTGGTTCATTTTCTCTTCCGGTGAATTTGGAGAGACAGTATTGGTGATATCGTTTCATTGGTGTCTGCTGGAAGTAGTCCAGGTTTCAAAAGGATATAGGAGGACAGGGAACACTGGAGATTACAGAGCTAGGGAAAAGAAGAAAATGCAGCGAATCCACATCAAGTTAGTCAGGATTGGAAAATGAAGGTATCTTACAGTTTTCAGGCATAAGGCTCCCTCAAGAATATTAACTTATCTTTTAATTTCAGATACTGTGCAGATTTCTGTGTTTCCAAGAATCTTGTGTAGTTCTTTCAAACTTCCACCACTGTCATTCCCCTGTTGCCTTAGTCTTTATTGAAATCTTGATTTTTGATAGAATTCTGACAAGTAAAAAGAAAACATGCTGAATGTTCAAGAGCTTGAGTACAAGGGAGCAAAAGCATGTGTTTGTGATCAACTCCACTTTCTCTGAGATCTGTAAATTGTTTATCAACCATGTTCCTTGAACCATTTTTCATCCTCAGTAAAGTCACTGATAAAAAATAAAAAGCGAGATAAAAAATTAATAACATTTATCCATTGTAGCAAATTGACTACTGAAATCTGCTGTTGATTAAGACAAGTCTTGTAGAACACCACTGATATTATTCCATCCATGTTTTTGCAAGATTAGCAAAATCATCATTCAATACATTCTGTATTGACCTCACTGGTGTTTAGTATTTAGCTTTCAGTGGACGTTGGGTGAGGCAGTGGTTTACTGAATTATTTTAGTTATTTGTCAGCTTGGGAAGGTGGGAGAGGAAAAGTTCAGTTCTGCCTTTATAGGTAATGTTAAGAGCAGACTAATGATGAAATGTAGCCTTCAGTTTGGCTGAAGTCTTTACTGTAGTGAGGCCTGTTATTTATCAAGAGGTCTTAAATTTGTGAACCCAGGGACTGGCCTTGAGCCAGTAATCAAGTGATATACTTGGTGAAAATCAATCATTGCCTCAAAGGTTCCATGTTTTTGGGGTGAAACGTTGTACACCTTTTACTGAAAGTGTAAGTTTTACCATCGTATATGTGGGAATAGTTCATTCCACTCCCCAATGTCAACAAGGAGTTTTACTGATGACAGCCCACCCACCCCCCCCCCCCCCAACAATGCTCGATGCGCCAGATCAGAAATTTAGGCACTGCGGGGCACAATCTATCGAGTATTTAAAGTGAGGGCTGGATCATCACAAGCCTGTGTGAGCAGCAGTTGTGATAGACACATCTTGCAGGTTAGGTTCCCCACCTAAAAATTACCACATTCAATCTTGCTTTGTTTAATTCTTCAGTTTTGAAATCACTCAAGCAAACTTCCTAATCACTTTTAGTTTCCCTGTCTGATCCTAGCTCCTTATCGCATGCTGGACTCTGGTTTTGGGACTGCAATCAACCAGCCGTTAATCATTGACTGCAGACTGTTCAACATTTGAAGGCATAATGCACTAAATCTAACCTTCTCCTCACCGAATATCTTTTTACCTGTAACTTCCAAAGCAGCAGCTGATGGAATACCAGTCAAAAGCAGCAACTCTAAATTATATTTCATTCACGGGATCTGGAAGTCAATGGCAAGCCCTGCATTTGTTGCCCATTCCCCATTGCCGTGGCTTCCTGGTCCTCTTCGGGGGGGGTATTTAAGGATCAATTACCTTGGTGGGTCTGGAATCGCATGCAATGACACTGAGGATACTTTATGTATTAGGGGCCAATTATACCATTATTAGTGATAATCATTTTTTATTCCAGATTTATCTCATTGAATTTAAATTCAACAGCTGCCGTGATGAGATTTGAACCCGTGTCTCCAGATCAATAGACCTGTCTCTGAGATGGTAATGAAGTAACTTAACCACAATCCTACCATGCACCTCTCTCAGGGCCTGGTGCTCTTAAAGCCAATCATTGCACTCTGACCTCTTACCTGGCACCCTGACCTTTGCTTACAGCCTAACCTTTCTAATAACAATAATTTGCCAATTGCCTCAATCTTAATCTAGCACTTCAACCACTGTCCTGTAACCTGACCTCTGTCAGGCACACCAACATCCATCCAGTAACCTAGCTGTGCCCAGCACACCAACATCTGCCCAGCGGCCTGACCTCTGCTCAGCAAATCTACACATCAGAATCAGGTTTATTATCACTGACATATGTCGTGAAATTTGTTGTTTAGCGGCAGCAGTACAGCGCAAGATACAAAGACCTAAAAATTACCATAAGTTACAAAAATAAATAAATAGTGCAAAAGAGGAATAACGAGATAGTGTTCATGGACCGTTCAGAAATCTGATGGCGGAGGGGAAGAAGCTGTTCCTGAAACGCTGAGTGTGGGTCTTCAGGCTCCTGTACCTCCTCTCCGCTGGTAGTAACATGAAGAGGGCATGTCCCGGATGGTGAGGGTTCTTAATGATGGATGCTGCCTTCTTGAGGCACCGCCTTTTGAAGATGTCCTCGATGGTGGGGAGGGTTATGCCCGCAATCTTGCACATTGCAGCCTCCATACTAGGCGGTGATGCAATCAATCAGAATGCTCTCCACCGTGCATCTGTAGAAATTTGCAAGAGTCTTTGGTGATATACCAAATCTCCTCAAACTCCTAATGAAGTAGAGTCGCTGGCGTGCCTTCTTCGTGATTGCATCAATGTATTGGGCCCAAGATAGATTCTCTGAGATGTTGATGCCCAGGATCTTGAAGCTGCTCACCCTTTCTACTGCTGACCCCTCAATGAAGACTGGTATGTGTTCTTCCGAATTCCCCTTCCTGAAGTCCACAATCAATTCCATGGTCTTACTGATGTTGACTGCAAGGTTGTTGTTGCGACACCACTTCACCAGCTGACCTATCTCAGCCTCCCCATCGCCATCTGAGACTCTGCCAACAATAGTGGTGTCATCTGTCCAGTAAACTGGGGAATTTCTACCTTGTCAAATAATTGAGCCAAAGAGCACAGGTAGCTTTAAGGAGGAGGAAGATAAGTACCAATAGAGGGATCTCTTCATCGTGCAGGATGGAATGAGATGCAAGATGGATCATGGAGCATAAATATCACAGCTTGTGAGATAAGAATTAATATTTGATGAAATCCTTGGTATTGCATTATCCAGAGGTTTTAAAAGAATGGGATATTATTAATAATAATGTTTATTCTAAAAAGCTATATTAACAAGGTTCATTTGCAAGAATAACACTGTTTGTTTAGTTCCATAAGATTTTACTTAAGACCACAACCAGGTGCCCTCCAACCTTGCCGATCAGAAGTGACCATCCATCCCCTGAGGACACAAGCCCCATTGAACTTCCGGGAGGTGGGAAGTGGAGTGTAGACAGCTGTGTGGGATTGGAGGCCCGCACTGAGAACCAGTACCAATGTCCACAGGGAAAGTCAATAATAATTTGATTTAGTTGGAGTACAGATTCACGAACACACTGTACCACACTGTCTTTTAAAGAAGAAGCTCATTTATGAGATGCTTGCATAATTCCAAACTGCCTTATAGAGCAAATTCTGGCAGAATTTCATTTCTGCACTGTTTTTAAAATTGTAGGCATGTGAAGGTCTACCTAGAATTGGTTGCATCTGTTTTCCAGTGGAAAATTAGGTAGAAGAAGGTCCAAATTAGGTGGCCAGACATCCATGCCCAGACAGGAAACACATATTTCAAATTGCTTTGGGCAATGGTGACAGGCATGACTCCTGCATGAGGCTCCCATTCAGCCCACCCAATGTGCTAATGATGGGCATTGTGCCGGTATTGGATTGCCCTGAACACAGCAAGGACAGCTGCTATCCTGCCGTTACCAGCAGACTCAAAGACAGCTTCTATCCCACTGTTATCAGACTCCTGAGCATATCACTCATACGCTGAAGATGAACTCTTGATCTCCCAATCCACCACGTCATGGCCCTTGCACTTTATTTGTCTACCTGCACTGCACTTTCTCTGCAGATGCAACACTACATTCTGCATTCTGTTTTTTCTTTTTACTACCTCCATGTGCTTATGTATGGCAAGATCTGACTAGTTGGCACGCAAAGATTTTTCACTGTATCTCAGTACATGTGACAATAATAAACCAATGCCAATCTACAGTGTCCAGAACTACCTGCTTTATCCATACATCTGAACCAGGGATCCCTGGAAGCTGACCACAAAATGTGCTGGTCACTCCCACCCACACCTCCTCTTGCCAATTCCTCCCATCCTTAGACACCTTAGACTCTTGGCCTGAATCCCAAGCAGCCACACCTGGCAGGTTGCCTCTGAGTTGGCAGCTGGTGCCCACATCTCTCCAGTGAAAAATTAATGAAACCAGGCCACCCAATTTGCTGTGGTGCTGCAGGGAACCTCTTTCGTGACGAAACATTTGGAGGTGGGAGTCGTGGATTCCGGTGTCTAGGCTTCCATGTAGATCTCTCTTTGATGAGAAGTGCTGCCACTCATCCCCTCTCCTCGTTCATGATGTCACTGGAACAGAACTTTACAATGTCACAGCAGCAAGAGGTGCAGACTAAATGTCTGCTCTTAGCCTGCCTCCGGCATGCAATTTGAAAGTATTAAGCGGGGAATCAGAGGCTATTGAAGGAAGTTGGTAAGTGTACAGATACAGTATTGCTTTTTATAACATTTAAGGATAAAGGATCCATTCAGTAGACTATACTTCATCCTTAAGCTGTTTAGTCTGCTGTAGCAGAGAAGGTGAAATTCTAGATTTGGCACTCTGCCTGAAATTCTGGGATTTCTCTGTGAGACTGTCTGCAAGCCAGTTGGTCTGAGGAGCAAATGCAGTAAAATTTGGTATGGATGTCTGCACTTGTTGCCTATTTTAAGCCTGCCATGGAGAGGGAGCTGACTTATCTGCTGGTGTCATTTTACATTACTGTAATTTAAGGTTGCAGGGAGGATGGGTCAGAGAGCTGTGACATTGAGGCACCAGTTTGCTCCGTGTGTGTGTAGTTCCTTGCTGCGAAATCTTGGATCACAGAATTTCCCCTCTCAGTCACGGTTCTTCTAAGTACTCTGAGTTATCATGTGCTCTTTATTTTTCGGACACTCTTTTGCATGGCTTAAATGGTGTGCTTCTAAGTAAAGCAGTTCCATCCCAAGTAAACAGGGAATGAAGTGGTATGACTGACTGGAACCAACTGTGAGTGGTCACATAACTGTGGTGAACTTTCTTCTGTAGGTCAACTTGAAGAAATGGTACCTTACTAAATCTCCAAGGGAAACAAAGCCAGAGGTCAGAAATATATAGTCACTTATAAATGCAATAGGGAATTCAGAAGAAACTTTTACCCAGAGAGAGACTGGGTTGTGGAACTCACTGCTGCAGAAGTGGTTCATGGTGAATTATATTGATGCATTTGAACAGAAGCTACATAGATAAACAAGGGAGGAAGGAATAAAGGGATATGACACTGGAGTGAGGAAAAGAAGGAAAGGAGGTCCTGTAAAGCATAAAGTTTAGCATTAACCAATTGGGCAGAAAGGGCTGGATGAAATATTGTATGTAATTCTGTGTTAGTCATTGAAAACTCTTGACAGTTCAAGAGCTGTGAGCTTCTCTCCAGAATGAAGTTCATGGCACACAAGGATCACCTTGTGCAGTGCCGAATATTGAAATCCTATTACACACAGGCACTTCCATTTGATGTAGTTCAGTGATCCTGTGACTGATACCTGCTTTATAAAGTGAGACTGAACCCACAACACCAAAAGCAGCACTAGGTTTGCAATCACACTTTCAAACTCCATTGATCACTTACATTTCTGGCCCACCAACCTTCAGTGGCTGGACAAAATCAGTGTTGCTCAGCAGGCATTTAACAGTTTGTGCCAATAACAAATACCAGCAGTGGTTAGCTTGGAGATCTGTGGCCCCTGAGAGCAAACCTTTGCTCTTCCAGGGTCAGTGAAACTTCTTCATTTCTTTTGCAAGGCTGTACTTTAAGGTAACTGCAGCAAAGATGTGCAAGGACCAGGCAAATTTCCCAGACGTCACAGTGATAGGAGGTAGGGGAGTGTGACAGGATGCATATGGTTGTCTGATGTTGAATACTTCAGTCACGCAGTCCTCCACCTGATTATAACACTTGCTCATAGTAGCATACCAGCTCCCTCACTGCATTAGCTGTAATGATCTGTAAACCAAGACTGCTCTACTGTGACCAGTCAAATAAAATTAGCCCTTCTGAATGAGATTTTCTACTGAGCAAGTGGATTGATTCTCCTCTGTGCTGCAAGGAGGTAAGAGGGAAGTCACTTTGAGTGTGGTGGGGTCAGGGGTAGAAGAACAACAATAGTTGATGCCTAACATTTTCATGAATAATCTTTTGTGTTTTTGCATAGCATTTTAATCGGCCTTCATTATTTTCTGTTTATGAGTCTCATTCACTCATCGTGCCAAAGCTTACTGGCCTTTTGGCTCTCAGTAAAGTAACACTCTAATTGTAAAATTCTCAGCTTATGTTTTCAGCTCCCTTCATGGCCTTGTTCCCTCTCAGCTCTGCAATCTTCTCTACTCCTATAACCTGCTTTACCACTGGAACCTTTACCTTCAACTTCCAGGGGCTTAACCTCTGGAATTTGCTCACTAACCCACACTGTTTCTTGACCTCCCTTTTCTTCTCCTTTCAGTCCTAAATTCCCTACGCCATATCCTGAGACTATGATCCCTGAGATTTTAGACTTCCACTGGCTAAGAAGTCCAGGACTTTTCACTAGACTCCTCGGCCAGGGGAATCCTCCAAGCCTTTCAAGCCCTGTAAGAACCCTTAAGTTTCCATGAGGTCTCTTGTCATTTCTTCTAAACTCTAGAGAATACAGGCCTACTTTATTCAATGATCTAGATGATAATGTGGTAAATTGGATCAGCAAGTTTGCTGATGATACTAAGATTGGAGGTGTAGTGGACAGCGAGGAAGGCTTTCAAAGCTTGCAGAGGGATCTGAACCAACTGGAAAAATGGGCCAGAAAATGGCAGATGGAATTTAATGCAGACAAGTGTGAGGTGTTGCATTTTGGAAGGACAAATCAAGGGAGGACATACACAGTAAATGGTAGGGCACCGAGGAGTGCAGAGGAACAAAGGGATCTGGGAGTTCAGATACATAATTCCCTGAAAGTGGCATCGCAGGTAGACAGGGTTGTAAAGAAGGCATTTGGCATCCTGGCATTCATAAGTCAAAGTATTGAGTATAGGAGTTGGGATGTTATGGTGAGGTTGTATAAGACATTGGTGAGGCCAAATATGGAGTATTATGTGCAGTTCTGGTCACCTAACTATAGGAAGGATATCAGTAAGATTGAAAGAGTGCAGAGGAGATTTACTAGAATGTTGCCGGGTCTTCAGGAGTTGAGTTACAGGGAAAGACTGAACAGGTTAGGACTTTATTCCTTGGAGCACAGAAGAATGAGGGGAGATTTGATAGAGGTTTACAAAATTATGAGGGGTATAGACAGAGTTAAGTCAAGTAGGCTCTTTCCACCTAGGTTAGGAGAGATAAGTACAAGAGGACATGGCTTTAGGGTGAAAGGGGAATAGTTTAGGGAGAACATTAGGGGGAACTTCTTCACTCAGAGAGTGGTGGGAGTGTGGAACTGGCTGCCATCTGATGTAGTAAATGCAGGCTCACTCTTGAGTTTTAAGAATAAATTGGATAGATACATGGACGGGAGAGGTCTGGAGGGTTATGGACTGGGTGCAGGTAAATGGGACTAGCGGAATACCGTTTCGGCACAGACTAGAAGGGCCGAATGGCCTTTTTCTGTGCTGTAGTGTTCTATGGTTCTAATCTCTCCTCACAAGCCAAAACCGCCAACCCTGGAAACAGTCATGTGCAGCCCCTCGATAGCATAAACTCATAGATTTGTACAGCACAGAATCAAGCCCTTTTGCCTGCCGAATCCACATCAACACCAAACACTAATTCTACACTAATCCGGGGTCGGGTCTGAACTGAACCCATGTCACTAGAGGCATAAGGCAGCAGCTCTACTAGCTGTGCCACTGTGCATGCACATCTTTTTTTAGGTAAGGAGACTAAAACTGCACACAGTAGTCCAGGTGTGGTCTCACCAAGGCCCATATTCTGTTTGGTTTCTCTTTGTCAATCAGAGTCAAGTTGGTTGTAGTTTGCAATGACTCTACCGCGAGGAAATCCTGTGTTTCAAGATTCTGTTCTTCCAAGCAAACCATACAGTACATTTGCTCGCCCGCTTTGTAACAACATTTGTTTGAAGAGAACGCAAAATGATGAGGAACAAATCAAAATGCATGCACAATTTGAATTGCAGTAGCAACCTAGAATGTAAACCTAACCAAGGGTTCATATAAAACTTGAATAAATGTTTGTACCTCTGTTGTTACTGGGTTATTTTTAAGAATCTTCTGCTGTGAAGAGTGACCCAGATAATTTTTTGGAATCTCTGCCATTTTTCTATTTTCTACTATAATTCTCCAGTCTCATCCTCTAAGGGCCAACATTTACTTTATCCACTCTCTTTTTCATTGATCTGTGGAGCTCTTACTGTCTGGTTTTATATTATTTGCTAGTTTATCCTCATACTCTATCTTCCTCTTTGTAATTTTTTTTAGTCATCCTTTGCTGGTTTCTAAAAATTTCCCAGTCCTCTGACCCACCACTAATCTTCGCAGCATTGTATGTCTCCTCTTTCAATTTGATATCATCCTTAACTTCTGTAGCTAACAATCAATGGTGCATCTTTCTCATTGAGCACTCTTTCTGACTAGTATATATATATGTTGAGATTAATGGAATACCTTCTTATTGGTCTTACTCTATAGTCTATTTTCCCAGTCCATTTTAGTCAACTCAGTCCTTGCAACATTGTAATTGTCTTAAGTTTCAAATCCAAGTTTCTCATCCTCACTCAGTATTTGAAATTCTACCAGGCTATGATCACACTTTCCCAGGAGATCCTTTACTGTTAATTCTATGGCCTACATTACAGCTACAGTTAGGGTGCCAGAACAACTCCTACCATTGACATCTCATACTTAATATTTCTTACCTTCAACTAAACTGATTCTACATCTTAAGCTTCTGAGCCATTCCTCACCACTAGAGATCTCACCCTTTGTTGACAGACCTACCCATATACTTTTTCTTTTTAGAAATCAAAAAACTGCAGATGCTAGAAATCTGAAATAAAAGCTGAAATGCTGGAAGCAGTCAGCATCTGTTTCAGATTTGGATCCCTTCATCAGAGCCACTTTTCTTTCCACAGATGCTTCCTGATCTGCTGAGTTTCCAGTATTTTCCCTGTTTATTCCTTTACCTTTCTGCTCATACGTCCAAAGTGTCATATATCCTTGAAAATTTAGTTCCCAACTTTGCAACCGCATCTCTGAAACGATCACACCCGTTATTTCTGTTTGTACTGTCAACTTAACTGTCTTGTTTCAAGTACTGTTTGCATTTAGATAAAGGTTTTTTATTTTATCTTATCATTTTCCTTACTCTTACACGATTTGCTGGTGCACTCTTATGTTGTATATTCTGCCCCTTCCTGATACAGTCAGGTTATTGTTACCCCTGTCATTCCTTGTACTAGTGCCTTCTCCTTTCTTTTTATCTTCCTAAGTACCCCTTCACCTGAACCCCTACTTTTTATTTCCAGTTTAGCATTTCTCCCTTCTAATTCCATCTGAATTTCTCATTGCTTTGAGAAACTGAAGATAATTCACTTGCAGAGACAATTTTGAGTGTGTTCTCTATGTAGCACACAATAAATGCAATCAAAATGGGAACGTACTTTGTAAAACTCATAGAGGCAGCCCTGATGGATATCGTAATATGCTTATATCATTCCTTTAAAGTATGGTGATGGGTGTGTAAAATTTGCTAATTATATCCACCATGGTAATGGGATGTTTACAGATCTGCCATCAGCAGTGACAATGGTCAAGTAATTAATGTGAATTAAATGAGATTCAGAAAGCTTACCAGCACAATGTTAAATATATTGAATTACATGCAAATTTCCCTGTAGTGTATTGATACCAAAATGCTAATGGGTTGGTGACAATAGTTTTTATTACTTGTACTATCACAGTGTCGATAGGTGCAAAATTTAGACAGCAGCCATAAGTACAACATACAGTAGAAACACATCATTTATGTACATTATAGGGCATCATGTGGAATGCAAACTAGGGTTATATTCCCTGGAATTTAGAAGAATCGAGTGATTTGATTGAAGCTTTTAAGATATTAAGGAGAACTGTCAGAGGAGATAGATGAGAAGTTATTTCTGCTGATTGGGAGAACTAGACGACAGAGTGAACTCTGCTTGGAATGGAGTTAGGAGCCATTTCTACACACAAAGGATGGTCAGAGTCTGGAACTCTCATCCACAGTGGCAGTTGATGCTAAACCATACGCTGATGACCTTTTTATTAAACAAGTATGTTAATAGATGTGGGGCAAACACAGAAATAAAAAGTTAGTTACAGATCAGCTATAAACTTAATGAATGGTGGAGTAGACTCTTAAGATTATTCTAGTAAGTCCAGTACACAGTCTTTGTGTTAGACAGTTGATAGATATAATTGATATATATATAAACAGGGCTAATTATTCAATATGGTTATGGGCAGTATTCTGTGCTGGTCTAATATTTGTTCAAAGCTTTTAATACTTTTGCAGAACGTTTAGGATGCCCAACTTTCAGAATTAACTTTTTCATTCCAACAGATATGTGGCTTCCGTCCGTTATCAGTGCAGAAATTCATCTTTTCACTTGTGTGGCTGAGCTTATCAGTCACACGTTGGTCTGTGAGGTTCATTCTCTTCCAACTCTTTTCTCAAACCAGAAAAAGGTAATCTTTCCAAACATTCCAAATTAGTCACACAAATATATAAAAGAGAAGTGTACCATTGTCACTCACTTTCTCCTGAACATTTCCTTTTTGGTAAAAAGCAAGGAGCGGTTCAGGTAGCAAGGGCTGCACACTCGACTGATGGCAATGACCAGGCAACACAAACATCACAACCACAAGAGACGTGTGCATGGAACCTTCGAGTCCAGTGAGATAAAGATGTTAGAAATGTTCAGTAGGTCACTCAGGAGCAGCAAGGTCATGGATTGTTACTCCATTTCTCTCTCCACAAATACAGAAACCAACCTGTTGAGTATCTCAAGCATTTTGTGTTTTTCTAACTGTTTTAGCCATTAGATTATTGAACAGGAATCCAGAACTCTCTAATCTTTTTTTTGAATAATTCTATGGAATATTTAGTGCCCACAGGTCTTTGGTTTAATATCTGCCCCAATATATGCACCTCCTACAGTGTAGTACTCTCTTAGCAACTGCACAAAACTGAGTCCCATAAGTTTGTGTTGAAGTCTCTGAAGTTGAACCTGAAGTCTGACTCAGTTACGTGAATGCTGTCAGTGAGCCAGAGCTGAGACTGAGAAACCAGAATTTAGTGATGCCATGACATCTAGTTTGTTTCCAAATATTGACCACAGTTTTAATTAACAGACATCTATTCGGTCTGGCAATACCAGATCTGAAGTCTGATACAAATACAATGGATTATTGTTTCAAGCACATCAAATCTTTGCTTGCTTATAACCTTTAAGACATTACTTCCTCATAACCAAACCTAGTATCCAGTGTTCTTTGAACTTTCTGTTGGTTTCTCCAGTTCTTCACCCTCATGGACAAACAGCCATTGCCATCTGAGACAGAAATAGGGAACAGAATAAAGGAAGGAAAATAACAAGGTATTTGGTTAGTGGTTAGTAGATCAGAAGGGAATTTCCCTTGGATAAAGGCTCGTCCTGTGGCATTATTTACAATTAAGAATTTTTTTACAGCAGACTGATGAAATATGTGGATTCTCTTTGAAAAATCCTGATACAATAATGGCATTGCAAACAGTGGAAAGTCAGAAACAAATTAACCCTCTCCATTGGAAGACTTGATTCTACCTTACATGAGCTAAGCAGACTCAGAGTTTTGAATGATGATTGACCATGTAGACTCTGGGAATATGGACGCTTCTGTTTAAGCTGCAGATAACCCTGTAAACCTGCTGGATGGGATGTACTGGAAGGCAAAGGGATATAGACATGTTAAGAAAGTGGGTGGGAAGGTGGCAAATGAAGCATGATGTGGTAAACAGTGAGATTACTCACTTTGATAGGAAAAATAGAAAAGCAATTGTTTTTACAAATAAATGTTGGTATACAAAGTTGGTTCATGAAAGTGAAATTGTGCACAGCAATTATTTTTCAAGGCAGATGGTATGTTAAGCTTTATTGCAAGGGGTTTGGAGTTCAAGAGGAAGGAAGTCTCAGTGAAATCGTACAGGATTTTACTCTGAATTATGTGCAGTTTTGAACTCTGTGCCCAAGGAAGGATATACTTGCCTTGGAATTGGGACAGAATATATTCACTAGATTGTTTCCTGAAATAAGGAATAATTAAGACTAGGCTTCACTCACCAGAGTTTAGTAGAATGAGGGGCAATCTCATTAATGCCGTCAGTATTTTGAAAGTAGGTGTTGAAAGGCTATTTCCCCTGGCTGGAGAATCTAGATGTTGGTAGCTGATCCTCAGGAAATGGAGTGAGCTGTTTAGGAATGAGATCAGGATTGTTTAACTCAGAAGAATCTTTGGAATTCCTTACCCCCAGAGGCCTGAGGATGTTAAGTCAATGCATATAGTTAAGACTGGTGGAATCCTAGGATAGAGTCACAGAGAGTCGTATAGCACAGATACAGGTCTTCTGGCCCACCACATCCATCCCGATATTTTTGCCCATCTTCACTAATCCCATTTGCTTGCATTATCTTTCCATGTCTTGCTTATATGGTGCCGGTCTAAATACCTCTTAAACGTAGCAATTGTATCTGATTCCTCCACCTCCTCTGGCAGCACATTCCAGATATCAGCCAATCTCTGTATTTAAAAAAAAACTCACCCCAAATCCCCTTTAAAACTCCCTCCTCTCATCTTAAACTTATGTCCTCTTGTTTTTGACGTCCTTACCATGGGAGAAAGATTTTGACCATCAACCCTATTTATGCCTCTCACAGTTTTATATATTTCTACCAGGTCACCCCTCAGGCCCAGCCTATCCAATTTCTCCCCATAACTAAAGTCCACCAATCCACACAACATCCGGGTGAATCTCCTCTGCAATCTCTCCAGCGCAATCACATCCCTCCTATAGTGTGGCGACCAGAACTGCACACAATACTCCAAGTGTGGCCTAACCAGCATTTTGTAAAGTTGCAACGTAACATCCCAACTCTTACATTCTGTGTACCGACCTATGAAGGCAAGTATTGCATGTGCCTTTTTCACTTCTCTATTGACCTAGGTTGCTGCTTTCAGAGAACTATAGACTTGGACCCCAAGGTCTCTCTGCTCATCAACATTCCTTAGTGCTCTACCATTTACTGTATATGTCTGAGCCATATTTGAATTCCCAAAGGGTGTCACCTTGCACTTGATGTGATTATATTCTATTCACCAATGCTCTGTCCACCTTTCCATCTGATCTATATTCTGCTGTAGCCTTGGATGATCTTCCTCACTATCCACACACCACCAACTTTCATGTTATCCTCAAACTTACTAATCATACCTCCTACTGGGGTTGTTGGAATTAGATAGTTACAGGACAGCTATGATCCTACTGAATGATCAAATAAGCTCAAGAGGCCTTATGACCTGCTCCTGCTTCAATTTTTGATGATCTTACATTAATATGGAAGATGGTCTATCTGAACAAGCACCACCTCTGAACACTCAGAGGTCCTTAAGTATCGGCTTTTATCAACCAAAATTCTTTGGAATTAAATGAATATAGATGTGGCCCCTAAAAAGAGAACATAGAGGGGAACTGCTCTCATCATTATGCATTGCGATATTATAAGTACATTCCTTGTGTGTGCATTTAAGAGGTTTCTACACAACAAGAAGTCATCTATTTCTCTCTCCATCCCTATCCCCACTGAACCCACACAGTAAATCTATATGTTTGTGGATCTCTCTGTAGTTTACTTGAGAGACTTTTTATAAAACCACAGCACCGATGCCACTCGTGTGGCTCCCTGGGCTGATACCCCAATCCCATATTTACAATATTTTAGGGGCTTCCTCACCTGACCCCACCCCTCCCTCTCCTGTGGCAGAGGAACCCTAGACTGTCATCCTTCCCCACCAAACCCTTGCGTTGGCTGCACTCAGCTTCAGTGCGTCCCTCAGCATGTACTCCTGCAGCCTGGAATGGACATCTCGCAGTGCTGGGAGACCAACAATTTTCGGGCAGACCAAAGGGCATCTTTCACTGAGTTGATGACCTTCCAGCAGCAGTTGATGTCCGTCTCTGTGTGTGTCCCTGGGAACAGCCTGTAGATCAGAGAATCCTCTGTTACACAGCTGCTGGGGATGAAACGTGACAAGGACCCTTGCATCTTTCGCCACACCCTCCTCGCAAACCCATAGCTCGCAAAGAGGTGGGTGACCGTCTCATCCCCAGCGCAGTCCTCCCGGGGGCAGCACGCGCTGGGAGTGATGTTCTGACCATGCAGGGAGGATCTGACTGGGAGGGCCCATCTCACCGCCAGCCAAGCAAGGTCTTGGTGCTTGTTGGTGAGTTCTGGCGATGAGGCATTCTGCCAGATGGTCTGGACAGTCTGCTCAGGGAACCACCCCACAGTGTCCATCGAGTCCTTCTCCTGCAGTGTCTGCAGGATGTCTCGTGCTGACAACTGCCTGATGGACTTGTGGTCAAAGGAGTTGTTCTGGAAGAACTTTTCCATGAAAGACAGGGGCTTGGTGATGGATTTCAGCATCATCAGGTACCTGGATCATCTGAACAATCCGCAGCCACCATTAGAGAAATCACATTGCCCTCATGGTAACTGACAGCTTCTTACCTTTGAAGGCAATCATCTGGAGATTATAAATGATTGGGATGACTGCAAATTTACATCATATGTAAGTCCTGACCATACCAATAAAGTTATTGCTCACGGATACCAATGAGGAGACTGTTGGTAAAACGGATTCCCTTGAACTGCACTGTACGGCTTTCCAATTGGTTGCCTGTAATTCAGTAGTAACTTGCTGGACAAACCTTCCAAATGTATTTAATTCATCCTGCAACCAGAGCCATGTATCCACAATGATTTTGCCTGTAAGATAAATGTAACACACAAAGAAACTGATAGCCAGAGTTGTGCAGAACATTTTTATTCATCTACAAGAAGGCAGAAGACCAGAGATTCATAAGAACATAAGAAAGCAGGATCAGGAATAGGTCACTCGGCCTCAAAGCCTGCCCCACCATTCAATATAATCATGGCTGATCTGCCCCAAACTGCATCTTCTTTTCTGTGCCCTTCAAAAAATGTATTACTTCCCTTTAAATACCCCCAGTAATTGTGTCTCCACAACCCTCTGGGATAGAGAATTCCAGAGATTCATCACTCTCTGTGCATGTGAAATACCGGAATGCAACTATCATGTATATTATATGCATATTATTTGTTTTTTTGTGAATATGCCATTAGTATTCACTTTGGATGTTTTTTCTCATACATAGCAACTCCACTTCCTCCAGGATCTACCTTGCTCTCTGTCCCACCTTCCAATGAACCCTGAAGCTTTTCCCTCCTCCAAATCTTTATACCTAACATTGACTCGAAATATGCAATACCAACTCCCCCCACCCCCCACCCCCAAAACTCCAGTCCACCTGATTTGCTTACCGTTCTATAGTCAGGTGGATAATGTTCACTGAGTGTTTCACTCAAGTTGACAGCTCACTAGTATCTTCTCTACATGGTCATTCCTCGTGATGTAGCCAGACAAGCAACTGTGTGTGTTGGTGGCCTATTCAACCACTGAATTTTCAGTCTGGCCACTGTTTCCAATTATTCACGCAGTTCCCTTCAGAGGTATCAAACAGGCACTTACAGCGAGGACTATGTGACTTTTATTTTAGTGGGTGGGAGCTGATGGTGTGAGCTTGGTGCCTGATGCATGTTTTGAAACCCATCACTTTTTTAATCATTGAAAGGGGAGCATTGGATATTCATCAAAGGTGCAAGTCCCAACTGATTTTTCCTTATGCTAGGATGATTGTAATTATATTTAGAGACTAATTCTATCTAGTGCTCTATCAGCTGAAGTTAAAAGAAATTTTCAAGAATAGGGAGCATATGCCAAAGGAATGATAAGGAGTGAACTAGAGAACATAAGAAGTAGAAACAGGAGTAAGCTGTTTGGCTCCCCTTGCCTACTCCACTATTTGATAAGACCCTCGCTAACCGTTTAGCTCAGGGCCACTTTCCTGCACTGATCCCATATTCCTTAACATCCAAAGCACTCTTGTAGTCAAATCCTCTTGCAATTAAATGGAGACATAAGAGACTTCAGGTGCTGGAATCTAGAGCAAAAAATGAACTGCTGGAGAAACTCCGCAGGTCAGGCAGCATCTGTGGAGGGACTGCCAGTCCAGGTGAAGGGTTGCAACCTGAAACGTTGACTGTCCATTTCCCTCCATAGATGCTGCCTGACTCACTGAGTTCATTCAGCAGCTTGTTCTTGGCTCCCTTTGCAATAAAGGCCAACACACCACTTGCCTTCCTAATTTCTTGCTGTACCTGCGTGTTAACTTTTAGTGATTCATTTAAATGACATCAAGGTCCCTCTGAACATCAACACCTTTCAGAATCAGAATCAGGTTTATTATCACTGACATATGTTGTGAAATTTGTTGCTTTGTGGCAGCAGTACAGTGCAAGACATAAAAATGGGCCATACATTAGAATTGGTATTCCACTGTTTTGTTTTACACATAATGCCTAGCTTATTTTATAGTTAATGCATTGTTGTTCCATGTAACTGCTTTCCTTCTCAAATTGATGCACCTCAAATGGATGTTAGTAGATGTAGTTCATTTCTAATCACCAGTGCTGGAAATTTTCAGAGTTCAACTTTTGCACCAATGAATTCTCAGCAGTTTTAGACAGATGAAGAGTAAATGGATGTGACACAAAAAGAATTGACTCAATTCGTCAAAACTCTCAAATTCTTGCAGTCTTGTTTAATGCTCTTGATCATCACCTCGGTGGGAGTCAGTAGGAAGGATTAGTTAACCGCCTTGGTCTACAGCCACTGTGCAGATCAATGGCAGGAAGGTAATTTTGAGGAGGTATCGTGAGGACATGAGTGGTTTGGGGGCTAGCAAGGCAGCAACTTTCCCCAATGGGCTCAGAGAAGCAATTGTGTTCTTCCTTGTTCACAAAGGAAAGTTTTGCCTCGTAGACCCTCTTATATTTGCCAACCTGCTTTAATCCCTGGTTAATATGCTATTAGGATTTTATTGACATAATGGAACCTTCACTGGCATCATTTAGAAGATGCAACCTATATTAGACCATTGACTAGACTGCACTATTACCTCTGGTGTCTCCCAGGACCCCTCCTGTTCCTCATTACACATTGCCCCTTGCCAAAATCATCTAAAAACACTACATCGGTTTCCACCTGAATGCTGCTGACACCCAGCTAACCTCACTGCTGATCCCTTCACTGCCTCTAAGTTATGAGTTGGTGTGTCTATCATCCAGTTCTAGGTGAGCAGAAACTTTTCCCAACTACTTATAGGGAAGAGGAAATCCATCATTTTTGGTTCCTGCCCTAAGCTCCATTTTTAGTCATCAACTCTGTCCCTCTCTCTGGTGTCTGTATTCCCAGGCAGTGAGCCTACTACAAATGTTATTCTCCAGAGGTCTGCCATCCGGATACTGACCAGGCCTGAGTTTTGCTTAATTGGGTACTTACAGCGATCATAATGAGAACAAAGATAATTGCTCCCCCTTACTACGTGAAAGGTGCTTAATGAATGGAACTTGGTGCAGCTGTTATATTGACAGGTGCCTGAGTGGTCTGCAGAATCCCACATGTTCGAGTTGGAATGGGCATTAATAGGTCTGATTCCGATGACACAGCTGCCTCAGTTTTTACCAGCTGGGTGATATTAACACTGAGCCCACTCTACCACTGGGCTCAAGGACAGCTTCTATCCCACTGTGATAAGACTATTGAACAGTTATATGATGAGATGGACTCTTGGCCTCACAATCTACCTTGTTATGACCTTGCACCTTATTGTCTACCTGCACTGCACTTCCCTGTAGCTGTGACACTTTACTCTGTACTCTGTTATTGTTTTTACTTGTACTACCTCAATACACTCTGCACTAACTCAATGTATCTGCACTGTGTAATGAATTGATCTGTACGAACATTATTGCATGTTTTTCACTGTCCCTCGGTACAAGTGACAATAATAAACCAATATCAATACCCTTCATTTGTACTTCCAAAGTGATTCCACCTGGGGGTGATTTTTTTTTAAAACTCTCCAATTCTTTGCAGGGGTTTTAAGATTTTTTTCAAGTAACTTAAAGCACCTCACAATAGTTGGACCATTTTCTAACTTTGCAAAGCTGGAATAGTTAATTTCATCTGACACTTGGTTTGAACGCTGACACTCCTGCCCATGTCCAGCGAGGCTTTGGCAGCTGAGGGAGGAAGGAGGTGAAAGTGGTGATGAAATGGTTTAAGTGCCCCTTCTATTGGCCAAATTCCAGTACAGTTCAGTGCTCTACATTAGGGCTGTGGTGCAGGACTGACTCATTTTCTCTTTGAGCCTAAATAAAAACCCACAGAAATCTTACAGTTCTGCTCCAAAACTGCAACAAAAAAATATTTTATTATATCTGTATATATTTTTAGGTAACTGCAATCAAATAATTCTTCATGCTTTTTTCCCCCTCCCCCTCCCGCCACCTCTACTTCACAGACAGAATCTGAACAGCTAGTTAGAAACTGCTGGCAAGCCTTGCATGGAGGAAAGCCATCACACCTGATCTTCTGTGAAGCTCTCCAGTAGCCATTAGGATAATATGATGTTGCCATGGTAATCACGTGGATTCCAAATGCATGGCTGACATAACTGATACAGTTCCATCAGTCTTAGCCCTGCATATAGGTGTTAGGGAAGCTGGGGGGGGGGGTGGGGGGTTGGGGTGGGGGTGAAGAAATAATGTTAGAGAATAGAAATAAGTATTGAGTGTAGATGATGAGATTCTAATTGACTGCAGGGCAGTTGCCAATCATTAGCCTTTTGCAGTTATTGTTCGGTGTCCAGGAGTCATATACCTTAGCTTCATAGAAGCGTGGAACAGTGTGAAGGATGTACCAGTTAGTATCTCGAGGCCATAACCTTCTTGCTACCGAATACCTTTTGCAGCTTCTCAAGAACAGACTGTTTCTGCCTTCAGACTGTAATCTCCTCATATATCAGCTCATCATTTTGTAAATTTCTACTAAATTTCTGCTGCTCTTCACATGAGCTGAAATTCTGATGATAGAAATTGGATGCCCCCGCAAATGATGGAAGTTTCAAAGACCAGCAATTGTTCTGAGTCCCAAGGCATGTCTAAAAGTCACATGGCTTGATATTGAATCAGGCTATTTTTCAGCCATGAAGTACAGGAGTTTTACCTATTGTATGCAACATTGAGGGAGGAGGGTGATGATGAATGGTCTGATGTGTGCTGTGAGCCTGTTCTGCTAAATACGCTGTGGAGCAGGAACCATGGCAGCTCAGGAACCTTAAGCAATTGCTCCAATCTAAGCAACAACTTTTATCGTTTTTGTGACATCAGGAGGAGCAGGAATGCACAGTTAATTGCACACTGTTCTAGATCACCCACCTTTTGGGTCATGCCCTCTTCTCATTGCTGCCGTCAGGCAGGAGGTACAGGAGCCTGAAGACCCACACCTCAAGGTTCAACAACAGCTTCTTGCCCACTGCCATCAGGTCTTGAACCGACCTGAAAAACCCTAATTCTACCTCGGACTATATTTCCCTCAACTTGCACTAATGTTGTTAAATTTATTTTTCTTTATTTTGTCGTGTATATTATGTTAATTTAAGTTTATGTAATTTATGTTTGTCATAATGTACTGTGCTGCTGCTACAAAAAGCTAATGTTCATGTCATTTATACCCTGGGTATGTATGCCCTTGAAAATAAACTTGAACTTGATGCCCGTACCTCACCACTCCTCCTGGATAGGATGAACACTTTTTTTTTAAATGATACAACAGGACAAATAATAACCACTCCTGTTTGTGCTGTGATATGAGGAAAGCATTTGGTTGGGAAGTCATCCATTGCAGGGTAAATTAATGGCAGACATATTGTGTGTGACATCACATGCTGAGCATGCCTGCTATTCATATGACTAAAAGAGCTCAATTGACTTCATTTTCCATCAGAATGTCCACATGATCATGATCAATAAAAGGGAAAGCTCAGGATATGGAAGAATTGAGAGGTTGTTGCTATAGTGGTTGTACATGGGTGACCTTTGGTCCCAGAGAGCAGCAGGACCCAGCTCAGAAAAAGGGTTTTTCCACTGCCGCTGTGAATTGTGGGAATAGCGGTCCTTCATTACTGGGTCATTAACTGATTAAATTTAAATCCAAGCTCTTCCGAGCTCCAGGTACATTTCTGGGTTCTGCTACTTTCAGCTGCTGACCTGGATATTTGCAAGCTGGACTGGACCAATGTGACTATTGGAAGACTTCAATACAAATACTGCCCCGGAGTCATTCAGCCTGAGACTGTGACTTGATATCTATATTGCAGGCCTGTCCCACACAGGGTCAGTTAGTCACTCTATTCCTGGACCTAACCTTATCGCTTTTGCAGGCAAGGATGGTCAACAGTGTAAAATAGGCAGTCTGTCTGTGGAGGATCAACTTGCAGCAGAAACAGTTTACGTAATTGAGACCTTTGACCCAATTACAGAGAATCGCACCTTTGGCCTTCCATGTGAGGCAGATACAATTGAAATATCAGCCACTGTTCCTGCAGGTGATCATCACTGGAAAGCGCACACACTTCACATAACAGTAGGGCAGAGTTTGGCTCCGATGTCTTTATTTCTCCCTCTTCAACACGTACACGCATCCTGTTAACTTATTCCATGATTTTAAGACATGTATGTCTGATGTTTTGTGCTATTCTAAAAGATCAAGTATATTAGACTGGAAATTGAGTTGCAGTGCTGTGAACATAAACACAATGCATGAGCGATAATTGGTTACTTTGGAGCGGAATACAATTCTGACCATTTCCAATCAAATCACACCCCTCCAGAAATTGATTTGGGCACTTCTAGTTGCAAAATGTACATCCGCCAATAAGATGATTTCCCCAACAGCACACACAAAATGGTTTAGTTCCTATACAACACTTGCGTAGAATGTTGCCTGGGAAATTAAGACACGTCATGATGAATTGTGGAAGCTGTTGGAGATTCTCAGAACAACCAAGTTAGAGTGGCACTGTTGCCTCTGCAGCAGCGCGATTTAAACACAGTGCTGCTGGGAGTTTGAATCTGACAGACCTCCTTTAATTTAATTATGTACCTGTTTCCCCACTCTCCACCCTCCTCCGACAACTACACCAAGCCAGTCCATGCATCCCCACAGCTGATCATCAGCAAACCAAACAATTCCCCCTCACACCCAACTGACTGCACCTCAGCTGCCCCTCACCGTCCCCTGGCCCTGTCAACCATGCCTTCAACTGGGTTTCCAATGCCCAATAGCTGGCCTCCTTTCTCTCATCCTTGGCCCATGTTGGACTTTGGACCCCCACCTCATTCCACTGCACAGGTCCCATCAGAATTCCAATGACCTACTGCCAGCTCTCTCCCTCTCCTGCTATTCCCATGGCGTGACTCCACTCTGGAACTTGCCTGCTGTGCAGTAGTACAGCATGAATACAGAGGGTAAAAATCTTACACTGTCATCTACTGAATTTTGCTATGGCAGGACCATGACCGTGACCAATGTGGTCATTGGCCAGTGTTCAATAACCATTTATTGTAACTCCCTAGGAAAGCTGAATTTCTGGGAAATTATACAGTATCTTAACTATTTTTTCTACTTACCTTTGATAAGCTGCTTCGACACATGACTCCCCAACCTCTTTCTTAGCTCACTCACTGAGCCCTAACTGACCATGAGTTTCACTACGCCAAAGAAGAACTCTTATCCAGCCTATATGTTAAATTAACTCTGGAGTTATTCCCTCTATTCCTACGGGATCAATGCAAAATGTTCCCAATTAATGTGGGCACATAGCTGGAAGAATTTTGGTTATGAGAAAAGATTAATAAGTAAGGAGTTGTTTTCTTTGGAACAAAGAAGTCTTGGAGAAGATTTAATTGAGGCATAAAGAATTATGGGAGGTCTAGACAGGGTGAATAGGAATGATCTATTTGGCAGAGTAGCTCGTAGCAGATTGGTCATTAGTTTAATGTAAAAACAAAAAGTACTGGAAGTACTCCACACATCAGGTAGCATCTGAGAAAAGAGATACAGAGTTAAGGTTTCAGGTCACTGACCCTTCATTAAGAACTGGTGAAGAATCAGTGACCTGAATCATTCATTATCTGTTTCTCTTTCCACAAATGCTGTCAGACCTGCTGGGTATTTACGGCATTTTCTGTTTTTATTTCAACACCTATGTGTTTTTTTAATTTTCAATAGATTTAAGATAAATGATAGAAGAATTAGAAGGAAGTTGAAGAAAAGTTATTTGAATGGAAGAGTGGTGGGGGAACTGGAACTCACTACTTGAAAGGATAGTGGAGGCAGCAACATTTAAGAAGTACCTGGATGAGCACTTGACCTTATTGAGCAATCGAAGTCTGACCTTCAAGGCTGTGGACTGAGAGGTAGAAACCGGCAATAGCCTGAAGAGCTCTTTGTAACCTACATTGGCTAAATGGCAACCCTTTGTTCTGTGAATTTATACAATTCTAAGTTACCCTTAAAGAGAGAATTAATTTCTCTGGAAAACCAATGATGTTCTTCAGGTCAAGTTTGACAAGCTGTAGCAAATCTGCCCTTAACCATCGTCAAGCACTGCCCTCGCTTTAAACACCACTCCACAACCGCCCAAGAGTCTAACTAGTTTTTTTTCTCTCTTTTGTACCTCTTAATTATAGATCAGAAGCTCATGATACAAGGAACCCAGCACTGATACTTGCTTTAAGAGAGTGAACCCCAGGGACAGCAGCAATGAAGTTGTGGCATTGAAAATGTTCACATCTCCCTCTCTCTAATGCAAGTTACTCTCCCGGATTCCCACTCGCAAGTGCTGTCATACTCAGGGTCATGGTCCCTTTAATATTTTATCCAGTCTCCTCCAGACAATGCACCTCTCCGTTGTTAATCATGCCATCACTTCTCAGCAGCCATTCTACATTTAAAACTCTCAAATCCATGCATGCTTAGTTCTGCAGTGCTACAAATTCTGACACACTTTGTAAGTTCAAGGGAGATGTGCGGGGCTAGTTTTTCACACAGAGAGTGATGGGTGCCTGGAACCCGCTGCCACGGGTGGTGGTGGAGGCAAATACGATAGAGGCGTTTAAGAGACATTTAGACAGACACGTGAACATGAAGAGATGGAGGGATATGGATCACGGGTAGGCACATGGGATTAGTTTCATTTAGCGTCATGGTCAGTACAGACATAGTGGGCCAAAGTGCCTGTTCCTATGCTGTACTGTTCTATGTTCTATCTACCGCAATATCACACAATGCAATTGACAAGAAAAATTACAATATTTGGCATTCTGCCTATACATTAAGCCAAATATATTATTGGATACAAATTTTTTCCTCAACTACCCAAATGAAACACTTACTTAGGTCAACGTTTAGAGGTAAATAGAGAACTAAACCCTGCAGGCAACATCACAGGAGACTAACTTATGTATTTATGTAATCTTA
The DNA here is from genome assembly GCF_009764475.1 of Pristis pectinata. NCBI lineage: Eukaryota > Metazoa > Chordata > Chondrichthyes > Rhinopristiformes > Pristidae > Pristis > Pristis pectinata. The sequence goes on from NC_067406.1 coordinate 122,971,535, forward strand.
CACATTCTGCAAGCGGCATCTTGCAGAATGTGTAAGATTACATAAATACATAAGTTGTACTTCCTGTCCACAACATCATTTCTCTGGCCCATTTTATATTGAAATATGTCATAATGTAAGATTTGTTCTTAATTTTTGTAATAGGGATATCGTAACTAAATATGTTAACAGCTTGCTATGAGGTTTTTTAAATCAATTGAAGTATTTGAATTGCTTCTTGAAAGTAAGTTCTAATACATAAGCTAAGTTTTAGGAGAAATGAAAATATAGGAGAGGGCTTTTAAGTAAATCTGTGTGTTCTGGACTTGTACAATTTGTAGAATTTCATTTTGTTTAAAAGTCCACTCTGACCAGGTGCCGCTTGCAGGATCTTTCACCGTATAACTTGATTGGCAGTCTGTATTGAGTCTTCATCAGTGAGGATATGGGGGTTACACTGCCTTCTGTTCAGTCTTGGGAAATGAGACTTAAACTAAGAATTGAGCCTGCATGTTTTCTGTTAGCACCTTAAATTCACTTATTTAAAAATTGTTGTGCATTATTGCGAACTACTTGCTGACAGAAAGTAATTGTGATTAGTAGCCCTTGTGATTTCTCTGTTTTTATTAGATTGTCACAGCATTCCCATCAATCCCACTCTCCCACTTATTTCCCTGTAACTCATTGTCTTTTACATGCTCATCAACTCCACTCTGATTCTTCTGCCACTCACCTACACTGGGGGTAATTTATATCAGCCAGTTAATTTATTAGCAAATTCTGATGCAGGCTTTCGACTTGAAACATCAACATACACCTTCTGCCTCCACAGGTGCTGCTTGACCCACTGAGTTCTTCCAGCTTTCTGTTTTTCTTGTTCCAGATTCCAGCACCTGCAGTCTTTTTTGTCTTTATAATTTATTAGCACGTCTTTGGAGTGTGGGAGGAAGCAAGAGCACTCAGGGTGAAATAACACAGTCACAGGGAAAATGTGCAGATTCCACATAGCCTCCGAGATCAGGATCGAGCTGTGTGGCAGCTGCACCACCAGGGCAGGATTTGTTTTGTTCAGAAACTTGGAAACTGGATATGCAATGCCCATTTGATCATTTACATTTTTGTTGAGTATGGAAATTTGTTTTTATTAAAGACAGTGTAGGGCCTAGAAATTCATATTTGCTTGTTGACCTGCATTAAAATGGCAGTGTGAAGGGAGGTGGGTAGAGCACTGGTATGATCCAATACCACTGGAAATCCTTTTGCAGCAGAAAGTACCTGGCCAGATTTTGTGCATGAAGGCCTGCAATTTGTGATCTATTGTGTGCTTTTGCATATTAAGTGTGCATTATCTTGGGAGTTGCATGTGAACTATGAACAAGCCCTTGCTAAGTGACGTTGTGGCTTATGTTCCTAAGGTAATGGAACTCATCTGCAACCTCTGTTAGAGGTCTTGGAGCGACTTACAGTGAACTGGAGTAAAGAGTGCTAGACAGATGCAGGAATGGGCTTCCTATCCCTGGTATGGAAATTGAGGAACCAAAGGTGGATACCCATAAAGAGGATTGAGTGCTCAGAACACGCCTCCCAACAACCCCCCCCCCCCCCCCCCCCCCCACCACCACAAAAAGGTCTCACCTGAAGAAACAAGCAGAAATCTGGCCCATTGATGCCTGCTGCAAAGTCTCTCCCCAACCAAGATGCACATAAGGCTGAATCATTTTGGGAAGTCCAGAATTGGTCCTGCAACCTCTAATAGTTTTTCCTATTATGGCAACATTGTTTCTTTGCAACCTGTATGTGGTCCAGTGTGGACCACATAGAGGCATCAAACATGCATTTTGCGCCTATCTATGTCATTGCTGCATGCTTTGTGCATATGTGTGATGCACACACACGGGTGTGAGTCAAACTTCAATATGTATTGGTCTAGCGATATAGTCATAGAACTATACAGCACTTGTCCATGCCAACCAATTTGCCTAACAGATCTAGTCCCGATCTTGTTTAGTGATCACTTTTACATCATAATTTATTTCCATTGTGCGTAAAAACAAACATGAGTACAAGATTGAATTTCTCGACTGTAACTTTCACCAGGGCCCCCACGTTATTTATGTGTTCTCTGTGCACATGGTCTTCAGTGGCATATAATGCAGGTCTGCTTATACTTCTGCTAAATAATTCACTGAGGTGGTGTGGGCCCTTCATCATTTGTGTGTAAGTTGATTTGCCTGAGCGGGTCTGAGGTCTCTTTAAGTTTTGTACCTACCATCTTTGATTCATTAATATTTTTAGAAGAGAATCTGCAAAGCCTATTTTCTCTTTCTCTTGTTTTCTCTTCTCCCTGTCTTTGTCCCTCTCTCTGTCTCTCTGTCTCTCCCTCCCTCCCTCCCTCCCTCTCTCTCTCTCTCTCTCTCTCTCTGAAGTGGCCTAGTAAGTTTAGCTTATAAAAAACAATTGCAACAGAACCCCCAGCATCAGCTTCTTGGGGCAATTAAGGAATAAGCAATAAGAGCAGCCTTGCTAATGATGTGCACATCCCCAGAACAAAATAACCTGAGCATGCACAGAGTCAAATCGCCTGCCACTTATTATTGCCTGGACTCTCAAAGCATTGACACCTGGGCACAGTACTGTAGGGTTTTTTGTCTCTATGGACCTGAGCTGCAATATGATTATGAACCACCACCCTCAGGAGAAGAATAATAGGAGAAAATTAGGAGTGCTGAAATAAATGTAAAAATAAATCATTTAAAAAAAATACTTCTTTTCCTCCAACTAATCTGTAGTCCTTAGAATGTTAAAAAACATAGTATTACCAGCTGCTATGTGATGTATGTAAATATTAATTTTTGAGATCCTGCCTTTGTAAATTCATGCATACAATTGTCAAAAGTGAAGGTTGTAATTATCCTTTGAAACAAGTGCATGCTTTCTTCTGATAAAGAACTGTTCTTTGTACTGTGTATGTTTTTTTTTAATGCTGTGACTCTTAGAATGTCAGCCTTTCAGTTTACTGAGTAATGTCTTAATGTGTAAGTGTAATAAACAAGCCAGTAAGACTGTGGTATATCGGAGCCCTGCCTGCCGATCGGTGGTATTGTACTAGTGGCAGAGGAGACATAACATGTTACTGTAACAATGCCAGACAAAATTAATCTTCAGTTGAGAATGCAGCAGTGTAGTGCCTTACGTGAAGTACAGTAAAGCCACTGGTTGTTTAAAAGGCTGAAATAAAACTACAGCGGCTAATCCCCTGGGTTTCATAGTCTACAGAAAGTCACTTGGTACACTGATGAAATATAGGCTCTCATGTGAGCCATTTTATATAGTTTAATCTGGTTGGGCTTTGCATTATAGTAGGTACTGGTTGTTTCACTTTGCTAATGAGCTATATTTCATATATTCTGGTCTCCCACTTCCCAAACACAATTTTCTCACTTGATTTCTCCACTTTAGTCAGACCGGATGGGTAGATATTATAAGAATATGAATACTTATCTCTGTATAATGAGCTGAATAGCCCTGTTTCCAGAGGCCTTGGGAACAAGCTATCCCACTCTCCTTAACATTTTAGAATTGTGGATGAGCAAAACACCAATTGCTGGGATGAGCTTTTTTCTCGTCGAATTGTTGGTACGGGTTGCTTCTGCACATGGTATCCTGTTAGTGGCTGTGTTATATCCTGTATATTCTTTGAGCACTAAGTCAGTTCTTTCCTCCACACAGGATCAGAATCCGGTGGGAGCTTCTCGGCCGGCAGGATCCATCCAGCCCCCTGTTCCAGGTCCTGGCACTGGGGCCCCAGTGCCCGGCTCCATGACTGGTAACCCTGGAGGCCCAGGTTACCTTGGAAACCAGCAGCAGGCAGTCATGATGAAACAGTTGTTGATGGAGCAAGAGAGACAGAGAATGCATCAGATTCACATGATGGAGCAGCAAAAGCAGCAGCTATTCAGGGAGCAGAGGCAGCAGCAGCAGTTTCTGGCAGAACAGGTAAACGTTTATTATAGATAGTTTCTGCAGGAAGGGCTGGAGCCCAGGATCCCTCTCGTACCTCAGAAGGGTATTGTCTTCAGGAATTCACCAATTAAATCCAAAACTAGTCTAAATAGAGGATACCCTTGTGAATTTGCCGAGTTCATTATTTTCTCATTATGATCAGTGTCACAAAGTGCTCTAAATCTGTGCACATACTTATGATATAATTTTTTTATTTCTCACTCCTCCTTTGTGTCTCCATTTCAATAACAACTTAGAAAAATAGGAACAGGAGTAAGCTATTCAGCTCTTTGAACCTGCTCTGTCACTCAATACAATCACAGTTGATCCCTTATCTCAATACCATATTCATGCCCTTCCCATGTCTGGAAATGTTACTATCTCCTTCTTAAATATGTTCAGTGACTTGGACTCTGTAGCCTCTATATAGCGAATTGCACCTCTGGGTGAAGAAATTTCTCCTCATCTAGTTCTAAATGTCTAACCCCATATCCTGAGAGTGTGATCTCTTGTTACCAACCAACCAACCAACCAGGAGAAACATCCTCCTCACATCCAGTCTGTATAGCCATGTAAAAATTTTGTTAGTTTCAATTAGATCCCCTCTGATTCTTGTGAAATCTGGTGAATACAAATTTAGTCAATGTAATTTCTCCTCAGACATCAGCCCCACTATCCCATTTCTCTCCCAGCTCAGGTATAGTATTAAAGTGATATGTTTATCCTTCTCCAGCTTTGTGTCGCTCCTTTCTAGTCTGTTTGATTTTCAATTTGCTCAGCTTTGTGATTGTCAGCTGCAATGGAATCCCTTGCCCTCTCCCGCCCTCCTGTCCACCCATTTGTCCTGGGCTGTGACCCTGTGATGTAGACCTGAAGCTAATCACATTGTGGTTTTATTGTTTCCACAATCCTCACCTTGGTACTTCACATGGCAACTTCAAAGTTTTGATGCCTTACCAACACATAGGCACTGTAAATTTTGTGAAATGTAACCCACTCTCCTGTTGCACAGTCACTGGGACACTACCAGAACCATGGAGAAATAGCACAAATGACCTTTCTCAGCCTCTTAAGCAGTCTTGTAATCCCCTCATTTACCCTTTTCTTGCCATCGATTTCAAACTTCCTTTTTTCATCCCTGAAATCTGACCTTTCCTGCCATCCTCTTTTTTGAAGCCAGGACTTGTGCTGAGTTGCAGTTCTGTAGACACTGGTGGTCTCCTTATATTCCTTGGGCAGCTCTTCACCTGGGGACCTAGGCAGTGAATGTCACCCAACCAGTCCAGTCTGGGAGGACAGTAGCAACCCCCAGCTAACCTCACATCCCCGTACACATTAATTTACCAGCAGTGGTCACTGGATAAAATCATGCATCTAAACTGATAGATATTTAAACCCAACTCAGGCCAAGGGTGCTGAGGTTGATGGTGGCCCCACTTTGTTGGCACCTGCCACATGGCACAGGCCAAGGTTTGAATCAAATCCAAATCATATCGTAGGTGGGCATCTCCCAGGCTTTTACCTGTGCTACTTCCATGCCAGCTGGATGTTGCGTCAAAGCTGCCTGATTTGTTTTCCACACACTGTGAACCCAACTCATGCAAAGTGCGTGGCACCACTGTAGTGGTATTAGGAGCCTGAGTGCTGTGTACTTTGCAGGAGCACTGAATGTGAGAAGGATGGAGAGCTCCATCTGTGCTCTCAACCTTGAAATCAATTGATTTCTTCCCAGTTCTCCAGTATAATACAGTACTGGGACTTGGCTGGCTGTTGTTGCTCAGCTATTTTGTTCCCTGTCACGCAAATCTCCTTTTAAAAATTGGCTCTTTCCAGAATCTTTTTCAGTACATTAAGACACAAAAGGGTGCAAGATTCTGTGTCCCAGACCCAGATACTGAACCATCACCATTTGCACTTTTCTAGAAACCACCCACTTCCTTGATGTGCCCCCGCCCCCACCCTTCCACCACCAGAATGAAACAGGGACTATGCTGATTTTGCCCCTCCACATTTTAAATGACTTCTGAATTTTCTGTGGTAGTCAATAATGTGGACATGACGCATCCAAGACCAATCCCAGGTTAGTGCAACTGTTGTTGGTCTCCTTGGATTATTGAGCCAGGTTTGCAAAGTGGTAACTCTCCAGTGGCCACTGTTGTCTGTGTGTGATTCAGGGATTCTGCCAACCTCAAGTAATTTGGAAGCACTCAAGATGCAAGTTTTTTGAGAGGTTAATGGCCACAACGATGAGGGTTCAGTGGATAGGTGGTCTCTAGCATCCAACCTATCCAGGGAAGTCCATGAGCTTGCTTTTGCTGTTGGTTAGAAACCAGACTCTTATCTCCAGAGTCTTTAATTCAGAAGTTCCCACCCAAGAGAGAATTGGGTGAAAGTAGGAGTTAGACACTTAGAGGTAATAAACATTCAACATTTGATTTGAAATCTATTTTGACCTAACACATATACTAACCTTGGGCACATGTTCGACCAGGACCATCATTTATATAGAAATATTTGAAACTATGGTCTGTTCTAATACTGCACCCTGGTGTCCAGAATTATGTTGTGAAAACTTAAAAACAAACCTAATTCTTCAGGTGATAGAGAAGAGCAATCAAAACTGTGGGCTCCACTTGTTTTAGACAGGAATGACCAAGTCTCACCATGTGCCACATGTCCAGGAGTTGCTTTCAATGAGACCAAACCTATTCGTGCTGCCTCCCTGTTGAGAGCTTTGGTCCACTAATAGTCTTCTGGGTGGAGCCAATTTGCCAAGGTTAAAAGTCATTTGTGCTGCATGGAGTATGTAACAAAATATTTGATGCTTTCCTGTTGGGGAAACCACCTTTATACATGATTAAAAAGAAACGTGCCATTTAAAGAAAAAAGATCTCACCGAAGTTATGGGTGTGGCTCGTTTAGGCCACAAATGTGGGGATTTGACAGTGCAGGAAGTCCTGTCTATGCAAGGGATTGAGCTAACTACAGACTGTAAATTCTGGGCAGTACTAATTTATTCCTGCAAATAAAAGTCTTTCTTTCCCTCCTCAAACTGAATTGGCACTGTTGTTTAAATTGGGTAGAAAGCAAGAGGACCAAGTAGGGAGAGACAATCATTCTACTTCCAGTGCCCAGGCTAATGGTGACACTCTCCTCATTTGCTGCAGCTCTGTCCAGAATCTTTACATTGCACCACATTACACCAATGACTTGAAAAACAATGCAGCTTGATTTTACACGGATGTAAAGTCAGTAAAGTGAACAGTCTATGGTCACCGCAGTAATAACAATCATGTGGATTGATTGGAGCGCCTTTGTCACAAGAAAGCATCCCAAGACGTGCGACCTGGAACCATACTCAAGAAACTTGCTGAAATAAGGAAGAAATGTTCTGAGAAGTGGCATAAACTGTCGTCAAAAAGATGGGTGTTCAGGAGGAGGTTAACGAGGGGGAGGTGTTCTAGAGCAGGGACAGGACAGCTGAAGGTTCAGCTGTTAATGGTGGAGCAAAGAAAGGTAGCATGGACAAAAGGCCTTAATGTCCAGGGATTGTGTGGTTAGGCTAGATTGCAGTGATAGGGACACAGAACAATGACGAGATGCAAAAAAGAGGAAGAAAATGTTAAAGTTGATCTATTGTAAGACAGCTAGAAGAAGTATAATGGATGAGGATGGGACAATCTGAGATAAGGTATGGGAAAAGCTTTGAAAAAGCTGACGTTTATGCAGGGGAACACTAAAAACTGGTGGTGCCCTTGAAGTGCTCTGGTCTGGTGGTGATAAGGGCATGAATTAAGGTTCCAGCTGGCTCATTAGAAAAAGAAGCGAACAGTATTACTGTTGTAGAGGCAAAGTTAAAGTCCACCCTATTGTTATGGAGCGGATTCCAAAATCTACCTTTAATCTGTAGAGGAGTCGATTTATCAATGCGGGAGTGTCCGTTACAACTCTCTGTGCAATCACTCAAATAATTTCTGAGCAATAATGGAAATAGTTGGCATCACACCACTGATTAGCTGGTGGGAAACTCCAAAGTTCCCAGGTTCAGTCCTAGGTTTGGCTTCTCTCAGCAGCTGACATGGCCTGTGAGGAGGGGGCTTCATTTTGCCACATTGTCCCACGGTGAGGCTCCTGCTCCTCATAACTCTGCAGTGAATCTGATTGGAAGTCCCAGTTCTATGTATATTGGGTGCAGATTGGAGAAGGAAACACTGTTCGCCAATTAGCTATCAAGTTCTCAATGTAGTAGTTCAGGCTTGAAACTTAATCCTCATGATTTCTGAAGCATTTTGGGGGTGAGAAGAGAAAATGCCTGTGAAAATCTAGTGGCCTGCAAGTTTCACAGGGGTCCTCCTAGTCTCTAGATGCAACTCAGTTCAGTGGTCAGCAGTACTCCAAAAAGAATGACACTTTCAGTTCTTTCCACCATTTCTCCAGGGACATTAGGTATCCAAGAGATAGTTTAATGGATTTCAAGACACTTAAGATCATCTGCAATAATCCACAATTTATAAAATTTACCTCAAGTTAACTTCACTGAAAAGACTAGTAAACGTTATAAGTGAGGACCTTTAAAGGGATGAGTTGGTGTTAGTTACCAGTAACATAGTTGAAACCACAGCTCTGAAAACCACCACTGTTAGGGGTCTCAGTCAGCTTACACAAGTAGGGGAAGCCACACAATAAGAATGTCGTCTCTCAGTAAATTTCAGCCGAGGTTTAATGCTACGGGTTAATTTCCTACGGCAAGGATCTAGCATTTATTTTCTCCTATTTTCCTATCGTTTTAGTTGGGTCAAATGAGCAATTGATTTGGGGAAACCCAAAAAAGTGGGGGGAAGAAAAATCAAGGTAACTTTCATTTATAGCAGCCTGATGGATAAAAGGAATTAAAGAAGTAAGAAAATTTAAGGAGGCTGTAACAACTGCTCTGACTATAACAGTACAATTGTTTACCCAGAATCAATGGGTTTGCTTTCCTCCCGTCAGCAACAGCAGCTACAACAACAGCAGCATGAACAGATGCAACGACATCTCCCCAGACCACATCCACAGTGCAAGGACCAGCAAAGGAATCCATATCCTGTTCAACAGGTCAACCAGTTCCAAGGTAAGCCTGTGTAATATGCTTTTTGATCCGTATGATTGAATGTGTGATATTAAATATGCTGTTATGGTCATTGGTTATACTTGCTGAAGGGATGCAATAATTTTTAATTAGGCGATGGTCTTCGTTTCATAAATAGAGTCACAGAAAGATGCAACACAGAAAAAGGCCCTTCAGCTCACCAAGTCCACCGACCATGAACCACCCATTTACACAAATCTTACACTAATCCCATTATTTTTATTCTCCCCAATCCTCATCAGTTACCCCCAGATTCTACCACTCACCTACGCACTAGGGAGCAATTTACCTACCAGTGTTCAGCATTCTGGGTTTGCATTTCTTGCATTGTTTTCTACTCCATTCAGAGAATGCAATTGCCCTCTAACCCTGACTGAAAACTATATCCATACAGATGTCAAGTAAAGACAGAATCAGAATCAGATTTATTATCACTGACATATGACTTGAAATTTGTTGTTTTGTGGCAGCAGTACAATGCAAAGACATAAAAATCTATCAATTACATAAATAAAAAAGAATAATGAGATAGTGTTCATGGGTACATGGATTGTTCAGGAGTCTGATGGCAGAGGGGAAGAAGCTCTTCCTGAATCATTGAGTTTGGGTCTCCTGTACCTCCTCCCTGTTGGTAGTAATGAGAAGAGGGCATGTCCCAGATGGTGATGGACAGGATCACACTTGACATTGAGAGCCATGCAATCCTAGTGGCTATCCAACACACAGTCCTGAGCATTGCATGGGCCCATATTACTTGGAGTGTTGCATTGGAACTCACATGCAATGAGTGATTTACTAGAACCTGAAAGCACCTGTGATTTTCCAATATTACACGCGTTGTATGCAAGGATCAGTTGATGGCATGGGATTAAACCTATTAATGTTCCGTTTGTTCACACATGCTTTGTATTGTGGCATAGAGTTAGGCAGTTGTTGAGTAGACTAACTTCATGCAATTACATGATAGTTGATGTTGCCTGTTGTTGGGGAGCAACTGAAACATAACCTGATTGGGAACAACGAAGAAGATTTGGATATTAAAAGTATTTGTTCATGAAAATTCTGCAGTCCACTAATTTAGTGAAACAGGGAATGATAAGGCACCATATTCTCCATATATTCACCATATTCTCAGAGCCAAACTTGGACACTTCATAAAGGTGCTGCCTCTTGATTAGGAGTGAAGGAATTCATATCCAGTGTACGAGCTTTAAATTTGGAAGTAATTTTTCCACGTAAAATAGGATCTTGTGCAACATTGCTCATAGCGAGGCAGATGTTGTGGTTATATTTCAATAAACATGTTACTTGTAATGAACAAGACTGGACAACATATTATCCTGTGATGAAGTGGCTTTTAATAGAAATTTTATTTAACCTAATGGATTTTCTGTGAAAGGCGCATAATAAGCAGCCATAATAATAAGTAGAATTATTAAACCCATTTCTCAACCAACCAATGTCCAGACAGAAACCAAGTATGTCTGTCTACAACTGGGTCTTTCCTCTCTCCCCTTCCCTTATCTGCCAGAGAGAGCTGAGAGTCAATTTTGTGCGATAAACACTCATAAAGACCAATTTTAACAGTAATTTCAGAATTGAGTTTGGGGCAAATGTGTTTCCTGGAACATGTTATAAACTCATTCCAAAATTACAGTGGCATTGGATGGGGTTGAGGAGATGATCTGAGAATAAATACTGAGCCACAGCCCTTCTTTCTCGGGTAATTTTGTGAAAGGAGTTGCATTGCTTCTTCCCTTACGGAACATCGGAAATTTGTATTAACTTTGTGAAATTTCAGCACTTTGGGACTGTCTACTTTGCTTATCACATTTTGTGTCTCTCTTTGGTCATGCATTGATACTATGCGACCCAGATTACATTGGACAACCACAAGCTCAATCTGTAAAGCACTAGGCTGCTCCTTACTCAGCAGGAGGGACTTCATGAGTTTGGTCCAGTTTGCAGGAACCCATTCCCTACACATTAGCCCTACAGGCAAAGGATCAATTTTATTAATATGTTGGAACATTAGTGTCTCAGGATGCTCAGGCTATCAGGTAGAAGATCTTTGCAGCCGGAATGAAGATCTGCCCTCTGGTGGACCTGTTTAATATTCTCTACAGCTGATTATAAAAATGAGCATTGCTCTCTACACTTATACCTGGGTTTTTTCCAGGGTTAGAGGGAGACAACTGCTTTGCTTTTGAAGGTTAGCAATTGCATCAACCTGCTACCAATGCAGCCAGTTGGAATGACCATGAGTTTGTAGCTCTGACTGCTATTCTACTGACACAGACTGGAACCCATTGAACATGCATGTAGCGAGGCACTCCAAATTACTCAGGAATGTTTATTCTCCCTTCTCCATGGAGTAGGTCACTACTCCATTAATAATCAATTGGTATGTACTCAAGATCTTCCACTTAATAGGTTCAAGGACTCCAGGCAGCTGCCATGATTCATTCATCCTGTGATAGGCTACTTTCCTTGATGTCTTCAAATTTCCAAGCCCTTTTAAGGGCTGTCTTCCTGGAGAATTTGGTTGTTGACCCTCATGAGGAGCTCCAGTGCTGACCACAGGGAAAAGCCCAAGAAACAATATCCCAGAACACGATAACCAAAGCCACCTATGGACTTATTTATTCTGTGAGTTATAACCTCAAATAAAAAACTCCACCAGCTTTGTCAAACATGGTTTTGCTTTCATTAGTCCATTTTAACTCTGCCTAATCCTATTATTATTTTCTAAATACCCTGCTACCATTTCCCTAATAGTATTTTCTCCACTAGTGATGTCAGGCTAACTAGTCTGTAGTTCCCCATTTTCTTTCTCCCTTTCTTAAATAACGGGATTACGGTTGCTACCTTTTGATCTGTGGAAACTATTCTAGACACTGTGAAATTCTGGAAGGTGGCAATCAGTGCACCTGTTATGTCCAATGCCACCTCTTTCAAAACCGTGGGATGGACAACTTCAGGACAGGGGATTTATTGACTTTCAGTCCCGCCAATTTCACTAATGCTATTTTCTTTCCACTCCTCATTCACTCTAGACCTACTTCTCCCTACCATTTTCAGGAGGTCTTCAGTGTTTTGCTTCATGAAGACACAAACTATTTGTTTAACTTCTCTGTCATTTCTTAATTCCCCAATATAATTTTCCTGTTTCCGTCTGTTAGGGATCTAGTATGATAAAATGGACTCTTGATTTCCTAGTACGATAAAATGGACCCTTGACCTCATAATGTACCTGGATATGACCTTGCACCTTATTGTCTACCTGCACTGCACTTCCTCTGCAGCTGTTACACTTTACTCTGCATTCTGTATTGTTTTACCTTGTACTATCTGAATGCACTGTGTAATGAATAGATCTGTCTGAACAGTATACAAGACTAGCTTTTCAATGTACCTCAGTACAAGTGACAATAATAAACTAATTCCAAAATCTACGTTAACTTATACTTACCTTTTCCTCCTTTCATATCTATGGAAGATTTTTAAATGTTTTTATGTTTCTTGCGAGATTACTCTTGTATTCTAATTTCCTTTGCTTTCTGAATTTGCTGAATTCTGAAATGTTCCCAGTCCTCAGGCTTAATTTTACTTTGATCTAATAATACCTTTAACATCTCAGGTATGGCTGGACCACATTTCCTGTTTTATAATGCCTTGAAAGGATATATATTTGCTGTATACCAAGTTTTAATCTTAGCCATTGCTTGCTTACTTTCAATGTAGTTTCCCGATCACCATTGCTAGCTCATGCCTCATACCTTCATTGTTTGCCTTGTTTAGAGTTAAGACCCTGATTTTGCATTGAACTAAATCACTTTCAACCTTCATATAAAATTCTGTCATTCCTAATGGCACCTTAATTGCAAAACTATTAATTGCACACACAATTCTACATCTAAAACATCCTGTTCCCTTGTTAGCTTTCCAATCTCTTGTAGCTCCATGAATTCATCCTCCATACTATTATTGCTAATTTGGTTTGCCCAGTCCATGTAAATTAAAGTTACCCTTGATTGTTATATTGCCTTTGTTACAACTTCCTCTAATTTCCTGATTTGTACTATGCCCTACTTTACCACTATCGAGCACTGATCTTTGTCACTGCAGCTGGGGTGTTGCCTCACCCCACTGTCTTTCTTATATCGAGTGCTCTCACCTATTTCTTGATGTCATGTGGAGTGAATCAAGTTGGCTGAAGACTGGCTTTGCAGACATTGCAGCCTCAGTAGGAGGCTGAGATGGATCATTCACCTGGCATTTCTGGCTGAAGATGGATTGAAATACTCCAACCTCATCCTTTTGTATGGTTTGCTGGACTCCCCCATTGACAAGGAGGATGTTGATGGAGTATCCCTCCCCTGTTAGCTGCGTAGTTGTCCCATACCAGTCATGAATCGATGTGATAGGATTATAGAGCTTTGATCTGACCCATTAGCTGAGGGATCTCCAAACTTCTTATGCTGCACACTTTACTCTTTTGCACACATGTAGTCCTGTGTTGCTACTTTATCAGACTGGAACCTCACTATTGGAAGTGAATTCTGCACTCCTTACTAAACCAGAAATAGTCCCCTGTCATGGTAACTGAAGACTCAAGTATATGACATTACGGATTCAATACCACTGCTGCTGATGCCCCAAAGTGCTTCATTAATGTCGTGATTTGAGTTTCTGGGTCTATCCTGAATCATCTCATTTTATATAAGGGTAGCTCCACACAACACGATGGAGAGAGGCCTCACCTCGTCCTCTAGAGCAGAACTTGTGCAATCTTGTCATCTGTGGATCTAGACCCGAGCTAACCTTAACTGTGCTCTGACTGCAGACCACTTGTAGCCATTGACTCGCCATGTGCAGAGCCCCTGTCTTACCTCCGCTTGATGACACATGGTGAGCACCACACCAAATAATGGCTTCTTCACTCCCTGATTTTGTAACAGCTGGGACCTAACTGAGATGGGAGCCCAAGAGTAAAGGAAGGGGCTAAAGAAGAGACGCTTACGCCTTGTGCATCTTATAAATTAGAAGAGATTCTGAGATGAGGAGGGATTGGGATATGAGGAGAGGGATTAAGTATGAGCATAACATCATTTTCAGTGAATGTCTGTGCATCCCCTAACAATGGACTCCTTGTCAGCGGCACCATAAGGCCTGTACTCTGTTCTCCAGGCCACCAAGCTAAAAGACAAGCTTTTTCATTGTCATTCTATTACTCTTGCTGATGCCAATTGTGTGTCCGTTTCTGCTGCATGAAGGCGGGTATTGGTCTTGAGTGTGTTGCGATGTGTCTATATTATATGCATACCATGGCTGAAATGCTGGCAGGGTCCACAATCTATGAGATGTAGGTGTGATGGTTGGAATATTGGTGAGTGTGTGAGGACATGGTGGAGCAAATGAATGATAGGAATCATGATGAGTGGATATTGCTGGTAGGTGAGTAATGGGGGTGTACTGCATTGAGCTGTATCTGAGGGTAAGGTGTATTGATGTCCTCACTGGCCTTGGTCCTGCTTGCAAACTCATTAATTTATGACACTACACCCACGATTTTGCTCCTGGCAATGATCTTGGGTGTAACCTTCCACTGTTGCACCAGTGTGGATGTAGATTGCTTCCTTGGACTCCACTTGCTCTTTTTTTCTCTTCAACTCAGCCACAAGGCGGGTAGGACCATACTGAGGAATTGGAGGGGCTTCTTTCTTCCCTGCTTCAACACGACTTCCACCAAGCTTCCCAAACGTTGGGAATGAATTGCATCATGATTTTCAGGCAACAGGCACCTCCCCTTTAGGAGATGCAGACATAGCTTCAATTAGGAGCAATGAACAATCTGCTGGAGGAGCTCAGCTGGATGTGGGGCATCTATGGGAAGAAAGGAATTGTTGACATCTCGGGTCAAAACCTTGATGCAGATTGTTTGTTGCTCCAGATTCTAGCACCCGCAGTCTCTTGTGTCTCCATGGCTTCCATCAGCACCAGCTATTTACAACTGGTGCTTACCACTCACAATGCTGCATCTTATTGGAGTTACTCTAAGAAACTTACCAGCACGGCCAGCACTGCAGTGAAGCCAGTCAC
Source organism: Pristis pectinata (assembly GCF_009764475.1). Taxonomy (NCBI): domain Eukaryota; kingdom Metazoa; phylum Chordata; class Chondrichthyes; order Rhinopristiformes; family Pristidae; genus Pristis; species Pristis pectinata. The sequence continues at coordinate 122,986,746 of NC_067406.1, forward strand.
AGCAATGAGATGGGAACACAAGTTCTCAATGCATTTAGCATCAGGTTAAACAGGCTCAGTTAATCACACATTGCAATTTCAGCACTCTTTTTCCACCACAATCCATTTTCTACCCACCATCTGATTGTGGTATTTGTGTTGCCATTGTACCAGTGTGCCAATTAATCTATTTTATCATGGTGTTGTCCTGTGAATTCTACAATAATAATTAATTGCACCAACGGGAATGCCAATGTAACACTGAGGAAAAGTAGTTAGTGGCTGGGAGTATGTTTTAGCATTGTCTCTGAAATTGAGCATTACAGTGGGGGTGTCTGACCTTAACTTGCTTCTTCATCCTGGCACATGTTTTACCAAAACAAGTTCGCACCACTGAGCCACCTGCGGCACTGTCAGGGATTCAGCCATGTGCTCCCTTTGATCCTTGTTATTTGTGAAATCGCCTCTTTGCTGAATGAATCATTTCACATATGGGATTTGCCAGAGTATTCAGATGGATTTGCAGAGAACTGTGAAACTAAATGTTAACACTAACACAATGATTCACTCATCAGTGAAATCAGTGAAATTGCAGCAACTCAAAACGCCTTCGTTCCCACTAAGGGCCTTTTTGGAAAGACACCTCACATGCCATATTTGTCAGTTTTTAAGAGTGCTTTACAAATGTTAAGAGAAAAACCTCTTTAAAACTGATGTGAAAATTTTAAGTTAATACTATTGTACATGCAATTATCCCCAATCTTAAGTTGTTCTGCAAGATTTTAATAATTAAGGCACTGTCAGTGCAGGAGTAACTTCACTTTAAGTATGTAGATCAGTAAAGACCCAAGTTAGTTCCATGTGGTTACAACAGACAGCTATTTGATTTGCTCCAATTAGATAACCCTAAGGAGGGAATGTTTAACTCCCTGATCAGATCTGAAGTTGTTGGAGGTGAGGAGAGAAGGTGTGGTATGATACCTCTCCCCTACACTCTGCCATCACTGATTATTTAGGCTCACACAGGAAGAAAGGCCACTTGTATGGCATACAGCTTGGATTTACATAGCACTTTTAATCATTCCCAGTCTTCATGGGAGTTATCACTAAACAAACTATAACACTAAAGATTAGGACTCACAATGAGTCTTGGACCGGAAACATTAGTACTCTTTCTCTTTCCTCAGATGCTGCCTGACCTTCTGAGAGTTTCCAGCATTTAGTTTTTATTTTGTATTTTCTGCATCTGCAGTTTTTGATTTGCAATAAACATTAGTTGGTGTCAATAGAACTACATGAAACTATAAGCTGCTATCTTAGCGAAAAGGAAGCAAAGTACATTATTTTGTTATCTGCTTAAATGCCTGCAAGAAGGAACAAAGTAATCCTGCTTTATTCCACTATTTGAACTCGTGTATACCCTAGTCGTTATTGGAAAGGCCTCATTCTAAGGACCCTAGCTTCTAATATTAGTGCAAGATACCAGCATATTAAGTGAACATAGAAAAATACGGCACAGGAACAGGCCCTTCAGCCCACGATGTCTGTGGTGACCGTGATGGCAATTTAAACTGCACATCCACCTGCATATGACCTAATCCTTCAATTCTCTGCCTGTTCATGTGCCTGTCTAAATGCCTCTTAAACATTGCCATTGTATCTGCTTCCACCACCTCCCATGGCAGTGCATTCCAGGCATCTACCACTCTCTGTTAAAAAATTTGCCACGTAAATCTCCTTTAAACTTCCTCTCTCTCATCTTAATGCTATGCCCTCTAGTATTTGAAAGTGCTTCAGGCACTTTTCTCAGCTATTTTACTAAAGATATATATCTGTTTATATTATTTTGTACCTCAGCTCAAAGAGCCAAGAGTGGAATTATAGGCAGAAGTGTTTACCATTCATAGGCTTGTACGCTGTGGTGTAATTTTAGACCATTTTAGTTTGAAACTATTCAACATCCAGCAAGGTTTTCATATTTGCATTTACTCAAAAGAACAACTTATCCCTTCCAATTTCCATTTGTTTCACACTGAAATTCTGGCCAGAACACCCATCGAGAACAGATTACTTACCACAAGAATTTACCATACTACTATTGCTTGTTATTATTCTCTGCTGTCTTCCAACAGTACTCCCGTATACAACAGTGAAATAGCTTCTCCTTACAACTATTTTGATTTAATAGTTTTATAAATAATGAATTAATGGAGTGCACAAGGATGAAGTTATTCACCTTTATAAGTACCTCATTTACCACACTATCTTTGATAAGAAAATTTACATTTTGTTTAGTTTTTTTCCGTTGACTTTCCCTCCTTCTCCTCTCCTCCCTCCTAAAGATTGGCTCATTCTCATGCATTGTACCATGGCTATTGGTACCTCAGTCATTCTTTATTCATGAGGCTGTGATAGTGATTCTCAGCAAGCTCTCTGATGATTTGAGACAGGAAAGCTGGGCCCAGTGATATCCCCTGGAATGATTTTCTGACAGGGACTGCTGGATAGAGAATTTCCGCAGGGGTTCTCCTGATCTCCCACTGTAACTTCAGTGGAAACCTCAGAGGAATGGAGTGAATTGCTGCTTGTGCTTGCCACTCAGCATTTCCACTTAGGTTATGACAGGACGTCAGCCAAATCACCATCACAATTCAAATCTCAGATCTTTTGAGTGGAACGGCACTGATTTTGTTTCCATTTTTCAAGTCAGTGAGCACAATATTATGCCCTGACAAGGTAACATAGCGCACACCGGGAGTGGAAATGCTAAAGATTTTCACAAATACATTAAAAGAAAGAAGACAGCTAGGAGTAATGTGGTGCCTTACTGGTAGGTGCAAGGGTTATTCCAATTGAAGGAAAAGGCAGACATGCTAAATGCCTCTCTTGAATTGATCTTCATAGTAGAGGATGAGAATAAATTGCAAAGAAATACACAGAAGACTAAAAATCAAAAGGAGGAATAAACTGAATTCAATTTAAATACAAAAATAGCAAAAGAAAATTAAGATTAAGGGCATGCAAATATCCAGGATGCAATGGTTTCTAACCCGAGGTATTGAACAATTTAGTTGAAAAAGTTATAGAAGCATTAGTCCACGAGCTTCCAAATTTGTATAAAATTCTAAAGATGCAGGCACCACCAGGATACCACAGTAAGCATGCAGATGGGAGTGGAAGTGTGCAGAGATATTGATGGATTTAAGTGAGTGAGCAACACCATGGCAGACAGAATTTAATGCAGGAAAGTGCAAGCTCACCAATTTGGATCAAAGAAGGAATAAAAATCTGTAAAGCTGGGAACTTTGATGAATAAAGACATTCAGATGCCCAGATACAGAAATCACTAAAATTCTGACAGACTGGTACAGAAGCTATTTATAAATGCTGATGGAATTTTAACCTTGATCTCAAGTGAGCTGGAATACTCAGTGGGTGGAATTCACAGGTGTGTAGAGCTCCAGTTAGATTCCAGCTGGAGTATCCCACTTAGTCCAGTACTGGAGCTGAAAGGTTTAAATTGTGAGGAAAAATTGGATAGGTTTGTATGCCCTTCTATATAGAAAATCAAAGGGTCTTCTAAGTATGGGAATATTTAAGATGATTAAAGGAGCTGATAGATAGGATTGATAGAGAAATAAAACTCTTTCCCCTGGTGAGAGAGTTGAAGAGGGGACCTGACTGAGGATCAAGTATCAATGGCACCATCGATATTTTTTGAAGGTGCTGCTACTCTGAATGTCAAATAGGGTTGGAACACACCTGTTTTCTATAGAATTACCCTTCTTTTAGCAGATGATTCCTTAGAGAACCATCAGCTATCAGCAGTGCCTGGTCAGCTCATTTCTAACTTTTGTACCTGCGCATTGAAATACAAAAGTCAGAGGGATGAGCTGGAGGTCAGATGCCTTCCACTCATCCACTGAATCTGAGTTGGACAACCATCCCAACCTGAGGGGCCGGATGCAATTAGCATCCAACTCTTCAGCTGTACACTTGGAATGGCTGGCAAATGTGGTATTAGGTTAGAATCATAAGTGCAGGTAAGCTCTTTATGTATTCTTCATTTTTTAGTTTTGATTTTTTTACAGTTCTAATTAATTTCTAATTTAAGGTTTCTAAGTAAATTTATTATTTATATATATATTTTAATTAATTCAATCCATTTGGACTCTGAACTGTTGAGGTGTTAGTTCTGACAGTGGGTAGGATCAAGCGTAACTTACAGAACAAGACACTTTGGTTGTATAGTAACTCAGAAACCACCAGCTCCTCCACCATCAACATACCAAGTTCAAATTCGTGCTCAAGTTCCATCTTGCAGTTCTCAAACTGAACAACATTAAGTGGCCTGGGACTAAAGAATGCAAATTGGAATCGTGGCAGGTTGAAAGATCCAAGGAGGCAGTGAATACTGGAATTCTGTAGATTGCATCGGGTTTCTTTACAGAGGCTGATGAACTATTGCAGATTTTAAGAATTTTTCTATATTTATTGTTTTGCCAGTCAGAGTTGAGTTGCATCACTTCTTGTGAGTGCTACACATTGCCTCAACTCCCCAGATTGTCAAATGGGAGGAGGACCAGAAAGAACAAATCAGCTGAGATTCAAGTTCATGATTGATTTCCAACAACTCAGACTGGCAAGTGCATGCATGCTTGTGAGCAGTGATATCAGGATGAGGTTCAAATGCAATACATCATTTCATTAAGAAGCCTACTTGGTTCACACATGGCGAATGGCCACTTGGATGAAGAACCAGATATCTGGCAGTACCTGTTGAACTATAGCCCAGCAAAGACCAGCACCTTCAGGAATCAGGAAGGGGTGCCAAAACTAGTATTGTATATCTTCTTCTCCTGATCAGGCATTCCTCAAATATTTTTGATGCTGCTGAGCTGATTTCTATGTGGTTGCCTTTGAATAGAATGAATTACTTTTATCACCTTAGGATGATTCACCTCGTGTGGATGTGAGTGAAACTGAAAACTAATGAGCAGACCTCCTTTTATTGGGTGTATTATATTTAGTGACCTTGAGTGTGCTGGTAGCAAACTTCCAGCAGTTGAGAGAATCTTCGCTTTTAATGGTGTGGTATACTACAAAACTGAGGCAGGGGTGTATGAACAGTATTCATCCTCCCAGAATACTGCAAGTCAGTGGTCTGTGTACAAAGTTCCACTGTACCTCTGGACAATAAACAGGAAAAGTTGCTGGATCTCTGCTGTTGGTTGTACCCAGTGGCCTTATTTGTAAGCTTGTGAGATATATAGCTGAATGTTGGCAATAAATAGGAATGTGTTCAGTTTTAATATCTTCATGTTTGAATCACATAATCACAAGGACCAGGCACCAGAACAGAGAATTGTACCTGTTCAACAATCAGAAGGGCGAGATGTGGCATAGATCGTAGAGCTGCTGTCTCACAGCTCCTGTGATCCGGGTTCAATCCTGACCTCCAGTGCTGTCTGTGTACGGTTTGCACATTTGCCCTGTGACTGTACGGGTTTCCTCCCATTTCCCAAAGATGTGCAGGATAGTAGGTTAATTGGCCACTGTAAAATGATAAAAATGGGGACACTTAGCTGGGGTGCAAGGTTATGGTTGGGAAAATCCAGACCCATATCACTGCTGGAATATATGCATTTCAAAACCTGCTGACTGCATGCTTTGTGTAGAAAGGGTTAATGACTGTAAAAATAGAATATAGTACAGTGTTTGAAATGGAGACCACACTGTTTCACCATTTGATAATGAATTTCAAGGATGTTTTGTCTGGTGCTTGAACAACAAGGAGGAAAATTTCCAGGCTGAAAGACCCAGGTTCCTCAAGTGTTCCCTCATAAGTCACTCTCGTGACATGTGGAGTCAGCCTTATATCTGTTCTCTGTATTGCTTCATTTTTGTCCCTTGAGTCTCAGCAATCAGAATTGGATGCATTATTCAAAGAGCAGATGCTGTACTGTTTAGTCACCCTTCCTCTTGAGTTTTTTTTTAATCCTTTTGCCTGGTTAGCTATAAACATCTCACTTTAGTTTGGTCATCTACATCGATTGGAGATGTTGAGTGCTAAATTGGCTAAGGCCCACAGCTCTCTTTCAGCCACATACTCAGTAATTTCATTACAATTAATAGAGTGTGCATGTTTTTATATCTCCACCTATGTGTCACATTTTATATTTTTCTCCAGTAAATTTCATGTGCCTTTTTCTGCCTCTTATTGTACTGAGCTGCCTCCTCTACATTACACTGCTACTGCAGTTTTAAAATTTAACCAATGTTCTTTCTTATTCTGATTCCAGGTCAGTTATATAAGTAGTGGTCCCAATATCAGTGTCATACCCTAGTACACTTCTAATTTTGCGAACAGTATTTTCTATCCTCCAGCCAACGTATTATTCACATTCAGAGTTCACCCCTAATGCCTAACACTTAGCCCAAAACTTGATGGAAGTGCACTGCCAGTCACACACATCGCAAGCACCATACAGTTACTGTTTTATAGTCTTGTGTGACTCCCGGACAAGTGGGCGGGCTAGCACAAGTTTCACATAAGAGTGGCTGAAACTTCAACACACAACAAAGTCAAACTCTCAGCTCTGCCAGCTGTCAAAGCTGTCAAGCTTTGTCGAATCCTTCGGAATATCCCTGGCATTCAGAAGCACTCACAAGCTAGTGAAAATCAAATAAGCAGTTTATGAAATTGAATTATTAAAAAAAGAAAAATAAGTTTTCAAAATAAATCTTTAATATGTTAGAAACATTAAAGGAAACACAAATATATGGAAAAAAATGTAACTTGCCTTATTTTTTTTCTTCGCAGCCTTAAAAATTTCCATATGAATGAGCTCAGGGATCCTGTGCCAGGTCTAAACTGGTGCAGATTTGATGCATGTATTCTGCAGCAGGAGTTCAGGTTTGTGCCCTGCCAGTGGATTCCATGTAGAGTACATTGGCAGAGCACAGTTAGAAATGACCAACAAGTCTGAAGTTCCAAACTTGCTGGCACTTGAACAATGCAAATGCCAGCAGTTTGCCACAGAACAGCCAGCAATTTCTCAGGAGTTGCAGCCCTTTGAGTGAAATTATTGCCTTTAGGCAAGAATAAGATACGTACCCATGTCTTGAACCTCCGAGTGTTCTACAAATATTATAGTAGTTAGAACTTAAACGACACTCCAGGTCTTGTTTACTGCTCAGCCTCAAATGCATGACAGATGGTGACAAAGATAGTTGTCAGTACTGATGCAGATCTGTACCTGTAGGAAAGGTCAGGAAAAGCATCATAGTTGCACTTCCAAAAGATTGCCCTTGATCACTGTCACTGAAGGCTAAAAGTAATGGTAGCCCACAGTCAAAAAGCAGCCACTGAGACTGGTCCAGAAACACGAGCGGCATCTCATGGTTGCACGTGTCACATGTCTGAGTTACTGTTATGGCATTCATTCCTCACGTAATTGTTCCTTTAAAGAGACTAAGTGCTACTCATGCCAGAAGAAAGGGCGCTTACAAATCTAAACACAAGGCAGCAGATAATAGCAATGTTTCTGAAGCAATATCAGCCCAGAGAGGGAAGTTCTCCCATAGGAAGCAACAAAGAGGGAATCTGTACAAAATTATAACCAGTGCAGGCAATGCAGAATTTAATCTGTACAACATCAGTGCTACAGATGATCATACTGTGTGACAAGAAAATTTTAAGTTCATGGTCCTGACTGTCAACAATTCACTAGTAATGCAGCTTGATACAACAGCAGGTTGTTCCATTATGGATAAGGGAACAAATGAGAAAAAGTTCAATCAATTGGCTTTTGCAAGGAGCACAGACAGCCTGCAAATTTATTTAGAAGTTTTGAAAGTATTAGGCCGTGTACAATATAATAAAATAGCCAGTATTTTACCTTACCAATAGTTGTAGCTGATCATACTAGTCATCCTGCTCGACTGGGCAAGGACTAGCACTGAGGGTTGACATTCAGAAGGACGTATTCAAATTCCAGTCAGATACTCTAAAATTGCATTTTAGACACTGTTGTAAAGTAAGGTGACATCTTCACAGGAATCACCAGATAGATGACATAAATATGAATTACACCTGGTGCCAAACCAGTCTAGTGCAAATAGAGAATATTTCTTTCTTCCTTGAAAAGCCAAGCAGAGGAAGAGCTTGTGAAATCAGAAAGGAGTGGAGTTTTGGTGAAAGTAATTCATAACTAAATAGTCATAACTAAGCTCAATAAACAAGTAGATTGTGTGGCATCCACAAAGTAACGAAATCAGACTGTCACCAATGAACAATATCGATTTCCAACACACCAAGACCTGTTTTCACAGATGGCAGGGGCTAGGTTTTCATTTGAACCCAGATGAGGATAGTCAGAAATTCTTCATTATCCATACATATAAAGTTGTACCTAAAGACGGAACAGTGGTGCAGCGGTTAGCACTGCTGCCTCTCAGCTTCAGAGACTCAAGTTTAATCCTGACTGGGTGTTGTCTATGTTCTCCCTCTGACTGTAGTTTTCCCCGGTGCTCCGGCTTCCTCTCACATGCCAATGATGTGTTGGGTGGGTACGTTAATTAGATCATGTGAGTTGCCTGTCATATAGTGGAATGGCAGGAGAACTTGTGGTGGGAGGAGAGGGGTGGAGGAGTTGATGGGGTGCAAGAGGAGATATGAAATTCATGTAGGATTTATATGGCCAGATGCTTGATGGTCAGCATAAAAGCAATAGGCTGAAGGGCCTTCATGGTGTACTCCAAGTTGCTGTACTGAGTCAAATCTCAGCAAAGATCTTTCAGTCCATCATAGACAAAATTCTGCTAGGCATAGATAATGTCCGTGCAACCAAGACCATCTCCTTATGGCTACAGCTAGTGCAGAGGATAATCTACACACCTCGGAGGAAGTCCTTAAGTACCTCTGCCATCACAGTGTGAAATTGGAACAATTTAAATATACTTTTGTACTGCCTAAATGAGGGGTGATAATAGAGCAAAAGCCCAAGAAAATCCAGCAAAAGAGTCAAAGTAACAGTACCAGACAGCACATGTGACACCATTAAAGTGGTCCCAGTGTAAAACACCATTTGATAAGCAATGGAAATAAGCAGAGAAATGTCTGTGTCCATGTTGATCACATGGTCACAGCAAGAGAAAGACATATCGAGAGATACCAAAGAGTTACTCGATGACAAATTCATTCCAGCCTCAGTGATTGAGTAGCACATTGGGTGGTGCAGTTTATCACTAAGCATGAGGCAGACCCCAATGACTTCTGAAGGCAAAAGCAATTCATTCACTCACAGGTACATTTACCAGCAAAGATTCAATGGAATAGTCCCAGGAATGAAGAGCTGTAGTTAAGTATTAGTACAATTCCAGATGGAGCAGAAAATGCTTTGAACAATTTTAATTCATGCTTTTTAAAACAATGAATTGTTTTGAGGAGGTAAGTAAGGAACCTTACAATGATGAAGGGTCATCAATTGAAAATTGTAGCTGAGAATGAGGTAAGCAATTAAGAGAGATCTCTGAGCAGACGTTATTAGATTATTGAAAGAATTCTTTCAGTAAGGGGATAAGGGAAGAGTCAATTAGACATTGGATTTGGAGTGAAATGTGGCAATATTTAATGTTGGCTAGTTTGCTGGATAGTTTGCAGAGGAGTATGAATGCATAGGGCAGGTGTTTTTCAATAAAGAATAAGAGACTAAGGATGCTAGTCTTGGAAGGCAAGTTCTAAATATATATTGTCTGCTCCAAATCAAACCCTGACAGGGTAACCTCAGTGACACAAGGAGGGGTAATGAATAAGTAGTATTTTCAAATATAAAGTTAATTCTTTGCAGTGGTTTATCTGAGAACTTGATGAGGAAATCCACCATTTGCTGCATAACTAAAAGAACAGGAAAATCCCAATTCAGTGTGGAGGTGGTTGATCTCAACAATGTGATGTAATGGAGTGAAGACAAGTTAAGCTTGACCATGCCTGAGAAGGACAGAAGAGGTGATGAGAGCCTAGAGTGCTTAGGTGGAGAAACTGGCAAGAGGGCCCTTCTCCCAAAGATAATGCAGGAAATCAAGGGGTGGAAATTCCTTCTTAGTCACATGTGTTAAATGCAGCATCTGTGCCATCTCTACTCATCTCCTGCTAGGAGTTGTGGCATTTGGATTTGTGAGAGCCACTCTGGACATAAATCCCAGTCAGCTATATCTAAAACCTCCCAAGTGTGCACGAAAGGAAAGCTTGACAAACACTCACAATGTTAAACTATGTGTTGGTACTCATATTTTTAGCGGAATTCCCACTTAACCAAGATACCAAGGAGCAATCAGACCTGTCAGTATACCGTGACTTAAATCATTACTATCTAAACTTTAATGGAACTGATACTGTGAAATATGAGAAATACTTAATGCCATATCATTAATGTAAGACAACAAAGTCTGATCACGATCTGAATGAATATAATTTTAAAATATTTTAACCCCATGCAGTAAAAAACAATGTTCTGTTATCTCTTTACACCACAGGTACAGCCCAGGAATTGGCGACAGCAAGGAGTCAAGCTCTCCAGAATGTGAGAAGTCCCAGAATGATGGCACAGAATCAGGGCATGATGCAGATGACACCAGTCCAGAATTCTGGTACGATACCTGCCACCACTGGCCAGTCAGAGATTGGCATGGTACCCTACAATAATGCCCAGAGCAATCAACAAGGAATGTACAGTATGAGCCCAGGCATGAACCAAATTCTTCAGCATTCAAACCAAAGTAATGCGAACATGGCACGTAACGTTAGCCAGATGCAGAAACAGCCTGTTGCAGGACAAGGGGTTGGAATGGTAGCTGGTTATGGACAAAACTTACTTGGAAACCCTGTGTTGGCCCAACAGCAACAAGTGAAAGGACCGGTAGGGCAGCAGATGTCCAAGGCTCAAATTCAAAGACTACAACTAATCGCAAGTTCCGGTTCTCCGGCTCAGAGTTGGCAGCAACATAGTTTACAGAACTTGCCCAACAGAACTCAGGCTAACAATGAGCTCAATCCATTCAACAACAAATCAGCTTATCCAATGCAACCTGGTCAACCCAAGATGGCCAAGCAACATTTTTCCCAGGCAATGGGTCAGCCAGTTCTTGAGTCTGCTGGTGCAGTTGGAGGACAAATGATGCCTCATTTTGGAGGACAGCCAAGGACCAACCAGTCTAGACAAATAGTTATGTCTGGCATGACCCAGACAGTCCACAATATGACTGGTTTTAACCAGGCCACAGGGCAACAGTTGGCAGGAGGCTGCTATGCACAAAGTAACCCGAGTCAAGGGTATCATACAAGAACCACAAGTCAGGACTTGTCCTTCAATTATGCCAGCCAATCAGGGGCTGGTTCCTTCTCTAATTTAACAGACAGTGTAGATCTGATGGACTCTCTAATCAAAAGTGGATCAACAGAAGGCTGGATGCAAGAGTTTGATGAAATATTTGGTAGCCAGCAGTAGATGAGTTTTCAATTATTAAAAAGCTGTTAAATTACGGCTTCCTCTAAATAAAAGTGTTTAGGGACCAAGTAAAGTAGACCTAGTTTTGTAGTTGCACTGCTGTTGCATTACGGTGCTGATGTACATGTAGACGTGATACAAACTGTAATGGTTTCATGTAAATAGGTTTTTTATAAGTCCAAATATAAGGCTTACCATTGGGTCTACTTCCTGTAAAGAATGGCTCTTTGTTTAACAAAATATTGAAGTATTTTTATTTCATTTTACAGTTTTCAATTCATCAACAAAGCAATGATATTGCACCAGACAATATCTTACTAATTATTTGTACTGTAAACTCTAAACAGATGTGCTCATTGGATACAATTTTTTTCTAGATTTCATTTTTACTCTGTACCTTAAGCAGTGCTTGGAACCTGAGCTCCATTCTTTTTAAACCTGTACAGAATCCTCTACTGTGTAAAAGTGTGATGTTGAATAATTTTTTTTGGAGTGGGGGTTGGTTGGGGGTGGAAAATGTTATGTCAATGAATCATGAGATCTTATTAAAAAAGAATTTTAATGTGACCCGTCGCTAGTGGAGGTTTTGTTTCTCCCAGACAGATTTCAGGTATACAATAATTCTGAAATTCAGGTGAATATGCTCTTCGCTGTGTAAGCAAGATCTTTCTTCATTGAGAGGGTAAAAAAACATGGAGTTTTTAAGAAAATGGAAGTCTGCAGAATTATAGTTAGATTTGTCAAAATGCTCACTATTTTCATTGTATGTCCTTGCAAACAATGAGCCCACCTCCAACTTTGCTTTATCCTCTGAAGTCTCTGAGCATATTCTCCCAAATCTATGCCCAAAATTCCCACAACCTCATGTTTGAATTCCTTCAATTTGATTTTCACCCCTACCAGAGCAATGAAATGGCCCTGATGAAAATCTCTTATCACAGTCTCTATATGACTGTGATGTTGGTAAACTATCCCTTCTCATCCTTGCTAACTTGCCTTCAATCTTTAACGTGGTCAACAGTACCATATATCTCCAGCAGGTCTTCTCCATTGTCCAGAAGGATGAACAGTTCTCACCAATCCTCTCTTATCTAACTAGTTATGGTCAGAAAATCATCTCCAAAAGCTTTTCATCTCTCTCTTGCACCCAGGATCCAACCTATTTATTATCTTCATGCTGCTCCTTGGCAATATTATCAATAAATACAACTTAAGGTTCCATATGTGACATCCGTATGTTTTCTGTACTGCCTGTAATTTGTCACATTGCTTGTTCAACATGCAGTAATGGTTCATCAGAAGGATCTTCCAACTAAATATTGGGAAGACTGAAGCCACTGTCTTTGATGAAGTTGGGGGCTCAAGAATGCCACAAACTCCATTATCCAGCCCCCAAATTCATCCATGTCCCTGGAAGGTATAAGTGAATGAACCATTAGCAACATTAATGTCACATATTTTCATCTTCAAATGAGCATCTGACCACATAAACACTGCATCAGTGGGACTGCCAACCTTCTCCACCAGAGCATCACTCCTGACACTGCCTGGGTCTCATTTGCTACTGGAAACTTGTGGCCTCTATTCCAATGCTCTCCTGGCTATCTTCACACCATAAATCAGAGTGCATCCAAAGCTTTACTGCCTGTAACTTACAACACACCTTGTCCTTCAACCCTCTATTCTTGACCTACATGGTTTCCTGGTCTGGCAATTGCTCAGTTTTAAAGTTCTTATTGTTTATGAATCCTTGCATGGCTTCACCCCTTCATATCTCTGTGATCACCTCCGCCTCCGGAAGCCTTTGGGATTTCTACACTTGTCTTATTTTGGCCTCTTGCACATCACCATCTTAATCACTCCATTAGTGGTGCTGTGCTGTCATCTGTGATTGCCCCAATCCATGGAAATCCACCCTCATACCTTTCACCTCTTGTATCTCTTTGTGATGCTCTTCAAACATACTTGTTTAATTAGGCCTAGGCACATATGTTCAAATACTATAAGATATCTTTATTAGTCACATGTACATCGAAACACACAGTGAAATGCATCTTTTGCGTAGAGTGTTCTGGAGGTAGCCCGCAAGTTTTGCCACACTTCTGGCACCAACATAGCATGCCCGCAACTTCCTAACCTGTACGTCTTTGAGAGGAAACTGGAGCACCTGGAGGAAACCCACACAGACACAGGGAGAATGTCCAAATATAATACCCATTGTGAGATTTTCTGAAGCTTGAAATATTTTACTTTACTGAAGCTATAGAAATGCAAATTGTTGTAATGAATTTATGTGTATTTTGCTGCCAATTCTGATGTATTCAGTTTTGATCATTAATTTATTTGGAATGTTCGGGTTTGATCTTTTCTATGCACTGAAAAACTATGCAACTGATTCTTCGCGAGTGTATTCAGTGGCCACTTCTGGTATACACTAAAACTTTTGAAATGTACATTATAATATAAAAATTAATTAATTTAGAAAACTGCTGATGTATTTTCAGCAGCAACATAGCTGAGGAATGCTGTTGCACACTGTTTCTGTATAACCTATTTTTTAAATAGTTACTTCCTGTTGTTACCTATCCAGGTATCCTGTTCTATGTATTTCAGTACTTACAGCTGTGAAAATAGAAATTTGGGGGCGGCACGGTAGTGTAGCGGTTAGCGCGACGCTATTACAGCGCTAGCGATCGGGGTTCGATTCCCGTCGCTGTCTGTAAGGAGTTTGTACGTTCTCCCGTGTCTGCGTGGGTTTCCGCTGGGTGCTCCGGTTTCCTCCCGCATTCTAAAGACGTACGGGTAGGTTAATTTGGGGTTTAAAATGGGCGGCACGGACTCATTGGGCCAGAAGGGCCTGTTACCACGCTGTAAGTAAAATTTTTGAAAAAAATTAGTTGGTACAAAGACAATTCATTTCACTGGCCATATTGGAATTGCATCTCACAGATAATTGAATAAGAGTAATTTGATTTCTCTTGTCAGAAAAGAGGTGGCTGTAAAAATGAAGAGAGTTTTTGAAAAATAAGAAATTGAAGAAATTTAATTGTGTTTGTGTTATAATTTATGACATGTTAGTGATTCTGACATGCAGTGTGCTGGACTCAACAGCAGCAACAACTAACAGAATCAGCAAGGTAGGTCATGAAGAAAATTCAGAGCAAGAGCAGCAGCTGGTTTTTTTGAATATACCTGTTGCCCGTGGCACACAGCCCTGCTATGTGTATGTTCAGGAAAAGAAAGGAAACATTTAAATGAGAAAATTATTTTTCAAAAGGAAATAAGGTTTTGCCAAACTAATCTAAGCTGCCATTGATGGTTAAAAAATGTTGAAGTATGGTTATAGTGGCCGGGTCAGTGAACTAAACAAGACTGCAAAAAAAGGCAGGACTTATTCCCTTAGGAATGTTCAGCAGATTAGGCAGTGTCTGTGGACAGGAAAAAATTGAGTAAATATTACTAATGGAAAACCTTACAGAAGAATTGGGTAATTCTGATACAAGTGTGTTACTTGAAATTGTTGGATTTGCTGTTTGAGTTTCAAAGACTACATTGTGCCCAGATGGAAGATGAGCTGCTCTGTTTCTCTGACCTCCTGTGTTTCCAGTATTTTCATTCTTGTTTTTAATGCAGGGCAAAGGCCTGACACAGGATCATCCCACCAGTTTAAAGCGCTCCTGCAGTTCGAGGTTCTGTTCCAGAGAGGTACCAACTGGAGACCTGAATACAATGTATTCATTGTATAAAATCATGAAGGTGATGTCAGCCATACATAGCATGGCAACTGATGCTCCATCCAGCTCTCAAATGGAGGGGAGAAGAAAAGCACAAACATTCCCTTAAATTCCACAATGGCTGTAATGGCAGAGATGTGGTGGGTTACCCACAGGGGCCCTTTTGTGGAACTAATGCTGGATCCACCTAAACTCCACGACATATGATATCCAAAGTCCAGAAAGGCAATGGAGAACTCTTTGCTTTATTAAGCTGCTGTAGGGTGAAGGGAATTGTCCAATGGCATTCAGTCTACCCTGGGAATTCTGCTCAGTGTGCCATCATTAGGCTAAAGGTTAATTTAGCTCTTGACCTTGGTTTTAAAAAGCCCCAGGAAAGACGGCTTCCAAAGGTCCATAATCCATAAGAGGGGCAATTGCCTTATGTTGCTCAAACTTAGCTTTGTTGCATTGTTGGACACTGGTTACTTGGAAAATAGGTATCTGTATGGAGTAGTGGAGCAAGCAGAAATATACTGAAGAATAAATGTTGAAATCAAAACCTGAAGATGCTGGAACTCCGAAAGTCCTTTTATTTGTTGTTCCCTACCCCCCACCCCACCCCCCCACCCCCCACACCACCTTCTTGTCCTTTCTCCCCCCTCTGGGAATGGAGGACAGGACCAGCCTGACCTGTTGATCATATCTTCCCGCTCTGTATTTCACCACTCCCACATTCTTTTTATCTATGTTCTTTTCTCTACATTCTCACTCTCTAACTGCTCCTATTCACTCATAGACCAGATACCCTGTTTACAGTTTAGTTTGCAGTTTATCCCTATGGTCACCCGGTTTTACCCTATCGTAGACATCCTCTCTCCCCCACCCTCCCTGCAGTTTAACAAGCTTCTTGTCTCATTCTCAGTTCTGATGAAGGGTCTCCAACCTGAAATATTAACTCTTTCTCTTTCCCACGGATGCAGCCTGACCTGCTGAGTATTTCCAACATTTTCTGTTTTTATTCCAGAAGAATTAAAGTTGTCATGCAGGTTAATAAGGCCACTATAGACCAAGGGTTTATTTCTAGAGGAAAGGATTTGATGAATAGAGGTGCAAAACATGCGACAACCTTATTTAAACCACATTTGGAGTACTATTTACAGTTTTGTTTGCAAGATTATAGAAAGGATGTAGAGGTATCATCCGGCTGAGACACGATGGTCATTAGAGGAACAAAGGATAAAACACTTTAAGACAACCTAGTCTGGAGGAATATTTTACAGCCGCACTCCCCTGCACTAACGCAGTTTTGGACAGTCCCTGAAGTAGTGATCTCCAGCCTGTTCTATCGTTAAGGCCCACACTGTCCACATACTATGTATTCATTGTATAAAATCATAAAAGTGACGTCAGTCATACATCACATGGCAAATGATGTTCCTCAGCCTTCATACTTAAGCATGTCATCTGTACAGAGGGCCGTGATTGATATACTTCATGAGCATATACAGTAAGTGATTGGGTTGGCAATCAAACACAGTTGTGAATCAGATAAAATTGCTACACAATGCAATGGAACTTCTTGCCAGAGTATTTTGTCAAATGCAAGAGCAAAATTAGAGGCCATTTCTATAAGGCAATCAGAGTATACAACAGTAGCATAGTGGTTAGAGTAATGCTTTACAGCGCCAGCAATCCGGGTTCAAATCCGGCCACTGTAAGGAGTTTGTACGTTTTCCCCGTGTCTGTGTGGGTTTCCGCTGGGTGCTCCAGTTTCTTCCCACATTCCAAAAGATGTACAGATTAGGAAGTTGCGGGCATGCTATGTTGGCGCCGGAATCATGGCGATACTTGCGGGCTGCCCCCCAAATCACTACGCAAAAAGATGTATTCCACTGTGTGTTTCGATGTACATGTGACAAATAAATCTTAAATCTTATCTTAAATCTTAGCTCTCCATTGATATAACATGCAGTGCGTCCAGAGTAAGAAAAGAAACATGGTAAATTGGTTTATTATTGTCAGATGTAATGAGGTACAGTGAAAAACTTTGTTTTGCATGCCATCCATACAGTTCATTTCATCGCATCAGTGCATTGAGGTAGTACAAGGGAAAAACAATAACAGAACGTAGAATAAAGTGTTACAGAGAAAGTGCAGTGCAGGCAGACAATAAGGTGCAAGGTCATAACAAGGCAGATTGTGAGGTCAAGAGTCCATCTTATCATACTAAGGAACCGTTTAATAGTCTTATAACAGCGGGGTAGAAGCTGTTCTTGAGCCTGGTGGTGCATGCTTTCAGGCTTTTGTATCTTCTACCCGATGGGAGGTGGGAGAAGAGAGATTGTCTGGGCTGGGTGGAGTCTTTGATTGTGTTGGCTGCTTTACAGAGGCAGCGAGAAGTGTGGACAGAGGCCATGGAGGGGAGGCTGGTTTCTGTGATGTGCTGAGCTGTGTCCACAACTCTCTGCAGTTTCTTGCAGTGACGGGCAGAGCAGTTGCCATACCAAGCCGTGGTGCATCCAGATAGGATGCTTTCTATGGTGTGTTGATAACAATTAGTGAAGGTCAAAGGGGACATGCCAAATTTCTTTAGCCTCCTGAAGAAATAGAGGTGCTAGTGATCTTTCTTGGCCGTGGCGTCTATGTGGTTGGACCAGGACAGGCTACTGATGACCTTCAGTACTGGGAACTTGAAGCTCTCAACCCTCTCGACCTCAGCACCATTGATGTAAACAGGAGCATGTGCACTGTCCCCCTTCCTGAAGTCAATGACCAGCCCTTTTGTTTTGCTGACATTGAGGGAAAAATTGTCATGGCACCATGCCACTAGGCTCTCTACATATATTCTGATTCATCGTTATTTGAGATTCGGCCCACTACGGTGATGTCATCTGCAAACTTGTAGATGGAGTTAGCACAGAATCTGCCCACTCAGTCATGAGTGTACAGGGAGTAGAGCAGGGGGCTGAGGACACAGCCTTGTGGGCACTAGTGTGAGGATAATCGTGGTGGAGGTGTTGCTGCCTATCCTTACTGATTACATGGAATTACATGGAGAACTGTAGAAGATGCAGCAGGATTATTTGAGATTCCGATCACCGTATACATCACATCACATGGGGATGTCACGCTTATTTATAAGAATTATACTGCTTCCCCCTTTAAAATATAGACTGAAACTAGCAACATTTACAAATATACAAGTTTAAACTATTAACTGTACTGGTGTTGCTTCAGTTGATCTTGCAGATTTAACAGTTGTTGCTGCAGCATCCATCTCTGGTTATCACTTCTTGAATCTCTTCAGCAATGTTCAATGCCAACTCTTCAATAACTGTAAGACTCACTTCAGGAGTGTATTAGGACACACAAGCTTTTTCACTATTGAATTTCTTATGCTGAGATCAAGAGTTCGATATCTCCGAACCTGTCTCCTAATCATAGGAGATGGTTCCTGAAACTAAATACTTCCAGAGTCCTGATGCAGGGTTTCGACCTGAAACATTTACAATTCCTTTCCCCCCACAGATGCTGCTCGACCTGCTGAGTTCCTCCAGCAGATTGTTTGTTGCTCCACATATCTTCACAATCTGTTTGATATCCATTTTCTTCTTCAACTAGTCTGATGGTCTTAGTACATGAATCTTATATAATCCTCCCTTTACTGCAGGTGTCATGATATTTGCTTTGTTTTAACTTCCTTTCTTCTACCTTGCCTTCCAGATTCAGCTGAACCATACCTGGAAGCATCTTGTGTCTTCTGTGCATCAGCATTTCTGCAGGAGTGTATTTGTCATGGAGTGTCATGTTACTCCGAAGTTTGGAAGAAAATCTGTGAGTTGATATTTCGTAGTAAGACCTGATGTGCTGTGCATGGCTTGCTTCTTTTGCGTCTCTTTCACTACACCAACTGATCTCTCAGCTTTTGAAAAACATTAAGATGGATAAGTCCCCAGGTCATGATGGAATCTATCCCAGGATACTAAAGGAGGAGATTGCCGGGGCCTTGACCAAGAGCTTTGTACCTCTTTTGCCACAAGCAAGGTCCCAGAAAACTGAAAAATAGCCAATGTTGTTCCTTTGTTTAGGAAGGGCAACAGGGACAAACCAGGAAATTATAGGTCAGTGTGCCTTACATCAGCGGTAGGGAAATTACAGGAGAGGATTCTTAGGAAAAGGATTTACTTGCATTTAGAAAAGCATTGACTAATTAGGGATAGTCAACATGGCTTTGTGAGGGAGAAGTCCTGTCTCACAAATTTGAGTTTTTTGAGGAAGTGAAAAAGATGATTGATGAGGTTAGGGCTGTGGATGTTGTCTACATGGACCTTAGTAAAGATTAGACAAGGTCGCTCATGGTAGGCTAGTCCAGAAGATTAAGTCCCATGGGATCTATGGTGTGTTGGTAAGTTGGATACAAAATTGACTTGGTTGTAGAAAACAGTATTGGAGAGGTGTTTCTCTGACTGGAGGTCTGTGTTCTCCAAGGATCAATGCTGGGACCTCTGTTGTTCTTCATATATATAAATGATCTGGATGACAACATAGGTGGTCTGATTAGTAAATTTGCAGATGACACAAAAATTGGTGGAGTTGTGGAGAGTGAGGAAGGTTGTCATAGGGTACAGCAGGATATAGATCTACTGGAAACTTGGGCCGAGAAATGGCAGATGAAGTTTAATCCAGACAAGTGTGAGGTGTTGCATTTTGGGAGGTCAAATGCAAGAGGAAAGTATACAGTAAGTGGCAGGGCTCTTAGGGGCATTGATGGAAGATTAAGATATCTTTATTAGTCACATGTGCATCGAAACACAGTGAAATGCATTTTTGTGTCGAATGTTCTGGTGGCAGCCTGCAAGTGTCGCCACGCTTCCGGCGGCAACATAGCATGCCCACAACTTCCTAACCTGTACATCTTTGGAATGTGGGAGGAAATCAGAGCACCCGGAGGAAACCCATGCAGGCACGGGGAGAACATACAAACTCCTTACAGACAGTGGCCGGAATTGAACTCAGGTCGCTGGTGCTGTAAAGCATTATGCTAACCGCTACACTACCGTGCCTGCCCTACAAAGGGAACTTGGGGTACAAGTCCATAGCTCCCTGAAGGTGGCAAAACAAGTGGATAGGGTGGTAAAGAAGGCAAATAGCATACTTGCCTTTATCAGTTGGGGTACTGAATGTAAAAGTTGGTAAATCATGTTGCAAGTGTACAAAAGTTCAGTTAGACCACATTTTGGAATATCGTGTGCAGTTCTGGTGGCTACATTACAGGACGGATGTGGAGGCTTTGGAGAGGGTGCAGAAGAGGTTCACCAGGATGTTGCCTGGATTATAGAGTATTAGCTATAAGGAGAGGTTGGACAAACTCAAATTGTTTCTGCTTCACAGCACTCAGATGAAGAATCTCATGGGCCAAACTATAGGAGAAAACTGATGGGGCTATGTACTGAACACTTGTGAATTCTAAGCCTGCATTCAATGCCTAGGAACTTGAGGAAATCTGGCACCAAATTGGCAGGTTTGTGCAGCGGTTAGCGTAACACTATTACAGCGCCAGCGATCCGGGTTCAATTCCACCGCTGTCTATAAGGAGTCTGTACGTTCTCCCCATGACTGCATGGGTTTCCTCTAGGTGCTCCGGTTTCCTCCCACATTCCAAAGACGTACAGGTGAGGAAGTTGTGGGTATGCTATGTTGGTGCCAAAAGAGTGGCGACACTTGCGGGCTGCCCCCAGTAACGCAAGAAGACGCATTTCACTGTGTGTTTCAATGTACATGTGATTAATAAATAAATATCTTAAAACTTGGAACTCGGCCTTTCCAGCTGGGAACTGGTAACCTTCTCCATTTGCACATTGAAATCCCAAACATCATGCAACACCAGATGATCAATGTCTTAAATTCTATTGTAGGACAAGCAACTATTTGAATGTAAAATGGACTTCTGTAATGCAAGGTCATATTGCTGCCATCCTGGCTATGGATTATGGTGTTCAAAGAGTCTTGCAAGGTGTGTTAGAGTCCAGCGATCTATCCTTCAACTGACTACTAGATTTCCTGAAGCACCATCCTCATTGGTAATGATTCCATTGAGACAAACCTGCCATCCCCTCTCAAACCGACGCTATTTTCTCTTCCCATACCTGGTCTCCATTATCATCCCTTTACTATTTACTGTCAGCCAGCCAGCCAGCCAGCCCAGACTGTTGTTGCCCGTGCCAGGATGGTTGAGCCAGGTTTCCTAAACCTAGAACTTCTCAAGAGTATCTTGCAAGGTTGTCTACAATCTCCTTCGCTGGAAGTCAGAAGCCTTCCTTCAGCCATGTTACAGCCACTGGGGTAGCACTATGTAAAAACATACTAAAATAACATAAGAAGAAGAACCAAGAAAAGTCCAATCAACTCCCATTCAGTAACATCATGTTTGTTCCTCTCTCACATCCATGTTCCTCTCTTGATTCCTTCAGTGGCTAAAAATCTATCAATCTCAGCCTTGAATATACACAAGGGCTAAGTGACTACCCCCTCTGGGGCAGAGAATTCTAAAGATTCACAACCCTCTGAATAAGGAAGTTCTTTCCCATCTGTCCTAAATGGACGACTTACTTATCCCGAGAAGATTCCCCCTATTTTTAGATTGTCTGCACAGAGTATCCAGTCTCACAGCATCTATCTTGTTATTTTCTCTCTGGATCTTGTATTTTAATGCATCAGCCTCACTCTCCCAATCTCCAATGAGTATTGGTCAATGTTGCTTATCCCAGGAATCAGTCTAGTGGATCTTTGCTGCACTGATTCCAAGTATATCCAACTGTGCTATTACCAGAGCCATGTATAATTTCAACAAGACTTCCTTACTCATGTCCTTCAACCTCCTATCAATATAGAATAACATTTAATTGGCCTTCCTAATTGCCTGTTGTACCTGCAGGGTAATCCATTGACTTTCTTCTGCTGACAGTGCCAGATCACCTCCTGCACCAACATTTATTTGTTCCCCACTATTTAAAAAATATTCTATTTTCTATTCTTTCTAGCGTGATGAATAATGCCATATTTTCTCACTTTATATTCCTTCAAACCCTCCTTTCCTGCTCACAACCTATTTCCCTTTGCAGGTGAATTGCTGATCCTCACGGATCACTCTTCCACTAAGCTTTATATCATCTGTAAATCTGGACACTTAGCATTCAGTCCTTTCAACTCAGTCATAGTACAGATTGCAAAGTAGCTGAGACTATAGCACCAATCTTTGTGTCACCTCACTGGTAGCAGTTTGCCAATCTGAAAGTGGCTTATTTATTTCTACTTTCTGTTTACTCCTTCTCACCAATTCGTCCTGCTAATGTAGAATCCCCAATCCTGTGAGTTCTTTTCTTTGCAATAACCTTTTGTATGGCCCCTTATCAGATGCCTTTTGGAGATCAAGTACACTGCAGGGAGAGATTGATGCATGCTAAAAAGGGCACAGATACTAAGGCAAAGCACAATGGTGATCAGTTTCATTTTGTACTTGACACAGTATCAATTCATTTAAAAATTTGGTTTGGAATGTTTTGTGGTGAATTTTAATTCTGCATTATGGCCATTAACAGAGGGAAAGTAGTGTGAGTTTTTTTGTGAATGAGGAATTGAGAAGTGCTTACTGATATAATACTCAGATTAGTTCTTCATGGACAGTCGAGCAGAAAGTGGGTGTCTGGGTTGCAGCCTTGGTTCTCCTCTTCCTCCTCCTGCTTATGGTTTTGCTTCTCAGCAACACCTCATGGGTTAGAGTGGGGGGGCACAAGAAGGCTGTTCCCACATGAAACTTCGACTCAGCAGATGAGTCAAATGGCATTTGTGGGGTTTTGGGGAGTGACGGTAGAGTTGGCACTCTGGTTGATGACCTGCCACGGGGTGGGGGTGGGAGGAGGATGGGGGAATCATTGCCCTGGGGCTTCAACTGTTTTCTCTCTCTGCAGATTCTCCCAACCAGAAGAGGGTTCGCAGGTTTTCCTGTTTTTGTTTCAAACTTCTAGCGTCTATAGTATATTTTTGCTTTAGAATTGATATCCTGTTCTAATATAACTCAGTTCTTCCACCTCCACAGTTGCTGCCTGACCTGCTGGGCTTTCCCATCATTCTCCTCAGTTTCTGGTTTCCAGCAACTGCTCTCTTCTGTATCGCACAGTTCTATCAGACTTTTTTTACTTCCTTCCTCTGCCCTCTCTTTACTTGCATCTCCTTCAGACAAATTAGCTGCCACTAACAAACTTCCATAGCCCTTTCCCAGTCACCACCAATCTGTGCCATCCATTTTCTCTCAATCTCTATCCTTTCAAAGACATTTGATTTTCTCTCTCTATGTCTACAAATTTAAACATGTCTGCTTTCTAAATTTTTCACATCTCTGAAGAAAAATCATCAGCCTGAGGCATTAACTCTTTCTCTCTCCACAGGTACTACCTGACTTTCTGAGTATTTAGATTCTACTTCAGATTTCTACCATCTGCATTTTTTTTTTGCTTTCCTAATTCATCATTCCTGTAACACAGAATCTGTTCAATCTAAACTTTCTGAACAAAGTAACACAAATTTCAGATGGAAGTAAATATGTGCTTAAGCTACTCTCCAGAATCTGCGCAAGTAAAGAAAGAATTGAGCACATAATGTAGCTTGACACTTCAGCACATGACAGAAAGAAATGTTGCATTATTAGAGGCGAGATGTTAAATTAAGCATGTTTTGCCTGTTCAAGTGGATGTAAATAATCCCATGGCACCATTTGAAGAGGAAAGAAGCATTGTCCTGGCCAATATTCATTCTTCCACTAAATCCCAGTAGGAATAACAAAATAAACCACATATTTCCATTGTCATTTATGCAGTCTTGCTCTGAGCAAAACTTCTGTACAGCAGCAGTGAGAGTGCTGCAAAGAGGAATTAATTCATTTTGAAGCACTTTGGGACATTCTGGGAATGCTACATGCTGCTGTAAAATGCATGTTAGTTTTCTTGCCCTCCTCTTACCCAGATTTCCTTCTAGTTGATTGAATCTTTAACCGAGAGGGTAGCATTCCCATTTGGGACATTAGGTGAAGTGGTTCACTCAGTTACCTAGCAGAGACTAGAATATGATCCCCAAGTATGGGACCACATCCAGCTGGGTACATGCATTGAGTAAAGTCAGCATTGGTCCAGTGAGAACAATACTCCCTGCCCTGGAAAGCCTCTGAGACAGAAGGATTCCAGAACACAAGAAAAACAGAGCAGGAGTAGGCCTTTAGGCTCTTCAAGCCTGTCACAGCATTTAATACAATCATGGCTAATCAATGGTGGCCTCAACTCCTCTTCCATGCCACTTCTACAAGAATACAAGCTCCACTCCAGGCACCTGGTGGCAAGCAGGAACAGACTGGTTGGTATCCTGTGAGGAAATTAAAATTGAAATCCTTTAGATTTTGTCAGAGCCCCTCTTGGAGAAAGGAAAGGATCAGGAGGAAAACCATGAGGCAGGCAATAAAGTCTCAGCTACTCTTCTCTTCCACAGAATAACCTCACACGTGAGACTTGATCTATGACAGAACAACAGATAGAACTGGAGATTGCAGAGATTCCAGCCAGCACCTGTATCAATGTGCGTGTGAGTGAATAAAATATTTTGTCTAGAAAACTGCAGCAAGGACAAAAGATATTGAATTGAGGCATGTGTTTTTTGGGTACTTGGTGTATTCACAGTAACAGAGACAGCCTAGGGACCAATTATTTTTATGTAGTGAAGTTAAATTTAATGTTAATTTACCCCAACTTGTTCCACCTTCTAAATGCAACCAAAAAAATTAATAAGCAAAATAAGGTCAGGTATCTTTTGTGCAATGTGTTGCAATGACTTTTATAGACAAAAAGCACAGATGATATTTCAATAAATGAGTAAATACCTGAGGATACTTTATTTTATTTTGCATTTTAGTGTCACATATGTGAGTTACAGATATTCATGAAAGGGTGTTTTCAGTTATGCAATATTTGAAGCAGAAAACATACAATATTCATCTGTATTTTTGGGTCAACTACATGCACATTATAAAAACATTTTTCTCATCTTTTTAGCCAAGTTAAAATCAAAATATTTGTCAGACACAGAATTCGCGATCCCTCCAATACTCAGACTGGTTAATATCAGCAGCATCGCTATACCAATTCTGAACCCAGGGAGCCTGAAAACAGAAATAACTGTATGAGAAGAAAATCACACAATTGTCTAATTACAATTTATTTTTAAATACACTTGATGTTTTCATAGTCCATTTTTTCCATTCCCAGCTCACATTGACTCAGTGCGCAAGTGGTTGAGGCTGTGAGCTGAATACAGACAACCAAATCTTCCCTATTGTTCCAAAGCAAGGGAAGAGCAAAAAAAACAAAGGTTATGGTTTCCCTTCACCTTACTGATACCTGCTGCAATGTTTATGCAATGGACATTCAGTGGGAATATCAGATTAGAAAAGTCAGCAGACAGCCTCTGGCCACACAAAAGGATTGGATATGGTCCCACAGATGCATCCATTAATGGAAAAGGTAGGCTTTGGAAAATGGTAACTCTTTCACTTTCAGAAGGTTGTAGGGGTTGAGTCCCTCTAGAGCTCTGCAGTCATAAACTAGACCTACACTCCAGGGCAATATGGAAGAAGCTCTGCTTTAAAGGAGGTGCCATCTTTCAGATGAAATACTAAGGCCCCAACCGACCTTTGAGTTGGATATAAGAACCTGACTGAACTGTCCTGGCATCTTATCCATCAACTAGCAATTTAAAACCAATAACCTGGTTATTGATTTCATAGCCCTTTCTGCTGCCAGGCCTGGGCCAAATTCATTCCTTAATTATAACAGTGATCACAAGAGTGTAATGGAATATTCTCTGCTTGCCTGGGAGAGCTTAATCAAGCAATTCAAAACCATAAAGGACAAAGTAGTCTGCTTGATTGGCACCCCACCAACCATCTTAAACATCCACTCCTTCCAATACTTGCTTACGTTAGCTTCAATGACATCAACAAAATACATTGCAATTGCTTTGCCAATGTTTTCTCAACAGCATCTACCAAATCCATGACTATTTCTACCTCGAAAGACATGGGCAGCAGGGAGATGTGAACATCAGCACTTCCAAATTCCCCAAGGCACACCCTGCCTCAACTTGGAAATATATTGCTGATCCTTCTTTTTCACTGCATTAAAGTCCCAGATTTTTCCACCTAAGAGCTCTGTGGGAGCATTTTTCTTCACATTATCTGGAGCAGTTCAAAATGATGGCTCACAACATCTTCTCAAGAGCAGTTTGGGATGAGAATTAAATGCTGGTTTTGCCAGTGATGGCTCCATCTCATGAGTGAATAAGAATAATACAATATACCCGTCCTCTCAATTGGAAGTGGGGACAGCATTGAGGGAGGGGTGGGAGGCCTACCATGAACTTAAGCTCATACCTTCTCTTTGTTGATTCTGCATATCCATTAAAGTACATGCACCGACTGAACAGGTAGACAAGACCAATGACTGAGGCAATTTCTGAATGAAGAAAAGACAAAACATAATTTTTTTTTACACAATCAAAGTCATCTGATTAAAGTCAACATAACTCGGTGCATTTTATCAATTAATTTTGCTGTATTGTTGGAATCCATGAGCAAAACTTCAGTTTTGCATTTTTGGGATACATTTAATAATCATGAAGGTAGATCAATTCATTGAAATACTGTGATACCATTTGGTATCAGTTATCACAAAGCAAAGTCCAATGACTATGAATTTTTATGGCAGTAATTGGGATGTAACAACTAGTTTTAATGTTTCTTGACTTGGCACTGGCCTCTGATGTAGAGAAAGTCCAATACTAGCTTAACTTCATTGTGATGCTGCTATGTATGAACACAAGGTAAATACTAGACTCTGCCAGACTATGATGCTTTCCACTGTCAAGTAGCCTAACCCTTTAGGTTCACATATAGAATGGTAACTTAGACGAGGTGCGGGTGACCCATGTAACAGTAGCCCAACCAAAGGCGGGGTGGGGAGAAGATTGTAGAAATGGACGGGTCAAGGAAAATTTGAACAAGAATCCTTGAAAATATGAAGTACCTATAATTTTAATTATGCCACATGGCAATGAAATGGTTAAAAGTAAAATGTTTGTCCTATGGAATGTCTTTGTAACAATTTAGTGAAAATGCTTTGTCAACAGAAGCTGTTCATGGTCGACCAGATTCACCTTAATCTCTGTAGGTCTAGACAATATCCTGTCTCTGAAACAAAATAGCTATGTCCATTCTGCCTAGACTCCCTCCGAGCTGACAACATCTTGGAGACTAAACTGAAGGGAGAGGAGGCTGACTGGAGAGAGGAAAGAAGTTAAAAACACAGGCACAGGAGTAGGCCATATGGCCAATCCAGCCTGCTTCACTATTCATTAAATTGCTGGCTAATCTTCTACCCCAGTGCCACTCATCTCTATCTCACTTGATTCCCTTAGAATGTGTGCATTTGTGTGAGAAGGAGACTGTGTGAGAAACGAGAGAGAAATGGGGGTGGGGGGTGGGGTGGGGAAGATGAACATTGCCTGACTTAACACAGGTTCCAGGATTTTTCCCTTCTTCTGTGGAAGCATCAACTTTTACAAGCCCACTTTACATTACCCCAGCTCAAAAGTAATTCTTAGCCATACAGAAACATCCCTATATCTAAAATTTTAGAATTACATTCAATTCCTATGATGAATTAAATTAAATTTGATAAGTCTTTCTTTTGAAGCTAGATTTAAACATGTGTTGGCATTTATTTTAATGCTCCAATGTGAATGTTATAACTGGCAATCTAATGATGGATTTCTATTTACCCTACAGAAGTCTATTTCATCCTCTCAGTTTTGTACCATGTGTCCTGCTGATCAACTCCCTGTCACAATCTGGCCTTGAATAGCACTTCTTCCTGTTCATCAGCCAAACTGTGGCGCAGTCACAAAACAAAGCTACATTAATAGGTACCAGCAGTCAGAACTGAACACAAAATGTTACACTGTAGCTTATGCAAAAGTCGGTGATGTGACAACTTATTGACATTAGTACCAATGCTGTATTTAGTGCAAAGGTGACTTGTTAAACCTCTGTTTGTTCTCTCATTCCCTTTCAACCACTACTAACTGAGTAGTGGTGAATTCAATCAAGCTGTAATAAACTTCAGATTTGAGCATTCACCTCCTGAAGATAAATTTTGGCATCCAAACAAATTAATTGGGGCAAGATGTAGTGTTTCCTAGCTGCACCAGAAGGGACAGCACATTATTAATGAGAGGATATCAGCTTGCCATATTAGATGTGCTTACATAACCTATAAAGTTTCCTGTAGCTTTTATGCAAAGGGTTTAATTAAGAAAAAGAAAGTTTTTAAAAAAAAATTGAATTATTGACAGCTTCATACTAAGCTGCACTAAATCCAAAATTGTGTGATGGCTTGATTGAATAATGCTCCACATAGTGTTGTCCTGTGTTGCACATTCTGTGGAAGTTCTGGGCTCAATTGCTGATTCATGGTGCATTAATCCATGTGCCAATGAAGACCTCTGTCTGGCAAATACCTCTCAAGGTGAGACAGCCTACCCACACTGTGTGTCTCAGCTCAAGTATGAAAAATGGCCACTTAGATGTGGTTCTTTGAGGGTCTGAAACGTGGTGGAACTTTACCTCAGGATGTCTGAACCATTGGGAGAGGAGGGTTGCAAAACTTGGAATGAGGTGGGGGCTGAAAACAATAGACATGATTGCATTTTCTAACACTTGCTACAATGTTTATGACTTGTAACATTTCATATCAAAATGACCACCCGCTTAACAAGGCTTTATGCAACATTTCACTTATACAAAACCATCTTGTGAAAGTTGTTGAAATATTACCGTACCGTTGGATCCGGTTATTTTTGAATCCGCAGGTTCTTTCAGGAGTCCAAGAATGAGCTGAAAACAACTTGGTGCTTCACAAAGTTTTATTGGAAAAATTTAAAACAAAGAAACAGTCACAGAGCACATGGCACTAGCTTCACTACTGGGAGCTGAGTCAAGACAAAAGGAACTAAAGATGAGCTAGGGCCAGGGTTGGGCAGGTGGTGGGGGGTGGGAAGAGGGGTTGGAAAGAGACCAAGAGAGATAAGCAAGAGAGAGATGGAGGCAAGAGAGTGATTAACCTTTTATACCTGAGATAAGAGGTACTCCTTAGCTAACAATAGTCCAATCAGAAAACCTATTAGATACCTGTGGCAAAACCAACCAATGGGAAAACACATATTCACCTGATGGATGAACCAATAAGCTAGGAAGCGGCCATTCCTTGTGCAGCCACTTGAGATGTATTAAAGAGTATACATGTTTAAAAAACTACTTAAAACTGTCAAATCCAACAGTACAAAGCAGGAATTTCCTGCAACTAAGTATTGGAAGATTGAGGCCATTGACCGAAGACACTACAACCAAATTCATTTCCTAGCAAGCAATTTCATCCCTCTTCCTAGCAACGACCTGAAACTATTCACAGCAGGGGTGCTCTGTTTGACCCCAAGATGACCACTTAGACTTCATCTCTACAACATCACGTGACTTTCTCCCCCACCTCTGCTGCTGAAACCCTTCAGACTTCACTCATCTGCAACCCCATCATCCTTCATTGCATTCTCCATACATTTGAGGGCACCTATATTCTGCTGCTAGTGTCCTGAACTGCACTAATTCTTTTTCACACCCATGCTTAATAACTACATTGATTCCCAGTTAAATAAAGCCTCAATTTCTAACTTTCTAATGCCTTGTCTCTCCATCTCTATCATTGCCACAAGTCTGCAAATTTACTGAAGCTCTATGCTCCTTCAACTCTTAACTTTTTGATTACCCTCAAAATTAAATCACTCCACAATTGGCAGCCATGTTTTCAGATCTCAAGGGCCCAAACCTTATCCTCTCTTACTCAAGATGCTCCTCAAAACCTACTCCTTTGCTCATCACACATGGCTACGTCAAACTTTGTTTAATAACACTGACGTGAAGTATTGTGGGCTGATTTAGTGTTAAGTGCTATGCAAGATGCTGTTGTACGTAAATTTTCCAGTGTTGAAGTAGTAAATAAAACAGGATATTCAATAAAATCCACTGAGCTTTTAAGCAAAAAAATTCAATCAAATACATTTGACACTAAACTATTGGTAAAACAAAAATTCAACTCCTAATGAAGATTTCATACATTTATAAAAACACTTTTTGGAATTAGACCTTCCCAGATGATCCATTTTATTTGCCTTAGCAGATCCTTAGGCTAAAATTCTGCCATGTGATACTACTAATGAACATTCTAATTTGTGCCATGAAATTTCTGGTCTTTTTGAAAGAAGAAATACATCTCATTTGGGCAAGTTCCTCATTAAAATAATGGCAATATATTATACAGATATATTAACACATTCATTGTTAATTTCACTCAGAGCAATTTGAAGCCCCTACTTCAGATGTCAATCATCTGGGAAGAGGAATTTTTTGCATTAATGCTAGGGATACTGTAGCTTTGCAATGAAGCACTTCTCTTACAACAGGTGCTGGTAATAACATGTTCCAATGCCAGGTATGGTGCAGACAAGAGAGGAACTTCCTGTATTCCATCACAAAATACCTTAAATTTATGACTGGTTACCACATTACTTAGTGATACATTTTTATCCCATTTGCCAGCATTCTCATTGAATGAAAATAGTATAATATGCAGTTTTGGCCACTTTTTGTTACTGTTGGTTTAGTGAACCCTGTTCACCAATAACCTAGCTGGAGGGAGAGAAGGAGCACAAGAAAATAGGAGCAGGAGTAGGCTCCTCAAGCCTGCCCAGACATTTAATATGCTCATGGCCTCAACTGCTCTTCTGTACCAGTTCCCCATGGCCCTCAGTTCAAGTTCTTTCGAAAATTTGAGAGCAAGAATGGGTGTTTCTTGAGGGTGTGGGGGGAAGAATCCTATTAGTCTTCCTAGATTTGAAAATGTTCCAGAGAGCGAAATGTTTTAATTCATCACAATACCAATTTCAGGAACAAAATCATATTTTTCCTCTTTATACTTTCTCTGCACGTTTATTAAAGAGGTTGCTCCAAGGTAAAATAAGAAATGCAAGAAATTGAGCTATTTGGTCTGCATTCCACTAACCCACTAGTCTTTGCTTTGTTTTACTCTGAGCTATTGCAGTGCTGCCAACTGTTCTCCAGCCACACCATCTCCCCCCATTCACACCCTGCTGTACATGGTTTCGTTCCTGCTCTTTGTTCTAACTTGATGTCGCAGAGTGGATTTCCAAATTTCAACCCATGTCATCATTCCATTAATATCATCGTCAATACCACTAAAGGTACAAATGAGCCAAACCTTTTGCTGTTGCCTTTTTCTTTACTCCACTGAGTTCGAAGACAAGATCACATTCTCTGGTGATATTCCTAACACCCTACTATCTGCTTTTAAACTTGAGAACTAATCAATGTTATGGTTCGTAAATGTGACCAATGCCCATAGGATTCCTCAGATGAAGACAGATCAAACAAACTGACAATGTACTTAGACAGTGGAGTCAATGAGCAAGTGAATGACAGGCCATTCAGTCCACTGTTTCCATGCTGACCATCAAATACCTTTCTATACAAATCCCACTATCCTGTACTCAGCCCATAGACTTCTATGCCAATAGCATTTCAAACGCTCATCTAAATAGCAATGGGTTCCAGACTTCAACCACTCTCTGGAATGAAAATAAATTCTTCAAGTCCCTTCTAAATTTCCTACCCCTTACAGTTTCCTCTGGTTACAGACATCTCTGCTAAGAGAACATTTTTCTCACTATCTACCCTACTATGCCCCTCAGTTTGTATACCATTATCACGTTCCCCCTCAGCCTCTTCTATGCCAAGGAAAACAAACCCAGCCTATCCAACTCTCTCCTCATAGCTGAAATGCTCAATCCTAGGCAAATATCGTGGTGAATCTCTCCTGCATTCTCAATAATGCAATCACATTTTACTTACAGTATGGTGACCAGAAATATGCACAGTACTCCCTGTGGCCTAACCAATGTTTTATATAGTGGTGCTATAACATTCTTGCTCTTGTAGTCTATGTCTCAGCTAATGAAGACATGCAAGCATCTCACATGTCTTCATAATCACCTTAACCATGTGTGCTGCTGCCTTCAGGGATCCTTGGACACGTACACCAAGGTTCCACTATTCCTCAGTACTTCTACTATTCATTGTTATTGGCATAGAAGTCTATGGGCTGAGTACGGGATAGTGGGATTTGTATAGAAAGGTATTTGATGTAGTAGAATACAGATCCTACTATTCATTGTGTTTATCCTAGCTTTATTAGTCCTCTCAGAATGCTTTTCACGTTTTTTAGGATTAAATTTCATCTGCCATTTCTTTGCCCATTTTACATTCTGTAGCTGAAGATTACCCTCCTCACAATCAATACCAATTTTACGATTTCAGCTTCAGACTTAATACTCATACTTTGTCTATTCACATCCAGATTGTAAATATATAAAAAAAAACAAACAGCAAGGTTCCCTGCAATATACCACTAGTCACAGGTTTCTGGTCATAAAGTAACCCTCAAAGATCAACGAGCCAATTTTGTATCCAATGTGTCAAGTTGCCTGGATGCAATGAACTCTTCCTTTTGGACCAGTCTCATATGTGGGACATTTTCAAGGGCCTTACTGAAGTACATGTAGACTACATCAACTGAATAATCCCTATCAATGCACTTAGTCACAAAAAATTCAATCAAGTTAGTCTGACAGGACCTCCCCTTGACAAATCCATTGCAGCCATCCTTGCTGAATCCCCACCTTTCCCAGTGCAGATTAATCCCGTCTCTCAAAACTTTTTCCAATTATTTCCTTACCACTGACATCAGGCTCAGGAGCCTGTAATCACCTGGTTTATCCCTGCTGCCCTTCCTGAATACAGGTATCACATTCAGTATCCTCTAGTCATCTGGTATCTCTTCTGAAAAAGATCTGAAAATTCTATGGGATGTGGATGTTGCTGGCAATGCCAGTATCATCGTCTCCCCATATTGCCCCTGAACTTAGTGATTGCCATTCAGAGACCAGATAAGAGTCAACAACATTGAGCGGTCTGAAGACACACATAGGCCAGGGGAGGAGAGATGGAAGATTTCTTTCCACCCCTCAAGTACAGTAATAAACCAGATGTTTTTAAAACCACAATCTGGTTAAACTTTTCATGATCAACATCACTGATGCTAGTTTGTTATTTAATTGCTTGAATTTCATTTCCCCATTGACCTTGGTGGGGTTTGAACTCATGATGCTGAATCAATTATCCAGTAACTTAACCACAGTGCTGCAGCACCCCATTAATAGATCATATCTTTAGATTATAATTTCAGCCCATCCTAATTTATCTCCTCTCAAATGTGTGGTGGCCAACAATATTTAAAGATGAATCTCCGTCAGGTTTTATTGGTAATGAAGCTTTTGAGCAAGTTGACAAGGAATTCTGTTTTAGATCATTGACTTAGTTTGTAGCTTTTTCTCCCTTTCTCTGATTATATTCCAAGTGCTGATATCATCTTGGGGAGAGATGACGGAAAGGAGCTGCCATGCCTGACAGACTGTGGAGCTAAATAAATTGCACTGTAGAATGACAACATTGCTGGGCATCCTATGTTAAAGATGGTACCCACTTATGTTAATTAATTTCTGCCAGGGCTCAGTAATTCCTCCATCACATTAGCCGCAGTCCTTTAAGTATGCAAGAATCTCTTTTTAAGGGATGCTACTATTGGTCTAAGTTATTTGTAAGCTTTTACACTGAGACAATATTCTCCCAACAGCTAAAAGCCAATTCTGCACATTTTCTGTGTATATAAATGTTATTGCAGCAAATCCTCAAAGGATTTGTACTACCTACACTCCAGTACTTGCAGCAGTGGCTATCCTTCATGTGTGAGCCAAGGCAGGAAATTTTGACAGACTATTTGACTGCAGCAGTAACCCCAAGCAAGGGCTGATCCTGTGTCCATATTATGGCCTCAGATGACTCAGTGATAGGGGAAATTCTATCATGTAATGCAACTTTTATACATACTAGATGATAGAATGTTAATGCAAACTAAAATATTCAGGTAGCATGTCTCAGAAAATTTTGCTCAGGTCCATGATAGCCATGGCTTCAGCTTAGCATGGGCTGTGACTTGAAACATGCGTCATCCCCTTTGATATCACATTCGTGAAACTGAATGGTGTAATGGCTGCTTTGCATATCGAGGTAATCCTTAACCAGAGTTAACTCTGCTTCAGGGATAATTAAAAAGGCCCCGTAGTCTTAATCATGTAGTATAACTCTGATAACTGTTGTGCCCAGACACTTGTGAAGTTGATGCTGTGAATGTAGAATGTGTTGGTTGGGCTCCCTCTCAGTCTGAATGCATCTTCCTCACAGTAGGTTAATGGAAGCTCAGGGATACTAAAGGCTAACTATATCCTTGGCTGTTTCTGGTGAATCCAAGCCATTCCTCTTTATCTAGCTACTTTCTTTTTGATTGGGCCCACTGGCACACCTACTCAATGTGTCCACCCTCAGGCTAACCCCACCCCCACACGGTTTGCTTGCCTTACTGACCATCTCTTGCTTCTCTTCCTAAACCTATCTTTCCTAATCATTTTCTTGACTGAACCCCACCCCGACTGACCACCATAGACTGCCTCCAGCCCTGCAACTAACTCTCACCTTCATGATCCACCATCCCTTTCAATGAGCTGCCAAACTATCCCTAATGTTGGAGACAACAACAAAGCCCCTTGCACAAGGTTTGTGTACAAATCCTTTTCTATTGCACACCTTGGGCCATAAAAGACTGGGTGCAGTACTGTAGTGGTTAAGTCCCTTGACTAGCACCAGTGGACGACACCATTAAAAGAAGGACATGCGTTTGAATCCCACTCTGGTAGGTCAGGAATTTAAATTCAAGTAATTAAATAAATCTGGAAATAAAAGCCTAGCTTCAGTAATGACAGCCATGAAACTACCATCAGACTGTGACAAAACCATTCCCAGTTCATTACTGACTTGCAGGGAAGTTTGGTCTTATCTGATCTGGCCTGCCTGAGTAGTCTCATAGCAATGTGGTTGACTTATAATTCTTAATGTTCCATCCTAAATAGACTGGACTGGATTTCCCAATTAGGATGGCAATAAAGGCTGACCTTACTCAATCCTGCACAAAAATGGCACATTACCATTTTTAATCCAGCATCAATGATCGAAAATCAAGAGTGAAAATCATGGCCAATACCTCCCACCAAGGTTGGTGAACTGCAGCCTACAGTGTTCGAGAAGGCCAAGGATTGATGGCAGGATTTTTCAAGTCATTTTGTGAGAATAAAAAAAACAGCAGATGCTGAAAACCTGAAATAAAAACAGAAAACACTGGAAAACCTCAGGAAGTCAGGCAGCAACTGCGGAAAGAGAAACCATTAATATTTCAGTTCTGATGAAGGGTCTTCAACCTGAAACATTAACTATAGCTGCCTGGCCTGCTGAGCTTTTCCAGCATTTTCTGCTTTTAAGTCACTTGGTGAACTGCGGAAAAGTTAGATATTCTTACTCTAGTTGTGTCTCCTCAGCCCTCTGCAGGGCTTCTAAATAAGAGACAAACTAAGATGTAGAAGGGAATAGTTGAGAGATATTTTATCTTCAACTGTGGTGCTCTAGGGAAGCACAGTGGCACTGCAGGTAGAGGTGTTGTCTCACAGCTCCAGCGACCTGGGTTCAATCCCAATCTTCGGGGCTGTCTGTGTGGAGTTTGCACATTCCATGACCATGGATGTTTCCACTGGGGGGGGGGGGCTCCAGTTTCTTCCCACATCTCAAAGATGTGCTGGTTGTTAGATTAATTGGCCCCTGTAAATTACTCATAGTGGTTCAGTGGATAGAGGAGAAGTGGACAATTTGATGGGTGCATCTGAGAAGATAGCTTGCAATGAAATAGGTGGGGAATGAGATTGATGGGATGTACTCCAAGAGCTGTCATGGACTTACTGGGCCAAATGGCCTACCATGTCATAAGGAAATATGAGATTATGAGAAATCAAGCTTCCCCTAAAAAAGAGCAAGTGCTCAGCCTAGGCTCCATACTGCTCAAGAAATTAATGGTATATACTTTGCAACCAAACTGGCCATATACAAGTCTGAGTGATGGAGAAGTTCTCTTGTCACTTTTAAATGGTTACTGCTCACCTTCATTGAAAAACAATCCAGAACTCCATAATACAACCAAGAATGGGGGATAGAATTCAACTGAGTTCTGCCTGTATAGATTCAAACATATAACAAACATTAAATTACAAAAGGCATTTCTTTTAAATTGCTTAAACAGTTCACCCCATCAAACCTTCGCTCTTCTTCTGAAGGTGTCGACTCATTCTCAGAATTTCTTAGTGGCACAGGCTGGACTCTCCAGTGATCTAAAAGCACCTGATCAGGATATTGAGGTGGGTTTGATGTAGGTGGAGGAAGATTAGGATGGAACTGGTATTCTTTTAACCCTAATGCAGACCTCATCATAGGTGAGGGGTTTATTGAATTGTAGTCAGAAACAGAAATCCTGGCTGATTTGTTCTGGGCAGTCAACAACGGTGAGATGAATACAAACCTGCAACTTTCTGCCGGCAGTTCCACAACTGGGACATCAAGGGAGCTGTTCTGAGGTTTGATATGAAGCATAATCAAACCATCAGGAATGGATGTCTTGTCAGCTGTATTTAGTTCTGAGTAGGTGCTGCACTGTTGAGGTTGCCATCTGTCAGATGAAACATTAGACCAAAGTCCACTAGCCTTCTCAGAAGGCATTTAAGTGCCCATAGTATTATTTTGAAAGAGAGTTAGGGAGTTAGCCTTGGTGTCCCGGTCAATATTTATCCCTCACTCACCTTATCCAAATTAGATTATTTGGTCATTGTCAACATTGTTGTTAGAGGGAAGCATGCTGTGTGCAAATTGGCTGCTGTATTCCAACAGAGATTACACTTTAAACATGGTTCATTGGCCACAAAGAATTGGGCACCACACAAGTGCAAGTCTCCCTTTTAATGTGACAGCTATAGTTTAACTGGAAATGTTTTGATTGACATTTGTATTCAAACATCCTCAGGACCAGGGTATTGAAAGCAATACTATGATATCATCCATATTCAAGGAAGAAAAGGGAGGGGAAATGAGATCACTTCCTACATTACCCAGATTGTTCTTTCAGCATGTTAAGCTTTGAAGAGGAATACAAAATCCAAACTATATCAATATCCCTAATCATAAGCACCACCCCACTTGGAACAGATAGCATCGAGATAGGGCAAAAGAAAACTGCTGGTAGTCTTTAACTTGTCACATATTGGTGGTGTAGCAGTTAGCATAATGCTATTACAGCGCCAGCGGCCCGGGTTCAAATCCGGCCACTGTCTGTAAGGAGTTTGTACGTTCTCCCCATGTGTCTGCATGGGCTTCCTCCGGGTGCTCCAGTTTCTTCCCACATTCCAAAGACGTACGGGTTAGGAAGTTGTGGGCATGCTATGTTGGTACCGGAAGAGCGGCTGCCCCCAGAACACTCTATGCAAAGATGCATTTCCCTGTGTGTTTTGATGTACATGTGACTAATAAAGAAATCTTATCTTATTTTGATAACAACAGTAAGCTACACTCTGGTGAAAATTATGGAAAGGGTGATTATTGGCCTTGAAAGATTACAAATTAGATACACATCCCGCTTGAAACAGTCAGATCAGAATAGGTCTTCTACATTTATTTTACTGGGAATAACACTTGTGTAGATGTGAAATAGATTTAAAAAGAATGATAAAGATATACTTATCAGAGATAAGTCTTGTATTCTCTATTGTTAAATTGTGCTTGTACTATTTGGGCATGCAGCCATCACAGTGTAGTTGCACACAAGTGATTCATACTCCTGTGAAATTAAAACTTGTGTTACCTAGAGTTGTTCCAAATTGCTTACCAGCACTGTATCATTATATTGATATGACTCAATTCAAAGAAAGGGGCTGAGATGTTAATTGCTGGCAATCAAAGATTGCAGCTCCAAGCAAATAAAACCAACCATTTCCCCCCTACTTTGAGTTGGTAAAATAGAGTTTTCCTTCACAGAAACCAAAAGAAAAGTTCTCTCATACAAATAGCAAGGCTGCTGACAAAGTTTCAAGCTGTATTCACCTCCTGTTCAATCCTAAACTCAGCTTCCAACACCCAAATTCTTCTACGTCACAAAAGATCAACTAATTCCACCTGCAGTCCTATCCCATCTATCAGTGAAACCTTTGTTCACTTCACAGTCGAGTTTGCTGTCCACATGCTATGCTGCACCAAATCCTATCTGGCTATCACCAATACCCTTATCAACATACATTGGCTTCCACTTCCTTTGTGGAATGGGTCTTCCCATTTCTGGAACCACCTCCAACTATGCTGTCTGTTCTTCTAACTCTGGGTTCTTGTACATCCCCTCCTCCATTCACCCTATTGCTGGCGGCCACACTTTTAGCTCCTTGGCCTCCACCCTCTGGAATTATTTGTTCAAATCCCGCTATGTACATCCTCCAAGTTCATCTTGAAACCAAATCTCCCCTGACCCTACCTAAGTTGGTTTATTATTGTCACATATTCCGAGGTACAGTGAAAAACTTGTCTTGCGTACCATTCATACAGATCAATTCATGACACAGTGCCTTGAGGTAGTACATGGTAAAACAACAGCAGGATGCAGAATAAAGTGTTACGGTTACTGAGAAAGTGCAGTGCAGGTAGGCAATAAGGTGTAAAGTCATATTGAGGTAGATGGTGACCTCAATAACCTCTGGTAAACTTCCTAATATGACGCCCTTTGGCGGGGCAGCTTTTCTTTCATTATACCTCTCTGAAGCCCCTCAAGATATGTTGTCCTCGATAAACTCACTATACAGAAAGCAAGCTATTGCTGAACAGTTTAACATTACAATCTGCATTTCCTCAACATGAAGCAAAATATTCACTGATGTCTAGCAAGTTTTCTCCACGAAATACCTTCCTAAAGTTTCCAGTAATCATTTCCCTGTAACTGGCCTGAGTTGTGCTGGGCTGGTAAAGCAGAGAGCACAGTGGCACATCTAGGAGAACTGTTGCCTCACATCACCAGAGATTTGTTTTCAATCTTGTCCTCCAGTTATCTTTGTGTGAAGTTTGAGTGTGACTGTGACTGCATGGGTTTTATTCCTCCAAGTGCACCAGTTTGCTCCCACATCCCAAAGTTGTATGTTTTGGTCAATTGGCCTCTATAAATTGCCAATAAAGCATAGGTGACAGGTAGTATCTGGTGGGAATTGATACAAAAGTAGGGAGAACGGGCTGTAAGGAAAAACTGGTGGTGGAATGGGATTGCTCTGTGAGCTGGCATAGACTCAGTGGGCCAAATGACTTCCTTCTACGTCTAAGGGAACACAGAAAAATGGGTGGTATGAAAGTAAATCAGCCCCGGATACAGCCTTGACTACTAACCAACTGGTCTCCAACACAAATAGAAATACAATTGCCAAGAAATTGGATTGGATCCAATTAACTACTCTAAAACCTTATTGCATGCTACACTAGTGCCAGTTCGATATTTCCCCCACCCCAAAACAAAATGTTAAATTGAATGAAAAGTTCTTTGAATCATACTACAGTACTGTTTCTTGCCTTGAAAGAATCGGTAGTCTTGAGCTGTGCGTTTCCCAGCGACAGCTGCACAAAAACCTCCCAACACTCACATTATTGCCATGTTGATCACTGGGAAACCTTAAAGCATCTCTTCCCAAGATGGCTATAGACCAGCCGCAGGAAAGACTGCCTTGAAAGTGAGGGAAAGGGCGAGTGGTGGGAGAAACAAATCACACCAATCCTGCATGTGTGATCAAGCCCAACATGACCATTTACTCTGAAGGAGTTCCATGCCACTGAGAGATGCAGGATAATCAGTGAGGCAGAGATTGTAGCATGGTGCACTGACATACATAAAATAGAAAAGGCTGTAATCCTTAATGGAGCAAACAACAACGAGTTTGCAAAATGTGGCTGACAGATGGTGAGTGCAATATATCGAGTTCAGAACTGAGACTATGTTTCACTGGCGATCTTCTTTTACTCCTTATTTTTGTGACTGTCACACAACGTTTTTTCTATCAACATAGGAGGTCCGTTTCCAGTTGGTAGTGGATGAAAGATTCTTTGCCAAATATGTAATAGCAAAGGTCAGACATGTTAGTGTGAATCCTGAAGTGCCCAGTCCAATTTTCCAATGGTCTTGAATTCACTCAGATCATCCCCAGTACGTTCTGCTTCAGGTAAAAATCAATATTTGCATGCTAAATGCCTGAAAACAGGCACAAATTGATCCAATTTTTTGACACGTGTGTGTGTGAAGATGTTGTCAGAACAGCATCAAGCTCAGTTGCGATGTGCTCTACAGTTAAGCAGCTACATAGAATTTACAGCCGAGACTCATTAATCAGGAATGTGCACAGACAGCAGAAAGTTGCCATGGTGCTGAATACCTTCAAGAAGGAAGGCAAAGAACATTGAAAATGTAATTGATTATTTGCTTTGCACAATCGAAAATATATCAGAGAGCTTGTTCTTAACAAGAAAGCAGGTGACTTGCGGAAGTATAACTCTTTTCGGGGATGTATACAATTTGAATTGTTTTTTTTTAAATGCTAATCCCTCCCTATCCTAAAACCTATTATATCTTGGCCAGAGTCATTGGGAACTTTAAGGCTGCATTGCTGAATTGGACACAGTTGTGAAATGCCAGAACGCTTTTGTGCTACCAATCTGGCTCTTCCCCAGCAATATTTGTCACATTAAAAACCCTGTTAATTATTCAACTTTAAAAAAAATGTATTTACAGCTAATAAAGCTAAATTGATATTTAATTTTGGACAACTACACTTAGAACATAGAGCTGGATATAGATCACAGGAGTGTGGGAAGACAGAACTTAATCCTGACAAGTGCAAAGTGATGCATTTTGGAAAGTCAAATACATATACAGTAAATAGTAGGGCACTAGGGTCTATTGGTGGACAGAGAATCCTTGGGGCTCAAGTCCATAGTTCCCTGAAAATGGTAACACAGGTAGTTAGGGTGGTGAAGATGACATACGGCATGCTTGCCTTCATAGCTTAGGCCACAGAATATAAAAATTGGGATATTATGTTGCAAACTTAAAAACACTGGTTAGACCGCAGTTCTTGCCACACTATAGGATGGATGTGATTGCACTGGGGAGAGTGCAGAGGAGATTCACCAGGACATTGCCTGGATTATAGGACTTTAGTTATATGGAAAGATTGGATAGACTGGGCTTGTTTTCCCTGGAGTGAAGGAGGCATGGAATTATGAGGAGGCATAGATAGATGGTCAGAATCTTTTCCCCCCCCCCAAGGTAGAGGGCATAGTTTTAAGGTGAAAGGAAGGAGTTTTAAAGGGAATCTGAGGGAAAGAATGCACTGCCTGGGGCAGCGGTGGAGGCAGGTCCATTGGTCAAATTCAAGAAATTGCTAGATAGGCATATGGAGAAATTTAAAATAGAGGGATATGTGGGAGGAAGGGGTTAGATAGACTTAGGCGAGGTTTAAAGGTTGGCACAACATTGTGGGCTGAGGGGCCTGTATTGTGCTGTACTTTCTATGATCCTTACACAGAGAGAGGTTGATATCTGGAACTTGCTGCCAGAGGACATGATGGAATCAGATACAATGGGTGCTTTTAAAAGGCATTCGGACAGGCACTTGAATAGGCAAGGCATAGAAGGATACAGACACATGGCATTCATGTAGATGGGTAAAAAGACCAGCACGGACATGGTGGGCTGAAGGACCTATGATCTCGCCATATAACTCAATGACTACAACTTTTTTGAAATTTAGTGACAAAAAAATTAAAGCAACATTAAAAGACTGATAACAAAATCGTTTGGGAATAAAATGGAAGAAGTTCTTTGGTCAGTTCAGAGCTAATACAAACTGTTAATATAAGCTAAAAAATAAACTTACTGTGCATGGAAAATTCTCTCAAAGTCAGGCGATCCCGTAACTGATGGTGGTATCACTTTATACTTCTTCCTGGCATTTTCTACTTTCAGTGCAAAGTATGCTGCGTGCACAACAGAAAAGTCAATTCAGGGGCATTAAAGATTCTTTTTTTTTAAAAAAGCAAACAAGTGGCACATCAACAATGGAATTAAAAAACATTATTATATTTCTGAGATATAACAAAATTCTAAATAAATTGTACACAATACCAAAAGTCACAGAATATTCATGGCTTACCAACAGATATTACATAGAAGCATGTTTCAAATAACTCTTGTTTATTAAGTTATCCCATATTTAAACACCTATGCACAGCTACACTGGTACTACAGGGAAAGATAGTATATGAAGCGATTACAATAGATATGCAGCAACATCTAAGAGCTTCACTGCAGGTGCACGTGGACTTCAGGACTCATGCAGAATACTGACATTCAGATACTGCAGCGCTTCCATTCCAGACATTATCATTCAGGTTTGTTTTCAAGGTGGTGCTCCAGTCATTAATTTTTAAGGACCAACAGCAGAACCAGACCTCTGCTAATGACACCTCACCAAGCCCGCATTGCTCAGAACTATATCGAACCCGAGAGGAGAGATTTCCTTTGAAGCTGCCTAGGAGGGCTGCGGGGGTCATCTCTGGC
This sequence comes from Pristis pectinata, assembly GCF_009764475.1. NCBI lineage: Eukaryota > Metazoa > Chordata > Chondrichthyes > Rhinopristiformes > Pristidae > Pristis > Pristis pectinata. The sequence continues at coordinate 123,029,790 of NC_067406.1, forward strand.
AGAGAAAGACATTGTAGATAACAAAGCTATCTACTAGGACAAGCAACCATTGACAGGCAATCCTGAGTTTACCAGCTTTCAAATGAAATTTTTAACCCAAGGATCCATTAGGCATTAAAGTATATTTTGTTTTCTATCTTCTTGATTGCACATTTTTAATGCCAGTTTGAAGCAGATTTCAGGAATCTTGGATGATGCAACAAACAGTCCATATGTTTTGAAGATCAAATATAATAGAACAAGAGGCAAGTCAGCTCTATTTTGTTGTTACACTTAAGTGCATAGCCGTAGAAGCTCAATTAGCCTGAGATGAGTTGCACTGTGATAAATTGCTATGTCCCCCGTAACAAAGATTATAATGTTGGGATTTCCTGGCCTGCAGTTCGATATCACCCAGTATTCACTTCGCATACATTCCTCTCCAAATGAGGAATTCACCTCATGGCACAGGAAAGTGCAGGAATCCAGCACTCCCTCCCAAACTCTGCATCAGACCGTACCACCAATTTGGATGGTGTAGGTAATGGAAGTAAGCCACAGGCAAGACTGGACCAGTTCTCACCCTTCCCCACACCCCTTCACCTGCCAGAAAAGGAAGAACACATGTATTCATTCAGCAGATGTCATCAAATGGCAAACAGAAACAGGAAGCCTGCCAAAGCATTCCCTTCCTTCTCCAAGGGTTTCTAAACCACTCAGCTTGCTCCTACATCTATCCAAGCTGATTCAGCACAGACAGACAATGGGATGTTGTACTTTCCAGGTCATTTCTAACTCAGCATTGTGGCAAGCATGTAGCTAACTACTGATCCAGCCTGCAAGTATTAAGGAAAGATAAGCCATCCAATTAGTGTGGTCAATGATGTTCTACTGTAGTGGCTCCAAGATTGCCATTTAGCAGTCCACTTAGGACATCTAGTGGCGACAGTGTAATATTGCAGCAATATGTCACTGCACAGACCCTGAAGAAAACAATCTGACACCCAAGTCCCAGATTAGTACAGCACACATACGTTGTTACACTCTGAATTTCTTGCTTTGGATCTCTTCAACATTTTCACCAGCATGTCCTGCAACTCCAGATTCAGAAGATTTATTAATATAGCAACATGCTATGGATTCATTGAAAGGAGAAAGATGAAGGTGCTTGGTTGAAAGTTAGCAAAATCTTTTGTCTGGTCTCAGCAAAACATTATCAATATCAGATCATGTTTCAGCATTTGTAGACAGCATAATGCAGAATTTGTTCTGCCTTGCTGACTAAAAGCCCTTTAGTTATCCACAGCTACTCTGAGCTGTTAAATGCAACTTACTTATACTTGGCTCACATATCAATCACCATACAACTTAATGATATACTTTCATACGTGGCTGCTAGTTATTTCTTTCTGACTCTTTTTACCCATAATATTTACTGACTCCATGTCCTCTGTGGATTACTTTTTTGGTTACTTGCCAAGCCTAACTTGTTAGAAGTATATCTAATTTCAACATGGTGGATGCAACCCACTATTGGCATAAATTTAAGTAATTGATTACTCAAATTTATGCCAATATTGATACAGCATGGTAGTGGATTGGTCAGCAAGCCTACAGGTTGATCCAAACAAGTACAACAGAGCCACACAGACAAGGAAATCCAAGGTTTGATCCTTATATGTTGCTGATTCCAGGCAAAACACTGGTAGGGGATTGCATGGCAAGGAGCAAGAGAGGGCTATAATATTGGTCCTGAAAACTCTTGATTGTTATACCATCAATCACACAAGGGGTGTAAGCAAAGGGCATTGCTAGAAGAGAGTGCATGGTTTGAGAGTGATGTTACAGTTGAGTAGTCAGCCATCCAAATTCATTCACAAAGAATAATTCTTTGGAGATGCTGATGGGTTAATCCCCACTCAGAGAGAATGCAGGCTGCTGTCACAGAATTTTCAATCTCGACATTTAGCGGAAGTGATGGTGAAAGATGACGGAAACTGGGGAAAATCAAACAATCCATTCTAATTTACCCCATCAATGTGAAATATAACCCCCTACTGTCATCCAGTCTTAATTAGTATGGAATAACAAGAGCTTTTATGGTACAAACCCAATAAGAACTAGATAAGTATGCAAATGAAGCTAAGTAACTGAACTACACAGTGAAGGTCATGGGATCACTCCCTAATCATCATGCGAGGAGTTAACAGTCTCCAAAAAGATGCTAAAGAGTGGTTTTACACTTCTAGAAAGAGGAGTGGGGGAGAAATGAATCAAAGGTAGAATCACACAAGGATGCTCTCCTACGGTGTGAGAAAGCATCATTGACAACAATCGGAGAACATGTTTTTGAGATTAAAAACAGAAAGTCCAGGACAGCAATTAAAAGGACCGCCAAATGTCATCATTAACACTATGATGCTCGGTGCAATAAGTTGCAAAACACTAGAAAGCAGGTTCAGACCATCACCACCCTGTGTGAAGAAATGCCTATGTACCTCTATTTTAAATGACCGTCCCCTTTATTTTGCAACAATGTCCTGTCATTTCAGAATCTCCCACTAGAGGAAACATCTTGACATCTACCCTGCATTGCCCACTAAGGATCTTATATATTGCAATAAGCTCACCCCTCATGCTTCCAAACTCCGAAAAGATAGAACTAATTTCTTTAGCTGTTTGTGCAGGACAACCCTCCCATCCCAGGAATTAGCCTTGTGAATCTCTTTTAGACTGCCTCCAATGCCAGTATATCCTTTCTTAAATGAGGGGATCAAAACTATGCACCATATTCCAGGTGTGACTTCACCAGTACCCTGTAAGATTGTAACAGTACTTCCCTAATTCTGAACTCCAACCCACTTGCAATAAAGACCAATATACCATTTACCTTCCTATTAACTTATGCCGATTCCTATACAAGAACACCCAGACCCCTCTATACTTTGCTCACCTGCAGTCTTTCCCCATTTGGATAATAATCTAATAATTCCTCTTAGAATTGCATAACCTCTCACTTTCCCACATTAAACTCCATTTGCCAAGGTTTTGCCTTCTTACTCAATCTATCTGTATGCTGTCGCAGAGTCCAAACATCCCATCGCAACATGCCTTTTCACCTACTTTTGTGTCATCGTCAAATTTGGATAACTTACACTCTGCCCCCTCCTCCACATCATTAATATAAATTGTAATGATTGAGGCCAAGAACCAATCCTAGGACCACTCCTCTAGTTATTTCATTCTATCTGTAAAAGACCTGTTTATTCAGACCCTCTTTCTTCTATACAATTATAAATCTTCACTCCATGCTAACACACTTGCCCTAATACCATGAGCTCTTGTACACCAGCCTTTTATATGGCACCTCACTGGAGATCAGGATAAAAAAAATGGACCATGAATTATCACCATTACCTCTTGTCTGATGGACTTCTCAACTGTTCTTCATCTAATATCAAAAAAAATTTCAATGCACTTTGTATCATAATTTGGGGAAGCATTCAAGCTTTGGGGAAGCTGTTCCCTTGTGTTAAACATCTAACTCATGGGGAAAGAATGGATAAATTGAAAGGCAACTTAAATAACATAACATTAGGATAAACAGATAAGATTAAGCCCTAACATTACTTTCTAAGTATGTCAGCACACTAAATGAAACAAGAAAATACAAGCCAAAATTTATGAAAGAAAACTTTAAGGCACATATAGGAAGATTAAGGTATAATTTTACATGCAAGGCAATGAAGCCCTTAGATTCATTGAAGACTCAGGTAAACAATATAATGGGAGTAATAACTTTTTTCTAAACTTTAACTGAAGCAAAATAGACTGAAGTTTTCCATGAACCAGATCCATTTTGTGATCATCACCAATCCTACCAAGCAAGTTGGCCATCTCTGAGTTGAGGTCAATGTCCACTTCCAAATGGGGTAAGTTTCTGCAATGTTGATCAGAATTTAAACTGAGCCTTCTGGTCTAAATAGCTCAAGTAACAAGGAAGTCTAAAATCTATTTCAACATTAAGTGCCAAAGATCTCTTTGGAGGAGCTGCCTTGTAGGCGAAAAACAAACCTAGAGCATAACAATAACTGAGAATTTTTCTAATCATCTGATTTCTACCAGGGATACTCTTTAAGATTATAATTTTGATCACAATATTTTCATCAAAGGAATTCTCTCTGATTTCACTTGTGAAACAAATAAAAATCAGCACGTGAAGTGTGCAAAACTTCACCAAAACTAAAGGAAGTTAAAGTTAACAATTCAATGGAGTAGTTTTACCTTCAAAAGGTGGCACTCCTTGTTGACGACACTCTGATAAAGGTTAAGAGGTAGGTAGATTACACATAGTGCTAATTTCTGACAACATAATGTGTAATGATTAAAGTAACCTGCTCTACAACATTCCCCACTATTATTAATCACCCAAAGTGAAATGTTCAGGTGTAATGACACTAGATTTTAAATGAAAATAAAATATAATTTCTGGCCTCAAACCCCTCTAAAATCCCACAGTTCTCATCACTACACTAAGGAAGGATCTGAAAGCACCAAAGAAGGCGTTGAAAAGATTTGTGAGGATGAACTCAGAACTGGAGAATTATAGTTATGAGCATTGATTGGCCAAGCTGGGCTTATTTTCTTTAGGATAAAGTAGGCTGAGGAGAGATTTAATTGAGATATGTAATATTATGAGTGGGCTAGACAGGAAGAACCTATTCTCCTTAACAAGGAAGTCAAAATCTGGAGGAGTGAAGATACAATGATTAGAAGAAAGCTTTGTGGTCAGTCTGAAGTGCACTACTCGAAATGGTGAGGGAGACAGAAACCCTCGTCATACTTGCACAGTACCTAGAATAGAATTTGAAGTGCCAGTAATATACAAGACTACAAACTGAGGCTTGGGATATGGAAACAGCCCAAGTCTCTCCTTTGTTTGCTCAGTTTAGACACATTGGGCAGAAATGCCACCTTCTGAACTATAATATATTTGATCTAAAACATTCCTGGTTGAAAAAATAATGGCATTTCCACTTAAAGATAATAGCTTGCTTATAGCAACAGAGCAGAGAATCTCTGGCTGAAAAAAGATAAACCCTCATACGGGTGGCATAGTGGTTAACGCTGTTGGCTCACAGCTCCAGAGATCTGCGTTTGATCCTGGCCTTGGGTGCTATCTGTGTAGAGCTGGTGCATTCTCCCTGTGATCATGTAGGCTTCTTCCAGATGCTCTGATTTCCCCCCACATCCTGAAGATGTGCTGACTTGTAGGTCAATTGGCCACTGTAAATTACCGCTGGTGTAGTTGGGTGACAGGAGAATAAATTGGCAGTGGGGTAGGTGGGTAGTTAATGAGGATGCAAGAGGAAAATCACGATTGGTGTAAATAGGTGCTAGTATGGACACAGAGGGCCTAAGGGCCTCTTTCCATGCTGTATAGCTCTACGGCTTTTCTTTTCCCTCCAAAATACCTTCAGTATTCCTTAGGAATGGTGTTGTATTCTCTCCCTCTCTATAAGTGGCTTGCAGAGTGCATGTGGTACAGGAACGAGATCCATGCAACATACTATATTATACATCATGCAGTATCTGAAAGTGAAGTGATGAAGAAATGATTTCATTCCCGTTTGTTTTACTGCTCCTACATAGAAGTCTGCTTGCCTCAGACTGGAAGTGCAGACAAGTGACTGGCTAAGTGGAATGCATCGGAAACAACTCTACTGAAAGTTGCTGTATCAAAAAAAAATTGCAAAAACCCAGATCATCCTGTTTTCTTGCTGAGTAGAAGTCAACGTTAGAAAGCAAAGGCTGTGAGGAAAAGTGGATAGTTAAAAATTCAGTTTTGAAGCTTAGAGGCAAAATGACCATCTCCAAGACCCCAGGGAACATCAAACCCATGCTGTGACAGCCAGCTTTCAAACAGGATAGAATAAAACAGCACAGAAGGCCATTCAGCCCATCAAATCAATAGTTTTCCACATAATGTCCTTCACCCCTTTGAAGGAGCTAATTAGCCTCACTTCCTGCTCTGCATCCATAGGCCTGTATATATTTTTTTGCATTTGGTATTGGTTTATTACTGTCACTTGTACAGTGAAAAACTTGTCTTTTCAAATATATACTCAACTTATTTTTTTAAGAGTTACAGTTTAATCTCCTTCTAACACTATATTATACATTCCGAATTGTAACAACTCACTACAGAAAAAAAAAATTATGGTAATTAACAAAGATAAAACAGCAGATATTTTTCAGGTTCAACGTCGGAAATATTTCCCGTGCCCCCCAATATCAAATCCACCAATGTTAAACAACTATCAACTTTTTTCAGCTCCAGGGAAAACAATCGCTTGGATGGTGAAAAGATCAGCAATGACTGCAATCGGGGAGTAAATCTTCACTTGACATCAGTGCTTCCAGTCACTTTAAATCCGTCTCCCTCAAATCTCCACAGATGCTGCCTGACCTGCTGAGTTCCTCCAGCACTTGCTGTGTATTGCTCCAGATTACAGAATCTGCAGAATTTCTTGTGTCTAATTTAAAAGTCAGCCTTAATTGACTTTTAAAACCACACGTTATATTGACCACCTCTTACCACACCTAGCTTGGCCACATGATTGACCAGTGGGACCATTCAGGTCCAATTCCTATAGTGCTGTAGCCAGACACGGAGACCAAACTTCAGCTGTGGGTTAAACTTATGATTCACCCAAAGGTCCTCTATAAAACTTTATTTCTTTGTACCCTCGTCTCTTTTCCCCCAACAAGCTGAAGGGCGGTTTGCCTCGTTTACCCCTGTTGCAACCCTCAAAAGATTTGTGTAGGTAAAACCTCGGGTTTCTCTATTAAGGGACCCCATTTCAAACTGCAGCCTTAAAATGATCACGGTGCTAATCTGGCCAACGTGGAGAGAGGAAATAAAGCTGCCCGAAGCAGCAGAAACACTTAGCAGGTGATGTTAACATTGACGGGACATCCCAGGCTGGGCTGACTCGTACTCGCGGTTCGCATTGGCGCGGGGAGAGGTCGTCCAAAAGACACCAGCACTGTGCATTCTACAGAGAGTACGATGTCTGTAAACGAGTCTCTTACCCTGCTGAATGGCAGACAGCAGTGAAACAGCAGCCAGCAAGACACAGTTTTTGACCATCACTCCGTGAGCCGGAACAGGTGGGGGCGAAATGGGCAGCTCCGCCCGCCGAGGTGACACCTGTTCCCGTGTGACTGCCAACCCAAAGTGAGGGGAGATCTTTGCATTCAGTTTCAGAAAGCGTCCTCAAATCATTGGGAGAAAACCATTTGCCCCTTGAAGTTTACACAGTGAAGCTGCTTTCCTCCCGGCCAGCTCATACATTAAGCGCTGTTAAAGTGAAGCAACGTTAAACCTGCCCTTTCCTGTTTGAGCGAAGGTTCACCGCCCTGTTGAGCTGTTCCTCCTCCGGAGGATCTCCGGGGCTCATCCATTGTTAGTGTGCCATTCCCCTCCCCCATCTCAAAATATAAAAGTTCAATATGATATTTGTTTTGACCCCAGAAAGAATCTCCCACGCCCAGGGTTTTAAAAATATTAACCTATTGAGAAAGTTTTCATTTCACATTTTCTGAAAGGTTCGAAGGTTAGAGTCTAAACAGCAAATGTTTGCTTTTGCTTCCTTGCACTTCCGTTTCACCCTCCACTGACAAGCCCACCACCTGTTCTGCAAAGATCACCCGAATTCTCCAGGACTCATTGCAATATGCCAAATGAAGGCTAATTCCCTGATCACGTTAAATTCATTGCTCATCTTTTCATCTTCCAACCGATCTCAGATGGAGAAGGCCTACAGGTCCAAGCGACCTTCATTATTTCGAGGGAGCGCTTACATTAGATGTCAATAAGCAAACAAATTACCCAAACGAAACCCCCTTCTGCGGAAAAAAAAGCATTCGACAGCAACATCTAGTGGCTTTTCCGGGGAACTGCGGCTCAAAAGCACAGCAACTCAGAAAAAATAGTTTGCTCAATGAAAATTTCAATATGACTGCATACTGTAGATGACTATTAGTGATCCAGACCAGAGCAGAAAGTGAAATAAATCAAGACTTAAATTCCTGCCTGTCTGTCATTACTAAAGCCTTTGGCTTAAGTCATAGAAAGAAACAAGTTGCATTTAAATATGTCCATCCCTTTAAGTTCATTTGTCCATGTTAAATGCACACAGAAAACTTGTTTTTAAAAAAATATGTACCAATTAATAAACTTCAAACTTGGCAATCATAAGTTCTGTAATCACACTGCTTCTGTGTCACTTTCCTGTTTTACTGTGTATCCATTTATCATTTTTGTTATTGTACTGGTTTGTACCACATTAAGTATCTCTAAGAATTTCTCTTGGTGATGCTACATCCAAGCATATGAATCACAATATCTACAAGTGTTTTTCGTTCTACCTAAACCATCAAGGATGAATTGGCACTGTAATTTATAGGACTTGTCGGAAATTCGTCAATTGCAACAAGCAGTAACAGCACTTAGTGTCAATTAATAAGTCAACAGTCGAGGTATACAATGGATGGTTGAAGATTTTAACTAATAATGGTAGACACCAGTATGAAGGTCACTGTGCAAGTTTCAAAGCAGGAAGAATAGATAATGAAAAAGGAGCATTTCTTTCCTCTCTGAACCAAACTCCTTTTCGCTGATGTCCAGGCTTATTAGCCAAAATCTTCCACAGCCCACATACTAATGGATAATTGATATTTTGTGTGTCCTTGCTCTGTGCTGTAATTGGTGATGGGTCACATTTATTACTCCAATCATATCTCGGATCATAGGATAATTATGAATGAAGAAAATTCTTTCACTCATCTTCCCTATCTATCCAGGGTGATTCAAACATACTTGTTTAAACATCATTTTAAAAAAATTATTTCTATATATTTTGTTTTGATGACATCAGCTGGAAGATTATTCCACCTGTTCATTAGACATCATAAGAAGAATTTTGTTTCATCTGTCATAAATATAACTTTCCCTCTTTAGCTGAAGCCTACGCCCCCGGTTCTACTTCCACAGTTTCTTTTACGACTACATTTTGCTTTTTCTCTATACCCTGTGCCAGATATATGTAGGCAATGCAGAGTTTTGATCAACCATTAAAAGAATGTTTAACTTCTTAGCTAAAGCAGTTGAATATTAATCAAAGGAGACAGTTCTGGAATCAAAGGTTATAGGGGTCACTTATGATGAAATTGAGAACCTCAAGGCCAGCGCATCAGGAGTACACAGAAACACTGTAAGCAGCACTGTAAACACAAGCTCCCTATCCACCCCGTCAGCTCCTGCCTACACATCTGTGGAAGAGCCTGCGATTCCCAAATTGGCCTCACTAGCCACCTCAGAATTCACAAAAGTGATGTGGAAGCAAGTGATCTTCGATTGCGAGGGTCTGCCTAAGAAGAAGAAAATAGGGATCGAGTGGAAAAGTGTTGAGTCTTAAAGATCAGATTAGCTATAATCTTGTTGAATGTGGAATGGTACAAGAAGCTGTCAGGTTTACTCCTGCTCCTAGTCCTCCATGATGCTGCTAATGCGCAGAACAATTATCAAACTCCTCACTCCGTGCTGACAAGTCCAAGGATATGATCATCTGGTGCTCCTAAACTCTCTTTTTAATAATGCTAAATAACAGCTATGTCCTTATTCTAACCTGATATACCTTTCATGCCATCTTGTTGTGTATTGTCAGGCAAGCAATGAAAATTTAATGAATAAGTAAGGTAATATATATCTCAATAATAAACTAGGGCATTAATATAGTTTTCATAGAAAATGAACAGTTGTAAAATTGAGTCTCCATTAAAAAGATAATGAATGATGTAATAAAAACAGATTTTTACTTACGCATTTACTTCAAATCAATGGCCAAGATAACACATGGCATCAACACCCAATATAAACAGCACATCCTCAGACACTCAGGGAAAACTCAATAAGTGAAGATGAAATGGCAAGGAAGTAAAATGTATTTCTGATCTGTTTGGTTTGAAAAATGTTCACTTCCTCTCCTATGGGAGAATGTATATCATTGATTTGTTATTGCAGGCTTGGTTGATAGTGGTGCATTTCAGCAGGCCCAAATTTGATCATTACAATTAACTGCTTGTCAATTACAGCAATGGTGACCCCTGCTTACATTTACACTGCACCCTATGTGTGTCAGAAGAGTGCTTGCAATGCTTTAATATTGGGACAAGAAGGATATATTAGATAGAAAGGAATGGGAAGTTGGGGATTGGAGATCTGCAACACAGGGGATGGTCAAGGAATCCAGTTTTCAAGAGGATTTTAAAAACCCCATGGAATAAATCAACAGAAATAGCACAGGGCCAGATAAATTACTAGTGATAGACTAAGGAGTGGGAAGTCTAATAAGAAATAGAAGCAGAAGTAGGCTATTCAGCTCCGAACAACTGATCTGCCATACAATAAGATCGCAGCTACCTTTTACCTCCAGACCACTTGACCACATTCCCTTTGTTGTACCATATCCCTTGAATCCCTAATATCCAAAGATCTAGCAACTTCTGTTTTAAATATACATGGCAAACTGAGCCTCCAGCACAGTAATTGGAGGGCATGGGCTGAAGGAAGTGAAGGACTTTAATGCATTGACATTGGAGACTGACTAGAACAGCTTTATAAGAACATAAGAAATAGAAGTAGGAGTAGGCCTATCAGCTTGCTGCATCATTTATTAATATCATGATTCATCTCTTATCTTCAGGCCACTTTCATGCACTGACCCCAAATCCCTTGATGACCTTCATATCCAAAAGCCTACCAATCTCTGCTTTGAATATACTCAGTGACTGAGCCTCCATAACCTCTGAGGTCAAGAATTCCAAAGGTTCACTTCTCTTGGTGAAGAAATTCCTTCTGAGCTCAATCCTGAATGATCAGCTCCATACGTTGAGAGAGTCACCTCTGGTTCTGGATTCCCCAGCCATGACAAACATTATCTGTGCATTTTCCCTGCTAAGCCCTGTAAGAGTTTTGTAAGTCTCAAAGCATTGAGGTGATGAAAGTATGGACTCGGGTTTTGGTTCCAGAAGTGAAGAAATAAGGTTGAAACATGTAATGGTGCGGATAAAGAAGCTAGTTTAGACATTTTAAGTTACCTTGGCAAGTTTTGCTACTTTAAGAAATAAAGTTCTGATGAAGGGACTTCCACCTGAAACGTTATGCGTTTCTCTTTCCACAGATGCTGCCTAACCTGCTGACTTATTCCAGCATTTTCTGTTTTGTTTCAGATTTCAACCATCTGCAATTTTTAAAAATTTTAATTTGCTACTTTAAAGTTCTATATAAGTGCAAGTTGTTGTAGTATGTCAATACTCTGCTATGTTCACTTTGGTTTTGTTATACTCAGCTAAACAAAATGATAGCTAAGTGATATAGCAATTATGCTGCAACTATAAATGAAATAACACAATAGATAAATCGTTCAAAATTTATCACAGTTTTCAGCAGAAGTGTAACTAATGTCATATAACAATTGTGTATAGCTATATTTAAGAGTAAATGATATGATGCATTGAACAAGACTGTCTATCATTATAAATGCATTAGTTTAATTTGCACGTACATGATGTTTTAAAATGTCTGTGTCTTTTCCTTTGTTTGGTGGCTATTACAGAAAGATGAGCAAGATGCCGGCTGGTAAAATGCATAGTAGCTGTCAACATCCTGCTGTTTCTTTCTTTCCAGGACTGGAGAATAGCATCTAGTTTTGCCTGCAGTATTTGAATATCTCTCTTGTTCCGCAGTGACTAAACCTGGGCAAAGTGTTCTGGCTACAGCTTTCAATATGCATAAATGATTCAGACCTCTGGGTGGATTCTCAATCCTCTTTCCCCTTCGCCTCAGTTTTGCCTCTCCAACCCACCACAGAAAATGACCTAATCATTAATAGGGCTGGTTTGCAGGTAGATTCTTGAAATCTGCTGAAGTAAATTGAATAAGGATAAATCTGACAGCATTGTGAGTCATTGGTCTATAAATTACTAAGATTTCTGTGCAACTTTTGGAGGAGAAGAAATGGTGTGGGGGAAGTTATAGAGTGGTAGCAAGCTATTGTTTTCAGTAGGAATTAGTTATGGGTGAAAATAATGGTTATCTGTTCAAATTGACAGAATATAGATAGTAGTTTGCCCCGAGGATCTATATTGGTCCCTCAGCTTTCACTATATTTATAAATGACTTGTATAAAGAGATAGAGAGATAACAGGCTAAATTTGCTGACTACACCAAGAAGCACAGTAAATACTGCAATAAGTTGCAAAGGGACTTTGATAGATTGGATGAATGGGCAAAACAGTGACAGATGAATTTCCACATGGGAAGTAGAGAGGTAATTCACTTTGGATCTAAAAACTATAGATCAGAGTATTCCCTATATGGCAAGAAGTGTGGAGAAGTAGAAAGACTTAAAGGCCTAAGGAGGGAAATCACGAAAAGCTACAAAAAACAATTAATTCTGTAATAAGATAAGATAAGATATCTTTATTACACCAAAACACACAGTGAAATGCACCTTTTGCATAGAGTGTTCTGGGGGCAGCACGCAAGTGTCGCCCCGCTTTCGGCACCAACATAGCACTCCCACAACTTCCTAACCCATACGTCTTTGGAATGTGGGAGGAAACCGGAGTATCCAGAGGAAACCCACACAGACATGGGAAGAATGTCCTTACAGACAGTGGCTGGAATTGAACCCAGGTTGCTGGCACTGTAATAGCATTACGCTAACCGCTACACTACCGTGCCTATTGGTCATTATGTGATGGATATTCACTCTCCAGACCCCAAAAGGGTTTATTGCTAACCTCAGCTTTTTTAGCACAGCAGCATGACATATCCAAAGGTCAAGAAGTGGTTGCTCATTAAACTAAAATCCCTTTTGCAAAAGCAGCAGACATTGTCCAAGGCTCAAGATGTTTGTTGTTTGCTAAGTTAGACTTCTAACCAATGTTCCCTGCTCAGCCTCTTAACATAAACAAGAGAACAATGGGATCTGCGTTTACTTAATTAAACATTCCAGTCACCTGGCCTGAAAATGTGGTTGAAAAAGGATCACATGCCAATGATGTCAACGAAGTGAAAAAGCAGTCTAAATGCTAGAAAGCAGTCAGGGTAGGGGTAATGACAGAGAGAAGGGGTTACAGAAAGAAAACATAAAATTCATTCCTCAGCCCTTGGTTTTTGTGGCAGATGACTTGTTCGTCTGCAACTTGTCATTATGACTTTTTAGTCTGTAAGAATTGTACTTGTGTTTGGAAATCCTTCATAAGTTACAAGCCGTTGTTAAGAATTACTTATTAGAATTAAACGTGTCTCATTTAAAATAAAGTAAACTGTGTTTAAACTGCTTCATTAGCTGGAAGTATTTTCTCCTTGGTTGGGAGGAGTGACCCACCGCTTCTTGTAGTGAGACCGCTACCGTCACCGCACTTCAGAACTCAGCAATCCCGCACGCTGGCACTCCTGCCTGCTTACATGCAGACCAAGGGTCTACATTCATTGGTAAAGCTTTCAGGCCATGCGTGAATCAGCAGGAATACAGCACTCCATGCCACCCACAATCGAGTGGGGGAGTGGAGAGAAGGAATCAGGAGATTAAGAGGGTCCTGGCAAAACTGGTCTACTCTAGAGATGAAAGATGGGCTACACTTGTCCCTGAAGTTCAGCTATCTGTGAACAACATGCCATTGGCAAAAATAGGAGAACATAATAATGTTATACCTTATTTATTAATGTACAATGTCCATCTAAATACACCCCTAGTTGCTAAATCAGGCCAACCATCGCCTGCACCCGATAAAACTCTACTCAAGGAGTTGAGAAAGTTTATAGGAACTCAAGAGGTAACAAAAGAACCTGATAAGAACGTTTGGATACCACAAAAAGGTGACTGTGTCCAAGAAAATAAATTCTATATAAACAATTTTGACCCTAGTTTCCTTCCTAAATGGAAACCTCCTTGTCCTATTACCCAAGTTATCAATGATAGGACTGTGATAATCGAGACCGGGAGGGGAAACAAGACTGCAAGTAGATCTGTCTCCATCAATAACATTAAACCTGCCCCAGCAGTGTTTATACTCCCAGAATGCGTTAGAACCCCTACATCCCGATGGGAGATAGGTGAGATGTATTGAACAGATAAGACACATGCTTTGATCTAAAAAGTAATGTAAAAATTCCTTTTCACTTGAAGAAGATCTCATAGACACATTACCCAGAAATAGTACACCTAAAAAATGTAGTTTTTGGAGCAAGAAACACCCAAACTCCAGAAAGAAATGTTGCCTTTGCTATATTTTTCTTTTAATATTTAAGCTATTACAATATTATTCAGTGCTGCTTTACTTGCCATTTGTTTTTTAGCAGATGAAGTAGCGCTTACCACAGAGGTTGCCTCATCTGGCTCAGATACCCTTAAACTTAATAACTCATAAAATATTAGATCTAGGAGATCTGTGAGCAATGATGATTCCAATTTAAATATCACCAAATAGTTCTTACCCCTTGGTCATATGTGGACCAATACACTGGAACCCTTAATCCTTGCCTCTGGCAAAGTGATTGCTCCTGTCACGAACCAGCAACAAAAGAAACACACTGAGCATGATTTAGTGTTAAAAAATATTTTATTAATCACTACTTATGATAATACGTAAAATAAAAGTAAAAATGTTAGTATGTTAGAATTCAAAAATGTTAAACCTCGAACGTTAACCCCAAAACTAAACTCGTCGTGTGTGTGTGTGACAAAGTCCAAAACTCCCAGTTCCAGAATGGTTCTTAAAGTTCAGTTCCGCAAGCCATAAGGTGAAACATGAGCAAGGGCTTCTTCAACAACCACCGTTGTCTGAAGATAAGATGTAGATGTAGAAAAACATAGAGAGAGTACATACGAAATCCACATGTTCCACGATGGAACCCAAACAACACTCCAGTGTTTACTCGGTAGTGACTTCCTCACCCCGAAAGCATCCGAACCGTGGTCGTCCACACACAAATACCTGTTTCCTTCTACAGGTCAGCAACAAAGTGAACTCCACCGGATTACTTCCAACTTCCATACATGGATTTCAGTGGCAAACACAGTTATTGTTTCTCATCCATCGATAGAGAAAACAAGCAGGCTGGTGTCTCTCTCCCTTCTCTCTCTCTCTCCTTCTGACTTCTTCAACAACGTCATTACGTCCTTTATCTTCTATTGACGTTGCCACACCCACACACACATACACACACACTCTCTATCTTAAAGGGACTTTCACTGAGTCCGTAACACTCCCGATAATTAAATATTCGCTCTGATGACATTGCAGAAGAAATGAACATAGACACATCGGAAATAATTAATGATACCTTGACAAAACTGAATGATACCAGCCTAGATGTTGAAGGTGAACTAATAGAGGAATCTCTCCACATGGACCCCTCTGCACTTGAAGAAAAGTATAGACACTGCTATGTTGTTGAATGGTCCCAGTCATGGAGACATGATATTAACTCTATTAGACTAGAGCATTGTGAGAAACCATTTTTTAATGACAATTCTTCCATGTTAGAGGGATATTGCACTTTCCCTTTATGGCCAACAAGTATATGAACATACTTATTAACAAGACTTTAGCCACTTTCATTTCTCCAACTATGGCCACTATTCCATTCCCTCGTCCAATGTTAACGGTAACATGACAATTTTCTGTACTACTGGTTTATATTCTAAATGGTTCAGCGAAGCCCTTGATCCAGTTTTTGCATGGGAAAATAAGATGGAAAGATGCACTGAGGCAGAAGTGCTCCTTCTGTTGAAACGCTGAAGCCTGGAAGGACTGAAGTTTTTCTGACTTCTGCTTTTTGTATACCGGGTCCACTCCGACTCCACTGAGTCCAACGCCCCACCTGCGGCACCTTGGATTATCTCTCATCTGTCTGCTTCAGTATACACTGCCCCATCCTTCCATTTTACCTGTTCCTCAGGTTCGTCCTCAAACCTGGAAGAGTGAAGAGCAGGGGCCACCCTCATCACATTATCTTTGCCCCTGTCCTTTTCCTAGTCCTGATCGCTAACATTGTGTATGGCTATGCGCGTTTCTCGCCTCACCTTGAGAGGGGTCAGGATGCGTCTGTCACGAATAATCAGTCCAATAACACGATCCCATGAAAAGATGAGCCGACTAACATTTTCTACTCACCTACTTGGATATTACGTATTTATTTTCTAACATGTAACTTATATAATATGGTTTTTAAGACTTTACATAATGTACTTTGCTAACATGTTGTTTACTGCTAATGATGGCATTATACCATCATTATTTACCCCAGTGACTTTTATATTCAAACCAATATGTTTTACTATATCTTGTGTGTTATGTTTTACTGTGGTAAAAGACTTATCAGAAGAAAAATGGCTACCCCTGGGGAATGCTATACTCCTGATAAACTTTTTACCTATTTTGTTGCGACTTCTTCAGAAACGGCGATGTAACCCTAGGGCCTTTGAGGCCTACAAAGCATTATATTGTCACAAAGTAGAATTGTTTGGATGTATTTTGTTACTTACTTACTATTTGGGTATTGGTATTTATTGCTTATGTGGAAATCCTACAATGCAACAGGTAGGACTACTAGGCCTACTGATACTGCCATTTGTGTTATATTTAATTTAACACAAGAACAATCTATATATTCAGTTGACAAAATCCAAAATCCAGGGTAGGGGGAATGACAGAGAGACAGGGTTACAGAAAGAAGACAGGGTACTGTAACAGGGTTACAGAAAAAAATTCATTCTTCAGCCTTTGGTTTGTGAGACAGATGACTTGTTCGTCTGCAACTTGTTGGTATGACTTTTTAGTTTGTAAGAATTGTACTTGTGTTTGGAAATCCTTTGTAAGTCATTGTTAAGAATTATTTATTAGAATTAAATGTGTCTCACTTTAAATAAAATAAACTGTATTTAAATTGCTTCATTAGCTGGAAGTATCTTCTCCTTTGTTGGGAGGAGAGACCCACTGCTTGAAATAGTGATTATTGACAGCTGGACCTTTCTGTAGAGACTAAAGCAGTGAAGTAAATTAGTCCTTAAAGTGTAGGTTGATACAGTATAATCTCCCTATAGTGAGGGTACTCGTAGACACTTATGCTAGATAGAACTTAAAATCTTGATTTAAGTTTAGAGCTCTCGGATGGTACACTCAAGATCATCACACTGGTTAGCTATTATATTGCAGCTGCACAAAGCTCTGATTAAAGCCAATCTAGAGTACTACATTCTGTTTTACGTCACAATGAAAGAATGACATGTTGGCCTTGGAGGAGGTGCATTTCAGATTCACTAGAGTGATAGAGGAAATACAGGGGTGAAATTATGAAGAGATGTTGCAATAACCAAGTTTGTATCCCCATAAATGTAGAATATAAGGTGTAGAGGGATGATCCACTTTATAAGGGATCAAGAAGATAGAGAGATGTTACTTCCTTTGGTGGTAGAGTCCAGATAAGGGACAATAAACTTAAAAGTCAGATCTTTCAAAGCTGATGTTAAAGAGTAGTAAGAATCTTGAATTTTCTCCCCTCCCCTAAAAAAAGTTGTTATGGTGATGTTAATTGAAAATTTCCAAAACCAAGATTGATCGATTTTTGTTAGTTGTGGATATAGGTGGTTGTTAGAAGGAGGTTAGGTACAAATCAGCCATAATATAATGGAATAGAGCGATAGGCATGGAATGCTGATTGGTTGACTTTTCTTTAATATCTGTGCTAATGTCAGGGACAACCACAATTTATCACGTTTTGACACATCACCATTCCTTCATTGTCACTGGACTAGATTCCTGGAACTTCCTACATGAGAATATTATAAGAATACCTTAGTCACATGGACTGATGGAGGTCAAAAAGGTCTAGCTTCTCAAGGAAAAGCAGGAATAGGCAATATATGTTGGCTTTGCCAGAGATACCTGGATTCCTGAAGAAGATGAGACACAAGAGACTGCAGATGCTGGAATCTGGAGCAACACACAAAGTGCTGGAGGTACTCAGCGGGTCGAGCAGCATCTGCGCGAGGAAAGAAAATGTCAACAATTTCCTTCCTCTCACAGATGCTGCTCCACCCATTGAGTTCCTCCAGCACTTTGTTTGTTGTTTCTGAAAAAGAAACTCTGTTTCTTTCTTCTGAGGTTAGAGCTGCATAATTCACTTTCCAAAAGGTTATTTGGAATCCATATTATGTAGTTATAACCCTTAAATAGAAAGATTCTTGAATATGCTGAATTCCAGGATGGGTGAAGAGATTTATTTCATGCTATTCAGTCTGTTGAAACTGTATTGCATTGTGCTGATGAGGTTAATGGGTATCTCAGCCAATACTAGCCTTTTTAATAACCAGCACAGCATAGCTCTTTGATCAACAACCATTCCCATAAATCTGTGAGGAAGACTTGTCTTTCCTCAAGTTGTCAGTCATAACTGCCTTTAACACTCTTCAGCACATTCTTAAACTACCAAACCAGAAACTTTTAACTCTTTTGGGCCATTGGGAATCAATATAGCTCTTCTATGTTCTATGACTGTAATAAAGATCCTGTCAGTGCTACTGCAGTAAGAGGGCTGTCTGAGAAAAGGCACAAAGGCAAAGAGGAATAATTGATCTTGAAAATGAAGATGAACAGAGTATGGTACATACAGGTCCAAATTTACAGCAGCTGGGACCCTGATGGTGTTTATTCTAAGACTTGCGCTTGTGCATTTAGATCTTTAATTTTTTATGTGAAAGTGGCAAGCTGATAATGTTGCAGCAAGGGATACAGACCATCAGGAACCTAACTGGTATTGATATTGGTATTGGTTTATTATTGTCACTTGTATAGAGTTACAGTGAAAAACTTGCATACTGTTCGTACAGATCAATTCATTACACAGTGCATTGAGGTAGTACAGGGTAAAAACAATAACAGAATGCAGATTAAGCTACAGAATGCACAGCTATAGAGAAAGTGCAGTGCAGGTAGACAATAAAGTGCAAGGTCATAACAAGGTAGATTGTGAGGTCAAGAGTCCATCTCATTGTATAAGGGAACTATTCAATAGTCTTATCACAGTAGGATAGAAGCTGTCCTTGAGCCTGGTGGTACGTGCCCTCAGGGTCCTGTATCTTCTGCCTGAAGGAAGAGGGGAGAAAAGAGAATGTCCCGTGTGGGTGGGGTCTTTGATTATGTTGGCTGCTTCACCAAGGCAGCGAGAGGTATAGACAGAGTCCATGGAGGGGAGGCTGGTTTCCGTGATGTGCTGGGCTGTGTCCACAACTCTCTGCAGTTTCTTGTGGTCCCGGGCAGAGTAGATGCCATACCTAGCCGTGATGCATCCAGATAGGATGCTTTCTATGGCGCATCGATAAAAGTTAGTGAGTGTCAAAGGGGACATGCCAAATATCTTTAGCCTCCTGAGGAAGTAGAGGCGCTAGTGAGCTTTCTTGGCTGTGGCGTCTATGTGGTTGGACCAGGACAGGCTATTGGTGATGTTCGCTCCCAGGAACTTGAAGCTCTCAACCCTCTTGACCTCAGCACCATTGATGTAGACAGGTGCATGTACACTGCCCCCTTTCCTGAAGTCAATGACCAGCTCTTTTGTTTTGCTGACATTGAGGGAAAGGTTGTTGTCATGACACCATGTCACTAAGCTCTCTATCTCCTTCCTGTACTCCAACTCATTGTTATTTGAGATAGGGCCCACTACAGTGGTATCATCTGCAAACTTGTAGATGGAGTTAGAGCAGAATCTAGCCACACAGTCATGAGTACATAGGGACTAGCCATAGGAAGGGCTGAGGACACAGCCTTGTGGGGAACCAGTGTTGAGAATAATCATGCCAGAGGTGTTGTTGCCTATCCTCACTGATTGCAGTCTGTTGGTCAGAAAGTCAAGAATCCAGTTGCAGAGGGAGGTGTTGAGTCCCAGGTCTCGGAGTTTGGTGATGAGTTTGCTTGGAATTATGGTACTGAAGGCAGAGCTGTAGTCAATAAACAATAGTCTAACATAGGTGCCTTTACTGTCCAAATGCTCCAGAGATGAGTGTAGGACCAGGGAGATGGCATCCACCATAGACCTGTTTCAGTGGAGGGCGAATTGCAGTGGGTCAAGGTTGTCTAGGAGGCTGGAGTTGATGCGTGCCTTGACCAGCCTCTCAAAGCACTTCATGATGATGGATGTCAGAGCCACTGGTCGGTAGTCATTAAGGCACATTACCTTGTTTTTCTTAGGTACCACGATGATAGTGGTCTTCTTAAAACAGGTGGGAACTTCAGATTGAAGCAGGGAGAGGTTAAGTATGTCTGCAAATACACCCGCCAACTGATCAGCACAATATCTGAGGGCACGTCCAGGGACACCATCCAGGCCAGGTGCTTTCCTCGTGTTCACTCTCCGGAAGACTGATCTTACGTCCTCAGCAGTGACCATGGGTTCAGTTGCATTGGAGGCTGTCAGGGTGGGTGGTGACAAACCAATCCCCTTCTGTTCAAAACATGCGTAGAATGCGTTAAGCTCATCAGGAAGGGATGTGCTGTTGTTAACTATGCTGCCTGACTTCGTTTTGTAGCCCGTTATGGCATGTAAGCCCTGTCACAACTGATGACTGGTCTGGGGCTCTATTTTGAACCTGTATTGTCTCTTGGCATCTCTGCTAGCTTTACCGAGATCATATCTCGATTTCTTGCAAAGGTCAGGGTCACCTGATTGGAATGCAGCAGTCCTTGACTTCAGTAGGGAGTGGATCTCCCGGTTCATCCATGGTTTCCGGTTTGGGAACACCTGTATTGTCCTCTTTGATACACAGTCCTCAACACACTTGCTGGTAAAGTCCATGATGGTGGTGACATACTCATCAAGGCTGGCAATTGAACATGGACCAGCCCGCTGACTCAAAGCAGGTTATTTGCAAGTACTGAATAACATTATTAAAATGTTATTTGGACTAGAATGGACAATCGTTAAGTTTCTTTGTCGAACTTACTTTTCATTTATTGCACCAATAGAGTAACTTGACACCTCTATTCAGTACACATCAAAGATAAGCCAGAGAGCCAAGATTTCAGTGAAGCTAATGGCAGGGCAGCACATCTACTTGGACACTAAATTTTGGATATGCGAGTATAAACGATATATGTGCCCCAAACTAACTTCAAACTGCAGGCCCGCACCATCCCCTGAAGTTGCTGTACCATTTCACATAAGTAATAGATACTCCATCAGTCTCTTCGTTGTTTAAGAGGGAACTCTGTGGAATTCTAAATCATCCCTTGTGAATATTTTGAGGAAGTAAAGACATACAAAATGGCCTCTCTCAAGGCACTGTTCACATTGTTTATATCAATGAAATGGAAGCACTGGACAAGTTTAAATCAAACAAGTCCCAAGGATTGATGGCATTTATTATCTCAGACTGTTGCTAGAGACTAGCATGAAGGCTTGTTAGGTGTTGTCAGTCATCGTGAGGGAGTTGTTTATTATTTGAGAAGTACCAGTAGATTGAAACTGGTTACCATGGTTTCAACATTAAAAGAGTGGGAAAGCAGACACAGACAACCACAAAGCCATTAGTGAAACTTAGGCACAGACAATGCAGAAACAGCTGCTGGCCAGCAGGGGAGGATAAAAATCAGGAGGCAACAGAAGAAAACTGCTGGCAACAAGTCTGGAAGGAAGATGTTCAGAGAGCTGTGTTGTTGGGAGGCGTGGGAGCCTTGGTCAAGAAAGGCCTGAGATTTACATGGCATTCTAAGTATGTCACAGACCCCTATTTTTTGATTTCTCCCAGGAAGAAGAGGGAGATGAGAATGGTCCCTTAAACTCAGCTACTAGGTAGCTGACATCCTTCTCAAATACATCTAATGTGGTAGACAACAGCTTTGATTCATTACATGTATAAGCCTGAGTGCAGCTCAATTTAAAAGAATGTCATTGGTTGAATCACAAATCACTGGATGCTGACAGTCAATATTGGGGAAGAAGTGACTGAGGATCAGAGGGTCAGATATTATCTGACGGTGATGGTGGAATCATAGTCACAGAGTCATAGAGCACAGAAATGGGTCCTTCTACCCACTGTATCTATGCTGACCTTTTTGCCCATTGCCCATGTCAATGTACATTAATATGGCTTGCCCAGCTATGAAACAGCCATGTGATTAGCAAGTTACAAGTAACCATGAGAAAAATATCTTTGTTAAAGAAGTTGCCAGTGTGATAATTGGTTTAAGTTCCATTACCTCTGTTTCCACACAGGCAATCTTGCACATGGTATATAAAGTCCCATATCATAAGGTTTTGATTGACTATTAGTCATATTAGGCATTGGTTTAACATCTGTCAAGACAATTAAAAATGTCATTCAGCAGTCTAGTATTTTAGTAGACAAAGTAGCAAAGATAAAGAATGGAAGTTTGCATTGCTATGGCAATCTTTGTGAACAGAGCAACGCTACCAGTTCATGCAGTCATGCAAGTTTATACTAAGGAAGTCATTCCTCTGAGTGTAGAATTATGAAATGGCAGAGAGCAGCTGATACCCAGTAGGACCATATTTTAACAAAGGTACTGAAAAGGTGCTAGCATTGCTGCTTCCATAAAATCCTCCAAATTCTTGGAAGGATAAGCAAATCTGAACTGCTTTTGTAGCCACACTATTTATCTTGCTGGTCCAGTTGAGTGTCCGATCAGTGATGACCCTCTCCCTCCCACACCCCAGAAACTGATGGTGGGGAATTCAGCGATGGTAATGCCATAGACTGTTAACATAGAACATAGAACATTACAGCACAGAACAGGCCCTTCAGCCCACAATGTTGTGCTGACATTTTATTCTGCTCTAGGATCTATCTAACCCTTCACTCCCACATAGCCCCCTATTTTTCTATCATTCATGTGTCTATCTAAGAGTCTCTTAAGTGTCTCTAATGTATCTGCCCCCACAACCTCTGCAGGCAGTGCGTTCCACGCACCCACCACTCTCTGTGTAAAAAACTTACTCCTGATATCCCCGTTATACCTTCCTCCAATCACCTTAAAATTATGTCCCCTCGTGTTAGCCATTGTTGCACTGGGAAAAAGTCTCTGACTCTCCACTCAATCTCTGCCTCTTATCATTTTGTACACCTCTATCAAGTCACCTCTCATCCTCCTTTTCTCCAAAGAGAAAAGCCCTAGCTTGCTCAACCTATCCTCATAAGACATGTTCTCCAATCCAGGCAACATCCTGGTAAATCTCGTCTGCACCCTCTCTAAAGCTTCAACATCCTTCCTATAATGAGGAGACCAGAACTGAACACAATACTCCAAGTGTGGTCTGACCAGAGTTCTATAGAGCTGCAACATTACCTCGCGGCTCTTGAACTTAATACCCCGACTAATGAAGGCCAACACTCCATATGTCTTCTTAACAACCCTATCAACCTGCGCGGCAACCTTGAGGGATCTATGGACGTGGATCCCAAGATCCCTCTGTTCCTCCACACTGCTAAGAGTCCTGCCATTAACCTTGTATTCTGCCTTCAAATTCGATCGCCTAAAGTGTATCACATCACACTTATCCGGGTTGGACTCCATCTGCCATTTCTCAGCCCAGCTTTGCATTCTATCAATATCCTGTTGTAATCTACAGCAACCTTCGACACTATCCATTACACCACCAACCTTTGTATCATCAGAGGGGAGTGTGATGACTTACTCTACAGTTGACTGGATGAGTGCAGCTGCCACAACACTCAAGCTCAACACCTTCCAGGACAAAGCAGCCTACTTGATTGGTATGCCATTGTCTAGCTAAAACATTCACTCCTTTCACTAATGATGCACTTTGGTTATGAACATTTCTTGTTTAAGTCCCGGTTAGGTCCCTACCCTCGCCTCTTTTTCCAGTCCACTGATAACTACATTGATTAAGCTTGGGTCCTTAGGCTCTCTCTTGTTGGAAATAGTCGCCGCTGGCACTTTTGTGGCACGGATGTTACCGGCCACTTATCAGCCCATGCCTGAATGTCGTGTAGTTCATGGTACATTCAGGCATGGGCTGCTTCCTTTGCTGAGGAGCGATGAATGAAACTGAACGTTGTGCAATCATCAGTGAACGTTTCCATTTCTGACTTTATGATGGAAGGAAGGTCATTGATAAAGTAGCTGAAGATGATTAGGCCTAGGACAATGTCCTGCAGTGATGTCCTAAAACTGGGATGATTCACCTCTGACAATCACAGCCATCTTCCGTTGAGCTAATTATGATACCAACCACTGAGGTGGTGGTGGCCACTGACTTCCATTTTATCGGTGTCCCTTCATGCCACACATCGTCCATGCTGCCTTGATGTCAGGAGCAGTCACTCTCACTTCACTTCTGGAATTCAGTTCTTTGGTCCATGTTTGGACCAAGGCTGTGAAGAGGACTGGAGCTGAGTGGTCCCAATGAAATCCAATCTCGGCATCAGTGAGCAGGTTGGTAAGTGCTGCTCAATAGCATTGTCAATAGCGGCTTCCGTCACATTGCTGATGATTGAGCGCAGACTGATTGGGTGGTAATTAACCAGATGGACTTGTTCTGCTTTTTGTGAATGCAATGCGCCTGGGCAATTTTCCATATTGTCAGGTAAATGCCAGAGTTGTAATTGTACTCAAACTGTTTGGCTAGAGGCACAGTTGGTTCTGGAGTGCACGTCTTCAGTAGTACAGTTGGGATGTTGTCTGGTCCCAAAGCCTTTACTGCATCCAGTACTCTCAGCCTTTTCTTGGGTATCACATGTAGTGAACTGAATTGGGTGGAGATTGGTTTCTGTGATGATGGGAAACTGAGACAGATCACCTATTCAGGAATTGTGGCTGAACATTGTTGTGAGTTCTTCGGCCTTGTCTTCAGAGCTTCCTTGTTGGACCACCCCCCCTCCCCCTGCCCAGGATAATATTCTTGGAGTTAATTAACCTCCACATTTCATGATTAGATGTGGTAGGACTGCAGACCTTCAACGTGATATGTGATCCATTGGTTATGGGATCACTCATCTATTTAATGGATGCTCTTTATGCCTTTTAGCATACATATAACTCTGTGCTGCAGCTTCACTGGGAAGTCGTCTCATCCTTAGGTACACCTGGTGCTGCTCCTAGTGTGTACGTCAGCACCTGGTTGATCCAGTGTCATGACAATAATGGTGGAGTGAGGGATACGTTGGGTCATTCGATTACAGATTGTGGTGAAGTACTTTTCAGTTGCTGCTGTTAGTCCACAATGCCTTGAAGGTGCCCCCAGGTTTGAACTGCCAGATCTATTCTGAGTCTATTCCACTCAGCATGATTACAGTACCATGCAACATGATGGGGTGTGATGATGGACCTTAGTATCCACAAGAGTATTGACTGAGTTAAATTTCGCAGCTCCCACAGTGGAATTTGAACTCTAAATTGTTAGCCCAGGTTTCTGGATTACTCATCTGGTACCTTAACCGCTGCACCACCACTGTAACCATTATCGTCACCCGCTGTGGACATCAGGTGGTTCCTAAGGAGAGGAGGCTGAAGGGAGGAGAGTGATCAGGAAGTAGGGGCAGGGTGGTGGGGTATTTAAGAGAACGAGGAAGGAAAGTGAACAGCAGAGACAGGGTAAGCAATCAAAAGAGGGAGAAATGGATGGAGAGGTGGGGGGGGGGGGGAGGTAGGTGACTGGAAGTGAGATGGCAATGATCATTGGTTGGGAGGTGTACCTCTGACCTCCAATCTCCACACTGAGGATTACTGGTTAGGCTGCATGTGTAACATACATTGCTTCTGTAGTATTGGATGTGTATTCCTCTAAGGATTCTACCATGTAACCAGCTAAGCTCCATTAGTATTTAATGAGCCAGGACCAGTTTGGGAGTGTACACAGTGAAAAGAAATGCTGTTTCTCCGTGAAAGTTCTTTTGTTTAATAAAACACTATGTTAGTTTAACTTACAGTCTGGCCATTATCTGACAGAGTGATGCTGGTCCAGTTTGTAGCTCACTGCAGGAAATTATAATTCCTGGAGTAGAAATTGGGCCATGTTGTGCATCTTCCTCAGTGGAAAACAGTGTGCAGTTAGGGTTGGCGGCAAGCAGGGTAGTGAGGGGAACAACTGTATGTTCAACTTTATATTAGATGAAGTGATTTTTTTTAGGCAACATAGATACCTATGGAAGAGGGCTTTACTCTCCTTGGATACAGTAACGTGGGACCAAATGTGATGTTTTAGGAGACACAAGAGAGACTGCAGGTGCTGGGAAATGGAGCAAAAAACAAACTGGAGGAACTCAGCAGTGTCGAGCAGCATCTGTGGAGGCAAAGGGATGGTCAATGTTTCGGGTCAATGTGTGTTAGGACTTGTTTCCTGAAATTTTGTTTTGCTGCTGTAAATGCTGACTACTTTAGCCTTCATATTTGTGATTAATTCTACAGACACATAAGATGCAAAAATGGCTGCTCTCTTTGTTGCCACTCCTGAGTTAAAGTGTATCCTCAGAACACGCCAGTACAGTACTGGGAAAATACATGGTGTTATGAAAAAGAAGTTGTAACATTAACAATAACATCACAACAGTGCAGCTACTCTGGGTGAAGCTTAACATGTGGACATATTTTTTCAAACTTCCATGTGGATCTGTGGTAGCTCCAGGATACAACTGAGTGTCACTGCTTGTCGAAGTGATCTCCCCTCTCGTCTGTCTTTTTCTGACTGTGACCTAGACTGGCCAACAAGGCACATAAACTAAACTGAGCAGATTGGCATGAGTGAGCTATCTCTGCAGTTATGACGGACACTCCCAGTTCGCCCAATCGTCAAGATGAAGCCCGAGCCCCACTTTGCATGTGTGCCAGGCCTCCTGGTTTGAGCACGTATTACAGTTGCATCTCTGAAAGTGGCCCATACCCTGTTCCTGCACCGTAGCAGCCATCCGAGCCATTTTCCCTTCATCTGGAGACTGAAAATGTTCTGCGAGCAGACTATAAAATTCATTTGGCGAATGCCCCATCACTGGAACTTTCAAACAAGCACCAAGACCTTGTGTAACTAGTTGCGAAAAGGGCCTTTCCCATAAGATCCTTCATGCACAACCAAAGTTTTGGTCCCACCTCCACTGGCCCCAAGGCTACAGTAGGGATGTGACTGCTATACCGAGAAGATCTGGAAAGGAATGCTGTGGTCTTTTGCTGAGGTTCATCAAATGGAGCTGCATTACAAAGGACACTGTGATCTGTAGCCTGTTCCCAAGAACACACAAGCACACTGACAAACATCAGCTGCTTCTGGAAAAACACCACTATCCCTTTGTCTCCACAGATGCTGCTCGACCAGCTGAATTCCTCAGCGGTTTGTTTTTTGCTCCATTTCCCAGAAGCAGTTGATGTTTGTCAGTGTGCTTGTGCGTTTATCAACTATGTGAAAGGTATACATTTCCCTACCCAAATTTACTGGTCTTCTACTGCAAGGGATTGTCTACCATGTGCTGAGAGATGAACTGAAGCTCGGTTCAGCCACTGCAAAGGCTCTGACGGGAACTGCAATTTAAGGCCCCCCTCCCATTGCACAGGGAGGGGCTAGAACCTAGTAAATTCTGCTGGACTTACTACTCATGTGGAACAAAAATTGACGTCATGCAGATATAACGTAAATCGTGTAAGCAAATGGAATATTATGTTGTACTGTGACTGGTAGCAAATGAGTATACTGTTTGCACATTTTAGGAGAAGAAACTCCATCTGCCCTGGCCCTGTAGCCTTTAATACAGTTGCTTAATAAAAACCTATCAAACACCTTTTCACATTTTTAAAGTTTTCCTTCATCTTGTTCTCTCCTCAGAAGAAATAGTTTCTCTCTCTGTAGCATCAAATCTCTTAATCATCTGAAACTCAATTAGATTTATCCTTAATCTTCTATATTCAAATGATTACAAGGCTAGTCCATGCCAATTGTTTTCAAAATTTAAGCCTTTTGTCCCAATGTTGTTATGGTAAATCTGTATTCCAGACCTTGCAAAGTCAGTGCATCATTCTTGTGAATGATTGCACTTCTGATCTCCCTGTAGCTCTGTTCCCCTGCAATATCTTATTGTTTCTCCATTCCAGATTTCTTGAGATAATCAATACTCCATTGATCTTTTTAAGTTATTTTTATAAAGTGACGTTAATATTAGAGCTAAGAAACTAATATAGGATGTCACACTAGAGCTGCTGTCTCACAGTTCCAGTGATACAGGTCCAATTCTGACTTCCGATGTGGAATTTGCACCTTCTCCCTGTGACTGTATGAGTTTCCCCTGGATGTTCCGGTTTACTCCCACATTCCAAAGGCAATAATTGTAGGATAGCTGGCCACTGTTATATTGTCCCCAATGTGCGGGGTGTGTGATAGTATCTTAGGAGAAAATAAATTACAGGAAAATTAGTGGGGAAATAGGACCTGATGCAGGGTTTCGACAGGAGATGTTGACAATTCCTTTCCTTCCACAGATGCTGCTTAACCCGCTGAGTTCTTCCAGCAGGTCGATTGTTGCTCCAGATTCCAGCATCTGCAGTCTCTTGTGTCTCCAATGGGGAAATAGAATTGCTCTGTGAGCCTGCATAGACTTGGTAAACTGATATGGCATCCTTCTATGTTGTAAGGAAATAAGGACTATAAATACTAAAATATCTTAGAAGAATGTAACTTTAAAGAGTTGTTCAATGCAGTCCATTGACCAGCCACAGGCACTAAATGCTACAGAGGCATAATGTCATTAGTAAAGGCCGGACAAATAATATAGGTGGAAGTACTTCATGTGCATGTTTGCTTAAACATCCACAGGCATTCTGTGCAAACATCTGTGCAAAAATTTGGAATTCTGCCATGAATTTATCAGGCACATCATGTCTTATGCAGCTTCTGGATTTTTTTTGACCAGCAGTTGCAAGCAGTACCTCAGTGTGATTGCTGCAAATATTGAGCTGTACAAGACACATCATATCCCTCCCCCACACCCCATCCTGCCCTCCGACTAGAACATAGTTGGATGTCACCTGCCCTTTGCTACGATGTGTCCTGGTGGAGTCGCTTGTTATTGGTTGGGCTTCCCCTCTGCTGAAGACCACAGCAGCAGATCTATTTCAGTCGTCGATACTCGTGTTTCTATGGTGCTGAATTACAGCATTTAAACTAGTGTAAGCTAACAGTTAACAGATAACCAACTGCCAGAAAACAGGGAAGTAAAACATAGTGGTCAAAAACCCTTACACATTTTGCATATTTGTAGGTACCTTAACCTATTTATGCATTTGTCAGTTTAAACTTGATGAAATTAATTAGCCATTGATAGCTCGTGTCTATAAACTTTTTAAATATGGATTAATGCACATGATCTTTTATTTGAAACCATTAAGAAAACTATCAGCTTTAAAGTTAAAATGTATTTTTAAGTGAATTAGAATACAACTTGAGTGATTAATTAATAGTTAAAGCACTGGAGAACATTGAAACAGTTGGGGCCTCAAGATTTGTAAACTAGTACCTCATCAGCAACAAGTTTCATGTTTATCAAAGGTGCACCTGAGGTATTGTAAAACAATGGCAAAATCCTATAAAGCAAACTTAAAGCGAACGATAAAGATTTTAAATATATTTTAAACCTGGAGTTCACCCTCCTGTTTATTCTGGATGGAAAGTAGGGCATCATCTGCTTTTCATCATTCTAACATTTTTGGTGTGACAACTTAATGATAGGCAGGTAATTTCACAATCTGTCATCATGCAGAATTTCTTCAGCAATTGTAGAACTAAAAAAAAGTCACCATCATTTTCAGAATGATGTATGTACACAATTTTTAAAAATGTCTGTACCTTCAAAAGCAGGTTTCCAATAAGTTAGGGGTAGAATAGGACATAGAACATAGAACAGTACAGGAACTGGCCCTTCGGCCCACAATATCTGTACCGACCATGATGCCAATCCAAACTAATCCCATTTGCCTGCACATAGTCTATGTCTATAAACACTGCTACGATTATTCTCACCTCATCTAACATCACAAATTACAAACCACTGGTCCTTCCTAAAGCTAAATTTTCAGTCATTGTACCAAAAGTGCAAGCATACCATTACAAAATCCAGGAAATCAAACTGTTGTAATGATTTGAATTAAAGCTCATGTCTATAGAGTAACTTTTCTATCATGACAGGTACACCTCAGAAACAACATGCAAGACAATTATTCACGCAGCTTTCTTGTAAGAGATTATGCATAATCTAAGACAGAATGCTGCCATTATAGAATATAGAACATAGTACAGCACAGGAAAAGGCCCTTTGGCCCATGGTGCCGACCATGAAACCAATTTAAACTAATCCCATCTGTCTGCACATGATCTATATCTCTCCATCCCCTGGCTGTTCATATATCTGTCTAAATGCCTCTTAAATGTTGTTATTGTATCTGCTTCCACTACCTCTCCTGGCAGTGCATTCCGGGCACCTACCACTCTCTGTGTAAAAAATTTGCCTCGCAAATCTCCTTTAAACTTTCCACCTCTCACCTCAAAGCTATGCCGTCTAGTATTTGACATTTCCACCCTGGGAAAAAGACTCTATCTGCCCTATCTATGCCTCTTATATACTTCTATCGGGTCATCTCTCAGCCTCCAGCCCTTCTGAGAAAACAATCCAAGTTTGTCCAACCTCTCCTTATAACTAATACTTTTTGATCCAGGCAACTCCACTAGTTTAGGCCAACTCCACACACAGTCTTCATGTGAGAGAAAATGCAATGCATATCACAGTGTTGGAAGGACTTGGTTGTGGAGAATGGTGATACTAGAAGAGACAGATTTCTTCCTAAGTTATTCTTATTTTCCTCCTATATTGCCTGATAAACAACACATGACAAACTCGAGCTGTTTTCACCAATTACTTATTTGCTCCTCTCTTAAACAAAACTGTATTTGTACATATATATATATATATATATATATATATATATATATATATATATATATATATATAAAAATATATATATATATATATATATAGATATATATATATAGATATATATATAGATAGATAGATAGATAGATAGATAGATAGATAGATAGATAGATAGATAGATAGATAGATAGATAGATAGATAGATAGATAGATAGATAGATAGATACACACACAGTATATCTTATATATTCCATTACAGATCAGAAGATGTGAAGGTACTAATGTCACATATTTTCCTACATCAGTGACAGTGACTTCACTTCAAAAGTGTTTTATTGTTGGAGTGTCCTGAGGTCATAAGCAGTAATTTAGAAATATAAGCCTTTTTAATTTCATGTTGGATACTTAAGTGCCAGTTTCATCCTTTGGAAAACAATTGCAATGACATTGGATTTCTGGATCATCAACTATTTTCTGTTCTGTTCAATGGAAACAACTGTACATTCTTCTGTGCTTTATCTAAGTCATTATGTTTGAACGTAAACCTTGATAATGAATTGCAGGGAACTGTCAATCAGTGACAACATCATGATCATGCCTGACTATGTCAGTCAAAAGCAAAAACAGCAGGCGCTCAAAATCTGAATAAAAACAGAACATGTCAAAAATACTCAGTAGGTCGGGCAGTATCTGTGGAAGGAGAAACAAAGTTAACAGTCATCAGAAGGCTTTCTTACCTGAGGTATTAACTCCGTCTATCTCTCTCCACAGAGGCTACCTGACTTGCTGAGTATTTCCAGCACTTTCTGTCTTTACTTCTGACTCTGTCATCATTCAGTGTTCATCACAGGAACTTCCAGCAAAGGAAGATAGAAAAGAAAGTCAACATTCATATAAGACATCTCAGAGTCTCAGGGCATCCCGAACTAATTAACTATATTTAAAGTGCATTCATTGTTTTAGTGGAGGAAGTTGATAGATCAGACAGTCTGAGTTTTTAGTGATGTTGGTCAAAAGATTAATATTCGAATTATGATCCCTAATGTTCATGGAATGTTTGCATCCACATGTGAGGGCGACTGACCTTCCATCAAATGAAATTCAAACTCAGATTAGTTTATTGTCATATACAACAGGGTACAATGAAATTCCTTGCTCACATGAAGCTCACAGAGTAAACAATATACGGTAATAATAAATACAACAATAAATACAGCACTGAGCGCAAAAGCAATGGAATGGTGCAAAATATAGTAAAGCAAACTGAGGTAGAGCAAAGAGAAATGCTAAAGTGACAATTATGGAAGAGGTAGAATTAATGGTTCGAGAACGTGGCAGCACCACTGGGAAGGGGATGTGAAAGAGGAGGCGAATGGTTCAGAAGAGCTTCCTTTCCAGCTAGGCAGGGAGAAGCATAACTAATCTCCTTACTTTAATTGGGACTATGGCTAATTCTGGAATCCCTACCAACATTCTGCTGTCTATAAATATTGAAGATTGCGGATTGAATTGAGACCCTGCTGAACCTGATGTGAACCCATAACCTGATTCAGCTGAATCATCTCACTACTGAAGCAATTATTTTTCCAGCATTGTCTGAAAAATGCTATCAGGTGTGAAAAGGATCCATTATCTGATTTAAAGCTTTATTAAACAGTAAACAATTAATTGAAAACTATCCACCATGGAAAATAAACACAATTTCACCCTTGTAGGTCTTTATTCTTTATTATCTCATCTTGCAAACCGCAACAATAGGTCAATCAGGACTTCATATCAAAGTTCATTATTGCAACCTTAATTTCTGCTATAAGCATTTCACATTAGATAGTTTCTAATGGCTGTTATGAAATCTAGATGATGCTATACTTAGATGAGACCCATAATAACCCATTTTTTTAAAAAATGTGGCTATACTTAATAGCTTGGCTCCACAAAGGAAGTGAATAAATGAGAAAGATCGCACTTTGATTGGCAGTCTGTGAAGTCAGTTGACATATGACCTCAATGTGACAAGCTATGGATGATACATAAGCCAGGGTCTGCTACTCTGCAAGTAAGGTTTGATGCAGTTGTGGATATTAGACAATATTGGCATCAAGTTTGGCTAGGAGTCTCATATATCTGTTATCAGTTCTACTCAGGGTCTCATGAAGAATGGGCACATAAGTGACAATGATAGCTACAGTTTTGTGCTGCCAGATTTGCCACTGAACCAAAAAGCTATTGGTACATGTCTTACTCCAGAAATTGACCACAGCATCCAGGCCTACAATTCAGTGCTGTAATATGGGAAATGTGTGCTGTCAAAGGAACTGTAATTTGAATGAGGTGTTAACTCAAAGCCTCAGCTGCCCTAAATGGAACAGGGAATTCTCCTACTGTATTGGAAAACATAAATCTTTCAAATAATGTCAATAAAATTGGTCATCTTAATCATTCATCTGTTTGCACTTGGTGACACTTTGCTCTGCATAGACTGTGTGCTGTCTTTTCCTATATTACAGTTATGTGGAGAGACTAGAGAAGTTGACATTGTTCTTAGAGTTGGGGAAGTTAAGGGAAGATATAATAGAGGTGCTCAAAACTACAAAGAGTTTTAATTCATTAAATAAACTGTTTCTCACTGCCAGAAGGGTTAGACCCAGATTTACAATAATTGGCATATGAAACAGAAGGGCAGAAGGGGTAATATGTATTCAACGGCATGATTTGATGATGTTCTGGAATGCATTGCCTGAAAGGATGATGGAAGCAGGATTATTGGAAAGGAAAAGTGTGCAAAGACAATGTGTCAAGAACAATGAAGTGGGATCAATTAGAAAGCCCTTTCGAGGAGCTGGCACAGCCACAATGGGTCAAATGGCCATCATTGGCACAGTGCATTTTTATGATCTCCATAGTATAAATATTCAAATGTAATTTATTGGCTTGAAAACACTTTGGGCTATCATGAGGGTTGGAACAGTGGTGCAACTAGTAGAGCTGCAGCCTCACGGTTCCATTGACCCAGATTCAACACTAACCTCCAGTGCTGTCTGTGTGGAATTTGCACTTTCTCCCTGCGATTGTGTGAGTTTCCTTCAGGTGATCTGGTTTCCTCCCACTTCTCAAAGACATGCAAGTTGGAAGGTTAATTGGCCTCTGTAAGTCTCGCCTAGTGTGCAAGTAAATGGTGGAATGTGGGAAGAGTTGATGGAAATGTAGGAGAATAAAATAGGATTAGTGTAGGACTGGTGTAAATGGGTGCTTGATGCTCAGTGTGGAAATGAAAGGCCAGAGGCCTATTTCCATGTTGTATGACTTTATAACTCTGTGACTCTGCGTCATGAACAGTGCTGGGGAAAAAAAAGTGGAGATCCCTTCCTCGGGTGAGATACAAACTCCCACGCACTACTCATGGACTCATGCCTGAAAAACAAGGAGGAGGTGGGAATGCATAATACTTAGAGAGCCTAAAATACATGACCTATCTGAAATCCACAATATCAAGTTTCAGCATTAAATTTACAAACATTTGTTTTCATAACTATGAAACTGAAACACAAATTACTGCAAATGCCAGAAATTTGAAACAAAAGTAGGAAATTCTGTAAGTATTCAGCAAGCTGGTCAACATCGGTGGAGAGTGCAAAGTAGAGAACAAAACTTCTGGCCACAACCAATGATCTAACCCATTATTGGTATTAGATTTGCACATCCAATAAATGACTCCACCAGCTATCCAAGAGCAGGTGCCTTTTCACCTACTCGGACAAACAGTTTAAAATGGAAGACAGCTGAGAGGAATTGGAGTGTCAGCGGCTAAGCTTCTTGGCTGATTTCAACTCTGCATTTGGCTGGCAAACATGAAAAATACCTGCTCTAAATCTTCGCGGATTCTTCTCCTCCATGACATGCCAAGTTTCACTTTTATACCTTGATTTATGTCATTTCTAGCAGGGTCAGCATTTGTTGCTCATCCCTAGCTATTATTGGGAAGGTCATGGTGAGTGTCTCCCTTGAACCACTCTTGTTGTGAAGTGCCATTGGCGGGGAGTTCCAGTGTTCAGACTCAATGATAGTGAAGTAATGACAATATGTGTGACTGGGAGGGGAACTTGCAAGTGGTGGTATTTCCATGCACCTGTTGTCCTTGTTCATTTGTATCAAAGGTTATGGATTTGGGAGGTGCTGTTGAAGAAGTCTTGGCAAGATACTGTTCATTTTGTAGGTGGTATACACTGCAGTCACTGTGTACCCTGTATGAAGGGAGTAAACATTTAGGGTGCAGTATTAGGTGCCAATCAAACAGACCTGTCCTGGACAGCATCATGGTTCTTTAGAGACAGAGCTGCATTGATCCAGGCAAATGGAGAACAGTCCATCGCACACTTGTGTCTTGTAAATGGTGGAAAACGTGTTAGGTGATTTATTCACCACAGAATTCACAGATCTTGTAGCTACATAATGTACTTAGATTTCTGGTTAACAGTGACCCCTAGGATGTTGATGGTGGGTGTCTCAGCAATGGTGATATCAGATTCTTTGCTGCCCTGTATTACTGTAGTAACTCAAATACAGACTCCAAAGGTGAGACTGAACACAAGTTTATTTACTATTTGAACATAAATACAATTTATGACAGGCACATTGCTAAATCATGCACTTGACAGATGACAGGCAGCAGTATCTTCTAGTCTTCAACTCTTGAGTTGTCAACCTTTTAACTGAAGAGAGTGTTAGACCACAGTCGGCAGAATGTCTCAACCACCAGAACAGTTCTTCACTGCCTTGTCCTGACAGAAACAAATTGCTCACTTTAAATAAAGCCTACATTGTTTTTTGAGGCAGAGACACTAATGACAGAGCCTTCATTTGCTTCACACACCGGCCTAGAAGATCCTTGATGATGAATTTGGCCGAATGACTATTTGCTGTTCAGACTTCTGCTGTTTTCAGACACAACTCTTCTGTCAAAGATTGATGCTCTCCTTTCACACCTTGTTTTTAGTCCATGGTTTCTTTAGTTGTTGCTTTTATTCTGCACTCAAAGTTTGACAGGCACACAAGGTTTTTGCAATGATGCTAATATGCAACATATTCTAATGGGAAATTAAAATTTTAAAAATTGGAAAAGTACTTTCATCTCTCTCTTTCCCAGGTGTGAAGAAAGGCTGCAGACCTAAAAATTTGACTCTTTCTCTTTCCACTGGTGCTGCCTGACCTGCTGAGTTTTTAGAACATTTTCTGAATTTGTTTTATATTCTGACAGTAACTTGAATTTCAAAAGTAAGTGATTAGACTTTCTATTAGGAAATGCTGTTGCTTGGCACTTGTGTAGCACAAATGATACTTGCCATTCAGACATCCACATTTTATTGCTTTCCTTCCCATTTGAAGTAATTTCTTTCTCCTCCCTTTTTTAATTGGAAAGTGATTTCTGTGCTATATAGTGCCAGGTAGACCCATTTCATTCAAACTGGGGCTCAGTAATTTTAGTGCATGGCCATTAAATTGTGTATGAATGAGACTTGCGCGTCTGCAGTTTCTTCAAAGCCATGAACATGCTTCAGCACTCCGGAGTATCCAAGTCCACTGTAGGATATGTAACAGATGTGAAAGGGTGAGGTAGTATGTAAAGGCCAGCAGTGATAAACATGTGTTACTGGGCTACCTGTATCAGCATAGTTGTGGCCAGGCACCAAAATGGTTCCAGTTCTGCATAGTTTAAGCTTGGCACAAGTATCAGTTTTATTCAGAGGCAACCCTGCTCCAGAATGGTTTGAATACGTCCAATGGTAAGACTATGTCTTTTTGTTAAAGATTGTCCTTAACAATCTCTCTTTGTGTTCTTTATAGGTAACCTTAAGCAGTGGAAAAGTTATAAGAGTTTTTCCAAAAACTCCTTGAAAAAGTGTACCATCCCCACACTTGAGAATTCCTGGTCCATAACTGTTCCAAGTGAAGAAGGAACATTTGGGATGTTATTGGGAACATAGAATCCATTCATCTTGATGGACTAAATAAATGTACTCTAAGTTTATTCAGGACTTCAGGGTGCTCTGAAGCCCAAGCCCTGAATAAATGGCAGACGGAGCGCACCACCTGATAAACTATTCACCCAACTGTGACTTCAGGCCCCTCCTCCTCCGTCTGTGGCAGAGTTTGTATCCACAGTGGTCTCATCTGTCACCTCAGAACCCACAAAACTGGAAGACTGTCATCCCTTACCCCAAGAGACAGTCTAAGAGAAGAGACAAGAGTTATGCCCTGTGTGGTCTGTCAGTTTCTGCTGTAACTTGTGGTGTTCTTTTATCAGTTCAGCAGCAACCAGATGGACTTCCACACTAATGGGGCAATGCTGAGAATTTTCAATTGGGTCCACGATGATCTTGCAGCTTAATGTGGTGATGGTTCTGGTGAAGTATGGACAGTCGTCTCCTCTCCAGCACCCACTATTTAAAGACATTGGGAGCTTGGGGTCAAGCCTTGGTTTACCTCTATCCAAGTTTTTAACAATTCTCCATCTTCATTAGTAGTGTTGCAGCCCTAGTTTTACTGTGGCTGTTAAAGTTACCATTGACAATACGCACTATATTTAGATGTGATGTTGTTCTTAAAAATTCAAATTTGTTATTGGGTGATTGATGTGATTGACCCCTCAGTTTATGAGGAGCACCAGAGACAGAGGCCACTGAGGTCGAGAAGAGTGCAGGAGAAACAGGCTACTGAGTTTAAAGGAAGAATGGGGGCAGAGGCTCCTGAATTCAAGATCAACATGGGAAATAAAATAATGATGCTCTCTCTTCCACTGCCATTGGCTGGAAAATTGTAACCCACTACCCCGCCTGTAGGTCATGGGGAGACTGCAAACTATTGATTCAGGCAGCACTGACGATTCCTGTGTGTTTTTTGGGGAGAGGTCTGGGGATTCTGTGCTTGTCATGGGCTGCAGGCAGCACAGCTGCTGGGGCTAAGGAAGAGCAATCGGAGGATGGCCTCGAAGAGGGTAAAAGACCATGACCGGTGAACAGATAAGACATCTTTATTAGTCACATGTACATTGAAACACACAGTGAAATACATCTTTTGCGTAGTGATTTGGGGGGCAGCCCTCAAGTGTCGCCACACTTCCGGTGCCAATATAGCATGCCCATAACTTCCTAACCCGTACGTCTTTGGAATGTGGGAGGAAACCGGAGCACCTGGAGGAAACCCACACAGATACAGGGAGAACGTACAAACTCCTTACAGACAGTGGCCGGATTTGAACCCGGGTCGCTGGCGCTGTAAAGCATTACGCTAACCACTATGCTACCGTGCCTGCCAGCTTCACTCTCAGAGGGAGGGAATTGTTGACAGCTGGGAGTCAGGAGGGGTGGGGGGAGCTGGGGAATTGAGAGGTAACGGAATATGGAAGGGACTAAGATGGAAGGAGATGAAGGGAAGGAGAGGGAATGGAGAGGGAGGGAAACTGAGGGAAGGGGGGAAGACTGAGGTAGGGCAACTGAAGGAGGGAGGGGATCAGGTGGAGAGTGTGATGGAAGGGAGATGTGGAAAAGGGTATGGGCAAGACTGTGTGTTTGTGTCCATGTGCGTTTGTTTGCTGAGTGTATGTGACTTTGTCAGTAGAGCCCCGTCTCCATTTATATTAGACCTCCTTGCCATTGGATCAAGATTACTCTGCAAGACGATATGGTTACCCTTGATCCCAAGCAAACTACCTAAGAAGAAGAGACACATGGTATCCCATTATTGCCGATGCTACCTCCACAGGTAGGTCTGATTTTACTGCTATACAGTTCATGAAGTTTTTGTTTTCATTGACCAGCTTCAGCCCAGATTTTGTGACCTATTGCTGTTTGACTATTTATGAGTCTATTGTAGGCAAGTTGTTTGACTGAGGAGAAGCCCTTGGCATTGAAAGAAATGTGGTCAATGCCAGCCCTGAGATGGGCCCACTTTCGGGGTGACTTTGGTGTCAGTTTTGCCGCTAAGGCATGTTCAGTTGTTGTAAGCTTACTTGGAGAATTGTGATAAGAGTCATAAATTCATACAGGATGGAAACAGCTCCTTCAGCCCACCATGTCCATTCCATACATTAAGTACCCATCTATACTAATTGCATTTATTAGCATTTGGTCCGTAGCCTTCTAAGCTATGGCAACTCAAGTACTTGTCTAGATACAACTGTTGTGAGAGTCTCTCCCTCTATCATCCCCTAAGGCATGTTCAGTAGGATCAATCGGTCAAAAAGACCCCCAATGCAATGTGGACACTCCTGCTGTAACTCCCACTCAAGAAGGGTGCAGCCTATGCAAAGGACCTACAGGCAAGTCTCGAGTATAATGCCATCTCCACCAAGATCATTTGCTTTCAGTGTGTGAGAGGATGTAGCCTATGTGGTATGATCATAGAAAATAACAGATTGCCCAAAGTGTGTAATGTATTAGGAACGTAGTTTCATTAAAAACTTGCCTGTGTTTGTATGAATGTATTTTTCTATCAAAATACTTTGTATGAAATAAAGTATTTTTATACCAAAAACAAGCATCTTTGGGCACTGCTATGTTCCAGATTGTTGAACAGCGTGTGCGAATAATCTGCAGTTTAGTGAAGGGCAGCAGGCCCAGTGGCAGGAGACAGAATTGAAGTGATGGAATTGGTAGGGAGCAATTTTAAAACATAGTGCAAGGGGAGTACAATATAGTCAAAAACATTGTACCAGGGTGTGATACTAGGGGAAGGGCAAGAAGATGAGGACACTTCCCCAGTCTCCTTTTTTAGATTGTGTGTATATATAACTGTTACCCCGATTCACCAGCTTGAGTAAATGGGTTGGTGATGATTCTTGTTTTGCTTTATTGCACAGTATTCCGAGAGGAGGGGGTGGGGTGGCTGCAGCTGTCAATCAAAGAAGGAGCTGGGGATGATGTCAGAGGAAAGAAAGAGGCTGCGGCTGTCAATCAAAGGAGCAGCAGCAGGGGGATGATGTCAGCGGCTGATTTCTGTTTCGGCAGCAGCGCCACCGAGAACTCGCAGAATCGCGGGGCAGAGTTAGAAGCCAAGCTTGCACACGGAGAGCAGCCTTAGTGGCTGAGGTGTTCTCCAAGCAACCGGCAGCTGCACTCAGTGCAATGGACAGTGACGACGACAATGTGGAGGAGACGGTGGAAGGTGAGCGTCCGTGCATTGTTGCTTGCAGTGCCAATGTGGCCACTCTGTGTGGGGTGTGGAGGGGGGGAAGGCAGCGGCCCAGCGACCGAGTATGCTGAAACAACCCGGGCAAAAGGGAGGGGCAGTGCGGTGCAGAGCCGCAAAATTGCGCGTTTAAAACAAAAAAAAGGAATAAAATGTTTTATTTTGTGCATTGTTTTTTGAAAAAATTGCAAATTGTTTTAGCCTGACGAAAATAAGAAATCACATGCACGCGCAGTTAATTATTTTTACTTTTCAATCTAATTTTGAAAAGTTTGTTTAATCGTTTAATCTCCGAGTTTATTTACATTGATGAAAGGTACGACGATGGATTCTGTAACTACTGTAACTTGGTGCCCATCATAACAACACTCGAAAAATGTGCTTTTAAAAATAGCTAAAAGAACATTTAAAAAAATCTGGATCAGAAACTATCCTGAATTTGCGAGAAACAATATATATTTTATTTTTGAAGTGTAATTGTCTTAATTAAGAAAAAATAGGACTATTTTAATAGTTATGTAACCTGGATTATTGTGATGCAGCCAATATTCGGTGCAACATGAAAGCCCTCGTGTTATGGTAGGGAATGTGTTACAATTTGTTGCTCATTCACTGTCGAGCTAAGCGAGAGCAGGGAAACTTTCTATTACATTTACAATGATGTAATCTTTCGATCGTAATGTTTTATTAGATGACCTTTTGAGAGAAGGGAGGTGATTGTCAATATTACCCATTTGACATTCCATTGCTTGCATTGATGTACAGAGGAATTGATTATATGAAGATACAAGCGTTTCCCAATTGAGATGTTACTGTGGGACTCGCAACAAAGGGAAAATAAATTCTCCACCGCCGTAACATTGAAAGCTCAGCTGTTGTTTTCACTCGTGATAAACAATCCAATCAGAAAAATCTCCTCCCTCCTCCTCCAACCCGGGCTGTCACGGATGAGAAATCAGTCGTTGTTCTTGAGCAAATGCCTTCTTTCTGATAAAGTGAATATGCTTCTTGATGTTTAGTCAGTAACAATTATTTGGTCAAATAATGAATGCAATGATGGATTTAAAACGATGAATACTACTTTTGCAGAGGTTCAGTAAGTTTAAAATGTTCCTATTGTAGGTCCCCTGGATGAAGATAACCAGCCACATGGGTTCTGTAAAGTTACCTATTCCTCTAGTGACAGATTTGAAGGGCATTTTATACATGGTGAGAAGAATGGTCCCGGGAAGTTCTATTTTTTTGATGGCAGGTAAAACACTAGACCATCAATTTTAAACTTTTGTTTATTTATGTTTACTCCATTAGAGAGATTTTGTTTTTAACCTGAGTGAGGAAGTTCTTTGTCATCTTATTACTGGGAATGTTTACAATGGTGTGAACTGTATAAATGGGAAAAAGATGTTCCATGCTTTTTCAACCATTGCCATTAGATTTGGTGCCAACAGACTTGATGATTAATGGACTATCATTGCAGGTGGCTCACGGTTCAGTTGGATCTATGCTGGATATTTTATTCCAATTTAGTTTGGTTGTAGGTATTTGCTTATCATACCCCTCAATTCTTCCTTGGGAACAATGCCTAGATTAAAAATACTGAAAAATAATGTTATTTTTATATGTACATGTGTGTGTGTACATGTATATTGCAACACATGTTCGGCTCATCATGATGTCGATTCATGATAGTTGGATTATATATTCTTTTACTGTTGAGGATGATCTGTTTTCCCTGGTTCATTTTCATAGAGTTAATCTGTTAAAAAAAAATATGAATTTTTTCCACAGTTGCCTTGCTGACTTTGTTTTGTATTGTGAAGTCTCCATTGGGGATACAAGTCTTTTTATGGGCCCACAGCCAGTATAATGAAGCAAAATTTTATACTTGTTTTCTTGTAAACATAATATCCCTTCATAACTTAAAAGGAAGGCATGATTAAACTCTGATGTTTAGGGGAAGGTAAGTCTTTAAAATTTTGAAAAAAAAAATAAGTTACCAAAGCAATATTTAAGTTATATTGAATAAATTTGGGTCAAAGATACAGAAACTGAGTAAATGGTAATATAATCAAATCATATATTTTAATATCCACCTCTTAGACTCCCTGTTTTCACTACACTTTTTGTCAACTTTTTCTGTATATGAATTCCATGTCACCATTTAGAGTAGGTTTCTGATGTAAACCAATCACTCAGTTATCTGGTCTCTGCATTGCCACAAATTATTCCCACTACTTTGTCAAGTTTTTCCATCTGAAATATTTCACTATAAATTGATATTTTAAATCCCAAGTTGAGGAATTAAACAGGAATTCTTAAAATATTCATAGAAATACAGATGTCATAATAACATTATCACACTTATCCCTTGAAATTTTAATATATTGATTTAAAATTCCTAGCATTTCTGAAATGTTTGGGCTTGGACCTTTGCTGAGAGCTGTACTTGCAAATGGAATTTGGCTGTGCAGTCCAAGCATGTGTAGTTGTATTTAATTTCAAAGTGCATCAGTGCATTCAACCAATTGCACTGATGGGGTCTTTTTCTTTTGCTTCCAGCACTTTTTAAGTAATTCTGGGGAAAGTGGACAGATTTCAAACCTTAAGGAAAAATTTATCTTGGTCCAGAATTTCTTAAGTTTGAGAAGTTGCCCATGCTTTCTGCTTGTTTAGCAAATAAACCTGTTCTGTCTTGATTGTAGCAGCAACAACTTGATTCCTGAAACCAGCTCTGAACTGATCAACAAAGCCCTGCACAGCGCAGGATGTTCAAGTTGTAAGTGGCACAACATCCCTGGCGGAACTTGGTGTCGAATTTGTCAAGTAGTTTGAAATTTTGTAAATATCTCTGATCACATTCATAAACTATTAAGAATTAAACATATTAACATTTTTAAGTTCCAAAAAATATTAAAACTCTTAAAAGCACTGGAAAACAATATAATTCACTACATCATTTAAATTACCTGAAGTTTCTGCTCTTTTGAAATAGAGTTGCTGAACTTGGCAGTCTGGGTGGGCAGCTTTGCAAGTTTAACAGTGGCAATGAGTTGCCAGGGACTTGGTGTTCATGTAGTCCTACACAAAATCGAAAGTAACCTTTTTGTGTAAAAATTTCAGAACATTTTGTTGACATTTATTTGAGAGAGAAATTA
The DNA here is from genome assembly GCF_009764475.1 of Pristis pectinata. Lineage (NCBI taxonomy): Eukaryota > Metazoa > Chordata > Chondrichthyes > Rhinopristiformes > Pristidae > Pristis > Pristis pectinata. The sequence goes on from NC_067406.1 coordinate 123,073,117, forward strand.
TAGCACTGTGGCATCATTTGTGTTCCAAAATCTTCCAAAGTTTTCAACTGAGTCATCATTCAAAAAATACCAGCTGATGAGGAGAGTCAACTACCTGACTTATTTATATTGATAATTTAATGATATTGTTGACACCCGTGAAAGAGATTCCAATTTTTAAACCAGATGAGATAAAAGGGAAGGATCATGCACATGGGATTGAGAGTTTTGCTGAGGATGGATAAAGTAAATGGATAGAGAGAGAGTTTCTTCATAATTGTGTTTCATTTGTATGAAAAAGCTATTGATTTTTGAGAGCAGATAATTCACCTTCGAGGGAAGCGGAAGAGAAGGAAACAAGCTGAGGAAAGGAAGTTCTACACTACTCCCCCGGTTTGTGGGGGAGTAGTGGCAGAAGTAATAATAATCAGATCAACAGGCATTAATTAAACCGACTCATTTGATAAGCAAAAAGGTGGTGCAATCAATAGAAAATAAAATCAAGTGGTGTGCAAATGGGCAATCATCCTATCGGTTTCCTACAGATCGGTCCAAGCCAAAATTATCTCAAGGTGTTCCATTTGGAACAGTTGAAACTGGGGGCTGAAGCTGTGTGATATCATGCTCCTGACTTGCCAAAGAAACGTGTATTGGTGAGCATGCCTGGTAACTGGGGTCACAGATCTTTAGTGCCATTACTCTCAAAGTCACCTTTATTCCAAATGGGATAATTTTAATTTTATCCATATGCTTCTATTAGTAATGGTTTACGAGCTGAGAGACAAATGAAGGGAGTAGCTGACCTTCTGAGCTACTAAGTCGACAATCATTAGTTTTTATCAATCTTGCTGATTGTCTGGATGGTGCTATTTAATTTAAAAAAAATGCTATTCTCAGGCCATATAAATAGTAGAAGTGAAAACTCAAAGAATTCTTTTGATATCTCAGTATTATTTAGTTTATAAATCATGGCAGATGTAATATGGACAGGGAATACTTGCCTTCAAACTAAAATAAAGTGGTGTTTCCTTTATGGTATGATTCAGCTGCTGAAATTCTGAATCAGAAATAGAATGTCTGAGGGAGGCTGAGATGAGAAAAAAGTTCATTGACTCTACAGGTAAAATGTTCGTGTTCATGTGCAGCAGATTAGAAAAGGCATAGAGTGATAAATTAAGGAAGTATAAAACATACAAAGATCTCTCATTTCTATCATGCCATTCATCAGCTTGGGACATTCCAAAGTGCTTCACAGCCAATGATTTCATTCTGAAGGGCAGTGACTTGTGGAAAACACTGCAAACTTCCACCCACAGCAGTTAATTGAAGACACAATTAGCTGTGCGTGGTGATGTTGTAGGATGAATATTCAATCTAGACAGCAACAGTGCCGTGGAAACTTTCCCACCCACCACAGAGGGCAGACAGGGCTTCAGTTTATCACTAGTTCTGAAAGTGGCACCTTCAACACTTGAGCATTCACTTGGAGTATTGGAATTTATGTTCAAGTCTCTGGAGTAGAATTTGAGTCAACTGAAATTGATGGGAATGCTTCCAACTGAGCAATGGCAGGGATTGTTTTTTAAAGTAGTTGGTGCACAAGATATTTAGAAGTGTACAGTACTGTTAATTGACTGCATTATTTTGTTTGCCACTTTGGAAACTTTTCTAAAATCCACATTGGGAGGTGTGCCAGGAGTATAAATGGAATGGAGAGTGTGTAACTCCAAATTACAAGCTAAGGGAACATGGGAATCTGGCAGAAGAATATTGAGTTGACATTCAAGAGTTCTGGCCACTCTGAGGGAGTGCTACTCCTTTGCACCAACCCACTCACCTGGATTGTAGGAACGTTGGCAATTGAAGGTATTGAATGTTTTGCACTAAGAGCAGATTTCAAGAAAGAGCTTCATATGAATTGGAATAGGATTGCTTGATTAGTGGCATAAAGCCCTTGAACGGCTGGGATCACATGTTCAGAGGTCTTAAAAGGATCTATGTAAGTATGAGATTGGATGCCTCACTTGGTTGAGCAGCAAGCCAGCCATCTAAACTGCCTGGGTGAGACTGGAGGAAGGCAGTCAAGCAGAAGTCAGAATGTTGTGACAAGGCAGAGTACATGCAAACTAGTGCTGATCTTTTGGATATCCAGAGAGCCATCTTAGCTTATAAGAAAGAAGACTGCCTGTTTTGAGGTCTTGGTAGTAGCCTGGAATCCTTGCCTTGGATGAAAAGGGGAGAAGAATAATTAAACAAAACTGTTGTTTCATATTTACAACTTTTTGTAGATAATCTCCAGTTGTAGCTACTTTTAGGTTCAGATCTGTCAAATGTGATATTTATACCCTGCTGGCACTATATAAATAAACAGTACTGTGCCATTTAGTGTTTGGAACAGTGAAACTAGGAGCTCTGCAGTGCTTGTTTGTTTCCAAGAGAATTACATAATCGTGAAGGTCAAATACTTAAACTGGTCTCTACTCAAACATTTTGAGATCAATCCAATAATTTTTATTTTCATTTTCATCTAATGTTGCTCTTCATTATCACTTTCAGGACAGTGTGTTTGTAAATTTTTCTTACTTTTATCCAGTCAGATTCTTGGGGCAAGATCTCTTGCAGAGTAACTGGTATTTGCTCCCCTGCAATAGTGAACAAAATAATTGTTGTTTATCCTCACTTCTGCGGATCCAATCATTAGTGCCTTTGCACAAATAACCATAACATTGTTCTGGTCTGCAAAGTAAATATGAAATCGACAGCAGCATTTCACACTTTAGAATTTGTACTATATTGGAAGAGGTCCACTTTGCCAAATATGCAGTGCAATACACCATACAAAGGGGTATAGTTAGGGTGACTGATGTACTATTGATATGGAGACATGAATTCAAATCCCACCGTAGTGCTGAGGAATTTAAATTCAAGAATTTAAACAATTCTGGTGGGGGAAGGGAGCAGTGGTGGGAAATGCTAGTATCAGTAATAGAACATAGAAAAACTACAGCACAATTCAGGCCCTTTGGCCCACAAAGCTGTGCCGAACATGTCCCTACCCTAGAAATTACTAGGCTTACCCATAGCCCTCTATTTTACTCAGCTCCATGTACCTATCTAAAAGTCTCTTGAAAGACCCTATCGTATCCGCCTCCACCACCATTTCCAGCAGCCCATTCCACGCACTCACCACTCTCTGAGTAAAAAAACTTACCCCTGACATCTCTATATCTACTCCCCAGCACCTTAAACCTGTGTCCTCTTGTGGCCACCAATTCAGCCCTGGGGAAAAGCCTCTGACTATCTACCCTATTAATACTTCTCATCATCTTATACACCTCTATCAGGTCCCCCCTCATCCTCCGTCTCTCCAAGGAGAAAAGGCCGAGTTCCCTCAACCTGCTTTCATAAGGCATGCTCCGCATTCCAGGCAGCATCCTTGTAAATCTCCTCTGCACCCTCTGGTGACCACAAAACTACTGTAGTGCTCTGTTTAAAAAGCACATCTGCTCACTGACAGTACTTGAGAAGGAAATCTGCCATCCTTACCCAGTGTGGACTGTTTGTGACATAGACCCATAACTGAAAAGAAATTGTCATCCCTTCCCCTGTTCATACCCAATTTACAGAAGTAAGTGGTGCAGTATATTAACTGCTTTATTTTGTTTGCTCCTGGTGCGTATTTTCTGAAATCCACTTTGGGTTTTTAAAAGCTGGAGATGTAGGCCTAGAAATTCTTAAAACAAAAGGTCCTGAGCAGTTTGAAAATTAGCTTATCCAAGACTGAACCGATATAGGTTCCTGGGTACAAGAGCATAGTGAAAAAATTGACTCGGAAGTTTCAGCAGCAATTTAATTTGCCCCAGCACTTTTGTAATATAAAACTTCCCCAAATTATGTAAACAGTAGTGCAGTGTGAAAAATATGATTCCTTGGAGATTTTATACCTTGTTGATCTGAAAATGACAGGTTTTATACTCATGGAACATCCAGGTTTTAGAACATAACAGCTCAGTATATATCAAGAGAGAGGATATGTTGGAGCTGTTAGAAAATATCAGGACAGATAAGTCCCTGGGGCCTGACGGAATATTCCCCAGGCTGCTTCGGGAGGCGAGGGAGGAGATTGCTGAACCGTTGGCTAGGATCTTTGAGTCCTCGTTGTCCATGGGGATGGTACCGGAGGATTGGAGGGCGGCGAATGTTGTCCCCTTATTCAAAAAAGGTAGTAGGGATAGTCCAGGGAATTACAGACCAGTGAGCCTTACGTCTGTGGTGGGTAAGCTGCTAGAAAGGATTCTAAGAGATAAGATCTACAATCATTTAGAGAATCATGGACTGATTAGGAACAGCCAGCATGGATTTGTGAAGGGAAGATCTTGCCTCACTCGCCTGATAGGGTTCTTTGAGGAGGTGACCAGGAAGATTGATGAGGGTAGTGCAGTAGATGTGGTCTACATGGATTTTAGTAAGGCGTTTGACAAGGTTCCACATGGTAGGCTTCTTCAGAAGGTCAGAGGCCAAGGGATCCAGGGAGGCTTGGCCATTTGGATTCAGAATTGGCTTGCCTGTAGAAAGCAGAGGGTTGTGGTGGAGGGAGTGCATTCAGATTGGAGGGCTGTGACTAGTGGTGTCCCATAGGGATCATTTCTGGGACCTCTACCTTTTGTGATATTAATGACTCAGATGAGGGGGTGGAAGGGTGGGTTAGCAAGTTTGCAGATGACACAAAGATTGGTGGTGGTGTGGATAGTGTGGAGGGCTGTCGAAGCTTACAGAGGGATATTGATAGGATGCAGAGCTGGGCTGAGAAGTGGCAGATGGAGTTCAATCTGGAGAAGTGTGAGGTGGTATACTTTGGAAGGACAAACTCCAAGGTAGAATACCAGGTAATTGGCAGGATTCTGGGCAGTGTAGAGGAGCAGAGGGATCTGGGGGTTCATATCCACAGACAACTGAAAGTTGCCACACAGGTGGATAGGGTAGTTAAGAAAGCTTATGGGATGTTAGCTTTTATAAGTCGTGGGATCGAGTTTAAGAGCCGTGAAGTAATGACGCAGCTTTACAAAACAATGGTTAGACCACACTTGGAGTACTGTGTCCAGTTCTGGTCGCCTCATTATAGGAAGGATGTGGAGGCGTTGGAAAGGGTGCAGAGGAGATTTACTAGGATGCTGCCTGGATTAGAATATGGATTATGAGGAGAGACTAAAGGAGCAAGGGCTTTACTCATTGGAGAGGAGGAGGATGAGAGGAGACATGATAGAGGTATACAAAATATTAAGAGGAATAGATAGAGTAGACAGACAGTGCCTCTTTCCCAGGGCACCAATGCTAAATACAAGAGGGCATGGCTTTAAGGTAATGGGTGGGAAGTTCAAGGGAGACGTCAGAGGGAGGTTTTTCACCCAGAGAGTGGTTGGTGCGTGGAACGTGCTGCCAGGGGTGGTGGTGGAGGCTGATACATTGGTCAAGTTCAAGAGATTGTTAGATAAGCATATGGAGGAATTTAAGATAGAGGGATATGTAGGAGGAAGGGGTTAGATAGATCTTAGAGCAGGATAAAATGTCAGCACAACATGGTGGGCTGAAGGGCCTGTATTGTTCTGTATTGTTCTATGGTATAGGCCCTTTGGCCCACCATGTTGTGCTGACATTTTATCCTGCTCTAAGATCTACCTAACCTTTCCCTCCCACATAGCCACCCATTTCTCTATCATTCATGTGGCTATCTAAGAGTCTCTTGAATGTCCCTAATGTATCTGCCTCCACAACCTCTGCTGGCATTGCGTTCCACGCACCCATCACTCTGTGTTTAAAAAAAACTTACCACTGACATCCCCCTTGTATCTTCCTCCAATCACCTTAAAATTATGCCCCCTCGTGTTAGCCATTGTCACCCTGGGGAAAAAATCTCTGACTGTCCACTTGATCTATGCCTCTTATCTTGTACACCTCTATCAAGTCATCTCTCATCCTCCTCTCCAAAGAGAAAAGCCCTAGCTCACTCAACCTGTCCTCGTAAGACATGCTGTCCAATCCAGGCAGCATCCTGGTAAATCTCCTCTGCACCCTCTCTAAAGCTTCCACATCCTTCCTATAATGAGGCGACCAGAACTGAACACAATACTCCAAGTGCGTTCTAACCAGGGTTCTATAGAGCTGCAACGTTAAATGACTCCCTTTATCCCTGGGACCATGCTAATGAAAGGGCCAACACTCAAAATGCATTCTTACTCTTTGTTGAGACCTGTAACATCCTGTGATCTTCAATGTAGTTACATGTGCTTGGCATGCTTGTGTTACTCTCCTTTTTATCCTGTCGATCATCTAGGCTGCTACTGCTGATCTCTGCCACATCTTTCAGTTTGCTCTTCATTTTTGCAATTCATAGACTGCATTTCTGACTGTAGCCTTGGAAGGTGTCAATAGTCCACACACCTGTGCGCACTGCTCTTCAGCAGTGCGTTCCTCAAAGCACTCTCTTCCATCGTTGCAACATCCATTCATTCAGCAGCAATATTCCCCATAGCTGGAAAAATGTTGCATGTATTGTGGCACATCCCTTTATGAGTGACCTACAGGTCATCTAAACTCCTTACTCAAGGTAGAGAACGCTTCATCTATTTTGCTTTCAGCATGCATGAGCTGAAACCAGGCTCTTCCAAGAAGCAAGCATTGTACGTAAGAGTCCAAATCCTAGCAGATGTGAGGACTTGAGAATAGAGAATGCCACGCTGAAACTAACATAGTATGGCATTGCACAGGGGAACCCAACAATGCAGTTCAGTGAATCTTGTAATCTTGGCCTTTATGCAACTTTCACAAACAGGTTTCAGTTGATCTGCCATATGGTTTTAATACCATTAAAAGATAGTAAAACAATTTCTGTCCTCTAACCCTCAGTCGCCTTTTTCCAGCTGGTGACCAAAATTGGTATCTACAGTGATCCAAATAATTTTTTTCCCCGAAGAACAATGGCTGACTGTAATGCTTCAGAAAGTGTTTACTGCACAAGAGATTGAATAAAAAATTTGTGGCTAGTATTGGGAAGTAATAAGGTGATATGAAATTTAGTACTTTTGGGTGACTAGGTTATAGAGTTTCTTTTGTATATCTTGCCAGTTTAATCAACAGGTGGATAAAATCCCAAAAGTAGAATTATATCTTGAACCAATCTCTTGGGCTCCTCAATGTACTCTTCATGTTAAATTATTTGCAATTTATATACTTAAAATAGGTGCAAAAGCAAAATAATATCTTTTGTATCAGAATCTTACCTATTTATTGGTTACCTGCTTTATGTGGACTGCTCACCCTCCTCGCTCTGGTTTCCCCCAGTGTTATTCATGGCACCCTTCTATCTCATCCACGTGCTGCCCATTGGTAATGTCATCTGAAAACACTGTTTCTCTTTCCACTTAGTTTTGTCTCACTGACACCTGATTTTTACCCTTCAACAGTCGGAATGCTTTCTGGATTCCAGTACTGATGGGGCAGAAGTTTCCTCCTCAAACACCAGGAAGACCAAAGCTTGGGTTGTCTTCACAAATTCTGGCCCTCTCTGAAACGGATGGACTATTTACAGGACTGATATCACTCAGATTTTTTGGATTTCATATACATGCTATCATTAAAAGCATGTATTTTTACCTCCATTAATGAGCTTGACTCTACCCTGTCTCAGTTTATTTATACTGAAACCTACATCCATTCCTCTGTTACTTCTCACACTTGACACTTCCAAGGCATTCCCTTGTTTAACCTTCTAGACACTAAGGTCATCCAAAATGCTGCTTGTATTTTAACTTGAAATAAGTCCTACCCACCTATCACCCCTGTGCTGCTGAGCTACACTGAATCCCAATTAAGTAACTCTTCATATTCTTTTAACTTTAAATTTACATCCTTATTTTCAAACCTCTCCATTTAGTCATCCCTCTGTTATTTCTTCTGGCATTAAAACCCTCATGTGAGCTCCTCTAACTTTTGTCTCTTAACCTTCCCCAAATTTAATTATTCCTTTATTGGGGCTCGTGCTATCAATTGCCAAGGTATTCAGCTCTGGAATCCTGTCCCTAAACCTCCCTGTCTTTGTCTCACTTCCCTTGACCAAGCTTTTTGTTCATCTACTCTAATATTTCCTTTATATGATTTAGTGTCATATTTTATTTGAATACACTGCTGTGAAGTGTAGTACCCTGGGATCAGTACATCAAAGGTACTTTATAAATACAAGTTATCTTGTTGCGGTTAAATTGTTGGCATCTTTCTGCCGTGATAAATGCCTCAGAATTCATGGTTCCTCAGTCTCCAGTCTTGTTACTGTTTCTAGTTTTCTTTTGCTGATGGATCTTCCAACACCTAGACTGTGATCTTTGGGTGGAGATGAGAGAAACATAAACTGATGGAACTTTTCAGTGCAGATTACTGTTGTTGTTCTCATCTTCCTTCCCTCTACTTTGTAGACGGATGAACTTCTTCCAAATAATTTCCCTATAGCTCTGTCTCTGCTGCTTGTGCAGAAACTGTTCCCACGTTGTCCTGTGTGAGAGCACAAGCCAAAGGGATTAATTTGCACAGACTAGATTTGCTAATTTGCACAGACTAGATTTGCAATCCTTTGATTCTAAAAGATTGTGGGAGGTCTGATTTTTGAAGAAAGTTGGCTGGGGAGCTAAAGAGCTTTTCCAGTGGTGGTGGTGGAGGGGTATGTTTGGTGGGGGGGGGGGGGGTGCAGGTGCGGGTGGGTGGGTGAAAGTGGCAAAAAGAGCCCAAAACAAGATAATGTGATCATAATATTAAAACCAGGCCATTCAAGGGTGGTGTCACAAAGGTTGGTTGAAATTTGGAATAGTTGAGCCCTAAAGACTTTGGAAGCCATATCATTGGAGATGAGTAATATCTTGTTAAAGATATTAAACATTATGGAATCAAGGCAAGAAGATAGAATTAAAGTATGGATTGCCTGTGGTACAGTTGAATAACAGGGTGTTTGATGACCTAATCTTGTTCCTCAGTTCTTGCTCTGTGCAAATTGATTCCAGGTAGTTCAGATGGATTTCAATGGGCAGGCAGCAGAGCTTGAGGCCATCTTTCCAGATTAAGAGCCATCCTGGTGTTGGGAGTTTAGCACCAAGCACCAGTCAATCACACAACCTTAATCGCGGACGGTGCCACCATTGCTGTTGTATTCTGATTTAATGACAGTCTGGGATGACTTTAGCCATCAGTGGGAGTGGCCTACTGCTTGCACCTTTTTAGGGTGTGAACACAAACACAATTAGGGGTTTGCTCACATTGCAATAACATCCTGGTACAATGTACTACTAATGTCGATGTCTGCTCCTTTCTTCCCCTCCCCTCAATGCCCTTGTGAAAAGGTGCACTAAAAGTTAGTTATTACAGAAACTAACCTGGCCTCCTCAGGACTTTGGTGCTGCACAAGCAGATTTTTCTGGACTGTTGGATGTTACTCTTATTAATCCAGCAACACACTTTGAATACACACTTTTAGATGTTATGTGGAGTATAATAAATTTTCCAGTGAACCCAGTGACTTAAAGGGAAATGGGGCCCCGATGTGTATAATGTGAAACTGAGCCCTGGTGAGTTTAAGGGAAAACATGAAACGGGGCCCTGACATGAATAAAAGGAACAGGGGTAACAGGGTCCTAGTGTATTTGAAGGGAGCGTGGGAAACTGGGCCACAGAAAGTTTAAAGGGATGACTGGAAACAGCACTAAGTGAGCTGGATGCTGAACCATCAGGATTTCCAAACAATGGTTAAGCATGCTTTCTGAAGCAATGTCATGGGAATTTTTCTATTTGACCATGGAAGTTGTCACAGTTGACAGCTTTCCTTTCCGCATTCAATGGCTACTTCTGATGGGTCAGCAGGCGGTAACAGGGGAAGGAACCCTGACCATTTTGTCTCCATCTGCTCTATAATGTGGCTTTTGAAGGCTACTGATTGTGGTTGAGATTAATTATTTCAGGACAGATTAGGGTTGATTCTTTCATGGGTTTAAAAATTCATTCATGTTGTGTTTTGCATTCATCAGCAGAAGCATGATAGCAGGTGTCATCCTTGGAATTTATAAAAGCTACTTGTGATAGATTTCCCCAAATCATTTTAGAACTGGTGAAGAACTGTAGAATGGAATAGATTGCTTCTATGCAGTAAATACTCTTTATTTATTGTGGGGTTTTAAAAAATATATATATAAAAAACTTTTTTCTGCTGAGATAAGATTGCTATGATAGAAAGTGTATCAGTTAAGAGGATCCAGAGTGACTGAGGATGTTTATGGTGGAAAATCCTATGGACAAAGTGCCATGATATTCTTTGTGACTCCATTGTCTTTCTTTAAAAGTGTGCCAGGGGAACTTTTACATCCATCTAAAACTATAGATAGAGCGTGGGTTTATTATCCCATCTGAAATTGGTACCAGCAACAGTTCCTTTAGCACTGTACTGGAATGTCACCCTATTTTTTTTCTGTCTCCTGCCTGGAGCAGGACTTGAACCCATAATGTTGTGATATAGAGGCAAGAGTACTGCCCCCTGCCCCACAGCTGTCACCAGAAACTGAAATTTGTCCTTTCTCTATTTCACTTCCTAATAATGGATTTTGAGATTTTGACCTCATGACCTCATTACCACTTACCGATTTCTGGTTCGGAACCAATTTTGTGTATAATTAGTTGCAACTAACTCTGAAAAGCATAAGTGGTAGCCCTTGGGGAAGAGAAATCAGTCATTTCAAAAATGTCCATGTCTACAGCCAATAACGATTATTCATAACCCAGATGAATATTTGATATAAATCCATCAACTGTTCTTGTAGTCAAAACCGGTCTCTTAGGAGGGAAAATGTGTTTCATTATGCATTCTTTTTATTATTTAGCACATTGGAAGGAAACTGCGTTGATGATGCTTTGCAAGGACAAGCTGTATACACCTATGAGGATGGGAGCAGCCTTCATGGTACCTACATTGATGGAGAATTGAATGGCATTGCTCAGGAATACAACTCGGAGGGACAGATGACCTTCAGGGGTCAGTACAGGGACAATGTTCGATGGGGTGTTTGCTGGATGTATTTTTCGGTAAGTTTCAGTTGAATGGCCAGTATGCTTTAAATCCCCTAATTGATCTTGTTGAATTGCCAAAGGAGCAGATTAGTTTTTTTGGGTCTCAATACTCTAAAGTAGAAAGAAAAATTAACTCTAATTCTCACTTTTAATTCCTGTAATATTACACTAACTGAAGTGTTTGAATATACCTGGTGAATACCTTGGATATCCCCAATGGTAAAATAGCTGATCAGTGCTCACTGTTTGTGTTTACATGTTGAGTAATTTGGGCAGAGTTCTGGATGACTAGTAGACCCAACAGGAATTGGTGTCTTCCGGCAAAAATGGGAGAAAACTTGGCAAAGCTAACTTTTTTATATAAAAGTTGGTCTGCAGTCTAGGTTCCATGGTCACAAATGGTTCCTTCAAATGGTTTCTCACACTGGCTAAGGACTTCATAGGGTGCTTCCATAACTTTTCCAGAAATGAGGCAGTTAAGTATAGACAACAAGCTTTGGTGACATTTCAGTGAAATGACATGGAAATGCATAAGGAACTCCGATATTACCAGCCTGAATATCTCTGCTTGGGCAAAAGTACAAAGTGCTGTCATACCTATGACCTGTTATCTTGTTTGACAGGATGGAGGCTGCCTTGTAGGCGAGGTGAACGAAGACGGTGAGATGACTGGTGATAAAATAGCTTACGTTTATCCGGAAGGCAGGATGGCATTGCTTGGAAAATTTGTTGATGGGGAGATTATTGAAGGACATCTGGCAACTCTGAAATGTGTAACTGAAGGGAAGCCTCAGTTTGAACTGGTACCAGATGGTAAGACTTATTGAATTCTGATTGCTTTTTCTTTCCCATCATGTAATCTAATAATGCCATATATGCTTCCAATAAACATCACATTTTTGGGAAATTCCAAGTGTTTATGAAAAGGCATTAAGGTCCAAATGTGACATTAAAATCTAAAACAATTTTAGTAGACGTGGAGATGTATTGTTGGCATTGGTTTATTATTGTCACTTCTACCGAGGTACAACGGAAAACTTGTCTTGCATACCGATCGTACAGATCGATGCATTACACAGTGCAGTTACATTGAATCAGTACAGAGTGCATTGAGGTAGTACAGGTAGAACAATAACAGTACAAAGTGTCACAGCTACAGAGGAAGTGCAGTGCAATAAGGTTCAAGGTCACAACAAGGTAGATTGTTTTTTTTTCCACTCCCATTATGCATTTCTTCTAAGCACACATGCTGGTAAGCATTGAGGGAAGAAAGGGGAAGATGTGCTAATTCCAAGCCTAATGATGATGATTAAGGAGAGAAGGAAAATGATGATAATGATGGTTTGTCCCATGATGTCAATGACAATAGCCTTTGATTTTCTTCCTCCAATTAATACAGTTGATAGGTTTTCATGAGCAGTATTTTCCCACCCAAACCACAAGATGACAAATTGACACAAGGGCTGCTTTTTCCATGATTACTGTCTTACTCACACACTTCTTCCCTCAGGTTTACTTATTGATTGTGTCCTAGTCTTCTCAAGTTCCAAGCTGCTATATTTATGTGGTTTGTTTATTATGACTTTAACTCTTAAGTGGGATGAATGAGTTGAAGCAGTATTGTTTAGGACATCTGTAAGGACCTCCTTATTTACTACTGTGGTATGAGAAATGTGGTCCTAAAGAGGGCTGCTGATGGACTGCCAGGCTCCCAATGTTTCCATCTGATGTCGAGCAATCTTTTACACTGAGTCACTTGTTTGCAACTGCAGCCCCCAATGAACTTGCCACTATTGCTTCGCACTTGGCCCTTATCCTTTGATAATGGGCTGAATTCCTGTTGCTCCAGTTCATCAGCCCAGGAGTTACCCAGTTTAACCTGTGAGCTGAAGAGGTTGTCTGGGTGTGAGAGTTTTTTATAAAAAGTTGAAACAGAGTGGTGTCTGTAATATTGGAGATCAGAAGTGGGAATCCTTTTACAAGGGATTAAGCTGACTTCCTAGCCAAAGGGTTGTAATGCGTTAAGGGAGGAGGAAGTGCTGTGGTCACTGTGTGTAATGGAATTGTAAGCTTATTTTTTTTTGAAAACAAACTTAATATCATTAAGAATAACCAGCCTATTTCTTCTGTTTAAATTACCACAGTCTTCCCGTGCTCTTCACCATTTGGAAGGGAATTTGTTAATATATGGTTTTGTATTATTGTAACATCCTGGAATTTGCATGGCACAGGAGGAGGCCATTTGGCCTATCCTGTTGATGTTGGTCAAAAATGGACTCTTGGTTAATCCCACTTCCTAGTTTGGTCCATGGTCTTCTTGGTTATGGCTCTTCAACTGCTCATATTGGAAGGCAGGAATTGAGAAACTCAGCACAATTGCCCTCCACAGTGAATTCATTGAAAATTGTGCCACGTAGTCACTGTAAAGAACCAGCCAATGTTTATTGTTTGATCCACGGCCATATCATTAAAATAGACCAACTAATCCAATTGTATGATTTCTTATTCCTACGCATTGTGATGTGTAAGGAACTTTAATTGGCAGGGACAGGAGGGATATTCATATTCTTCCTGATGTCAAGATTTATCATTTGTAGTAGATAAACCTCCCAAAACTGAGCATGGAAAAAGCAGCTTCCAAATAAACCATTTGGTAGTTTAAATTTTAGAAATTTTAAATCCAATTGCTTGCATGCCAACTAGCATTGAAAACAGGAGGCACATTTCTTAAAACCATCATTTTATTCTAATGGGACTAGTAATGAAATAATTACTACAGCAGCATAAAGTGATCAGCTTAGTTAACTTGGTTGCCAGTGGGAGGTTAAAGAAATTCAACTGGAAAAGCTGGCATGGTTGTGTCAGAAGCATTGGACTGAGCTGTTCCAATTGTAGGAGGGCCTCGACAGGGTACGGCATGGTTTCTATTGTGTATGAATGCAAATTGTTGAAGATAGCAGAATATGTTGAGAAAAAGCACATGGGATTCTTGGTTTTACAACTCAAAGCATAAAGGCAAGGAAGTTTGTTAGGCTTTGGTTGGAATATTGTGTTAAATTCCACAGTTTGGAAAAGACCTATGGAGTACAAAGTATGATGATCAGAAGAAACTAATGTTGATTTCCAGAGGCTATTTGATAAAAATGGTCAAAACCATGCCCTGTTTTGATAGTGAATTAGAAAAAACATCTTCTATTGGAAGCAGACTCAGGAGGTGCCTTTAGTGTGATTGATTAGCAAAAGAACCAGAAGTAATGTGAACCAGAATAATGTTTAAGCAATGATCTGGAAACTACTGGCTGTAAGGACAAAGGAGGCAGATTCAACAAGAGCTTTCAAAAAGGAACTGGAAGTATGCATGCAGGTGGAAAATGATACACAGGAAAATAGATGGGGGGAACAGTTCAAAGAACCGACATAGAACAATACAGCGCAATACAGGCCCTTTGGCCCACCATGTTGTGCCAACCTTTAAACCACGCCTAAGACGGCACAAGATGGTGGGCCGAAGGGCCTGTTTTGTGCTGTATGGTTCTATGGACTATCTAACCCCTTCCTCCCACATGTCCCCCTATTTTAAATTCCTCCATATGCTTATCTAACAACCTCTTGAACTTGACCAATGTATCTGCCTCCACCACTACCCCAGGCAGCGCATTCCACACACCAACCACTCTCTGGGTGGAAAAACCACCTTCTGATATCTCCCTTGAACTTCCCACCCATTACTTTAAAGCCATGCCCTCTTGTATTGAGCATTGGTGCCCTGGGAAAGAGGCGCTGTCTGTCTACTCTATCTATTCCTCTTAATATTTTGTATACCTCTATCATGTCTCCTCTCATCCTCCTCCTCTCCAAAGAGTAAAGCCCTAGCTCCCTTAGTCTCTCCTCATAATCCATACTCTCCAATCCAGGCAGCATCCTGGTAAATCTCCACTGCACCCTTTTCAACGCTTCCACATCCTTCCTATAATGAGGTGACCAGAACTGGACACAGTACTCCAAGTGTGGTCTAACCAGAGTTTTGTAGAGCTGCATCATTACCTCGCAGCTCTTAAATGCGATCCCACGACTTACGAAAGCTAACATCCCATAAGCTTTCTTAACTACCCTATCCACCTGTGAGGCAACTTTCAGTGATCTGTGTATAGGAACCCCCAGATCCCTCTGTTCCTCCACACTACCCAGAATCCTGCCATTAACCTTGTATTCCGCCTTGGAGTTTGTCCTTCCAAAGTGTACCACCTCACACTTCTCTGGATTGAACTCCATCTGCCAACTCTCAGCCCAGCTCTGCATCCTATCAATATCCCTCTGCAAGCTTCGACAGTCCTCCACACTATCCACAACACCACCAACCTTTGTGTCGTCTGCAAACTTGCTAACCCATCCTTCTACCCCCTCGTCCAAGTCATTAATAAATAACATGCAAAGTAGAGGTCCCAGAACTGATCCTTGTGGGACACCACTAGTCACAGCCCTCCAATCTGAATGCACTCCCTCCACCACAACCCTCTGCTTTCTACAGGCAAGCCAATTCTGAATCCACACGGCCAAGCCTCCCTGGATTCCATGCCCTCTGACCTTCTGAAGAAGCCTACCATGTGGAACCTTGTCAAACGCCTTGCTAAAATCCATGTAGACCACATCTGCTGCACTACCCTCATCAATCTTCCTGGTCACTTCCTCAAAGGACCCTATCAGACTTGTGAGACATGATCTTCCCTTCACAAATCCATGCTGGCTGTCCCTAATCAGTCCATAATTCTCTAAATGCTCATGGATTCTCTGGTACCATTCCCATGGACAACAAGGACTCAAAGATCCTAGCCAATGGTTCAGCAATCTCCTCCCTTGCCTCGTGGAGCAGCCTGGGGAATATTTCATCAGGCCCCAGGGACTTATCTGTCCTAATATTTTCTAACAGCTCCAACACATTCTCTCTCTTGATATCTACATGCTTCAGAACATTATCCTTTCCAACACTGTCCTCAGCATCATCAAGGCCACTCTCTTTGGTGAATACTGAAGAGAAGTATTCATTGAGAACCTCACCCACTTCCACAGCTTCCAAGCACATCTTCCCACCTTTGTCTCTAATCAGTCCTACCTTTACTCGTGGCATCCTTCTGCTCCTCACGTACATGAAAAAAGCCTTGGGATGCTCCTTAACCCTACTTGCCAAAGCCTTTTCGTGTCCCCATCTTGCTCTCCTCAGCCCCTTCTTAAGTTCCTTCCTTGCTACTCTATATTCCTCATGAGTCCTATCTGATCCTTGCTGCTTACACCTTATGTATGAGTTGAATTGTGTCATTCTGTACTGTGACAACATTCAGAAGAAGGCCAACGGTGATGCATTATCTGGTTGGTCTCAATCAGAATTGTGGAAAGATTTTAGGATTTTTCATGAGCTGTGTTGGTGTGTAGAATCATTGTGATTTGTACATTTCTGAACAGTTTTAAATTCTTGTATTTCAATTGTTTAGAATGTCTTGAATGAATGATGAACAGAATTATATTTGCAAACAATACTTCTATGTTTAACTTGAAGAGAAAATTAAAAACAAAAATTATGTCTATACAGTGGACAAAAATTAGAAGTGATTGTCTTTAGAATTTATTTGCTGTGCAGATGGTTCTCAATTTCAACACCTTGAGGACAATGAGTGATTCCTTGTGCAGATTAATCTTTTCTGTATAGTTTGCCACATACTTTGGTGTAGGAAGCATAATGAATTGAGTCTTCTAAATGAGTAATTTTGATATCAATGTACATTTTGTCATTCTAAATAAATGCCCCAATAAAGATAGGTGGCCAAACAGTAGATTTTAATGAGTATCTTCAGGAAGGCAAGGAGGGAATCCCAACTTGACCTAGGCACATGAAAGGATGGTTTCAAATTGTGGAGTGTTTTAAAATTGTGGATGTTTAAGTGGCAAGACTTCACTGACTTGAGGGCTGTGGTGCTGGGTTCAGGGATGAAGAAAAGCAAAGCCATTGAAGGGATTTGCAAGAATGAGAATTTCACAATTGAGATTTTGGGTGCCAGTTTAGTTCAGCAAGCACATGGATGATGGATGGATGGGACCTGGTGCAAGTTAGGAGATGGGAAGTGGTGTTCTGCCTGAAACAAGAATGTGGAGGTTGTTGGGTGGAAAGTAGACAATGAGAGTATTTGAGATTAAGTAGCTGAGAATAAGATTACATCAACAATGAAATAGCTTTCATGGGCATTTTTTAAAAAAAATTAAATATCGATTGTTGACATGTATGGAAAATATAAGACATGTTGCCATCAAAGCTGATCAACTGTCAAATTTAATATTTTTTTTTACACAGGCCCAGTTTACAGCTTGGACAAGTCCACTCCTTTTTGCATATCCACCAAATGTCTCCTGCCTGACCCTTATGAAAATGAGAGGTTATTCAAATTTCTTTTTACTTTTATCTTTCTAAATAAAATTATTTATTCTTGAGGAAAACATTAATTTGTCATCTAGGGAACGATGTTGCATTTAATGGAGACCAGGAGAAACAAATCTACCCACAAATATTGTAAATACACTGAATGTTCAACAACATCTGACAAAAAAAAGCATTCCAAGTCTGATATATTTAACTAGTCCTCCTTTAATCTTCATATACAAAATATGACTTGTGTATGTTTACAGAATTTCAGAATTCATTTGTTTTTGTTTCTGAATGTATTATTTTTGGGATTATACCTCTTTCTATCTTTTGGGTCAGTCTTTTGTTTTCCATTAATTTTTGGGGGGCGGGGGGTCATTCCTTTGCTCCAAGTTTCCTCCTGGGAAGAGGGGAAGGGAGGTGTCTTCAATTTTTTTTTCCTGCAACATTCTGTGTGGCATTATTCCTCTGGTGTCCATTCCTGTTCTGTAAGTACTGGATTCTTTTAACTATCTGTTCAGCTCCACTTAGTGGAACTGAGTTAGTTGTTCAGCTACAATTAACTCAGTTTTTATTAAATATATTGAAATTCCTGACTCTGAAGTTTAACGACAAACACTGTGTAATCACACAATTCCAACCTTCATATTTCAGTTAATAATCTTGAGTTATACCCACTACTGTTAGATTAACACTGGTTTGCTACTTTTTAATAGATAACACTCAGTTAAGTCAATGTTTTAAATATGCTTGTATATAAACCAATTTGTCTTATCAGTATCATTGGACAAAACTGCCTTGTCGATAATTGACAAAATGTAGATTAAATTTAATTTACAAATTTCTAGTTAGATTCTGAAAAGGGACATTAATGATTTTATTTGGTAAGTCTCTGGGAGCTCTTTCTTGCCTTGTGAAGTGATTGAGGTAGATCGATGCCTTTATATAAACAGAATGCAATAACAGGACTACTTGCCCTTTACAGAATTTATTTTCCTTCCATTCAATTAAGGGGAAGGAAAAACAGACAGGATCTGCTGAAGAATCTGCTGACCCATGTTCCCCTCTATGCTGGAGTAAAGCTCAATGACCTGGCAGTGTGAAGCCAAAAATATTAACTAGCTGATTCCCAGATCAGTGCTGCAATTAGCTTATTCAGTTTAAAAATATATAAATATCTGTGCACATAAGATGGGTTCAAGATATGAAAAGGAATTTTATAGGTATGAGAACCCAGTCTATGAATAATTGTCTGCAACAATCTCTTTGGGAAGAGGGTACAGATCATCCCTGGATAACAAATGGATTCTGTTTTTACAGATGTCCTTAAGTCAATTTTGTCCTTAAGTCAATTTTGTCCTTAAGTCAATTTTGTCCTTAAGTCAATTTTGTCCTTAAGTCAGAAAATACACAAAAAATCACTTGATATGGTAACCATACCTCCATGATATTTTAATGTATGGCATCAAAAACACAATACTGATAGGAAAAGAACAGTTACTAAAAGTGGGGAGAGAGAGAGAGGAAGCTAGTTCTTCCCTTCATAGGAATAAGCATACGTATGTATGTCAGACTTTTGAATTTAATAATATTATGGAAGCTTTTTCGTATGTACAGGTGTCTGTAGATCAGGCATTTGTAACCCAGGGACAGCCTGTATTGTGAATAATGTGTAGAAAATATTCACTGTTCATTGTAAATTTGAATTTTGGAGCGGTGGATTTTCTTTTCATCAACATAGTATGTGCATAGAATAAGCTGAAATTCATCCACAAAACTAGTTACTTCTACCAACTTTACCAGCTATCTTTTTGAAACTTGGTTTTGCCTGATGTTGTTATAACTTCAAGATGTGGATCTGTGTAACCAAGTGGTTACATGGTGGGAACTTTAAATGGTACCAGATATTAGAAACTTAAAGCTATAATATTGCACCTTTAGCACAGTAGTTTAAGAATGAATTCTAGGCAAGTGCTTTTGAGTTCCAGTCCTCTTATTTCCTTTTCCTTTTTAAAAGTAGGCTGTTTGTGATCAAATAATTGCTAACCATTGTAATTATAATTTGAATGTTGAAGAGATTATGTAATATTTTTGAAAAAGAGCATGTGTAAATTTTTCTTAATTTTCCTGAATTAGGGTGTATGTTGCTGAATCTCTTATCCCGAATGCTGGGGAAGGTTTGTTTGCAAAAATACCAGCAGAACCTGACACAGTCATGGCTTTCTATAATGGAATACGAATAACACATGAGGAGGTAAGAGGCAGGTTTGCAGACCTTCTAGTGAAGGTACAAGAATCCTGCTTAAAAGGAATACAAGCAGGTTTATTTGTATAAGGTAAATTCACCTAAATGTGTTTTCTTAACAGGTGGATTCTAGAGATTGGTCACTGAATGGCAATACCATATCACTAGATGATGATACTGTGATTGACGTTCCTGAGCCTTATAACAGTACAAAACAGTACTGTGCGTCATTGGGGCACAAAGCAAATCACTCCTTTACTCCCAATTGTATTTATGCCACGTAAGTAGTTGTCTCAGCTACAATTGATTTTTACTGGAAGTGGGAAGGGAAGGTTGTTAATGCACTACATACATTTGTTAATTTATCTCAAGGAGAGAAGGCAATTAAATTATGTTGTACATTAGTAAAATATTAAAAATTGCTCTTTATTTGTTTTAGTTAACTGCATAATCTATAGATTGT
Source organism: Pristis pectinata (assembly GCF_009764475.1). NCBI lineage: Eukaryota > Metazoa > Chordata > Chondrichthyes > Rhinopristiformes > Pristidae > Pristis > Pristis pectinata. The sequence continues at coordinate 123,093,307 of NC_067406.1, forward strand.
GTTGGGTTTTAGCTTGGGCCTGTTATATAAAAAATTAAAAAGCTTTCCCACAGTGAGTGTACCAAAGGCTCACCAAAATGTGCAGTATTTTGCCAAACTGGACCTTTTTATCTTCACAGCCCCATACACGTATTCTGTGCTTGCATTTGAAAGCGGATGTCCTAACTATATATTGAGTGAAATTGGCTATCAACTACGGCCATGAATGCCCTGCCGCACCCCCAACACCATCTCCACCTCATCCCAGTCAATACATGCTTTGGCCTAGATAGGGGCACTTCCAAGTTCTGCTGGTGTCCGCTCTCAAAAGTTTAAAGGTTTTTTTTAACACTTTAGTTTCTGGAGGAGTAGAAGCTCTCCTCCTGTCCTTCACAACAGTACTGCAGCCTGCTGGCCTTGGTTCACTCATCACACTCTGTAGCTCCCCAGCTTTTATCTGTATGCCAGCTCTGTCAGGGATGGCTGAATTTTCTGTGGCCCCAACTAGCTGAGTTACATTGGCTGCTCCATGCAAATAAGACCAAGATTTCAGCCTGATGACTTCAAGTGTCTGTTCTACATAAATTTCTACCTCTGAAGAATTGTGGAACATAGCATGTTGTTATATGAATCTCCCTTATCACACTCAATTGGTGAATCCTGGATTTCTGAATATAGGAAAAATAGAACTCTAGAAGATGCAGGTCCTCCCCGGCTTATCCACACTTGACATATGTAGAGCCCATACATACAGGCGACCATTTGGGAGTCCGACAGTATGGATTTGCCGGCTGCTGCAGGCAAATTCTGCTGCCAGGTAACTCTGTTCATGACAGCATTTCAGACTTGCCAACTATTTGGGTTATGAACAGTTCACAGGAATGGGACCCTGTCATAACCTAGGGATGATGTATAAAAGTTTTGGGGGGGGGGGGGGAAGGTGGGGAATAAGATTTTGATATCCAGTCTGATTGATAAAACAAATTTGCTATTTTGTTTTGAAATTGACCCATTTGTAAATTAGATTCAAAATAGATGAAAGCTTCTATCAATGAAGAAAGAACTGGTTCTGGGGGAGGTGGGACCAGTACAAACTGGGCGGTCTACACCTGGGCAGGACTGGGATCAATGTCCTAGGAGGATTGTTTGCTAGTGCTGTTGGGAAGGGTTTAAACAGGGAGATGGGAATCCATGCAGAAAGACAGGGAAGCAATGCAGAGACCAAAGCAAAAGTTAGAAAAGAGCAAAGTAAGAGTGGAGTACAGAAAAGTCAAAACGCAAAGGACACAAAGATTACTAGATTTTGAAAGGACGATGAGTGTAAGGGCACTTTATCTGAATGCCCGTAGTATTCGAAACAAGGTCAGTGAACAGTATAGTGGGGTAGGATTTAGTGGCCATTACAGAAATGTGGTTGCAGGGTAGAAATGATTGGGAATTAAATATCCAGGGGCTTCAGGTAATACAAAAGGATAGGCAGGATGGTAAGGGAGGTGGGGTAGTGCTCTTAATTAAGGATGAGAATGGGGCGATAGTGAGAGACAATATAAGATCTAAGGAGCAGAACGTTGAATCCATCTGGGTAGAGATTTAACATTACAGTGGCACAGGCAATAAACTAAGAAATATCTGATGCATGTAAGAATGGAACGACAGTTGTCATGGGGGACTTTAACTTGCACATAGATTGGGTGAATCAAGTTGGTCGGGACAGTCTTGAGGAGTTCTTCATAGAATGCATCTGTGCTAGCTTTCTTGAACAGCCTGTTACTGAACCTACAAGGGAAAATGCTATCTTAGATCTGGTCCTGTGCAATGAGACAGGTAGAATTAATGATCTTGTAGTTGGGCATCCCCTTGGAAAGTGATCACAGTATGATTGAATTTCTCATACAAATGGAGGGTGCAATAGTTCGATCTAAAACCAGTGAATTATGCCTAAACAAGGGAGACTATGACGGGACAAGGGAGGAGTTGGTTGGCAGAGACTGGGAACACAGGTTATGTGGTGGGACAGTTGAGGAACAGTGGAAGACTTTCAAAGAGATTTTTCACAGTGCTCAACAAAAGTATATTCCAATTAAAAGCAAGGACAGTAAGGGTGGGGAGAGCCAACCTAGGATAACTAAGGAAATAAAGGAAGGCATCAAACTAAAAGCTCATGCAAAGTTGCCAAGAGTAGTGGGAAATTGGAAGATTGGAAAAACAAAGAACAACTAAGCAAGCAATAAGGAAAGGGAAGATAGATGATGAAAATAAACTAGCACAAAATATAAAAACAGATAGTAAACGTTTTTATAATTATATGAAGTGGAAAAGGGTGGCTAAAGTGAGTGTAGGTCCCTTGGAAGATGAGAAGGGGGAATTAATATTGGGTAATGTAGAAATGGCTGGGGCTTTGAATGACTATTTTGTGTGTCTCTTCACTGTGGAGGACACGTCTAACATGCCAAATAGAGATGTTATGGATGTGATGGGAGGTGAGGACCTCAATACAATCGCTATCACTAAGGTAGTGCTGAGAAAACTAGTGGGCCTAAAGGTAGACAAGTCCCCTGGTCCTGCTGGGATGCATCCCAGGGTACTGAAAGAAATGGTGGAAGTTATAGTAGAGGCGTTTGTGATAATTTACCGAAATTTTCTTGACTCTGGGCAGGTCCCGGCAGATTGGAAGACAGCGAAGGTCACACCACTGATTTTTAAAAAAAGGATGTAGGCAAAAGACAGGTAACCAGAGGCCAGTTAGCTTTATGTTATTAAGGAAGAAATGGTGAGACATCTGGATAGAGGTGGTTCCATCAGGCAGATACAGCATGGATTCAGGAAGGCAGGTCCTGTTTGACAAACTTACTGGAGCTCTTTGAGGATATAATGAGCACAGTGGATAGAGGGGAACAGGTGGATGCTGTATACTTGGATTTCCAGAAGGCGTTCGATAAGATGCCACATAAAAGACTTATCAATAAGATAAGGATGCATAGAGTTGGGAGTAATGCATTAGTGTGGATAGAGGATTGACTAACCAATAGAAGGCAGAGAGTTGGGATACATGGGTGTTTCTCTGGTTGGCAATCAGTGGTGAACAGAGTGCCGCGGGGGTCAGTGCTGGGCCTGCAACTGTTCACGATATACATTCACAATTTGGAAGAGGGGACGGAGTGTAGCATATCCAAGTTTGTTGATGACACTAAATTGAGTGGAAAAGCAAATTGTGCAGAGGATGTGAAGAGTGTGCAGAGAGATACAGATAGGTTAAGTGATTGGGCAAGGGTCTGGCAGATGGAGTACAATGTGGGTAAATGTGAGGTCATCCACTTTGGAAGGAAAAATAGAAGATCAGATTATTATTTAAATGGTGAAAGACTGCAGCATGCTGTTGTGCAGAGGAACTTCGGAGTGCTTGTACATGAGTTGCAAAAGGTTGGTTTGAAGGTGCAACAGGTTAAGAAGGGAAATGGAATGTTGGCCTTCATTGCTAGAGGGATTGAATTTAAGAGCAGGGAGATTAAGCTGCAACTGTACAGGGTACTGGTGAGGCCACACCTGGAGTACTGCATGCAGTTCGGTCTCCTTACTTGAGAAAAGATATACTGGCTTGGGAGGCGGTGCAGAGGAGGTTCACCAGGTTGATTCCTGAGATGAGGGGGTTAGCCTATGAGGAGAAATTGAGTCGCCTGGGACTAGAATTCAGAAGAATGAGAGGGGATCTTGCAGAAACGTATAAAATTATGAAAGGGATAGAGGCAGGAAAGTTGTTAGGGACAGGATTTGTGAGCATTTGGAGAAGCATAGTTTTATTAGGGATAGTCAGCATAGCTTTTTGAGGGGCAGGTCATGCCTCATGAGCATAATTGAGCTTTTCGAGGAGGTGACAAAACAAATTAATGCAAGTAGAATGGTGGATGTAGTGTATATGGATTTTAGTAAGGCACTTGAAAAGGTTCCACATGGTAAGTTCATCCAGAAAATCATGAGGCATGGGATCCATGGAGACTTGGCTGCATGGATTCGGAATTGGCTTGCCCACAGAAAGTAGAGGGTGGGTGTAGGTGGAGAGTATTCTGCCTGGAGATCCGTGACTAGTGGTGTTCTGTGGGGATCTGTTCTGAGACTCCTGCTCTTTGTGATTTTTATAAATGACTTGTATGAGGAAGTGGAGGGGTGGGTTGGTAAGTTTGCAGATGACACGAAGGTGGGAGGTGTTGTGGATAGTGCAGAAGGTTGTCATAGGTTACGATGAGATGTAGACAGGATGCAGAATTGGGTGGAGAAGTGGTAGATGGAGTTCAATCCTGAAAAGTGTGAAATGGTACACATTGGAAAAACAAACTTGAAGGCAGAGTACAAGGTTAATGGCAGGATTCTTAGCAGTGTGGAGAAACAGAGGGACCTTGGGGTCCAAGTCCATTGATTCCTCACAGTTGCCACACAAGTTGATAGGGTGGTTAAGAAGGTGTATGGTGTGTTGGCCTTCATTAGTAGGGGGATTGAGTTCAAGAGCTGCGAGGTAATGTTGCAGCTCTATACAACACTGGTTATACCACACTTAAAGTATTGAGTACGGTTCTGGTTGCCTCATTATAGGAAGGATGTGGAAGCTTTGGAGAAGGTGCAGAGGAGATTTACCAGGATGATGCACGGATTAGAGAACATGCCTTGTGAGGAAAGGTTGAGCGAGCTAGGGCTTTTTGCTTTGGAGCAATGCAGGATAAGAGTGACTTGATAGAGGTTTATAAGGTCATGAGGGGCATAGATAGAGTGGACAGCCAGCACCTTTTCCTCAGGGTGGCAATGGCCAATACCAGAGGACATCAGTTTGTCAGAGGAAGAAAGTTTAGGGGAGATGTCAGGGGTAGTTTTTTTTTACACTGTTGTGCGTGCCTGGAACACACTGCCGGGGGTAGTGGTAGAGGTTGATACAATAGGGACATTTAAGAGACTCTTAGGCACATAGATGTAAGAAAAATGGAGGGTTATGGGCTGTGTAGGAGGGAAGGGTTAGATTGATCGTGGAGTAGGTTTATATAGGTCGGCACAACATAGTGGGCCGAAGGGCCCGTACTGTGCTGTACTGTTCTATGTTTACACTGGTAAGTGAGACTAGAACTAGAGGAGATAGCCTGAAGATTTGTGGGAGTAGATTTAGGACTGAGATGAGGAGGAACTGCCTTTCCCAGAGAGTAGTGAATCTGTGGAATTCTCTGCCCAGGAAAGCAGTAGAGGCTCCCTCATTAAATATATTTAAGACAGCTAGATTTTTGATAGTAGGGAAATTAAGGGTTATGGGGAAAAGGCAGGTAGATGGAGCGGAGTCCACGGCCAGATCAGCCATGATCTTGTTGAATGGCAGAGCAGGCTCGATGGGTGAGTATGTTCTTAAATTGCAAATTCTCATGAACAGCATTATGATGCATACACTTAATATTCTGGATAATTGGAGTCAGTACTACAAGTTTCCATAAAACAAAATATGATTTTCAGTTTAATTGTTTAGAGAGATTCTGGTGTTAACTTTGCAATAAACTTAAATAAAACACTCAAAAATAAGAATATTACTTCTAAGACTTCATTGTAAACTTTTCTATTAAGGTTTATTCATCCCCGGTTTGGACCTGTTAAATGCATCCGCACTATCCGGGCAGTACAGAGGGATGAAGAGCTGACTGTAGATTATGGATACGATCACTATTCTGCAGGCAAGGGTGGCCCAGAAGCTCCTGACTGGTACAAGCTTGAACTGCAGGCCTTCCAACATGATCAGCGGAAATGAAATTTATGCAGCTTTCTCATTAAGCAAGAAGCAAAAGCAGAAGCAGAAGCAGCTATGCACTAGAGCTACGTGGAACTGCCAGATTAGAACCTTTTAAATCCTCTGTTCTGTGAAGTATTATTCAACTTGTATTTAAATTATTCAAATTTAATTCTGTGAAATACAATATACAAGGCTCTTGAACAAGCAGATATACATTTGCTATAAGCACATGAAAGTTTGCTATTTAGCAGTGAAAACTAACTAAATTAACGTACTGTAAAGCTTGTCTTTCTTGGCAGTCTTATGAGCAGTAAATACTTTTCTAAATTTATTAATGGACAGCTATGTGTTCTTTAGCCATTTTTACTTTGATCTGTTCTACTGTCTTTTAGTCCATTCTAACCCTTCACAATCTGTTTATTGATTAATAGTATTCAGCTCCTATCAATTACAGCTGTTACATTTTTTTAGCTGATTGACTAATTAATGACCATGTAAATTGACATTTTTCAGTGTTGCCACTGGGTTGAGTGAAGTCTAACACGTGCCAGTATAAATTTTGTACCCTGTCCATTGTAATTGTGTGGGGAAAAAAAACATTTAGCACAATTAATTAAAAATTGAATGAGTTTTTGTTTGGAGAAAGCACTTTGAATTGCATATCAGAAATATTTGAATGAAGTACAGGTATTTATTGGTCTTTTACTGGTGATGGTAGGTAAAGAGTTGAGAATTTTTTGAATAATGTTGAAGTGCATTAGCTTGCATGTGATTTCTCCTCTGCCTTTTCATGGTATTAAGTACAGCTATTTGCAACACTTGCTCTGACATTTTGAATACAGCATCTTAACATGATTAGAGTGACTAGGTTAAAGTGTAAATGTCATCTTTCCGTTTCCTGGTGTTCTCTACACTGAGTAATCAATGCTAGCAACTCGAGGAAAGCAATGTTATCCAAATACAGTGTTCATCTGTTACGTGACAGTATCACTTCAAATAATATTTAATCTTGCTTCAGGTGTTAAGCTAGAATCTTGGCCATATGTAAGTATTTTTTTAAAGAAGAGTAGCACAATCTACATTTGTGTTTTAATACAATGGTGTTTCCTGAAAGGGTGACCAGTTGAGTTTTTTTTGTCACTGCCATAGCAGCCATACTAGAAATTATGATTTTTGCTAATAAAACTGAAGGACTGGTAAGACTATGAGAGAATGGAGGTATGCCAAAAGTTTACAGATTCACTTTGAGTCTTTCAATGTGTGTATGCTCTTTCAGTGTAGTAAATGAAAATGTGTGCATTTTATAAGAGTGTCTGGGTAAGCATGAGAATTGTTTTGGTTATTGGCGTGAGAGAACATTTATGATGTTTTGATTTTGACAAACTGAATTATGATGTAGTCAATTTATGATGTTACTAATTTAGCACAGGGGAAGAAAATGTGTTTTCTAATGGTCCTTTAAACAATGGTAAATTGTGAATATAATGGATTTTTACCATAAAGACAGAAACCTTGAAGAATAATTATGGTTCTAATTGATTTAAATATGTAATATATGAATATTTTAGTGATTGTGTGCATGGTGTGCTCTCAAAAAATGGCTGTTCATTTTAAACCCCATCTTTGTTATTCTTCTGCTTCAATTCAGTTTTGATTGCAAATGAAAATGAGGGAAGGGTTACAGCATTTAGGAATAAGTGTAGTTGTACATTTTGATCTTTCTACAGCATTGTAGTACTTTATACATCACTAATGGCCTTTGTGGACTTGTCAACTTATTGAATATAAAAACTTGGTGCGGAAATTCTGCATAACAGTAAATTCATATTATAGCAGTAGGTTGTCAATGGCAATAAATGCTTTAAAACTAACAACTGACTGGGACTATTCACTATTTTCATCATTAAAGACTTGGTGAATCCAATTTTGGTGCATTATTCAGCTTTTATTTTGGGGACTTTTAGAATGATGTGATATTCAGCTCTGCAAAACAAAGAGAACCAGTTCTTGGTCAAAAAAAACAGCTGGAGGAATTTGCTGGGTCAGGCAGCATCTGTTGAGGGTCTGTGCTGTGTTAATTGATCTCAAGGCAGATGTGGGAGCAAAACAGTTGGCTGTAATGTCTATCGCTATGTTAAAAGGGGATATGATTGAGGCATATAAAATGAGGGCAAACGGGTAGGTTAGACTGCAGGAAATTTCTCCCCATATCAGAGGTAAATAAAATTAGAGACTGATTCGGGGTAAGAGATTTAGAGGGGATCTGAGGGGTACCTTTATCACCCCAGAGAGTGGTGAGTAGCTGGAACACTGCCTGAAAGAGTGGTGGAAGCAGAGGCACTGATGACATTTAAGAGGTGTCCAGGTGAGCACTTGAAACTCCAAGGCATAATGGCTACAGGCAAAGTGCTAGAAGATGGGATGAGTATGAATGGGTACCCCTTATCAGCTACTGAATGTGGTTCTTATTTCCCATAATATCTTTAACTACTGTTTTTGTTCTTAATGGAAACTCCTTGTGTAAACTTTTTATTGAGCTGTAAATGCATCTTGCCCCTTGGTTTTGGAACTCTTGGCTCCTCAGTCTCTGGTCCAGAAAAAACCCTTGTGTTTGCAGCATCTCTCTTTAATTATGAACAATTTCCTGTCAAGATGTATGAACATGACAGTATTCATTACTTTACAAATGATAATGGAATTAAATCATTCCCCTCTAATCCAGTTATCCTCTGATCTGCTCGTCAGCAGAGCTTCATTTGGCAATTATATTTTGACCTGATTTGGTTCTATGACAGGAACCAACAGACAAGTAGCAGACTGGCCAAGCACAATGAATAGCAATTGTTTTCTTCACTGATTACAAATGAATGATTGCCGGTAGACCTTTGCCAGCTTAGTCGTCATACTAGAATGGTTTGAGAAGCAATGCGTCTGGAAGATTGGGTTATCTAGCAGGCTGTCACAGCCTTGTGTGCAGCAAGCTACACACAGAGGAATTAAACAAAAAGCAAATCATCTGTTTTAAGTGTTAATTGAGGGATGGAGACTGGGCAGGAGAACCCACACCCCTGTGTTTGACTGGTACTGTGGAATCTTTTATATTCACCTGAGAAGGTAGACAGGGCTTCAGTTTAATATCCCATTGGAAAGATAGCATCTCTATGCGCAAAGTCCAGCTAAGATTGTGTTTATGCAAACCAAAACGAAATGATTCCTATTGTCTAACATTCGGTATGTCTTGGATTAAATTAACCAAATGCACCAGTAAAAAGACATTGCTGTAACCTCACTACATGAGTGACAATCAATGGTGAAAACTACATTATGAAATGTTTATACTGTTGCGGCACTGAGTACCCTAAGTTTCAACTCCAGACTGTTCCAAATGTAGATGGTAGAGTTGGGGGGGAAAATATCAAAGTTCAAACACTCCTATCCTTAGTTCTTGTATTATGAATATTGTATCACAAATGATTTTTCAGGTATCTATTTGAAATTAAAATTTAGGTTTCCTCTATGACTTAAAGGCAGTGAGGTGTGGTAAAATATGATGGGGGGGAATAATGATTTGGCTCAGCTAGCAATAATCTTAATTGCATGTGGCATTTCAATAATGTGAATTGAACTATCTAGAAAGGAGGAGGATATGAACTGTAGTCTGAACCCAGTTTAAAATCACAGTTGATGTAACTAGTAACTGTAAGTTTATATCCTGAGCAATTGCTGCAACAAACAACTATACAGAAAAAGCTAGTTTTCTCCAAACTGGTTTCTTCCAACTAAACAAATTCTTCCCTAATCTCTAATAGGAAGATATTCAGTAGAGATGACTATGTAGCTTCCAAATCAGATACTTGCCAAGGAAGAAACCATCATTTCCAGGAAGTGCTTGTATTTATAATGCTTTACACCTTCCAGAAATTAAAGGTTAGTGCAACTATTTGTTTCACTTTCAATAACATGAATCAATTCAGCAGTAACTTTTTCCATGTCTATTTTTTCATTTTTGCTATTCTGGCAGGGGGATAAAAGTCCTCTAAATGTTAAAATAAAAACACAATGTTTGAAATGCTCAGTGGGTCAGGCTGCAACTGTGGGAAGAGAAAGAGATAACATTTCAGGTTGAGGACCCTTCATCACAACTTCCACCTGAAATGTTAACTATTTCTTTTCCCACAGATGTGGTCTGACCTGCTGAGTACTTCCAGCATTTTGTGTTTCCAGTACCTGCAGTTCTTTTTTTTTAATCTTTAACAAACTTTTAGCATTTAGAAGTGAATGTGTTAATAGCAGTGGCACTCATGTTAACATAAATGAATCCTTTTTCAATCTTTTTATTAGTTTTCAACTTAATACAGATTGATATAGAGCATCAATATTTATACATGTAATACAAAGAGATCAGGATAACAATCATGGCATAGATAATCATAAAGAACAATAAAATATAAAAAAATCTGTAGATCCAACAATCTCTTAGTAAATGAATATAATATGAAAGAAAAGAAAAAGATCTATTATATAAATTTTAAAAAACCAAATCAATAAGAAAAATTATAAACAATATAAACTAAACAGAAAAATGTCAAAAAAAAACAAACAACAAAAAGGAAAAAAAAGACTGGGCTAAAATTTCTCAGTAGAAACAGAGCAATGTTATGTCATCAACTCCGTTACTCTAAGTTGGAAAGTTATTAAAAGGGGATCTACATCATGAGAAAATATTGAATAAATGGACTCCAAATACCTTCAAGTTTAAGCAAAGGATCAACAGTATCACTCCTAATTTTTTTCCAAATTTAAACATGATATAGTTTGAGAAAACCATTGAAAAGTAGTGGGGGTATTGGATCCTTCCATTTAAGCAAAATGGATCATTTGGCCATTAATGTAACAAAAGCAATCATACAGTTAGCGGAAGCAGATAAATGGCCAGACTCTATCCTTGGTAATCCAAAAATTGCAGTGATTGGGTGAGGTTGTAAATCAATCTTCAATACATTTGAAATAATGTTAAAAATGTCCTTCCAATATTTTTCCGAAAGAGGACAGGACCAAAACGTGTGTCAGAGAAGCCACATTCGATTTACATCTGCCACATATAGGATTTATATGGTGATTAAAAATAAGCTAGCTTATCTTTTGACATATGGGTCCTGTGAACTACCTTAAACTGTATCAACGAGTGTCTGGCACACATTGAAGATGTATTGACTAAATGAAGAATTTTCTTCCAAGTGTAAATGAATCCTGGAGAGAAATGAAATGAAAGTTCATAGAAATTAAAAAATGCTGAAATGATCAAGGATTTGCAAGGAAGGTGTAATCTATGAGTCTAGATTTGGATATAACACGCAGTAATTAAAAGACTGAATTAAATGCTATTGATAAACCATGACAAAATAATGATTGCTGCCATGATTAAGGAGTTAAACAGTATCTTTGGAAAGAAGGGGTGGGAAAGTAATAGTGCTCCCTTTGTAAAAATGGTCCCATTAATAAAAAAAGATTATTAACCTTGTGTACGACTCATTCTGGTTCCTGTGTGGCCACCAGTCAGAGAGACTGCAAGTGTGCTGATGGAGACCACAGGGCAAAATGACTGCCTACAGGGATCACGTCCATCATGGATTTGCTGAAGTAGACCCATGAGGGCTTATTCAAGCCCCTGCTCTGCACCAAGTGGTCCAAATTAAAAGGTTGAGGAGCAGCCCCTTTAAATAGTAAAATGTGCTGTAACCTCATGCATTCTGTTTAAACGCCAGACACTACAATCCTGCTGGGATACATTGGAACTTAAAAATATAGGTTGATAATACTGCTATTTTGTCATGAACCAGCAACAAAAGAAACATACTGAGCATGATTTGGTGTTAAAAACTATTTTATTAATCACTACTTATGATAATACGTAAAATAAAAGTAAAAATGTTAGTATGTTAAAATTCAAAAATGTTAAACCTTGAACATTAACCCCAAAAACTAAACTCTTCGTGTGTGTGTGTGTGTGTGTGTGTGGCAAAATCCCAAACTCCAAGTTCAGGAATGGTTCTTAAAGTTCAGTTCCGCAAGCCATAAGGTGAAACATGAGCAAAGGCTTCTTCAACAACCACCGTTGTCTGAAGATAAGACGTAGACATAGAGAAACAGAGAGAGAGTAATTACGAAGTCCAAATGTTCCACGATGGAACCCAAACGACACTTCAGTGTTTACTCGGTAGTGACTTCCTCACCCCGAAAAGCATCTGAATCGGGGTCGTCCACACACAAATACCTGTTTCCTTCTACAGGTCAGCAACAAAGTGAACTCCACCGGATTACTTCCAATTTCCATACATGGATTTCTGTGGCAGACAGTTATTGTTTCTCATCCATCGATAGAGAACACTAGCAGGCTGGTGTCTCTCTCCCTTCTCTCTCTCTCTCTCCCTTCTTCTGACTTCTTCAACAACGTCATTACGTCCTTTATCTTCTATTGACGTAAGCACGCCACACACACACACACACACTCTATCTTAAAGGGACTTTCACCGAGTCCGTAACACTATGCAAAACTCCACCCCAGATCAGATCCCCAATGCACAAAACAGAATCAGATTTAAACAAAGCTAAACTTTGAAGAATTGCAACAGGGGCCTAAATGTGATTTCCCCACTGAACTGTTCCTAACGTTATAAAAAACAGAAAATGTCAGAAACATGCAGCAGGCCAGGCAGCATCAGTGGGTCAAGTCTATGACTCTTCATCAGAACCAAGAAGTGTTAGATGTCAAACATGTTTGAAGTTGAGCGAAGAGGGGAGGTTGGAGAGAACAAAGGGAAGGTCTGATAAGTTAGAGACCAAGAGAGACTGAATGACACAAATGCTGGTGGTGCCACCTGAGAGGGGGCAGGACAGGTTGCTGCTTGACTCTGATTCTCTCTGGAGGAGATTTAAATAGAAGAGGAATGAGAACAAAATTCCAACATCTGCAAATTTTTTCCCATTCTGATTACTGTTTAATTCACTGCTGCTTCCAGCAACGCCCAACTTGAAGGAACTCTGCTGCACTGTTGGAAGGGATTTCTGTGTGTCCCTTTTACTTCATTTATCCTCAAGGGTTTCTGTTACCCCATCCCCTTGTTTTTGACAAGGTGTTGACCAAACCTCACTTCCCTTTAGTGAAAGAGACTCCAACATCCATTCCCCTTCCCTCAGCAGCTTTGCATCTCCTGTCGTTGCAATGCAATTCTTACCCTTTTACCTCTTCCCTTCCCACCATCTAGGGACTCAAGCACTCCTTCCAAGTGAAGCAGTCATTCACATGCACTACTTCCACTGCACTCAGTGGCCATAATGTTTTCTCTATACTGGAGAAAAATTGTGTGACCAATGTGCAAAATATTCAGTAGGCAAGAACGGCCCTGAACTTCCAGTTGTCCATCACTTTAATTCTGCATCCCAGTTCCACTCTGACCTTTCTGTCTTTGGCCATTTTCACTATTCCAGTGAAAGCCTAACAACAAGCTTGAGAAACAGCTTCTTATATTCTGACTAGTCACATTTCAGCCCTCAGGACTCAATGTTCAATTTAACAATTTCAGATAAACTAACTTTCCAGTTTGAATTAGAGCTGGTGAATTCTTCGTCATCAACCTTTAGCATTAACACCACGTCCCTCTTGCCGCAAATGCTGCCTGATTTTGTTTCAGATTTTCAGCATCTGCAGTTTTGTTTTTCAGTCCCTATCATTGACAGAAGCAACGGTGAGTATAATCCTTGCTCCCTCTAATCATTTAAAATTTGGTTTTATCGAGTTGGGGGGAAAGGGAGAAACAGCTGTACTATTTGCGGAACCTTGGATATGACCACAATCAGGAATCCCATTTTATCCAGGATACCTACAAGAAAAGCACTAAATAATTCTGTAGACTTTTTATTTATAAAGCATACCGGTAAAATCGTTATTTTTTTAAATAACTACGTGTTTAGAGATTTTGTAACTTTGAACCCTGCCGATAATCGGAGAATCTGGGCAAATCCGTGCAGTGCAAGTGTGGAATTAAGAGGAAAGGAAGATAACCAAGTCTTATATAACGTGTAAGTAAATGAATTAGTAACAGATTGTGATAAAGTGGAAACAAAAGGAAATGAGGGGATTAAAAAGCAGGAGCTGCAAGACAGCCAGTTCCTTGTTGTGGCCGTGCCCTTGCGTGGGTTGGACAGGGTTAATGAGGTGTTCCTGTTGAGCTCTTGGACCTGGGGTTACAGGAAGAGCCTGGCACAGGAGACGGTGGGTTGGTAAGTGCTGAGAGAGAGAGAGAGAGAGAGAGAGAGTTAGATAGAGAGTTGGTCTGAGAAGAAAGGAGGCAAACTATGTTCTACGACTTCTCCAAAGGGAACAGGCAAAAACTATATAATCTGCTGAAGTTTAGGAGGAAGTAAATACTCCTTAAAGACCAGGTAAATGAACCACTCGTGCGTTGATTGGGCGGTACCTGTTCCCTGTGGATCTATTTGGAGGCAATTCTCCCTTTGTTGCGGCGGCCGAGTCTGGACGTGAGGCAGCTTTGCTCCAGCTGGGGGAATGGGCGATGTTCAGTCGTCCTGATGAAAATCAGGTTGGGGAGCCTGGGTAAGGCATTGGGTGAATAACGTCAAAAGGATCATAATGCTTCTTGTATTATGAGCTGGGGCGGCGGCATGTTGCTGCAACATTACAATCGTAAGTATTTAGAAACTTGCCCATCTTGATCTTTTTTAGTATTGGGTGATATTAGGAAAACAGCTAACAGGTCTTTTGTGCAACAGCCGGCGATGGAGTTTAGTTGGAGTTGTTAAAAGCCTTCCTCTCATTTCCCATAGATGTAACTAATAACATCGACGTAAAATTCGCCTATCTACCTTGATCATTTTAATATGAACATAGGAATTAGGGGCAGGAGTAGTCTACTTGGCCCCTCAAGCCTGCTCCATGATTTAATAAAATCATGGCTGATCTGACTGAAACCTCCAGTCCATGTTTCAGTCCAGCTGCAGTGACTTTTCACCCTCTTATCGAGTATCCATCCATCTCTGCCTTAAATAAAAATCAAATACTTTGGTTCCATTGTCCTTTGAGGAAGAGAGTTCCAAAGATTCACAGCCGTCTGAGAAAATTTTCCCTTATCTGTCTTAAGTTGACAACCTGTGTAAGATTCTTTCAAAACCTCTCAGGATGATACACCTTTCAATCACATTCCCTCTCATTCTTCTGGATACCAGCAGGGTACAAGCACAGCCTATCCAATCTTTCCTCACAGGACAACATGCACATTCCAGGTATTAAACTAGTAAACCTTCACTAAACTGCTTCCAATGCATTACTATCCTTTCTTAACTAAGGAGACCAATACTATATACAGTACTCCACATGTGGGGGGGCGTAGTGGATAGCGAGGGAGTCCATCAAAGTTTGCAAAGTGATCTGGACCAGCTGGGAAAATGGGCTGAAAAATGGCAGATGGAATTTAATGCAGACAAGTGTGAGGACAAACCAGGGTAAGACTTACACAGTGAATGGTAGGGCTTTGAGGTGTGTGGTGGAACAAAGGGACCTGGGAATACATATCCATAATTCCTTGAAAATGGCATCACAGGTAAATAGGGTTGTAAAGAGAGCTTTTGGCACATTGGCCTTCATAAATCAGGGTGTTGAGTACAGGAGTTGGGATGTTATGTTGAAGTTGGATAAGACGTTGGTGAGGCCAAACTTAAATTATTGTGTGAAGTTCTGGTCACCTACCTACAGGAAAGATATCAATAAGCTTGAAAGAGTGTAGAGAAAATTTACATGGATGTTGCCGGGACTTGAAGACCTGAGTTAAAGAGATAGGTTGAATAGGTTAGTACTTCATTCCCTGGAGCACAGGAGAATGAGGGGAGATCTGTATAGAAGTATACAAAATTATAGATAGGGTGAGTGCACGCAGGTTTTTCCGCTTGGGTGAGACTAGAAGTGGAGGTCATAGGTTTAGGATGAAAGGTGAAATAGTTAAGGGGAATCTGAGGGGGAACTATTTCACTCAGAGGGTGGTGAGTGTGGAACAAGTGTGGAAGAAGTGGTAGATGCAGGTTCAATTGTAATATTTAAGAGAAGTTTGGATAGGTGCATGGATGAGAGAGGTATGGAGGGTATGGTCCGGGTGCAGGTAGATGGGAGTAGGCAGAAAACCAGGTCGGCATGGACTACGTAGAACGTAGAGCATTACAGCACAGTAGAGGCCCTTTGGCCCACAATGTTGTGCCAACATTTTATCCTGCTCTAAGATCTATCTAACCCTTCCCTTCAACATAGCCCCCCCATTTCTCTATCATTCACCTGTCTATCTAAGAGTCTCTTAAATCTCCCTAATGTATCTGTCCCCACAACCTCTGCCAGCAGTGTTTTCCATGCACCCACCACTCTCTGTGTAAAGAAAAAAACTTACCCTTGACATCCCCCTTATATCTTCCTCCAATCACCTTAAAATTATGTCCTCTCGTGTTAGCCATTGTCGCCCCGGGAAAAAGTCTCTGACTGTCCACTCAATCTATGCCTCTTATCATCTTGTACACCTCTATCAAGTCATCTCCCATCCTCCTCCTCTCCAAAGAGAAAAGCCCTAGCTCACTCAACCGAGATGGGCCAAATGGCCTGTTTCTGTGCTGTAGTGCTCTATGACTCTATGTGGTCTTACTTGTGCTTTTATAGTTGAACTATAACCTCTCTACATTGACACTCAATTCCCCTAGCAATACAGGACATCCCCAGGTAATGAATGAGTTCTGTTTTTACAGACATTCATAAGTCAATTCTGTCCATAAGCTGGAAAATACACAAAATCATTGGTAACCATATCTCCACAGTATTGTATTGAATGGTATCAAAAACACACAAAATTGATAAAAAGAAAGAACAATTACTGAAAGTGGAAAGGTGGAAGGCAGCATAAAGGAAATTACAGACCTATTAGTCTGACGTCAGTGGTGGGAAAGTTATTGGAATCGATCCTCAAGGATGAGGTTATGGAATACCTAGAGGCGCAAGGCAAGATAGGTCCTAGCCAACATGGTTTTGTGAAGGGAAGATCCTGCCTGACCAACCTATTGGAGTTTTTTGAAGAAA
Source organism: Pristis pectinata (assembly GCF_009764475.1). Taxonomy (NCBI): domain Eukaryota; kingdom Metazoa; phylum Chordata; class Chondrichthyes; order Rhinopristiformes; family Pristidae; genus Pristis; species Pristis pectinata. Next base: position 123,110,163 of record NC_067406.1, read on the forward strand.
TCTCAGGTAGGGTGGATAAGGGAGAGGCGGTAGATGTTGTGTATTTAGACTTTCAAAAGGCCTTCGACAAGGTGCCGCACAAGAGAATGATTAATAAGATGAGAGCTCATGGAATTACAGGTAGGATAACAGAATGGGTGGAGCGTTGGCAGGAAGCAAAGGGTGGGAATAAAAGGATCTTGTTCTGGTTGGCTACCGGTTACTAGCGGTGTTCCGCAGGGATCGGTGTTGGGGCCGCTTCTTTTCACCTTGTACATTAACGATTTGGATGATGGAGTAAGTGGTTTTGTGGCTAAGTTTGCGGATGACACCAAGATAGGTGGAGGAGTAGAGAGTATTGAGGAGACAGGAAGGTTGCAGAGAGACCTAGATAGTTTAGGAGAATGGGAAAGGAAATGGCAGATGAGATTCAATGTTGAGAAATGTGCAGTTGTTCACTTTGGAAACAGAAATAAACGGGCAGATTATTATCTAGGAGGAGAGAAAATTCAAAGTACTGAAGTACAAAGGGACTTGGGGGTACTCGTGCAGGATACCTTAAAGGTTAACCACCAGGTCGGATCGGTGGTAAAGAAAGTGAATGCTATGTTGGCATTCATTTCGAGAGGTATAGTGTATAAAAGTAAGGAAGTGTTGATGAGGCTCTATGGGGCACTAGTGAGGCCTCATTTGGAATACTGTGCACAGTTTTGGGCCCCATATCTTAGGAAAGATGTGCTGATGTTGGAGAGGGTTCAGAGGAGATTTACAAGGATGATTCCCGGAAAGAAAGGGCTTACATATGATGAGCGATTGTCAGTTCTTGGACTGTGCTCACTGGAGTACAGAAGAATGAGAGGGGACCTCAGAGAGACATTTAAAATGTTGAAAGGACTGGACAGAGTAGATGTGGTCAAGCTGTTTCCTTTGGTGGGTGAGTCCAGGACCAGAGGGCACAATCTTAGAATTAGAGGGTACAGGTTTAAAACAGAGATGAGGAGAAATTTCTTTAGCCAGAGGGTGGTGAATTTGTGGAATTCCTTGCCACGTACAGCAGTGGAGGCCAGATCATTGGAGGCGTTTAAGGAAGAGATAGATAGATATCTAAATAGTCGGGGTATCAAGGGATATGGGGATAAGGCTGGAAATTGGGGTTAGAATAGTGTTTTCTCCACCCCCCCCCCCCCCAAATTTCTCATTTCTTTTTCTTTTTTCCCTTTTCTTTGGAGCAGACTCGATGGGCTGAATGGCCTACTTCTGGCTCCCTTGTCTTGTGACCTTGTGATCTTGTGAGAGAGGAAACTAGTTTCTGCCGTCTACAGGGATGAACGTATGTACACACATCAGACTTTTGAATTTTATAATATTAAGGGAGCTGGATCATATGTAGGGGTGTCCATAAGTTGAGTGTTCATAACCTGGGGATGACCTCTAAATGATAATATTCTAGTTAGTTTTTCTGCTTGCTTGCTGTACCTACATACTATCCATTTGTAAATCATACAATAGAACACCCAGATCGCTCTGCATCTGAGAGGTCTGCAATCTCTCACCATTTAGATAATACGCTTGTTTTTGATTTTTCCTGCCAAAATGGAGTGCTTCATATTTTCTCACATTACACACCATTTGCTCAATCTTTTCTCACTCACTTAACCTACCTGTATCTTTTGTAGCCTCTTTATATCCTCTTCCTAACTTACTTTCCTACCAACCTTTGCATCCTCAGCAAATTTACCAACCATACCTTTGGTGCCTTCATCCAAGTCATTTTTAGAAATTGTAAAAAGTTGAGGTTGAGCACCGTCCCCTGTGACACACATCTTTCCTATCAGAAAAAGACCTATTTATGCCTTTGTTTCGTATAATCCAGGAGACTACAAATTGGATTTTGGAAATACATGAGATACAAATTCTTAATATTTAGATTCTTTTCCATTTCATAGCCCTCCTTGAGGATATTTGGCCTTCCTTTTGTAACCAATGCAGCAAGAGAAGCTCATCACTCATTGGTTGGTGGGATATGTTTGGTTATGTACATCAGTACTTACACACTGTATTTCATATTGTGAAATGTTTTGGGATGTTTCAATGTGACAATGAATATACTGTCTAATGCAAATAATCTTTAAAAATCTTGTTCAGTAACATCGATCTGTATGTTTAGGGTAGTAAACGTGGTTCAGCTATTACTTAAAAAAAAGGTCAGGTGTTGGGTGATTTAGGAAGTTAACCTTGCTATTGTATAGTGCATTTGGTTGCAAATCATAACGTAGCAAAGAGCTATAGAGTTATCTTCACACAAGAACATTTATGTATACAGCTTGCCAGAGAAGATGATGGTTTAATGTCCCATCTGACTTCTAACAATGCTGCAAGTGCTCAATTCTAAAATGAAGCTTCAGTCCACAACCTGGGGAGCTTTTGAAAGCAAGCAAGCCAAAGAGGAAAGGGTACAAACTGGTCAACTGTTTAAAAGGCAGTTTAGTTTTTAATGTTCCTCTCAACAAATCCTTCTAAATTATCTCTGATGATCATCTATGGCTTTGGCTGGACAATGAGGAGACAAATCACTTGAAGCAATCTTTGAAATTCACATACACATCAATTAATGATATTACTTATCATATTTGATTTTAAGCAAAAGTAAAGTTTTATGTTGTGCGAAGATGTAAATTGTGCTTTTTCAACTGATCGTCCAATTGCTTGGTAATTCATGAGTCAAGAGCTGTCTGCACCATCAATTCGCTCACACTTGCAGGACATAAATGCCCTCAATTCTTTGCAAATGCCATTATAAATTAGACCTGGCTATCAAAAATCTGCAGTAAAGCTTTTAAAATCCATTGTTCCCAGCTAATAAGGAAATCTATTTCAGTTGATTTCTTCCCTCCATTTTAAAAATAGTAAAATAATCAATCTCCACTTAGAAACACATATGATTTTAATTCATGCTTGCAAAAATTCCTGCAGTATTCTATCTATCTATGGCCACCAAACTTCAGTAAGGTACTGTTATTCCAGAGATGAGAGATCATGGTGATGAAACTTAGCTAACTCAGAAAAGGTTTGATTTTTGAGCTGTTTAAAATCATGTATAATTTGGATAGAGTAAATAAAGAGAAAATGTTTCCTGTGTCATAATGGTTGGTAATCAAAGGCCATAGATTTGAGTTGATTGGCAAAGGAACCCAAAGTGAAGGGAGGAAATACTTTGTTTACACAGTGAGTGGTTGGATTTGGAATTCACTGCCTTATTAGATGTCAAAAGCAGATTCAGTGATGGCCTTCAAAAAGGAACTGCAAGCACATTTGGAGAAGCAATTGCAAGGACCTGGGAACTAGCCAAGTGATGGGATAAAATAGATTGCTGTTTGAATGTGTCAGCATAGACTCGATGGAATAGAAATTCATTCCTATTGCAAACAGTAGCTTCACATTGAAGTCCACTTCTGATACTTAGTTCAGTAGTGGTACTATATTGAATTTTTAGCACGTGATTGAGGACAGTTTTCTACAGGTCACTTCTGACTTGCATTCCACTGTACGATGCTTCCATGCTAAATTATTGCAGATTATAACTATATTCCTCGTGACAGTAAATCACAACAGAAGAATTTAACATGTAAGCAGATGTGAATGGTGTATAACCCTTTTTTCTTTTCCCTCCTAGGCTGTGAGTTGAAGACCTCTTTGCTTTCAACCTCCAGATATTATTGACTTTTAGTGAGGTTGTTGGTGTTTCTCCCACCTTCATAAGTTCTAATAATGGCACGTTACAGATACTTCATATTTAATCAGCGTGGTGTGATTCCACTGGGAATTTTGCAGATAGCTTGTTCTACTGTCTGTGTCGTATGTGGCTTCATAGATGGATTAATGAGGAAAGATTCAGTGCTCCGCAGGACTAGAATACCCATCTGGACAGGCATGGTAAACCCAAAATAATTTAAACTTCTTTAATGTGATTTTATATTTGTTCCATGAACCAATGTAACATTTGCTTGCTTTTTCAGGCAATGGCATTTCCAGGAGTTCTGGCATTATTTTCCTCTCAGAAAAAGAATCCCATTCTTGTAAGTCTTTTGCATAAGGAGAAAAAAAATCGCACATTACCGTTGTGTAAGGAAAAATTATCTAACTGGTTTATTAACTGAAACAATGAGTCTAACAAATACCACTTATTTTGGTTGAGGAGATCAGGAGACCTGCCCACTTAATCTTTGTGCATAACCAGTTAAGAGTTTCATCCTTTCTCCCTGCCTAAAACCTCCAAACCCCATGAACTGAGCATACTTAGAATGAGTCAGTGGATATTTTTCCAAGCATAGTAATATGTTCCTCAAGTACTTGGTTTGTCTTAAGTTAGATTCAAAGTAGACTATAATATTGTATGCAAAGTTCATTTTTGGAATCTCAAGCAGTAGCTTGGGCAATTATAAGACTCCCAGGTAACCCACTGTTTGATTAGTTCAATATCAAGCTTTAGAACTGTTACGGACTCAGTGAATGTCCCTTTAAGATAGATAGAGAGAGAGAGAGAGTGTGTGTGTGTGTGTGTGTGTGTGTGTGTGTGTGTGTGTGTGTGTGTGTGTGTGTGTGTGTGTGGCGTGCTTACATCAATAGAAGATAAAGGACGTAATGATGTCGTTGAAGAAGAAGAAGAAGAAGAAGAAGAAGAAAGGAGAGAGAGAGAGAAGGGAGAGAGACACCAGCCTGCTAGTGTTCTCTATCAATGGATGAGAAACAATAACTGTGTCTGCCACAGAAATCCATGTATGGAAATTGGAAGTAATCCGATGGAGTTCACTTTGTTGCTGACCTGTAGAAGGAAACAGGTATTTGTGTGTGGACGACCACGATTCGGATGCTTTTCGGGGTGAGGAAGTCACTACCAAGTAAACACTGAAGTGTCGTTTGGGTTCCATCGTGGAACATTTGGATTTCGTATTTACTCTCTCTATGTTTCTCTACGTCTACGTCTTATCTTCAGACAACGGTGGTTGTTGAAGAAGCCCTTGCTCATGTTTCACCTTATGGCTTGCGGAACTGAACTTTGAGAACCATTCCTGAACTTGGAGTTTGGGACTTTGTCACACACACACGAAGAGTTTAGTTTTGGGGTTAACGTTCAAGGTTTAACATTTTTGAATTCTAACATACTAACATTTTTACTTCTATTTTTCATATTATCATAAGTAGTGATTAATAAAATAGTTTTTAACACTGAATCATGCTCAGTGTGTTTCTTTTGTTGCTGGTTCATGACAGAACAAACATGTGGATGCCTTCAGAGGAGTATGATAATGTCTTGCTTCGAATTAAATCATATTGTGAATTTTTACTGAGGCACCAGGGTCAGTCTTGAATATATAATGCTCTCCAGAAAAGCTTCCTATGTTCTGAAGTTCGGAAGGTTCACTTAACAGCATTAAGAGTAATTATGTATGTGTATTGACCAGAAGAGCCTGTCTTATTGCTTCCTGTATTTTACAAATCATTTGTATGTGCATCAGTGATGTTGTCAAGATCCTCCAAAACTGGTTAAAAAAATGTGGAAAAAACTTAAGACTGAAGAATCTGGGGAGCAGTTTTCAATCACCTTACTGTGCACTTTCAAGTGTTGTTAAATATGTGCTAAATATTCTGCACACTTCCATGCTTAGCAGGAGCCTAAAGTAATTCTATGCTTTATTTCAGAAAAAATAAAATGCCAGAAAAACACTTGTGTAATTTGTAAACAGCACATACATATGATACTCAAGCCAATATTTAGAAACTACTCTCTTTACAAATGCTACTGAATCACAAACAATGTGGTAAATTCTGAATGGATTGTATTAAAATGACATTCCTATGCTGTCGATCAATCCCTGTCCAACTATATTTCCATGACCCCCTATTAAAGCAAAACTAGCAGGAAAGGCCAAGTGAGTAGGTTTCAGAAAGATTAGTCTTAATATTAGTAAAATGCCAGCTCTGTATTAAAACTGCCAATAATGTTATGTATATTGTATCAATGGTAGTGCTATCTAGTGGTGTTTAAACTTGTTTCACTGTTTATATTGCTTTTCTTTGCATTCTATCTTTAGGTGCATGCTATGATTGCCTCAGCTGTACTTTCTTGGATAACCACAACTGTTTTAATCATATATGCAGCATTGACATTGAGCTATGGTGAAGATGATGATGAAGTATTCCAACATAAACCCAGCGATGTCATACATTTGGTAAGCTTTTTTGAAAGGAGGATTTTTTTTTGGTTTGCATGGTGTTCTTTGTTCTGCAGATCACAAGCTTCAAATACTTTATATGAATTATGATGTGTAAAATGGCTGTGTGCCTTTAGATTAGTTTGCTATGCAAAACACTTTTATTATGCAGGGAATTTCCACATTGCATGACGCTGCTAAATTTATAATATAATCTGTTTAGCTGTGGAGCTGCATAAAAGAGTGATATGCAAAAACTGGAAGGGAAAACTTCCTGAAGTTTTCAAAAGTGGAAAAAGAACCTGAGGAGAAGTCTACATATTTTGTATTTTTCATATTTTCTTACAACATATAAGGATGACAATTCCAGAGGTACCCATGTAGACACAGGGAGAACGTGCAAACTCCACACAGACAGCACTTTTGGCTTTTTTTTTAAATGAAACACTGCTGATGATTTTGGCTATTCTCCTAGTTTTTTTTTGGATGAGATTGAAGAGACTAATTGACTACCTGAGTGTTATATTTGAAAGGAAATGTACAGCCTTTTTTTGATTGACTCACTTGCCAGTGGGAGAGGGGAGTGGGATGGAAATAGGAGAATGAAATACACAGAAAAATGGACATTTTGTTGAATCATGAATAATTATTTAAAATAAGACTGCTGAGGAAAATGCAATTATTTTTTTGAAAAAAGATCAGTGCATTGAAGGTCTAGATCTATTTGTTTGACTTTGCTTTTGGGCATAGTGTAGAAACCCACCACACATGAAATCATTGATCTGATCAATCAATTTACCAACTTGCATACTAATGCATTGAACCATCTGGGGAATGTAGGATAAAAAGAAAGGGAAATGTAAATTTATGTATTTAGTTCACTGATTTTAATTAATAAGCATTCGGAAACGATTACACCCCCTCAGGTTTTCATTAGCAAACAAATGACCAGTGTGTCCTCCCCAGACAGTTAACCAAGGTAAAATTAATGACTTTGGTATAAATTAGGTGGAAGTCTTGAGGCTTTAAAATTTTAATAAATCTCAACGGATGGAAGGTATTCCAGAATCCTGAGAGAAGATAGGCAGAAGATTTGCAAGGCACAGCTTCTAAAGAGGGAGTTGGTCAAAAATGGTAGCCCAAGAGGTCCATTAGGACAGAGTAACATGCCCATAGTTATTGTGTGATAAAGTAGGCACTCACAACATCTCATGGGACTTGCTTCAGTTTTGTCAAAGCAATTGAATTAATTGTTGGGGGTAACTTTGAGGATCTTCTGTACATTAATAGCATAGTAAACTGCCTTCACCATGATCTCAATGGTGACCATCCTGTGTCTACTTGGGTTTTAGGGGTGATATAATAACCCTAGTGGATTCTGGAGAAACTCCGCGACATGCTGTATGTAGTTTTTAGTGGTCTCTCCATCTCAACCTTGAGCATATTCAACAACTGAGCATTCATGTGCCTCTGTAGTAGAGAATTCCAAAAGATTTGCAACTCTCCTGGTGAAGAAATTTATCCTTATCTCAGTCTAAAACATCTAACTGCTTATTCTGAGACTATAACTGCTGATTCTGAATGTTCCATCCAGGGAGAAATGACATCTCAGAATCCACCCTCTCATGTCTTTTCCGTGTCTTTTGTTTCCATGAGATCATCTCTCAAGCTTCTCAACCCCAGAGAACCTAGACCCATTCTACTCTGTCTTTAATCATCAGACAAACCTCTCACCTCAATATTCTATGTAGTACGGTAAAACTGATAATCCAGCACACATGGGACTTTGGTGCCAGTTGACAGATTTTCTGGACTATTAGATGTTATTCCAACACAATTTTAATTCAGTTTTTTAAAATGTTATACAGTATTTATAATATTTTTCCAGTGAATCTGGTAAGCTTAAAGGGAGTGTGGGAATTGCGGTGCTGATGAGTTTGAGGATTGTACGGAAAACATCACCTGTGAGCCAGATGCTGAATCAGCAGGATTTCTGGGTAACTGGATAGAGGGTTATCAGATTTTAAAGTAAATAGAGCATTTTATTGATTTTTTTTTTCTTACGCTGGTTCCATTACTAAGACAGGGAGACCAAAACTGTATGCAATACTTCAGGTATGGTTTTCGCAAAGTCCTCTACAATTAGGGCAAGATATTTTCATGTGTTGTTTCCCTTTTCAATTGCTTGTTATATCTGGGTATTAATTACAAGAGGAACAGCACCTCATATTCCACCTGGGTAGTTTACAGTCTGATGGCATGAACATTAAGTTCTCCAGTTTCAGGTAACTTGCTCCCCCTTTGTCCCTCTCTCCCTCCTTCTGATCTACCCAGCTCCTCCTACACACACCCCACTCCTATCATCCACTTTTTTTCCCCTCCTCCACCTACATCTGCCCATCACCAATATACTCCTCCCACGGCATCTCTACCCCCACTGTTCCCATCTCCCTACCCTACCTTTCTTTTTCGGTTCCATGCTCCACCTTCCTTTTCTATCAGATTCCATCATCTGCAGCCCTTTGTTACCCCCACCTATCACCTCTCAGCATCTGTCGATTTCTTCACCCTTCCCTCTCCCACCTGACTCCATCTGCCTATCGCCCCTCTTCATCTGAATTCATCTATCGCTTGCCAGCTCTTTCCACACCCCTTCCCCTCACTTCTTTATACTGGCCATCTCCTCTGTTTTTTCAGTTCAGATGAAGGGTCTTGACCTGAAACATCGACTGTCCATTTCCCTCTATGGATGCTGCCCGACCAGCTGAGTTCCTCCAGTAGTTTGTTCTTTTGCTCTACATTCCAGCATTTGCAGTCTCTTGTGTCTCCTGGGTATTAATTTTCCGATTCGTATGTGAGGTAACTATTAGTTATAGGTAGTCATTACTAACTATTTCTAATCATTGATCTTCCAAAGTGGGCAGAATGTCTATTGAAGGCCATAGCAATCGAGCCTGACACTTCCTCTGAAGCCACACGAAATAATTTCCAAATATGGTTATCTGAACAATGAGGAGGACTAAGGTTGGTTTATTTAGCCTGCAGTTGCTTGCCAAATGAGTGTAGAACAAGTCTTCATTCTGGGAATTTTACCAGCATCTTGCTCTTTTACCAAAATTGGACATAAAATGCACATTACTTTCATTGCAGGAATACATACTTGGTAAACTTGTTCAAGGAGCCAATATGACCATATTAATGGCATCTGTGGTTGGTATTCTGATGACAACCATCATAGCATATCTTGGTTGTCGAAGCCTCCCCATCTGTGGGTGCTATGACAGTACAACTGGAATGGTAGGTTTGATGCTCAGAGTCATGGTTCTCAAAATTACTCGTCTGTTTGTTTAAAATTGCTTGTTGTGCCCCAAATGATAAATGCAAGGATGCATACTTTGTTCATTTTTCTTTTATTCATGTTTTGACCTACAATAGAATAATTAAAAAGGTAAGTGCTCTTTGGTTAGAACATAGAACACTACAGCACAGTACAGGCCCTTCGGCCCACAATGTTGTGCTGACATTTTATTCTGCTCTAGGATCTATCTAACCCTTCACTCCCACATAGCCCCCTATTTTTCTATCATTCATGTGTCTATCTAAGAGTTTCTTAAATATCCCTAATGTATCTGCCCCTACAACCTCTGCAGGCAGTGCATTCCACACACCCACCACCCTCTGTGTAAAAAAAACTTACCCTTGACATCCCCCTTATACCTTCCTCCAATCACTTTAAGATTATGTCCCCTCATGTTAGCCATTGTTGCACTGGGAAAAAGTCTCTGACTGTCCACTCAATCTATGCCTCTTATCATCTTGTACACCTCTATCAAGTCCCCTCTCATCCTCCTCTCCAAAGAGAAAAGCCCTAGCTCACTCAACCTGTCCTCATAAGACATGCTCTCCAATTCAGGCAGCATCCTGATAAATCTCCTCTGCACCCTCTTTAAAGCTTCCACATCCTTCCTATAATGAGGCGACCAGAACTGAACACAATTCAACAACAGGACATCAAAATAGGTTTTAGTTTTGTAGTCCTTGTCCAATGTCCACACATACATTTTCCAGCAATGATTGGGATGGGCAATGCTGACAGTCCTTCATAGATCTAGTTTACTGAAGTCAATTGTAGTTCTGCTTTTTTTGTGTCTTATCCTATTAAAACACCTGAGGGTGTTTTCATCCAACAACTTTATAAGCACCTTTAAAGTATTTATTTTGATTTTATACCATTTATCGTCTTTCCAGAAAATGTAAATTTTAACTTTAAGAAGGTACTGTTTTCATTACCAAATCAAGCTTCAAAATGAGTAGTCAACTGCAAATCCAAGTGCAAATGTATTTAAAATCCCTAACTCATTAGGGCAATGGTAATTAAAGCAAATTTATGGGAAAACATAGGTCAGTCTGTGTAATAATCAATAGTCAGATTATTGGTGTTGGGTGCACACCTGAGAGATTGGTGAAAGCGAACGTGCTGAAGGCCATTAAAACTGTGCGTGAAGAGGACTAATGTGCTGGGTTTATGGTTGGGGTGGGTGGCAATTGGATCTTCAGCTAAATTTTGGACACCTTTACAAATAGCTGTCATGGGCACAGCAGGTTCCATAACCACCTACTGTGGGTAAAATTCCATGATTTCCTCAGGGCTGAAAACTGAAAGTAGACCCCTCATCTGAATCCCATGCTCAGTTCTGGTCTGTGTATTAAAAGCTCTTAAATGGAAACAAAAACTGCTGGAAACGCTGAGCCACATTACGTGAACACACACAATTACCCTTTCAGGTTGATGGCCTCTGAAGATAGAAAAGAAAGGGATTTTGGTGGTGGGCAGTGGTATGCAAGGACAGTGATCAGTGTGAGCTTTTGAAGAAGGTAATGGAATAACTTGGGTACAGTGCTGAGGACAACAAGAGAGAGAGTTCTACTGGTACTGTGATATTTTTCTCCCTCTCAACTGACAATGCAAAAAGCAGCAGTATGGTGATTTATTTATTTTGCTTTTGGGACCCTTGGCTGTGGCATTGATCAGATGAAGTGACTGAATATGGCCTGGGGAGATTACTCTATAAGTGCAACTTTTCTTCTTTCTTTTGCACTGAGACAAATCAAACTGAATAATAGCATTTCTCTTTGCAGCAGGCATTGATGACAGAAGACCATCAGCCTCAGATGATTGAGTTAGTCAGTAACTGGCAAAGTAAGTTTATAAATCCACTTATGGATTAAAAACTACAATGTTGACGTTAAAAAGAAGTTGTTTGGCCCCTGAAATGAGTTCATGCCTCATTTAAGCTTTGGCTTAATACAAGCTGCATTCCTAAACTCCTGTGATGAAAGCACTGTCTTATCCATTCCAGATAAAGCCTGACTGACCCTCATTTCACCAGCTTAGAAGTTTACCTCTCCAGCCACCATAAGTTCATTGTGGCTGCAATGTGTACAGGTCATTGTGCTAACTCACCAAAACTTCTCCAGCAAAATCTGTGAGCTCTATCCAGAAGGACAATGGGAAAGGGTATGGGAAGGCCCATGTTCCCCATCCACAATGCCCACCATCTTGACCTGGACTTGCATCGCCGTTCTCTTCACGCTGTGCCAAAATCCTGGAACCTCCTTCCTAACAATTTTGAACCTTCACCACATAAAATAAAGCCTTTCAAGATGATTCAACATCACTTTCTTGCGAGTAATCAGGGATTAATACAGTATTTGTTTTGTCACTGATGCCCGTATCTAGTGAATTAAAAAGTATGAATGACCTTAAAGTAACCTGTCTCCGCCTTGAATACATGTGCTCTAAACCAGAATGCCCAACATAGCCATTACCATGTTCAAAATGGAATTATTTATAAATGAGCCAGAATTCAAGGCTGGCATCTATCCCAATGCCAGTGCCGATATGCTTTTTATTTCCCCTTTTTTTTATTTACTCCTCTTAAGTTCACAGATCTTTGGGTACTGAAGCCCCAGCCAAGTACCAATTTGAGGAGACATTTTAAATAGCAAGTTTTGATGTAGATTGTATTGGGAAAAGTGATAGAAGCAAATTCATACTTTCAAAAGAAAGCTGTCTGCTTGAAACACTCATACTTTGTGGTGCTATTAGGAAGGTGCAGAGGATTGAGAATGACCGGGCAACTCATTCAAAGAGCCAGTAAATGAAAATTAAAAAGAACTACAGATGCATGGAATCTAAAATATAAAAAAAACAGAAAATGCTAGAAATACTTGGCAAATCATGCCACACCTGCAGGAAGAGAAACAACGTTTCAGGTTAAAGACCTTTCCTCAGAACTTGGTTCTAATAAAGGGTCTTCCACAGGAAACATTAAATCTGTTTCTCTTCCCATACATGTGGCCTGACTCACTGAGTATTTTCAGCATTTTTTTGTTTGTATTTCATTCAAAGAGCCAGCACAGGCACAATTCTTTTGTCTGGTGAGATTCTGCAATTAAAGTTGAATCAAAAAATTTCTGTCCAGTATGGTTTACCATGCATTTATTCAATGCCATTAGAATGAATATTTGATAGAAATTATCTTCTGGTACCCTAGCGTGTTTTTTCTTGTAAACCCAATGGCAGCGTTGAATTAATGTCCTGTTTGTTGTACCTTTTTTACTTTCCCTGAAATCCAATGTTGCTTTGAGGTACTGGACCTGCAAAACCATTGTTAAACCTCTCACATTAATAGAGAGGCGGAATCGGAATCAGATTTATTATCACTGACTTATGACGTGAAATTTGTTGTTTTGCAGCAGCAGTACAGTGCAAAGACATAAAATTATTATAATTTACAAAAATAGTGCACAAAAAAGGAATAGCGAGTTAGATTTCATGGGTCATGAACCATTCAGAAATCTGATGGTGTTGGGGAAGAAGCTGTTTCTGAATCATTGAGTGTGGGTCTTCAAGCTCCTGAACCCTCTCCCCAATGGTAGTAACGAAAAGTGGACATGTCCCGGATCGCGGGGGTCTTTAGTGATGGACGCCGCCGCCTTGAGGCACTGCCTCTTGAAGATGTCCTTGATGATGGGGAGGGTTGTGTCCATGATGGAGCTGACTGAATCTATAACCCTCCATAGCCTCTTGCGATCCTGTGCATTGGAGCTTCCATATCAGGCTGTGATGCAACCCATTAGAATGCTCTCCACCGTACATTTATAGAAATTTGTAAAGAGTCTTTGGTGACAGAATCTCCTCAAACTCCTAATGACGGTGTGCCTTCTTCATGATTGCCAGTGGGCAGCTCAAAAATATTGGCTCCCACCTTGACCAAACGGACAAAAAGTTTTGAAACCCAAATATTATAAGGGCATTCTGTCCCTCATCTGTTCAATGATTCAGTTGGACAGTGGTTGAAGTGTACTCAACTACACTTGCTCAACAATGATCCAGAACCAATGGTGTTCAATTCTACGATCTTGAATATTTGAACTGACCCATCAAGCTCTGCCTTTTTGGATTAGAGAGTTCCATTTTCCCATAAACCTTTGCCTACTTTAGTACCCAAGTGGCCAGCTCTGATTTTAAGGTAACATTTCCTTGTTCTGGATTCCTCTGCTAGACACAGTTTCTTTGTTGATCCACTCAAATCTCCTGAATTACTTTGATGACCTCAACTGAATTGCCCCATCAACCTTCTACACTTGCAACTGAAACCAAGTTTATTTGGCCTGTTCTCATTGATCAATGTGTTGTATGAGTAAAGTTTTACAATTTTTTTTCAATTCCAGCCCATAAAGGTAAGGACCAGATTCTTTACATTATTGATTACTTTTTGAACCTGCACCAGTCTTATTTAGTTATTTATGTACTTGAGCATACAGTAACATAGTGCTTAAGTTACTGATCTAAAGGAATGAGTCATATTCCATCAGCTGGTGAATTTAAATCCATTTCATTAAATAAATTCTAACATCAGTAATGGTGATCATGAAACAACTGAATTGATATAAAAACCCACTAGTTTTGTTGGCTAAAGAAATCTGCTACTCTTGCTGGACTGACCTACATTGTGACTCCAGAACCGTGGTGTTGTTCTTGATGGTTAAAATTGATGTATCATTTCTGAGAGTGATTAAGTTCACGTTCATTCAGGAGGGCAAAAAACGCTGGCTCTGCCAGAAAAATCCCTTTTTGTGTCATCTTATCTCTCAGCATTAAGAACTTTTATGGATGCAAAGTGGCTGGTCTCCTACTTTGCCACATTGCCTGCCAGAGACAACCCAAATGATTGGGTAAATCTCTGAATGGCTACTTCAGTCCATTCACTTGCATTCTGATCTTGACTGAGTGAGTCACCACAGATCAGTCTTCCATTTACACAATGTAATCCTTTTAGTCACTCCATTTATCAGGTGGAGCCATCCATGCTAATTTAATTGAGACATATCCTTTGCTTAAATTCTGATCAATCATATGCCTCCACCTACTGCATTAAACTTGTTGAAATAAATTCAGAATTCAACTAACTTAATATGAATTTCTTTTTAAACAAGGTGGCAGTGGTCAGCGAATTCTAAATGATCCAGTGCAATATGATGGGATTGGAGAGAGAGAGGAAGCAGAGCTGACATCAAAGACAGCAGAGCTGACATCAAAGACAGCAGCCTATGTGCCACTTGCTTAAAATCAACTTTAATTACTGTGGTTGCTTTATTTGCTGGAAGATGAAGAATGTTTCCTTTTATTGGATTTCATTGACAAGAATTTGAATCTAAGGAAAATTGATTAATTAAGTTTACCAAGATATACTCAGCTTGGAATAGTTTTTGCACACATCATTATTATTATGGCAGTCATTACTGAGACTTGACATTAGTGCTGAGTATATTACTCATGGCAATTGTGAGAAAATTCAATTGAATAACTCGATATTTTGCCATCTTGAAGTCTTTTTATATGATTTTATTGCTGAGAGGTAGTGTGATTTCCATGTTACTGCTTATCTAGCTAGTCATTGAGCAACAAAAATAATTGTCATATCCATTTTGAAAAAAGTGCAATAATGAAGTGTTTATGCTTTTTTTATGTATAATAAATCATGACCTTAAGTACACATTTGTATTTTAGGAATTTATTCCACAAAATGTTTGAGGTATCAGCATGGATTATTACAAGCCTACGTTGCAACACAAAATTGTTTAAACAAAAACTCCCAAACTTGCTATGAAGCTGTCATACTTGCAGAAGTCGACTCATTGCAGAAGATGACGCATTGAGGAGCACTTTTCCAAAATGGTTCACCAAAGGATCTATCTATTTAAATTAGCGTAGCTACCTTCCCACCATTGCACCATTTCTCCAACAGATGCATCCATTTTAGTTAGTTAGTTACATCTTAGTGCACTAGATGTTGAGACTGGATATTCTTAATTTTGTGATTCACGTGCTCAAATATAATAGGCAGTTTTGCCAGTAATCACAAATAACATGCATTTTCAGACTAGGTCAGGCTTCCCTTTTTTCCCAGCAGGACTTGTTTTCAGTGGCTTTTTATTTATTGAGTCATCCTGTTCTTCATTAGGATTTTTGTTGTATTTTGAAATCTATAACATTGAGGAACATTGTGGCTAGTGCATTCCAGTGACAGCATCCTCACCGCCTTAGGAGTCTCTCTACCTTTGACAAAGAACTTCAGACCAGGAGGGTAATCCAAAAGTCTCTGGGATTCAGTAGTTTTTATAAATTACCAGATACTCTAGGTCTAAGTCCCATAGAGTTTCCAAGTAGATTGGGCTAGAAGGATTTGCACTGGGATATAAGGAAATTGAGCTAAACTGTTAAAAGTAGAGATGAAATAAGAAGCCATCAGAATTCTAAACATATTGAAAGGTTCTTTTGATCAGGTGGATACCAACTTTGAAACAAGCAGAGACTGGTTCAGTGGCCTATGCTTAGGTGTTGATCCCAAGTGCTTGGATGATGTTCCATGGGGTAACATGTAGTCAAAGGTAGCTCTAAGTGAGTTTCCATTGACAACTGTAGGTGTACAGGCAATGCACAATCAAATGAGAGAGAGGGTGAACCAAATGAGGGCAATCCATCCTGTTCAACAATGGAGGTAGTGTTGGTGGAAAATACAATCAACAACAAACTCTGCAGAGAGACAGATTAAGTAATAACAGATCATGGATACAGTAAGTGTTACTTGTGACTTTGGTTGTCTTTTCAGTATTCTGAAGGCGAGGTGGGAGAAGATTAAGGAGTTTAAACAGAGTTGCAAGAAGGATTGCAACACAGGCTATTCATGTCTATGCCAACACCAAAACAATCCAATCAGTCCTATTCCCCCACTCTCTGTAAGCCAGCACATTATTTCCAGCTAGCACTTATTTCCTTTTGAAATTGTGTTCAGATGGGAGAACATACATTCGTGGGCCCCTGATATGAAAGCACAGTGAGCCACAAAACAGTAACTAGCAAAGACAGGCTTTGAAAAGCAGGAACATTGCAAGGATTCAAAATCATTAACAAAAACTACTTCAGCCACAAGGAAGGAGGCCAGGAGCTTAAGTGGGAAGGGAAGTAGGGTAGGCTTTGCGAATTAATTGTACATTTTTTTGGAACTCTATATAGACATCTACAAAGACTTGAAATTAAAATAAACTGCAGATAATGCAAATCTTAAAGATTGGAACAAACAGCAGAATTGAAGTTTATACATTTTATTTTTAAGATATTTTCATTTTAAGATTTCTTTAGTGCAAAATGTAATAAAACTAATAAAGCTATTGCTGATAATGGATTAAGTATGACAACAATGATTTTCAACTTGTTCACTACGATGGTGAAATATTAGAAATCCAATTATCTTCTAGCAATTGTAGATTACATGTTAAAACTCAGCATCTCCTCATCTTTCATCAGTGGTTACCATTAATCCATGCATTTTTAGTCAATTATGAATGAACTGCTTGATAGTTCAGAGTGCAGTCAGGAAATATATTTTTGCTGCAACGATATAAACAATAAACATGAACAAAAGGAGGCAGGATGAAAAATTCTGACATTCTCACAACACAGAAGATGCCTCTATGGTGTTTCTCCCCATTCTAAGAAGAGGGAAGATTTGGTGAAAGTCCATATTTGATCAGAAATACCGACATAAAAGAAGTCCATCATTCCCTTTGCCACAGCCAGCTTTCATGTCCACTGCCAGGAATAAATGCACACTGCTTTTTCCCGTCCTCTCATCTTAAGCAAAAGATTTAACAAAACATTAAGGCTTTAATTGTCTTTAAGTCAGGTAGCTTGGTAGGCCTTGCCAGTCTAATTTAATAAAATCCATTAAATTGTATATTTTTTCCCTATATCACAAAAGTATTGTATACAAGTTACATTTCAGCAACACTTTTCTGTATGTCATTTAGCAGAACCGAATGCAAATGCCACATTAGTGCACCAATACTTCAAAAATAAAAATCTTCCCTCCTTTTCCTGTCAACATTTTTTTCATTGAAGTTACCTTAATCAAGTCACCATTGTTCCTATGAAAATCCAGAGTTTCAGCCTAATTAATAAGGCATCATAGTACTGTCAAACAGTGCAGAGTTTCCCCACTATGACTGCAGAGCCAAGGTCAATAATAATGACCCATTGCTGCCCTGGTCAGCAGATACTAAGTGGAGATCTTCCTGCTCTGAAACACTCAGCTGTTTGCTGTCAACCAACTAAACAACTGAGGGGTCTCCAATACTAAAATACTTAATTTTCAGACAGAATAGAAAAGGTTAAGGAAAAGCTGTGAAGAGGATGAGGAAGTATAAATGACATTAACTGAATGAAGTATATTAGATTAATACTTCTCTTGTATGTCAAAGTACAAATTAATAACTGACAACTAATACCAGAAAATGTACACTTATGGACTGTCCATTGGCTTCATTTTCAGTCAGTACTTGGCAGGATGAATCCCAATTATTGTTCAACTGTATTTCCTCTCATGGATGGTGACAAGATCTGTCAGGTTCAATCAGATGTTTTATTGCAGCCATTTCTACACTTTAAACAATACTTAAGCAGCAAAGCACTTTTCATCTTCCTTCAAATGGAAATCATATTCCCCTTTAACAGTAACACTCCACACCAGGCTTTGGTTCAGATTCCAGCTCAACTTTGGACTGATCTACTTGAAGCTGGCTCAGCATCATGGGCTTGTGGTTCTTCAGTTTATGAGCCAAAGTCATGAAAATGGCTTCCACATGATCATTATCGTTTGGATTCTTAGCAGAGGTCTCAAACAGTGGCATGCTTTGAGTATCAGCAAACTTCTGAGCTAGGTCAGTTTTAACTTTAGTGGAGTCTTTCAGGTCGCACTTATTCCCCACTAGGATACGTGGAACTTCTCCACCAAGCGAGTGCTGTTTGCATTCTTCAATCCAGGCTGGGAGGCTCTGGAAACTAACGGGGTTGGTCATGTCGTACACAAAGACAACAGCGTGGACATTCCTGTAGTAGTGCTGCACCATGCTCTTCCGAAAACGCTCCTGACCAGCTGTGTCCCAGAGCTGAATCTAAAAAAAAGTAAAAAAATTTTCAAAAACCTGGCAATATTAACTGATATGTAATGAACTGAACAATAATTATTCACGTGTATGCAAATATTCAACAAGATTAGGGAGGGTGGAAAGAATCACAACCATTTTTTGTTCCTACTGAAGGCCTATATATGCGCGCGCGCGCACACACACACACTGTATATACATTTCCAGTAGGAGTCATCCAGCAATAAACAGCAAGTAGAAGATACAAACTGTGCAAGTTCAATCCTCGTCACAGGAGTGCAGTCTCCAGGTGTGAACTACAGGGAAATTACCCAATTATAATAAATCTCTGATAATCCAGCACATTCAGGACTTTGGTGTTGCCAGAGTGGGAGATGTTATGGACTATTGGGAGTATTAATTGGAGTAACATCCACACTTTTAATTTATAAAGTACAATAATAAATTTTCCACTTAAATCAGCAAGTTTCAAGGGAGCACAGGAAGTTTCAAGTGGCCCCAGTGCACCAGATGCCGAACCATTGCGATTTCCAAATAATCGGCTAGCAGATTATCAGAGTTTTACTATAATTGGGTTATTTCCCTGACTGGGAATAGTGTTGTCTAATCCACCCCTACCCTGCGTAATGAGACGAGGGAACTAACTGTATCACCTCCATCAACAATCCTGATCAAGATTAGTTTAGTCCACACAGCCTAGTCCTAACCTGGAGCTTTTCACAAGGAAAATAAAGGCTACATGGTGAGACAGAAACCAATGATATTAATGGAGATAAGCAGCAGCACAGATACAAACCACACAGAGCAAGATATTTTTTTCCTCCCCTAGACTGGGAGGTAGGGAACAGATGTGTTCCACAAGTGTTATTTTATGCATTGAATATTTCCTTCAATTGTTATAAAATGACCTCAACTTGGATGTCGGGACATTTCAACACTTGGCAATAAGACAAGAAGTGGTTTGGCTAGTTATAGGCTGTGGGATGATATAAATAATATGACAAAGGGGTTAGAAATATTGCAAAATAATGTTCAGCAGAAGTATGAGCCTTTGTCCTTTTTGGGGAAGGTGTGGTGGGAACTAATATGAAAATAAATATCTACATGATTCCATTTTGGAAAACTTAGTTATACAAAGACTTCGGTGTCCATGTGCACTTTTTAAAAATATTGGAATTGGTATATTATTGTCACATGTACTGTGGTACAGTGGAAAGCTTGTCTTGCATACCCTTCATACAGATCAATTCATTACACAGTGCATTGAGGTAGTACAAGGTACAACGATAACAGAATGCAGAATAAAGCGTAACAGCTACAGAGAAAGTGCAGTGCAGGTAGACAATACCAGTGCAAGGTCATAATGAGGTAGATTGTGACATCAAGAATCCATCTTATCGTACTAGGAACCCATTCAATAGTCTTAGAACAGTGGGGTAGAAGTTGTCCTTGAGCCTGGTGGTACATGCTGTCAGGCTTTTATACCTTCTGCCCAATGGGAGAGGGGAGAAGAGAGGATGTACTGGGTGGGTGGGGTCTTTGGTTATTTTGTTTGCTTTACTGAGACAGTGAGAAGTGTAGACAGGGTCCATGGAGGGGAGGCTGGTTTCTGTGATGTGCTGAGCTTTGTCAACACTCTCTGCAGTTTCTTGTCATCACAATTGCCATACCAAGCCATGATGCATCCAGATAGGATGCTTTCTATGGTGCATCAATAAAAATCGGCAAAGGTCAATGGGGACATGCCAAATTTCTTTATCCTCCTGAGGAAGTAGAGGCGCTGATAGCTTTCTTTGCCATGGCGTCCATGTGGCTGGACCAGGCTATTGGTGATGTTCAGTCCTAGGAACTTGAAGCTCTCAACCCTCTCGACCTCAGCACCATTGATGTAGATGGGAGCATGTGCACTGCTCCCCTTCCTGAAGGGAATGACCAGTTCTTTTGTTTTGCTGACCTTGAGAGAAAGATTGTTGTCATGACACTATGTTACTAAGCTCTATCTCCTTCCTGTACTCTGACCCATTGTCATTTGTGACAGCCCACTGCAGTGGTATCATTACAAACTTATAAATGGAGTTAGAGCAGAATCTGGCCACGAGTGTATAGGGAATAGAGTAGGGGGCTGAGAACACAGCCTTGTGAGGCACCTGTGTTGAGAATAATTGTGGAGGAGGTGTTGCTGCTTGTCCTTATTGATTGCAGTCTGTTGGTCAGGAAGTCAAGGGTCTAGTTGCAAAGGGAGGTGTTGAGTCCCAGGTCTTGGAGTTTGGTGATGACTTTCCTTGGAATTACAGTATTGAAGGCAGAGCTGTAGTCAATAAACAATAGTCTAACATAGGTATCTTGGTGGCACAGCTGGTTAATAAAGTCATTAAAAGCATGAACTTTATGATTTTATATACTGTTGTTTATTAACCCAAGAGTCACTGGTTAGGTCTCTGTTGGAGTAGTATGGATGTTCCATTTCTGGAAATATGTAAAGCCCCAGAAAACCAGAGGACTCTTTCCAAGAATGAGAACAACAGTTATGAAAGGGTGGAAAAGAGCAGTTCTCCTTTGAACGGGAAAACAATTTATTTTATGTCCTCAGGATTTATAAAGCACTCCACAACTATGAAGAATTTTTGATGAGATCACTGTTGTGATGGGGGGAGAAAGTACAGCAAGCTCTTAGAAACAACGCATAGTGACCTGGTAATACAAAAAAACCACAGAAGCTGGAAACACTCAGCAGGTCAGGCAGCAAGTGTAGAAAGAGAAACAGTTAACA
The DNA here is from genome assembly GCF_009764475.1 of Pristis pectinata. Taxonomy (NCBI): domain Eukaryota; kingdom Metazoa; phylum Chordata; class Chondrichthyes; order Rhinopristiformes; family Pristidae; genus Pristis; species Pristis pectinata. The sequence continues at coordinate 123,131,634 of NC_067406.1, forward strand.
TTTCAGGTTGGAGACCCTTTTTTAGAACACTTCTGACCATGGGTGTCCATCCTGACATGTTTACCCAGTTTCTCTTTCCACAGATGCTGCCTTATTTGCTGGGTGTTTCCAGAACTGTTTCCAATGACCAACTAATGCATTTTGTGATGCTGAGGGATGAATCTTGGCCAAGACACTGAGGGAACTATTCCGTGTTTCTTTTGAATAGCACCATGGAATCTTTTACATCTGTCCAAGAGAGCAGATGAGCATTTTCATTTAATGTCTCAGAGGACAAAGATTAAGAGATGTCCAAAATGAGGCATTCTAATAGATTGGATAGAAAGAACTAAACTATTTCCTCTGGTGAGTGGGTCATTAACCAAAGGTCAAAGATTCAAAATAAATCACAGGTAAAAATAATTTTAAAAAATGTGAAGAGAATTTTCCTATTCGACAGTGGTCAGGAAGTCGATATCCTACCCAAGCAATTGGAAGGAGTTGGTTCCCCAAATAAATTCTAAAAAGGGATAAGGAAGGTACTCAAGGATGAGGAAATTGCAGGACTTTGGACATGGGATGGGGCTAACTGAACAGCTCTGGTAGCCACTACATGCTAGGCAGACAGAATAGCCACCTCTCTGCTCAGTTTTATGATTTGGTTTGATAGTCCTTCAGCTTTTCTCCCAGTTAATTATTCCTACTGATCCATAACAAACCCAATCTAAAATAGTTATCAATACTAATGTTTTGAGTATCTTCAGACAGCAAAGGCATTTGGGTGTAATTGAATTTTTTGTATTAATAATCACTTTATTAAATAGTAGTACTGAATAACTCCTGTGATTATACTACTCACAATAAGTCTTAAGTTAACCCTGATAAAAATAGGCAAGAAATTTCCAAATACTTAAACCTGCATGTGTTAAATAACTCAGTCCCAGTCCCTCCCATGCTCCCAAAATTCACAATTAACTTGCTATTTTGGTGACCACTGATAGAGTTCAAAACAGAAAATGAACACAAGGCAGGGGCAGTTTCATATAACTGTACCACCGTTATATCTCCACTGTTCGAGTGAAAAGTTGACACTTTTTCACTTCCTCTCAAAGAAAACAGTCTTTGCCAAACAGCGTATTATAAAAGAGCAAAGTGAAAATGCTGAATCACAGCACTGCAGCTGACCATGTTATACAAGTACTCCATCTGATATCTTGGGCATTATAGGGTCAGTATAAGATTACCAGGAGATAAAGCAGAGAAATATGGACACATTGGTAAATGAATGCAAATGCTTCTTTCAACTTAAGACACAGCTCAATTTATATTCGGCAAAATATCCTGTTAACTATAGAACAGGAATTAGTCATTCACCCCTCAAACCTCTTCCACAATTTAATTACATCATGGTGATCTGGAGACCAATTCTAATTACTGACCCATGATTATGATATCATTACTTCACAAAAAAACTATGATCTTTGGCTTAAAGTTTTCACTTGGCAGAGCACCAGGTGTTAATTTTCAAAATCATTACTAAATGGTATTTAAAAAATAGGATAAATGCCCAAGTGCAGTAAACCATCTGAATGCAGTAAAATTCTGATAATCCACTATCTGACTCTGCAGAAATTCTGATGATTCAGCACCTGGCTCACCAGGTGATGTTTACCATGCTTCCTTTCCACTTAACTAGTTCACCGGAAAATTCATTGCTTTGTAACATAAAAGAGTGAATTAAAAGTGTATAACATCCAATAGTCAGGAAAATCTGCCAGTCTAGCACCTCTGAAGTCCCAAGCATGCCAGAATAGAATAGAATTCCTGCCATATACAATGCATAACGTCCCGAGGGGAAAAGCAAAACTATTAGTAGAAAAGTTCTCCACCTTCAATCTACAAGTGTCCTGTCAAGACCTTCAAGTGCAAAGCTCTCAGTAACAAAATGCTAGACAGAATGCAGTTTTGTTAATGTTCAGTGAAAGATCAGGGGAAGTTTGAGCAGGGTCCACCACAAAGAAACTAATTGGAGGAAAAGGCATTTAGGCCATTTCTGAAGTCTACTGCTATCAGAGATATTCCCTTTATTCATCAGCCCCCTCTGTCTCTCCAAGTTAAAACTAACTTGATTTCCCTTTCCCCCAATTCTGACAAAGGTTCTTCCAATTGAAGTGTATACAGTTTCTCTTTCCATAGATGCTCCGGACATGCTGAGTGTTTCCTGCAATTTCTGCTTTTATTTCCAGTAACTGCTGTTTTTTTTTGATTTTCAATGCATTTCATACAAAGCATAAAAACTATGCCCCATTTAACACAGATCCTTTGAACTCATTTTATTTTTTTTTACCTTCCTATTCAGTTCCACCTCATACCTTTCTACACTATTGCCTCCATTGTATTCCTTGGAATTTCATTCCTTATGTTTGCCACACAGTGCAAAGTAGTTGTATCTGATCTGGCAGCTCATCTTCCTTCCAAGTAGCTCTAAAACTCCAACCTATTCTAGAGTTTGCAGAAGTCTCAATATTATTTTATTCATTCCTTTAAGGCTCTTGAATGACAACTCTTACTAAATTGCTTTCCCTGAGCAAACACTCCTAGACTTTTCACAACTTATATCTTAATATGATCTTTGGGGTGTTTAAGGAGGAGATTGATAGGTTTCTAATTAGTCAAGGTATCAAGGGATATGGGGATAAGGCTGGAAATTAGGGCTAAATAGGAATAGTACTAGTTTAGCTCATGGAGTAGACTCGATGGGCTGAATGGCCTACTTCTGCTCCTTTGTCTTGTAATCTTGTGATCTTCTGTTTGGTAATGTTTGTTTCATATTCTGGATAGTCTATTATGTAAGATAAAGATGTCTTTATGAGTCACATGCATGTCAAAACACACAGTGAAATGCATCTTTTGCGTAGAGTGTTCTGGAGGCAGCCTGCAAGTGTTGCCATGCTTCCAGTGCCAACATACCATGCCCACAACTTCCTAACCCGTACATCTTTGGAATGTGGGAGGAAACCAGAGCACCCGGAGAAACCCACGCAGACACAGGGAGAACGTACAAGCTCCTTACAGACAGCAGCTGGAATTGAACCCAGGTCGCTGGCGCTGTAATAGCATTACACTAACTGCTACACTACCGTGCCTAGTGAGGGGAACTATGCCAAACCCTAGTACTTTCTGCAGGTCAGAGGCAACAGTAAGGATCTTGCATATGTATCCAGAGACAAGTGCTGGATCCTTCTGGACACACATTCAAGATAATTACTGCTATGTCATATGGCACTACAGATTTCAGTAATACATCCAGATATTTGTGTTTTGCACTATGTGGACAAGAGTCATTTATTTCCCTAGTCCCTCGAAGTTGCATTTATCCACAGGAAAAAAACTTCAGTCCAATACAAAAAACTTCAGTCCAATTTGCTAACATTTTATTTTGTTTACCTGCCCCTTGTCTGCATTATTCACTTTAGTCAATATCAGTCTCTCTAATAAGCTTGCTGCTGAATCCATGCTTTCCTAATCGTAGAAAATGCAACTAAAAGTCTTGCTATGTAAGTAGAGAAACAAAGGACTGCAGATGCTGGAATCTGGATGAAAAACACCATGATGCTGGAGGAACTCAGCAGGCCAGGCAGCATCCATGGAGAAAAGCAGGCAATGTTTCGGGTCAGGACCTTTCTTCAGGACTGAAGATAGGAAAAGGGGAAGCCCAATATATAGGAGGGAAAAGCAGAGCAGTGATAGGTGGACAAAAGAGGGGAGGCAAGGTGGTGATTGGTAGATGCAGGTAAGAGATAGTGATAGGCAGGTACAGGGGAGGAGGGGAGAGCAGATCCACTGGGGGATGGGTCAAAGGGAAGGTGAGTAAAAAGGATGGGGGTAGAAAAAAAGAGAGAGAGGCATGATTGGGTTGGGATTACTTAAAGTAGAAGAATTCAATGTTCTTAAAATCTTAGTTTTAAATCATGCCATTAGGCTGCAAGGTTCCATGATGGAAAATGAGGTGCTGTTCCTTCAGTTTGCACTTGGAATTCTCCTGGCAGTGGAGGAGACCGAGGACTGACATATCAGTGATAGTATGGGAGGGGAAGTTGAAGTGACTGGCAATGGGGACATCCAGATCACAGTTATGGACAGAGCACAGGTGTTCTGCGAAATGGTCACCTAGTCTGCGTTTGGTCTTACCAATGTAGAGGAGGCCACACTTGGAGCACCAAATGCAGTAGATGATACGAAGGGAGGTGCAGGTGAGTCTCTGTCTCACCTGAAAGGACCATTTGGGTCCCTGGATGGAGGTGATGCAACTACAGCGGAGGCAATGGGAAGTTCCCAAGGTGGGAGTGGGATGGGTGGGGGAAGTGAACTAGGGAGCTGTGGAGAGAAGGGTTCCTGTGAAAGGCAAAAAAGGATGGAGGGGAAGATATGCTTGGTAGTAGGGTCCCGTTAGAGATGGCAGAGAATGTGTTGGATACGTAGGCTGGTGGGATGAAATGCGAGGACCAGGGGCACCCTATCCCTGTTGGGTCTGGGAGGGGTGGGGGGAAGAGAGCAGAGGTGGGGGAAATGGCAGAGATACGGGTGCGAGCTCTTTCGACCACAGTCGACTCATTATTTTACAATGAATGAATCATGGAGAATTTACAAAGCAACAGGCCATTCGGCCCATTGTATCTCCATCGGTTGCAGGCGAACTGCCTAACCTAGCCCCACCTTCCAATGCTTGGTGGGAAACTCTGTAGATTATGGCTCTTGAAGTGCACACCCAAGGACCAGTTAACTGAGGGGTTCTGCCTCGACCACCCAAAAATCAATCAGCTCAACCCACACTTAAAATTGATTCAGGTTAGTTTATATGACAATAAACTAACCTGAATCAATTTTAAGTGTGGGTTGAGCTGATCATGCAATGAAATTCCTTGCTCGCGTGAAGCTCACAAAGTGGACATGGTAATAAATAAATACAATAAAAAAAACACAACGACCAGCGCAAAACAACAGTGGGGCACTTTACCGACCGAGTGCAGAAGGGGGGAGGCAGGATACAAGGCAAAGAGGGAGGGGCGATGTGGACATTACCTTAATTTTTTCTCCATCTATCTCCACTGTCTTCTCTCGGAAATCCACCCCGATGGTGGCTTCAGTCTTGTCGGGGAACTTGCCAGCGCAGAAGCGGTAGGTCAGGCAAGTCTTGCCCACGCCCGAGTCTCCAATGACGATGATCTTGTAGATCCTGGAACGCGGCGGCGCGGTCAGCAACTGCGAGCCGGCGGGGGGAGCGCCGTGCGCCGCTGAGACCGAGTCTGACGCCGACGCCGCCGCCTCTCCTCCCCTGAAGGACATAACTCCGCGAACAGGGGAGGGTGGGCGTGGGTGGTGCAGAGTCTCAATAAACTGCGAAATGAGCGGCGCCCTATCCTGCCGCTCGCTACACTTCAGCCCGAGCCTCAGCCCTGGCGCTCGCGCCGGCCGGCTCAACGTCCCGACCTCTCGCTTGCACCTCAGCTCCGGCCGACCCAACGTTCCAACCTCTCGCTTGCACCTCAGCCCCGGCCAGCTCAACGTTCCAACCGCTCGCTATACTTCAGCTCGAGCCTCAGCCCTGGAGCTCGCGCCGGCCGGCCCAACGTTCCAACCGCTCGCTACACTTCAGCCACGTCGCGCCGGCCCGCTGCTCGATCCACTTCTCTTTCTCTCTCGCATACACGTTACCCACGCCCTGACCTGCTGAATAGAAGGAGGAAGGAAAAAACACAACTGAAGTACAAAGAGAGTATCGCGAGAGCGCCCCTGAAAAGCCTGCAACCCTTTTAATCTTCCTCGCCGGCGGAGTAGCGGTCTTTCGTTAATTGCCCAGAACCGGTCTCTCTTTCTCCGCACTTAATTTTTTTTCAAAGCGATGCTTTTGCAACAATTTGTACTGGTTGGATTTTTCCATAAATCTGGACAGAGTATTTCATTTATTTAGTTCGTTTGGGAGTTTGCCTTTTGTGGAAGTCTGCAGGTTACCTGGGAGCTGATGGTAAACAGGGAGGGAATTGCTTTCTCCCTCTGCTGGAGATAGTGGATAATTTGTGTTCCGATTCTGGAAGAGTAATTTACGTTCTGCTAACAGATTTTCATCTTGGAAATCTCAGATCAGTTTATAGCATTGCTAAATACACATAGTTAAGACTGGTAGTCCTGAAGCGCTTTCCAACCAGTGAAGTACTTTTGAAGTGTGGTCACAGATATTTAAAGAAACAGTTGCGTAAATTGTTTTTGACCGACACGCTAAACTCACACATTTACACATGCGTCACTTTATCATATAAGAGATATTACATCTGTTCTTTACGTCCATCCTCCCTACAACCTTAAAACTAACGTTATCTCTGTCCTAATGAAAAGTCTCGGCCCGAAACGTCGACTGTTCATTTCCCTCCATAGATGCTGCCTGACCTGCTGAGTTCCTCCAGCATTTCGTGTTTGTTGCTCCAGATTTCCAGCATTTGCAGTTTCTCTTGTATCTCTGTCATCTCTCTTTCCCAGTTCTGGCATAAAGTCTCTAACCTGAATCTATTTTTCTATCCACCTATGCTGCCTGATCAGTTGAGTGTTTCCAGCATTCTCTGCTTTTGTTTTGGATATTCAGCATCTGCGGTTTTTGATTTTCATTTACTATGTCAAATATATGATGCCTATGCAGTTAGCGAGTTGAATAAATGAGATGCATATGTAATAGCAGCTCCCCTTGTCTTTCTACATTTCTCAATATGCCTCCTGTGCTTGTGTACACACACATGCCTAAAATATTGTCTTACGACCACCACCCCTTCACACCAATCACATATGCCCCAATGAAACAAACGGCAGCAATTTGAGCACAATAAAGTATCACAAACAACAGTTGAACATGGCCAGAAAATTTGTTTTGGTGATGTTGGTTTGGTGTTAAATATTGGCAAGGATGCTGGAGAGAATATTCTTGTACTTATTCCAGAATAACGCCATCAAAGTTTTTACATTCCCCTCAGAAGACAACCTAAAGGGCAACATTGACAGTACGACAATATTTAACTGCGTGCCAGATAGATTTTCGATTTAATGTCACTTAATCCCATAATGTTGAGTCATTTTCTTAAGGAGGACACTACTGTTTACTGTCACTATTCTTTGGCTTGCTTCCGCTCTGGTTTTATGGGCTCTAAGGTGACCAATGAAGTCAATGTGGAAACTGTAGACTCTTCTATAGAAAGGGCAAGACCTAACTGGTGGAACAGTTGAATGGGAAGTTTATGAGGTAGTACGTATATTCTGCAATAAACACAGGGTTTCTGTGTGCTGTTGATGCAGAAAATCAAAGTTCTCCAGAACCATCCTGAATGCTCCTCCTCCATTTTGAGCAGTCATGGGCCAGAGATTCCCAAGAGTCGATGTGGATGTTGCAATTTTTCATGGAGACTTTGAGCACATCCTTGAATCTATACCTTTGTATGTCTGGTAATCACTTACCATGCCACAGCTCAGAATAGTGTGTCTGTTTCAGGAGTCTGGTATGGGGCATGTGTATGGTGTGGCCCTCCCAATATAGTGGACAGACATTAGCTAGGACCTCAATGTTGAATTCTGGAAAAGAACAGTGACATTTGGTTGGCTTATCTTTCCAGTGCATTGGTGGTATCTTTCCAGTGCCTTGAAGTACCTGCTACAGGCAGTCCGGGTGTCAGGGATTACTGCTGCCTTGTAGACTATGTGTTTTGTGCCAGGTCTGAGATGTTGATCTTTAAACACCATTTTCTTCAATCAACCAAAAGCAGTGGTGGCGCATAGCAGGCAATAGTGAATCTCATCATCAATGCTTGCCCTCACTGAAGAGTGGTTCCTGAGATATGTGGGAAGTGATCCATATTTTCCAGGGTCATTCATTGGACCTTTATTGTTGGGGTGTGGGGTGGACGTTGTCCAGTTGGGACGGTTGGTGAAGGACCTTTGTCTTGTAGATGTTTATTGTGATGCTCATCCTCTCGTATGTCTCAGTGAATGGTATGGGTGTATTATTGTCACATCTACTGAGATACGGTGAAAAGCTTTTGTTTTGCGTGCCACCCAGACAGATCATGCCACACATAGCTACATTGAGATAGTTAAGAGAAAACAGAATGCAGAACATAATGTTGTAGTTACAGAGGAAGTGCAGTGCAGGTAGATAAATTAAATGCATCAAGGTAGATTGGGAGACCAAGAGTTCATTCCAAAGACATACGGATTAGGAAGTTGTGGGCATGCTATATTGGCGCCAGAAGCATGGCAACACTTGTGGACTGTCCCCAGAACACTCTACGCAAAAGATGCATTTCACTGTGTGTTTCGATGTACATGTGACTAATAAAGATATCTTAAGTGTTCATCTTTTAGCATATGAGAGTTCTGTTCAATAGTCTGATAACAGTGGTATAGAAGCTGTCCTTGAGTCTGGTGGTTTGTATCAGGCTTTTGTATCTTCTGCCTGATGGGAGAAGAGAGAATGACCAGGATGGCAGGGGTCTTGTTGGCTGCTTTCCCGAGGCAGCGAGAAGTGTAGACAGGGTCAATGGAGGGGAGGCTGGTTTGCATGATGGACTGGGCTGCGTCCACAACTCTCTGCAATTTCTTGAGGTCTTGGGCAGAGCAGTTGCCAGACCAAGCTGCGATGTGCGATAGACCAGAACTTGGGCTTCGAGTGTGAGTAAATGCAAGCATCTGTAGAGATTGGCTCTGGAGTCTAGATTCCATAATTTGAATAGTTCTATGTATGTTCTAAAGATTAGCTCCATTCCCACAAGAAGTTTATTGGAGGCAAGGTGCAGCTTTGCAGTGTGAAAGAATGAAAGAAGTATTGGGGCAATTACAAAGCCTTATTTAACAACAGTCTTCGCTGAGATTGGCTGTGCTGTAGACACATGGATCATGGCTTGTGTGCCACCATGATGCAAATGTGAGGTGGAGACAGATTTCTGAAGGTGGCTGAATTGGAGGAGAGTGCCACACAGTCCCTCTTGGTTGACAGAGTTAAGGGCATTTGTGAGGTTGAAAAAACCCAATCTATAATGGCTGATCTTGCTCCCTGCATTTTCTTAGAGTTGTCATTGCAGTGACATTCATGTCCATTGTATCTCTAGATGGTTGGAATCCACACTGCAATTTGGAGAGTAACTGTTTGACCACTGGGTGGAGGAGGACTCTGGCAATGACTTCCCCTATGGCAGAGAGCAGAAAGGTCCCTCCAATGTTGCCACAGCTGAACTTGGCTATTTCTCAAAGATGATCATGATTATGGCATCTTTGTGATTTCTTAGTATTCCCTCCTATTTCCTGATGTGGACGATGAGATTATGGATTTGTGACTTAACTTCACTGCCCAGATTTAGAACTTCAGAGGGATACTACCAGCTTCCAAGGTCCTCTTATATTTTAGTTGGGGTATAGGTTTTTGATATTCAGGAGAGGGTAAGGCTGAACCGAATGGACTGTTGTTGGATGTACACAGCAAGGGTGCATACATCAAGGACAGCATCATAGTTGAAGAGGCCTTTGAAGTGTCCCCTCCAGTAGGTGTTGACTGCCTCTCTGTCCTTGAGAAGTTCACCTCCATTCTTTGCCCTCAGTAGGTTGGGGCCTTGGGTGATTGGGCTGTCAATATCATTGGCGTGCTGAAGAACCTATCAGTGAGTTGGTGGGCCTTCTGCATGCTTTCCACATACTATCTGTTCTTTACATCATGCCTTCTGCTGGACCTCAGCCATCAAGTACCTGTAGAGCTGGTAAAGGTGGTGTAATGGTGGAGTTTTCAATCCAGCAATGCCATGTTTTTGCAGTAAATTAGCTCCTCAATCTCTTGGTCATCCTCATCAAACTAGACCAAGTTCTTCTTGGTAGAGAAACCAAGAATCTCTTCACAGGTGCCAAATACGGTGGAGTTCAGGGCTGCCTATAGGCTGTGGACACTATATGGCTTCTGTTGGCTGGAAGATGACAATTTGCCTCTTGAGGTGTTTTCTGAGAAGAGCTGCCTTTGTGGGGTCCTTGAGACTGACAGCATTAATTTTCTTGCGACAGCATTTATGTTGATGCTGATCCTTTGGGTTGTGTTGTTCAAGAAAATAGAGCGGATCAGTCCAGCAGTCATTGATACCTGTCATGGCACTGATAGAACATAGAACAGTACAGCACAGGAACGGGCCCTTCAGCCCACGATGTTGTGCTGAACTAATTAGATTAGTAATCAAATGCCCAACTAAATTAATCCCTTCTGCCTACACAATGTCCATATCCCTCCATTTCCTGCACATTCATGTGCCTTTCTAAGAGCCTCTTGCAGCTTCTATCATATTTGCCTCCACCACCACCCCTGGCAGTGCATTCCAGGCACCTCATTCTCTGTATAGGGAGAAAAAACTTTCCTCACACATCTCCTCTGAACTTAACCCCTCTCATCTTAAATGCATGCCCTCTGGTATTAGACATTTCAACCCTGGGTAAAAGATACTGGCTGGCTACTCTATCTATGCCTCTCATAAATCTTATAAACCTCTATCAGATCTCCCCTCAGCCTCCGCTGCTCCAGAGAAAACAACCCTGATAATGTGAACATCTTTGTGCTCCCTTAATCGGATGACGACATAGTCTGACCATTGCTGGTGCTTCGAGCTGAGTGTGGTCACTGAGTATGTGCTTGTTTATCTGAAGAAACAATATGTCTTTATCACAAGACCATACTCCAAGCATTTTATCAAGAGAAGGACCCTGTTGGAGTTAGCCTTTCCTATTCCTCCCATACTGGTTGTGCCTTGGCAGTGTTGCATCTTTTCCCAGCCTAATGTTACAGTCAACCAGCAGGTTATGTTTATTCCTCCTTTGGATGTGCACCAGGGTTTTTTCAAAGTTGGTTTAAATATTTTCCTTGGCCTTGTCCGTAGTTTCCAGTGTTGGGGGATATGCACAGATGATTGTAGAATGTCGAACTAATATGAAATTAGCTCACTGGATTCTGAAATAAATTAAGTGGTCTCCTTATTAATTGTCTATATTTGTATTTTCTGGTAAGCATCTGGGTGGTTTTGCAGCATCCTCTGGTTTTCTCAAAGCCTTCCACAACCTGCATGACTTAGTTATTTTTTAATTGATCCAAATTTTAAAATAGTTTGCATAACACATTTTCAGGTTTCTTTTTAATTAATGGCTCCCTCCTTTCTGTCAGTTACTGAAGCTGACAGGCACATACTTCACAGCCACTTCTCTTGGCAACAGCAGCATAGTCTTGGCTGACTCGGTAAGCCAGAGCAAAACAAAGAGTTTCTTTGTTCCTTCTTGGAATCCGTAGATTGACAATAGTGTGCCTTTGCAATAACTCTAGTCCGCATTCAAGAGTCAGTCCCACTAATGCACCAAGCTGTCTTCATTAGCTGCAAATCTGTTCCTGCATTCTGAATCTCGTTTCTTGCCAGTAGGCAGTACTGTAAAAGCTGTTTTTGTATGGTTTCTCTTTAGTTTCTTGAAGGTCTTGAAGTTTCCCCAGGCCTCGTTTCTCCTTAACCAGCTCCAAGATTCCAGCCCCTAGTTTTCGAGGCTTCCATCTCAACCTTGCTGTTGCTCCAGCCTCCAACTCCTCCCTATCCCTGATTCCTTCCTTCCTCTAAACTTCTGACCCTTTCCCTGGCAGGCTTCCAGTTACATTCTACCCTCCAACCTAAATACTTGACATTTCTCTCCTCCCCACATCACCAGCCCGTTGACAACAAGCTTCTAGCTGTTGCCTCTTGTCTTGAACTCATTCCCTGACCTCCAGCAACCAACAGTCTCTAATTATGCATCATTCCCCATCAAACTGGTTGTTTCTGATATTCCTTCACTCGCTGGTGCAGGCTGTTTTCCAATCCCCACACTCTTTCAGGGTGTTTTTTTGCTGGTTTCTATTGTAGTTGAGAACTGCTGATAATGGTGGAAAGTTTATCTGGCCCCCTGTCTGTCTGGCTCTGCAGGTTATGGGACAAGCCAACTGGAGCCATCAAGAAACATGGTGTATATACTTTATCTGACTGATGTGTTCTTGCACAGTGCCATTTTATGTAGAACTTGATAAAAGTAGGAAATAGTTAAAGATTAACATACTTCACTGGAAGAAAAATGTAGATTTCGATTGAATGAAGACAAACTAGCACAGATCAGCTGGAAAGAAACATTGGGAAGTAAGACAAAATAAACTTGCATGTAATTTCAGTAGGTTACTAGATATGAGATTAGAATTCAAAATCATATGAAATGAAGCAGTAGTAGGCCATTTGGCCCCTCACACCTGTTCTGTCATTCAATAAGTGGCCAATATTTTACCTCAGTGCCATTTTCCATGAATCACAAACTCTTGATTCTCTTAATATTTCAAAAAGCCATCAATCACATTCTTGAATATACTCAGCAATGGCTTTCTTGGGTAGAGAGCTCCAAAGATTCACTACCTTCTGGCGGCGCACATGCTCTTGTTTACAGCAACAAGAGGTTTGGAGGGTTGAGAGCTCCAAAGTTCCTAGGAGTGAACATCACCAATAGCCTGTCCTGGTCCAACCACGTAGACGCCACGGCCAAGAAAGCTCACCAGCGCCTCTACTTCCTCAAGAGGCTAAAGCAATTTGGCATGACCCTTTGACCCTCACCAATTTTTATACATGCACCATAGAAAGCATCCTATCCAGATGCATCACAGCTTGGTGTGAAAACTGCTCTGCCCATGACTGCAAGAAATGGTGGAGAGTTGTGGACACAGCTCAGCACATCATAGAAACCAGCCTCCCCTCCATGGACTCTGTCTACACTTCTTGCTGCCTCGGTAAAACAGCCAACACAATCAAAGACCCCACCCACTCTGGACATTCTCTCTTCTCCCCCCTCCCATCGGGCAGAAGTTACAAAAGCCTGAACGTACATACCACCAGGCTCTAGGACAGCTTCTACCCCGCTGTTGTAAGACTATTGAATGGTCCCCTGGTACAATAAGATGGACTCTTGACCTCACAATCTTATTGTCTGCCTGCATTGTACTTTCTCTGTAACTGTAACAGTTATTCTGCATTCTGTTATTGTTTTCCCTTGTACTACCTCAATGCACTGATATGAGGAAATGATTTGTATGCATTGGCATGCGAAACAAAGTTTTCACTGTACCTCGGTACATGTGACAATACTAGACCAATTTACCAATTTCTCGTCTCAGCCCGGAATGCCAAACTCCTTATCCTTACAGAGATGCAAGAGATTGCAGATGCTGGAATCTGGAGACCTGATGCGAGATTTCGACCCGAAATGTCGACAATTCCTTTCCCCTGCCATAGATGCTGCTCGACCCACTGAGCTCCTTCAGCAGTTTGTTTTTTGCTTCTTATTTTCATACTCTGGCCTCTGGTTCCAGATGCTCCAGCCAGGGAACATCATTGCTGCATTTGCCTGTAAAGCTCCTTGAATATTGGGTAAAGGATATTGTATGTTTCAATGAAATCACCTCTCATTATCTTAAACTCCAGGGAGAATAGGCCCAGTCTGTTTAATCTTTCCTCATAGGACGAACCCATCATTCCAGGGGCATGAACCTTTGCTGTGCTCCCTCTAATGCAAGAATACCTTCCTTCAGTAGGGAGACCAGACTGATGTGCAACACTCCAGATGTGCTTCCATTAGGGTTCTATATAAGTTCAGTAGGACATCTTTATCTTCGTACTGAAATCCTCTTGCAATAAAGGCCAATGTCCAGTTTGCCTTCCTAATTTCTTGCTGTAACATTTGATGATTTGTGAAGAAGGATTTTGGTTCCTTCTCAACACCAACAACTTTCCATTTCATTTTCCCGCAAGAAAGGTGATGGGATGAAAGCTGAAGTTATGAGCAAGAGTTGAGATTTTTTGTTTTAAAAGATGCAAATGACAAACCTAGAGCAAGTAGTCGAAGAGAAAATCAAATGGAATATTAGAAAATATAGAGAGGAAAAATAAAATTAGAACAGCCCAAAAGAGTTATGAAGAAAGACTGGCATGTTATATATAAAGGGAAATAAGAATGGATTTTTAAATCAATATGAGATTAGTTGAAGATAGAAAGTAATTTTAGATGTTCATAACTTGAATCTTTCAGTGATCCAGTTCATCTTCCTATCTATTAATAGCTCACACTCCCAGTGGGTAATGGTGCAAAGTAACATCGAATCTAAACATAGGAAAATGTTCAACAGCAGCATGTGCCTTAAGCATTATTAAGTCGATGCTTGTTCTGTGGGCACATTTGAGCTGTAACACTGAATATTGTGTCCAAGTTACTGCTTTTCAGAGGGAGCAAAAAGAAAATAATGGAAAATTGCCATGAGGTTTTAATAAAATGGTACAAAGGTCCTTACTACCAATCCATGTTGTAATTTTATGAAAAATAATAAAAAGAAAGTGCGAAAGCTATTGAAATTCATAACATTTCTTCATTTTTTTTCCAGATCAGTTGCAATTGGCTGCACACAAAATCTGGTGATGATACTGAATGAAGATTGAAGGTCATTGAGCTCAGAACGTGGCAGGTTAAATAAAAAGAGCAAATGTAAACCCTGAAAAGGCAAAAGTCAACTTCAACTGCTGAGAAAACTGCAGTGAATATGGCAGCAACAGTGAAACCAATTACTGTAAGTATGAAAATCAGTTGTTTTAATAGAATCAAATTAGTGGAGTCATAAGGCTTGTAGAATTGCAGATAGTAGTAATTAGGACCAGCAAAAGGCAGTAATTTGTTAGGTTGTTACTTCTGATAGACTTAGTGCAACAGGAGTGCTGTACCTGTTGAAATTTAGTTTTATATAATCAGCTGTAAATGGTAACTTTTTTATTATATTATAATGTAATCACTAAAACATACTACTAACAGTAAAATAGTTTTGTTTCAACTGGAGATAAGTTGCAAAAATAGTCTCCTTCAAACCAGAATTAACATTCTATCTTGAGATTAAATTTAGTTAAAATAGTTAATATATAATTTAATTTAAGCCAGTGGTCTACATTAGACATGACAAACTATGATGATTTATAGATGATAATTATCGGATTGCGGGTTATTGTTTCGAAATGTATTTCATTCATGCTGTTGTGCTCTTTGTTTTTAAAGAGAACAGAACAAATGAAGACTTTACATATATCTTTATTAGTCACATGTACATCGAAACACACAGTGAAATGCATCTTTTGCGTAGTGTTCTGGGGGCAGCCCGCAAGTGTCGCCACGCTTCTGGCGCCAACATAGTATGCCCACAACTTCCTAACCCGTATGTCTTTGGAATGTGGGAGGAAACCGGAACACCCGGAGGAAACCCATGCAGACACGGGGAGAACGTACAACCTCCTTACAGACGGCGGCCGGATTTGAACTTGGGTCACTGGCGCTGTAAAGCGTTACGCTAACCGCTACACTACTGCGCCTGCCCTACAGGTTCTCCCCAGGTTACAACAGGGTTCCATTCCTGAGAACTGTTTGTAACCCGAACGGCTTGCAAGTTGGAAATGTGTCCACCCAACAATATATTTAAATATAAACATGTGCCAAACAAAGACAATGTGTCATTAATCCAGGTTGTTTAACTCAACCATTCAGATATTGCCATGAACTGAGCTCCAATGCAGCAAAAGATTCCTGCAGCCCCGCAGCAGCTGGCAAGTCCACCCTGCTGGTCTACCAAGCACTCATTCATATGTGCAACCCGTAACCTGGGGAGGACCTGTAAAGAAAAGAATGACTAAATGGAAGTAAATGCTCAACATCCATGTGAAGTTTGCTGGAAATTCTTTGCACTAAATTTGCTCTGTTGCAGCCCGTAACTGGTGTGGAGATTGAACCACCTCCTGCAACTCTGGAAGTAGAATTCCAAACCCTTTTGACACCAGAAGCGATTCAGTTCCTGGCAGAATTGGTTTCTACTTTTGATGCAGATGTCGAGGAGGTATTTTTATCTTGAAGAGTGGGGGGGGGGGGGTAACTGTAGACAATTGAAATGATTTTCTTTCAAAATTTTATAATAACCTTCACATTAGATTGTTTGATGCTAATTAAGTTTTATTTCTCCAATAATGATGATTTAACAATTTTATCATAAACAGCCTAACATAGCTCATCTCTGTCGTAGGACACAGTAAGGAGGCACCTGCCTCCCCCTACCCCTAGTCCTTTTATTTCACTAAACTGTAAGTTTCATTCTTTGTAACTATCTTCTAAATCTTCTGTCAAATCATTTTTGTTACTGTTAGGATAGTTGGGCACTAGTAAATGAAACTGAAGCACAGACACATTATATCTGAAGCATTATGATGTAAGTATGCCATAGAACGAAAATTCTACATAGAAAGGTAATAGATTTTAGAATTATATATTAACCAGTCTGTAAATAAGATGGACCTTAATAACTACTGGTAATAGATTAACTCAGCTGGAATGTTGCAGTGGCTAACAGCTTTATTTTGTTCTTATGAATGCAACCTATGTCTACATTTAACAATAGTACATTGTGAGAATGTAAAAATTATACAGCATAACAACAAGAAATGAATGCATTAAAAGAGCAGAAAGGATGAGTTAATAAGTTGATATGCAGCAGTCCATGGCCATGGACAAGGAGTTGGGCTTAAAGACAAGCCACTTACAGCAACTCTTATTGAATGTATTGGCATAATTCCACAGCGGATTTTTTCATTATTATCTTGGAAGATCTATGGTGCTGTGGATTTATTACATTCTAAGTCCATCATGACCCTCCTCTGTAAATTGGTAAGTTGGTTTATTATTGTCACAATGTACCGAGGTACAGTGAAAAACTTTGTTTTGCATGCCATCCATACAGATCATTTCCTCACATCAGTACATTGACATAGTACAAGGGAAAACAAGAATGGAATGCAAAATAAAGTATTTCAGTTACAGAGGAAGTGCAGTGCAGGCAGACAATAAGGTGCAAGGCCATAATCAGGTAGATTGTGAAGTCAAGAGTCCATCTTAACATACCAGGGGACTATTCAATAGTCTTATAATAGCGGGGTAGAATCTGTTCCTGAGCCTGATGGTACGTGCTTTCAGGCTTTTGAATCTTCTGCCCGAAGGGAGGGGGGCGGAGAAAGTGTTCAGGTTGGGTGAGTCTTTGATTATGTTGGCTGCTTTATCAAGGCAGCGAGAAATGTAAACAGAGTCCATAGAGGGGAGGCTGGTTTTCATGATGTGCTGAGCTGTGTGTGCAACTCTCTGCAGTTTCTGTGGACTCGGGTAGAGGAGTTGCCATACCAAGCTGTGATCCATCTGGATGAGATGCTTTCTATGGTGCATCTATAAAAATTGAGGAGGATCAAAGGAGACATGCCAAATTTCTCTAGTTTCCTGAGGAAGTAGAGGCACTGGTGAGCTTTCTTGGCCGTGGCGTCTACGTGGTTGGACCAGGGCAGGCTATTGGTGATGTTCACTCCTTGGAGCTTGGAGCTCTCAACTCTCTTGACCTCAGCACCATTGATGTAAACAGGAGTGTGTGCACCACCCCCCTTCCAGTAATCAATGACCAGCTGTTTTGTTTTGCTGACATTGAGGGAAAGGTTATTGTCATGACACCATGCCACTAAGCTCGCTATCTCCTTCCTGTACTCATGTACTTGTCGTTATTTGAGATATGGCCCACTACAGTGATGTCATCTGCAAACTTGTAGATGGAGTTAGAGCGGAATCTGGCCATGCAGTCTTGAGTGTATAGGGAGTAGAGTAGGGGGCTGAGTACAGAGCCTTGTGGGGCACCAATATTGAGGATAATCGTGATGGAGGTGTTGCTGCATATCCTCACTGATTGTGGTCTGTTGGTCAGGAAGTAAAGCATCTAGTTGCAAAGGGAGGTGTTGAGTCCCAGGTTGGGGAGTTTGGAGATGAGTTTGCTTGGAATTTATAGTATTGAAGGTGGAGCTGTAGTCAATAGACAATAGTCCAAGGTAGCTGTCTTCACAGTCCAGATGCTCCAGAGGTGAGTGTAAGGCCAGGGAGAGGGTGTCTACCATAGACTGTTTCTGTGGTAGGTGAATTGCAGTAGGTCAAGGTTGCCTGGGAGGCTGGAGCTGATGTGTGCCATGACCAGCCTCTCGAAGCACTTCATGATGGTGGATGTCAGAGGTACCGGGTGCATCAATAAGTTTAGCCTTTGGATGAAATGGGTTTAGAAGGATTGTTAATTGGAGCAGGGGAGCCTAGGCATCATGGATAGCATTGTTAAATCATTGACAGCCAATAGGTAAAGCACCTTTCCATTCCCCTTTAGTTGTTTGTTTGTTAGTCCATAAAATTTGCCTTATTCCAGCGCATTCCATCCTGCAGATATTTCAGCTGAGAATTGCTAAGAAGCTGGGCTTGGATCGTCTTGGTGGGCTTCCAGAATTTTTGCCCCATACTTCACATATCCGAGAGGATCAATCCTGGAAAGTTCAGCCTGTCCCACAGAGATTGCAGAACAGGCATGTAGACCTTGGGGATGTGTCTCCAGCCAATACTGAACATTTCATCAGGGCCTTGTGTTCTACTGCACAGGGCATTCAGGTAAGATCTCCTACCTTTAGATATGTTGCCTCAAAGGATTTGAAAGCAGAGCAGTAAATTGACACACATCAGATCCCTTAAGTTACAGATGCCTGGACTTGGATGAGTAGAGATGAGAAAATATACTCTTCTATTTTGAATAAACAGTGCCCTTTGACATTTTTACATTAGAAAAGAAAGAATAAACATTTGGGGGTTGTTTCTTCCACCAATTAAATTGAATTAAATTTTATTTACAGTGTGGTAACAGGCCCTTTCGGCCCAATGAGTCCGCGCCGTCCATTTTAAACCCCAAATTAACCTACCCATACGTCTTTAGAATGTGGGGGGAAACCGGAGCACCCGGAGGAAACCCACGCAGACCCAGGAGAAGGTACAAACTCCTTACAGACAGCGATGGGAATCAAACCCCTATCGCTGGCGCTGTAGTAGCGTCGCGCTAACCGCTACGCTACCGTGCCGCCCTTCAAAAATCTTAATCTTCTAAATTTGATAGTGTTCAGTCTGAGGAGCATCATCAAGATTTTTACCAGATGAAAAACTTTGTCCTATCAGGACAGACTAGACCGTTTGGGTCTGTATTTCTTTGTTTAGAAGATTCAGGGGTGACCTTATTCAAACATGTAAGATCCTCAGGGGGCTTGACTGGGTGGATGTTTAGATGTTTTCACTAGTGGGGCAGCATTGAACAAGGGACATCGCTGCAAAATAAGGGGCTGGTCATTTAAAACTGAGGTGCGTAGAAATTTTGTCTCTCAGAGGGGAATGAATTTCTGGAATTCTCTGCCCCTGGGGGTGGTGAAGGCCTGATCATTAGATATGTTTAAGGTGGAGGTAGGTACATTTTTGGAAGATTGAGAAATTGAGGGTTAAAGGGAACTGACACAAGAGGAGTTGAGGCCAGCATAGATCAGCCATGATCATATTGAATGGTGAGGCAGGCTTGAGGGGCCTAGTGGCTCACTTCCGTACTTCTGTTTCTATTTTCATATGTTCTATGTTAATATTAGAATGGAAAGGTCCTTGTCAGCAAAGATGGTGAACAAAAGGATCGATTGGAATAGCCATTGGCCAAAATATAAAACATGTTAAGAATAGACATGGAGAACTCCAGGCAAAAGTGTGGCAAATGGATTTCATTGTAGGCAAATGTGAGGTCCTTTTCATGGATACTTCATGGCTATAAATAGATTTCTAGACACACAAAGCATCAAGGGGACTGTGGAAAGAGTGGGAACATGGTATCTAGATAGAGGATCAGCCAGGAACGGTGAAGCTGGCGTGATAGGTTGATTGGTCCACACCATTTTTCTGTGTTTCTATGCAACAATGTGTAACTATACACCGAGAAGAGCGCACAAAATAATTCTCAACAGGTCACTGATTTTGAAGATTATGCTGCAGAAGGGTGTGAAACGCCGTACTGTGTTGAGGATCAAGGAATCTGTGGCAGCAGCTTCTGGATTTCTGAAGTCCTCCAGAAGAGTTCTCAGTTTCACTTTGTACACTTGAATGACAAAGTCAGGGCCATTTTCTTAAAGTGTTTACCACTGTCCCCTGCATATGGATACTGAGGTCATTTATAACACTTTAGCGTCATAAAGTTATGTAACACTGAAAAAGACCCTTTGGCCCACTGAGTCTGTGCCAACCATCAAGAACCCATTTACACTAATCCTATGCAAATACCTTTTTATTCTTCCCACGTTCCCCTTAACTCATCACAGATTCTATCACTCACCTACACAATAGAGGTGATTTACAGCGGCCAATTAACCTACCAACCTGCACGTCTGTGGAATGTAGGTGGACACCAAAGCATTCAGAGGAAACCAATGTAGTCACAGAAGAATGTGGAATCTCCACACAGACATCGCTGGAAGTCAGGATTGAGCCTAGGTTGCTGGAGCAGTGAGGCAGCAGCTCTGTTAGCTGTGTCACTGCTGCCCAAATTATTTTGGCTAAGATTGACTAACTCAGTATGGAAATTAATTCTATGTTACTTCGTGATATATCAGTTTACTTAGTGATATATCAGGTGGTATCTATGCTCACTAGCCTTTTGGAAAGCACTAAACGACAGCTGAATGAGAAGTATGATCTATCATTTATTCCACGATCATGAATGTTATCAAAAGGAGGTGTGGGCATTAAGCAAAAGTCTCTAATCCCTTCTGGGATCTGGTTGTACACTTTAGACCAGCCAGTTTGACACAACCTTTTGTATTGGCCTCTCACTGCTGTGATATCTCATAGTTTTGCCTCAGTGTATGGAGAAAGTATATGATAAGCCCCTTCCTTCCTTTTCCTCTGGAAAAGAAAAACATAGAAGTGACTGTCTTTATGGATACAAGGATGATCCTTATATCTCGGCTGGGATAAATGGAAATTCAAAAGCTTTGGTGAGTGTGGAATTATTAACCTGATTGTCCTTTGGCATGATTCCAACAAGAACCTGGGTCACTTGGTAAGTATTTGGTAGACCCAACTCTTGTGTTAATACACAGGAAGGATGATATATAAGAATGACCTATGAAAATGAGCCTTAAATAATTGATACATTTTGATATATATTTACAGACTGATTTTGATGATGGTCACTGTCCAACCTATTTTAATCAAATCCAAGGACTTTTCAATGTTTACAAGGCAGTTCATAGCCAGTTTCCAGGTAAGAATGCATCCTCTGTTTGGTGCTTGACCGAGCAGCAGCTTTATTAAACAAATTACTTTTTGGGACCAAAGATTGTTATTTTTACTTTCTCTGATTGTCATGGATGTGTAACCCATGTATTTCAAGGCTCCCATTAAAATTACTCCAGGAGAATACATTTGGTTAGTTGGTAGAAAGAACAAAGCCAATGGTAGGTCCTTTGTTACTATAGGGTGCTGAGACTGTTTCTGGCCAGAAACAGTTACTGCATTTCCAAAATACCTGGAGGACTACTTGATGTACTTCTTGCTTAAAAGAAATAGCCACAGGCCAAGAGCTTGGATATGAAGTTAGGTCAGATAGTTCTTTTTAGAGAAGTGCAAACATGTTAGACTAAATTGTGCTCTTTTGTGTCGCAGAGTTCTATGATCCTATAATTATGAAGTGCTGTTAGGTGAAGCAGAGTTTGAGCTACATATGAGAGCAGAAGGAACAAGAGCAGGAGTAGGCCAGTTGGTCTCTTGCCATTTGATGAGATTATAGTTGATCCAAACTTGGCCTAAACACAACTTTCCTGCTTTCTACCTTGGAATTTAAATATCTGTCATTCTCCACTTTGAATATACTTAATCACTCCTCCTCCACAGTTCTCTGGAGAAGAGAATTACAAAGACTCTCCATCCTCTGGCCTGCTCCTATTTTCTTGTATGATGTACATGCATCCAGTTTCTGTGGAGCTATCTAGTCTGACATTGCATAGGACCTGCTTTCATCCATAACTTGTCTGAAGAAGAAAAGTGAAAAATTTGCTAAACAAAAATGTATTGAAATAACACATTGAAGCTTTATGACAGATATGGCCATTTCCTATTAGCCTGAAGTAATACAATAATCTTATCATACTTTGTACTCTGGTTCTGAAATTCCATTTCAGTGAAGCCAATGGAATTGAATTTTGGAAACAGAATACAGTGTGAACATGCTACTGTATCATGCATTGAGTGCCTGCAACCTATTATGAATTGTCTTCAGTGAATTATTTATAAATTATAGACTCTGTTACGATCACTTTCAGGCAAAAATAATGAGACATCTGAAATTTACAGTGGTCCTAAGCTATTAAAGTTCCAGTCTGACCGATGCATTCCAAATATTAAGGGTGATTTTTTTTTAACTGGGGTGGTTATCATGGATGCAGCATCTGCAGTAGGCTCATTTTCCTACTACAGCATGAGATCCAGGATGTTATTATTCCTTCCCAACATTGATTCCCTCCAGTAGGAATGCTGGCTTCCTTGGAACTGGCCATCAAGAAAGTAAGAAACTTGCAGGAGATATGCATGGATCATTGAATATTGGCATCCAGTGAGAAAAGAAGTTTGGCAAAGGAGAAGGCCCAAAGTGTGCTCACTTCAGAGATCAGTAAAATAAGGGAAACATACTTGGAGTATGCTCTAGTATTTAGGGTTCAAGTGAGCAAAATCGTGCCTTTAACTGCAGAGCGCAAGACTGCACAGCCCGTAGTTAACCCAGAGTTAAAATACCATCGGGATTTAACTTAGTGATAAGTGCCTTGACTTTCACCTGAAAATAAGAGGCAACTTGAATCACTGGGTGTGGGAACACAGCAAAGCCCCTCCTCCATCAGTGTATTCAGATGGTGAGAATTACTTGTGAACCTTAACAACCTGCTGGCTAATTGAGTTTTACCACATCACCATACTTAGATCCAATAATCTTCTACTGAGCAAAACATACCAAGGTCAACATTTCTTAGCATATACAATAGCAATAGTTAAATGTTTACAATGCTGTTGATTTATATATCTAGGTGTACCACCTATCTCAAAGGTTCCCATTCTAATGCTAAGACCGAGGGCTTGGAACATGGTCGAACACAACATGCTGGTATATTGTTCTTCAGTTTGAAAAAAAAATTTCCTATTACAATAATCAATGTTGTTGATTTTGGCTATTCTAAAATTTCATGTGAAATGAATATTGATTGCAATTAATAGGTTAATGGAAGGGAGGTCCCTGGCCCGCTGTTTGATTTTGGACTACTGATGTACCACTGTGGACGAATCTTGTTGGAAAATGAATGTGGCCCTTTCTTTTATCTGTCAAAGGTACGCTAAAAGTTTTTCTGAATTCTTGTATCCCTGTTTTTACTACGGGTTTTTTTTCTGACTGTCTCAGTAGTCAAAGTCAGTATGCAGCTGTCAGGCACCTTTGACGCTGTAACATGCTACACATTGTGGTTGATTCCTGGGCAGGGTAACCTTGTAGCTCCCGTCTCCTCTCCAGGCAAAGCCTACTAATCTGGTTTCCCTAGGCAATCGTCCATCCAATTAGTAAACAATCTGCTAGTGTTCTGAAATCAGATGGGATCAGATATTTCCAGATTGGTATCAATAGACTGCCTCAATGGTAGCAGTATTTATCGAATACCATATTACTTACAAAACAGTACTTGATGACATTTCATTGTTTTTCCACATCAAAAAAAGTGAGCTATTTACCCAAAACTTCAACATATTCCATTTATTCTTTCTTAATGATAAAGAGGCAGCGTTGAATTTATTAGATTGTGTTTGATACATGGGAGTTACTGAAGAGCAAACGAAAGAGCAGACATTTAGAGTGCATCACTGTCAGTGTGGCTGAGAACAGATATCCTCTTGGGTGAGAGACTGAACCTTGGGCCTTCCCAATCAGGATGCTTCATTACCATACCAGGCAACACACTGACCTATCTGAGAATTTCATATGATTCTTTCAATGAATCACTAGGGGATATTTGTCACATGTGACAGTCAGTACTGAAGTTAATTTCCACATTTTATTTTGGAGGGGAATGCTGGGGATGAATCTGTTTAAGTAAAGATCTTGCAACATTACCTTCTAGCCTCTCTTGGATCACACGGCACTTTCCCTATATACAGAGGTGTTAAATTGAGGCAATTTCTTATCTCTCAGGTGGACGTAAAGATCTCATGACACCATTCAAACAACAGTTATCTCTTAGCCAACATTATAAAAACAGAATACCCGGTCAAGGCTGTTTGTGGTATCTTGCTATGTGCTAGGTGGCTGTTAAATTTCTCAGCATTAGAGCAGTGACTACAGTTCTTTGGCATAACTTTGGGACTTCCTGAAATCCCCAAAGATGCAATATTAATGCAAATTGTAACATTTATATCCCAACATTGGAACTGAGACCATGGCCAGGTTTTGTTGAAAGGAATAATACAGATTCTTATGTATGGACAAAGTGACATGGAGGAAGGATGAGATATCCCATGAATTGTAAATTGTCAGAAGTTCCTGGCTGATCTGTGATCCTCTGCTAGTAGCTTCATGAAAATGACTTGTTGCGTTTAACCTCCCATAACTTCCCTAGGATGGCTGTATTTGCATATTAATTGTCTCTGAAACTCTTAACTGAGTCTTGAAATAAATAGTTAGTAAATACTATTATTGTGAAACTTATTAGTAGCTCATTAACCTCTTTTCCCAGGAAATAAACTACTGTAAGTGTGGAGTTATGTTCCCTCCTGTGATGGATTGTTTGGGAAGATTCTAAAAAAATGTTGTCTTTGAAATTCGTAATCGTTTTCTCTTCCTTCCTTTCCCTTCCACCACCCCCTCCAATCTTCTAGCCAACCTGTCTTTCCTTCTCTTTCTTTCTCTTTCTGCACCTGATTAAATGTTGCCCACTCTTTCTGATTTATCCACTACACAAGTTTTCTGGGTTTTTCAGGTCTTTAAACCTCATGGTTAAGGTTTGCCCCAGGGCTCAACAAAATCCCAAAGGCTTGGTGATTCTTGCTTACTGTCACTTTCCACAACTTATGAGGAAAGAATATCTTAAAACCTAAGCTTAGCTGAATGCTCCATCCAAGTCTGGCCCATTGTTGTGTCTTTAAATGAGTACTCTCAGTAGCCTGAAGACCCTCTAATTGAGGAAACCAAGGACAACATTTCTTACTATATACAATGTCAATAGTTAAATGTTTACAATACTGTTGAATTATATATTTAGATATACCACCTATGCAATAATGTCCAGTTCATGGCTTTCTGTACTGCCAAGTTGAGGCTAGATGCAGATTAGAGGAACAGCTCCTCATATTCCGTCTTGGTAGTCTCCAACGTGACGGCATGAACATTGATTTGTCTAACTTTCAGTAACCACGCCCCTGTCCTTTTTTTCCCTTATCCCACCGTTCCCCATCACCCCTTTCCCCTCCCCCAGCCTCTCAATCTGCCCATCACCACATATTGCTCCCTCTGGTTCCCCTCCTCACCTTCCCCTCCTCATCTTCCCTTTACTGCATGTTCCACTGCTCTCTTCTATCAGATTCCATCTTCTTCAACCTATCACCTCCCAGCTTCTTGCATCATTCCCACTCTCCCCCCCCGCCCCCCCGGATCCACCTATCACCTGCCAGCTCTTGTTCCACCCCTTCCCCCCTCTCCCCACCTTTTTATACTGGCTAGCTCCCATCTTTCTTTCCAGTCCTGATGAAGGGTCTAGACCCTAAATGTAGGTTGTCCATTTCCCTCCATAGATGCCGCCTGACCTGCTGAGTTCCTCCAGTGCTTTGTTGTTGCATTAAGTTTAAAGATGCATTGGTATAAAGCAATAAAAACTGCTGTCAGACATAACAGCAGCAAGAAAAATGGGATTCTTTTAAAATTGGCGTCATATTAAGTAGATGTTAGGTAAGTACAAAATGAGGGTTAATTTTACGATCTTGTGCCCTGCTTGATATAAAGTGTAGACCAGTGATTTATCTACATATCTTGCAGCTTCATCTCTCTTAATCTGCATTCCATTTGAGCATATGATTTAACTCTTTAACGTTTCAACTTATGATATGATAAATATGTTGATCAAATACATGTCCTGAAGCATATTACCAAAGTTTAAAGATTTATTTATTTTTCATCTGTTTTGTTAAATTGCAGGTTGAAAGTCATTTGGAGGCCAGATTGTGGAATAGGATCTTTGTTTGGGTTCAAAAGAAGGTATGGTTTCAAAGGATAAGTGATAAATAGAACTGAAACCAAGTTGTGAATTGTTAAGGGACTGTGCATGCCAGAGTTTAATAAAAATATATCTGTATCTTTTATAAAATTTCAAACTGTTTTAGTTACTGCCCTCTACTGTTTGTGTGTATTATTTTCCATTTTTTTGGGGTATAGGTGGCTGTAGCTGTTTTGATAAGGTTCTGCAGAGAGCAGTGGGTGTGGATGTAACTGTTCAGTTCTATTTTTCCCTGAAGATGTTGAGACTTTACTACAATGTAGCTGTTTTTGTATCTTCACACTTGTTCTTAGTGAATAGTATAATGTAGTGTAAGGTTTTGCTAGCCAAAGGTCTGAAACACTGTATGAAACAAACTCTCCGTTGGTGAACCTAACCATCCATTAGATTACCAGCTGATAGGATAGTCAGTCCTACATGCAGGAGGGTGTCACGGACTCTCATGAGGGAGTGCCACCTACACCTGACAATTGCAAAGGTGATTGTGGACGTCATCCAGAATTCAAAGTTGGAGCTTTGATCTTGTGGTTGGTGTGGCTTTTGAATTCTGCAGTGTCTGACTTGGAGGTAGAAATGCTACCACAATGCAGGAGGTTACTTTCCATGTTGTTTATCATGCCCTCGTACTTTGGCCACGCTAACTGAGCTCACTGTCCCCAACTGGCATCCCAGTTGCCAGAGTACTTTTCTTTATTTGTTTGGTTAGCTTATGATGTGATCGACATTGGTAACTCAGCATGCGGAGGAACCCAATGTTAGTGGAAGTTTCTGGCAAAGTCTTATAAACTGTCATTCAAAATGTATCTGGCATTTCAACACATGCACAAAGTTCTGATTTTCTCAAGCCTACGTGCACCCTGACCAGTAACTCAGAATCATCGTTAGGGATTGGATAAGACTTTTTAATGGAATGCTGCTAGGTTGGTTGTGGTCATGAATTCCGAGAGGTGAGGTTGGGGATAAAGTCATACAGTTGTACAGCACAGATACAGGCCCTTCAGCCCAACTCATCCATGCTGACCATGATACCTAATTTTTGTGTTGTCAGCAAACTAGCTAATCAGTCCTCCTATATTCTCATTCCCAGTGCTGATCCCTGTGGTACACCATTGCTTATAAGACTTCCAGTCAGAGAAACTCCCCTTGACTACAACCCTTTGCCTCCTATCACCAAGCCAATTTTGGTTCCAGTTTGCCCGCATTGCCTTGGATCCCATGTGCTGTACCCTTCTGGGCCAACCTAACATGCAGGACTTTATCAGAAGCCTTGCTAAAGTCCATGTAAACCATGCCTATTCTGCTACCTTCATCAACTTTCTTTGTTATCTCCTCAAAAAAAAACACAATCAAATTTGTGAGACAGGATTTACCCTGCACAAAGCCACGTTGACTTCTCCTAATCAGTCCCTATCTTTCCAAGTGAACATAAATCCTGTTCCTTAGAATTTTTTTCCCCCACTAATTCTCCTACTATTGATGTAAAGCTCACCAGCCAATAGTGTCTTGGCTTATCCCTACTAAAGGAAGGAACAACACCAGTCTTCTGGTACCTCACCTGTGGCTAACAAAGATGCGCATACCTCCGTGAGTGCCTCAGCAATCTCCTCCCTAGCTTTCCATAGCATCCTGGGATAGATCCCGTCAGGCCTTAGGGATTTATCCACCTTAATGTATGCTAATGTCTCTTGCACATCCTCCTTCCTGATGCAGACATGTTCCAGAATATCAATGTACCCTTCCCCTAACTCTCCATCCTCCACCTCCTTCTCCCTGGTGAATACTGATGAGAAGCATTCATTTAGGATCCCGCTCACATCCCCAGGCTCTACACATAGATTTCCCCATTGGTCCCTGAGGGGATCTACTCTTTCCCTAGCTACCCTTGTGCTTCTAATATACTTACAAAAGGTTTTAGGATTCCCCTTGGTCTTGCTTGCCAAGGCCATTTCATGTCCTTTCTTTGCTCTCCTAAATTCTCTCCTACATCCCCTACATTACATTAACAACATTTAAAAGGTACTTGGACAGTTACAGGGATTGGAAAGGTTTCGAGGGATATGGGCCAATGCGCAAATAGGACTATTTTAGACGGGAATCTTGGTCGCATGGGCCAGTTGGACCGAAGGGCCCATTTCCGTGCTGTGTGACTCTGACTCTATGACTCCAGTCCCTATAAACCTCAAAGGACTCACTCAGAACCAAATGCCTATCCCTGACAGGGGCATCCTTCTTATTTCTGTTTCAATTTCCTTTGTAAACCAAAGTTCCCTAATCTTACCAAATTTGCCTCTTACCCTCACAGGAACATGCTGATTCTGAGCTCTTACTATCCCACCTTTAAACACCCCCCCACTTATCAAATGTTGGCTTTCCCTTCAGCAGCTGCTCCCAGTCTACTTTTGCCAGGTCCTGCCTAATACTGTTGGATTAGCCCTCCTCCAATTTATGACCTTAACTCTAGGACCAACCATACCTTTTTCTGTGACTGCCTTGAAACATACTGAACTATGGTCGCTGTTTCCAAAGGGTTCCTCCACAGACACTTTCACCTTGTGCCCGTCCTCATTTCTGAAGATAAGGTTGAGTACAGCCCCTTCCCTAGTAGGACTCTCTACATGGTGCTTTATTAACCCCTCTTGAATGTATTTTATGAATTCCACCCCCTGACACTAAGGCAATCCCAGCCAATATTTGGAAAGTTAAAATGCCCCGCTACTACAATCCTATTATTTGTATACCCTACTGTAATTTGCCTGGATATCTGTAATAGATATTCATTCCAGAGGCATGAAATTAACTGAAGATTAGGGTAAGTGTGTAAAGGTATGATTATCTATTTTCACCCTGGATATCAAAAACAATATACATTTGTATCGGAATAAACTCAGAACAGTGCCTGGCCTGTGGCAGAGCAGCAACATTAATCTCATTATATTACTGTTTTCAGTTGGGTTTACCAATTGGCTCCATCAAAGCCACAGTCTTAGTAGAAAATATCTTAGCTACATTTGAGATGGAGGAGATTCTCTATGAGCTGCGAGACCATTCTGCTGGACTGAACTGCGGAATCTGGGATTATTCAGCCTCTTTTGTAAACAAAGTTGGTGAGCAAGTATACCTCGACTCATCTTAAATTACATTACTGAGATTTGTAGTGTTAACCTGTTACGTATGATGGTTTTGAAGCTGCACAAATGCAAATTCTTTCTTAATTTTTTCTTCTTTCTTAATTAACCCCCACCCACTTTCCCTCCTCCTTTTTCTCCCCCTTCCCTTTATTTTCCCTCATTCCTGTGGCTCCCTCATCCCTTCTCTTTCCCCTCCCCTGCCCTCATAACCTGCCCATCCATTCCCCACCTCCTTCCCTTTATTCCAAGGTCTACTATCCTCTCCTACCAGATTCCTCCTCCAGCCCTTTGCTTCTTCCACCTGTCACCTCTCAGCTTTTTACATCGCTCCCTTTCATCCCCCCTCCCTCACCTACCTTCCCCCTCTCACCTGCACTCACTACCAGCACGTGCTCCTTCCACCTCCGCCCCCCCCCCCCCCCCCACCGACCTCCTTATTCTGGCTTCTGCCCTCTTCCTTTCCAATCCTGATGAAGGGTCTCAACCCGAAATGTCAACTGTTTATTTCCCTCAATAGATGCTGCCCGACCTGCTGAGCTCCTCCAGCATTTTGTGTGTGTTGCTTCAGATTCCAGCATCTGTAGAATCCCTTGTCTCTTAATTTTCTTCTTTGTTTTTCATAGAATTCACCAATGCATTCGAAGAGAAAGAGGGTTTAAAAAAAAGGGCAGAATATTGGGAATATAGATAATAAAACGAAACGAACTCAGCAACGCTCCAAAGACTAAAACGGGGTTGTAACTAACTATAGAATTGTCACAATAAATCCAAAATGGAATTCAGCAGAAAATTCTGTAAACGGGGTGGTTTGAAAATTGAACCTGAGCCTCTCTTGGGGTGGTTTAGGCAAAAGGAAGTCTGGGAAGTCACATGAGGGGATAAAGGAATGGAGAGAGTGAGATGGGGGTTTGGAGGAGTCTTGTGTAGAGCAGAAGTATCTGCATAGACCAGTCTGGTCTTGTTTCTGAGCAGTATATGACAAAGCTGCATTCCTGTGACCACTCTGGTCTATGGTTATGTTTTTGTTGCGTTCTTGCTGAATTTTCCTTATAATTCACCTGGTTTGCTCCAGTTCAGACCATCTCCATTTAGCAGGACAGGTCCAGTTAAAGCATCCTCCTGAACTAGAATTATCAACTAAAATGGTGGAATAGTTTTATCTGGTGACATTTTTTTAAATTGGACATCTTCATAGAATTAGTTATTAACACTTCCCATGATGTGGAAATGAGTCACTTGTCATTCAAACAGTGAGTATATGGTAAACTGTTAATTTTCATGTATTTACTTTTCTATTTAAGATTTAAGCTATCTTTATTAGTCACATGTACATTGAAACACACAGTGAAATGCATCTTTTGCATAGAGTGTTCTGGGGGCAGCCCGCAAGTGCTGCCACGCTTCCGGCACCAACATAACACGCCCACAACTTCCTAACCTGTACGTCTTTGGAATGTGGGAGGAAACCGGAGCACCCGGAGGAAACCCATGCAGACACGGGGAGAACATACAAACTCCTTACAGACAGTGGCCGGATTTGAACCCGGGTCGCTGGCGCTGTAATAGCATTACGCTAACTGCTACAGTACCGTGCCTACCATGTTTAACTACATGGTTGACCCCTTCATGTATATAATAACCTCTAGAATTTAACAGAACAGTGTAATATGAGTAAATTAACAGAGAAAGCCACTTATACTATTCTACAATACTCAGCAGTGTCCAGCAGGCAAGATAAAAAATATAAGCAACGTGCAATCACAGGTGATGCCCAGGTGCTCCCTCAGTGCTACCCTATGTTGGCTCATGTGCTCCCGCAACCCTGCCCTGATATCAGCTGGGGACTTAGTGCCAACCCAATGACAGCTAGAGTGCTCCCACAGTATACCCCAAATTATGGCCAAGGTGCTTCCTCAGCAAATACCATGATTTTGGCCCAGATGGACCAGGTATTCTCTCTAAGTGCTGGTTATTAGAGAGTGCTAGTTAGTGAAGTGCCTGATAACCAAACTTTTACTGTAGCTGGTGTCTACACTGATAAGATATCTTTATTAGTCACATGTACATCGAAACACACAGTGAAATGTATCTTTTTGCCACGCTTCCGGCGCTAACGTAGCATGCCCACGACTTCCCAACCCGTACGTCTTTGGAATGTGGGAGGAAACCAGAGCACCCGGAGGAAACCCACACAGACATGGGGAGAATGTACAAACTCCCTGCAGACAGTGACTGGAATTTAACCTGGGTCGCTGGAGCTGTAAAGCTTTACGCTAACTGCTACACTACCGTGCCTGCCTGCAGCAAACAGCAGAGTTACCAGTGCAATACATGACTGTAGTGGTTACATTGCTAGTACATATTAAAATAACTTTATTAGTCGTGTTATATTATTATTTATTACACGCACATATACACAGTACTGTTGTTTTATTTAAAATGGTATTGCCATTTTTTGGAATCAGTAGCCACTTCTGGCTAACGCCTGCAAAAGTTAAGGGTATGCCATGGTATAAAGCAAGCTGAGCTGCCAATGATTAGCTCCTGACTTTGAGGTAATACAAATGATTAGTTCCAAACAATTCGAATCATGAGTAAATAGAAGTGCAACGTAAGTTTATTTAACTCGCGCTGTCTTCCAGGACATCGACGGGAGTTCCTTTTACCAGATCGCAGTAAATATGTGAATATGGAGAAAATGTTTTTGAAGAGCTACATGGATCTTCTAGTAAAGACCTGTCATAACCGAGGTGCCTTGGCCACCGGAGGAATGGCAGCCCTCTTACTGCCCCGGGACAAGGAAAGCTCAGAGTACCAGAGAGTCTTGGCAATTGTCACACGGTACGCACCGCTGCATTTAAAATTAATAAACAGAAACTGCGCGAGGAGACCTTCATATCCAAAATCCAATCTGTTTTCAGAATGTCTTCCTTCAAGATCACTTTATTTTTGGAAAATTCCATTTAATTTAGTAGCTAGGATGAAAATTCAGTGGTTACTAAATTACGCAGACTGGTGTGCAACTCACCTTGACATTTCCTGTGGAATCATTACATTTGTTTTGACCTTGCTCTGTAGTCTGGGGCTTTCCAATCCAGCCATCTCCAGTCTGGCTCTTCTAATGGTGACTCTGGCACCTCTGCTGGATACTCAAGTGCACACAGACTCCGCCCTGACATATATTTCAGTGACCAGGACTTTTGGTTAACCTTTGACCTCTCCCCCTCTTTCCTGGAGCTCCTCTGTTGTACGGCAGAGTTGCTGCTGTCTGGCTGCCAGGGGGAGTGTGCCTTTAAGGGATGATGTCCTTCTATGATTGCTGCACTGCCAATGTCAGCAGCTGTGCAACACTGAGTGCAGTTGCACTGGGACCCGTGGAAGTTCCATTGGAAATCTTTCCAAGTGTAAACCACCCCAATGTAGTTTTTGACCAATCTTGCTATTTTCTGTGGTGGATCCAATTTAGTGCCAGTGCTTAAATTGTCCCAACCACATCGATGGTATGGCCAAGAAAGCACACTAGTGCCTCTACTTCCTCAGAAGACTCAAGAAATTCAGCATGTCCCCCAATGACCCTCAGCAATTTTTATAGGTGCACCACAAAAAGCATCCTATCCAGATGCATCATTGCTTGGTATGGTAACTGCTATGCCTGAGACTGCAAGAAATTGCAGAGAGCTGTGGACACAGCCCAGTCTGTTATGAAAACCAGCCTCCCCTCCAGGGACTCTATCTATACTTTCCACTGCCTTGGGAAAGCAGCCAACATAATCAAAGACCCCTCCCACCTCAGATATTCTCTCTTCTCCCCCCCCTCCCATTGGGCAGAAGATACGAAAGCTTGAAAACATGCTCCACCAGGCTCAAAGACAGCTTCTGTCCCACTGTTATCAGACTCTTGAACAGACCTCTTGTATGATAAAGGTGAACTCTTGATCTCATAATCTGCCTTGTCGTGGCCCTTGCACTTTATTTGTCTTCCTGCACTGCCCTTTCTCTGTAACTGCAACACTATATTCTGCATTCTTTTATTGCTTTTCCCTTTGTACTGCATCAATGTACTTGTGTTTGGAATGATCTGTCTGGAGGGCATGCAAAACAAGGTTTTTCACTGTATCTCGGTACATGTGACAATAATAAACTAATTACCAAATGTGATGATACTTTAGTATATCAAACATAGTGAAATCCAGTTTCCTAGCATTTGTGTAAATCCTACATCCTTTCAATTTCTGCTGAATACTCTTCTTAATAACTGAGTCTTCATTCATTATGTGAATTGCTGACCATTCCATTTAATAGGAATTTTCTTGTGCCTTTCTCAACATGAACATTTTACTGGTTGTTCTACATGGCTTCTATTTCATAGGCTCTTGTATTTAGCTCAAAACTGTTATAAAGAGTATGTGTACTTTTATTTGGATTGTTCATACAGATTGTGACAGTGTTTCATTAATACTTTAGTTTGAAACTGCTTGAAATCAATGCGGGAGTTGATGGATTCATGGTGTTTGATCTGGAGCTGATTGAACCAATGACAGAGGTATTCTGATGTGAACCTTGGGTATGCTGCACAACCTACATTTTTGAATAACCGATCTGTAAGCGTACATTCTTGGTTAGAGTTGTGGAGCTGCTGTATGAAACTAAAATGTCAGTGTGGTTAAGCAAAGGCACTTTAGGCTCTTGAATTAGCATATTGTGGGTTGAATCCCACTCGAGGAGTTGAGCACTTGATCACAGCTGACACTTCATTGCTGCCTTTTCAATTGATCAGGAATCTACCAGCTTAACAAGTCATAAAAGGTCCCTTTAGTGAGGAAACTCTCTCAGTTGTTCAGACGAACGTGTTTTCCCACTGATGCTCTTGGATGAAATCTTAAAATGCCTGCCCCCTTAGATGCCAGAAGAAGATCCACAATTCTAATCAAAGAGCAGGAAAGTCCTCCCCTATTTCCTGGTCACTGTTTAACTCTCAGCCTATACTACAAAAAGACGTTATCTGGTCAATATCTCATTGTTGGTGAGATGCTGCCGTGCGTAAATTGATCATCTTATTTTCACATTACACTTACAAGACTGTCTGTAAAATGCCTCAGGTCAATAATTGTGCAGTATAGAGGCAAGATGTTTTTTTCTGTATCTGTCCCCAAGTCAAATGGTCCAGCAATTCTGCTGAGTATAAGTTTTCCCTCATTGAACCTATATTATTAACCAAGCTCCTTCCCAGCAGGAGTTAACATCACAAAAGTGTCCACATGTTGAAAGGATAATGGCACACTCGGTAAAGGCCATGAAGATAGCTGTTAAGTGAACAATAAGTCCCAGTGCTGCAGTTGGACAAGGTTATCCCAGCAGATCTGGCTCTTGAAGCTTGGGCCACTCAGTACCTTTCCCACTCGTGGTTCTTCTTTGCTGGTTCCTCTTCTTGGGGAAATTAGACATTTTTCAGTTAAATTTCCTGATTCATTCCATTGACATTGCTTTGTGTTGGTCTATTCAACCTCAGCTATTCCTAAAACATACAAATGGGCCCAACCAGCTACATATCCTGAGAGAAGATGTGGACGTGGCTCCAAGTGATCTGCTCACCATGCCGTCTGTAAGTGTTTTCTGTATGGCTGATTTTGGTAATAAATTTTCAATAATCTAGTTACCCAGCAAATGGTATATCAGTGAAAGCTAGGCATCTATTGTTGAGAAAATATAATCATAATTTCTGTTGCAATTAAAATAAGCAATGTGAGTACATGTTATGTACTGGTAGTCAGATAGTACCATCTGCAGAAGACAACGATCTGTGAATGCAAGACTTTTCAGTGTTGTAGCTTTTAACGTTACTTAGTAGATATTCCTGAAAAGAACAAGCAAGATATTTTGACTGACTGAAAGTATTCCTTTTAAAGTGTAATTACTGGGGATAATTAACTTCTCGTAAAAGTTTAATTGTTGCAATGAGATACTTAACAAACTCTTAGATGAGGGAATTGGGAGATGGAATACTGGTTTAACATTTCCCCTGGATAGTGGAGTGCACCCTTAGCCTTAACTGGATGTATATTTAGGTCTAGGGCTAAGGCCCTAGATCATGATCTTTCATCACAGAGGCTAGTGTGCAATCATAAATACAACTTCGTTTTAGTGATCTCAAACCAACTTTCTGGGGGTAAAATGCACATCCATGTGTACTCATCATTTTTGTACCAATAAGATCATATCATATCATTCTTAGCCAATACAGTCACAAGAGTGCCTGATGTAGAAAGAGAATGCTCTTCTGGATTTGGGATTAAGATGGATTGCGTGCCTGATAGAGTGAACTTTACTGTAGTTATTTTCTAATTTGGTGCCATCTTTGAAATACAAATTAATGTACGTTTTTGACTTCAACTGTAAATTCACATGCTGTATTCTCATGTTTTCAATATGTAGGGTGGGGTAACCTTGTATGGACTGAAATACAACATTGGTGTTGGAATTCTCTTCATAGAAGCATGGCTAAGAGGTACGGACAGATTTACAAAAGAACATTAGTGATCAGTTTTGATACACAAATTTAAAGGTTGAATGGTTATTTACTTGTACTTGTATATTTAGACTAACAGTGGTATTGGTATTGGTTTATTATTGTCATTTGTACCGAGGTACAGTGAAAAACTTGTCTTGCATACCCATCGTACAGGTCAGTTCATTACACAGTGCAGTTACATTGGGTTAGTACAGAGTGCATTGATGTAGTACAGGTAAAACAATAACAGTACAGAGTAAAGTGTCACAGCTACAGAGAAAGTGCAGTGCAATAAGGTGCAAGGTCACAATAAGGTAGATCCGTGAGGTCATAGTCCATCTCATTGTATAAGGGAACCATTCAATAGTCTTATCACAATGGTGTAGAAGCTGTCTTAAGTCTGGTGGTACGTGCCCTCAGGCTCCCTGTATCTTCTACCTGATGGAAGAGGAGAGAAGACAGAATGACCCGGGTGGGTGGGGTCTTTGATTATGCTGGCTGCTACACCAAGACAACGAGAGGTAAAGAGTCCAAGGAGGGGAAGCTGGTTTCCGTGATGCGCTGGGCTGTGTGGATGGAAATGGAGGAAATGTGTGTGAGGACACAATTAACGTGGGATGAATCGAAAGAGAAGTTGTTGAGACCAACAGTGGATATACAACAAGCTGGCCACCACCTTTAAATTTGATTTGAGAGAAAGATTTGGATGTGGTTAGGCCCAGAGGCAGCCTGGTCAGACAATGACGTCTCCCTACTAAATAGATTGGTCTGAGTGCCTGTGCCACCTGTCAGTTCTCATTCTGTTGCTTGAAAATAGCTTGTTAATCCACTAAATGGAGATATGATGACATGTTGCATGTTTACAGAGCAATGGAGAGATGTAGTAACTTACCTGTGCCATTAGTTGAAGTTCTAACTAGCACATGTTACAAGGGCATGTCCAGCAATTGGACATACATAACTGCCCTGCACAAATGAATCTGTAACTCTAATGGGAGGAGGATTGTTAACCCAGTAAGTGGAGATATGATGTCATGAAACACATCATTATATCTCCAGCACCAAACAGTTTGCTGGAGGACTTTAGCGGGGTTGCGGGGTTTCAACCTGAAATGTTGACGATTCCTCTCTCCCCCCCCCAGGTGTGCTTGACCCGCTGAGGTCCTCCAGCAGACTGCTTGTTGCTCCAAATTCCAGCATCTGCAGTCTCTTGTCTCTCTCCATTATATCACCATCTAGTGGGTTAACAGGCTCCCTCCCATTAAAGTTACAGACCTTTATAGGACTCAATTAAGTGAACTTTTTAAAGGGACCAGGTCCAACCACATTGAATGGAGCAGATTCTCTGATTAGTAGTGATGATTTATAGAGGACCATGGTATTAGATAGTGTGCCCTAAACTATTGCACTATATCGGAGGAAAAGGCTGAAGTGGAAAGAGCAGTCTCTGTGACAGTTAGGCAAGTTTCTTCCAAACTGGACTAGTTGCAACTAAATACTTGTGATGAAAGTGCAGTCCTGTTCCGATGAAAGGTTATTGCCCTGAAATATGAGGTCTGTTTCCCTCTGCGTGGATGCTGAATGACTTGCAGAGAAGTTCCAGAATTTTCTCCTTTTGTTTCACACTTCCAGCAGCAGTGATCTTTCATTGTTTCAACGTTTTAAGCTGGCAGATATTTGCATCAGTTTTCTGCAGCTAAACTTGCCAAGTTCAGACATGAACTTAGATAATTTGAGTGTTTTTAAATAAAAGTAGTAAACTGTAAATTATTCCCCTCACAATTTTCTCAACTTACCTCTCCTTCCCTTCCCAACTCTTTCAGGCTTGGACCTGCAGATCTTGATGTCTTCCTCACAGGTCTATTGTTCCTATGCAAGTCTCAGCAAGGATTGTCAATTTGCCTCAAGGGGGCATCATTTCTGAATCTAACATTCCTCTCACTTGAGCACTAATGGTACAAATCGGTAAAAATACCATCAAGAGCAAAAATATCAATCATTTTTTGATATCAGATAAGTTTCTCCTCATTAACTTAATGAGTAACCTTGGTTGTTGATATTTGCATCCTTGTTACTTTTGGTTTGCAAACCAAGAGATGAGTTGGTAAGAAATAATGAGAAGGTCATTGGAGAGAGTTATACATTGAAATGGCTCCTAGTGCAGTTCTGTGAGAACACCTACAGTAACACAAAACTGACAAATAATATTTGGACAAATTGAATATAGGAATACCATAAGACATAGGAGCAGAATTAGGCCATTTGGCCCATTTGTTTTTCCTTCCCAACCCCATTTTCCTGCCTTCTTTGACGCCCTTACTAATCAAGAACCTATCAACCTTCGCTTTAAATATACCCAGTGACTTGGCCTCCACAGCTGTATGTGGCAATGAATTCCACAAATTCACCACCCTCTGGGTAAAGAAATTCCTCTTCATCTCTGTTCTCAAGGGACATCTTTCTATTCTGAGGCTGTGTCCTCTGGTCCCAGACTCTCCACTACTGGAAACATCCTCTCCACGTCCACTCTATTCCAGGCCTTTCTATATTCAGTAGGTTTCAATGAGATCTCCCCTCATCCTTCTTAAACTCCAGTGAGTACAGGCCCAGAGCCATCAAATGCTCCTCATATGTTAACCCTTTCATTCCTGGCATCATTCTTGTAAACCTCCTCTGGACCCTCTCCAATGCCAGCACATCCTTCCTTAGATATGGGGCCCAAAGCTGCTCACAATCCTCCAGATGTGGTCTGACCAGTGCCTTATAAAGCCTCAGCATTACATCCTTGCTTTTATATTCTAGTCCTCTTGAAATGAGTGCTAACATTTGCATTTGCCTTCCTAACTACCGACTCAACCTGCAAGTTATCCTTTAGGGAATCCTGCACTAGGACTCCCAAGTCCCTTTGCACCTCCAATTTCTGAATTCGATCCCCGTTTAGAAAGTAGTCTACACCTTTAGTCCTTCTATCAAGGTGCATGACGGTACACTTCCCTATGCTGTATTCTATATGCCACTTCTTTATCCATTCTCCCAACCTGTCCAAGTCCTTCTGCAGACTCCTTGCTTCCTCAACACTTCCTGCCCCTCCACCTATCTTTGTATCATCCGCACACTTGGCCACAAAGCCCTCAATTCCATCATCCAGATCATTAACATATGACGCGAAAAGTAGTGGACCCAACACCGACCCCTGCTGAACACCACTAGTCACCAGCAGCCAACCAGAAAAGGCCCCCTTTATTCCCACTCCTTGCCTTCTGCCAGTCAGCCAATCTTCTATCCATGCTAGTACCTTTCCTGTAATACCATGGGCTACTATTTGTTTAGCAGCCTCATGTGCAGCACCTTGTCAAACGCCTTCTGAAAACCCAAGTAAACAACATCTACTGACTTTCCTTTTGTCTATCCTGCCTGTTACTTTCTCAAGGAATTCCAACAGATTTGTCAGGCAAGATTTCCTCTTAAGGAAACCATGCTGACTTTGGTCTACTTTATCACGTGCTTCCAAGTACCCTGAAACCTTATTCTTAATATGGACTCTAACATCTTACCAACCACTGAAGTCAGGGTAACTGGCCTATAATTTCCTGTCTTTTGCCTCACTCTCTTCTGAAGAGTGGAGTGACATTTGCGATTTTCCAGTCCTCCGGAACCATTCCTGACTCTAGTGATTCTTGAACGATCACTACTAATGCCTCTGCAATCTCTTCAGCTACCTCGTTCTGAACCCTGGGGTGTAGTCCATCTGGTCCAGGTGACTTATCTACCTTCAGACCTTTCAGTTTCCCAAGCACCTTCTCCTTAGTAATAGCAACTACACTCACTTCTGTCCCCTGATTCTCTCGAATTTTTGGCATGTTGCTGGTGTCTTCCACAGTGAAGACTGATGCAAAATACTTATTCTGATAAAGTTATCCTGAATACTGATAAAGCTATTCCTCCAAAAGCATGTGTTCCTGCAAAATGTTTTGTTAAGCAAAATTTCATATATCAAAAATGCTAGTCAAAATGCATGATGGAAATTTTGATACAAGGCTCTTCCTTTACTTGGAGAGAAACATGCTATTCATTACAACAAACAAAACTTTGTAAGTCAAAGACATTTGTTCCAAAGAGTCAATGGTGTTATAGTGAAAATTCGTAAATTGAGGTTACTGTATTATTTTCAACTCGCGTTATAAAGTCAAGAAATAAAGAGTAAAAGTTTGTATCATGATGATTATTTTCACTTTATTTGAAGTGAGTCACAGAACCTTTATTTTATCCATAGGTCAAGGTCATTTTTACTTTCGGGGTCAAGTGGAAGATTCAGCTACTGCTGAGATTTCCCGATCACAGGTAGAGTAAGATCACAAGT
This sequence comes from Pristis pectinata, assembly GCF_009764475.1. Lineage (NCBI taxonomy): Eukaryota > Metazoa > Chordata > Chondrichthyes > Rhinopristiformes > Pristidae > Pristis > Pristis pectinata. The sequence goes on from NC_067406.1 coordinate 123,171,903, forward strand.
TTTTCCCTTTTCACACTACAGTAAATTTTCTTGCGTTTAAAATATATAAAATTTGATATCTTGCTGCTTACTTCAATAATATTATCTATCTTGATTCTGTTGGTTGAAATATTTTGCAGTACTTTAGTATCTTTTTCTGTAATATTTGGTCAAGTACTATATGGAACAGAACATAGAGGTATATCTCTGCACTGTCCAAATAGGTAAAGGTTAGGTTTTACTCTCCAAGTCAGATTGCCAATATGCTGTAGTACCAGTCCAAGGCCAGTTTTATATTATGATATCACCTATATTAAGAACTCGTTCAGACCTCCAGAACTTATCCACTACATTTACTGCGAACAGGGAGCAGAAATATCAATCCATCGAGGATATTGTTCTTTTCAAAACATGTAACCAGGTCCAGGGAATAGTTGGTGATGGAGAATAAAGAGACAGCAAAAACTAGACAATGCAGTGAAAATTTACTTATAGAGTTTCTGCACTCATTATGGATCTGCAGAGAAAGACTTTTCCTATTAACTTAAAATGAAGACTGGTTTTATGGTTATGCAGCTAGTATTCATTTTTTGCACTTAGAACGCTTTTCAATTCAGTTTTTGGCAAGTTCCTCATGCCAATGGTACAGCATTGAATAGAACTACCTGAGGATATTAGAGGATGCATGTTGGCTGCTTGTGGAACCTGCAGTGCCTCCAGTTACTACTGAATACAGGGACATACACAATGAGAACTTTTGGGAACAGGAAGAGGCCAATAGATACATTTGGCCTCTTGTGGATGGATGTCTGGGCTAGTGGAGCTAATACCCTGTAGTTTTGCATCTCACAGCTCTTACATCTCTGTATTCTCACTCTTTAACTGCCCTCACTTCATAGCTTTTATGAACAAAGGACTGAGTTTCCCTCCTAACTGCCCCTATTGATCAGATGGCCTCATTTACAACTTATCCCCTGGGCTCACCCTATCAGAGATATTCCCTTCCTACCCGTCTGTCTCTCACTCTCCCTGCAGCTTGATACTAACTTTCCTTCACATGTCTGAAGGATCTTTAACCTAAAAAAACTCAGTTGCTCTTTCCAAAGATGCTGCCTGACCAGCTGAGCATTTCCATCATTCCCTGTTTTTATATTTGAGCAAATTTATAATTAATTGTTCTACTTCTTACTGCTGCTGCTGTTTGTGTTTTGCCTTGAAGAAACAAACTGAAGATCATGTGTCCTAAAACTATCTTAATAGAGATTCCTCTTCATACCTCTTCATAGAGAGAACCTTTTTCTAATTGTTCTCTCCAATCCTCTCAGGAAGGGAGAGGGTCCTCTGGACACAAGGCCCATCTGTGAACACCAGAATCTTTCAGAAACCACCCACACCTGTTCTGAAGACTAGCAGTGGTCACTGCCAAAACAGTCAACAATTGAGTGACTAACTTGGCAGACAAAAATAGGGGGGAAAAAACCCACTCTATCAGTCTGGACTTCAGAAGGTGGTTTGAGCAGTCTGCGGTCAGGTCTCCTGATTATTTGTCTCTTCAAATAGTGGGAAAAGCAAGTTAACATTGTCTTCTCCTCATTCTAGTGAGACTATTCCACAGTGGTCGTGGATTATAACTGGAAGTCCCCAGTCCAATTTTACAATTGTTATAACCTCACTTGAAAATGACTGCTAATACTGTCTGTTTTGGATACAATTGAGTCTTAAACACACAGTGACTAAAGAAGGAAAAATAGCATTCTACAATCCAATTTCTAGGCTAATGTAGAGACACCAGTGTATACCCCAACCTCTCTGATGAATAGCGCATTCTCAGGCTTGGGTTTCCGAAGGCATTCATCACAGACATAATGTAAGAGAATGATGCTAGAAGGAGGAGCAGAAGTAGCCATTTGGCCCTCAAACCTGCTCCAGTGCTAACAAGACCATGGCTGATCTTGTATCTCAATACCCTCTTTCCTGCCCTTGATTCCTTGATCCCTCTAATATAGGGAAATCTATTGATCCGTGTGTTGAATGAACCCAGTGACTGAGTTTCCACAGTGCTCTGTGGTAGAGAATTCCAACGATTCACCTGAGTGGAGAAATTTCTCCTCATTTCATCCACAAATGGCTTATTCATTATTATTGGGTCCTTAGCCCCTGAGTTCTGGATTTGAGACAGTGCTCCCCCTTGTCCTACACATGTTACAGCCTGTGGGTGATCTTCAGCCATTCCTTTTGCCCCCACAGATGCTGCTTGACCCGTTGAGTTCCTCCAGCAGATTATCTCCCCTCATGTGGTGTTCACCACAGATCGCGACGCCCAGACTCTCTCGTTCCAGAGGAATTCAGGCAGATGCATTGATTTCAAACAAGGAGAAGTTGACATCTTGGAGATTTGTCAATACTGTTGGCTTCCCTAAAGTGCAAGTCAGTAAAGCCTCCCATTAGTAGCTAGGACCATTTCCTCAGCGGAGAGGATTTCCACTCCATCAACATACAGCTGATCATTGATCGTGAAAAGAAATTTTTGATGTTCAATATCATGTTTCCCTGCAGTATCGAGTCCCATTCACCCTCAAGAAATCTATACTGCTGGACATTTTCAGCAGGCAGCTTGTCCCTGGGGATTGGATCTCAGGAGATAAGGGTTTATCTTCTAGTTCCTTGATTGGTTTGGACTCAACTACAGCTGATACATTGAGAACTAGGCAAGTACCATATTTGGAGCAGTAAACATCATAATCTTCTGAAAAATAATATTCTGTTTGTCTACAACAATCCAAGGATGCCCTGCAGTCTGTGCCGACTGAGGCATCATCAGTGTGTGCTGTATACTGCACCACTTTAACCAACCAAGGATACAGGAGGAAGATCCGGTAGTATTCATACCCAGAGACTGAAGGATCTAAGGCAGCCCCTGAAGACCTGTGGCAACATTGGGAGCAGAAAGTTGAAGAAGAATATCAGGGATCCCCCCATCTGAAAACCAACAGCCTCTCCTTGCAGTTTAACAGAGGAGAGAAGCATTATCTGCATGGCCTGTAATGGAATCCTTTCTGGGGAGCCATTTTCATAGATAGCTTACTAAATCACAGTTCCTCATGCAGATCATGGTTCCCAATCAAAACTGAGTGTCCCTCTCAAACTCCAATTCTTAACTCTGCTGGACTACATCGGTGAACAGCTGGAAGGGCCCCAATGGCACTTAAAGTTCCTTCACATCAGCCCATGCAGGTCCACAGCAGTGATTTCAATTTCTTGAACTCTTAAGTTAAAAGGCTTGTTATGTAGTTTCTTAATTTCGTAAAGCATGGCTACTTGCTTAAACAGCTATGACCTCTGCAACAAAATATACTTTGCTCCAATCACCTCCCCTCTGAGGTCTAAACAATGCTAAACATTTTGAACTCTTTGAAGCACTAGTCAACAATGATGATGACAAATCAGATTTGTGGTCAATGCAGCTAAGAGTAAGTTACATTATAACATATTGATCAGATTGGCATGGGTGAGCAGGGGCTGTTATTTCAAGCCAATGACGTCCACACAATCAGGAATGAAAAATCATCAAGAAGTTCCAACTGAGGTTCATTTAAAGCCATTTAATCAATTGGCCATTTTAAGGCAAACCATGGGGTACAACTGATAAAATTACAGCAGTCAAAGAATCGTACTTCACTCAGCTTGCAAAAATTGGAGTTTATCAATGTGGTGTGATACTTGTGTGCAGAAGCAGTCTCTTTTCTCTGGTGTTTCCAAATCAATCCTTATCAATCCCCTGTATACAGGAGAACTCCAAGAGAAAGTAGCAGATAGCAGAGCTTTCATTTCACAGTGCAACTTTGTTTGTATTTCTCAGCCTCTTGTAGTGGTCCCCTCCCTCAGAGGTTGCCACGTTAAACATTATAACAGAAGAATAAGCAGTGGAGAAGAATCAAGAGATCGGAATCAACTTTCATTGGAGGTCATACGCAATCATTCCAGAAGAATGTGGCAGCTACAGCACCTTCCCATTGCCTCACCACTCCTGCTTCAGACATCACCTTTGGCCCCTGATCCCAGCCCTCTGAACTACGTTTGCTGGGCTCCTCATGCCAGAGGCTTCTCTAACACCCAATTACACCCCCCAATGATCCTGACCTATGTTCATCAACTATTTTCCCCTCTGCCCTGCCCTCCGATCATCTAATTGGTCCATGCCCCAAGCCAGCAGTCTCTTGCAATGGATGCCCCTGGAATGTACCCTAACGGTTGATGCCCCCTCAACAATGGCTACTGATAGTTGAACCTGATCCCATTGTGAACCACGCAGCTTCTTTCTGGATGTAAACCCCATAACACTTCTGCAAATGTCCCTTCACAACAATTTCTCTATATTTTTGAGGGGTGCCTGATTTGGTATTTGCATTGAAATGCAATAATGTTTTAGCACACCAGAAATAGGTAACATGGCAATTCTTCCTTTGGTCCATCCAGTTCTGATGGCTTCTCATAGCAAAGACCCAAACCCACGGAAAGGTTGTTTACTGCTCCTGGATGGACCCGCTCTCCAGTGTCCACTACTAGTCATTGCTGAAGCTCCACTTTGCCATTACTGCTTCACTTGAAGTTTGATTTCTGTCACGCTCAGAATTCAAGCACCTCTATTTCTGTGATGAAGCAATTTGCCACAGAGGCAATTTGGGTGGAGCTCAGAAATAGGATAGGTGCAATTATGCTGATGGGATTGTACCAATAGCCACCGAGAGGTAGAGGAACAGATAATGTAGACAGATTATGGAAAGGTGCAGAAACAACAGGGCTGTCATAGTGGGGGACTTTAACTTCCCCAGTATTGATTGGAACTTCCTTAATACAAAAAGCTTAGATGGGGCAAAATTTCTTCAGTGCAGCCAAGAGGGGTTCTTGAAACAGTATGTGGAGGGTTCAACTAGAGGAGAGAACATGCTGGAGCTTGTTCTGAGAAATGAGCCAGGCCAGGTGACAGACCTGATAGTAGGTGAACATTATGGGAATAGCGACCACAACTCATTATTACGGCATGATAAGACAGGAGCTAAGGAGCATTGATTGGGAGCAGCTGCTGTTGGACAAGTCCACATCAGACGTGGACGTTATTTAAAGACCAGTTAGTCAGAGTTCAGGATTGGCGTGTTCTGGCAAGGATAAGGATGGTAAGGTAAGGGAACCTTGGATGACCCAAGAGGCCCTAAACTTAATCAGGAAGAAAAAGGAAGCACGTGTAAGGTTTAGGAAGCTAAAATCAGATTGGGCCCTTGTGGAATATAAAGATAGCAGGAAAGTGCTCAAGCAGAGGATTAGGAAGGACAAAAGAGGCCATGAGTCCTTGGTGAGCAGGGTCAAGGATAATCCCAAATCATTTTATACTTGAATTAAGAAAAAGGGGATAACTAAGGAGAGGGTGGATCAACTCAGTGATAAAGGAGGGAATTTGTGCTTGGAGTCAGAGCACGTGGTTACGTTACTAAATGAGTACTTTGTGTTGGTATTTACCAAGGAGAAGGATTTGGAGAATAGTGAAAACAGAGTGGGGTATGCTAATGTGTCGGGACATTTTGAGATTAAGGAGGAGGTAGTGCTGGGTCTTCTGAAAAGCATTAAGGTGGATAAGTCCCCAGGGCCTGATGGCATATCCCAGAATATTGAAAGAAGCAAGTGAGAAGATTGCTGGGGCTTTGACAAGGATCTTAGGGACCTCGCCTGTTGCTAGTGAGGACACAGAGGACTGGAGAGTAGGAAACGTTGTGCCTTTGTTCAAGAAGGGAAGTAGGGATAATCCAGGTAAGGAGAATCCAGTGAGCCTCACGTCAGTGGTAGGGAAACTTTTGGAGAAGATACTGAGGAATAGGATTTATGCACATTTGGACAGACATGGCCTGTTTGGGGACAATCAGCATGGCTTTGTGCAGGGCAGGTCATGTCTTACAAACTTGGTTGAGTTTGTTGAGGAGGTGACAAAGGCGTTTGATGAAGGTAAGGCAGTAGACAGTGTCTACGTGGACTTTAGTAAGGCATTTGACAAGGTCCGTCATGGTAGGTTGATTCAGAAGATAAAGGTGCATGTGATCCAAAGTGAATTGCAAGTTTGGATTCAGAACTGGTTTGCCCATAGAAGACAGAGTAGGGGTGGAAGGTTGTTAATTCTGGCTGGAGGTCAGCGACCAGTGGTGTTCTGCAAGGATCGGTGCTGGGACCTCTGTTTGTGATATATATCAATGGGTTGGATGAAAATGTAGATGGGTGGATTAGCAAGTTTGCAATTGACACCAAAATTGTGGAGTTGTGGACAGTGTAAAGGGCTATGAAAGAATACAGCAGGATATAGATCAGTTACAGATATGGGCAGAGAAGTGGCAGATGGAGTTTAATCCAGGAAAGTGCAAGGTGTTGTACTTTGGGAGGTCAAATGAATGGAGAAAGTATACAGTTAATGTTGGGCCCCATAATAGCATTGAGATAGAGTGATCTTGGGATTCAGGTCCATAGTTCACTAAAAGTGGCTACACACGTGGATATGATGGTAAAGAAGGCGTCTGGAATGCTTGCTTTCATTGGTACAGGTGTTGAGTATGAGAGGAAGGAAATCATGCTGTGGCTACATAAAACTTTAGTCAGACCACACTTGGAGTATTGTGTGCAGTTCTGGTCACCCCATTATAGGAAAGATGTGGAGATTGTGGAAAAGATGCAGAAGAGGTTTACCAGGATGTTGCCTGGATATGAGCTACAAGGACAGTTTGGACAAACTTGGGATATTCTCCTGAGAGTGTCGGAGGCTGAAGGGAGACCTGATAGAAGTTTTTAAATTACAAGAACCATTGATAGTGTAAACAGAATCTGTTCCCCAGGGTAGAAATGTGAAACACCAGAGGATATGCTTTTAAGGTTAGGGGTGGTGGGGGTGGAGAAAGAGTTTAAAAGCAACGTGAGGGGCAAGTTTTGTTTTAATGCAGAGAGTGGTAGATGCCTGGAGTAGCAGCTACTACAACCAGGGGCGGTAGTGGAATCAGGCAGTTTGGCGGAGTTTGAGGTTTTTAGATAGACACATGAATATGAAAGCAATGGAGGGATATGCATGATAAACAGGAGGACATTTAGTATAAATTGGCATCAAGATCAGCACAACATAGTGGGCCAAATGGCCTGTCCAGTGCTGGACTATTCTATGTTCTAAAGCAACAATATTGGGAACAAATTGTTTATCTTGCTGCTACTCCTGCTGATGAATGGTGCAGTGATTTGACCTAAAACAACCAACCAGCTGTTGAGGTGGAACATCCACTTCTAGATCTGACTTGAGGTTGTGATAAATACAAAGTGTATTTTCTTCAGTATATTGGCCTGCACTGTTTCCTAATATCCACAAGAAAAAGAGTATGCTACTAAAATGAAGCAATTATACTTTCATTTGATTTTATTACATTAACACACTTGGTTTGTACTCCATACCACAGATTCCCAATTTCCTTTGTTGGACACCACATCAGGGAGGTTTGATTTTTTTTCTCTCTGAACCTACTCCCCGACAACTTTTGATTCTATTATTGCATAATCATCTAACTTTACTACCCTGTTTTCTTCACAGTTTAGATTGGGGCACAGCCCTAACTTGATGCTGGTCTTCAAATTAAAATGCTGAACCATTCTTCTCACAGTTCTGTTCTAAGCACACCAGTTAAAAACAAAACATAGAACCAGAAGGAAGAGTAATTTAACCTCAGCAGTCCACATCACCTTGTAGAATGTTGCAGTGAAGCTGTGTGTATTAACTCAGCACCAGCTAACTTTAAAATCTGTCAGAGGTGGCCTGGTAGCTCTAACTACCAGGTTAGAGCTACCAGCCACCTGGTAACTCGTGCAGTGAGGCAAAGAATTAGTGGGGACACTAAATTAAGCTTCCAGGTGGCTATTGTGCTTCTCCTATGCTGCCTGGCTGATTGGTACAGTAAGTATCAGTGGTCCAAGCTGGAATTTAAAAAAAAGTACAGCCCTGTCTACATGTTAAGGTCAAAGTTTCCATTTGAACTGTTTGTTTTTACATCAAAGGCACAAGTATTCCAAATTATAACAAACCATTAAGAAATACTGGTTGAGCCCTAAAATTTAATTGAATCAACAGGGTCTTTCAATTAGTCGAAGTATTGGCTTTGGCAGGGGTCTTAGTGAATTAGATTTTTCTCAAATGGGTTTTCTGATGTTTTGTTTTCAAAAAAGATTAACATTATCCTTTACTGAAGGGTGGAAGAGAATCTGCTACTATGTCGCTTATGTTTACCGAACTAGGTCGGATGATGAGTACAGGGAGGATGTCAAGAGCTTGGGAGGTGATGTGAACAAGCTGAGTAAGCAGTTGAGAACATGGCAATGGAATATGATGTGGAAAAATGTGAAGTCACCCACCTTGGTACATGTAACATAAAAGCAATATATTTGTTAAAATGGAGAGGGACTGAGCAGCATTGCTGTTGAAAGGCAACTTGGTGTAGTGTACACAACTCATTGAAGGCAACACACTGGATACAGTGAGATTGGTAAATACTCATGTCCCAATATAATTTAATTATAATTTTATAAGTGTCAAATATACTTAGATTTCAACAGTTACACAGAGAATGCATCATTTTGTAAACAAAAGGACAAGCACAATGCATGGAACACCTCATGCAATCACATTCCTCTCTGAAAGCTGTGCACTGTGCCATCCTCCACTCACTGCCTGGGGGTGGGGTGGGGGATCTCTCTTGTCCTATCACAGACCCCTTGCTTCTGATCCACCATCCACCTCAACTACTTACATTGCAGGAATTTTCTGACAATCCCACTTCCAAATCAGTACATCACCTTCCATTTTCTGTCCCTCAAGTTACAAGAGAAGAAAAATAGGTGCAAAGCTATACAAAGATTGTAAATATATAAAATTAGATATTTACAAATTGATTAAAATGAAGATATTGTTTTCTCTGCTGTCGACATTGTGAAAGATAACTGATGCCCTAAGTGTATGAAAATCAGAAAAGGTGAAAAACAGTACTAAGTCAGAATGAAACAGTGTTACAGGAAAATTTTTAAATTATGGTATCACACTGAAACAACACTGCAAAGTTTACATTAGTTCAGTGTCTTTGCCAGTGAAAAAGAAATCAGTGTAACTTGCTGTGAAAAGCTAAGGTTGACTAAAAGGCAGCTAATTCAGTTCTTTTCAATTACATGGTAAGATTGGGTTAGAGAAAGACTTGGTGTTTCATGCAAGATGAGAAGCTATATATCACATGATACTATAAAATGTTTTAATATTTCTAGTAACCTTGTCTTACAGGTTTGGCAATGGATTCGGCATGGAGTAAAATTGGAGGATGATAACAGAATTGTCACCAGAAACCTTGTCCAAACTCTTGGAAAGGAAATAGAAACAGAGTTACAGGATGTTTTGCATCACTGCACTGACAGGTAAAATCAGCAAAGAGTTCATATCCAACAGAATAAACATCAAACTAGACTTCCAACAAATGGCAGTGTAGATTTGCATTCCTTTCTACTTTGAGATCTCAGCTGAACAACTATTTGGGATAGCAAACATCTGGAGAACTGTAGAGTACTGGTACCCTCATACAAGGATGTTAATGTTGGGGGGGGGGGGGAAGCAGTTCAGAAATGGGTTACTAAACTAATAGCTGGAATGGGCAGGAAGTATTGAGGAAGGGTTGGACAGGATGGGTTCTTTCCATTGGAGTTTTGGAGAGTGAGCAGGACCTGACTGAGTGGCTGTGGAGATAACATTTCCTCTTGTGGGAGAATCTAGAACTATGGGTTACTGTTCAGAAGGAGTCATTCATTTATAGTAGAGATGAGGCAGTTTTTTTTAAGTGAGGATCATTGATTCCACCACCCTTTGAGGAGGAGTTTAAGAGTTTGATTAGGTTTAAGAGACTTAGTTGATAAGGTGAAAGGTTACAGGAGATAGACAGAAATGTGGAGTTTTGGTTACAGCAAGATCAGCCATGATCTTATTAAATGGCAGAACGGGCTTGCAGGGCCATACAGCAACTCCCACTTCTAACTTGTATCTTTTCCCCTTAAAACTGCTAATTTTACTGGGTGTGATTTGATTACTGCAAATGAGCTACATGTGGAATGTTCGGAAGAAAAATACATTACTGAAACTGGCAGTTTGCTCAGGGAACTGACTGGGATTCAAAGGATGCTGATGGACTTTAAATACTTATACAGAACTATACAAAGTGATCTTGACTGAGACAACCTAAAGCAATGTGCTGCATCAACTTGATGTTTACCCTTGTCATGTACTGAATGTCTTTGCATCTACAGCACATTTCAAAATTAAAGCAGCAAGGCAATGGTAGTTCAGTGACCAACTTCAAGTGGAAATTATGAACAAGTATCCTTGGTAAAAGTGCCAATAAAGCAGTCTCATCTTTAATAGTTATTGTGAGCAGTAACATGGAGCATAGTTGCACTTCCACTCCCATTAGGAGACAACCCTTTATCCTAACCTTCCTATGCCTTTTACCTCCTGTGCTTTTCTGGTTTAATTTTGTTGGGCAGTCATGCTTCAGGATGCTATCAATGTTTGATTTTGTTTTAAAGAAATGTTTGTAAAACACTTCACTAATAACTCATTCACACACCATGTAATTGGCTGCAACAAGTTAGTTACTATCAACACCATTCATAGGGTCATGTTCTCACCAGTTATTCACTCAAACCCCAAAAAGACCATCTAAATTGATACTACAAAATTAAGATTTGTGTTAAATAAAAATACAAAATTCTGGCAAAGCACGAGTCAGGCAGCATCTGTGGAAAGAGAAACAGTCAATGTTTAGGGTCTGCAAAACCCTTCAGCTTTGGTCCTGATGAAGGGTTGCAGACCCGAAATATTGGTTGTTTCTGTTTCCACAGCTGCTGCCTGGCCTGCTGAGTTCCTTCACTATTGTTTTATTTCAGATTTCCAGCAGCTGCAGTTTTTTTAAAATAAATTTTCAATGTTCTTTATGCCATCTTTTCATATTCCTGCCACAATGCTTCTTCCCAGAACCTCAGCTAAAATTCAAAGGATCAGAGAATATACCTTTATCATCATTGCACAGGTCAGTAACAATATTTATTAAGTGCACACATCTTTTCCATGAAAAAGACAAATGAGATGTTTTAGTGTCAGCGGAAGTTAGTCTTATTTGGGTAAGTAGGGGTTTTGCAATTGTTACATTAGCCAAATGGAGATGGCTTTTTAGCCCCAATGCTTTACTTTGTAAGAGCTGTGTTGACATAAAACACGAGTTGTCCACCCTAAATAAATTCAGGGAACAAACTATTAAAATTCAATTTGTTATTGATTGAATACAACATGAGCATTGCTATGTTTAGTAGTAATTGATTACCATCTTTCCTCAGCTCCAACTGGCAACTGGCAGTGGCTTCCGAAATATTCTTTGAAATTGTACAGAAGCGAGATTTTCCAGAATTCCTCACTACATATTTGAACTTAGAACATGCATTTTTAAGTGCCAACCATTAACTGCATTGAACATAGTCATAACATTGCAAAAAAACACCTAATTTCAGCAAAGTTTGCATCTAAAAGTAAGTGGCCACAAACCACATGACTAACACATTTAGTGGGGCAATATTATCTTTATATTCCTTGTAAAAGCAAGCAAGCCTAACTCTGAAGTTTGCACACTTATTTATTGAGGCTCTAACCAATTTCCACTGCTACAGAATTCAACACCTACTGAATTGCAGCCACTGTGATAGCCTTGCACTATGTACCACCTTCAATCTGCACTACAGCAATTCACTAAGAATTTCTGGGCAGCATCTACCAAATATATGCCATCTACCAGAGGTCAATGGTAACAAGCACTTTGGATCACCTGGTGAAATCTGTTTTGAAGTAGTACACTGTCCCGACTTGGAAATGTATTGAACTTTTGTTGCCACAGTGCAAAATCCTTTACTTCTCAATCTAAAGGTTTGCCACCACCTCAAGGACTACTAGGCTTGGGCTTTACCACTGAAGCCATAACTCGAGACAAGACTTCTAGGCTCCCATCAGCCAGGGGTTACCACCTCAGCATCTACTCTATCAAGTCCTCCAAGAATGAAATGAAATCACATCTCATTTTTGATGGGTCCATTCTATTCACTCTTAAATATAGAAGTAAATTGACCAGTTTTTGAACCTAGAATGTTGAAAAATCTGCTTTTCAATAAATGCAGAGTGAATGTTGCCTTGGTTTCTCTCCACCCAGTGCTGCCTCACCTGCATTTTCTGTTTTTATTTCATGTCCAGCATCTGCTTTTCAGTTTTACAATGCATTAGGGTAAACAACACTATCTACAGCATACTGTTTGTTCTTAGTTTTGTTTTTAAAATCAAAGTGCTTGCACCATGACCAGCAGCTAGCAAAATTCTAATTAGGAATAAAAACAGAAAAATGCCTGAAATACACAGCACATTTAACAGTATTTGAAGAGACAAAAATCATTTGGTGTACATTACAGCTGTATTTTGTTCAATTCCAACACAACAATTTCAGACCAATTGGATTTATAGACTAGCTGCTCAAGTTTCTTTCCTCACCACCCTGAATTATGGATATAAAAGGCAGAAGTATTGTATGATTCTGAAGGAGAAAGGCACCATCTACCAGAAAAATGAGCCTGGGACTGTTATACATCTTGTATTCACAAGTATATTGTAAGGGCCTTATACATTTATATAAATAATTATCTTAATCTGTTGCATTGTGTTGGAAGCTTATGTATTCCTTAGTTATATTTGGAAAAAAAATCACTTAAATGAATGTCTAGTGAATATTCTTACAGAACTAAATTTTATGATGATTGTTTGCGCAGAAAATTCATATGAACTTTTAATAAACTGGCCTATGCACCAGTTTCTGATTATAGAAACCTACAGAAGTATTCAAAACGCCCCATCGGCTTAAGCATAGTTATAGCCTTAATTTGTGTATTATCCTTCCAAGATTGTTTTTTCCCCCAAAATAACCCATGTGTTTCTTTTTATTCTCAAAGTTACTAATTATCAAATCAAGTCTCATAATTCTTTTGAAAAGCACTTTCATCTGCTCCTCGGAAATGTTACAAGGCATTTTTATTTAAGGCTAAGTAGGGCAGAAAATCTTTGAGGACTAGTTTTCAACATATTAAGAAGCAATGCACTCAATGCAGTCACCTAACATTTCACTACTTTCCACTCATCATTCCTGCATTCGCTCCGTGACTTTCAAATGGAAGGTTTAGACTGTGCTTAGCAGCTGGTTCAGATTAAGCTTTTTTAAAAAAAGCCACCGCGCATTACTATTGTAGCAGGTAATTGTTTTGCTTTTACAACTTTACAGAAAGATGTTTACATTGTGGAATTGTAATGAATTTAGCTTAACACTGTCAACTGCAAGATGGTTTAATTAGAAAATAAACATACAGATTTTCAACAATAATATTAATGACTCAGAAATATCTTAATGCAAGCAAAAATTGTTTCTTCCCACCAGCCACCGCACCCCCCCCCCCCCCCCCCCCCGTCCTGTCCCTCTGCAACTACTTGATAGTGTCTCCTACTAAGGGACACAGTGTCTCCCCAGTGTGTGGACAGCACAGTACTCTGGACTTTTCTTTGATTGGGCAACAGAAAAACCAAAATTTGTGCTCCCTTCTACTAATTACAATTGCAGTATAATCAACCCACTGGACTAAATAAAACAACTTAACATTTTCCAATGTCAATTACTTGACCTGTTCATAAGTTGTGCAAATGAGGGTCTTCCCACTACAGAAAAATGCTTGCATGCACCCAGCTGTATAATGAAAATACAGGTAAAGGTTATTCATCTTCCACAAAAAGCAAAAACAATCTAACTTTTCAAACTAATGGCTCCCCATTTGCGGCAAAGTGAATGCAGTTAAATACACAAAGAATGGATTCTAGCATTAAGACTTATGACAAAAATGACACAAACACTACCAGTTTATTAGATGCTGAATACAACCAGTGTGGTTAAAATGGAACTAACCACAGAAACAAATGTAAAATTTACATTTCATATGCTGTATCAGTACCCTGTGTGTTGGATGGATCTCAAAGACAATGAAAAATAAAACCCTACACAAGGCTCAGTGCTGAAATGGTTTAAGACATGAACACTAAAAACCTCAGTGATCAAACCAAATTCTAACAAGAGTTCAGGTTCAAAGAGATCATACTGACGTAAACCCACTGGTAATCCGAGCTTGTGAACTGTGAGCAAGTCCATCATTCATACCAACCTAGGAAGTTTTCTCTTGACAGACCCACAGCTGCATTATTTGGATAGATGTACAGTATACCCTCAGCTTCCAGCTTTAACTGCTTCGAGTGATTAGAAAAAAACACAAAAGTCCTGCAACATTAAAATGGAACATTGTGCAGTCTTTTTACTTGGTTTCTGTAGCCAAATGTCAAATCAGTAACATCAGAATTCACAACTAAAGATGCAACTGCGCTGAAATGCATGTTTCTTGGATAACCAGCTAGGATTAGGACAGACCAATTACAAACAAGCTGTATACAATTATAATCAAATAAACAGGGAGTAAATCACATTTTCTTCATAAGTAACAGACAGTGCTTTGAATCAATTGCTGGGGCACATTTTTAAATAAACCTCCTGGAAAATGAAATCTGCAAAATAAAACCATATTAATAAATACCCCAGTTAGAACAATTTTCCAAAAAAAAGTTTATTGCATTGTATATTTGGTACCTTTTGCATTTCAGAACCACGGGAATTAATTGTAACTGCAGAAATAAAGCAATTTCATTTTCCAAAAATTGTGGGCCCCTTTTAAAAACATACAAAGTCTGGGGCATGAGTAAAACTGCAGAGCAAGAAGTATCCTTAGAAATATTGGGCTTCAAGAACTATAATTGACATTACAGAGAGGGAAAAACTGGTATCCAAATGATCAATGTATAATTTTCTACATAATCTGTCAGGTAGTTACTGATGACGATCTGCATCTGCATTAACAAAACAGTACTGAGTCCAAGACTTGTCAACTAAATTAGAACATGAAACAAGTTAATTTACCAAACACTTCCTACTGCAATCAAAGTTTTAGGATTTAAAAGTGAAGCAGTATCTATTCGCTGACTGCTGAAATTTGCCACTTTAGGTCGCTGTAAGCAGCAAAATGGAAATGCAGACTCAGAACTGTTCTGTAGTGCAGCAGGTGATCTACAGACATACTAAATTTATGGTTTTTTTTGTTAGAAAATCCCAAGGAATTTAGAAATGGTCAGTACACACTCTAATTTTGCTTCTTCCCATTCAGTCTTCAATTCCAAATACCTATCCCTCTTTTAACACTTTTTTGTTTAACTGGGTACATTAATCTGTACATCACAATTTACATAAGGTATTTCCTGTGGTCTGCATGTAGTTTCCGTTCATATTCTGTCAGACACTGCCGCCCTGACAAAGTTTGTGCTTAGAGGATCCAGTGCTAGGGCAGCATACTGCTGACCATGGCAATCTCAAGACAGTATTTGTTAGACTACATTTTTGTGTCACACCCAACTTTTTAAAACAGCTCTCAAAATTCTTTAGAAATTACATTAAAAACCCGGGAAGCCAATTGCAAGAAGGGTGTTGAGTGCATTTATTTGATGTCACCTTCTCACTTACATGGGCTTCAGAAACACATAGTACAGAAGTCACCTCCAAAATTTCAGATAATTTTTTTTTGAAGTCAGCAGGATAAAAATAAAGACCTCCAATTCTGAAAGTCTATGATCTGTAGGCATTTATGAAACCCTGACACATATTTACAGATCCTGTCGACGAGAGTGGGAAGCTGACATCGGAGGTGTGCGACAAAAATGTGTTCACTTCAGTCACCATCTTCATTCAGATCTCATTGGTCAGTTCTTCTGGTTCGGTAGCACTATCCCCATTTACTGTGATCTTTACATCATCTTCATATCCAGGAGGCATGAATGCTAGAGCATAGGGAAAAATCTTGTGGCACTGTGCTCTGTAGGCTTCAGCTGTTTCTTTACATACTCCCAGGCTACCATCCCGCACAGCTTCCAGCACTTTCACACAAATCTGAAGAGAAAGAAATAAAGGTCAGACTTGTCAAAATAAGAAGTGCAATTACCTTGATTATATATTATGCAGAGTGTCCATAGATCTATAGCAGTGGTATCTATCATGCGAGTTTAGATTGAAGGCTAGGGTTACTTTTATCGAACCAAGACTGTAGTTAACAGCTGATGAATTTATTTTGGCAGCAAACCTGCTCATTAAATGAGAGAATAAATTATTTTATTCCCCATTAGTGAATACCAGGGTGTTAAGGATATTACAGTAGATATCATCTAATGCAGGGTCTGCCTGAGTCAGATGTTGGCTATGGCATCCTTATTATTGATTTTGAGTAGGAAGAGGCGGCAAATTCTTTTCATGTTAGCTAGCACCCCAGAAAAATTTGAGCCTTGTCATGCCAATGACTGACTAACTAAGGAGTTTCAGTGGTTGGATTTAATTAGTGACCTCAACTAACTTAGCACAAGCCCAGTAACTCTAATCAATGAAAGCATTGAACCATTAAATAATTTCTATTCACAAACCAAAATAAACTTTCAATCACCCACTGAACTAGTGCAACTATTTCTAGGCTATGCTCAACCATGCATCACTTGACTCAAGTGAGTGAGTGTATTTTTCCACTTTAGCAAGTATTCTCTCCTTTAAGGATATTTGCAGTACAAATATTGCCTTAAGAAACCATATGGCACAATGTGGTTTAAAAACAGAAGATGCTGGAAATATTCAGCAGGTGGTCAGCATTGAGGGTTACAGTATCATACAACTTCAGCTCACCACATGCATGCCACCCATTGTATCTATCGACACTAATCCCATTTACCCACGTTAGTCCTGTAGCCTTTAAAGCCTTGGTGATTCAAGTACTTGACTAGATACTTCTTAAATGTCAAAGTATCTGCCTCCACCACCTCTTCAGGCAGTGAATTCCAGACTCAACCACCCTGTGTGAAAATATTCCTCAGATCCTCTAAGTCTCCTACTTCTCACCTTAAACCCATGTCCTCTTGTCTTACACATTCCCATCACAGGAGAATGGCTTTTACTATCTACCCCCCTCATAATTCTATAGGTTGCCCCTCAGCCTCCTCTGCTCAAAGGAAGCAAAACAACCTATGAAGTCTTTCCTTATAACTGTAATGCTCCAATTGAGGCAACATCCTAGGTAAATCTCCTCTGTAACCCTCTCAACGCAATCACATCCTTTCTACAGTGCAGTGACCAGAACTGCACACAATATGCCATGCGTGGCCTAATCAATGTATTATAAACCTGCAACATGATGTTCCAAGCTCTTATATTCCATGCTACAGCTAATGAAGGCAAGCATCCCATAAACCACCTTCACCACTTTACCTACATGTGCTGCCACTTTCAGGATTTATGTACTTGTATCCCAAGGTACCTTTGTTCATCAACACTCCCTAGGACCCTATCTGCACATGTCCTATCCTCGATGCCTTCCCAAAATGCAACACGTATATCAGAATTTAATTTCATTTGCCACTGGCCTGTTCAACTTTCAACTGATCTATATCGTAGCCCTAAGCAAAACACCTAACCACCTATAGCACTACCAATTTTCCTATCTGCAAACTTACCCATCATACCTTGTACATTTAAATCCAAACTGTTAGAGATGACAAACGTCAAGGGTCCCATCACTGATCCTTGTGGTGCACCATTAATCACAGATTTCCAATCACAAAAGCAGCCCTCCACCACCCTCTCCCTTCTTTTACCAAGTCAATTTTGGATCCACTTTGCCAGTCTGCCCTGGATCTCATGGGCTCTAAACTTCTGGCCCAGCCTACCATGTGGGACCTTGTTAAAGGCCTTACTCAAGTACATGTAGAAAACAACTTCTATATGCCCCTCCTCAAAAAATTCAGTCAAATTTGAGATCAGGATTTCCCACAAAGCCATGCCGACTATCCCTAATCAAATCCTCCCTTTCCAAATGAAGATAAAATCCTGCCCTTAGAATTATTTTGCCAACAGGTTCCCTACCAGTGAAAGACAACTCACTGGCCTGCAGCTATCTGGCCTATCCCTGCTACCCTTCTTGATAAAGGAACAACATTGGCTATTCTTCATTCATCACCTGTGGCTAGCAAAGATGCAAAAATGTCTGTTTGTGGAGAGAGAAGAGTTAACATTTCAGGTCAAAGACCATTCAACCATAATATCAAGTGGACTACAATCAAATGTCAGAGGCCAAGGGATCCAAGGAAGCTTGGCTGTGTGGATTAGGAATTGGCTTGCATGTAGAAAGCAGAGGGTTGTGGTGGAAGGAGTGCCCTCGGATTGGAAGGCAGTGACTAGTGGTGTCCCGCAGGGATCGGTTCTGGGACCTCTACTTTTTGTGATATTTATACATGACTTAGATGAGGGGGTGGAGGGCTGGGTTAGTAAGTTTGCAGACGACACTAAGATAGGCGGTGTTGTGGATAGTGTGGAGGGCTGTCGGAGCTTACAGAGGGATATTGATAGGATGCAGAGCTGGGCTGACGAGTGGCAGATGGAGTTCAATCTGGAGAAGTGTGAGGTGGTACACTTTGGAAGGACAAACTCCAGGGCAGAGTACTGGGTGAATGGCAAGGTACTTGGCAGTGTGGAGGAGCAGAGGGATCTGGGGGTTCATATTCACAGTTCATTGAAAGTTGCCTCACAGGTGGAAAGAGCAGTTAAGGCGGCCAATGGGATGTTGGCTTTCATAAGTCGCGGGATTGAGTTTAAGAGCCACGAGGTGATGATGCAGCTTCACAAAACTCTAGTTAGGCCACACTTAGAGTACTGTGTTCAGTTCTGGTCGCCTCATTATAGAAAGGATGTGGAGGCGTTGGAGAGGGTGCAGAGGAGATTTACCAGGATGCTGCCTGGATTAGAGAGTATTGAATATGAGGAGAGGCTTAAGGTGCTAGGGCTTTATTCACTGGAAAGGAGGAGGATGAGAGGAGACATGATAGAGGTATATAAAATACTGAGAGGAACAGATAGAGTAGACAGTCAGCGCCTCCTTCCTAGGGCACCAATGCTCAAGACGAGAGGTCATGGCTTTAAGGTTATGGGTGGGAGGTTCAGGGGAGATGTCAGGTGGAGGTTTTTCACCCAGAGAGTGGTTGGTGCATGGAATGCACTGCCTGGGTGATGGTGGAGGCAGATACATTGAACAGGTTCAAGAGCTTGTTGGATAGGCATATGGAGGAGTGTGGGATGGGGGGATATGCAGGAGGAAAGGGTTAGGTAGTGTGAGGGTGGTTTGATGGACGGCACAACATGGTGGGCCGAAGGGCCTGTTTTGTGCTGTATGGTTCTGTGGTTCTATGGACCAGATTCACATTTGATTACAACTGGCCATTCTGTTCAAAGTGTCTGGATTTAAAATTACCCAGCTATTTTCCAAGGCTTAAAAATCTCAGAACACACTTAAAACTGAAGAATTAAATATTCAAATTAGTTCTATTTATACTTCTTTGTGATACTCTTTTCCAGTTTAGCTTGATCACTAGAAGTAGTAAGCTTGAAATGAATTACACTTTGTTACAACATACTCTCCTCCTACGAACTTCAAGGGATTCTAGAGTAAATAATCAATCTCACCTGGATCCCTCTCTGGTTTAGAAATTCATCAAGTCCGGTAGCTAACTCCACCGCCCTCTTTTGAGTGGAAGGATCATTGTAGTACATCATTTTGGCAGCTGCAATGAAGTACAAACTGTGTTTATATTTTGTGAAGACAGAAATTGGTGTCATTTGGAACAGAGGGTGAGATGAAGGTTCCTGCCATGGCCTGTTCAAGTTATGAGAAATCTAAAGTTAATTTGTCTATCGCACATTCAATTTAGCTTGGAAACAACTTTCAGTATTAAGAGGGAAACTTTGATAGCCTTAACACTATCTCTAGGTTTCAAATAATTTACCGGTAATATTACATCAAGATTATTAATGGGAGTGAAAATTTGTACTTCCACAATTTTTCCCCTACAGAGACATCAATTCCACAAACATTTTAAAAAATCCTTTACTGCTAGGGATAATTAAGCAAACATCAGAATATTCAATCACATCTAAACAATGTTGCTTCACAGTCCACAGTTTCTCCATTCTCTTGACTTAGGGACCAATGCTCCATTATAAACTTAACAACATCATGCCAAAAGCACTCATCACGGATAATCACTCCTCAGCACTTGGTTTCTTCAAAAGTTCACTTTCAACACAAGTAAATTTCAACTGGCTTGTCTGTTTGGCAAAAGTTTGTAACTGGATAGGATGACAAAAGAGATACAGAAAATAACTGTATAATATTAACAGCTATACTAAGCCAGATAATTCATGTGATGCCCACCATAACATACAAACCTATTACCCTTCCTTCATTAGCACTGGAGCAAAATCCAGGAATCTGATACTAACAGCAGTGTCACAGCAATTCCACCAAATGGATTGAAGCAGCTCATGCCACCAGCAGTTTATCAACATCTTCAAGGTTAATTAGATACAGGCAATAAATACTGGGCTTTCCTGCTACACTTACATTCCACAAATTAAAAAAATAGCTAATGAGTACTGGAACCAATTAGAAAGCTCAGCCTGTTGTTCTTCCCTTTTTTCTAGTTTTATGACTATAAAATAACACGCCACTTTTTGATAACTAACTCAATTATAGCAGCTTTACCCAAACTTTGAAATTTAATTCACATTTACATTCATTTTTCTATGAAAACTGTAAACATTATTTTTGATTACAAACATGGCAAGGAACAAATTAGGATCGAAATAATTACCATATTGGAGAACGTGCAAACTCCACACACACAGCACCAAGGTCTGGATTGAACCTGCGTTTCTGTGCCACCCCTCCTTCTTGCCCCATCCTCCCACCCCCTCCCTCAATTTCAAAGGTACGCATAGCCAAGTTAAATGAATCCTGTTAAGACTGAATTGATTCTGGCATCTTTCTGATCTACGTGGCTCAGTACTAAATGCTTTATGTATAAAAAAAGGTGGAAACTTGAGTCCATTTTACTATCTAAGATTTAAATATTGTAGCAGGAAGTAATTTGTTTTAACAATTAACTTGAAAGAAATTTCTCCTGTGGCTCATAAAATGTTCCATTTTTCAGCAATAGCTTATATATTTAATCACCAACTTAATAGCAGGCACCATTGAAGGGATAAGACCAAGTGCTTTGCTTAATTCATGAAAATTATCCCTTTAATATAAGCAAGTTGCAATTGTGTAAATAAATTTACAGGTTAAAAAGTATACAATTTTAGAGCACTATTGGATATCAGGGCTCATATCGACAACCACAACTTTGTGTTGAATGAGTATTTTAAAAAAATGATTGTACCATTGTGAAACACCCAGGGGAAGTTGGATGTTTTCTACAGATAAACAATATAGTAGTGATGGAAACTTAACAACAGGACTGAAAAAAAAAACATTCACCTGTTATAGATGGGAAGCAGAATAAAACAAATCAGAACTAGAGAAGGGCTGAAATAGTTAACAAACAGAATTGATGATCTGTGCATGATTTCCCCAAAAGCCATTCTGTCCAATGTTTCAGCCAATCACTATTTTGTGTGTTACAATAAGAGATCCATGCATTTCTAGTATTAGAAATGCTTTGATAATGGGGAATTCTGGAATCCTTCAATGGACAAACTGGAAGCACCATTTTAAAATATATCCAGTTTCATTATTTCCAGTTTGTTACCTTTTATAGCTGGCAGTAAATGTGAAGTGACGACATGGTTTATACTCCATTAATGGAGCTTTCCTCAAAGAAGCATTCAGATGAACCACTTTTGCAATAAAATCACTACATGTCTCTTTTTTGCAGCGAATGACTAATTTTGATTATATTGCCCATTTAGAAGAAGCTGCAAATAGATAAGAAATTAGTTTATAGGTGCGCAAAAGATTTTTCTTTTTTTTAAAAAAAAAGACAATAGGTAGGAACAAGTAATGTTAGACCAAAATGACTGCAGACTTCATGAGTGGCAATAAAATGTTTCAATTAAAATTCCAAGTCTGAAAGAGCAAGGTGCACCAGGTTTGATCTATGATATGCGCTGAGTTAGCTGATCCCAGTTTGAGTGTCTTTGGGATTTTTAAAATTCCCTGCAGTGTTAATGAGCCTCGAAAGGGAAAGCAACTGGTGAGCCAAGGAAAGGGGGAGAAATGATGGGGCATCAGTGTGACCATTAGCAAGAACCAGATCAAGCTGACATTCATGCAAGAACCACCAGTTGAAAAATGTAGAATAAAATTCCTGGCATCAGTGAAATTACTCACCAGGAGAGATCATCTTAATGACATGGAGGATTGAAAGCATGAGGACTGTGAGAGTTGCAGAGGTTTTTGCATTTATTATAGCTGCTGGTGTGAATCTGCTTTCACTTTAGATGTCATCACCAAGTATATGCAACAAGAAAATTTAACTTTTTGCATTGGGACTTTCCTTTCCAGTTGAAACTGTGTTAGCAATTGCAATTTATCCTGTTAGATACTCACTATATACATTCAAAAAGCTAATTTCACTTACCAGCTAACCTGTGTGGGATTGAGTTCAAGTGCTTGTTTAGAAATGCCTCATTAAAACTCTTTGGATTTGTTTCTCCAAACAGCCTGCTCATTTGCTGTGTCAGCACTGTTTGAACAGCATCAGGCACATTTTTACTTTCAGATACTGCAATGTAAAAGAAAAACAAAAGGTATTTTAGTTCTGTATGCAACGTTACTTAATAATGATAAACAATTATTTTCAAGCAATTTGTTTTCAAACCCAAGCAAACAATGAACTTGGCAAATTTAACGTTTTTGCAAGGTCTTAGTCTATTTAAATATTGTGTTTATCAACATGTTGTACAAACTCTATTCAACATTTGGAAATGAAATTAAATTCACTAATGTGCAATTCTGATATTTGGAAAAAAAGGGATATAAGCATCACTGGCAAGGACCGTCTTTACTGCCCACCCCCAATCATTCTTGAGGTAGTAATGTGCAGCCTTCTTGAACTGCTGCAATCTATATGAAGTTACAATACTGTTTAAAAAAAATATTTAGACTAAAGGAAAGCATTTTGTTCAATTCAGGACTGAGACTTGGAAATCTTGCAGAGGTGGCAGTCCTGCAAGCCTGCTTATGGGCAGTACAGGTTGTGGGTTTGGAGCTACCATTGGAAGTGGATTTTGTAGGCAAAACACAAAGTCATGATGTCCAACTGGTGAAAAGTGAATATTTAGGACAGGTGACAATCCAGCAGACTGCCTTGACCTGGATGAAGTCAAGATTGTGTGTTGTTGGAGTTGCACTCGTCAAGGCAAGTGGACAGTACTTCATTACACTCTTGGCTTGTGCCTTCTTGATTGTGGAAAGGCTTTAAATCAAGAAAACAACTTGCTGCAGTACCAGCCACTGGCATACACTCACAGCCATAGTATCTGTTGGATTGGACTATGGTCTAGTTAGGTTTCTGAGTTAATGCTAGAGAGTTTGGCAATGCAGTGTTATACCACTGAACATCATAGGGTGATGGTATGACTCTCTCAATGGCAGTTGGTCACTGCCTGACACTAAGGTGCGGATGTGACTTGCCAACTAACAGTTCATACCCAAATGCTGTCTTGGTCTTGTTCCACATAACAAGGAATTGAACATTCTGCAATCAATCAATGAATATCCCCACTCTGACATCATGGCTAAAACATCTTATATGAAACAACTGATGACTGAACCCAGAAAAATAAACTCCTGCAGTGATGTCCTGGAGATGAAACGATAGCCCGATAACTATTATCCATTGTGCTAGCTCCTGCCAATGGAGAGCTTTGGCAGGATAGATGGGGATCGAAGGTTACCTCTTGTGGGAGAACTACTTTTTTTTGCTTACAACATAGGCCATTCAACCCACTGTGTCTATGCCAGCTCTCAGAGGACGATCATCAACCCATTAATTTCTCTGTAATTTAGAACTACTTAAAATTAAGCTGTCACCCATTTAAGACAGACAAAGCAAAAATTATTTTTTCCGAAGGGTTTTAAGTCTTTGGAACTTAAATATTTGGTTTTAAGTCAGAGGGTTGGCAGGAACATGGAGCTGTTGTTATCAGCTCAGCCATAATTTTATTGAATGGTGGAGCAGGCTCTAGGATCTGCGTGACCTCCTCCTGCGCCAGTCACCTGTTCTGACGTCCCCTCGATTCTTACTGATCATTTTCTGTAGGATTCCCTGATATCACACTTGGTTGAATGCAGCCTTTGCATCAAGGCCAGTCACATTAGCCTCAATGGAATTCAGCTATTTTGCTCATTTTTGTATCGAGGATGTCATGAGGCCCAGAGCTAAGTGGTCTTGGCAAAGCCCAGAATGAGCATCAGTGAGCAAGTTAGTGGCAAGTGACTGCTGCCTGACCATGCTGCAGTGGCACCTTTCACGATTTAGATCTGATTAATAAAGTGGTAATTAGCTGGGATGGATCTTGTCTGCTTTTCATGGCCTGGGCAATATTCCACATTGTAGATGGATGCCAGTTTCGTAGCTGTACTAGAAGAGCTTCACTAGAGGTACAACTAGCTTTGAAGCCCAAGGCTTTAGCAGTTCAGTTGGGTAGTTACCAGATCTCAGAGCCTCCGCTGTATCTAATGCTTCCAACCATTTCCTAATTTTGTGTGAAGTGATTCAATTTGGTTGAAGATCAGCTTCTGTGGTGAAGATCTTAAGACCGAATTTAAGACAAACCATCTACCTGGCATTTTTGCTTAAAGGTAGTTGCAAGCACTTTAGACCTCGTTAAGCTCCAGCATTGTTGAGATGTGGAGGCATATGGAGCCTTCTCCCGTGTTTCAATCTGTGCCAGCACACATATGAACAACAGAACTTTGATCTGATCTGTTGGTTGTGGGATTACTTAACTGTCTATTGCATCATGCTTTATCTACATGCAAGTCCCATGTTGCACCTTTGCTAGACTGGCACCTCATTTTACTTTTAAATGCAAGGTCTGAGCTGGAGTACAAAGCCAGGTTGTATGACAGTTGTTCCATTTTAGATACCAGTTCCTAGATATTAAAGAAGAGGACTTTGGACCGACAGTGTCACATCAGAATCCAATGCTGATAGTGTTTCTTTTAAACCATTATTTTACTGAGCCATTTCAGATGACAGTAGAGTCAACTGTCACTTAAGGCCAAGTGGGCAAGGCAACATATCTCCTTTCCTAATAAACAATCTGGTAATTTCTTGGTAACAGTTTGACAACAGCTTTTTCAAAAAAATAGATTAACTGAATTAATTGAATTTAAATTCCACAGCAGGCATAGTAGGATTTGCACGAATATGCAGATTTTTTTACTGAGCTAATTAGGCACTTAATCATATTAGTAGTATAGTAATTGTACATTAAACTATAATGTATCTGTAAATAAATTGTCAAAATTATGCTGTCATGTCACAGATATGATAAACACTAATCATATCAGAAAAAAAATCAGTCTTATCAATAAAGGCCCAAATAGAACATGTATTGTGCCAAGTTCCATCACTTGTTCACATTTTTGTTAGCATTGCTTGGTGAGCAACAAATAGAAAATTCTTTGGATTATTGCACAGGTGCAAAATTAAATGGGTTGTTTCCTGGTCCGTTTAAGACAGATCACAAAATGAACCACTACCAACTTAAGTGAATACTAACCAGCAATTAGGCTTAGAACAAATACTTTCCTTGACATCAATGCCTCTAATAGCATGTTAATTGGCCAATACATGCAAATAATAGTTTGTACCTTGTGTGGACATTCAGCCGCTCCCTAGGTTCAAGTCATTGACACTTCTAAACCAGCCTTGGGAAGGTGCTTGCTTCATGTAGCCCACCAGTGCAGAGTGTGAATGATGCAAGTCCAGGGGTTGTTTATAGGCTACTACCAAATTGAGCAGTGGAGAGAACAGCTGGTAAGCAATTTGTTTAAGGGGACCAATCAAAGGGAGGCTCTCACTGCCAGACTGGGACCTACTCAGAAAGTCACTCTTTAAAATAAGCAGCTGTGGAGCATGCACTTATGAAAATCTAGCTGGGTTGCAACTACCTAGCAGCAGATGCATTTTGGAACAATATGGCTTCTTTTTTTCTGGCAACACTCCAAATATGTTTTGCACTATGAATGTCATCACATCATTCATGGAATAGCACTGTTCTACTGAGAATCCTACTGGCAGACAGATTTTCACAAACATTCATACTGAAAAAGGTAGTGATACAAACTGAATTTCTATTTAATCACAAATTGTAGTAATTTGCCATACCAGTTTTGAAGAACCGAAACAAACACTCATGGAGCCAAGGGTTATCTGGATCTATAGCAAAAGCTCTTTTGACTGACTGCAGCATCAGAAGGAACTTTTCTACAAAAATATTAAAATCACATATTAGACAAAACCTTCAAAGCATTTTATTTACACAGTACTTGATATGCTATCTTAGTTATAAATAAATGTTTCTTTAAAGTGCTGCCTCAATACTTATGCTGGAAATATGGCAGCTAAAGTAATGGCCAGGACTAGAAGAATGTTTGCTGAATGAGATCACGGCATTGTTAATGGACATCTGAAGAGACAGACAAGGTTGTAATTTAATACCTCGTCCAAAAGGTAATAGCAACAATGCAACATTGTCTCAATATTACTCCAAATTGAGCACCTAAATCTGGTGCAGAATGCACAATCGTTGATGCTAACATCTATACACATCTCTCCACACAGCTTAAATAAAGTTGGTGCCATATTTATCCCCCAAATAAACTTCTGTAAGCTTCCAATAGTATGGCTTTGAAACCCTTTATTCTGCAATATTATGCAAGAGAATAATTATACAATTGAATTATAGGAAAAACAGAAGTGATTAAGCAATCTTAAGTGTTATACTGTAGGGGAGAATTTCTTTTCACTTTCCTGAAATCTGCCCCAGATCACTTTTGAACCTGGATTTCACAAACTGTGCTAACTTTCTCTCTCAACCGTGAAGACTGTAGCACAAAACAACTGCTGCATCTCCAGAAAACTTTACTTTTCTCCCTTGCCAATTTTCACTCAGTCAAGAACATTGTTTGCCTTCTATTTTAGTTTCCAATACCTCCCGTGCACAGCAATTCTTCACATGAATATTAGTAGTCTCTCGCTGGAGAAGGATGTCAACAAGCAGTATTTATGTGCGCACATGATCCAATTTAGGGAATTCTATGATCAGAGCAAACCCTAGATAACGACTGTATATGAATGAGAGCAAGAAAAATGACAGTCAACTCCAGCATCATAACTACTACCAACCTCAAGGCTAACAAAGATGAAATGAAAATTATAATTTTCCACAGCATGGTTCAATACAACAGGAACAGCTGCCTTTACTTGTGATCAACCAGAAAAGAATTGCCAAATTCTGCAAGTTCGTGGTAAGTGACTGATATATTCAAATG
Organism: Pristis pectinata; assembly: GCF_009764475.1. Lineage (NCBI taxonomy): Eukaryota > Metazoa > Chordata > Chondrichthyes > Rhinopristiformes > Pristidae > Pristis > Pristis pectinata. The sequence continues at coordinate 123,199,521 of NC_067406.1, forward strand.
TTTTCATTCCTCACCTTTTCTATAATAGATCTCAAAAGCAAAGAGATGGGTTTCAATTCTGTTTTTTACCAAGGTTTTCAGTGGTGTCAAAAATTTAATGGCTTCTTCAAGTGGACTGTCCACCTATTTAACAGAAAAAAAAATCTTGTGTATAAATTCAAGGCATACAAATTTGACAGTTGTGAACTGATACATAACTATTACAGCAATGCACTTTGTATGCTCCAAAGCCCAATGCACTGGTTTCAATCTGATAACATTAATTTTTATGTTGGCCTACCAACCTCAAACATAGACACTTCTTCCCTGACAGCTGCACAAGAACACTTTCACCAAGTATGCAAGAAAGCAATAAAGAATGGGAAAATTACTGAGTTGTCCCAAATTAGGATTGCTAACACCCAAATATAGCTATATAATACCAAACTGGTTAGACTTGATAATACAGCTCAGTGTAGATATCTTCACAATTCACCTAAGATAGCAACTACTGTGGCTCACTTGCAGTTAAAGGACAGTATCAATGGATTACTCTGGGTGGAAAATTGTAGGAAAGGGGAGAAGAGGATTTGGTTCAAAACCCAGAGTCCCTTTAAACTCCACAGTCTCCAAGAGACATCCAATGTCTTTTGGGGGAGCAGTGAGGTGGTGCAAAGAGTGGTTAGTCCATCTGTGGTATACAGACATTGCAAATTCAGAGCAACTGCATGGACACAAAAGTTATACAGATTGTTTACTTTTGCTAATTTTTCAGGTACAAGCTCCTCCTTTTGTGTGCCAATCTCCTCCTCATCCTCTTCCTTTTTCTTCCGTTGATTTTTCAGTTGCTTCTCTTTTTCTGCATTCCTCTTCTCCTCTTCCAGTTGTGCCTTCTTCTTTGCTCGACGTTGTTTGTTCCGTAACTTCTTCAGCTCTTTATCTGAAAGATTTGCTGCAGGGACAAGATATATTGAACATGTTTTGGAACTAAACAAAAAAATCTGTGGAATGAGTTTTGTTGTTCAGAATAACTTTTTTAAATAAACCATTAAGAATATAGTATAAAAGAATTCAAGCAAAAATTGGCAAATACCTGTATCAGCCTCCAATTCTTTGTTTTCATCAGTTAGTGGATGATCATGAAGTTTCAGATAGATCTCAATAGCTACCTTTGCAGCTTTAAAATAAAAAGGATGACACCGAAGCACATCCTCAAGTTTAAGCAAATCCACGTAAGATCTCAATGTCATTTTCCTCATGCAATAGGTGTGGAAATCAAATTGGTCATCAGTAATTTCGGCAAAATGCTGGAAAAGAAAAACTCAAATCAGCATGGAATCTCACAACTCAATCAGCATTAACAGGAGTATATCTCACTTTACAGAATTATTTCAAACTGATCACACTTTATGGAGGGAGAAAATTCACATTTCCAAACCAATGCAGGACATGGCTGAAGCACAGCCTTGCATATTTAAAACAGTTTTATCCAAGATAAATCCTAATATTTCAAGCTGGAATCAGCTGAACATTCTTTGTACCGTGGCTTTAGGTGGACAGAAATTGTAAGCGACGTCATGAACTTACATCCAGTTAAATCAAATGCCTTGTACAACCCATAATTTTGTAGTTGAGAACTAATCTTAACTTATAAATGGGGTGATGAAAGCACTGAAAATGGATTAGTAACTTTTTGCCTACAGGAGATAATAATTTTACATAGCCTTTATGAAAATAGCTACTGGATACAAAAGCATTGCTATTTGAAATCAAGAACTACTTTGTGGTTAAGGGGCTGTAACCTGGCCTTTCTTAGTATGGAATGTGCTCAAGCATGACTGCAGCAAGAATTTTCCACTTTAAATAGTAGAATATATAGGGCATTATGTGCATATTTTTGTTCATTATATTCCAGAAACCAGATTTTGCAAAATAAAACTGAATAGATATTTGTTAAACAAAATCCACTCCTTGAGTGTCCTATAAATCAATTAGAAAACAAATATTTGACAGTGATTAACTGACAATAATTCAGGATGAACAGCTAAGCCTAATTTTACATGAAACACAAGTTTTGGCTTGTCAGAGACTACCTACACAGGATTGGTTGGGGGGGGGGGGGGGGGGGGGGGGGGGGGGGGGGGGGGGGGGGGGGGGGGGGGGGGGGGGTGTGGGTGGTGGTGTCAAGTAAACAGTGCAAGGCTCCAACTATTTAACTGAACGATCACATTTTAAAAATGACAATGGATGAATTAGGTCACATTATTTTTGCAGCTTTTGGAATTATCTGTCTTCATTATTTCTCACTATCATTTCAGAAATACAAATGTACTTAATTCCATCACAAAATATAATACGAGTTTCCTTGAACTTACTCTTTCTATCTCATGACACTTCTTCAGAGATTCTCCATACTTATTCATAGACTGATAGGCTAGAGCACACTCTGTCTGGAACCACATACACTGCATCTCATTCAGATTGTCCACTGCAGCTGTCCCTTCCTAAAAAAACAAGATTACATGTAAAGACATCACAAATATGTAACCTGCAAGTTCAATTTGACACAAAATGGGAAGATACTATCCAAAACAATAATACTTACAGCCTTGTCGTTTTGTTAAATAACCAGTTAAACTATTAAAATTACTTTGTGCCCACAGCAGACTGCATGTGGTACAATTCAGTCATTAGTGACTTAAAAATCTCTCTATGCAGCAAAGCACTTCCAAACAAGTATCCACACTAACTGTAGTAAAAATGCAAATCATATGACAAAGCATCAAATTCACGTTATTTGTAAACCTGTAATTAAATTAACATTTTTAATTTATGCAGTATTATCATGCAATGAAGATACCAACTCTTGTAAACTTGGAGCACATTTCCTCAGCTTCCTTCACCAGGTTGGCTTTTAGCATGTATTTAGCACATTTGGAATTTATAAACCTGTCTGCTGTATCCAAAGCTTGAGCCTCATCCATCCATTTGGCAGCTTCCTTTATGTTTCCAGCGTGCTGTAAGGAAAATACTCCATTAGGCACAGCAAACTAATGCAATTTATTATTAAAACTATCAGAAACTCAAATCTTACATTTAGTCACATTTCACTTTTAATCATTTAAATGAAGTTAATGATTCCATAACTTTTAAACCAGATCTGTACTCGTTAATCAATTCACAATTTTTACAATATTTAATATTTCTAAATGTCCAGTTTTTAACTAAAATATTTGTATAAACCAAGCAGAGAAAATTAAAAACATACAGTAACTCAAACATGAACGGTTTAAAAATTCCAAAGCCTATAATGAACAGAATGTTTTATATTTTTACCTTGTAGATTTTGGCCTTGACAAGGAACAATTCTATGAGAGTTGGGGTACTTTCAATTGCAGCATTGATATACTCCAAGGCCAAAGATGGCTGCCCAATTCTATCATAATGTTGGGCTAAGAAGTACTGGACCCACAATCTAGTAGTAGGTGGTTCTAGGTTTCCATCATCTGAAATGGGAGGAAAACCAAGTTCAAATAAAAGCTTGAAGGGTAAGCATACAAAATTATTCAATAGGAACTTTGTACTTCTCTGCAGTACATGAGAGACCATCTAAATATTTCCCCTTTTTCAGTAGTATGTGCATTAGAACTAGTTCACAATAATCAGTTTGTGAATTTTAACAGACACAAATCAAGAAAATTGGAACAGTATACAATTTATTAATAAACTTGTACAAAAAAATACACTACCCTGACATGGATTTTTTGAACACATCTGGAAATAAAAACCGGTGCTGATTGGATAAGCTGAAGCAGCACGTTGCTCATAGAATAATACTGCATAAGAATCCACCATTTGATCCTTCAAATCCAAGACAGTTTTTGCAAGAACAAATAAAATTATCTTTCTCCATCTCAAAGCCATGCATCATCTATTTTAAAATAGTTTTGATTTCTGAGATGCAAATCCTGCATGAATTACAAATATCAAATTTCTTCTCATTTCTCCCATATGAATTTCAAACTGACTGTGCTTCATCACCGATTCCAAGGGAAAACATCCTTCCCTCATTCACAGTTCTCATGACGTAGGAGGTGGCCTTTCAGCTTGCTGCATCTATACTGCCTTTCGAAAGCGATGCCTCTAATCCCTGCAACCCTCTAACTTACCTATCAACTCTAGCCTGATTTTCCTAGCACCTACCTACACTAGAGGTAATTTATAGTAACCAATTATCCCATCAACCAGCACACCCATGGAACGTGGGAGGAAATAAAGCAGCACCTAGGGGAACCCATGTGGTCAAAGGAAGGCTGTGCAAACTCCACAGAACACAAGAAATTAAGACTGAACAGAGATGCAGGATTTGTATGGAATCAACACTACATACTGCATCACTCTTGCCTCACTCTAAACTCTTAAATCTCTTCTGTGGCATCTCTGCTCCAGCAGGAATTGTCCAAGATCTTGTGGATACTGAAGGTTCAGTGCAAATATTTTCCCAATAGAAGGGGGAAATTCCCAAATCTAATTTTCCAGGGACAAGCAGGGTAAGGAAAAAAAACTTGACACTGCAGAAAGCCTGGAGTAATATAGTAAGTGGCAAGGAATTGAAAGGAAATTAGGAGTGAAGATTCTGTATAGAAAGAATAATATTTCAGGAAATCACCAATACATGAAAGAGAAGCAAACCCTATTGGAAGGCTAGTACCAGAAGGTATGTACGATTCCAAAATGATACTTTGCATCTGCCTTTCCAGAAGGGAGAACAATACAGACATTAAGTGAAGAATGTGAAGCACTGGAAAGGTAGCAAAGAGAGAGCTGTGTCTGATCACCTTGATTGAACCTTGAGGATGTGAAAAGGATGGTATTTCTTTGATATGGTCAACTTGGATTTTAATTTGAGGAAAATCCACATGGCATATTGATCAAGAAAGTAAGTCTTTACCATTCAATGGAAAGTTGCAAGTTTATTTACAAAAAAAAGTGGGTATTGGTAGCTGGGAGTTTCAGTGGCAGCACTGGAGAATTCATTGTATGCAGTGGGGTCCTATATGGTCCAACATTACATTGGTTGCTTTTGGTGAAATTTTAATGATAATATGGAAACAGGTCATTTGACCCACTGAGTCCACACTAATTATCCTGCACCCATTTACACTAATCCTACATGATTTATTCTTCCTGCATTTCCATTTTAGTGGTCAATTAACATCCCAATTTGTATGTTTTTGGGATGTGGGAGGAAATTGCCTAGGAGAAACCCAGATGGTCACAGGAATACAGACTGCACTGGTCAGGGTTGAACACTGGTCACTGGAGCTGTAAGGCAGCACTATCTCCACCACTGTGCCACTTCCATGGCATGGTCTTAAATGTAGGGGTCACAATTAAGAAGTTTGCCTATGACACCAAAATGGCAGCCTAGAGTTTATTGAGGAACAAAGTTCCAGACTGCAGGAAGATATCAATAGATTGCTCGGCAATTCAAAACTAACAACTGGACATCAATCTGGAGAAATGAGGGGCAATGTATTTAGAGAAGACAAATGAGTCAAAGGAATACATGATAAATGGAAGAATACAAATAAAGAGGAACAGAGGCATGTCCGTTGACAGATTCCTGCAGGCAGAACAGGTAGATAAAGTGGTGAATATAGGAAACTTGCCTTTATCTAAAAGGCACAGAATACAAGAGCAGAGAGATAAGCCAAGGAATATATAAAACACCTGTTAGGCTACAGTGTACAGCCGAGACAACAAAATTCAGTGAAGGTACAAATAATATTGGAGAGTGGCACGGTTGTGCAGCTGCTGGCACTGATGCCTCATAGCTTCAACTGCCCAGATTCGATCCTGATCTCCAGTGCTCTGAAGAGTTTGTATATTTTGTCTGTGACCAGTTTCCCCCCTTGTGCTCCTCCCACATCCCAAAGACAAGCTGGCTGTAGGTAGCTGGCTACTGAAAAAAAAATCCCCTAGTGTAGCCAAGTGGTAGGAAAATCAGGGTGGAGTTGATGGACAAGTGAGAGAGAAGGGGTTACAGTGAAACAAGTGGGGCAAGGGGAGTGGTAAGAATGCTCCAGACAGCACAGACTTGATGGGCTGAATTGTCTCCTTCTACATTGTAAGAAACATGCTTAGAGACTTGCCAAGGCTGGAAAATCATGCTTACAGGTGACCCCTGCATTATGGTTGTTCAGGTAATGAAAATTCACTCTTATAGATTACAGAGATTACACAAATTGCTACCCAAAAGTTTGATATATGGAATGAAATTCATTCTCACAGAATTTGTGAAAAATAGTAAATAAATAATTTTTGACCCGCATTTGTTAACACATGCACAGGTGATGTGGCTTCACTCTATGGAAAAAATCACAATATGGACTGTTTCTAGGAATGTGACCGCACTATTACGCTGGGTAGTCTACATCAGTAGCGACCTGACCAGACTGTGGCTGTCTTCTTTGGAACAAAATATGCAGAGGAAATATCTAATATATAAAATTATGAGAGGCCTAGACAGGCTGAAGAGAAAGAATTCAATTTTCTTTAGGACAGATACCTAGAATTAAATGAACTGGTAGAAGCATTGGGGATTACTGAGAAAAATCTCTTTTCACCAGAGTCTGAGCACACTGCTTATAACAGTTACAGGATCAGAAATACTTACTACTTTAAAAATATACTTGGGTAAGCATGTGAAACATGGAAGCCTACAGGGCTATTGACCAAGAGGTGGTCAATGACCATTAAGTAAGTTACGCAAATTTTGATTGACATAGACACAATGGCCTGAATGACCTCCTGCTGTGCCATAAAGTTCTATGATTGTGATTTTTCTAATTCCTAACAAAATGCATCTGTATCTATATACTTGTAGCTTTAATTTCCTCTCTGAAACATGGAACTATAAACTAATGTACACATTCTTCACTTCTTTATTCTAGTAATCCATTCTGCGTAGAAAAAAAAATTAAGTCAACTAGCTAGTGATTACCTTCCTATACTTGCAATTTTAGTTAAATCTTAACACCCGTCTTTCTCCGAACTAAAATTCCATTGTACAAGATATCAGAGTTGAAATACCAATTGCATATGGTTTGCTAAGGGAAGGAGAAATGTTAACACCTCGCACTGATATCTGAAAATACCGGTCATTTGGCTTGCAATGAAACCCTCTTCACAAGAATGTACAGCTCAGACACACATTCCAATTTAAGAATGTAACAGTCACAGAATATAAATGGGTTACAAGTACAAAGACTGATCAACACATTCATAGAGCATCTTCTTTCTGCTACCATATGGCTCAGAAGTCAACAATAATTAATTGTACAGGTGTCCTCCCACTTTGGCTGGGTGGTAGCACTCTTACCTCAATCAAAAAGGTCACGAGTTCAAACCCTATTCCAGGACTTAAGATAGAGTGGCAATATCTCTATAAAATGTTATGGGTGTCCTGAGAATGTGAAAGGTGTTATATAAATGCCAGTTTTTTCCCTATTAATCCAGTGATAATTAAAAGCTTTGCCCATTCTCTTGCCTTGCAGGATTTAGGGAAAGGGAACAGGGAGAGGAAAGACAAACCAGACTGTTTCACAACATTGCTGTGATAAAATTAGATACCAACACTGAAAACATACAAACCAATTTTGAAAGAAAACTTACTCCTGAAACATTACAGGAAATAGTAACTGGCTTATATAGTTTAAAGATAAAGCTGAGTATCATAAGATACTCTGGGTTAGCATTTACAGTGAATAATGGCCCACTGAATATCATTTGATATTAATTAAACTCAGGATTTCATTAAGATTTCCTTGCATAAATATATTGAAAGAACAGGGACACGAGTACTTACTCACTGACTGCACAATTTTACTTTGCCAGGTAACAGCTGTCTAGAGCAGATTAAACTTATTTGGCATTGGAGTTGACCACATGAAACTTTGTATTTTTAACAATGTAATTTGTGAAATCTACTGTACTGCAATTCTTTCAATTTAAAAGATATCTGGAAAAAAGGTTGGTAGATGGCAGCCAAGGAGCAGGAGATTTAATAACAAACTTTGCTAGTCAAATGCAGTATTTTAATTGATGAAAGCCAGCAGCAGCCCATGAAGACTTTTGCTGGGAGAGCCTTCAGACTTGGCTCTTGCCAAACTGCACCTACATTCTACTCCCAAGACTGGGCTGTATCCTTACATAGATAATGTGCACTCCTAATTAAGTAAACACAAACATCTTAGTATTTTGGCTTACAAGTCTTATGCATGTTGATATTTTCCCAACATTAAACAATTGACACTGGCCTACCTTGCCAAAACTAGTGTACAACTGAAAATTATAACTCAGATACATAGAAATTCTAAAGTTTTAACTTGTATCTAGCTCATGTTGCATCTGACCCAGGCAAGAGTATTTGATGATTAAGCTGGCTAATCATGTGAAAAACTTTAGAAAATGTTGAACCCAGTAGTTCATCTTAATGAAATCAAATTTCAGTGCTTATACACAAAAGATTTTAAAAGTTTTAGAGATCTAATAGTAAAGGAAGCAAAGACCTTAGAAGCTTTATAATGGAAAATTCTAAAACAATTCTCTATTAAGCAGCACACAACATCAGGAAACTCAATGCAAATGATTTATTACTCTGTGGTTGCCTTTTAAAAAATAAAGACCAGTACTCTAGTTGAGCTCACCAAAGACATGACAACAACATATGGTTTCACATCAAAAAATGTGTTTCAGGATACATGTGCAATTAAAGTCTGACTGAAGTTTTGAGATCAATTGTTGATGAAGAGCCAAATACTGTTGGATGAAGATGATAGCATGTTTTTGGAAAGGTTCAAATCATGCATTGTGTATACAAAAACTAAAAAACTTACCATTGGGGTTGAACAGGTTGCAACTTTTCAAAGAGGTTTCATACCCAACTACTAATTCTTCTAAAATTGACACCTACGTAGAAAAAAATCATTTAATTTTTTTCTAAAAACAAAAAAAACAATGCTCTGAATTATTATGAACAAAACTCTTACCTTCTCTTTATCATTGTACAATGATTTCAAGGTAGTAAACACAGGAGGGCAACCTTTGCTGAAATTAATCCTTAAATACTTGTCCAAAACTTCTCTGAATTTTTCACCTGACAAAGAGAGAAATTAAGCAGACTTGAGTAACTGGTTGAAATTGTCAAGGGACAGAACTAAAAATGGAAAGATATCACCACTTATTAAAAGTACAGGAAATGCGATGCAAATGAGAACTGAAGATGTTAAGTCAAGCAGCATTTGTGGAGAGAGCAAGAGTTAATGGTTCAGGACCTGAAGAGTTAACTGCTTCACTCTCCATAGATATTCAGCAATTGCAGTATATTGCTCTTGAAATGCAGTTTCAAATTCCCCATCTTCTATCCAGATATGATTAAGAATAAATTCACAATGCAGATGCCTTCTCTTCAGTAACCAAATAATCTAGCTCTGAAAACCAGACCATGAAGAAAGGAGCTGCAAGGATGCCCACAGAAATAAAGGCATCCACCAGCAGATGAAACTGACCTAACAGGGGCTTACCTGGCAGATAAAAGACAATATCATTGGTCAATAAATTCCAGCTGGATGATTGGATTAATCTAAAAACATACTGCTGATTTAAAAAAACACTAATTGTAAAATCTACTTTATAGTTTTGGGACAGGAAGGAAAAACAATACTGTAAATTTTGCAAGAGGTCTTCAAGACCTTTATCAAATTGCTATTAAAAATAGACTCTGGAAGGAGTAAAATTCGTATTTTGGAGCACAGTTAAATTAAAAAACAAGGTCAGATTAGACATGAAAATGTAAATTGGCATTGATAACATAAGTGAGGCTACATTAAAGGAAGTTTAAGAGCCAAGTTTGAAAACCCCCTATCACACCTTCAGTCATGATTTAACACTGATGACAACATTGCTTGAAAGGAATGATAAATTAGTGTTCACTGAGGTCCATAATCCCAATTCACATAATGCCCGAAGACAATTCAAAAATGCTGCAACATTTTGATCCTGGAACCACAAAATTTGAATCTGTTCCCAGAAGTCCCCAAGTATAAACTAGGCGCCATTTCAAAAAGCAGCAAAATACCCATCACCATAGGCCCTACACTTACAACATGGAAACTGGGTAACTAGCATAACATCCATTCTTAATTTTACTTGTAAACAAATAATCACCGAATCCCAGCTTGGTCAACATGCCACAGCATGGTCAATGCAAAACATGTTAAGAGTTTGGCCACACACATACAGCATCGAAATTTGAGTACTTGTCAGCCATCTAAAATGAATTTTTGCCCAAAAATTCTTCGAAAGTAACCACTGCATCCCCTTTGAAGAATATTAATTATTTGTACATGCATAATATCTATATTTTTGCACAATTCTATTTCCAACCATTAATGACAGAAGTGCAACTGAATACTTGCCAAACAATACATTCAAATTTAGGCTCCGAGAATTCATGAATGTGATTACCAGCTTAATATAACCAGGAATCACTTCAACAGCAATAGGCATGGGCGGGAAAAAAGATGCACCTACTACCCCTGCTCATCATTGCGGAAAGCTTTCCTCCATATATGTAGCCACTGTTATTGCACTGCAGCTCGTAAATTCTCAGCCGTTAACTTTGGTTCTTCCCCACGTTGCTTGATTTGCTGAATATTTCTGGCAAATTTTTTCGGTACAGCTGAGCCATTACACAGTCATATAGGCAGGTAATTATTTTTTTGTCAAAGTCATTTTAAAGTTGTCAATATCTTTCAGTTATCACATACAATTTTAAAGGCTACAATTGAAGAGAAATTGAAAAGATGAATTCACTCACCAGATAAAAAGTTAAGAGGTAGCCTTCTAGGCACTAGCCCTTTAGGATACTTTGTCCAAGCATTTTCATAGACATTGAGTCGCTCCTCTACATTGACTAAAAACAGATTTAAAAAGTTATATAGATTCCAGAGATCAAAAATACTTAAGATTTTTTTAAAAGTTGGCTTTCATTTCCTACGTAGTTACACAATGACAAGCTAAGCCACACGGAAGTGATGATATAATTCCTCATTAGATTAACTGTCAAAGACTCTTCTAATACTCTATTTCAGACATTGCACTTACTTTCAGAAATGAGAAGAACAGCCATGGCTCTTGTCCTTGCCCATTACTTAGCTCACTTAAAGTATACATGTCTTGACAACAACCAAAAACCACATCAAGCCTAATTCCAATAACTTTTCCCTTCACTTCAGATAGAATCATACTCATTTCTTAAAAGGAAGAACGTGCAAAATTGGAAAGAAGCAAACCCTTCTTGCTACATTTTACATGATCAACTAACTCGATCTACAAGTTTGCAGATGATACCACAGTAGTAGGTCACATCTCAAATAACGATGAGTCAGAGTACAGGAAGGAGATAGAGGGCCTAGTGACATGATGCCATGACAACAACCTTTTCCCCATTGTCAGCAAAAGAGCTGGTCATTGACTTCAGGAAAGGGGGGCGGTGTGCATGCACCTGTCTACTTCAACAGTGCTGAGGTCGAGAGGGTTGAGAACTCCAAGTTCCTAGGAGTGAACATCACCAATAGCCTGTCCTGGTCCAACTACATTGACACCACGGCCAAGAAAGCTCGCTAGCACCTCTATTTTCTCAGGAAGATAAAGAAGTTTGGCATGTCCCTTTTGACCCCCACCAATTTTTTATTGATGCACCAGAGAAAGCATCCTATCCAGATGCATCATGGCTTGGTAAGGCAACTGCTCTGCCAGGACCGCAAGAAACCACAGAGAGTTATGGACACAGCTCAGCACATCATGGAAACAAGCCTCCTCTCCAAGGACTCTGTCTACACTTCTCGTTGCCTCAGTAAAGCAGCCAGCATAATCAATGATCCCATCCACCCCCGACATCCTCTATTCCCCCGCCTCACATCGGGCAGAAGATACAAAAGTCTGGAAGTACATACCACTGGGCTGAAGGACAGCTTATATCCCAATGTTATAAGACTATTGAAAGGTTCCCTAGTATGATAAGATGGACTCTTGACTCACAATCTACGTTGTTATGACCTTGCACCTTATTGTCTGCCTGCACTGCACTTTCTTTGTACTTGTAACACTTTATTCTGCACTGTTATTGTTTTACCTTGTACTACTTCAGTGCACTGTTGTAATGAATTGATCTGCATGAACGGTATGCAAGTTTTTCCACGGTACCTCAGTACATGCGACAATAATAAACCAATTTACCGTCCACAGTTTCCTTGGCACCTATTCAAATTTCTGAGCTTCGCCATTAATATCCAGCCAATCATCCTTCCCTTCCTAACCTTAATTTTTCCAAAACTCATTCAACAATATTCTGAGGGCATGTTTAAACCAGCCCTAACTCTCGTCTCCCAAGAAAAACAAACTTGACTCATATGACTGTGCTGCTTTTGCATCAATTGACAATCAGTCTTCAAAAAACAAAAAAAGATTCTACCACCACACCTAGTCTTATTGCAGCACGGGGAGCACTGCAAAATGCACCAGTATTTCTAATCATACTTTTGCTTTGTATAGCATCAGATTATTTTCCAGAATGTACAAACTACATTCATTTTTAAATATTGCTCAATATATTTTTGCTGGTGCAATCCTTCAAAGTATGGAAGCTGACCAGATTTTGAACTAGGGGTACATCAGAAATCTGCAAATATAAACTTTATGAAATAAAAGACTAATTAATGAAGCTTGCTCTTGTATCATCTCTCATTTCAAATCCAGGTTTCTTTTCTCTTTCCTTCTGCTACCCAAGATCCTCATCACCCATTAGCACCTTATACCAGTCAAGACCCCAAACGTGCTGTGTAGGGGACAGAGAATTAAAATCCATAGTATCAGACCATAAAACAGATATGTTGAATATCATTGCTATGCAGTTTTGAAGAATTAAAATAAAACTCATTCTAACTAAAACCCCTTACCATGATAAAAGCTGTCCCAAAAGATGCATCCAGGCTTTCAATTGTTACTCACCAGGTCTCAATGCCTTTTCTAATCCTTCATAATAGGCCCAATTTTCAGGATTTCTTTCCAGCAATCGCCTGTACACTTCTGCAGCCTCTTTTAGTCTGTTCAATTTTAACATCAGCTCTCCTGTTTTTAGACCATATCACATTTTACATTATTAGTGCTATAATATTGTTACCATTTGGGTAGTGCATAGTAATTTGGAAAAAAGTTAATCACTTACTGTACATTTTTTTTTAAAAAGGAGATGACAACGTGCTCAAAGGAGGCCAATGCGGATAATTTAATAAAAATATATTTACAAACTGGACTATCACAATATGCGCTGTCTCATTATATATTCTAACCTTTTAAAAGACAGAAATTGCACAAGTTGTCATATGACTAACACGAACCATTCAGGAAGCCATCAAGAGCTTCCATTCTAGTCATACAATTTTTTAAAAATCAGTTAATCTTTCAAGTTTTTAAATTCCACCCTGAAAAGATATTACTAAACTTAATGGGAATTTGAAAATGTACTTCCTTCTATGTTGTTGTTTTGTATGAGGCAGTTATTTATCTACACTACCATAAATAGTGTGGAACGTAGCAATTCAGTGCTTCATTTTAACCATATTCACCAAATTCTAGTACTGGTTATTTTACTACAACATGCAAATTGCAAAATGAGGCCATCTTTATAGAAGTATCAGGAGTTTCCATTAGTTGCAATGACTACAAAACAAAACTGCTTTACCTTGGCACTCCTCCACAGCTAGTTTGTCACAAATTTGCTTTTCATGATTGTCAAGATGTTCCAAAGCTTCTCTATACATTCCTCCTTCCCGCAACACTTGGTTCTGGTAAAGCAGCAGTTCACTATATTCATAATCAATTTTATCCGGAGAAGCCTTAAAAAGATAAACAATAAAAGAACTTTCTGAATTCCCTTGGAAAAGGAACAGCTACAATACAAAATGACCCCATGGACATTGCAAAACTAACGAAAACTTTTACTTTGATGGAAGATAATTCACTCATGAAGAATGAATACACAATATTCAGTTGTTTAAAAGTTAGTGCCTTGTTTTCTTGTCTTCTTTAAATTTAGCCTTCACAGTCATTACAATATTGCACCTCAGGAGCATCAACTCAGATTACTGATCTTGGCAGATCTTCACTTTGGAGCTCCTTAACCTCACTTAAAACTTGTACACCAAATATATCTTTCCCTTAAAGATTAGAGAACATTTGCAATCACACACACTTTCCAAATAGGCAACTGCCTGAATTTTCCAACATGGAATCACTGCATCAATAGTAATTGAAAACAAGGATTTGAATATCACATTCCAAAAGGATCAAACAATTGCATCCACATCTAAATGCACACCAAAATGGACATCCAAGAACATTGTAACCACGATTTTCGACACATTAGCTTGAACATGGAAAAAAATGTTCTAAAGAAAAGTTGATAATAACTGGCTGAAGATGAAAAATCTGGTGGCACCCCATCAAGGTTAGAGAACTGAGAACCAAGAGTTCTGATGGCCCTTGGACTACTATGCCTCCCCCGCACTACAGAGTTGTACGTTTCTCACTAATCACAACGTCTTAAGACCATCTCCCATCTCCCTAGTCTTGTTCGATCTCAGTCTCCCTCACCTTTCCTTGAGCAGATTCTTAGAACATAAACTGCACTTTCAACATTCTTGCATCCAACCCAATGATTTAATTGCTTGCACTAGTGCGCCATGAACAAGGGGACATGACACCAATCCTGGTAATCTCAAAATCTTCTGAAGCTCTTCCATTTCAGAACTGTCAAAAACTAGGGTCACTAATTCTGTTAACTTAATATCCTTATTGATACTACTTCCACCAACATCTGCCAGCATACAACTTATCAAAACATACCAAATATGTTACATCTGAAATGCCTACCTACTCAAAACTAAAAACCATTATACAGTATTTCTGTTACATCTTCATTATCATAGCCATGTTTACAGAAGACTCTATGTAAACTCTTGCTTCAATTACACCTTCCTACTAGTGGTAAAACTGCAGTGCCTCAGGTTTACACCACCTCTAAGATTTGCTGTTTAAACCTAAGTGGCAGGATATTATGTAAAAATTAGGAAATAGTGCATGATTCACATTGGTCCTTGGGTTGATTATCTTCTAAAATTATTAGCACATTTCAGATGAAGACTTTGTGTCAACTCAGTTTGTGAAAGTCTATAAGAGAATGACCCTAACCCTTTCAGCCTTTAATTTTAATGAAGACATACACTTTTAATTGTATTTCAAATATAGCTAAGATAGCTTAATAACATAACTCACAACAAGTAACAGTCACTGTTTAGCTGGCCTTGTTTCAGACATCTTGAGGGTAAATTACATGGAAGGTTCTTGGAAAAAACTGCCAAACAGCAAAATGAATCTACCCTCTAAAAATAACACATTATCTGTGCATACATCAAAAAATGCAAGTTGAAAAAAATAAAACTCAAAATTTGTTCACATTTGGTATTTAGTACATGGTTGGAGAGGTAGCAAAGGGGTGTTGTGGGGGGGGGGGGGTGGGTGGGGGGGTGGGAGAGGAAGATGGCGATAAAACTTTAAGCACTAGGACCATTTCTGTGATGTGGGATGTATAAATTAAACGGGTTACACCTCAGCAGGAACTTGGAACAACATCCTCACTGGGGCTGTTGGGGAGAGGGACAGGAACCTTTCAGGGAATTCAGGAATATGAGAAACAAAGGAAGAAATGGAAGTTAGGAAAGTAATAAGCAAAATAAATAGACAGCAACAACAACAGAAAACAAGTAGGGTCAAAGTACAGGAAAGCATTAAAAAGGCAAAATTAAAGGCATAATACCTAAATGCAAACAGAATGTGCAATGAAGTGAACGAATTAACAGCACAAATAGAAGTAAATGGGCATAATCTAACCATCATGACAGAAGTGCAGTTGCAGAGTAACCAAATTTGGGAGCTGAATGTTCAAGGATATTCAATGTTTAGAAAGAACAGCCAAAAAAAAGGAAAAGGAGGTGGAACAGAGCTATTAATAGTATACAAGAACAGTATAGCAATGAGAAATCATCTTTGCTCAGCACTTGTTAATGTAGAATTGTTAATTGCTACTTCCCTTTGTTAGATCTGGAGATGTTGACCAGAAGGTTCTTCAGAAGTCAAGAATGAGGAGCAATTCTTATGGTTACAGCCATTTTATTAGATGTTCGCCATAGTACAGGTCAGGCAGGGTCAGCCTGTACCAGCAAGCAAGGCAAGTAGCAGCAAAGAGCTTGACCACATGCTCTCTCTTTATACTGCAAACCAGTCTAAACCAGTTTAGATAAAGATACCTGTGAACAGGTACTGACTGAGTCACACTTTCGGTTTATAAAGAAACTACAGAAGTATAGAACCAAATATACTACAAGTTACTTAAAGTTTACAAACAGGTGATTATGCAAACATACAAGTGAGCATAAAGAAAGCTAAAACAAGGAAAAACAAAAAAGGACCCTAATCTAACACCTTCAACCATTCTGTTCTTAAACCAACCAGCAAAACCCTAATCACTACAGTTTAGCAACATTATGACTACTTTGCACTAAAATGGACTGTTGTTTTTGTTCTAATTGCATTCTCTCTTGTAAAAAAATGTGTACAATTTATATTTATGTTTCTCTTGTGAATGCTGCTTATATGATGCTATGTGCCAGTGATGCTGCTGCAACTAAGTTTTTCATTGCACCTGTGCATACATGTACTTACGCATATGACAATAAACCAGACTTTGACTGAGAATTAGGATCAGTTTGAGTGGAGCTTAAACAAAAAGAGGTTAATGCAATGGAGGGAGTTATTTATGGGCCATAAAATAGTTTTTGTAATCTCGAGCATGGCAATAAAACGGGAAATTAGAGGTGCACATAGCAAGGGTAATACAATAATCAGAGGATTTTAATCTATATAGAGGCTAGACAAACTAAACCAGAGATAAGGTGGTGGAAGATGAATTCACAGAACGTATACAAGATGCTTTCCCAGATTGAGGAACCAAAGGAAAGGCTATTTGCGACTTCATATTGTGAAATGGGAAAGGGTTAATAAATAATTCTGTTGCAATGAGGTTGTGAAAAGAGCGACCACAATAAGATAGAATTTACATCAAGTATGCAAGTGATGCAGTCCAATCCTAAACAAGCCCTTAATCTAAGCAGAGGAAAGTATGTATGAGACACCAGTTGGCTGTAATTGAGACTACATTAAAGAATATGACAGTGGACAAACAATGGTTAGCACTGAATAGAGAAAAAATACAAGATTTGAAAAGAAGGAAAATCCTTTAAAGCAAAGAAGTCCTGACAGGAAAAGTAATTTGCAGCTGACATATGAAATTGCCTGTAGATACAGTGGGTCCTCTGGTTACTAACTTCCAAAATTCTGCAGATCCTGCACTTGATACTGCAGATTGGAAGGGAGCAAACGTTACTGACCCATTAGCCCAAGATCAGTAGTAGGGAAAAAGCTTAAGTCTAGAATGAAAGATATAAAAGAACATCAATAAGAGAATTAAGCAGTATCAGCATGGATTCATAAAAAGAAAACCATGTTTGATGAATTGACTGGTGTTCATTGAGAATTGGACAAATGAAATAGAGAAAGTGGAACTAATAGAGTATGTTGATTTTCAGAAGACACAAGGTCACACGCAGGTTGGTCAACAAGGTAACAGCACGTGGAACTGGGGTATAAAAAGGTATGGATTGAGAAAGATTTGAAGGACAGAAAGCAAAGTGGGAATAATCATGTCTTTCTCAGGTTGGTGGCCTGCGACTAGTGGGGTATCACAGGGATCAATACTTGGGCCCCAACTAGTCACAGTCTATCAATATTTGGAAGGGATCAAATGTCATATTTCCATGTTTGCTGACGATACAGAACTAAATGGGACTGAGTTGGAAGGAGGATGCAAAAAAAGGCTTCAAGATACAGACAAGATAAATCAATAGGCTAGAGCACAGATAGAAATAAAACATGGTGTTATTTGCTTTGGTGAATAAAACAGAGGTAGAGTATTTTTTTTAAATGGTAACAGATTGAGAAGTGCTGATGATCAATGGAACTTCAATGTCATTGTACACAAGTCAGGAAAAGCTTACATCCTGTAGCAAGAAATTATGACAAAAATTACATGTTGGTATTTATTAGGAGACCCAAGTTCAGGAGGAAAGAGGTTTTTATCTGAATCCAAAGAAAACACTATTTACTTGGTAAACAGAATCAATTTAAACATCAACAGTATCAGGACTTATGATCAAAACTACAGCCAATTCACAATCAAAGATTTAGCAAGGACTCCCAACAGCAAGATAATTTACTCTAGCAAACTACAATAAATAGAATTGCAAACTATAAATTCTATGTCAAATCAATCCTGTTACCCAAAGATAGCATTGCTGCAAGTTACCATTTACAGGAAAATTATCCAATTAACAACATTCTGGTCAGGACTTTCAGTACTACTATTTTCAGCCATTCACATCAGACTACTAAATTTAAGATTTTTTTTTTACAAAGTAGAAAGTTTGAAAAAGTTGATTAATTCTACTGGGCAGGGAAATTAACCCCAAATGTCAATAAGAATTATGGTCCAAGGTTTATATAAAAAAGAAAAGAACACAACCAACCAAGCTGGACTCAAGCAGAAGTGTTTTTTTTATAGATTAAAGGAACTTGGGTCAAAGAAACAAAATCTCTACAGAGTACAACAATGCAGACAGCAGGCTTCTGCAATAGCAAACTTAAGCTTATGTTAGGAGTCAGCAGACCATGATGGAATATAAAGTGCCACTGAGAAATACTCAAGGACAGATTCAGATGGGCTCTAAGTTTGGCAGTGGTGCCAAATGATCACACTGACTCCTGCAGATTATGGGGGTATGTGGATACAATTCTTAGTATCAAAACATCCATGTATATAATTTTACACAGGATAAGTGGAGCCTAAAATAGATTAGGCTTCCAGCCATATGTCATCTGTCAAAGTGATGCAAGTGATTAACTGTCCTTTTAAAGCCCTTTCCCATCTTTAACAGCTCACCAGACTGAGATTGTTCCTTAGAACTTAAATTCTAATTTCCAAAAAGCAGAACAATTATAAGGAACCACGGGTCTATTAATTTAAAATCAGTTACTGGTGAAATGTTGGAAAGGGTACCAAACAACTTCTGCGACAACAAGTCATTAGAGATACAAGATTTCTGGAAAAGTCACGTTTCATCAACGCTGTGGAATTTTCCGAATTTGATTTGATAACAAGACATCCAGAGACACCTGACACTACAGTTGTTGAATTTGTGCCCACCCTATTATGGATCAAGTAGAACGTATATCGTACAAAGTTATTTTATAACAAGAATGGATATTAGTAAAGCCCTGAACCCATCTTCATTTAAGACCTAGATATTGGCAGTGGAGCAGAGGTCCACAAATTTGTGCCTAGTCCAAAATCAATGCAAGCAATATCACTCTCAAGAAAACTTTTCTGCAAGCAAACTTCTAATGTACTGGGAAACAGCATTTAACTTGGATAAGTGCAGTGTACTGCCATGGTAGCCAGCAACATCAAGTACATCTATATTTAACTTAGAAAATACTTAAATCCATTGATAAATGAAATACTAACATTAAAATGTCTGAAGTTTACAATTAACGTCAAGGAACTACAGCCAAAGCAAATATTGTATTTGGCCCAATCATAAAACTGTTCCGTATACTGTTCTACATTTAAAGTACACCATCTTATCCCTACACAGGCTGTCCGAGTTATGAGTGCCCAACTTTTGGACATTCATGTGTATGAGCTCCCAGAACTATTATTAGATTCAGGAGTCTGACATGCATACATGTGTGTGTTCCTATGAATGGCAGAACTAGTTTCCTCTCTATTGTTCTTATCAGTTAAACAAGAACCAATCTTGCAAATTACCTGTTTGCAACCTCCCTACAGTAATCAAATACCATCATCTCTTAAGAATACAGGCTGCCAGTTTCACCACAGGAAGCCACTTAAGAGATATGCTTTGAAAACTGACAAGCAATCACTTCCATTGATACTTGTGAAATGATACTCTATTAAAAGAACATAATATCCACTGATACTTCAGGGCCATCGAAACCAGCCATCGAGCAGGGGACATCCCGATTTTGTACCAATATAACTAAGCAAGGATGACAATAAATAAATGTTCAAGTTAACTGGCCCTCATCAAGACCATTCATTATAATACTGTGGATATACAGTTACCGTATGAAGTGATTGTTTATTTTCCAGTTTATGGACAGAATTGACTCATGGACGTCTGTAAAAGCAGAATCCATTCGTAACCCAGGGATGGCTTGCAGAAAGCTTTGCTTAAACCATATTCAGAATACCAACTTAATTTTGCTTTCTGCGTAGGAATAACAGAGGCTTTGAAAATGGTTCTGAGGAGGGACACAAAAATGATTCCAAGTTTAAGCAATCTCACTCAGCTTGGCTTATGATATGAGAGCCAGGGTTTATGAACCACATTGCATCATTCTTGTATATTTGCAAGTATATTACAGGTATCCTGCCAACACCAATGCAGTCAATCTTAGGTTTTTGTGACAATCCAAAAACACCTGATAATACTTAATTTCCACATTACAATACCTGAATAGTATTTCATATACCTAAAGTGATTCGGTTGCAGTGAAACACACAGCATAATGCAAGTTTTTTTAAATAATCTCCCCTTTTACTTGGAGGCATGGGAGTTTCACAGCATCCTTCCTGATTTATTTCAGCGAAGAGATCAAAACACTATCCCAAAGATTCCTTAAACAGTTTCCTAACACAAATTCTTTTATTTAATTCTGGTGGTAACCACAACTTCAAGGGATATTCACTGTTGTTTATCAAAGCTTTAAGGGACATTGCCCATAGATTAAGCATCTGAAGATTAAACCAATCTCTAAAATGTAATCACTGTATTTTGTGCAGATTGTGGGATAATTTTCTTTTTCCTTCTAAATTAGTTTTCTTTAAACCCCTCTGCATGTTCCAGCAGTTTCTATAAAACAAAATTTCAAAATAAACTAAAAAAAATTTTAAAGGAAACATAGAAGTTACAAAATAGGTCTTTAAGCCTGAGAAGAAATAAATTACTATTTCAGCTTTAACACTGCCTTGCAAGTTTAATAATAGAATAACCAGTTTATTACATCATCAGGGAATTAGGCCTAAGAGCCCTAATATTCTTCAAGAACAAAATGAACCCATTAAGTTGAAAATTGCATACCTGCTGTGTCTTCCTGAATTCTTCTAGAATTTTTGAAGCCATATCATAATCTTCTAGTAAATGGTATGCTATGGCATAGCCAATCCAGGATGCTCGCTGAGCAGGGCGGAGTTGAAGTAACTGGTACCTGGTTTCCTAGTCAAATTAATATAATATTAAGACTAGCATTTCAAATTTATAAAAACATTCAAGATTAAAAATAAAGGAATACATAAGAATGAGGTTTTTTCAGTCAATAATTTCAATCTAGATTTTAGAACAGATGTCCTCTTATTAAAAATATGGTGAAAGCAGCACTCATCCCATTCGTAAATATCAGTCTGGGAAGTTTCTCTCCACAGGTGCTTCCCAATTACTGTTCAAATAGTTTTCATTTTAGACTTCCAGCCTCTGCAGTATTTGGATATATTAAAATTCTTATTTTGGCAGTACCATGGCTTGCTGTCAATGAAGGTAGTCAACAAGGAATGTTACAATAAAAATAACATTTTAATCTGATATTCCAGATAGGAATCATTCACATTTGGATTTAGATCAGGCACTGAAACAAATTTATCTACACATTTGAGCAAGCCTTGATTAAATCCTACATCCCAGAATCAGATAGGTATTCCAAAAAGGCAGAACAGGAGGAGGAGACAAAAGACTTAAAAAAAAATTTCATTCAAGATTCCATGGAACCAGACTTGATGTAAACCAACCCCCTCCAACCACATCAAACAGCATATACTTAAAGAAAAATCCATTCCCAAAAACCCAAGTGCAATAAATAAAACTAATTACATGATAACATTACAGTTCAATTCACATGATTCAATCTCAAAGTGCTGCCTACAAAACCAACTGCATAAAAAGAAAGCAGGCTAAAAAATAATTTAGAACTTCACCAGTACATCAGAAAACTACAGCCCAAAATCTGCATTTGAAACAAGTAGTTTCTCATTTATCTAATACCACATGCATTATATGCCGTATAGCATAACCAATTTATTTACCTAATATATGTTGTAGTTACATTATACTATTTTTGCCAGCAGGTGGTGTGCATGGAACAGCCATTTTTACTCAAAGCATGTACCCAAGTACTGTACAATTAAATATATTAGTGCCATCTTGCAAAAAAGACCCCATTCTATGGATTTGAGCTTTCTGCCGTTCCTCAATTCCCTTGTTGACCTATGCTGGGGTACTGTTCCACACATCTCCAGCCTTTCAGTAAGTCTCAATTTGTCATATGAGTTCAAACAGTAAGCAACAATACAGTTGAGTCTGATCTCGTACTCATCCATACTGCTTACAATTGAAGTCACTAGCTATTGATCAATATCTATTTTTCCCCTCTCTAGTTTTGGCTTATAATTGTACCATTGCTCTCAACTTAAGAATAAAGTGTCAAGACAAGTAATTTTAAAGTAATTTTGTACAGTAAAACTCTGCTAATCCAGCACACTTGGGACTTCGATAGATGAGCAAGTGTTCCGGACTATTGGATGTTATTCAATACATTTTTAATTCACTGATGTTACATTATTTTACAATAAATTTCTAAATGAACAAGTTTAAAGAAAGTACAGAAACTGGTGCACCAGCATGTCAGAAGGGAGTGCAGGAAGCACTGCCTGGTGAGCTAGATGCCCAACCATCAGGATTTCCAAATAGTTGGTAATTGATGAATGGTTAATTATTGTCACATGTACCAAGAGGTGCAGTGAAAAACCCTTTTGCATGCCATCCATACCGATTATTTTACCACATCAGTACATCGAGGTAGTACAAGGGAAAAGTAATAACGGAATGCAGAATACATTGGTACAGTTACAGAGAAACTGATTATCAGAGTTTTACCATAATATGCATCAGCACTGAGAAAATCCAAAACTGCTATATTAGACAATTGTTGGGCTATAAACTCCATGTGTTCAAAAATATATTTTTAATGTCATTTTTCTTAAATGGAAAAAAGTCTTTATCCTTTTTAAAGTTGATTATGAAAAATTGAAGGTTGGGCTGTGCTTTGATTTAGTTTTTGAATTTTGGCATTTGACAGACTGCCAACATAGGAAACAGGAGCAAACCATTCACTCCTACAAGCCTATTGCACCATTCAGTGAGATCCTGTCAAGCCCTCTAAATCCATTTTAAAAGGGTCAATCCTCATTCTTCTAAGCTCAACTCAAGCCTCAGCTACTCAACTTCTCTTCATTTGACAGATGTGACATCCCAGGAACCAGTCTTTGCTGCACTCTCTCTCCAACAAACACAGCTTTTTTTTAAGGCAAGGGGACCAAAATTATACATTTCTCCAGGTGTGGTCTCTGCAAGGCCCAATATAATTGTAGTAAGAGCCTAGAGAGCCTGATGGCAGAAAGACTAGTTTGAGAACTCAAAGAACCCAAGAGCGGCCGTACCATCTTTTTAATTATTCTACTTTCATGAAAGTTGGCATTGCTGGTAAAGCTAGCACTTATTAACCATCCCCATTTGCGTCTCAGAAAGTAGTGGTGGGCCACCTTCTTTAACTACTCCAGTGTCCCTGAAGGTATTCCAACAATGCTACTGAATGGGGGATTCTAAGATTTACACTTAATTATGAAGGAATGGCAAAATATTTTCAAGTGTGCAACTTGGAGGGGGCCAAGTTGCTGGCGTGCTCATGTGCACACTGTGCATGTCCTTTTTGGTAGCAGGCAGCACAGACTTGGGAGGTGCTGTCAGAGTAGCCAAAGTAAACTGCTGTACGTTTTTGTAAATAAGACATAATGGAAGCACAGTGGGGGTAGTAAATAGTTTGGCTGATGAATGGGGTGTCAATCAAGTGGATTGGGTTTGTCCTAAGTGGTGTTGAGTTTCTTGAGCATTGATGGAGTTGTAGTCATCCAAGCAAGGAAAAAGAATTCCATTATACTTCTGACTTGTAGATGGAGTGGCTTAGGGGTGTTGCAAGGCTAGCGTCTGACCTGCTGTTGTGGCATAGTTGTGTTTCTGGACAATAATGATCTCATGACATTGATGGTGAGGAATCTGGCAATAGCGATGTCATTAAGTATCAAGGAGAGGTAGTTCAAGGAGACTCTTTCTCATTTGGTATGGTCATTGCTTGGCAGTTCTGGGGCATAATTGCTGCTTGCCACATATCAGACCATGCCAAAATCCTTCCAAGGTCTTGCTGCATGCAGACATGGACTTATTAAATTTGTCAAGTTGCAGCAAATGGAATGGAATTGAATATGTGCAATCGTCCATGAAAATTCAAAATTCTGGTCATAGAGGTACAAGAGTGCACACAGAGAAAAAAGGACATGTTCTAAACAATGCACATTGAATTTAAAGTGGCAACATGCAGCAAAATGTGGAAGTACACAGCCTAAATCCATGAGTGGTGAGTTATTAGATTATGCACATAGATTTAAAGTAATCTTTGGGAAAATAAAATAAACTTTGATGCCTATTTAGATTTTGTATCTATTGTACATATCCAAAAAGAAATATGTAGAAGATGTTATTAAAACTTTAGTTTGCTACAAATACTTGCATTGAACTAATGTCAGCAAGATCAGAAATGTGTTTGCAGCAGCTAGCAAATTTCTTCAAAATAGTTCATTAAAGGGGCCACAGACCTGCACTCAGAGACCTTCAGCTAGGTTACGGTTGCTTACAAGCTTAGTAATGTAGTAACCAAGATTACTAGCATGAATTCATGTTGACTGAACGTTTCCCAAAGGTGCACAGAGAGAAAAATGACATCAATCTGATGCACAGGCACGGATTACAAAAAATTACTTTGTGTAACTACCCAACTTTAACGAACACCAAACGAGATCAACTTTCTCTGGCTATCACTGCCACTTAGCTCCTAGCTTTTGGCTCCCTTGACAAGAATTTACCAAGCTGTATATTTGAACACTAATTCAATTCAAGAAAATGCACATTCACAGTATGCATCCCTCAAAAATGATCCACCATGTGGCTACACAAGACAGGCTTGAAGCAGCACTCACCCTGTAGCCCTCAAGGTCACGCATCTGAATTTGTAGAAGAGAAAGATCTCTCAGAATCTGAAGATTGTCTTTATCCCATTTTAGAGCGTTCCGGTAGCACTTGATGGCTTCATCATACTTTTTATCTGATCTTTGAAGGAGACCATACACATGCCAACCTGGTTCAATGTCAAGAAAAATAGCACTTGCAACTTCCAGAAGTTACTACCTTCAAGCTGCATTGCTATTTAGCTCAGCAGGAATTTCAACCACAGGATCTTTTTCCAAGTTTTAA
The DNA here is from genome assembly GCF_009764475.1 of Pristis pectinata. Lineage (NCBI taxonomy): Eukaryota > Metazoa > Chordata > Chondrichthyes > Rhinopristiformes > Pristidae > Pristis > Pristis pectinata. The sequence continues at coordinate 123,225,173 of NC_067406.1, forward strand.
AATTTAACGGTTAGGGACAACCAGTATCAGAAATGCTCATGGTCTCCCATTAAAAAAACTGCACTGTAAGGAGTCAATTTGAACTGATGAAACTGCATCCTATTACTGAACTGAGACACTGAGTAAGACAAACACATTGTTAACAGCCTTGTGACTGGTTTGATAATCTAGATTGAATTCAACAATTTGTATTTTCAAAAAAAAAATCAGGTTACAATGATTTACATTCATCAGCAGCTATTACAACTACATCAGCATGCTGCAAGCAGCAATTTGAAACTAACACCAGCTCATTCACCAAGTTCCACTTTCCCTTTGTGTAATTGAAACAGTTACTGGGTTTAGCTCAAATCACATGGAAAATCAAATGTTTACAGCATATAAAATATGCAAAAAAATTGGGTTTTAATATTTATTATTGGTTATAGTGATTCTGTTTTCTAATTGCTTTACCACAAAGAAAATATTAAGCACCATTATAAAAGAACGATTGCTCTACAATGTTGTTATTTGGGCATTTGTAACATTGTGATAATTTACACCAGATTGTATTATTCTCAGAATTAAACACACTGGTGACTTCTGAAAATTCTTGTCTACTCAACCTATGCGAGCTCCAGAACACAGAAATAGGCAACTCATTCCATCAAGCCTCTTCCATCAATATATCAATATAACAGTTAAAGTATAGAAAAAATAATTTTAATCTCCTAAATATTTTGAGTAGGTGAGTCAAGTTAGAAACTCGCCTGCTGTGACAAAAAGAGGCACTGGCTCATTTAACTCTGCTGCTTCTAAATAATGCCAGCCCACTGGTGCCTGGTACTGGGGGAAAATGAAGAATTTCAAGCAATGTAGAGATTCTCCTTGTAACACAGCTGTCAGGATTGGTTGGGAGGGGGTAAAAATTTAGTACATTAGAGGACTAAAATTTCCCCTTATGTGGGGCTCAGGGTGAGCATTGCTGCTCCACCAGAAAAAAATTCATCTAGTTCTTGGGCCAATATACTCAATCCCCCAAAAAACCATTTAAACCTGTGCCTGGCAAATAACGTGTGTATATAATAAACGAATCTACTAACTACACTAATTCATGCAATAGTAAATTTATTTCAAAAAGGATACAGACATGACTCTTCAGATCATTTCGAAGGCCTCGTCGCACATACTCGTAGGCTTCTTCTTTCTTCCCCAAACAGTTTAGAGTCAAGCCTTTCATTGCCAGGGTCTCTGCAAAATTAGAAATAATGCATAACATATAAAGATGTTTTCTCAATTTTATCGTACAAATACAGCTGTACCATAGATTGAAGTACACATTATCATTTGAGTTAGAAAAACTTGTTGTAATTCAGGGTTTTGTTTTGAATGATTTCCCATTTTTCCCCAGTCTCAATGAATTACTTTTCCACAACTTGTTTGAACAGCAGCATCTTTCCCACACAATGAGCAACCTCCTCTTGGGCTCCTGGAGCTCAATGGCTAAATGATAACAAAAACATGAATATCAATTATTCACCTCGTCTATCCACCTCCTCATGATGGCCACTATTAACTCAGAAATAACAAGGAAACAAAAATGCAGGCAGAATACCTGATCAAATTGTATTAGAATTTAATCTTTCATAAGACAATTAGAAATATTATTAATTTTAAAAAGACTGCATTTTATATTAAAGTAGCTTCCTTCAAGTAGTAATTGTTCACTTCGAACAGTAATCTCATGAAAATCCAATGAACCATTACCAAATAATCAGCTAACATTTTGCATTTTTGAGTAATTCGAATACATGATCTCAAAATGGGCAAATAAAACTACAAATTCCATATTGGCATTTTCATTTTCCAAAGCTTCTTCTCCATTTGATTCAGTGTTGCACGAGGCACTGATTTCTTCATCCATCTAACAACCTACACAGGACAATGCTCATGCAACAATGCCCAAAGCAATTACATACATTTGGATATGTTAGGTTTACTTGTATCCATAGACGAGGATCTATGAATAATAGCCATTTGGGCAGGGTGCATATATTGCACAGACCACATGTATGAGGAGCAAGAACATTTAGGTCAGAAAGGGAGACTATGTCTTTTGTGATTCACAAAATTAATCTTACTAGTGCAGTTTAATACATCAATCTTGGTGAATGGCTATACACATGTACAGTTAGTGAATGGGCCAGATAACAGCAACATTATATTTTCCAACTGATATGGGAAGTGTGGAATACCTGTTTAATTCTACAATGCCTGCCACTTTACATGTCAAGTTGTAATAGTATATCCATGCAAAATCTTAAAGCAGCTTCTGGACTCTACCAGAAGGATGTTGAGGAAATAAGAGTATAGGACAGATATACATTATTACTCCCTGTAATAAGAGAATAAAAGACTTGGTCTTTCAAGGAAAGAATACGTAAATAAAGGACCATGGGTAAGAGAGACGTGACAAAAGTAGATGAAATAATGCATTTAAAAAAAATAAAGTGAGTGCATGGCTGTGAAATTCACTACCTCAGTGTTTAAATCCCAGTTTAGCTCCCATTCATGCTATCCAATGTCCACAAAAAGATGGCTATTCACAAATTTATGTCCCCAATAATACCTCAAGATTTGCCATTACCTTACTGATAAGGTGTTGAATAATCAGTAAAATACCTTGAAACAATAACCAGATAGATTTCTACAAAGAGAACAGCAAAGAGAGTAGGCTGAGAAAGCATATGTACAAAGTTGGTTAAGTAACAAGCAACAGAGGTTCATGGTGAAAGGTTGTTTATCAGTCTGAGGGGAAAGTGGAATTTCCCCAGGGATCTGCATCAGGGCCACTGTTTGAAAATAAATCATATTAATGACGTAGACTTCTACTTGTAAGCCACAACTTCTAAGTTTGTGAATGACACAAAACCTGGCAGCATTGTGAGGTGCAAAGATAATTGGAATAGATTTCAGCAGGAGATAAACAGGCAGATGCAAGGAAGATGAGGTTTAATGCGGAGAAATGAGAAGTGATGCATTTTAGTACAAAAAATGAGAAGAGCCATTATACAAGAAAGGATGTTTTTCTGAAAGGGGTGCAGGGGCAAAGGATACAAGGAGCACGTGTGCACAAGTTACCAAAAATAGCAGGACAGGTTGAAAAAAGTTAATAAGTCAGACATAATTCTGGGCTTTATCAGCAGAATCACAGTATAAAAGCAGAGAAGTTATGCTGAACCTTTATAAAACACTGCTCTGGCATTTTTGTTCATAGGAAGAATATGAAGACATTACAGGCAGTCCAGAAAAGATTTATGAGAATAGTTCATGGGATGAGGGACCAGAGTTACCAGATAAATAGGAGAGGTTGGGGCTGTTTTCTTTGAAGAGAAGGTTGAGGGGAGATTTCAAAGTGTAGAAAATGAGAAGTCTGGACAGAGTTGATAGTGGGAAGCTGTTCTTTTGGTAGAGGGATCGAGGAGTAGAGGTTACAGCTATAAAAAGGGACAAGAATCAAGAGTGACATGATGAAAACCTCTTATTAAGATGCAACATGTGACTGGAATTTGGATTGTACTGTCTGCATATGTGGAAAGACAGGGTCCAATACTGGCCTCAAGGAGGGAATTGGATAAATATGTGGTGAAGGAAAATGTGCACGGCTATGGAGAAAGAGTGACGAGTGTAACTGAAGAGTTGTTCTGGTAAACAACCAGTACAGACATTTGGCTGGCTGGCCGCCTCCTGTGTTACGAAGAATCTATGATTTTAGGAGCTGTAAATGAGATTAAAAGAGATTAGCACAAAAATATAGCAACATGTATTGCATCAATCCACCTTTATTTCAATGCATGTAGTTAAGCATCAAGTATAAGAGAATCATTTTCACTTATAGATCTGTATCTCAAAAAGACAACAACCTAAAGATGGAGGAAATCTAAGAAACATTATCCAAACTGCATAGAGATAAAAATTAAAACTAAAATTTGTGCACCTCCACCTGCTCCTCCTCCAAGACCACTCTGTACACATCACTGTTGTCATTTACCATTATTGTAATTCTGCATCACAAGCCAACGACCGAACAAGTACATTACATAAAATTGACTTTTTTTTTGTACAGCTCTTAAGTAGATCATTTTTAGGCTTAGGTTTAGCAACCCGGGGGGACGGGGGATATCAAAGTCATAAATGGCAAAGCTAACTTACCTCCATGTTCTGCATATTTAGGATTGCTAAGAATTTGTTTGCAGAACTTCAACCCATGTCTGTACTGCTTGTGTTCATAGCATTTCTGTAAAGGGGAGGGGGGAATGGAGGAGGAGAGGGAAATATTAATTAGAAAATACAAGATCAAGTACTATAAAATTGATACAAATCTTTGACAAAACAGCCACAGGTCAGCCTACCCAAAACAGTAGAAAAAAGTAGTTGTGCAGAAAAAGATCTTAGAAACCAGTTCTCCCTCTCTCTCAAGCTACATCTGGAAATTAACATTTGTTGATATATGCTCAAACTACATGTTCCATTTTGAACTTTATTTAAAGTTTCAAGCACAATGTGACGAATATCAGATGTTGAAGAATCGCACCATGAGAATTGCTTTTCAACTGAAAACAAGTTTTCCTCAAGATCGTTCTAACAATATATTTTGAATCCTCTTGGTAAAGGCACCTCTCATTCTAATGCGACTTTTGCTGATTCAGAATATTAGCCTCCAAATCTAGCTGATCAGTCACAATAACGCTGTTCCCATATCTTTCAAAACTATCTGACTCCACCTTATTCATTTTAAATAGCCACCCTTAATTTTTTTTCTCTATCATTCTAGCTCTAATCCATCCTGGCTCTGCAGGTCTGATATCAGAGCTGTAATTTTCAATTTATGCAACCAAGTCAAACTGCAGGGTTGTATATACACATGCATAGCTGACTCCAAATAAAAGTCACACAATGATTTAGCAAAGGCCATCATTTGCCCTGCCATGTTTATGCCAGAATTCCTAGCTTTCTATTGACCTGAACCTGGTCCTGCAAAAGCATTGCCTTCTGCTTCAATATCAATATTATAATCCTCTATTCACTCCATCAATGTGAATGGTCTCAACTCAAAACATTGACTGTTTATTTCTCTTCATAGATGCTGCCTGACCTGCTGAGTTCCTCCAGCATTTTGGGTGTTCACTCCATCAATAATTTCTTCTGAGGCTATGGATCATTATCCAATTATATCCTTGATTCACTCTACTGCTCCAGACAGGCTCATGATCTTGACAAAAGATTTTTCCATAAATGTCTAAATTTATTTTATGTTGCAAAGGCATAAAGCCTGTCCCATCCCAATATGCTACAACTAAAATGCACTAGCAATTCCTTCCTCCAATTATGCAAAAGTCATAAAATGTCCAGGCAAATTTGAGAAACTACTGGAAAATTCATCTCCAAACTCAAAACAATTTAAGTACATTTCAAATCACTGGCTCCGATTTTGTTGTGGTGATGACAAAAAAATACTAAGTTTGCCTTTGGGGTGCATGATTGTTGCTATCACTGATTCAGCACACCTCAGCAGGCTACACTTTCACCCTTCTCTCACTGCCTGAGAGTGGTTGAAGCTGTGTCACTGACAGCATTAAGGGAGTGTCTCGATGAACACCAGAACCGGTTAGGCATAGAAGGCTATGGACAAAATGCCGGGCAATGGGAAGGGCACCCAGTGGTCAGCATGGACAAGTTGGACCAAACAGTCCATTTCCATGCTGTACAATGATTCTATCAACAGAAACAAAAAAGCTGTTTACAAGCTATTCCCACTGTAAAACGTGCATTTTATGATGCAGTCCAAGTGAATTTTAGCATATACTAAGCTATCATTATTAGTTAGCAAACTATCTGACCCTGGAAAGCTAATTTTCCCCCCACATGAAAATTTCAGAATAAGGGGCATCAAAATATTTGTATTAACTGCAACATTTAAATGTACATCTTAACCAAATGTTATGTCCAGCCTTCATTAATCTTGTTTTTCTCCACAGACGCTGCCTGGCCTGAGTTCCTCCAGCATCTTGTTTTTTCATTAACCACTCTGTTAAATGTTTAAAAAGCTATTTAAAGATATTGCTTTTTTTGCTTTCTAGAGTGTTGTCTCTGAGAATTCTTTTATATCATTGGCTGTTTAACTATGATGATATCACAGCAATTGCATGCCAAGGGTCTACTTCAACAGCTGCATAATAGCAGAAGGCATCAGAAAAGGAGAAGCTTTCCCCTGAGTTCATCAGGTCTTTGCGTGGACCTTTGAGGTTAGCAGAGTGCAAAATTCCTTTAATGCTGACAAGTGTCTAATAATAGTTCAAGATTTTTAAGTGTAAGTTGTCAAAATGTTTAATTTTTTTTATCAGTTAGTAATGTCTAGGATTTAGCAAGTTTAATAATCTTCCTCTAATCTGGTGGAAATTATTTCTAAAGTACACATTTCACTGAGTGCTGTATTTTCTGCAGAATCTGCCAATCGTATACAGAATGATGCAGCTGAAATTCCTCCAGATTTAAAACTATGCATTGTACATATTCGGAACCTTCACTCCTGTTGAGCATACATGTACAGTAATACCTCTTATGAGGGGAAAAAAAGTTCTTTAAAAACACTTTACAAAATCTTGCAATATAAATACCAAAGTACATAGTAGCAAGACATAGACTAACCTACAGCAAGAAAAAGTAGGCACCAAGACGGTCTTTGCTATAATATCATTATGGTGTACTACTGTAATCAGAACCCAAGAGTTATGCCAAATTATGGAATTCAACCCAGAATCTGTTTTTGAAAACTTATTTGAACAAAAGGTAAAGCACACTAATACAGCTATGGAGACAAGAAGCTGCAGATGCTGGAATCTGGAGCAACACACAAACTGCTGGAGGAACTCTGAGTCAGGCAGCATCAGTGGAGGGAAATGGACAATTAATGTTTCGGGTTGAGACCCTTCATCTGGGCTCAAAACGTTGACTGTCCATTTCCCTTCATAGATGCTGTCTAACGCATTGAGTTCCTCCAGCACTGTGTTGCCTTAGAAGTGCCTGTTGCTAATGGCATTTCACCCTCAAAGTCGGTGCAGATTAAATCCTGGAATGCAAAGCTAACCTCTGACTTAATTTCTTTACATTGTACTTACAGTATATGCTCCAGCAAGAAATGCAAGCTCACTGATTTTGTTTTGCAATTACACAGAGAGATTAGACCAACCATATGCTCCACTGTTTCCCTCTTATCCCCTGACCAATTGTACCAATCTTCTTCTTACGTTCCTTGCTGCCTTGGCTCTGAACTTGCACTTTGCTCTTATTTTTCCTCCTCACCTACCTCCCCCCGCTTTCTCCTCCTCCTCCTGCTCACCTACCTCCCCCGCTTTCTCCTCCTCCTCCTCCTCACCTACCTCCCCCGCTTTCTCCTCCTCCTCCTCCTCACCTACCTCCCCCGCTTTCTCCTCCTCCTCACCTACCTCCCCCGCTTTCTCCTCCTCCTCACCTACCTCCCCCGCTTTCTCCTCCTCCTCACCTACCTCCCCCGCTTTCTCCTCCTCCTCCTCCTCACCTACCTCCCCCGCTTTCTCCTCCTCCTCCTCACCTACCTCCCCCGCTTTCTCCTCCTCCTCCTCACCTACCTCCCCCGCTTTCTCCTCCTCCTCCTCCTCACCTACCTCCCCCGCTTTCTCCTCCTCCTCCTCCTCACCTACCTCCCCCGCTTTCTCCTCCTCCTCCTCCTCACCTACCTCCCCCGCTTTCTCCTCCTCCTCCTCACCTACCTCCCCCGCTTTCTCCTCCTCCTCCTCCTCACCTACCTCCCCCGCTTTCTCCTCCTCCTCCTCCTCCTCACCTACCTCCCCCGCTTTCTCCTCCTCCTCCTCACCTACCTCCCCCGCTTTCTCCTCCTCCTCCTCACCTACCTCCCCCGCTTTCTCCTCCTCCTCCTCCTCACCTACCTCCCCCGCTTTCTCCTCCTCCTCCTCCTCACCTACCTCCCCCGCTTTCTCCTCCTCCTCCTCACCTACCTCCCCCGCTTTCTCCTCCTCCTCCGCACCTACCTCCCCCCGCTTTCTCCTCCTCCGCACCTACCTCCCCCCGCTTTCTCCTCCTCCGCACCTACCTCCCCCCGCTTTCTCCTCCTCCTCCTCACCTACCTCCCCCGCTTTCTCCTCCTCCTCCTCACCTACCTCCCCCGCTTTCTCCTCCTCCTCCTCCTCACCTACCTCCCCCGCTTTCTCCTCCTCCTCACCTACCTCCCCCCGCTTTCTCCTCCTCCCCGCCGCCCCCGCCAGCTTCCTCCTCCCCCCGCCTCCGCCAGCTTCCTCCTCCCCCCCGCCTCCGCCAGCTTCCTCCTCCCCCCCCGCCTCCGCCAGCTTCCTCCTCCCCCCCCGCCTCCGCCAGCTTCCTCCTCCCCCCCCGCCTCCGCCAGCTTCCTCCTCCCCCCCCGCCTCCGCCAGCTTCCTCCTCCCCCCCCGCCTCCGCCAGCTTCCTCCTCCCCCCCCCCGCCTCCGCCAGCTTCCTCCTCCCCCCCCGCCTCCGCCAGCTTCCTCCTCCCCCCCCGCCTCCGCCAGCTTCCTCCTCCCCCCCCGCCTCCGCCAGCTTCCTCCTCCCCCCCCCCCGCCTCCGCCAGCTTCCTCCTCCCCCCCCGCCTCCGCCAGCTTCCTCCTCCCCCCCCCGCCTCCGCCAGCTTCCTCCTCCCCCCCCGCCTCCGCCAGCTTCCTCCTCCCTCCCCGCCTCCGCCAGCTTCCTCCTCCCCCCTTCTCTCAATTTCCTGCCCACTTGTCAAACTCATCCAGTCCATGAGAGTCATTTCTTGTTCCGTCATGTCTATTTTCACTAAATGCTTAATGAGATACATTGACAACACCAAACTCCACCAACATGGTCTTGACCTCTCCAGAATTTGCCAATAAACCTGCAGACATCCAAAATTGAATGAAGACAAAATCTAGATTAACAAACTCTATTCCCTAGCCAATTGTAATCCTTTGCCTGGCCAGTCTCAGATCAAACTATACATGACCTTGACTTTATCAATTTCCACTGTTGAATAATAATTTTCTACTCCAACCTCCTTCTTAAAAGGCTGAAACCATGATGAGACATGTTACTTCATCCAAGAACTTAGATGCATTCCCCAACAGCGAAAACACAAGAGGCCGTACATAGCAAATGAATCATAACAGAGCTCCATACCCAATGCATGCAGCTGCCCAACAACATCCTCACACAACAGAATACACACGAAAAGAAAAATCACAGAAAAGCAAATAGGAATTAGAGCTCTACCTGTTAAGAGTCTGTCCCTAGCCCCGAGGGATAATAGTCAGCTCAGTGGAGACCACTAACAGAACCTGAACGACCAACAAATTTTGTGCATTCAACCCTCAGTAAAATGAACGTTTTAAGCTGCGTTTTACACAGCTGTGATGCCTGAATTCAGAGACTCACTGAAATTTAAGTCTTATCAGCAATTTTCCACAGGCAGATTTTAGGGATCATGCAAATATAAGGTAATAACAAATGAAAATATTCAAGAGGAACTTTTTCATTCTGTGAATGGTTACACCATGGCACTTGCTACCACCAAATTGAAGCAAGTAACAACAGTGCATCTATAGGGCCACACTTGGTAAGTGTGCAAAGGATTAGGAGGACATGCAGATCATTTCAGATGGCAAAAACAGCTCACGTCAAGGAGAAGCACCAACATGGACAATATGATCCTTTACTGTGCTGCACATTTTATAATTCCGTAAGGAATGAATTGCATGTTTGGTGTTCAGGTACCCATTGTCATGCAAGAACTACTCTAGCAACTGAAGGAAAGGACTGAACAAGCACATAGAAGACATGAACAAATTCATGCAGAAGCAGAAAACCAAAGGACTACTAGAACTATAAAGATCTGAAGAAAATAAAGTAATAACATGAAAAATTCTCAAATATATTAGAAGATTTGTAATGGGAAATGTGTCTGCTAAAAGCAGATAAAGCCAAAACTATGAATACTAAGGAGTCTATGGAATTGTTATTTTGTTTCTGATTATCAATGCAAGATGATAAAATACCAAAGGTACTCAAGAGTTTAAGAATAATTCAATGGAAGGAACTTTGCAGCTGAAACAGGTTGTTAAATGATAAAATGCAATAGAAAAGCCTTCAAGACCTAGTGGTATCATCCCAAATGTTAGGCATGAATTCCAAAGCTCCTTTGATTCCAATATTGTACCTCAGGACTGGAAAACTGCAAAACATCACTTCATTGTTTCAGGAAGAAAGAAAAGCAAGCAACTGCAGGTTGGTACATTTAACTAATAAACTACTGGAATTTCATTTTCATGGACAGAGTCATTAAGCACAGAACCTGGTGATGACAGACATCATAAAGCTGCGATGGGTAGGTCACATCTGATTAATCGCTTGAATCCAAGATGATATCCCATTTGATGGATAGGAGAAAGTCTATAGACAGGATTCCAGAAAGCATTTAATGAAGTTCTACAGGATAAATGATTACAAAAAGAGCAGAGTTGAAGGCAAACCTTTGATGTAGATAAATAAATTGAAACAAAGGGGATAAATGGCACTACGTAGTAGCCTACATGTAGTCCTAGCATGGATCATACAAATAATAACTTGGATGAAATAAAAGTCAATACCCAAAATTACAGCCAGTCAATGCTACATTAGGTGCTCCACAGAATGACCATTTTTATTTTTTGCAAATGGAACTGAAGTTTCAAAAATTACAAAGTTACCTAGTTTGGATTCCAGAAAGCTAAGTATTTTTCTAAATGGTTTGAAGCTCAGCAGTCAAAAGATTGGGTGTCCAAGTATACCAATGACTAAAAACTAGTGCGCAAGTGCAAATGCGATCAAGGCAACTAATGGAATATTGGCCTCATCTTCGGGGGAATGGAATGCAAAACCGAGGATGTAATTCTTCAGTTGCATGATGCCTCAGCCAAACCCCTTCTAAAATACTACGTTTAGTTTTGGACATCCCATGTCAGGGAGATTATTGGCCCAGGAGTGGGTATAGTATGGATTTACTTAAATTGTACCAGAGATTAAAAGATTAAATTACAAGGACAGACTGCATAAATCTGGCTTAAGAATGATATATCTTGAGTTATATCATTAAGCATTATAAACAGGATGCTTGAAGTGACAGTGGGATTCAACAGAATAAATAATGTGAAATTACTTCTCCTGATGAGTGGAAAATTCGGAATAAATGGGTGCAATCTTATAATTAGATCTCGGCTATTTAAGACCGAGATCAGGAATAATTTTCTTTCCACATAAAGGATAGTGGGAAAACTGGAGTACATTCCCTCAAAGGGTTATGGGCACTGGGTCAAATTAAATAATATTATTGAAAATAGATTTTCATTTGGTAAAACATGGGAAGACAAAGGAATAGATATAATGGCTTTGATTTCAACCAAATGCCAGAACAGGTTTGCAAGGATGAATATCCTTTTTCTGTTCTCATACAAACTAAATTAACAAGAGTACATTCACAATCAGGCCAACTTAGTGAATTCAAGAATTTGAGAATACTTTTTCATTATTTCTAATTATAATTTGTTACATTACATATGATCAAATACAACAATACTTTGCAACACTTCATCCCCTATCCCACACTTGTGTTTAGGAACATAAGAAATAGGGGGCCATTCAGCCCTTCTAGTCTGCACCATCATGAATGAAGATCATGGCTGATCAATTCCATTTTCCAGCATTACCCCCATATACCTTGATAGCTTTAATAACCAAAAATCTACTGTTGTGCTTTGAACGTACACAACAACTGATACTCCATAGCACTCCAGAGTACCCTGTAGCCTAACAACATCTTGAAAGTATCCTGACTGGTTGCATCGTGGCCTGGCACAGTAATTTGAATGCACAGGAATGCAAGAAGCTGTAGAGTAGTGGACTCTGCCCAATACATCACTGGCACATCCCACCCCACCACTGGTAGTATCTACAGGAGCAGCTGCCTCAAGGAAGCAACATCCATCTAAGATCCCCAACATCCAGGCCATGCCATTTTCTTAAAGCTACCAACGAGCAGGAGGTGCAGAAGCCTGAAGCCCCACATCACCAGGTTCAACCATTTGGTTCTCAAACCAACCGGAAAAACCCTAATCACTACAGTTTTGCAATACTATGACCACTTTGCACTAAAATGGACTTTTTGTTTTGTTTTTGTTCTAATTGTGTTCTTTCTTATAAAAGTTGTGTATAATTTATGTTTGTTTTTTTCTTGTGAATGCTGCTTATATGATGCTATGTGCCTGTGATGCTGCTGCAAGTACGTTTTTCATTGCCCCTGTGCATACGACAATAAACTCCACTTTGACTTTGAGTGAAGAATTTCAAGCCTTCACCACCCTGAGTGAAGCAATTTCTCATCTTAGTTGAAAACAATTTGGCCCTTATTTTGAAACTCTGCTCCCTGGTCCAAGATAAATTAATCAGGGAGAATTTCCTGCAACAAGCCTATCAAGGCCTCTATGAATTTTGTATGTTTAGATGTGATCTCCTCTCATTCATCTAACTCCAGAGAATAGAAACAGTCCACCAATCTGTCTGTGTATGGCAAATCCGCTATCCCTGGAACCAGTCTAATGATTTTTTTGTTGAGCTCCCTCTCTATGACAAGTATATCCTTTCTTAACTGTGCACAAGACTCCAAATGCAGACTCACCAAGGTCCTTTACTATTGCAATAAGACAAGACTTCCTTACCCCTGCATTCAACCATTTTGTAATGAAAGCTACCATACTCTTTGCCCTCCTAATTGCTTGCTGCATATGCATGATGCAAGTCAGTGATTTGCATACAAGCATTTCTAAGTCCCTTTGAAGAGCAACACTATCCAATCTCATCATGCAGCAAATGGCATGGGTGGATAACATTTCTTCTACATTATATTTCATCTGTCATGTTCACACCCACTCATTCAACTTATCCACATCCCCATGAAGGCTATTTCATCCTCCTTCATACTATAAATCCCACTTGGTTTAGTATTGTCAGCAAACTTGGAAATATGACATTTGGTTTCTTCAGTCAAATTATTGCCTCCTGTGAGGGAACTTATCAAATGCCTTCCACATCCACTTGTTCCTTCTTACCTAGTCTAGTAGTAACATCCTCAAAGAACTCCAGATTAGTCAAACTTTATTTTCTTATCTTAAACCCTGTTGGCTTTCCTCAATCTCATTTTTTTCTTTGAAGTGTTTTGATATTATGTCCAATATTATTTATAATTGTTTCTTCCCCCAGTTTCTACTTTCAAATTTAAAAGCCTTAAAGCCTAACATTGTTATATTTGGCATTGCAACATTACCAAATTTCTACTTCGAGGCTACTCATTTCATAAAGATAACAAGTTTTAATTATGATCAATATGAAGCTTTATCTGCATCATCATACTTAAATATGGTTTTCTGGAATTTTATTTCCCCAAATCTCAGTTAACTGTCATCAACAGTGGTACCACAGAATATTCACAAGTCCTTGCACTCTTGCCTGTACACCAGTGGGTTATGAGTTCAAAATTAAACTGCTGAAGGAACTCAGAGGGTCAAGCAGCATCTGTGGGGGAAAGGTATTGTCAATGTTTCGGGTCGACAACCTGCCTCAGGACTGAGAGGGAAGGTAGACATTATAAAGAGGGGAGGAGGGGTGACACAGGGACCATTTGGTGAAAGGTGAACTGTGAATGGGTAAGGGACGATGGTCAGAAGGAAGGAGGTGGGGGAGGGGAAGGGTGGAGTTGGTAGAGAAATAAAGTTGATATCGCTTTTGGCAGTTTAACAATTTTTGATAGTGAGAAATGCAGTAACACAAATATATTTTTAATATAGTATTTCAATACATTAGGTTTAATTTAACTGTTATAAACCCAGAATTAAGCAGGACATACATTCGAACAATTCCACAAATAATAAATCTCTGATCACATCCTCAATGCCCGCAAGGCAGGGGAAAGCTAATTATCAGAATTCTCAGGCACATTATCAAGCCAATACTGTACAGGGATTGAGATCTAAATACTGAAATTTCTAATGTACATTTTCAGAGCAAAAATGCCTCTCAGAAAGGCTTTACCTTATGTCCACATTCATACCAAAGCATCTTGCCCAGTTATTCTTACAATTACATTATTTATCTTAACATTAAATACTAAAGGCAAACTATACTGAAAAGTTCCAAGTTTGTTTTTAATCACATATTAAGTTGGTACGATTCAGTCTATTATAAACTAGGCCCATTTCTGGAGTACACACGCCACTTCAGCACTAATTCTACTTTCCTACAGACAACTGATACAATATTTTATGGAAAACGATTGAACAACCTACAATCACTCTCTTTCCTCTTAATTGCACTGGCAACCATAATATATCTGAGATTCGATAAACTTAAACTATTGGATGACTTCATATGGAGATTACGAAACCCAATATACTCCAGATGACCAGGCCCATCCATCACAGCATAAGTTATTTTCGCGTTAAAGTAAGGAATCACCATCTGCGTAAAACGCGCTTTCCCCGATTCCAGGTAGTTAATTCAGAACCTGTTCACATAATACACGTAAAACTCTGTTTTTTAAAAAAAGTCAATGCCTTTGTAACAAAAGAGGTTTTGCAAGGCCTGGGCCAGACTAACAAAAAGCAGAGAGCGACTCTAAACCTTGCTCCGGCCTCTAATGCAACGCCCAGGCACCGTTCACGTGTTTGGCTTGGCCTGGCAGGGGGAAGGTGAAATCTCCAGGCCCCGGCAAGAGATGGCTGCATGAAACCATGCAGGGTGCCCGACTCCCTTGAACAAGGCACGAATAGACAAACTCTTCTCGAGGAGGCACCCGCGGCTGCCCAAGCCTACAGGCCTGAAAGCCGGGTGGCAGAAAAAGGAGACCGGCCCTACCGGCGGAGCCGGGACTCGGGTTGGTTGGGTGGTGGATGTGAACAGCGCTGGCCTTGGGCCCAGCCGGTCCCGGCAGGGTGAAGGCCGCGGCGTTGGTGAGGCGAGGGTCGGCAGACACCGGCCGGCCGGCACGATGAGGGGGGGGGGGGGCTTTAATGGCAGTAAAATGGTGCAAGAACCGCAGTTTCCGCTTGGGGACGGGGACCAGGAGGTGGGGGGTAGGGGTGGAGGAAAGGCTCTCCCCCTGATCTGGATGTGAATAACTTACACCGGCTGGATGTGTGGTGGTAGTGGGGGGGGGGGGTGGTGGTAGTGGGGGGGGGGGGGTGGTGGTAGTGGGGGGGGGGGGGGGGGGGGGGGGGGTGGTGGTAGTGGGGGGGGGGGTGGTGGTAGTGGGGGGGGGGGTGGTGGTAGTGGGGGGGGGGTGGTGGTGGGGGGGGGGGGTGGTGGTGGTCCCACCAGATCCGACCGCACTCACCAGGATCCGTTTGAAGAGCGCGTTCTCCTTGGCTGGCAGCGTTACCGACGGCATGGCTGGCGCGGGTGCGAGCTCTGGGGCCGGCGGCTGGGACACGCGCTATCCGCTGCTCCTTCTCCCCTCCGACCTCCTGGGCCGCCTCTCTGGCGCTCGCTCGCTCCCTCCCCGCTGCCTTTCCTTCCCTCCCCTCCCCACCCCTTCCCTCCCTCCCTCCCTCCCCCCCCCGCCGTCACTGAGGCCGCAATGCCACCGTTCCGCACGCCGACTCGAGGAGACCTCCGCCTTCACGTGTTCGCGCTCTCTCTCTCTACCTCCCTCCCTCCCTCTCTCTCTCGCTGCTGCTGCTGCTGCACGGAATTGAAGCACAGAGAGGAGGGGGGGGTGGGGTGGCGGGGGAGGGCGGAAAAAAAACCTCCACCAAAATGGCGGCGCAGCCACAGCACCAGCAACGCCGGCTCCCTCCTCCCTCCCCCCCCGGGTCATCCGGCACCGCGCCTGCGCTGCTGCTCCCCTCGCGAACCCCACACGCCGTCAAGTGACCTCCTGGAGGGGAGAGCGCGGAGGATGACGGTCTATCGGAGGACCGCTTCTGGTCCTCCCAGGTTTCCAAGACATGGTTGGCGATTCGGGAGCGCCAGCTTGTCTGTAGTTTAAAGCTTCTTTTAAATTCTGTAATTTTTGTTCTGATTTGAGTTTGCAACCAAATACAATGCAGATATAAAATCCGATGCCAGCACCCAGAACCCAATAGAAAGTAAACAAGATATTAATTTACTCACAAATAGTAACCAGTGAACAGGTGACTCTAAGCAACACATAACTGAGCAAGAATCTTTCAGCAAGAACTTATTTGTTCAGACTAGAATTCACAAGAATTATTCTCTAGAGAATTGACGCTGACTTTTTGGGAGGGAGGTCAGAATTGAGTTGATACTCGCTGATCAATAGGACGAAACTCGATAGACTACTTTCTGTGCTTTACATGTCAGTGGCTGAAAAGTCATTCTGGCTCTCGAGGAAGTTGTGGTAGCAGTTAAGTACTTTTAAAACGTATCTTGCGGAAATGCTGTGTTTTGGTTCAAACTTAAGATCAGTAATAGTATTTTGCACTTTAAGATATTTCTCATCAAGTAGAAAAATATCAGAGACTAATACAAGGCGGGAAAAGGAGGAGCGAACTTTCACTTTTACGGTACTGTAAGAGTCACAAGAGACAAACGCGCTTGTCAAGAACATCATAAATCCGCAAACAGTAAATTAGATAAATAGTTAATCTGCTGCATTTATGACCTTAGAGGATGAATAATAGAAAACGAGGAGAGTTCCCCGCTGAACTTTAAATAATATTTTGGGGAATTTAACAACCATTTACAAATGAAGCAGGCAAACGCTCGCTCCCCTGTCCTATGGAAGGAGAAGCTCGTTGCCACAATCGCCCGGCTTTGAAGTAATAACTTTTAAGGTCTGGAGCAGGGTTTAACCCCAGTCCTTACGAATGAACTAATCTCCCATTCAAAGGGAGGAATCAAAACATAATTTATGATGGAAGGGAAAAAGACAGCAAGGCATTTTTTTTTCTGGCTACCGGGATTGCGGATTGGAGTTCCACGGGGAATTGACTCCCAAAACTTGGGCAGAAGACCTAAAGGAAACCTTGTAAGGACAGTCTAATCACGTACACCAAGTCCTCCACGGATCTTCCGCCATGGTGGACGACTTAGAGAATCTGACAAACCTTAGCAAAGAAATTGTAGTTATTGTGTAAGTGACTAGGAAGCAGTTATGAGGGATGAAAGACACTTGGTAAATCGGCATGATGTATCTCAACCTGACTCACAAGGTTCTGTGTTGGGCTACAACTATTCCCCATATGTATAACTGATTGAGGTGACAAAATGGGATGCTGCATATCAAAGTTTGACAATTACGCAAAGTGGCACCGCTAGCAATGAAGACAGAGCTATTGCATTTATACAGTGATAATAATAAATTAAGAGAATGTGGGAAGTTGATTTGCGCTCATCCACGTTGGAACTAAAAGGCACAGAACGAGTGCTTTTCTAAACGGACAAGGGGAGGCGGTGGAGATTCAATGAGACTTATGGCAGCCATATGCATTTAACATTAAAATATCATGAGCAAATGCAGAAAAAAAATGATCTGTGTTTGAATCCACACGAATTTAGAAGGCCAGGAGGTGCCTTTGGTCAAAGTTTTCACAATATTAAAGGGAAATGATAAGAGTATATGGTGAAACATCAATTCCATTCATTGTAGAGTCGAGAGACAGGATACATTTTCTAAAACTTAGAGCTGTATAAATCTAATTTTTGAAGTTATGAATGTTTCAATATTGCAAAGACTTTGGATTCTAAGTCAATTGTTTACTTTAAACCTGATGTCTGAGATTAGTAGATTTTTTGTGAAGGTTTGGCTCACAGGTCAAAATAGATATAAAGAGTTAAGTCACAGATCAGCCATGTGCTCTCTCTATGGTGAAACAGGCTTGAGAGGCCAGAAATTCTACACCTGTTCATGCTCCTTGCCCCTATAATGTAGAACAGTGGGAAAGCAGAGCAAGAAATAAGTCAACATCACAGGAGTAAAGACTGAGTGCTAGAAAATGTATCTGGAAAGTTTTCTCAAAAGGAACAAAATTAACTGAAGATGATGATGAATGAGGGGGACGGAAGAGCCTGGTAAGAGCAAGAGTAATAGTATAAGAGAAGGCTCAGCTGCAGAGATCCTGTCTGACTAGAGATTATGAAAGATGAAAGTTTGGAGCCTGGTGTGAAGAAGAAAGGAAAAGTTCATTATGATGGAGATGCACACATGGATGACAATTCCATGGGCAGAGGAAAGATGGATTAGTACAAGCACAAAGGACCTCAGCCTTTACTTCTGTGATGCTGAATTATTTCTTATTCTGTTTTTCCTTTATTTCACCTCAAATAATTTTAGGAAGAAGGAATGGGAGTAGGTATCTTAACCTCTGCCATTCAACTAGAATATGGCAGGTCAGTGACCTAACTCCATCTTTGTCTTGTGACTCTCATTATCTTTGGTTAACAAAAAGCTATCAATCTTAGATTTGAAATTAATAATTGATCCAGCATCAACTGCAGGGTTGTAGAAGGAATTCTGAACTTCTTCCCACTCTTTGTGTGTAGGAGTGTTTCCCTACTTCAATTCTGGCTACACAGAGGAGACATAAGAGGATTCAGATACTGGAATCTGGAGCAACACAAAAGAAGTGCTGGAGCAGCTCAGTGGGTCAGGCAGCATCTGTGGAGGGAAATGGACAGCTGATGCTTTGGATCAAGACCTTTCATTTTCAGACCATGTAACCTCATCCTAAGCTCCACGTCCATCGGAATTGCTTTCTCTCTACTTATGCTTTCAGTTGCTCTTAGTATTTTGAAAAATACTGGCCAAATCCGAGTAGAAAGACAGTGTGTATTAGGAAAACTGATGAGCCAAAGCTGGAGATATATTGTCTTTGGTAACAAGTGACAAAAATAACTGGGGATGGTATAACAACAATTTGTTAATAAATTGATGTTTTATAGAACTGAAAATAATACAGATGCATTTATTTTATCGCAATCTTTAGGAATGTCACAAAAAAAAGACTCTGAGAATCAAGTTAAAACTGGTGATATGACACGATATTGAAACATGTTCCTTTATGGCATCCAATAATAGGTTTGACTGTCAGTATTTGATTAAAGTAAAAATGTATTAACATTTTGATTTCTTCCCATTAAATCTTCTCCATGAAAAATATTACCTGTCAACTCCTTTTGACAGCTCAAACATGATGATGTTGAACCCAGAGTCGGTCAGTACGAGCACAGTCTTGGAAAAAAAAGTCATGGTGAAGAATAGAGCTAGTGTAGAGGTGAAACTAATGTGAAAGTTCTATCCTTGCTTGTTGTCACTGATAAATAAGGAAGGTCCAAGGACGTAAACCGTGGATGCTCAGTGGTCAACATATGGGCATGCAAAGAAAAAGAATTTGAAGCCTAATTGTTTGACTTTCTTCTACAGCTACATCTGTGCCCAGATGTCCCTGGAAAGGGAAAAGAATAGCCATGGTTGAGACTTTCTATGTGTAGTGTAACAACATTATTATTTTGAGTTTTTGTTTTAAATAAAATTGTTACTAAAAATGCATTCCTCAACATCGATTTGCATGGAGCCGACAAAAAAAAATTAGTTTGAAGAGAGCCAGTGGTTGGATTTGGAATGCTGCAAAGAAAGCAGTATAGGGCTCTGCGAATGATATGGATCTCGGAGAAGAAAGAACAAATTGAATTATTCTCCATTAATTAAGGAGGCTATTAGTTCAATGAGCACCATATCATCATATTGTTCATTCCTGTAAAGGTTGGCTCAATGCTGTATCTGCATCGTATGACAGAATGGAGGAGCTTGTAAATGAAATGCTCGATGAGATTCTGAAGTTCAAGAAATGAATAGAAACGGTAGTTGCAAGTTGGATGTAATTGAAGATGAAGTAGTATTTGCATGTGGATTTTTTGGAGGAGGTGGAATGATAACAGCTTTGAATTAAATGGGGTTGCTGCAACAAGATAGTAAAAATTGACAATATTTGCAAGCATCTGACCATGGAAATGAAGTTAGCCAGTTAGGAATTGAGGCAAAAGGAAGTAGTAAAGAAGGAACTTTCATTTATATGTTTCCTTTAATGATCTCAATTTATCCCAAAGCACTATGCAGTCATCAAAGTGTTTTGTTGTATCGTTATTTCATAATTTGGGGAAACACCACAGCCAATTTGCACACAACTAAATCCTAAAAGCAACCAGAGTAAAAATGAATAGATAATCTGCTTTTTTTCTGTTGAATTGTTTAATAATTAAGTGTTGGTCTGGAAACACAGAGACTACCTTGTTTCTCTTCAGATGGTGCAATTCATCTTTGGCACCCATCATTCAGTTTACCATATAATTCAAAGAACATCTCCAAAGGTGCCATACCTAATCAATAGGGCACTGAAGTGTCAGACTAGATTATAAATTAGAAAGTCTAAGAAAGCACTAAATCTTACAAAATTCTGACTTGCACAGGAGATTGTTCCAACTGGCACATAGGATTTTCTGCAGGAAATTAGATGAGATTGGAAAAGGAATTAAAAATGGAAATAAATCCTTGATATAGTCAAATATTAAACACCAAATGAATTTACTGCAAGATGTTTCAATAGTGTGAGAACAAGGGTAGGATTTTAATCTGGATAAGTATGTAAATGATGATGCTGGGGTAGGGAGGAGTGTGTGCAGTGTGGTAGGCAGTAAAACTTCCTGAAAATTGTTTCATTATAGGAACTTAATTTCGACATGCTGACTGCTGGGATGGTTGGATAGTTACCAGTTGGTTTATGTTAATCACTGAAATCCAGTAGTATCTCAACTGACAATTTATAGCTTTCTCTGTCTTCCCAAAACTCACCATTGAAATGTAACAAGAACACAACAATAACTTAGACAGCCAATTAAAAGTTAGACAAATAAAACTGTATATATTCGGTGCTTTCTTACCCACAACTAGGAAAAGGGTTGATCACAGTGCTTGTGGTAAGATGTTTGTTTCTGCACTTCGGAAGCATTGAAGCTCCGATCTGGATAGGTGATGCCTCAGCTGCCTTAGATTGGCTTGTATGTGGAGTAATATGTTCATCAACAACAACAACACCTTTTTGTTGGGAGGTCAGCAGAGAGAAGAGCACCATGGGCAATATCCCGTTGTGGAGATATTGAGCTGAGTAGGTTCTACTTGTGAAACAAGATATTTATTCATGTATTATGTTTCTTGATTTCTCTGAAGAGCAGTACTTTCAGGGACAGACTTTATGACATTAGGTTGAGTCAGACATCTGAAGCTTCCCAGGAGATATGTTCCCAGATGGATCTTGTAGCTATACTTTACTTGTGACTGTAGAAGACTGCTGTCCTCAAAGCATTTGCCTCTTGATTCTCCCAGGATACTACAGAGGACATAAAATCAGCATTAAGATAATGTTCTACTTGGACCATTGTCCTCCCATATCTTTTGGAGACATGGACTACCTCCACCAGGAATCTCAATGTATTGGAGAGATATTACCATTGCTCTTTCCGCAAATTCCTCCAAATCCGTTGGCAGAGTTAGTAAGACAATATCTCCAGCACTGAAGTGCCAGTTTGTCTGATGAGCAGGCCATATCATTCACATACATAACACCAGATTCCCAAAGCAGGCACTCTGAGCTCCTTCATGGCAAGAGATTTTCAGGAGGGTCAAGAAATCCTCATCGACTCATGGAAATCCCTGGCCCCTGACCACTCATACCAGATGAGCATCTGGGAAAGCATTGAGTATTTTCTGCAAGAGCATCTAACAAATATGGCAGAAACAATCCAAGCAACCCACGTACACACAAGCATAGCCTATCCCTCAGCGCCTGAGTCTGCAGATCCCACAGAAACCTGATCAGCCACTTCAGAACCCATAGAACTGGAACACAAGCAGGTTATCCTCTTTTTCATGGATCCAGTATTTCCTAGTCGGTTGCACATAAATTCTATTAGACAAGTCATTGACGAATTGCTTGGTAAGGCTGGCAATTACATCAATGTTGGCTGTGATGATGTTGGCATTCAGATTTGTGTCTCTGGCTGTCTTCCAACTGGTGCAGAGCACTAATGGCCGTCTGTGTAGACACAGCAATCACAACCTCAATTCTCCACCTCCCACTTCCCAAATCAATGGGTAGCATTCTTAAACCAAGAGGAGTTATTCTCCATCAATGTGTAGATGGTGTGCAACTACAAGAAAACAAGTGTGTGACAGATTTATGTGGAGCTACTAAAATGTTTACATCCTTTTGCAGTCAAAGCGCCCTCACTATCTTGGTCCTAAAAGGAGAGCTGGCTGCTGGGAGACTTCTTTCAAACTTGGTTGATGACATCCACAAGAAACTTAACCTCCTCAGTTGTAGGGAAAGATTTCGGTATGCTCAGCATCAGAATCCGAATCAGGTTTATTATCACTGACGTATGTTGTGAAATTTGTTGTTTTGCAGCAACAGTACAGTGCAAGACATAAAAATTACTAAGTTACAAAAATAAATAAATAGAGCAAAAGAGGAATAACGAGGTAATGTTTTTGGGTTCTTGGACCCTTCAGAAATCCGATGGTGGAGGGGAAGTAGCTGTTCCTAAAATGCTGAGTGCAGGTCTTCAGGCTCCTGTACCACCTCCCCGATGGTAGTACTGAGAAGAGGGCATGTCCCGGATGGTGAGGGTCCTTAATGATGGATGCCGCCTTCTTGATCACTGCCTCTTTAAGCATATACTTCCAGTTGCCAGATAAGTACTTGGTACGAGGTGCCCATTAGTACTTGGTAGTCAGGGTGTCCATAATCATGGGATTATGTTCTGCTCTGTGTAACATTAAGCAGCATCAAGGATTAGAGATACAGGAGGAAGAAGCTGCTGAGTACCAATTATCTGCAGATGAATCCACAGAGAACTAGGAAAATGGCTACCCTACCGCAGTAAATGAAAATAAAAAAAACTGCAGATGTTAAGTTCTGACAAAAAGTCTCTGACCCAAAACATTTCCACAGATGCTACCTGACCTGCTGAGTGCTTCCAATATTTTCTCTTTTTAGCCCAATTCAGTATCTGTTGCTCATGGGTCGTGATCTCTCATAGCTGGAAGGTCCAGTTAGTTACCATCTTTGGTCCCATGTAACAAACACATTCAATGACCACTCTCATTCAATCTCCTTATCTGATATCAATGCAATAAATATAAAGGGTTGCTGCCAGTCCTGTTCTCCATTGGATTCCAGCAGTTCGTATCTTCACATGCATCAACAAATCACTACAACAGTTATTCATCAACCATTTGTCTAGTACTGACTGGGGAATTGTTGGGGTGTGGGCGTTGGATGAGAAATGTGAGCACTTTTGGTGAGGTCCCCATTTCTAACCTTCTTTCACTATTATTCTCATGTTGAATCAGATCCCTGATTTGGATGAGGGGGTCAAGATCAAGTTTGCTGATGATACAACGGCAGTGCATATCATGAGAAGGATGTAAAGAGGCTTCAAGGAAATATGGACAGGTTAAGAGAATGGGTAAGAACATCGCAGAGGAATCTAATGTGGAAAAATATGAAATCATCCACTTTGGTAGGAAAAAAATAGAAAGGCTGAGTACTTTTTAAATAATGAGAGACTGAAAGGAGTTCAGGGATCTGGATGTTCTTTTGTGCAAATCACTAAACGTTAATATGCATGTACAGCAAGGAATCAGGAAAGCAAAGAGTATATTGGCTGTTATTGCAAGAGGATTTGAATACAAGAGTAGAGGCATCTATTTCCGATTAAACAGGGCCCTGATGAGAAAGACTCTGGAATAATGTATACATTTGGTATCCCTACCTTAGAAAGAACACATTTGTAATTGAGGAAGTGCAGTAAAGGTTCACCAAGTTCATTCCTGGGATAGTGAGAGTTGTTGTATGAGGAGCAATTAAATAGACTAAGCATATACTTCCCAGAGTTTAGAAGAATGAGAAGTGATTTTCTGTTCTTTACACCTGCCGTAACTTTTTCTTTTTTATCCGACTTTCAATGTTCATTGATGTCCAGGGTTCCTTGGACTTAATCTCTCAATGACAGGAACATGTTCAGTTCTGAACTCTCACTTTCTCCATTTTGGATGACTCCCATTGGTCCTAAGTGGACCTATCTGCAAGTAGCTGCTCCCAGTTCATTTTTACCATATCTTGTCTTATCATAACAAAATCAGCCGTCCCCAATTCAGGACCATAATTTCTGGTCCATCCTTGTCCTTCTCCATATCAACCTCAAAACTTACAAAGTTAACAATGTGGGTGAGGCCCTAAGTGAATACCTGAATCATGCACTTGAATCACCTAGGCATTGAAGGCCATATGCTAGAAGATGGGATTAATGTGGATAGGTGCCCACTGGCTGGCGTGGATGTGGTGAGCTGAATGGCCTTTTTCCATGCTGTAAGATTCTATTTGATTGAAACACACAAAAATCTTGTGAGGTTGACAGGGTAGATGCATGGATGACATTTCCTTTGGCTGGAGGTCCTAGAATCAGGTATGTGTCACAGTCTCAAAAAAAAGGTGCCTGCCATTTAGGACAGAAACAAAAAAGAAATTTCTTCACCCAGGGGGTAAGGAATCTTTATAATTCTCCACCTATGAGGGCTTTTGCATTACATATTAAAAGCAGGGATTGATGGAAAAAGGGAATCAAGGAGTATGGAGCAAGAGCAGGAAAGTGGCACAGAGGTAAAAGACCAGCCATGATTTCATTGAATTGAGCAGGCATGAGAGGCTGAATGACCTACCCCTGCTTCTATTTCTTATGTTCTCGTGATCACTCCTACCATTCTGCTGGAGAGTAGATTTTGGAGATCCATGAGGTATCTGTATTCCTTTTGAGAGCTTTGAATGTGTTGACATCTGGAGTCTGCACAGCTGTTCAAGGTCGACATGGATTTGTTGGCTGTCCACCTTATCCATGAAGCATGGCAACCTGGAACTACCTTTAATAATGTGGCACACATGCTTGAATGAATTCCTCAATTTTTTTTCTGCAGTTGAGGATTGAAGAGCTGTATTATGTCACAGATCTGCTGCCGCCAACTCAATGATTTTCGTTTCCATTGACGGCTGTGCGCAGCTGTATAAAGTTTAAAAAAATCTAAACTTGCCGAAAGGCATTCTCTCCAGTTGTACCTGTGACAATTGTTTGCTCTTGATCAGTTATAAAACCCCAACCATCTGTGTAACTTTACCTACCTCAATGCAAGTAAGTGTGCTGGTGGGTTGTGATTGTGAGAAAGCACTTTCAGGTGGAATCAGCTCCCTTGAGGGTTCATCCCATTACTACTGCTGTATACATGAAGAGAAAAAAGAGAAAAAGAGTGCTAGTACTGATAAGGTCATATTGTTGTAATGTCATTCTTCATATGATTATATTTCACACTGTGCTGAAGGGAAACACAGTGACACATGGCCAAGAATTCCATGAGACATGGGTCAATGATTGGGCAACCGGGAAGTTGGAAGATGCTCATCACTGATGTCAAGTGCAAAAATTCCTTCTAAGTTTCCCACACAATACTGGACCCACTGCTGAAGAGATTGTGGAGGCATTAGTTGTGATCTTTCAAGAATCACTGGATTCAGGGATGGTTCCAGAGGACTGGAAAATTGCAAATGTCACTCCACTCTTTAAGAAGGGAGGGAGGCAAAAGACAGGAAATTTTAGGCCAGTTAGCCTGACTTCAGTGGTGGTAAGGTGTTAGAGTCCATTATTGAGAATGAGGTTTCGGGGTAGTTGGAAGCACATGACAAAATAGGCTGAAGTCAGCATGGTTTCCTTAAGGGGAAATCTTGCCATCAAATCTGTTGGAATTCTTTGACGAAGTAACAAGCAGGATAGACAGTCAGTGGATACTATTTACTTGGATTTTCAGAAGGCCTTTGACAAGGTGCTGCACATGAGGCTGCTAAACAAGATAAGAGCCCATGGTATTACAGGAAAGGTACTAGCATGGATAGAAGATTGGCTGACTGGCAGAAGGCAAAGAGTGGGAATAAAGGGGGTCTTTTCTGGTTGGCTGTGGTTACTAGTTGTGTTCCGCAGGGGTCAGTGTTAGGTCCGCTACTTTTCACGTTACATGTTAATGATCTGGATGTCGGAATTGATGGCTTTGTGGCCAAGTTTGCGGATGATACAAAGATAGGTGGAGGGGCAGGTAGTGTTGAGGAAGCAGGGAATCTGCAGATGGACTTGGACAGGTTGGGAGCATGGGCAAAGAAGTGGCAGATGGAATACAGCGTAGGGAAGTGTATGGTGATGCACCTTGGTAGAAGGAATAAAGGTGTAGACTATTTTGTAAATGGGGAGCAAAGTCAGAAATTGGAAGTGCAAAGGGACTTGGGAGTCCAAGTGCAAATTCCCTAAAGGATAACTTGCAGGTTGAGTCGGTAGTAAGGAAGGCAAATGCAATGTTAGCATTCATTTCGAGAGGAATAGAATATAAAAGCAAGGATGTAATGCTGAAGCTTTATAAGGCGTTGGTCAGACCACATTTGGAGTATTGTGAGCAGTTTTGGGCCCCATATCTGAGGAAGGATGTGCTGGCATTGGAGAGGGTCCAGAGGAGGTTTAGGAGAATGATCCTGGGTATGAAAGATTCTATATATGAGGAGCATTTGATGGCTCTGGGCCTGTACTCACTGGAGTTTAGAAGGAGAGGGGAGATCTTATTGAAACCTGCCGAATATTGAAAGGCATGGACAGAATGGACATGGAGAGGATGTTTCCAGTAGTGGGAGAGTCTAGGACCAGAGGGCACAGTCTCAGAATAGAAGGATGTCCCTTAAGAACAGAGATGCAGAGGAATTTCTTTAGCCAGAGGGTGGTGAATCTGTGGAAGTCATTGCCACAGATGTCTGTGGAGGCCAAGTCATTGGATATATTTAAAGCGGAGGTTGATAGCTACTTGATTAGTAAGGGCATCAAAGGTTACGGGGAGGAGGCAGGAGAACAGGAGAATGTGGTTGAGAGGGAAAAAATAAAACAGCCATGATCGAATGGCAGAGCAGACTCGATGGGCCAAATGGCCTATTTCTGCTCTGATGTCTGCATCAATGTACTTCTGGGCCCAAAGTTCTAAAACTTTGCCATGGCTGCAATTCCTACTGAATGCTCAGGCACATTTCCCCTCAAGCTTTTTCATCATGAAGTAAAATATTTTCACCATGGTGAATAAAAGTTAATTCGTATCTGTGAACATTTATCCTTGAACCAAATAAAGCAGGGTGGGTTATCAATCTGTGCTAAGTTTAGTATCAGTTAGCCAGGGCTCCAATTCTTGATCACCATACTCCAGCAGTGCCTAAAGGTGAACAGTGGAGGAGAACATGCCTGAGCTCAGCTATGATGTCCTCTGCAGTCAGTAAGCCTGCAAGCATACAACATTAAGGTTCATACATGCATATTAGCTATCTGAGAATGATACCAGAGGGTGATGTATCTGAAATAGTATCCCATTCAGAGGTTAAACAAATACAAAACAAAAAAGGGAGAAAATTGTGTTATATGTCCTGTAAATGTAAAATCTTGAAAAGAAAATAAAGAAGGATAATTTTGCATATTTACATATATATTCCATTTTTTATGAAACATTGTGTCCCTGAGGTAAAGGTAAACCAGTGAGTAGGAACAAATTGCAAATAGCTAAAAATGATATAACACAGTACTGTTGCTGATTTGAGACCTTGGTGGTTATTTTTAAAAAAGCAACTTAAATTCTGATTATTTAGGAAGCTATGGTATCTTCCCTTAGGGTTCCCACATTGCTCACTCTACATTTGAACATAACAGAAGCTGTTATTTGTATTTTGTTATGCTTCACTAATCAGCTCCAGCACAGACATTTACAATAATTCACTAAGATGGCTCAAGTTGGCAAGGAAACTTTCCTGATCATTTTTATTCCACAAAAATAATGAACTCTATGTTATTCTAGCAACTGAATGAACCATGACCCAATTTACTTTACAGTAGAACATGGCTAAAGCTGTCCACAAAATACATTTTTACCAGAAGGTACCTTCTCCAATAAAGTAATGATCAGGCTTGATCTCTAATACTTGTTTTCTCTGAAGCAAGAAGAGAATCACAGAACAATGCTGTACTGTTCTATGTTCTATGTTTTATAATACTGAGACAACATTTACGACAGGGAAAGATATAAGTTCAGAATCTGTACAATCAGTACAAAGTTATTCCATTGAATGTATGTTTATTATCGGTGTTATTTTAAGTTCCACATTTTTTAAGCTGGACTTGTGTTTGCTCCATGTACACATATAGCTATCGAGATTATGCCTGGTGTAACTTCTGACAGAAGTCCCTGCCTTAAAATTTAAATATTGTACAAGCACAAGTACAGATTAATCTTGGCAACACAAGAAAGACTGCAGATGCTGGAAATTTAGGGCAACACACAAAAGGTGCTGGAGGAACTCAACAGGTCGGCAGCATCTATAGAGGGAAATGAACGTCAACGTTTCGAGTCCAAGACCCTTCATCACATCAATTGTTCATTTCCTTCCATAGATGCTGCCTGACCTGCTGAGTTCCTCCAGCACTTTTTGTGTGTTGCTACAGATTAATCTTGTCCTGTTACCACAAATGACTCAGGATTAGAAAATAACAGTAACAATTTCTACTGAAGTTATGCCTTAAAGAGAATATATTACAGTTCAAGTTCAAGTTTATTGTCATGGGCATACATATCTAGGGTATAAATGACATGAAAATAAGCTTTTTGCAACAGCAGCACAGTACATTACAAACATAAGTTACATAAGCTTAAATTAACATAAATTATTCATAACTTACATGACAAAATAAAACAAAAATTAACATAACAACGTTAGTGCAAGTTTAACAAAAATATAGACCGAGGTAGAATTAGGGTTTTTCAGGTTGGTTCAAGAACCTGATGGCAGTGGAGAAGAATCTGTTGATGAAGCTTGAGGTGTGAGTCTTCAGGCTCCTGTACCTCCTGCCTGATGGCAGCAATGAGAAGAGGGCATGGCCAGGTGGTGGGTGTCCTTAACTTTGGATGTTGCCTACCTGAGGCATTGCCTCTTGTAGATGTGCTCGATGGTGGGGAGAGCTGTACCCTTGATGGAGCTGGTTGAGTTCACCACCACTCTGCAGCCTCTTGCGTTCCTGTGCATCGGAGCCTCCATACCAGGCAGTGATGCAACCAGTCAGAATGTTCTCCACTGTACATCTGTAAAAGTTTGTCAGAGTCTTTGATGACATGCTGAACCTCCATAAAAACTAAAGAAGTCATAGAGTCATAGAGAACTACAGCACAGAAACAGGCCCTTCAGCCCATCTAGTCCATGCCAACCTGATCTTCTGCCCAGTCCCATCTACCTGCACCCGGACCATTGCCCTTCTTACCTCTCTCATCCAGGCACCTATCCAAACTTCTCTTAAATGTTACAGTTGAACCCACATCCACCACTTCCGTTGGCAGCTCATTCCACACTCGCACCACCCCCTGAGTGAAGTAGTTCCCCCTCAGATTCCCCTTAGCTATTTCACCTTTTACCCTAAAACTATGTCCTCTGGTTCTAATCTCACCCAACTTGTGGGGAAAAAGCCTGCATGCATTCACCCTCTCTACACCCCTCATAATTTTGTATACCTCTATAAGATCTCCCCTCATTCTCCTGCGCTCCAGGGAATAAAGTCCTAACCTATTCAACCTATCCTTGTAACTCAAGTCCTCAAGTCCTGTCAACATCTGTGTAAATTTTCTCTGCACTCTTTCAGGCTTATCGATATCTTTCCTGTAGGTAGGTGACCAGAACTGCACACAATACTCTGAAGTTTGGCCTCACCAACGTCTTATACAACTTCAACATAACATCCCAACTACTGTACTCAATGCCCTGATTTATGAAGGCCAATGTGCCAAAAGCTCTCTTTACAACCCTATTTACCTGTGATGCCACTTTCAAGGAATTATGGATATGTATTCCCAGGTTCTTTTGTTCTACTGCACACCTCAGTGCCCTACCATTCACCCTGGTTTGTCCTCCCAAAGAGCATCACCTCACACTCGTCTGCATTAAATTCCATCTGTCATTTTTCAGCCCACTTTTCCAGCTGGTCCAGATCACTCTGCAAACATTGATAGCCTTCCTCGCTGTCCACTACACCCCCAATCTTGGTGTCATCCAAAAATTTGCTGATCCAGTTTAACGCATTATCATCTAAATCATTAATATAGATGATAAACAACAATGGGCCCAGAACTGATCCCTGCAGCACACCACTAGTCACAGGCCTCCAATCAGAGAGACAACCATCCACTATCACTCTCTGGCTTTTCCTGCTAAGTCAACATTGAATCCAATTGACTACTTCATCCTGAATGCCGAACGACTTAACCTTCTAGACAAGCCTCCCATGCAGGACACTGTCAAAAATCCTGCTAAAGCCCATGCAGATAACGTCCACCGCCTTCCCTTGATCAAACTTCCTGGTAACCATCTCGACAAACTCAATAAGATTGGTTAAACATGACCTGCCATGCACAAAGCCATGTTGACTATCCCTAATCAGGCCCTGTCTATCCAAATTCTTATATATCCTGTCCCTCAGAATACTTTCCAATAATTTACCCATGGCAGACATTAGGCTCACTGGCCTATACTTTCCCAACTCATTCTAAGAGCCTTTCTTAAACAACAGAACAACATTGGCTATCCTCCAGTCCTCCGGCACCTCACCTGTGGCTAAGAACATTCTAAATATCTCTGCCAAGACCCCTGCAATTTCTGCACTACCCTCCCACAAGGTTGAAGGGGACACCCCGTTAGGCCCAGGGGATTTATCCACCCTAATTCACCTCAAGGCAGCCAGCACCTCCTCTTCTGTAATCTGGATATGGTCCATGACTTCACTGCTCTTTTTTCTCAGTTCTATAGACTCTGCGTCTGTCTCTCAAGTAAATGCAGACACAAAAAATTCATTTAAGACCTCTCCCATCTACTGAAAGTAGAGACACTTACACGCCTTCTTCAAGGTTGCATCTATGTGCTGGGCGCAGGATAGATCCTCCGAGAGGTGGACACCCAGGAAACTTGAAGCTGCTCACCCTTTCCACCACAGATACTTCAATGAGGACTGGTGTGTGTTTGCCTGACTTCCCCTTCCTAAAGTCCACAATCAGTTCCCTGGTTTCATTAACGCTGAGCGCAAGGTTGTTGTTACAACACTAGTCGACCCGCTGACCTATCTCACTCCTGTACACCTCCTTGTCACCATCCATGATTCTGACAGCAACAGTGGCGCCATTGGCAAATTTGTAGATGGTGTTGAAGCTATGCTTAGCCACATCATCATAGGTATAGAGAGAGCAGAGCAGGAGCTAAGCATGCAGCCCTGAGGTGCACCTGTATTGATAGTCAGGAGGAGATGAGGTTTCCGATCCACACTGATTGTGGGTCTCCCAGTGAGGAAGTTGAGGATCCAATTGCAGAGGGAGGTACAGGGGCCCAGGTCTTGGAGCTTAATGATATATTTTGAGGGGATGATTGTGTTGAGTGCCGAGCTATAGTCAATAAACAACAGACTGACATATGTGTTCTGGTTGTCCAGGTGGTCCAAGCAGAGTGGAGAGCCAGTGAGATAGTGTCTACTGTTGATCTATTGTGGCGATAAGAGAATTGAAGTAGGTCTGGGTCCTCACTGAGGTAGGAGTTGATTCAAGCCATAACCAACCTCTCGAAACACTTCTTGTGAGCGCTACCGGATGATAGTCGTTGAGGCAGGTCGATGAAGTGTTCACAATGGCATTGCTTATGCATATAGAGTCATGGAGTCATACAGTACAGAAATGGGCCCTTTGGCCCACCATCTCCATGTCTACCATTTTGCCCATCTACACTATAATCCCATTTGCCCACTTTAGGACTGTATCCTTCTATGCATTATCTAGTTAAGTGTCTGTCTAAATGCCTCCTAAACATCTAAATCCTTCTTATATTCTGGCCATTTCAACATTAGCAACATATTACACAGAAAAAGGAGTTTCACTGCCCTTTAAAGTTCACATCTTTTCACTCTATCAGAAAAACTCTCTATTACCCTTCCCCACCCTCTCTGCTACCTAGACTAACATGCCAGAATATACAAAAGAGAGTGAAAGGAAGAGAAAAATGACATGCAAAAATGGCAAGTTCTGATATAAACAGAGAGAAGAATGAGTTATGTGAAGTTGGAGAATTCGATATTGAGTGCTGCTGTCTGCAGTGTGCCCAGACGAAAGATGAGGTTCCTCAAGCTTGCGTCAGGCCTCATCGTAATGGTGCAGGAGGCCACAGACAGAGGGGTCAGAGTGGGAGTAAATGTTTGAAATGGTTACCTCTTGACTGAGTGTCAAAAATATTACCATTGAGGCAAGGTTGAGACAAATATCAATGAACAAAGGTTATAAGTAGTGCAACTAATCTGAATGTTCTAGGCTGGATAGGAGGAAAAATCAATTCTGTAATGGATCCTTCTGAGAAGTACATACTTTTAGGTAATTGGTGACACAATCAATCTGATCAACATTGCATACTTCTTCAGGCAAATCTTCCTGAAAAAAATACAGATAAAAATGAAACATTTCCCATTTACCAGATCCGTAGCTTGCTGAAGAAGGTCGGATATGATGAAGGTCTTTTGCGATACAAAATAGTACTGCTATTTTTTTTCAATGCTGTTTTCTCATAATGTCTACATCTAATAACAAATCATTCATGTTTCACAAAATCCAGGAATGAACTTATAACAGAATGGCACTCATGCCGTAGTTGGTGCATGAAAGTGAAATTTAGCCTGGAGTCTGCGAAGCAGCATTGCCTTAAGCTGCAACAACATTTCCTTTAAATGCAGAACTTGCTTTTCATTATGACTGAAGAGTCTATTTTTCCTTTGTGCATAAAAGACTGTATTTTAAACTATGGGCATGGACCAAAATTCAGGCAGCCATCAAATGAAAATAATCAAAGGAAACTGAGAAACCAATTAAATATTCTTGAATGTTTGTTTGACTGCTGTCAAGCTTTTTTTTCAATGACTTTGCACTGCAAGCCAGCAACAGAAATCGTTTAAATGGTTGAAAAATCATGCTCAGTATACAGCTGATTTTGTGGCTTATGCTGCCAAGTGGGTGACTACATGAGATATCCTGTCTGTAGCCTGATTTTACAACATTTTCTACAAAGTTTCTAAGAACAATAAAGATCCAAAGAAT
Organism: Pristis pectinata; assembly: GCF_009764475.1. Taxonomy (NCBI): domain Eukaryota; kingdom Metazoa; phylum Chordata; class Chondrichthyes; order Rhinopristiformes; family Pristidae; genus Pristis; species Pristis pectinata. Next base: position 123,258,516 of record NC_067406.1, read on the forward strand.
TACAAAATTCACAACAAAGTCAGCAAATATACCCACACATGTCCTTCCTCTGTTTGAAACACCATGGTAACATATCTTTCCAGAGGTTAATCCCTCTTTTATTTCAGTTCAACTTTTACAAGATGTGTACAAGATATTGGTGAGACTGCACTTGGAGTACTGTGTATCGTTTTGGTTGTCCTGTTATAGGTAAGTCATCATTAAACTGGAAAGAGTGGAGAGAAGATTTACAAGGATGCTGCCAGGTCTTGAGGGCCTGAGTCATGGGGAGAGGTTGGGCAGGCTAGGACTTTATTCCTTGGAGTGTAGGAGATTCAGGGGTGACGTTATAGAGGTGCATAAAATCATGAGGGGCATAGATAGGGTGAATGCAAGTAGTCTTTTTCCCAGGGAAGGGGAACTAAAAACTAGAGGGCATAGGCTTAAGATGAGAGGGGAAAGATTTAAAAGGGACCTAATGGGCAACTTCTTCACGCAGAGGACAGTGCATATACGTAATGAGCTGCCAGAGAAAGTGGTTGAGGCAGGTACAGTAACAACGTTCCAAAGATATTTGGATAAGTACATGAATTGGAAGGGTTTAGAGGGATATGGACCAAATACAGGCAAATGGGACTAGCTTGGTGGGCACCATGGTTTGCATGGATGAGTTGGGCCAAAGGGCCTGTTTCCATGCTGTATTACTCTGTGACTCTATAACAAGTTCAAGCTTTAACGCACTGACAGTGGCTCATCCAGGTGGTGAATAGTCAGCAAAAAACAAACTGCTGGAGGAACTCAGCAGATCAGGCAGCATCTGCGGGGGAGGAAATGGACAGTTGACATTTTAGGTCAAGACTCTTCACCTGGACTGAAAGGGTAGAGGAGAGATAGCCAGTGTAAAGAGGTGAGGGGAAGGGGAGGAGCAAGAACTGGCAAGTGACAGGTGAGGAGGGGTGATAGGCAGGTGGAGGAGGGAAGAGCAGAGGTAGTGTCAGAGGCTGGGAATTGATGGACGGAGGCAACAAATGGCTGCAGATGATGGAATCTGATAGGAGAGGAAGATGGAGCATGGAATCAAATAAGGGAGGTGGGGTGGACAGTCGGGAACAATGGGAGGAGGGGACCCTGTGTGTGGAGAGTATTGGTGAAGGGTACATGTAGTGGATAGAGGAGGGGAAAAAACAAGGTGATTGGGGTCTGGGGGGAATGGGGTGAGTGAAGGAAGAACTGGGTAGATCAGGAAGAGAGATTAAAGGACAAAGGGGAGCAGGTTATCTGAAAAAGGAGAATTCAATGTTCATGCCATCAGGATATAGACTACCCAGGCAGAATTTAAGGTACTGTTCCTCGAGTTTGCGTTTGGCCTTAACCTGGCAGTGGAGGAGGCCGAGGACAGACAGGTCAGTGTGGGAATGGGGAGGGGAATTAAAATGGCTTACAACCAGGAGTTCAGGAATGCACAAATGCTATTCCATGCAAGTACCCTGTGCACCATATAATGGTTTATTTTAATGATTGCAGTTTGCAGCATGGGACGGGTGTGCATGATCTATGGTTTTATATTTTGTTTTAGAGTAAACCACTTATAGTGTGTGGTGGGACTTACTATTTGAAAGTCCTGTTCTCTGATTGAAAAGAGCTGCCAATACTAAAAACAAGTCAGAGGGAAGTGACCAGCAGCGATTGCTGAGGATCAGATCAATCAGTTTATACCTTACTCATATTCTCAATGAAAGGGAAAGCTGGGCAGTGTGTAGGATCCAATTCTGCCTGATGCAGAGGTGGGAGGGTTGCTTAGATTAAAAGATTTCTTTTTATTTCTGACTCAGCTTTTTCTTACAGTATTTTCATTTGTTTTCCCATCACCTTTGTACCACGTTTCTCTACCCTGACATTTAAGATAGGGCAAAATGAGTCTAAAACCTGTGGATGTAAAACAGCCTGATTAAAGCTAGTATCTGAAACTTATGTGTTTAAAATTTTAAGACCTTGTAGCGGCCCGTACTCACGGGGTTCGAACCGCCATCGGCGGCCGCGGGCGGACGCGCGGGGGCGTGTCGTAGACTAACCACGGGGCGGGCCTTCTGGGAGGAACCTTATGTCATGACGCCGGAGAGGCTCTCGGGTACTTCAGCGCGCACGCGCATTTTGCTTTTTACAGTAAAGTGTGCTCCAGTTCAGCCTCCACATCTCTGAGTTTTCCTTTCAGCAACGCGTTGCGTTCGGCTACATTTGGTGACCCCGACGCTTCCAGATGGCATCTGGAACCCGCGACGTGAACTTCAACGACTCGCACAACGCAGTCTTGCTCAAGCTCCCGACTTTCTGGGCTGCTCAGCCCCATGCTTGGTTCCAGTGGGCTGAGGCCCAGTTCAGTATCAGAGGCATTACAGCTGACGGCACGCAGTACTACAACGTGGTCAGCGCGCTCGACCAGGACATGACAGGCCGGATCATCGACTTCCTGCACCAGCCACCAACGGAGGACAGGTACGATAAGATTAAGGCGCTCCTCATCCGCACTTCTGGACTCTCCCGCCGCGATCGAGCCGCACGGCTTCTGCACATGGACGGCCTGGGCGACCACAAGCCATCCGAGCTGATGGACGACATGCTGGCACTCATGGATGGCCATAAGCCCTGCCTTTTATTCGAGCATTTGTTTCTTGAGCAACTGCCAGAGGACATTCGCCTCCTCCTTGCTGGTGAAGATTTCAGCGACCCGCGCAGCCTCGTGGCCAGGGCGGACATTTTGTGGCAGGGTAAGCAGCGGGGAGCGGCTTCCATCTGCCTAACCAGGACCGCGCAGCCCAAGGCCAAGACCCCACACCCGAAGCCACTGAGACCCATGGGGGACAAGGATGAGCGTTCGGATCTATGGTGCTTTTATCATCAGAGATGGGGGTCAAACATGCACCGCTGCTGTCCACCGTGTGCCTTTCTGGGAAACACCGGGGCCTGCCGTCGCTAGTGGCTTCGACGGCTGGCCATCGCGACAGCCTCCTGTTCCTTTGGGACTGACACTTCGGGCGACGTTTCCTGGTGGACACTGGGGCCGAAATCAGCGTCCTTCCCCCCTCGAACATGGATACCCATAACGTGGCCCCAGGCCCCGACCTCACCGCTGCAAACGGCACCACCATCCGGACATACAGCTCATGTACCATCCTGCTGCATTTCGGGCCCAGCTGTTTTACCTGGACCTTCACAGTAGCAGTGGTGTCACGGCCATTACTAGGGGCGGATTTCCTACGGGCCAACCGTCTTCTGGTCGACCTGAAGGGCCGGCGTTTGGTCCACGCCGAGACGTTCCAGACCTTCCAGCTCAGAGAAGCCCAGTTCCCAGCCGTCCACCTGGACTCAGTCACACTCTCGGGTGACGAGTTCGCCAGGGTGCTGGCGGATTTCCCCTCCATCATCACCCCACTGTTCTCCACTACCGGTCCCAAGCACGGCGTGCAGCACCACATCCCCACACAAGGACCACCGCTGCATGCCCGAGCCCGTAGGCTCCCACCCGACAAGCTCCACCTTGCCGAGGAGGAGTTCCGGAAGATGGAGGAGATGAGGATCATCCGCCGCTCGGACAGGCCTTGGGCATCTCCGCTGCACATGGTGCCCAAATCCGCAGGAGGTTGGAGGCCCTGGGGGCACTACAGGAGACTCAATGACGCCACAACCGCCAACCAATACCTGGTGCCCCACATCCAGGATTTCACGGCGAACCTCCACGGGGCGACCATCTTTTCAAAAATCAGTCTGGTCTGGGGGTACCATCAGATCCCCGTGCACCCCGACGATGTGCCCAAGACACTCCTCATCACCCCCTTCGGGTTGTTCAAATTCCTAAGGATGCCTTTCGGCCTCAAGAACATCGCCCAGACTTTCCAGAGGCTTATGGACTCGGTGGGCCGAGGCCTGGATTTCATCATCTACCTAGACGATATCCTGGTGGCCAGCAAGTCATGCAAGGAGCACATGGCACATTTGCGCCAACTCTGCCAGTGCCTGAGCAACCGCGGACTGGCAATCAACCTGGCGAAGTGCCAGTTCGGGCTGACGGAGATCGACTTCTTGGGCCACAGGGTTCACCAGCATGGAGCCGCCCCTCTGCCGGACAAGGTCCAGGCCATCCGCCAGTTTCCCAAACCCAGCACGGTCAAGGGCCTGCGAGAGTTTGTGGGGATGGTAGATTTCTACCATCGGTTCGTGCCGTCGGCGGCGCGCATCATGAGACCCTTGTTCAGTCTAATGGCCGGCAAGGCCAAAGAGGTGGCATGGGACGCGGAGTCCACGGAGGCTTTCGAGCGGGCCAAAGAGGCGCTGGCAAAGGCAGCCCTCCTAGTACACCCGAAAGTTGATGTACCCACGGCACTCACAGTCGACACTTCCAACACGCCGGTCGGCGGAGTCCTGGAGCAGGTCGTCGAGGGCCCATGGCGACCGCTCGCCTTTTTCAGCCGACACCTGCGACCACCGGAGGTTAAGTACAGTGCTTTCAACAGGGAGTTGCTAGTGCTCTACCTGGCTATCCGGCACTTCCGGTATTTCCTCGAAGAAAGGGATTTCACCATGTATACAGACCACAAGCCCCTCACCTTCGCCCTTGCAAAGGTATAAGACCCACGGTCTGCTCGGCAGCAGAGGCACCTCTCCTTTATTTCGGATTTCACCACAGATGTCTGCCACATCGCAGGGAAGAACAATGTGGTCGCCGACACGCTGTCCCGCCCCCCACATCCACTCAGTGACCACCTCAGCCCCAGGGATCAAGTACACGGCGCCGGCGCAGGCGCAACAGGCAGACACCGAGATCCCGGCCTACCGCACCGCCATTTTGGGACTCCAGTTGGAGGACGTCCCCATCGGCCTGACAGCGGTTCGGCTCCTGTGCAACACATCTACCAGCAGACCTTGGCCTGTGGTACCAGCAGCATGGAGGCGACGGGTGTTCGACACTCTACACGGCCTGGCCCACCCGTCCATCCAGGCGTCTATCAGATTGGTAGCGGACAAATTCTTTTGGCACGGTTTGCGCAAGCAGTTCGGACACTGGGCCAGGACCTGCGTACACTGCCAGACTGCCAAAGTCCAGTGGCATGTGAAGGCCCCCCTCCAGCAGTTCCAGCCAACGCTCAGGAGGTTTCAGCACATCCACGTGGACATCGTCGGTCCCCTGCCCATCTCCCGGGGCACCAGGTATACCAGGTTCACCAGATGGCTGGAGGCCGTGCCGCTAGCAGACACGTCCACCTAATCCTGCTCCAGGACGCTCATCGCAAACTGGATCGCCAGATTCGGACTTCCAGCAGTCATCACCTCCGACGGAGGGGCACAGTTCACGTCAGGTTTGTGGACAGCACTGGCGCAGCTCCTGGGCACCCAGTTACATCACACCACGGTGTACCACCCACAGTCCAACGGTTTGGTCGAGCGGTTCCACAGGCACCTCAAGTCAGCCCTGATGGCGCACCTCAGGGGTCCCAACTGGACAGATGAGCTCCCCTGGGTGTTACTGGGCATCCGCACAGCCCCCAAGGAGGACCTGGGCACCTTCTCGGCGGAGTTGGTTTACAGCACCCCCTGACAGTCCTGGGTGAGTTCGTGCCAAAGGCCCAAGGTCCAGCAGGGACCCCGGTGGAAGTGCTGATGAGGCTGCGGGACAAGGTAGGGACCCTGGCACCGGTTCCGACCTCCAGACGTGGCACTACACCGTACTTTATCCCTAGGGACCTCCGGGACTGTGAGTACATTTTCATTCGCAGGGGCATGCACAAGTCACCTCTGCAGAGGCTGTACGAAGGACCCCTCAGTGATCCGGCACAACAGATCTACGTGTGTCGTGGAGGTGGGTGGCCGCGAAGAGACTTTCACAGTGGACCGCCTCAAACTGGCGCATTTGGACATTGAGCAGCTGGTGAAGGTACCCTCACCGCGCTGGCGGGGTAGGCCACCCAAGAGGGACACACAGACTGGGGGTCCCATGCCCCCACTGGACGTTTCTGGAGGGGGTGGGGGGTGTAGCGGCCCGTACTCATGGGGCTTGAACTGCCATCGGCAGCCGCAGGCAGACGCGCAGGAGCGCGTTGTAGACTAAAGGTGGGGCGGGCCTTCCGGCAGGAACCTTATGTCACGTCCGCCGGAGAAGCTCTCGGGTACTTCTGCGCGCACGCGTTTTGCTTGTTACAGTAAAGTGTGCTCCGGTTCAGCCTCCACGTCTCTGAGTTTTCCTTTCAGCAACATGTCGGGTTCCGCTACAACCTTTAATTAAAATGTTAAAATTATCCAAAGGCTGACTATCCAAAAAGGTTAAAATGTCAAATTCAGAATTAAAAAATAGTCAAGCTCAACCAGAGCTATTTCTTTTCCCTCGTATCTTCAGTTCCCTCATTTGCCTCAGTGCCCTCAGGTGGAGGTGTCTGAAAAGCTCTGGGACCTCAAGTTTTTTCAATTAAAATCGTCATTCTTGGTAGTTTGCGTTCCAAGATTATAGCCAGCTTAACTAAGTTTAAGACAGTCTGTCCACAGTGAATGCTTTTATTGCAAGAGGCCCCTGTGGAGACCGCTGCAGGGGTTTTGTTTACTCAGTAACAACCCTACCTAGATATGAGTGCTCCACAGGGAGACCATCCACAAACCCTTTCTTATGGTTAGTCTATTTAATGCCTTCACCCAGCAACTTCTAGCAGGTCCACTAAGGCAGCAAAGCCATTGCCCAGGAGGAACCACGAGGAGGTGGAACTGTACAAAAAGGAGCAATGAAATGATGCTAAGGTTGCCAGATAACATCAGAGCACATACAGCCACTCACCAAGAACACCATTTACTGTAGAAACAAAAAATGCATGAATGGAAGAGCATCTAGCTGTTCCAGCAGCAAGGATTGCAGCAGTTTTTGCTTTACAAGGGAAATTGTCTTTCGTTATTGACAGCTGACCTGTCATGGGCCCTCAGAAATGCATCATTCTGGCAGTGACTATAAAGCCTGGACAAATATCCAGAACTTACAGAAGACAAAAGAAACTGCAGCTGCTGGAAGCCGGAACAAAAGAACAGCCTCCACAGATGCTGCTTGATCCACTGAGTTCTTCCAGAGTTCCATTTTTTTTATACTGAACTTACATATTGCTGAGTCAATTCTAGAAATTTCATTAATTTTCTATCACTTATGCTCAGATGCATTAAGTAAATGACAGAGTCATTGCTTAACAATGCAAACAATTTTATCCATTTCTTTAAGGGTAACTGGCAACAACATGGCAGGGAATTGCAATTAGCCAATGTGACAGTCATAGCAAGGTCACAGAAACGACAAAGAAATGAGCAAACAGCTAATCGGTATTTGGTGGTGTTGGCTGGGGAATCAGTTCTGGGCAGGAAACCAGCATAACTCTTATGCTTTTCTTTGGATAATGGTGCGTGATCTTTTAAGTCCATCTGATTAAGCAGATAGGGCCTCATTTTAGTTTCTCATCCGAAATATGACAAATCCAACAATGCAGACGTCTCTTAAAACATCACTAAAATGTCAACCTGGATTAAGTGGTGCAATGTTGGAGCAGGCTGTGAACTCACCATCTGCTGACTCAGATGTCAAAGGGCTTCCACTAAGCCCTAGCTGAATGGGAGCTTAGTAAGATTTTGAACACACAAAAGGGATTGCAGATGATAAAGCGGGAAGCTACCAATGTTCTGGTCAGATATAGAAATCAGGAGGCAACTTCCTGCTTTATAGCTGCTGCAGTTTGTCTGTTGGTGTTCTTGTCAAAGATCTTCCTATCCTTCTTCTACTGAAGCTCCTATATAAAGCCTTGTTCATCATGTAAAGTTATGTAATAGACAACATATAACCATGATACTTAGGACCCAAGCTGACCACAACACAGAGCTCATTCAGGTTGACTCCTCCTTTGACCCTCATCAATTTTTATCAATGCACTATAGAAAGCATCCTAGCTGGATGCATCATGGCTTAGTATGGCAACTGCTCTGCGCGTTACCACAAGAAACTGCAGAGAGTTGTAGACACAGCTCAGCACATCACGGAAACCAGCCTCCCCTCCATGGACTCTGTCTATACTTCTTGCTGCCTTGGTAAAGCAACCAGCATAATCAAAGACCTCACCCACCCCAGACATTCTCTCCTCTCCCCTCTCCCATCAGTCAGAAGATACAAAAGCCTGAAAGCACGTATCACCAGGCTCAAGGACAGCTAGTATGATAAGGTGGACTCTTGACCTCACAATCTACCTTATTATGACCTTGCACCTTATTGTCTACCTGCACTGCACTTCCTCTGTAACTGTATCACTTTATTCTGCATTCTGTCATTGTTTTACCTTGTATTACCTCAATGCACTGTGTAATGAATTGATCTGTATGAACGGTATGCAAGGCAAGTTTTTCACTGTACCTTGCTACATGAAAAATAATATACCAATTTACCTCTTCAATCATTACTCTGTTAGTTGCATGAACCTCATTATATCCATACCAAGGTGAGTTCTAATATGCAGAGAATTTATTTACTCTGGCTACAGAAAGATACTGATTCTGTGTGCATTCATTGTGAAATAATTTTATTCTCTGAAATGAATACACACAGAATAATCTTAAAATGAATACACCATATTGGTGTTGATACAAAATCAAAAATGCTGGAAATAGTCAGCAGATAAGGCAGCATCTGTGCAGAGAAGTAGTATTAACGTTTCAGGGCGATAACCTTTCATCAGATCTTGTAGAGTGAGAAGAAAATCATGTTTTACATTGCAGATAAGGGGTAAGGGTGGGAAGAACAAAGGGAATATCTGTGATAAGGAGAAGACCAAGAGAATCTACAAATACTGTTGGTGGTTTCTCAGAGGAGGTGGTGAGGCTTGCGATCAGGGCTGATGTTTCTGGAGATGGTGCAAATAAAAGGAGATGAGTGAGGACAAACAAAATGACAATGCTAGAATGATGAGATGCAGAACACAGCATTCAGTGGAAATGTGAAATAAAAGAGAATGCTGGAAATACTCAGCAGGTCAGGTTGTTTCTTTGGGGAGAATAAAATTGAGTTAACATTAGATGAGGATGACCTTGCATCAGAACTGGCCAGGAAGTCTGGTGATTTGAAATTTTAAATTCAATATTACGTCCCACTGACTGCAAAATACCTTCAAGGAAAATGGGATGCTGTTTCTTGAACTTATATGGGCTTTACTGGAACAGTGCAGCAGGTCAGAGGTGAGAGGTAGGTGTGGAAATGGAATAGATAATTAAAGTAAATGGCAAATAGGGACTCAGGAGAACCCTTGTGGACAGAACAAAAGTGTTCTGCAAACTGGTCATCCAATCTGTGTTTGGTTTCTCCAATTTAGAGGAGACCAGACCATCAGCATCAAATGCAGTGCATTAACCTGGAAGAAGTGAAAGTGAATCCTTGTTTCATGGTGGGAAGGGAAGAGTAAGAGGCGAGGCGTAGCGTCTCCTGCTGTTGTATGGGAAAGCATCATGAGAAGGAAAGTGATTATTTGTGGAGATGAAAGAGAATACCTGGGAGCAAACTGTCCCTTAGAATGCTGAAAGGGGAGGGGACGGGAAGCTGTGCCTGGTGTTGTCACCTTGTTGAAGTTGGCAGAAGTTACGGAGATGATTCTTGAATGTGAAGGCAGATGGGGTGGAAGGTGAATACAGGGAGTACTCCATCCTGAAGACTAAGGGATCCAGTTCTGACGAAAGGTTGTAGAACTAAAATGTTGACTGTGTCTCTTTCCACAGACACTGCCGGGCGATGAGTATTTCCAGTATTTTCTGTTTTGGTTTCAAATTCCCAGCATCTGCAGTCCTTTTGATTTTCATTTGGATCCCTATCCTTGCTCTGGAAGGGCAAGAAATGGAGCAGATGTGCTTGAGAACCCTGTCAACTATGATAGAGGGGAAACCATGGTCAAGGAAAAAGGGATTCATCTCACGCCCTGGTATGGAAAGTCTCATCATCAGACCAGATACAAGGGAGCCAGAGAAACTGCGAGAATGCAATGGAGACCTTACAGGAAGCAATGGGCAAGGAAGTGTAATAAATATATCTGTGGGACTCTGTGGGCTTGTAATAAATGTTGGTTATGGTGGAGTTGGAAAGCTCAGGAAAGAAAAGAATCAGATATAGGCTATGTGAAAGTGAGAGCAGGGTGGATATTAGCAGGTGATGAAATGTTCTGCACAGCTGCAGGAATGACTCCACTCCATGTTAATGTGAGAGGTGGAAAGTTTAAGGTCAAGTTTTTTTACACAGAGAGTGACTGGTGCCTGGAACAGGCTGCCAGGGGTAGTAGTGGAAGCAGATATGGTAGTGGCGTTTTAGATAGATACATGAATATGCAGAGAACGGAGGGATGGGGATCATGTGAAGGCAAAAGAAATTTAATTTAATTTAGCATTGTGTTCAGCACAGACACTGTGAGCCAAAGGTCCTATTTTTGCTGTACTGTTCTTTGTTCTAAGTTCTATTCCATTCTCTCAATTTCTTTGACTCTGTCATATCTGTTCTGACGATGACTTTTCACACTACAGCGCTTCTGAGAAGTCATCTTATTTCCACAACTCTGGCTTCCATTGCTGACAGGGCTCTCATCTGTGTTTGCTCCATATCTCACATTTCTGCTCTCAACCCTTCTCCTACCACCCAGGGTACTTGCGCTCTATCAGCCTCCACATTCAACAGATCATCAGATAATATAAATTCTGCCACCTTCTCTGAGATACCACATAAAAGCACACCTTACCCTCCTTTTTTTGGCATGCAGTGCCCTGTTTCATTCTTCTGTCTCCGCCAATAACCATTCCACTATTTACGGCATTTGCCCATGCAACTGCAGTACTTGCAACATTCCCCTTTTATTTATTCCCTTCCTACCATCTGGGAATTAAAGCTGTCCTGCCATATGAAGCAGCTATTCAATTGCACTTTTCCTAATTTATTGTACTGCATTTGCAAATTAGGTGACTACTTTGCAAACCACTGCCATTTGGTCCACAAGAGTGACCTTGAGTTTCCATTTGCTTGTCATTTTGATTCTCCATTACTTTAACAATCTTTGGCTTTCTGCATTATTCCAATGTAAGCTTACTACAGTCCTTGGAACTTAGTATTGAATTTAGCAACTTCAGGTAAACTTTTCTTGTTTGCATCAGAGTTGGCTATATTACATTAAAAACTTGCTTGTTTCTCACTTTTACAGTTTTGATGAAGGGACGAACAATGAAGCATTTATTCTGACCAGCTGAGTATCTCCAGCATTTTGTGTTTTTATTTCGGATTTCCAGCATCTGCATTTGTTTTTGCTTTTAGACTTTGGTTTTGATAATGTGTTGATGGACTTTCTGAGGGCATTTTCATAATGAGACTCATAATAGACAATAGCAAAATTTAATCCCTAATGATTAAGGGAGCAGTAGCAACATGAACACAAAATGGGTTAAGGAACAGACAGAAACAGCTGCTCTTTGGACAGAAGGGAAGTTTTGTCATAGGGGTTGGTATTAGGACCATTGCTGTCTTTGCCTTTTATAAAAATCCATTGTACTCCAGTTAATCCCAGTGAGAAATCTAGAGTAGCACCTCTTGGTATTGCTCTTTCATCCTGTGAAGTACTCACATTAGTATTGAGGGATCATTGGCTCGGTATAGTATTTCTGCGTCCAATCCAGAAGAATTTTCATTGCAGCACCCACTCCAGGAGTGTTCACTGAGCTGAATGGAGCATCAGGTCTGAACTGCTGGTCTGATGCCCAGTGGGCTTACTAGCATTTGATAGCTGTGGATGGTCCCACCAGTACTCCACTCGGTGGAGGTGGATTGGACTCTTTGATCTCAGTTGCAGCACACCTTGGAAGGGTACTCAGAAATGAAAACAGTGGGAAACCATCACTGCCTAATAAAAACTCAGTCATGCCTGGTGCAACTTAAGTACAGACTCACCTGCCTGAGGATAGCGTATAAAGAATGGGTGGATGGAAGGAAAGTTTTCTCCATGTATCTGAAGAATAATAAGAAGTAGCATTAACATAAATGGAAAGGACAAAATTAGAACTAAAGATATGGAATATAAACATGGAGGTTTAATTCACTATTTGTTGCAAGCGTTTATTCATCATGAATCTGGTCATCAAACATCAATCAATACCAACATCCTTTAAAAGTTGAAATATAAGAAAATCTGGTTTGATATTGATCATTTAGAATAGTTAACAATTAGTATTTTCTGTTTCCAGAAATATATTGATACATTAAAAAAGTTTCAGAGAAGAGAATCAGATCAGAATCAGGTTTATTATCATTGACATATGTCGTGAAATTTGTTGTTTTGCAGTAGCAGTACAGTGCAAGACATAAAGACATAAAAATCACTATAAGTTACAAAAATAAATAAATAGTGCAAAAGAAGAATAATGAGGAGGTGTTCATGGGTTCAAGGACCGTTCAGAAATCTGATGGCAGAGGGGAAGCACCTGTTCCTGAAATGATGAGTGTGGGTCTTCAGGCTTCCGTACCTCCCCCTGATGGTAGTAACATGAAGTGGGCATGTCCCGTGTGGTGAAGGTCCTTAATGTTGGATACTGCCTTCTTGAGGCACCACCTCTTGAAGATGTCCTCGGTGGCGGGGAGGGTTGTGCCCGTGATGAAGCACAACAAACAATCTAAGATAAGATATCTTTATTAGTCACATGTACATCGAAACACACAGTGAGATGCATCTTTTGTGTAGAGTGTTCGGGGGGCAGCCCGCAAGTGTTGCCACGCTTCCGGTGCCAACATAGCATGCCCACAACTTCCTAACTGGAGGAACTTAGTGGGTCGAGCAGCATCCGAGGGGGGAAAGAAATTATCGATGTTTCAGGTTGAAACCCTGCATCAGAACTGCAGGAGCAACAGACAATCTGCTGGAGGAACTCAGTGGGTCGAGCAGCATCTGTGGGGGATAGGAATTCCTTGCCACCCACAGATGTTGCTCAACCCGCTGAGTTCCTCCAGCAGATTGTTGCTCCAGATTCCAGCATCTGCAGTCTCTTGTGTCTCCATTCAAAGAAGAGTATACTGATACAGGGCTACCTCAGTCCCAAGAAACTCATGTTCACATATGGCAGCCAGGTATCCTTGGATTCAGGTAGCTATTGGAAGGAGCATTGGATTGGAGTTAAAAGTTTATATAACACATTGATACCAATGGAAAGTATAATGGCAAGAAGATAGTAAGTGAAACAAATACCAAAAGGAGAGTGTCAAGAACAAATATATTGCTGTATTTTTTATCCTTCAGAGTCGTCAAATCTGTAGTCCACCCAAATTGAGTGTAAGATATAATAACAGGAAACAGAACAATAGGATACATAATTCAAATTGCTGAAAGAAGAGATTATATGGGCTTAAACAGAACCGATTGTATTCACCTTATTGGATGACACAGATGCATAACTCTTAAGCAGAGAAAGAGGCCATTTATTTCATAACACAGTCTTCTTTCAAATGTATTTAATGTTATATCAAGAGATTTCTTTAAGAGGAGGGATGAATGCCAATTTGATTAGGAATTGGATAAATTTAAATTAATTAATTGAATTGAAGTGGTACCCAATCAATATGAAACTTGCCAGCTGTGTGAATAAAAGTAATAAATAGCAACTGTAGTTCAGAGAGGCAGAGTCTTTTGTTCCTTGCACCCATGCATTTTTGGTTTAATTCAATTCTTTCTACTTTTATTTAGATCAAATGTTAAGAATAACTATGTAATATACAGAAAGATTCTACAATCTATGGAGCATTTTAAGCCATTACCAATGTATTGAATATATATATAATATGGTATCGTAATGATTATTTGACTGGACAAATAAGAGGGTCAAGATAAATAATGCAGAGCCATGAATTCAAATCCTCCTATGGCATCAGGAGGTTTAATTCAGTTATTGAATTAAATCTGGAATAAGAAACTAGTATCAGTAGTGGTGATTTTATAAACACTGGATCATAAAGAACACACATTGTTCACTAACACCCATTAAGGAAGAAAATCCTGCCACCCTTATCCTATTTGACCTACTTTTGCCTCCAGATCTGCAACAGCTGTCCTGTGAACTGGCTTCACTTCCCACATAGCTGTGTCCAACCACTATGGAAATCTAAATTAAGAATGAAATTGGAAGGCCACCAGGCACCAGATTCGTGGAAAAGAATAGAAATACATCATCGAACTGTTAAAGTATGAAAAGCCCACCAAGCCTATGTCAGCTCTCTGCAAGAGTGATCTAGTCAGTTACATTCTCTGCCTCTCCCCCATCCCTTCATAACATTTTCTCCTCAAATTTCTAACTGATTTCCTTCTGAAGTTGACAATTGAATCCATTCCCAAAAACCCTTTCAGGCAGTGAATTCAGATGATTACTTGCTGTGTGAAAAAATTTTTCCTCAGGTCACACCTGACTCTTTTGGCAATCATTTTAAATCCATGTTCTCTGATCCTTCACCCTTCTGTCAATTGGTACAGTTTCTCTTTTTTTTCATGCTTTCTAGACCTTCTTGATTATCAGCACCTCAATCAAATCATCTTTCAAGCTTAGCTGCTCTATGGAAAATATTTTTAAAATATTTTTAATATTAAAAAATATTTTTAAAAATCTACCCTGCAACCTTCAGTGATCTATGGTCACATACATGACGGTTTCTCTGTTTCTGCACTCCTTTTAGAACTGTACCTTTTATATTATGCAACAATGTGGTTGAACTTAACAGCCCATAAATCAATGGATATATGAATGTGCCAGATGCAGGTATTCTGTAGCAAATGACTCATCACATGACTCTCCAAAGTTTTCCATCAGCTATGAGACACAAGTCAGCCACACTCATGGAATGAATGCTGTAAATTGCCAATGCTTCTTGGACAGCACATTCCAAATCCACAAACTTTACCATCTTTAAGGACAAGGATAGCAAGTGAGTGGGAACACAGCCACTTGCATATTCATTTGCAAAATACACACTTGAAAATATATTGGTCCAGAATCCTGCAATATCCCACCAATCAACACCGTGGAACTGTCACCAGATAGAGTCCAGCAATTAAAACTGCGTCACTACCAGCATTTAAAAACAAATTTGTGATGGGCAATAAATGGTGCCTTACCAGTGATATCCACACCCTATGAATGAATTAATTAAAAATGAACTTAGGTAGGTGTTGCGAAACCCTGCTGATGAGCAGGCTCCCATGCTTTAATACAGGCCAGTGCTGGATTAGTTATTCTCAGTAGAGTCTACCATGGGTCTGTCCAATTCCTCTGGGTTAGGAGGTAGTGGAAATGGGAAACACAAACGCCAAATCGCAGAAACACTCAGCATGTTGTGTGTACCTGTGGAAAGAACAGATGGGCTGGCATAGCTAGGTCTTAGCTTTTCAGAGGTCCACTAATCTATGACGGTAAAGCATCCATGAATATCAAATGGGCACAGATTTTGCCAATGTGTTGATAGTCATTTTGTCTCATAAATGAAGAATGCCTTCTTAAGCTCAAAAGTAAAGACTGTGAATGAAACTGGAGCTCAGCAAACTGAAAATAAACTGAAGGGCACAAACTGGATTGAAACTAAACTGGACTATTACTTTTCTTGCTAGCCACCAAGGCAGAGAAAGGAATCATTTTATTTCAAGAATCAATATTGCCATTGATGCCTTACATGACAATAAAATCCTATTTTTAAGTACCCAGAATTTCAAAAACAAGTTCCACCCTGCTCACACTTCTGCATGGTCCATCAATGACTGTTCCCTTCCCTTTCTTGGTTTCTTTATCTCTGTCTGATGGGATAGGTTAAAGACAAATAACCATTTCAAGCTCACAGATTCCCTCAGCAATCTTAACTACACTTCCTCCCTCCCTGCTTCCACTGAGGAATCCATTCCATTCTTCAGTTCCTCCTGCTTTGTTACATCTGCTCTGAGACTCTCCACACCTGTGCCTCTGTTGATGTCTATCCTAACTGTTCTTTCCCTTCTATTTTAGTTGACAGGGCTTTCAACTATATCTGCTCCATTTCCTGTATTTTTGTTCTCAACCCCTCTCCATCTACCCAAAAGGTTTCCCTTTCCTTACTTCCACCCCACCAATCCTTACATTCAATTGATTACCTTCATAATTTCTGTTACCTTCAATGCAATGCCACAAGTAGATGCATCTTCCTCTCCCTTCCCTTTCTAATATTCCTATGGGAGTGTTTCCCTTTCCGCTCCCTGCTTCATACTGCCACCTCCACCCACACCCATTTCTCTTCTCTTTGCATTTTCCCATACAACACAAGGGAGATGCCACACCTAAAAGATTAACTTTGTTTTTCCCTCTACAGGTGCTACCAGAGCTGCTTAGTGTTTTCAGCACTTACTGATTTTATTCAAGGACAAGTAGATGTTTCATTCACAAAATGCCTGGCTGTAAATGATTCAAACTACCTTTTTTGAAAAGTCATTACATGCTGCTCAGGAAGCAGAAATTAGTCCTGTGTTTTAAGGAAATTCAGGAAACTTGCATTGCTCAGCTGAAACAATGCACATAGATAGCTGATAGGCAACCTAAGTAGCTGTTTCAGCCAAGTGTAATGGCACCGCTCCATGATCTAAGGTCATTCCATTGTCACTACATAAGAGGTTTTCATTAAATTAATCAACAAACTTACCAATCCACTACAAATTGTCTCATTATCATATTTTTAATCTTTTCTCCTCATCAGATCGTGTCCTTGTGCCTAAAACTTTTCACAAATAAACCTAGCCTCTTACTTCCATGTGGTGTTATATTTTTTTCTCAGAAGGATTTAGTTTGACAGAACCCTCACAATCTGCGGTGCACTTGGCTCAGGGATACTGATCTGCGGAATCTGCTCGTGGTGTCAAATTGTTTCCGTGCCCAATACCTTCTTGGCCCATTCCAGAAGATGTTGTCAATTGGAGTTACTAGACTGATGCTGCTGTGCACGGCCTAGTTAGATTAAGGAAGGATGTGTTATCAATTAAACCAAAGCTCTTGGCTTTGGTAGTTTTAAGGGTGTCCAGAAGAGATCGAAAGAGCAGTATTGTTGCCATTTAATCAGAATCTTCTCCTAATAGTTGATTATGCAGAAATCCCTTGGATTGCCAAATTGACCTAGGTGTTCCACACTTTATAACACACTTTCTGTATTATGCTGCAGCTGCAAATTTTGGAGTCCAATTTATCCATTTTCTCCAGCAAGAGAAGAGACTGCATTCATTTCCTCTATTAATCATCTGTGCTCCCAAATCAAGCTCCTTTTGAAAGTAGGGTTATTAGGCTTCCAAGGCCGGTTAGTTCCATTTGCACTTGGAAGAATATCATTTGATTATTTGTGGAAAGAAAAACTGTAATGTTTCAAGTCCGGGACCTTTCATCAAAACTGGAAAAGAGAGAAAACATGTTAGTTCATCCCCAGTTCTGCCAAAGGATCCCAGACCTGAAACATTAATTATTTCGCTTTCCATAGCTGCTTCCTCTCCTGTTAAATGTTTCAAGCATTTTCTGTTTTTATTTCAGATTTCCAGCATCACCAGTTGTTTTAATTTTCATTTTGTAGCAGTTGCTACCGCAGAATGAACACAAGACACTAGTCGAAGGATTGCCAAACAAGAACTGGTTTATTTTCCCGCCTTCCGTGGGCCCTTTAAGGGAGAGTGTTCCCGCCCAATGCAACCGGCAATGACGTATGTGCTACGTCATCAAGTCTTTCCCGCGTGCGGGTTCTCCCCATCGCTCGGGGAAGACGAAGGACCGCCACCATCTTGGGCCCCCCCGCTCCGACGCCGTGCGACCCGACTGCCGAGCCGGTTCGCTCGCCCGGACGGTGAGTTGCTACAATTTCACTATTATTCCATCCTGGTCATCCTCCCCACTGATTCTGTACATCACTCTTCTTCTCAGTTTTGTCTTCATCTCAAACTGCTGTGCCTGGGCTGGGGTATGGATGGATAAGGCGCCATTTCAGGGCCTGTGAATCAGGTCCAGGAGTAGATGCTGCAGATCTGACAGGCTGCTTCACAGGTTTCAGCATCTCTTATGGATAAAAAGATCAGTCAGACTAGAAGGATGCAATTATATGTGATAAAGAAGTAGTGGCTAATTATTGTTATGAAGGGTTTCATTTAATATGAATTCTTGAGGACTGTGACCACACAAAATGATGTAGGGGAACCATGGAATCTGACAGATCTCCTTTAACCTTTCCAATTCCTTCCACCTCCACAGTGTCTGCTAAGTGTAAAATTTCATCTAAGGAGGCCTGTCATTATGTCCTCCTCCACTCATGACTCTTTGTCACTGCTTAGACATAGAAAACAAGCACTTAGAAAGGCTAAATAGTATTTAGAAAAGTTTCACCCCCATCCACAGACATTGCATTTGGCTGCAAAATATGCTGCTATCTCTGTACTTTTGACCAAATTTTCCACTCTTTATCCAACAATCTGGAATTAAACTATGAACCCACAAGGCAGAATGGGGTATCACTAGATGCATTATTGTGTCCGCCACAATCTGTAGTTACTTGCATTGGCATACCTCTCACTGCTCCAGGGTCTTCGCAACAGACTGTCAAACATGACTCAACGATGAATGTAGATGAGAATGATCGGAGCAGCACCAGACAGGTCTTAAAATGTGGTACCAAGACGTGACAAATGCATTCTAAATATAGTCAAAAGTGAAACTGTATTAAATTGAATGCTTTTGTCAATCGTACTTTAATGGTGTTCAGTAATCTTTAAAAGTTCAACTGTAAGGAAAGAGATACATTCTATGATGTACAACTTTAGCTTCAGACTGTTTATCAGACTGGACACAGAGAATATTTTCCTTTGTCCATGAATGAAGAACCTTTGTATTTACTGTATAGAGTTGATGAGGTGGACATAAAGCATCTAAGTTACTTGGATTTATAAATAGGAGCATAGCAGATGCAAGTAAGAAGATCATGTTGAAGTTTATAAATGCCTCATTCTGAGATAGCTGGAAATGTTACGACTCTTTTCCTTGGACCAGCAAAGATTGAAAGGTGACCTAACTAACAGAGGTTTTCAAGATGATGAAGGGCTTTGATAAAGTAGAAAGAGAGAAAAAATTCTGTGTTATTGTTTATCCAGTTATTTAAATTAATCAATAACTAGAAATCATGAATCTTTGGCAAAAGACCTATAGGGGAAATTACTTTTTTTCTATTTGAGATTGCTCAGGGTCTGGAATCTTTGACCTGAAAAGATCGTGTAAACCAATTTCCATAATTAATTTCAAAAGGAAATTATACAGTTAGTTAAAGAAGAAAAGAAGTATTTTTAGGTTATTAACAACGACTGAATCTTTTTTTTTCCATACTATACATTTTGGTGATTCTGAAATGCATATATATCTTGCTCTGGGGAGATCCCACAGCTGTGATAGCAATTCAGAACTATGCACTCCAGCCTCTTCCAGTTGCAAATTGTGGTCCACAAGCAAACAATTAACAGGATCCTTGAATGTCCCCATCCTCAATGATAGCAGATCCCAGCACCAGTGCAAAGGTGAAGTCATGGACATCTGCTGTTTAAGTTGTCTACTGCAAGTACAACTTTGTAACATTCCAAGTCTTTTAATTTAGTCAATTTAGTGCTGAAATGCATCCAACAAAGAGCTTAAGAGGAACATAAGATCAAAAAATAGCTGGATCTCTTTTTGGTACTTCAATCAAGAACAATCCAGTCTGGAAAAATAAGAGCATTAAATTTATTCCAGATTCACTTACATTCAAATATTGATGAAATGTCAGTTGGCCAGCCTTAAATTTAAAATGCAAATAAAATCTGATACACTCAGCCCTCTTCCCAAGCATTAAAACCAAAATGGGTGGCTCAAAGTTGGTTAGATTTGTGGTCTGAGCTATTTATATCCCATCTGATTTAGACCCACCTCTTTTTGATAATTCTCTCCACAGTTGCTGATTGAATTGGTGATTATTTCCAGCAATTTTGATTTAGATTTGAAATGTTTTCATTTCTTGGACTGTTCATCCTGGTAAATACTTTGCTTCAGTACCAGCATTTGAATGTCTGCCTTTCACTCCTTGACAATCAGCATTCCAGACTATAAGCTGTGAATTGTATCGCTACTGATCAATGGAAATTTGAGATTGAAAAAAATACTCAGTGTGGAATAATACACCAATGACAGCCTCAACAAGAGTGCAGAGTAAGCAAAGGAGAAAAAATGGAGCGGTCTTTTGCCCAGATCCATCTAGATCTGCTGAGAGATAAGTTGGGCTATTCAGTTTCAGAGAGTCTGACGGCGTAGTGCCAACCTCTGCAGATGTCCCAGCTTTCTGACCGGGAAATCTGCCTGCCAAGCCCATGCCAGGTCCCATTAACATGAATGGGAGAAATCAGCTGTCAGAAGAAAGGTAGGCAGAGCATTTCATATTATTCAATATAGTTTAAATATTTTTGATGTTTTGAAGTGTATCTTTTTGAGAACTCCATTTTAAAATAAGTAATTTAAATTATTTTAACACCATTTGTTTTTGAAACAGGTCCCGATTGATATTGAATATTTTTGAATGTCAAAGACTCCACAAACAATCAGTAACAGTGACAGCTTTGGCGATCAGTCAGGTCCAGGGTGGAGCTTCCTCAGCTGTCAAAGCCATTCTGTCAGTGCAGCCTGTCACTGATACTGATAGGCCCTGTGCTGGATCTTACCTATCCCAACAGGGGGCTGCATCCAGAACCATGCTGTCTGCCAGCAGTAGGCAGCCAGCAATCTCAAGGCAGTTGAAAGTAAGTCCATTATCTTTGTTAATCATGTAACTAACCAAAAAAAAGGTTTATGAGCAAAGATAAAGAAATGAAATAAGGTTCTTGCAGTGCAGACAAATATTGCAATCATAGAAATCAAAACTAAATGTTTGTAAGATAAGAAACAATGATTTTGATGGATGAAAAACAAATATACTTGCATCTTTTAACTTAAGAGAACTAAATAACAGTGAGTTACATGATAGTTATTAGGGGCTCTGTCTCCAAGACAATTTAATCCCCTCTGTGGCTATGTTCTCAATTCCCACAATTTTGACTACATGTGACATACACCAACATACAATCACCACCTCAACCCCATCCTGCAACCACCAGCTCACCCCTCACACCATCTCTGCCCCCACCCCAGCCACCAGCAAAGTTCTTTGCTGCCCCCACCTTTAACACCATTTCAGCCTCATCAACAAAGATTACTCCTCAGAATCACCGCCGTGCACAACCCCACCCCTTGTACTCGATGCAACCTATTCTTCATCGTTAAACTTTGCTGTTCTTCCTGTGTTCTGCCTGACAGTCATCAACCTATCAATCAGGCTGATCTGGCAGGTGGGAAAAGAATTAAGTTATTACCCACAATTGAGTTTTCCATCCATAACTCCTCCCCATAACGTTTGAACATGTGGATCAGTAAGTATCAAAATCAGTGGTTCAGCAAAGTTTTGAAATTTCTGTATTTTAACTTTACTTTTTACTTTCTGCCACAGTCTGCTATTCCCAGATTCCAATTTAATATGGGTATTATTACTGCTTAAATGAAATTGAGGTAGGAGTGAAAGATAATGTCACACATCATTAGTGTTTCACTTGACAGTGCCTGTCCAAAAAATTCTTCCATCTGCTGGAAAATAATGGCAGCAAATTGGCTGAGACATCAAACAAGCACTAAACCACCTGATACCACTGTCGTGGGCTGTATCTCCAATAATGATGCGTCAGAGTACAGGAAGGAAATAGAGAGCTTAGTGACATGGTATTGTGACAACAACCTTTTCCTCAATGTCAGCAAAACAAAAGAGCTGGTCATTGACTTCTGGAAGGGGGCAGTGCACATACTCTGATCTACAACAACAGTGCTGAGGTCGAGAGGGTTGAGAGCTTCAAGTTCCTGGGAGTGAACATCACCAATAGCCTGTCCTGGTCCAACCACATTGACGCATGACCAAGAAAGCTCACCAGTGCCTCTACTTCCTCAGGAGGCTAAAGAAATTTGTCATGTCCCCTTTGACACTCACCAATTTTTATAGATGCACCATAGAAAGCATCCTATCTGGGTGCATCATGGCTTGGTATGGCAACTGCTCTGCCCAGGACTGCAAGAAACTGCAGAGAGTTGTGGACACAGCTCAGAACATCACGGAAACCAGCCTCCCCTCCATGGATTCTGTCTATACTTCTCACTGCCTTGGCAAAACAGCCAACTTAATCAAAGACCCCACACCCTGGATATTCTCTCTTCTCCCCCCTACCATTGGGCAGAAGATACAAAAGCCTGAAAGCACATACCACCAGGCTCAAGGACAGCTTCTATCCCGCTGTTATAAGGCTATAAGATGGACTCTTGACCTTATAATCTACCTTGTTATGACCTAGCACCTTATTGTCTGCCTGCACTGCACTTTCTCTGTAGCTGCTACACTTTATTCTGCATTCTGCATTGTTTTACCTTGTACTACCTCAATGCACTGTGTAATGAATTGATCTGTATGAACAGTATACAAGACAAGTTTTTCACTGTACCTCGGTACAAGTGACAATAATAAACCAATTCCAATCCATGCACCTGTCCATATGCCTCAGCCACTTCCTCTGGCAGCTCATTCCATATACTGACCACCCTCTGGGTGAAAAAGTTACCCCTCAGGTTCCTTTCAAATCTCTCCCCTCTTACCCTCTCCTCTAGTTCTTGATTCTCCAACCCTGGGAAAAAGACTTTGTACATTCAACCTATCTATGCCCCCCATGATTTTATACACCTCTATAAGATCACCTCTCGGTCTTCTACACTCCAAGGGAAAAAGTTCCAGCCTGTCCAACCTCTCCCTACCCATTGAGTCCCAGCAACATCCTCGTAAATCTCCTCTGCACTCTTTCCAGCTTAATGGCATCTTTCCTATAGCAATCCAGGCGTGACTGCAGTGTGGAGTGGAGGGTGATGTTGGATGATCCTGTCTACCTGGTGAATGAGGTCTTGATTGAGTATGAAAGTGGAGGGGTGGTGACTGCATCTGTGGGCAGGGGATGTATGGTGGTTGGCCTTCCCAGGACAACATTGACGAATTCTGCACACAGGTTAGATGCACAAAACAAGAATTTGGAATTCTTGCATTTGGAATATTGTGTTCAGTTTTGGTTACTCTGCTGAAAATTTGTAGATGGAGTTAGAGCAGAGTCTGGCCACGCAGTCATGAGTGTATAGGGAGTGAGTGTATAGGGAGTAGAGTAGGGGGCTGAGGACGCAGCCTTGTGGGGCACCAGTGTTGGGAATAGTCATACCAGAGGTGTTGCTACCTATCCTTACTGGTTGCGGTCTGTTGGTGAGGAAGTCAAGGATCCAGTTGCAAAGGGAGGTGATGAGTCACAGGTCTTGGAGTTTGGTGATGAGTTTGCTTTGAGTTATAGTATTGAAGGTGGAGCTATAGTCAATAAACAATAGTCTAACATAGGTGTCTTTACTGTCCAGATGCTCCAGAGATAAGTGTAGGACCAGGGAGATGGCATCTGCCGTAGACCTGTTTCAGCGGTAGGCGAATTACAGTGGGTTAAGGTGACTGTGTGCCATGACCAGCTTCTTGAAGCACTTCATGATGGTGGACAGAAAAGGTTCAGAGGTTTATGGGCCAAACATGGGCAAATGGAATTAGCTTAGATGGGAATCTTGGTCGGCATGAACAAGTTGGGCCGAAGGGCCTGTTTCTGTGCTGTATAACTCTATGACTAAGACATAAATCATATGAGTTCTGTTGCAGGATTTCAACATGAAACATTGATAGTTCCTTTGCTCCCACAGATGCTGCTTGACCTGCTGAGTTCCTCCAGCAGACTGTTTCCAACATTCAGATTCCAACATGTGCAGTTTCTTGTGTCTCCATAGATCATATGAAATGTACAAGGTGAAATGCAAACAGAAGCACACAAGTTTCTATAGTGGCACAATTTGACTATGAAATAGTTGCAATCACATTTGATTCCTGAAAAAAAATTAATTTCCAGATGCACAGTGTTGATAAAAGACAATTTTATGTGAATTACATTAATATTCTTAAAGTAATTAAAACAAAAAAGTCACAAACTAGGAAGTAAATGTTGTGTCCTTTCCCTGATGTACATGTTTGAAAAAAATGTATATTTAAGATGAGAAAAATAATGTATCCAAATCTTTTTAATCTTAAATGCATCCTAATCCACTTAGTCCCACTGTTCTGCATATCAGCTGGTTCAGCAGGCAAGAAAGTAAACTTAACAGAAGCTCCAGCTGTAACGTTCATTGCTAGTGCAGAACACTCATTGTACATCTGCTTAATTTAATTATGACACAGGAGACCATTTAGCCTATTGAGACCATGCTAGCTCTTGACGGAATGATTTCATTTGTCCTATTCTCTCTCACTTCCCAACAACTCCCCTTTGATTGTTTTTGCTACACCCAAGGGTAATTTGCAGCACCTAATTAATCTACCAACAAGGCTTTGGACACAGGAAGAAACAGAAGTAACCAGTGGAAACTTGCATGCTTAGGAATAATATGCAAACTCCACACAAACAGCACCCAAGGTCAGGGTCTACTCTGGGTCCTTGGAGCTGTGAGGCTGCATCACTAACTGCTGTGTCACCATGCCACCCTATATTTGGCTACATACAAAGCAACTGTCCCACTGTTGAAGAATTGTCGTAATACATATATTTTTGTTCTTTTCTTCAATATTTTTTTGGTCAACAAATAGGCCTTAATGTTACATATTGATTTATTACTTATAGAAGTGGAATTTCATGGATGCCAATTTTGGGGCATAGAGGCTATCATCACAATATCTGACTGATGAGGCAGAGATTCCCCTTTACTTGGCATCATTTTATGAACTGATGAGATGTGAAGAGGTTGCCTGGGTGCAGAGGGGTCAGGGGTGGCTGCAGAACCAAAGACTGGGGGTGGAGGAACTGTGATTAGAATGAGGTGTGTCTGAAGGTATACTGGGTAAAGCAGAAGTGAAATTACAGGCTATCTTTTTAAAGTAGGGCTGGTTATTATTTGAGTTTGCAAGTAGCAGGACAATTAGTCCTCTTATTTATTTTGTTCTTGTCTCCCAAAATCCTCAGTTTCATTGGTAACTGCCAGCTCTTTATTGCCTTCTGTCATAGTTCACTTGCTGTTATCCACTCTAGCCTGAAGTTATGTTGGAGGATTTAAGATGAATATCTGATTCCCAAAACAAGGTAAACATTGTTAAAAGAGCAATCATGTTTCAGATTACGATGAGATCCCTGATGATTTTTGGTGTTATGGCACATTTAGCTCTGAGATTCAGAGGGGGTCCATGTATTCCTCCCAGCTTTGCATAAGAATCAGATTTATTATCACTGACATATGTTGTGAAACTTGTTGTTTTGTGGCAGCAGTACAGTGCAAGACATAAAGACATAAATATTACTATAAGTTACAAAAATAAATAAATAGTGCAAAAGAGGAATAACGAGGTAGTGTTCATGAGTTCATGGACCATTCATGGTGGAGGGGAAGAAGTTGTTCCTGAAACGTTGAGTGTGGGTCTTCAGGGTCCTATACCTCCTCCCCAATGGTAGTAACGTGAAGAGGGCATGTCCCGGGTGGTGAGGGTCTTCAATGATGGATGCCACCTTCTTGAGGCACCACCTCTTGAAGATGTCCTTGATGGTGGGGAGGGTTCTGTCCGTGATGGAGCAGGCTGAGTCTACAACCCTCTGCAGCCTCTTTTAATCCTGCGCATTGGAGCCTCCATACCAGCTGGTAATGCAACCAGTCAGAATGCTCTCCACAGTATGTCTGTAGAAATTTTCAAGAGTCTTTGGTGACATACCAAATCTCCTCAAAGTCCTAATGAAGTAGAGCCACTAGCGTGCCTTCTTCATGATTGCATCAATATGTCAGCCCCAAGGTAGATCCTCTGAGACGTTGATGCTCAGGAACTTGAAGCTGCTCACCCTTTCCACCACTGATCCCTCAACGAAGACTGGTGTGTATTGTCCCGACTTCCCCTTCCTGAAGTCCACAATCAATTCCTTGGTCTTGCTGACATTGAGTGTGAGGTTGTTGTTCCGACACCATTCAACCAGTTGACCTATCTCACTCCTGTACACCTCCTCATCGCCACCTGCATATTACAGAAACTGACCTTCTTAGTAACGTACAGGCCCAAAGCATAACCGTTCTAAATGTATCTGGTGTTTGGTCTCTTGGGGAAGGATTTGGGTACCTTTCAACTACTTTCTGGTGCTTGTTGCTCAGGTCTCAGAAGCATATAGGAGAGCAGAAATCACAGTTGCCTGTAAGCCCATGGGTCTGAGGTCTTGACCATCCAATAATCCTTTTCCTCAATCCACCAAAAGTGGTGGTACATTCCATCCATATCTGCCTTCACTGAGGTGGCTCCTGAGATATAGGAAGTGATCCACGTTTTCCAGGATCTCATCGTGACTTTTCCTGTCGGAGGTAAAACAATACTGCCAGCTAATTGCACCACTTCATCTGGTGGTTGTTATTGATCTTGACCACATTAATATCAGTGCTCTCCACATCTTCGGTCAGTTCAGCCTTGCAGCCCAGGCATTCTGTCATGAAAAGAAATCTGAATCTCCAATAGCACTACCACTGGGTGCAAATTCCTGGCACCAGCCCCCTGAGGCGACGCTCCTCCACCAGCCCTGCAGACCCGGCGGCCGAGTGGCTTGCGGAAGCCCCGCCCACCGGGCCACCCGGCGTCAGCCGACCGATGCATCGATTGCTCGGCTGTGCGCTCGGCGTCGGGTTGGGGTTGGGAGCGGTTGTGGTGGAGGGATGTCGGGTCGTCGCGCTCTCCTGAGCTCGTCCGGGGTTTATCGAGGTGAGGATCCCGCGTCGGTGAGGAAACGGCGGGCCCCGGGGGTGACGCCGTCCTTGTGTGGACGGGCCTGGGCCGCGGGTGATGTTGCCCCCGAGGTGGGCCTGGGCCGGGGGTGATGTTGCCCCCGAGGTGGGCCCGGACCTGGGCCGGGGGTGATATTGCCCCCGAGGTGGGCCCGGACTAGGCCCGGCGGTGGTGATGTCCCTGTGACCGGGCCCAGGCCCGGAGGTGATGGCGTCCTTGTGGACGGGCCTGGGCCGGGGGTGATGTTGCCCCTGAGGTGGGCCCGGACCTCGGCCGGGGCCGAGGCCGAGGACGGTGTTGGTGTATAGCCGTTGCCCGATACATGACGGCCTGAGGTTGGCTATCAGCTTGCCCAGTGCTCCGAGCAGCAGCTCGGGGTAAAGATGCTGCAGGCCCTCTGGCCTCTCACAACTCGTGTAAACCCCATTTCTCATCCACCTATCGCAAAATCCTGCTGGTGCTTCAGTAATTTCACTGCGTTTTTATTGACTCTCTCTTCTGTCTACGTCTCGGAATCTCTCTGAACAACTTCCTGCTGCTGTTTAAAGTTGACCTTTTGTCATTGCCAACCTGCGTTCTCTTTGTGATTTTTCTACAGTTCGTCTTCCCACACATAATTCCTGTCTGTCTTCTCATATTCACGTTCTCTTCTGACAAAGGAGGAGGCTGTTTGGTCCACCAACTCAATGCTGTCTTTCCCATTCCCCCATTTATTTCGCTGTAACCCATTCTTCCTCACATGCCTGTCTAGTCCATCTTGATTCTTCTACCACCCATGTACATTAATGGTAATATATACTAGCCAATTAGCCTACCATTATGCTTTTGGGATGTGGGAGGAAACTGAAACACTGGGGCAAACCCACACATGCACAGGGAGAACATGCAAACTCCACACAAGATATCACCCAAGGTCAGAATAGAACCTTGGTTGCTGGAGCTGTGAGGGAGCAACTCTACTACTCTGGCATTTTGCTCATAATGTTCCCCTCCCTGGAATGATTTCTGCCACTTGGAGGAAAATGAAATGAAGTGGTATGGGAGGCAGAGAAAATGGTATCCTGCTGTCAGTAGTGGGAATTTACTGGAACCTGTAATAAAGAAAGTAATATCAAGATGCTTGGAAAGTAATATGATTGTGCAAAGTTAATTTGGATTTATGAAAGAAATTATGATTGACTAATCACCTTGAGTTCTTTGAGGGTGTTTTTAGTGGAGAAGATGAAGGGATTGAGTGTTTTTGGATTGTCTTTTGATAAGGTACCACTCACAGCATTGGAGGTAATATAGCAGTGTGGCTTGAGAGTTGGTTAACAGATAGGAAACAAAGTTGAGGAATGAACATATCTTTCCAGGTTTGCAGGCTGTGCAGGGATTGGTGCTTGGGTCCTAACTATTCACAATTTATATCAACAATTTGGCTGAGAGGACCAATTGTAAGATTTGCAAGTTTGCTGATGATTTGAAACAATGTAAAAGAGAGCAGTGAAGAGCATACAAAGAGACTTTAAGAGGATATTGAAACAACATGGCTGATGGAACACAATATAGAAAAATGTGAAGTTATCCAATTCAGTAGAAAAAGAACAACTGCTGAGTATACCTTAAATGGTGAAAGACTGGGAAACCTTAGTGTCCAAAGGGACCCAAGTATCCTTGTACAAAGATCATCGAAAGCAAATAGATGGATCCAGGATGTGTGACATGATAAGAAATTGAATAGGCTAGGCTTCTATTCTCTAGAATTCAGAAGAATGAGAATTAAAATGTACAACTCATTGAAATGTACAAAATTCTTCAAGGACTTGGAGAGAATATTTCACCTGACTAAGGAGTCTAAGCTAAGAGATCGTAGTCTCAAAATAAGGCTGAAATGCAGAGAAATTTCATCATTTGGAGGGTGGTGAATCTTTGGTTTTTTTTACCCTGGAGGACAGTGGAAGGTCAGTCATTCCTTGTGTTCAAGGCAGAGATTGCTAGATTTCTGGATAGTTGAGGAATTAAGGTATTTGGGGATAGGACAGGAAAATTGTGTTGAGGTAGCGGATCAGTCCTGTCGAATGGAGGAGCTAAGTAGCCTGCTCCTGCTATTTCTTTGTTCTCCAGAAGGCTGATGAGATTTGTTCCTACTCGGTGAATTATCTGGAATTTGACGCTGTGTGGAAGATAGAAGCAGATTCAGTAGTTAATTATAAAAGAGATTTGGATAAGTACCTGCAAAAGAAAAGTGCAGAGAAGTGATTTGTTGGATTATATCTCAAAGCACCATCTCCTGTGCTGCCAGATGTCTGTAGTTGTTGGATCATAAACACAGGATATTCTTGCCTGATTTCCTTGGATAAATGTATTGGCTCAAAAAACTAGTTCTTTTGTTAGTGGTATTGCCTCCATTACAAGTCAGAAATAGGGTTGTATAGTCATCAGTTCCGTTCTCTTCAAAATTTCTCACAATGAAGTAGCCTTTGTACACATATAGCAAAACATGAGCAACATTAGACTTACTTTAATAGGTGGTGGGCCAGTCCCATTGTCATTAAGTGAATATCTCGCCACGTGCTCTGACATTCATTGACGTTACCATCATAGAATCCTGGGATAAAAAGAAAATGCCAGAAATACTCAGCAGGTCAGGCGGCATCCACAAAGAGAGAAAAACAGTTAACGTTTCAAGTCTGATAAATGTGTTTCCTGCAAATGCATTCAACATTCTAGAGCTTACTATTGAACAGAAGGGTAAGCAGACCAGTGAAGTACTAACTGTGTCTACAAAAGTAGATCGAAGGCCAAGTATTATGCGACTCCTGACTCATCTTATTATTTTCAAAATGCTTGCAAGATCTTCAATGCACAGATCATGAGAAGATGTATTCTCCACTTATATGGATTAGTGCCGCTCCAACAGTGCTTAGGAATCTCAGGGCAGTATGGGCCATCTACAGAAAATGCAGTATTGAAACGACATGGACTGCAATTTATCAATGTATGATTCTCAGCCACTTCCACATAGTATGTTCAGTTTTTCTGTTTCGTATACACAGTAGTTAACATTTTAAATTTCATCTTTCTGCTCACATACACATTTTCTGTTTTTAATTCTATGATGTTGAAAGTGTGGGAATTCTAGAATGCTAATGTCAGTGAATGTCAAGGGGAGGTTGTTAGATATTCTGTTATTGAAGATGTTCATTACCTGTGATTCATCAACTCATCTAAATTTTGTTCAGGTTTTGATGTGTATGACCAAATGACATCATTGTTAGCTTCTAAGCTCCCTGAACTGAAATATTTGATGTTTCTCTTGAATGTTGAAAGATTCTATGATATTCTGAGCACAGAGTTTAATTCTCCTAAAATAAAGATGAGCAAAGCACATCCACTGGCTTATTGTGAATTGGCCATAAGTAGGAACATGTGTTTGCTGATGTAGGTCATGTTCAGAGAATTGTAAAAAATTTTTAGGTTTGGATTATTTTCTGAAGGAAACACTAATAGTTTTTTTTCCCTTCAATTATTTTATTTTCTATAAACTTTGGGTCATTAACACTGCTGCTTGTGTCTTAACTCACATCTGTCCTGTTCATCCGTTGTCTCTCTCTGCCTGCTGATCCACATTGGCTCCCTGTAAGGAAATGCCTCAGTAAATCTCATGTTTTCACATCTTTCCATTGTCTTGCCTTTCCCTGTCTTGTGCCCTTCAGATCTACAACCTTCAGAAATATTTGTGTTCTATTTCTGTATTCTTGTGCTTTGTTGATGATTGTGCCTTCATCTATTAAGGGCCTGAACAATTCACTCTTAAAACTGTTGCTCTTTTCTTTTCTCTTGCATTCCTTTTTGATCAGGCCTTTGATTATCTGCCCTAGTATCTCCCTCTGTGACACAATATCAATTTTTCTTTCGTAAAAACTCCTTTGAAGTACCTGGATGTAATTTTGCAATATTAAAGGAACTGTATAAGTGGCAAGTTTTTTTAGTATCTGTCACAAATAGCATTTCTGTTCCCCTTACAGAAAAATGGCACACGGCAATGTGATCAAATGGGTAAAGATGTGTCGGTGTGTGTTTGTACATTGCGCTTCAGTTATTAATGCTGAAAATATTTTGCAGAATTGCTTTTATTAGTGAAGATGCAGAGATACTGGTGGCATGGAGCAGTTTACATAGGTTTCTTCTGTCTTTGCTGAAAAAGTGTGCTATGAACCAAATTTTTAAAAAATCTTCTGAAATTAAGTTGTATGTTAGAATTTACTTTCAATGTCAAAATCTTGCTGAAAATTATAAGATTGTAATTTGAATTGAGAAATAGATTTATGTTTGACAGTTGATATGCAAAGACAATGGGAATGTTTTAAAACCTGCCCCAGTCTTAAATATATTGAAACAATAAATTTGGGGATAAGTGTAGTGCTTGTGGGATGAAATGCCTCTGCTAAAGAGCAATACCTTCATGAAGATGTTCAGTCTACTATCTTGTGGAAGCCAGGAAATAGATGATGCCTGCATATCATATCTTGATGGCAGCATGAGCTATTGCTTTATGGTGTAATTATTTCTTTGTATTTAAACATATGAATATAAAATTTATCTCAGCATTTCATCATAGAACGCTTTCAGAAGCTATTGATGTCTTGCTGAAATTTCTTTAACCCTGTCATGTTAATTGAGAACTACTCTTTACTCAAGTGTTGATACAGTAACAGTTTCAGCACAAAGTATTCATAATTCCTCCGTGTGAGGGAAGCATCTCTTGTATACAGAGGTAATGACTTCACTGGATGGGAAAAATAAATCTTCTATTTGTCTATATGGATTGCAAGCTGAAGCTTTGAATTCTTGGATATGTAGACTACCAATCACAAATGTCTTTATTATTTGAGTGATCCACATTGTGCGAGTGGATATCGAGCTGTGGGCTTCACTTGGATTTTATTGAGAAGCAATATGATCAATAAAAGCAAGTTCCTTGACTATGTACTTGGTCATTGGGGATTTATCAGGGCTAGGAGCTCACTAATCAATGCTTTTTTAACAAAGTTTTTATTGCACATTTATACTTGTCTTGAAGCACATTTAGTAATGCTATTCCTTTATTTGCAACTAACACATATTCAGCAGATGTCACATGCTGTGCAAGATTGAAAGGAGATGTCCAGTGTTTGATCAATACTCATCCTTAAGGCTGCTGAATCATTCAATTGTTATCGTCTGTACTGACATTTACACTGACTCTCCCTACACTGAGTTATCTTGGCCTCCTTTATTCTAATTCTCCACACCATTGCATGCAAACTTTCTGTTTCTTTACATGATATGTTAACTATCCAAACAACTTTTATTCTTGTTCTGCATTAGTTATCTCTGCTGTAGTTGCTGGCCTGGTTTTTAATCTGTGTTCATGTCCTGTGAGGTCGGGAAACTCAGAAGAAAAATGTCCTGCAGAATTTAACTCTCTCGCTCAATTTCAGACTGACAAATGGAAAACCTGTTTCAGAGGAAACCAGTGGAAGGGGATAAGTACGAGAGAGAGATTGTTTATGGGGGAAGGTATTCCTCCAGAATCCTAAAGTTTGTTTGAGGGGGTGGAGAGTTGGAGGAGGTCTGGAACCTCTGGATAGAGGAATTGAGGTGGAAGGTGATGGAGGAGTGTATTTTAAGAAGAAAACATAAGATTGAATTATTTATGGCATTTTCTCATAGAAGTTCATACAAGTAAATACAAGGAAGCTTTAAAAGTCGTGTATGCTTCTTGTTCCCACATTTAATTTAGGAGCCATTCAAGAAACTGGGGGGAGACCTAAATGAGGTTTATAAAATTGAGAGGCATAGGTATGTTAGATAGTCTTTTTCTCCAGGGTAGAAATGTCAAATACTAGAGGACATAGCTTTAAGGTGAGAGGGAGAAAGTTTAAAGGAGATGTGTGGGGTAAGTTTTTTTGACACAAAGTGGTAGATGCCTGGAACAAGCTGCCAGGGCAGTGGTGCAAGAGGACACGAAAGGGGCATTTAAGAGGCATATTACAGGAAGATAATTACATTATCTCCTTTTACAGGAAGATGAACTTGCAAGGAATGAAGGGATATGGATCACGTGCAGGCAGATTGATTTACTTTAATTTGGCATTGTGGTCGGCACAGACATCGAGGGCTGAAGGCCCTGTTCCTGTGCTGTACTGTTCTATGTTCTGTTTTCAACTAAAATAGATTTGAAAATGAAACAAAAAAAAGTATGCATAAAGCAATAAAAGAACCACAGTAGTCAATTTCTCGTTCAACTTTTCCATGACTTGTTATCTTCACTTGTGAAATATAAATACCTGTTGGCTAGCTGTGAAGTATTTTTTTAAAAAATTGAGAACCATAAGTATTCTTTCTTGAAGATTGTAACTCGTGTTGAGCTGTGAATTCATGATCCCTTTCCCAGGTAAATGACTTTTATGAGTGGCCTGTCAGTGTATTCAACCTTTTAGGCATTGTAGCTTAATGTTTCCAAGTGCATTCTTTACAATAAGCTTCATTGGACAGGAATTGAAGTCGGGAGAAATAGCTAGCTTATATTTCCCTGAATTTGGATGCATTTTCATATATGAGATTGCTGTGACAATGTAAAATTAATGCCATTTCATGCAGAAAAAGGATTAAGTACCATTTCTGTTTTCAGTTCTGACTCGCTCTGCTTTCACTGCAAGGAAACCTGACTACACAAATCCAAATTGGCTACGAGTTGGCCTGGCATTTGGCAGTACAATAGCACTGTGGACTCTGGTAAGTAATACTGTAGATGTAAAGGAAAAAAATACAGAGTCAGTTGTTACAAATGTTGGCACTTTGCCTTTGCATTATTGCCCACATGAAGAGTTAATCTGAAAAGATGGAATTATATTTTGCAGCATTTTGGGGAAACTGTCTTCCCGTTGTGAGATGAGCAAAGGAATTTAACTTGAGGAATGAGTTTTGCAGCCAGTAGTCCTTTTAGTAAAATGTAAAATTTGACTTTACTTTTTTTAATCTGTTGAATTTCATATCATTTATCCCCTTACAAACTCAATATTTTGTTTTACATTAACTTTCAAGTACTTGATATGATTGCTTATCTTCTGTCTGTAGTTGTCAGACTGAAATTATCACAGATACAATTACAGTGCTCCTGGTCAGCTGTTATTATAGACTATGAATAAAGGGCCATTAAGCTCTTTTTAAAATAAGCTGAGACAAAAATACTGTAGATGTTGGGAACCCAAAAATAAAACAAAAAATGACAGGAATACTCAGCAAGTTGGACAGCATCTGTGGAGAGAAGTAGTAATTAGTATTTTGGATCAGTGACGAAGCTGGTGAAAGATCATTGATCTGAAACTTTAATACTGTTTCTGTCTCCCCCTATGCAATCTGATCTGCTGAGTATTCTGAGCATTTTCTGTTTTATTTAAAAATTCACTCTCTCGCAATATGTATTCATTGCAAAAACAGCACTTTTTAGAAGTACGTGAAGTTTTTTGTTGGTGGAAAATTTGCAAATTATGTAAGCCATGATTTAGGTAGAATGCTATCTCATCAATTATCCTTCTGTTCCATACAGTGAACCTGCAAAAGGGGTAAATCTTTTTCTGTTGTCTCCTCCACCCTCTTCAATAACAAATGTAGGGATATCATTATCACTAAGGCAGACCATCTAGTGGTTTGCCTCTTCTACTTCCTTCTGCTGAGCCCACCAGTCCAAACATCTATCATCATCTCAAAAAAAATCTTGTGAACAATTACCCCATGTCCTGTGACATATTTCTGTGCATGCTATTGCCATCCAAATCTGTACCCATTTTTCACAATACTCATCTTTGAATCCCTCTAATAAAGTTTGCACTTTTGTCAATTTGTTGAAAGAATTCTTATGGAAGTCACTAATGACATTGTGCGCAACTTTGAATGTAATTCATCTCTCTCTATCCTCGCCTGCAGCTTCTGGCGTAGTTGATGATACCATTCTTAATGCTTCCCCACCATTGTCCAGCTGAGTGTAACTGCACCCATATGGTTCCATTCTTTTCTAACCAGTCTTAGCTCGAGAGTCACCTGCAGTGGTTGCTCTGTGGGCTCCTGCACTTACTTCTGCTATCCTCTCAAATTCTATATTTGGGGCTTCCTCCTATTTCTCACCTTGGTGGTATCATCTGAAAATAAACCATTAGTTTCCAAATGTACACTGCCAATACCTATCTCTACCTCTCAACCACCTCTCAACCACCTCTTTCAACCTGTCTCCCTAAACTGTGAGACTGTTAGTTCAACAAAGTGTAATGGGTGAACTGAAATTTTCCCCAACTAAATATCTGGAAGACCAAAGCTATATTTTGCCATCTCCCACACAATCTCTTTATACCCACTAAGTCTGTCTCTCTTTTCCTGACCCCTCTCTTAGGCAGAATCTTCTTGATCTCGTCCTCACTAGTCTACCTGATGTATTTGACCGTGGTTGTATCAGTAGGAGTGACCAACACACCTTGTGGAGACCATTTCCTCTCTTCACTCTTCATTTATTGTGTGGCACAAATACCACGTGATATGGGTTCTGAACCACTCTGAACGATCAATACTGAGCACCCATGTGCTGTTATGGTCTCCCAGTAGGAGAAATGTGTTTCACCACAATCTGTAATATGCTGGCATGGCATAACCCTCTCTGCCATAACCATCAAGCCAAAAGATCACTCTGTTTTAAAGAAGTGTTCCAAAAATTAAGATCCCTATATGGTGAAGGTGTGACATAATAAATGCATACCAAGCAACAGAAGTGGTCATCTACAATGGAACTAAGAAATCCTACAACCAACTCATCAACTTCTGCAGTCCTGCTGTGTCCAGTCATGAATGGCAGTGGACTATTAAACAACTTAACAGGAGGAGGCAGCTTCATGAGCATTATCTTCCTCTGTGATAATGCAGTCTAGCAACTTTTTAAAGGCATATCGACATGGGTAATAAATGATGCCATATCTGGTGAATGAATAAATAAAACGTTTTTCAGTGGTGTGACACTTTTCCCATAAGCTTATACTCTGACACTTAATGGCATTGAAAATTATGCTGTTATCTAATAATTGAAATATGTGCAGTTGTTTAAAGAGTAAGTAATTTGGTTTAGTGCAGTTATGAAAAAATAAAGATCACGTAAGATAACAAAAATGTAAGAAATAAGAGTAGGAGGAGGCTTGTACTAACAATATGGTATTGTCCCTTTTGGTTTGCTACTGGCCAATGCAATATTTCCCCCCAAAAAGAAACCTTGTCTATCTGAAGTCTTCTAAACTTCTAAGTTCCCTGATTTACCACATGAAGCAGGTCTGTTTCTGTCAGGAAAAGTAAGATTATCCTTCTGGTACTTCAATGTTATTTCTGTATGTGGAGACCTGAAAGCCAGAGTGCAGTGTCTAGATTATTAAATGGTCTTCCTTAGATTGTTTTTAACACACAACCCTCAAGCAGACTCACATTACAGAAAACAATAAGTTAATGAGCTAGAAATCCTGTCTATTCTCAGCAGTAGCTGTTTCCTCCAGGCAAATCTGGCTTTTATTCTTTAGTAAATGAGGAAATTACACTTCCTAAGATAAATTCACAAATGTAATCCAGTACAGACAACATACTGTTTTCTGGTTAGTGCCATGGACAGGAAATGACTGCAAAATTTTTTAAAAATTCATTTAGATTGGACCTATTCTGAATAAGTTGAAGAAAGCTGATAGAATGTAATGGGTTATGTTCCTCAATGTAATAATGTATGACCACTGCCCATATGATTTTTAAAATAACAGGCTTTTACCAATGGTTTAATTTTTTTTTACTATTAGATCAGAAGTTTAGAAACAGTACGAAGAATCTCTTCAGCTTGTACCATTCAACAATGCAGTCCATTTTCTGACCTCCACCAATTTGGTCCTCTGACATTTAATATTTACTTCAAAGTTTCTCATCTCTTTCCACCTCCATCCCATGCATGGCCTCTATAACTGTCATAATGCATGAAATCACTATCATGGGACCATAGTTTCCCCACCAGTAACCCCTCCCAAACAAATTCTATGAAAAGCTAGGATCCAAAAATATCCAATGATTTTTCAGTATTGGTGAGGATGTCAGGTGAGTAGAGTGTGATATAATCTCCCCTGACCTTGAGTTAGTGAAAATTAAGCTAGAAGTTGTGATTTTTTTTTAATTGATCCAGAGATTTCAAAACTGAAATAATTAAAAATAATTCCAGATGTGGTAAATGTGAAATGAGAACATAGGATGCTGGAAGTGTTGCTTGTATTGCTGATGTTTCCAGTATTTTCAGTTTCATTATGTTTGTTCTGCCATTTCAGGTGTAGCCATATCTTTCGTTCTGGAAATCTGTAGCATTAAAAGCTGTAATTCCTGATGAGATATGCTCCTATAGCTAGCAACGTTGTCCAGCAGGGACCATAGGATATTGTTTGGAAGTGGTCATCTAACCTTTTTTCCATCCCTAGTCCTGAGCATTGAAGTAAATCAAAGCCCTCTGACTGCTACTGTAGCAGGATTTGATTGATAATACAGATCAGAGATTGATGTTGGGAATCTTCTCTGTGTGCTTCAGTGTCACATTATTTGGTGCATTTATTCACTGAGATCACAAATTCTGCAGGTGACAAAACAAACAGTTGAAAGTGTGATTATACGTTTACAGGAAGTAAAACTTATTTATGATACCAACAGCGAGATTATTCATTGCGGATCCAGTAAATCAGCTGTACGATAGATACAATAAAATGTCATACAGATATGTTGTTTATTGTGCTCATTCTGTTAAATATTCAGCTCTTCAAGCAACATGATCAGGATGTTCAAGCATACAAAGCACATCATGGAATCCAATAATTGACTGTCTACCCACTTACAATGAGTAAGGATAATTTTAATCTTATTTTGTAATTAGAATATCACATCAAAGAATATAACAACATTATTGTTTTAGAAGCTGCTTTGAGCAATCTTGTACTGAAGAAACTATAATCAAACTGTATATTGCAACTTTGCTTCCTGGTTCCTATGTTAGTTGATATTGTTAGGTGCTGTGCCTCTTCTTTAATTGTGCAATTATTAATCCTCTCCATAGAATAAAATCACCTTCATGCTCTCTGTCCTTGAAAAGTCAAAGTCAAGTTTATTGTCACATGCACATGTACACGTATGCACAGTTGCAATGAAAAACTTGCTTGCAGCAGCATCACGGGAACGTAGCGTCATATAAGCAGCATTCACAAGAAAAGCATAAATTATACACTTTGTACAAGAAAGAACACAACTTGGACAAAAAAAAAAGTCCATTTGAGTGCACAATATCTCCAAACTTGAATTCTTTGAATGTGCTTCTGTTCGTCTCTCCCAGAACTCCCCATTAAATCCCCCATATCAGTTTTTGCCCCTGCCAGTGTTACAAGAGACACTGTCTCTCCCTGTCTGGAGCTTTTAATGTAGGTGCCCTTCTCATCCATCTCTACCATGATCTCGCTGGCCGAAACTGCACTTGTGTGGTTCCATACTTTTCTATTGAGTTGTAACTAGAATCGCCTACATTGGCTACTCTTGTTGCTCCTGCACCTATTCCTTTGATGTTCCCAAGGATGTTTCCTTTGGCCCTCCTTTTATCTCACCTATATGCTGCCTTCAGTGATGTAATCTGAAAACAATGTCATTGTCCACATATAGCTTGGGTTAGACACCTGTACCGCTCTGCTACTTTTCTCAACCCCTCCACTATGTTTGAATTATCAGACTGCACCTGACACTGAGAAATGGGTGAACAGAAGTTAAATACTGGGAAGACCAAATGCACTGCCTTCCGTTCCCAGCAAAAACTGTTCTCTCCACCCGACCCTGGGATGTAATAGACCATTAAGTATGCTGCAGAAATACAAGTTGTTTTTCTAGTTGCTGGGAACATATTACTGTGACCTCTTCGGTAAAAGGAAAAGATCTTCAATTGCTGGAGAAGATTCACCATGCTGATCCCGTGTGAAATGAAGGGTACTTATGTGGTTATCTTGAAACTCAGTTAATTAAGGGGCATAAAAAGGAGAATTGAGAATATTAATGCAAATGAAATTGAATGTTATGTAAGTGAACATGCCTTCAAATAAATGAAATGAAATTTAAGACCAATCTCAAAGTACCATAGAGACAAAAATCATAGAATCACATCACAAATGATTGGATTTAACTGTGAGCGTTCTGGACCCATTCTTGTTGTTCTCTTAAGATGAATCATGGCTTATAATTCCAGCATTCTACTTGACCCTCAGCTGGGAATCTGAACTGATATTATCACTAAAGATGTCTTCCTCCACATCTGCATCATTTGTCTCTATCTCAATTTATCTACTGTTGAGAGCCTCGTCCATGCTTTAGCTTGCTATGAACTTGAGATCGAAAGATCCAAGTTCTCATTAAGTCCAGTTCATACATCACTGTCCACAGGCACATTAGCTCTTGGGCTCCAAAATAACCATTTAAGAATGTTCATCCCCATATTGTATAACAATCAAGAGAGGCCATACAATCTTTGAGTCTATTCTACCATTAAATAATGGGAGATCTTTATCTTATTTTCATTTACCTGCTATGTGTATCCAGTCAGTTTTTGATTAAATTAGGATAGGCTAAATAGTAATTTGTGTCTTCATTGCCCTGTAGCTTTAGGCCCAGTTTTCTCTCTCGCCTAATTTAACTCCTTTATCCCTTTGCTGCTGAATATTGCAGCTTGTTAAATACCGAGCCAATGTTGGATTTGTAGTTGATGTGCTAAAACTTCTCTTGTACCTTGACTAGAGGGGTTCATGATTTAGTCTGGATGATGACTAAATGGACCGTTTGAACATACGTCAGGAATTTAACCTAATCCTGTCCTTGTGTGGTTCAGATTAAGTAACTTCACATTACTGCTCATTGTTTTAGTTTGATATTTCAGTGAAGCTGAAAAGCTTTCATGTCTTTGATTGACTTACAGTAAGAAATAAAATGGAGATTTTTTTTAATGCACAACAGTAATAGGATGTGGGTCATGGCCACCTGGAATAGATCGCCCAATGGTCACCTACCCATCGAGTCTTTGAGATAAATCTTCAAATTTAAAAGGGAAAATTATAAACTACATATTTTCTTTTTTGCAGTTCATGGAAATTAAAGGAGTGCATTAGAGATACAACAGAGTCAATGAAATAAATCAGCAGGAAGAGGATGCAAACTGCTCAACAAACAAAGCAACCTGAATGGTGATTCATTCTGGATTAAGCGAAGAAAGTCTGTTTGTTTTTGCTTCACACATGATCAACATTAAAATAAGTTATGTAAAATGGCGATGAAGCCCTGTGTTGTGAAATGAAATGTTCCTGTGGTAAATAAATGCAATAGAAGATCTAATTCAGTGTTATACCTGATTTAACTCCATAAACTAGTTTTATTTGTAGATGCAGGCCCTTGGGCTTATTTGACCATCTCTTTTCTCTCCTGTCTTGATCTCCTTGGCCTCTCCTATATAGGATCAACTGGTACTATTTTTTGTTACCTCGCAGAGTGCTTATCCATGATAGAACTCTTAGCTGGAGAGAAAAATATTTTTCTAAAAAATGCTA
Source organism: Pristis pectinata (assembly GCF_009764475.1). Lineage (NCBI taxonomy): Eukaryota > Metazoa > Chordata > Chondrichthyes > Rhinopristiformes > Pristidae > Pristis > Pristis pectinata. The sequence continues at coordinate 123,299,127 of NC_067406.1, forward strand.
GAAAACAAAACAAAATCAACAAAACTTTACAAGGTTGTCAAATGCATTAGGACAGTCTGCCAATTGCAGCCGATTCATTTGTCTGATGATAGTGCATTAGCCAGTCAGAGTGCAGTACATAAATACCACCGTTGGAACTGATTCAAATAGCACCCTCGTTGCCAGGAATGCATCCAGTATATATTATACAATCGAACAGGAAAGGTGACCTCTTTTACTTTTACTCCCCATTTAAATTAGTTCTGGCCATGTCTTTTAATTGCAATGCAAGTTCCTTGTCTCAAAAGTGCATTGGTTGAAACCAGACCTCCTTTGAATGTTGGAGGTAATTGTATGCATATTTGTTCTCCATCACCTCCTGTTCTACCCTGAGCCTCCAGTAATTCAAAACACACATTAAACATCATATTTTATCTCTGACTCAAATATTTGTAACTGAAGCTCTTTCCCGTTGCATTTGATGTCACTGTGTCATGGTTTGGCTGAGTCAGCTAATTCAGGGTTAAGATCATGGCTTTGACTTTCAACCCCACTGGAAGCTTTTATGATTTGGAGCCATTAATTCACGATAATCACCAGAGGAAAAAACAGATTTTGAGTAAAAGTACTGGTTGACCATGTACGAACTTTTACTCAATACCAAATAAAGCTGAGCCTGATCAAAGGTTTGTATTTCTCTTCTAGCACATAAAAAAAACTAGGCTACCATAGTGTAATCATTTTACGAGACCAGCTGCCAGAATTTAAATCCCAATATGACACCTGGGAATTTTAAACTAAAGTAATTAAACTAATGCTAGAAATTAAAATAAAAACACTCCTCTTAGAAGCAGCAAAACTACCAAATTGTTGTGAAAACTTTCCTGGTTCACTAATGTCCTTCAGGGGAAGGAAATCTGTAGTATTTATCTAGTTTGTCCTATATGTGACTCCAGCCAACAAATGTAGTTGACTCTAACCTTTTCCTCAGTTGTCCAAACCCATTGCTGCAACTTTGATTCCTGCTGGAGGTTAACACCAGGCTCTGGTCCCTCATTGGCTCAAAAGCATGCCAATGTTTAAGTTTCACACAAGATGTTAAAACTATACTAAGTGTCCCCCTCCTGTCCTATATCCTGAGCTCATTCTATTGCAGCCAAAGCTCCTCAGTCCTGTTTGAGTTTGCTTGTTTCTCCTACTTGAACCTTGAGCCAGGGAGATTTGAATTGGAAATAAAAAAAAGTGAAAGCTGGAAAACGTGTGCAAAAACAAAGTGCTGGAAATACTCAGCAGGTCCAGCGGAATGTGTTTCTCTCCCTGAGAATGCTGCCTGAACTGCTGAGATTTAAATTAGGTTGCTCTTATAATGTCCACAGGTAAAGTCCACAGGTATATTCAACCACCAAGATTTGCTTTCATCAGTAACTTAAAGTTCATATAATTTAAAGGAAAAACGGTTGAATTTACTACCAGTCATTCACTGGAGATATAAGTACAAGTCTTTGTGGCTTAGGAAACCTGTCGCTAGTTAATGCTTTAAGAGGAAATTAATCACAAGAAAAACTATGACACAATTCCTAGCACGTGCATTGTGAATTTAGCTGCATAAAAAAGTGCATTATCTCAAATATTGGTGAAATGTGGCATACAGTGCATTTTGATTAAAAAAATGAATGCCACAAAATGAGAAGGCTGAAATAAATAAAAACTCAAGATGCTGGAAACACACAGTAGGTCAGGCAGTGCATTTGTAGAAAGAGGAACTGAATTAAAGTTCTGCTTGGTGAGTAGGTTAGTAAGTTTGCAGACAACACAAACATTGGTGGAGTTGTGGACAGTGAAGAAGTTTGTCAAAGGATACAGATCAGTTGCAGATAAGGGGCAGAGAAATGGCAGATGGAGCTTAATCTGGGCAAGTGTGAGGTGTTGCACTTTGAGAGGTCAAATGTAAAAGGAAAGTATACAGTTAATGGCAGGACCCTTAATATCATTGATGCACAGAGGGATCTTGAGGTCCAAGTCCATTACCACCTTGCAAGTGGCAATGCAAGTGGAGAGAGTGGTAAAAAAAAGGCATATGGCCTGCTTTTTTTCTTCGCTACAGTTATAGAGTATAAGAGTCAGGAAGTCATGTTGCAGTTGTATAAAACTTTGGTCATGCCACACTTGGAGTATGGTCACCCCATTACAGGAAGGATGTGGAGAAGGTTCAGAAGAGGTTTACCAGGATGCTGCCTGGATTAGAGGGCAGATGCTGTAAGGAGAGGTTGGATAAACTTGGATTGTTTTTTCTGGAGCAGATAAAATGGTGGCTTTCAAAGAGGCTTTTAGGTAGGGACATGAATATGCAAGAAATGGAGCGATAATGAATAGAGTGCAGGCAGAAGGAATTAATTTGGCATCATGCTCGGCACAGATATCGTGGGCTGCAGGGTCTGTTCCTGTGCTGTACTGTTGGGTTCTGTGGTTGATCTGCTGTGGGTTTCCAGCTTTTTCTGTTTTTATATCAGATTTCTAGCATCTGCAGTTTTTTTTACTATTATTGAACTAAACCATTGACTTGTTCTTGGGAAGAGGAGTTGAACTTGGGAAAAACGCTGACTTTTTTTGCTTCTTTAAAGCCACAATTTATTCACTATCGCTACAATAGTGTGATTAAATCGATTTCCATGTTTTACTTGCTTCTCTTGCCATATTAAAAAAGTTTCTGTATGAAATTCCTGCAGCACTTTGTTGCACTCAGGGGACATCGTGTAATGACCACAGCCCAGTTTACCATAGAATTACGGTAGAACAATACGGCACAATACAGGCCCTTCGGTCCACCATGTTGTGCCGCCCTTCAAACCACACCCATTACTATCTAACCCGTTCCTCCCACATGTCCCTCTAACTTAAATTCCTCAAGTTTCATTTTAATTTTTTTAAGGGCGATTTTATTGGATGAAAAATCTCTCCAATTTCTTGCATCAGGACAATCCCCGTTAACCAGTGCTTCCTCAGGTATCTTTCTGCACGACACCTAACATTGTGGAAAAGCAGCCTCTGACTTTAGTTGTTTAATAATTATTCAGTGTGGGCGGGTTAGCACTGGTCCACACGGCAGGAGCGACCTCAGGGCTCTGTTTGCCTGCACATTTTACGCTTGCTGTGGACGTGACGCTGTTAGTGGTTGGGTCAGACAGCGACGGATTGGGAGAGAGAGAGAGAAAACGGAATCGCCACTGTGGTCTGCAGAAGCCGAGCGCTGCCGGTATTGTCCACAGAAGGTGTCGTGACTCGGATTACCAAATAGGCACAATGTATCTCTGCAGGGTCGCCTATCACAACCTGGCGCCCGTGGCGAAGATCTCGTTTTCCTCCGGATTACTTAGGAACGTGTACAGATATGGTGAGTATTACACAGGTGCTGGGTCCCCTGAAACCATAGATTCGATTACTTTAGACGGAGTCCCAGAGAGGACTCGTCTCTCGCGTCTGAACCACACGTACGGATCTGGCGACACGAATAGTTGTATCATAACTCCGCCGCTTCAGCTCAGAAGCTTCAACGATTTAGGAAAGTGCACGTTGTAAAGAAATAAAAGTTGTTTTGCTTTTGTGAACAAGAAGGGCTGCTTAAAACTGTTGGGTTAGTCATGTTGCAATGAACTCTGCCCTGCAGAAAAACGAGATCCCAAGGTCAGTCGCTTCGCCCTAAAACCTGATCCTTATTCAGAACACGGGATGTATTTTGGAAAAAAATCGAAAATATTTCTCTGCGGGCTTAATGGCAGAAGAGATGCAGTTTTTTTTATAAAGCTGGTTATGAAAGCATTCAGCCTCAAGCGTTTTATGATGTCTTGCTGAAGCAAGGCACTACCCCGCTTCATCTCTGCTGACAGCTGTTAAAATCCACGTACAGCGTTGATCCGAAGTGTTACAACGATCATTTGGGTATCTCTTAACCTCAGATTATCACACCTGCAGCGACCGAATGATTATTTCTAGAAATTTATTACTTGGGCCTTGCAAATGTTCAATTAGTGGTGAAATGGAGAGCGGTCCCGTAAATAGAATGGCAACGCTGCCCACATTGACACTGGCTTCTCTCTGATTTCGGAAGCCCGTTTGCCAAGAATTCGTAGCTCCAAATCAATCAAGTACATTCTCCATATTATCTTTTCTCAGAAGCTCCCAGTATATGGTATTTAAAAATCTAGGTCACACGTAGATCAACAGCACAAAAGCCAGAAATGTCCTCCTCATCTGCCCCAGAGAGGTGCCAATAATACACGCTGCCAAAAACATCTCATTTTTTTATGCCAATCAAGTTCGAGCAAGTAAAAAGCGTGCAAACCCCCTCGATATTTTCTGTCGACGGTCGATCCACCGTCTGAATATATCCCCTCCTACATTATAGTCCTGCCCCCAGATTACATAACCCTGTCCTGTGTTTCACATACTTTCGGTGATTAGGCACAGTGGGGAAGGCAGCAATTTTACTGGCGTTTTAACTGCAGTTCACAAAACAAAATCGCCTGAGTATCAATGGGCAAGTTTTCCTTCTTGCGGTTTCACCAGCATTCTGTGTCAGGTGTTCATGCAGAAGAAACAGAAAACATGTGGTGCAGTTTCGGCACTTTCAGGAGGCGCGGTTTGTTTAAGAATTAGAACTCGTTTTGCCCATATTCCAACTGGCATCTTCTTGTAAGATTGACAGGAAATTTAGGGCTAATTTGGCGTCAGCAGATTAGGAGCATTTCGGGTCTAGTAATAACGCGAGGAATGACTAAAAGGTGTCCATCAACAAAGCTGCATTTTAGGTGTGGATTTAAGATTGAATTGCAATAGAATTTTTCAAAGAACATCAACCGATCTTAATTTGTGAAAACCACACATTCTGTTTGCAATGTGTTGAATTCTTCTTGTAAGGTTGGCAACTTGTTGGAAAGGTAACTAAAAGTGAAAAATATGGTTCAATATGAAAAACAAAATTGCTTGACTGAGTCTTGTATTCGGCCAATGGAAATATTGTAATGGTGCTAATTCCTGATATTTATACAAGATACACAGCATCTGGTCTGGTGTATAATAACATAGAATTGGAGAATAAGTGTGGGAGGCCATTCGGTCCATCATGTCTGCACCAGCTCACTACCCTGGTAACTCTCTAGTCCCACTGGCTCTTTGTTTGAAGCCTTGCAATTTTTTTTCAACCATATACCTATCCAATTCCTTCTGGAACACACAATGGAACCAACCTCCATCATGTTCAGAGCACTCTACATTCCAGCCACATGCAGTGTAAACAGAAAGTTTTCCTTGTCCCTCTCTTAATTCTCTCTCCCTTTATTTGCTGCCCGTGATATCTTGTCCTCCTACCATCTATCCTGTTCACCTCCCTCATTATTTCATACACCTTTATAAGATCTCTCTCATCTTTCTTTTAAAAAAAGTCCCAGCCTCTCGAATCTATCTTTGTAATTGTAATCACTCATACCAGAAATCATTTTCATAAGTACTTTCTGGACCCTCCCTAATGCCTTCACAGTCCTTTTACAATGTAGTGACAGAATTGAGCACAATTTTCCAGTTGAGGCTGGACCAGTGTTTTATAAAGGTTCAGCTTAACTTCGCTGGCTTTATTCTTTATGTCTCTAATGATAAAGCCCATAATTGTGTTTGCCTACTAAGCAGTTCCTCAACCAGCCCTGCTGCTTTCAATGAATTATGCACCCATCCGCTTAGGTCCCTCTGCCCTAGTACTCCTTCCAGAATTGTATGCTTTATTCTATATTGCTTCTCCTCATTCCTCCTTCCGAAATGCATTGCCTCACAATTCTCAACATTAAACTTCATCTACCATGTGTCTGCCCATGCCACCAACCTGTTTATATCCTGCTGCAAATTGTCCCTGTCCTCCCTGCAGTTCACACACTGCCAAATTTTGTGTCATCCACAAATGTAGAGATTGGGGTTTGCACTCCCAAACCTAATGTAGATCAAAAAAAGCAATGGACCTAATATTGACCTCCAGGGAATGCAATTCTTCACTTTCCTCTTGGCTGAAAAACAATCGTTCACTATAACACTCTGCTGTCTGTTATTTAGCAAACTTCATATCCATGCAATCAATGTCACTTCTATGTCATGAGGTTTAATTTTGCTGATGTGGGTTATGTGGCACCTTATCCAATACCTTCTAGACGGCCATGTGCATCACAACAATTGCATTACTCTTCTCCCGTCTGGTCCTCGTTACTAACCCACTTTAGGTTCAGCCACCTCCATTCTATTAATTTTACAACATTTCCAGTGTCTCAACTAATCTCTCCATTAATACTTTGGAAGCACTCTTTTCACCAGTGAAGACAGATTCAAAGCACCCACTTACAGGGGGAAAACTAGAAAATCTATTTGGCAAAAGCTTTTAGATGACAATCCAATGTATCCACCTCCCCTGTTTGCTCACTCCTCTCATCTCCTCCATACTGAGTCATGCCAGGACACAGATCTACTGACACCTGAAGTAAAAACAAAATATGCTGAAAACATTCAGCATGTCAAGCAGCATCTGTGGTCAGAGAAACAGACCACTGTCATGGTTCATCCTTCAAGAAGCTTATTGTATCTGGACAACCTCTAGGTTTTAGAGTCATAAGGTGATACATTTTCAGTTAGAAGTACTGAATTTTTAAAAATTAATTCTTACTGTTCCATTGCAATTTCAGATAAATGAATACGTTCTCAAAACTAAATAACAAACTGTAAAATTAACCATCCAAGTAAAAAATTCAAAGGTTTTAAATATTTGGTTGGTTTGCAATTTTGCAGAAGTCGATTAATCTATAAAATATATAGTCACACAAACAGCAGATAGTAAACATTAGCATCATATAAAACTGTTAGTATTTTAACCAAAAGCAAATAATGCCCCAATTCACATTTTTAAGTAAAAATATTTGGTACAGAAATGCCAGGCCTGTTTCTGGGTGAATGCAGAGAAAAGGGACATAATCTTATTATTAAACCAGTTTAGAAGATATCAGGAGCACTTTTTCATAGAAAGAGCAGTGGATATTTGGAAGTCTCTTCTGAAGATTTTCAATATAAAGATGATTGAATTCACAATTGACTTTGATAGATTTTTATTAGGCAAGAATGTCAAGGATTGTGAAGCACAGACATTTCAATAAAGTACAGAGCAGTTGTACTCATAGAATAGCAAGCAATTTTGGGAACTTGAGTGGATTGCTCCTGTTCCAAACTTATCTCCGTAAGAACTACCTTCCAAGAAAACAAGAATTGCTTTCAATGTCTTTACTCCCTTCAAATTGCAACCCAACTCTGCTTTAATTTGTGCCTAAGTTCAAACCAGGACATACAGGCAAATCATCTGCTGAGACCTCCTTGAAGCCATCAGCAGATGTACCTGTGGTTGGGCTATACCAGAGCAAAGACTACAGCACAGCCTTTTGAAGCAGAACACCAGCTGCCAGACACCCATGCTGTCCTGAGTTTAGCTGATAAATTGTGTGGTAACTTTGGAGCTGAAGACTAATCCTGGATCATGCCAGAAGAAACAGCATGGCTGAGGTGCAAATAGCCAACAGTTCCAGTGTTACAATTTTCAATGGACTCCTAATAAACCATAGTGTTCCGTGACTTTGGGTCATTCTAAACTGTAACAGAGCCCTATGTTACTTAACTGTTATAGAATAAAGATTGCATCCATTAGCAGTCAGATCCAGGGATGGAAAAGGTTGTGTCATGTTAAATAATCAACCATATGCCCTGATATCAATAGTTTAAGTATTGAAATACGTGAGATATCCTCTCCACTACTTGGAAGGGGATTGGAACTTGCCCGCGAGCAGAGCTCTCAAGGGGTTTCTGAGAAGGGCCTCTTGTTGCTTATCATTTCTGAACATCTTGGAGGCTAAAGGAAGGGAGGAATTCACAACTTCAGGCTGTTTCAGAGGGCTCTGCAGCTGATTTTTGAAGTGTTCACACATCTACCATTGCAGGAAGAGGCATTTATTGTGAACACTAACAAAAATTGTTTGAAAATCATTAAATAAAAATCTTAACAATGTTGAAGAAGCAAAGTTACCAGAAGTAAACTTGGCAGAATAAAGTACTGATGCAATTTATTTTCCTATGACCATTTAAAAATTAAGGTACAAACATTATATAAAACTGTTTGTATTTTTAAAGTAAATAATACCTCAATTCACATTTTTAAGTAAAAATATTTGGTAAGGAAATGCCATGTCTGTTTCTTGAACAGTAAGTTTTATAGCCAGCGACATTATTTTCAGCTAAAATTATTATAGCCAGCAAAAGATCATTATTTTTGCATGTAATAAATTTTCAATGATTCCCGAAAGGACACCTTTGTCTGAGACTAATCAAACTTTGAGCAATAAATCAGGCAACAATCAGATTACACTGAAGTGGCAGAACTGATCAAAGCAGTTAGTTGACCAAATGGTACATCACTATTATTGTTTTAGGAAATAGGACTCTGACTATTAAATTTCTGTAATTTTTACAAAGTTCAAACCAAAGATAATCCCTGGAAACTGGCATTGCATAAAGCATAGCCTGAGTCCCTCATGCCCTAATTTCCTGGAAATTGAAGTGACATGCACTGTAGAGATGCTGCAAGATTCTGGCAAATTTGCATGTCACTGGTTGCAATTTTCTTTGGGCCAATTATAATCTCCACTATGATATCACCCAATTTTCTAATCACTTTCTCCCCACTTGTAATCAATTGTTTTCTTCCTTCTTGCCAATATATTATTCGGTCTGTTTTCCTCCCATTAATTCCAACAAAGAAGGCTTCATTGCTTCTCCTAGTTGAATGATCATTAATAGCGATTTTATGAAGGTCACCAAAAAGAATAGGCAACGTATAACTGGGAGGACAGTGTACAGTTAATGCACTTGGGCATAACTTGAGCGAGTACACTGACCTACTCTTCCAAGTGCTTCAGCTCTGTGCTCGTTGTGGCTGGTTACATAGCTATCTGACTGCCTGCATCTCTACAACTCCATTCCCTTACTGTCTTCACCCAACTCTCCAAGAAAGTTTCCCTGAAAGTGTAGGTCCAAGGGAAGATCATACAGAACATGCTTCCCTTTTGCCCTTAAAATAATAGAGGAAAAAAGTCCATTGATACAGACAACAAAATTACTTGAATAATTGGCAAAGATAGTGACTACGATCACTTTACCTGAGGCATAAGGATTTTGGATGGTCTCTCTCTGTGCCTCAATGTACTTCATCACCACCATGGGAATGTCAACACTGGTTGATACTGAGGTACCAATTGTTTCCCAGTTGGAATGGATGTGCTCTTAGCTTCACATAATGATCTGCTGGAGGTTGGGGATAGAAGCCCTCTGCCTTTCCACATCTCCACGTGCTGTTAGATGGGCTGGACGATCTTGGCAGACCAAGTGACAGCAATATCTCAAAGGAGGACGGATCCTGATACAAAGGCATAAGTAGCATGTTTTGTTAGCAGTATGCCATGTATGTAAGATATACAGAAACAAAGTATGATATTAGTAGGCATTTTGGAGTTCAATCAGTGATGTTGTCTGACCACTACTGCCTGCCATGATACCAGTAAACCTGTTAAAGTAGAGCTCAGTTGACTACTTATAATAATAATAAACTGGATTACACTTCAGGAACTAATGAACCCAGTTTTCAGATCTTAATAAATAACATAAACTTTGTCTTTGCGCTTTTTAACATGATTTCAACCTCTGAGTTATTGTTTCATAACATGCGCCGAACTTTGGATTATTAGAGCCATCATTATAAAGTTAGGTTAAATATATTATAAATTATAATGATTATTTGGGAATGTGTTAGTAAAGCTTTGTTGGCAGAGTTTAGGATGAAGATAAGGCTGTAAGAAATAGCAGCAGGAGTAAACAATTTGGACATTCCTGCCTGCTGTGCTGTTCAATAAGATCATGGCTGATCTTTTACCTCAGAGTTGCTTTCCTGACCTAATCTCCAAAAATGTATCTATCTCTGGACTGATTTGCAATGTACTTTGTGAGATGTGCCATTTTTCACATGTGCCATACCTTTGTGAAGGAGAATAACATTACAATAGAGTCAATGTCACAGCTAAATTCCTGACCATGTTTACTCCTTTGTGACAGAACGGCCAGACTGTACCTAGACAGCAGGTGTTCTCCACCTCTTTAAGCAACACCCAGAAGAGCAATGATAGACTGCTGGCTCCTCTTGCTGACTCCAGCCATCTTCTGCAAGCTCCCTTCTCTTCTAACTTTCACCTCCAGCAACAACCGTGGTAGCTCAAGCACTTTTCCATCAAAAGACTGAGACCATTTGCCCGGCTGATTTTGTCACTTCCCTCCCTAACCCTAGCCCATTGGGCCTAATGTCCAGTGGTCACCCTTGCCGTAGTCCTGAACGAGCAGCATTCTCCAGTTTCTCTCCACTCCATTCCATTTCTGAACACTTCCTGTCCATGAAGTCCACTCTTCTGCTCCATCAACCCTGTTCCTACTAAGCTGCGGACCCATAACTTCCCTTTCTGGCCCCCAAGTTAATGGTTCTCCCTCCTCAGGGATTCTCTTCCTCATAAACCAACCTCCAACATGGCAATCTCCCTGAATATCAGCAAAACAAAAGAGCTGGTCATTGACCTCAGGAAGGGGGGTAGTGTACATGCTTCTGTTTACATCAACAGTGCTGAGGTCAAAAGGGTTGAAAGCTTCAAGTTCTTAGGAATGAACATCACCAGTAGCCTGTCCTGTCCCAACCACGCAGACACCAAGAAAGCTCACCAGTGCCTCTACTTCCTCAGGAGGCTAAAGAAATTTGGCATATCCCCTTTGACCCTCACCAATTTTTATCAAGCACCATAGAAAGCATCCTATCTGGATGCATCATGGCTTGGTATGGCAACTGCTCTGCCCGAGACTGCAATAAACTGCAGAGGGTTATGGATACAGCTCAGCACATCATGGAAGCCAGCCCGTGGACTCTGTCGACATTTCTCACTGCCTCGGTAAAGCAGCCAAAATAGTCAAAGACCCCACCCCACCGAACATTCTCTCTTCTCTCCCCTCCCAACAGGCAGAAGATACAAAAGCCTGAAAGCACATACCACCAGGCTTGAGGACAGCTTTTATCCCACTGCTATAAGACTATTGAATGATCCCCTAGTATGATAAGATGGACTCTTGGCCTCACAATCTACCTCATTATGGCCTTGCCCCTTATTGTCTGCCTGCACCGCACTTTCTCTGTAACTGTAACACTTTATTCTGCATTCTGTTATTGTTTTCCCTTGTACTACCTCAATGCACATTGTAATGAAATGATCTGTATGGATGGCATGCAAAACAAAGTTTTTCACTGTACCTTGGTACATGTGTTACGAACCAGCAACAAAAGAAACACACTGAGTCATGATTCAGTGTTAAAAACTATTTTATTAATCACTACTTATGATAATAAGAAAAATAAAAGTAAAAATGTTAGTACTTTAGAAGTAAAAATGTTAAACCTTGAACATTAACCCCAAAACTAAACTCATCGTGTGTGTGTGGCAAAGTCCCAAACTCCAAGTCCAGGAATGGTTCTTAAAGTGCAGTTCCGCAAGCCATAAGGTGAAACGTGAGCAAAAGCTTTTTCAACAACCACAGTTGTCTGAAGATAAGACGTAGATGTAGAGAACATAGAGAGAGTAATCACGAAATCCAAATGTTTCACGATGGAACCCAAACGACACCTTAGTGTTTACTCGGTAGTGACTTCCTCACCCCGAAAAGCATCCGACTCGTGGTCGTCCACACAAGTACCTATTTCCTTCTACAGGTCATCCACAAAGTGAACTCCATCAGATTACTTCCAATTTCCATACGTGGATTGCAGTGACAGACACAGTTATTGTTTCTCATCCATCGATAGAGAAACTAGCAGGCTGGTGTCTCTCTCCCTTTTCTCTCTCTCTCTCTCTTCGACTGACTTCGACTGCCTCTCTGACAACGTCATTACGTCCTTTATCTTCTGTTGACGTAAGCACGCCACACACACACACACACACACACACACACACACACACACACACACACACACACACACACACACACACACACACACACACACACACACACACACACTACTAACTCTATCTTAAAGGGACGTTCACCAAGTCCGTAACACATGCGACAATAATAAATCAATTTACCAATGTCTTTGAATGTGCTGTAGCTTCCCATACTTGTGGCCATCCTACCAGGGCTTCTGGTTTACATTCTGCCACTCGGGTCCCTGACACCGCTATGGCAACCAAGTAGCTCTAATTAAAGCCCTTTTTCTTGCATGGCTCGGAACTATGACTCTGTTCAGTTTGAGGTTAATACATCAGTCTAATGTTCTTGGGGAGAGAGAGTTCTTCTCAGTAAAGCCACCATCAAATTTATATTGTCCTGTGCTCAAAGTTTTATCACAGTGCCCCACCTTCATCCCATGGCACTCCCTAACCACTATTTTTGTATCCAATGTCCACAGCTGCTCTGTCCTATTCAGACCTGAGTAACAACGTTCCTGGTTCTCTCCTGCAACTCAGGACCAGGTGGTTTCATTTTTGGGCTGGAATGCAGAAACCGTTTACAGCCAAGTCATCCCATCAGTGTTGACAGCTGTGACCAGATCACAGTTTAACTTTATATGATTCCCTACCTTCTTACGCTCATGATTTTGCTTTGCTTCACAGGATCGATCCGCCAGATATCTTCTGGTGGTCATGGAGGTTCCTCAGGCGAGAACATGTTATACGTTCTGATGGTCGGTGGAGTGTTTGCAGGCGCAGGCCTTTATGTAAGAGCCAGTTCAATTAACATATTGAGACCTACAGTATATCAGATTCAGGCTGTATTCTTCTGCTTGGCATAATGTACTGTCTCTCACCTTCAAGCTCATGACTGAGACTTCCTGCACGCCAAGCTCAGTTTGGTTAGTGAACGGTGGTGAACTGCTCCCAGGAGGAATGCTGAGTAAAATTTTAACACTCACCATGATTTAGCTGTTAGGACTTTCTCCTCTGACTGGGAAGGTTGTGGATTGTGGGTCCAGGGATGAGCTGATATCCCAGGCTGAGTCCAGGCTGATATTCTGGTGGGGCATTGAGTGAAGGCTATTTTACTGCAGGTTAAATCTTTTAGATGTGGTGTTGGTCTCTCAGTTGGGTGTGAAAGATCACATGACACTATTTAGAAAATAAATAAAGAGATTATCTCTGATGTCCTGGGCCAGTATTTATCTGTCAAAACATCATCAGTAAAACCAATCATCAGGCATTGCTCCTTGTAGGAGATTTTCTTCATACATTTGTGAATGATTACACTGCCTTATAACAGTGAATACAATTCATAAAGTACTTCATTGGCTTAAAAATGGTGTAAGATGCTTTAGAAATGCAAATCTTTCTGCTTCCATCTTAAATTTGGAGATTGCTAATTTAAGATATCCTTTCTTCAAGCACCGCTGGAAAAGATTCACCCATTGATTGACTTCTGACCTACCAGGCAGAGGGCAGTATCTGGAATAAGAGAATGCAAAAAGGATAGAAATAAATGATTCTCAATTGTATGCAGAAGTCACATAAAATTTTCAGTTGACTGCAGTTTTTTTTAGAATAGGTCATTAATGTTGGATTGTGTTTCTCCAGACATACAAAGTTCTCCACGCTGATAAAGCCAGATACAACGACAGAATTGCAGAGATAATGCAACATTCGAAGAATGAGTGGAAACCTAAGGAACTGCAATCCAAGAGTAAGTTTTACTTTTATGCAAAGTTTCAGGTGTCTCAGATCCTGACGTACTTGTTGTGCTAGGCTCAGCTGGAATGTTTGTCAGTGCTTGCAATAATGGCCTGGAAATATAACCGTTTGGAAAATTCAGGCTTTACTAGGGATTGAATTGTTGTGACTAATGTAGAAGTAAACATAAGGGGCAGCAATCTGGAATGTAAGTGCTTTCTACAAAAGAAAATTAGAGGATTATAAATGTAACCTGGACTGAAGTCCCCAAGAATTGTACTTGGCTTCAGACATGCCATGATTTAGTTTACAAAAATCACAGCATAAACAGTGCTGGATGCCATATAGCACTCTGACTAGAGACAGTGGAAAAATGCTGAGAGCTGGTGGTGAGGTTGAGCTTGGTATTATTGGCACACATATGGGATCTGATGTTTTTTCAGATGATTTCATGAAGGACTATGAAAGAATCAAGGATGTATCCTGGGGGAAACTTACAGGCATAGGTATGGGAAAAGTGTCATTGAAGACAATAGTCTGGATAAGATGATAGATTATTATGGAATCAGATGAGAGCAGTTCTGGACAATGGAGGAGAGACCCTGGAGGAAGTTGTTGTGGTTCCCCATGGCAAAACCTACAGACAAGCCAAGAAGGATGAGGAGAATCAGTTTATTCTTGTCACAGGCATCATATCTGACAGTGTTTTCTCTCATGAACTTCCCAAGTTCCATTTTCAAAGGATTTGCCAAATATAATCCAGGTTCCTTCCTATTGGGACAGTGAAGGGGGTTGAAGGAAAAGCAACCCTGCAGTTGCTATAACACATATTCAGCTTTGACAATGCAGAGCACTATTGAAGCATTGCAAAGAACAGAACACATAATGACTTGAAGATAAATCTGAATAAATAATTGGGGAAAGATTGCCAAGCAAATAATTATATTATATTTATTTATCCATTCAGCGTTTTAAGTTCTGTTTTATGAAAACTGACAGGGAGAGAGGGTGAACGTTATGAATCAGGCCAAGAAATAAAGACACACGGGGTGAAATTGGTCTTTGGGAGAACTGTGAAATAAGCAGCAATTAATGAGCAGCACATATACCACCATTTAATTTTCTTTTAAGAATGAAAGAAATTCATATTAAAGTAGAATCAAAAACACTTGTGTCATACTTATTACTGTAAGGGTCTGCTGACTTCCAAAAGGTGGGAAACTCAAAATAGCTCCTACTATATCTCTTTTAGATAACTCAGGAACTATATTAATGGAATAATGTCACTAATTTAGCACTATAATATCTCACAGTGTAATTAGGCACAAATCATCAAATCAGAAATAATGTCCATCAAGTCTGCTATTAAAACATTGCAAAGAACAAAACACATACTGACTTGAATATAAATCTGAATAGATAATTGGGGAAAGGTTACCAAGCAAATAATTATATTATATTTACTTATCCATTCAGCTTTTTAAGTCCTGCTTTATGAAAACTGACAGGGAGAGAGGGTGAACATTAAGAATCAGGCTGAGAAATTTATCGATTCAGCTTTTTAAATCCTGCATTATAAAAACTGACGGGGAGAGAGGGTGAACATTATGAATCAGGCAGAGAAATAAAGACACACGGGGTAAAATTGGTCTCTGGGAAAAATGTAAAATAAGCAGCAGTATCATTTAAGTAAAATGTGCTATAAACGCATTCAACAAATGTGTTATAACAATAATAACGGGTTGGATATCAGAGCTAATGGCGAGAAAGTCATTAAAGTTTCAGAATTGCATATTCTCTATTCATCCTTAGAGTGAAAAATGGTGCAAATCCAGTTCATTTCCTGTTGTTATTGAAATAAATATGTACCTATGTACAATTTTAGTTATTCTAATATTGCCGTGTTCCAGTAGTTAAGCTTTAATAGACCAGGAAAAGCACTTGAAAGAGATCTGGTGCCAGAACAGCGGGTAAGAAGAATGCATTCAGAGTTTTAAAGGAAGCTCAACATAAAGTTAAAATGACAGCAGAATATTGGACCTGGGAAGTATTGATCTAGCCTCCGAATGAGGAGAGAACATTTCTTGGCGTTGTACTTTGTTTTGTTATTAGGGGAATGGGAGTTTGGTGGGATTTAGTGGGGTGAAATTTGCTAGCAATGAAATGGGATGTTTTTCTCATTTTGCCCCGGCAACATTTTCTGAATTAATAAAATTACCCATGGATTTGAAGTCGATATTTTTAGAAGGATGTTGAAGCATACATCTTGCTTGGTGTGACGGCAGAAAGAATTAAATGTTATGATGTTAAGATGTGACAACATTAAATAATGTTGTGGTTGATTAATAATGCAAGAGATTGGACGTGCAATGCACACAGCAGGGCCAACAGATTTTATCTGTAAACTGACATGATTCAAGTGTCAAGTTGGGATTCCACAAATACTGGATGATGCAAATGAGAAAATAGCAGAATTATCAGGAATTCTTCTCAGTGGGAGTGTTAATATTTTTTTCAATACAGGTGCTCCCTAGGTTATGAACACCTGACCTATGGACAGCTCGTACTTATGACAAACGTTCGGGTGACTGGCGGGATGGATAGGGATGGATTTGCTGGCTGCTGCCAGGCCACAGGCACCTCCTGCTGGGTGGGAATGAGGCACTTCCACCTGGCTTCTCTCCCTCTTGCACACCCCCCTCCCCAAACCCCCAATCCCCAACTATAAGGGGCTGGGTCGAGCCAAGCAGAGCCAGGAGTGCTGAGCAGACTCACTCACTCAGTGAGTGAGACTGGCTGGTGGCTGCTCTTCCTGTGCCTGCTTACTATCCCACGTTGCTGTGATCCTCTCCCACACACTGTTTTTGCCATTTACAACTTACAAACAGTTCAGGTTATGAACAGTTCTCAGGATCAAAGCTCTGTCGTAACCTGGGGACTTCCTCCAGTTCTTATAATTCTGTAAAACTTTGGAGTGCAGACAAAGCCTTGAGAACATGAAATGAACTGGAATAGACCATGAGATATCTCATGTTTGTTCAACCACTCAGTAAGACCTTGGCTGCACTTCTACATTAAATCCATTTCCTGCCCTAGTCTATATCCCTGGTTTCACATAGTAGCTGATATTAGGTTGACCTCAGCCTTGCATATACTTATAAACTGAGCATCTGTAGCTCTGTGGGATCAAGAATTCCAAGGATTCATAAAATTCATTGTGAAGAAATTTCTCTGCTGTTCAGTTGTATACAGCTGACCTCTTAACTTGAGATAATGGCTGCAAAATTTGGCTTTGAAAGTAATTGGCACTAAATGGTTTGTGATATGTGTGCACAGAGAAAAGTCATCATGATGTCAATCCTCATACTATCCTAATTCAAAGCCATGCCACCAAATTGGGTCTAAATGGTTCAGTTTATATTGACTCTGCTAGGATTTAGACTTAGTGGACTATGCCATTGACTGCACTCATTTTGCACTTTTTATTCATAGATGTACTAAAATTGGAAGGGATTCTACTCCCTTGGTATCTGGATGATGTATCCCATTAGTCAGTGCTTGGCATCCAGACAGTGGTCATGATTCATGTTTTTTGTTACAGTTTGCTGTGGCGTTGATATTTTGGATTTTCCTGAAAATTATAAGATAAGATATAAGATATCTTTATTAGTCACATGTACATCGAAACACACAGTGAAATGCATCTTTTGCGTAGAGTGTTCTAGGGGCAGCCCACAAGTGTTGCCACGCTTCCGGCGCCAACATAGCATGCCCACAACTTCTTAACCCGTATGTCTTTGGAATGTGGGAGGAAACCGGAGCACCCGGAGGAAACACATGCAGACACGGGGAGAATGTACAAACTCCTTACAGACAGCAGCTGGAATTGAACCTGGGTCACTGGCGCTGTAATAGTGTTGAACTTTGATGAGCACAACAGCTTTCTCATATGTTTCAGTCTTGTGATCTTATGAAAGGAACCTTCTAGGGCAGGTATTGTAAACCACAAAGCAGGAACTCATAGCAGGAACCTAAATCCATGAATACAAATAGGGATTACATGGCAATTAGTTTCACAGTGTGATTCAATGCAGAATGAACTAGCATCCTTATAAAACAAAGTTCCTTAATCCAAATTATCCAGTAACTCAATTATTTTTTACATCAAAATTCCACTTCTTTGGGCTATTGATTTTCCTTAATTCCATCCTTTTCATGCAAAAGTTCCGAGTTATCAGGAGTCAGGACCTGGAGACTTGTCAGCCTGCACTTCCAGAATTTTGCTCATTACCCCTTCTCTGTTTTTCCCCAAGTTCCTCCCTCCCTTCCAATTCCCAATTTACAGCTAATTCTGGGATATTGCTCATATCCTCTATAGTGAAGATCTATTCAAAATAACTCTTTAAATCATCTACAATGCCCTTTAAAATCTGTTCTTGGAGGCTTCTCATCTTAGGAGCCTTCATTGTCATATTGTCAGTTCCAAAATTTTCACTATTTTTTTCCCTTTCTATTACTTGGAGTAATTGTAGATTTTAACACAGTGATGCTTCATAATGCAATTTAATTGACTGTGACATGACACGATTAACAAACTTCCATTCATTTCTTCTGCTTATTTCCCAATCTTCTCCCTTCCTCTCCTGAAGGTGCTGATTCATGTGGGGATCCAGCTCTTTAGGCTGTTATCCACTTTTTTTTTCCCCAACTAGTAGTTCTCATGAGCCTGTGTGTGGAGAAATATCCGCACTGCAGGGTATTGTGGGGTTGAAGTAAATCCTGCCTTCAGTATGTATCCACATGTAGCCAGGATCTGCACCAATGAAGTATCAGGGGCAGGAGCTATGCTAATTTTTACTCTTCATTAGTTCAGAGATCCAAAGATCAATTGCCATACCCCAGTTGCTGCTTGCCTGAGCAAACTTCACACAGAGCTGGAATCCTCCCTGGGACATTCCATTTTTGAATTCTGTAGTGACTGATGTTCTAACTTCAAGGCCATCGAGGGAACTTGACAGCATTTTCTGTCTTTAACAAAAAGATCCTGATACCATCTGTGTTTTAACAAATTCTTTATTCTTTGTTTCTCCTACTTACATTTACAGAGAAAGCTGGTGAGTACACAATAATCATTAGACCTTAATATTACCGATATGTAATAAGTAGTGAATTGCCTGGAGCAACTACAATTTACATTCTTAAATGTTTGTAGAAATGCTGACTTAAAACCATGCATGACTGAAGATGCTAATACAGCTAAGTGTTAAGGCATGGTTAGTTTAAGATTTGCTTACTAATATGCAGTTAATTGCATTTGGGTCTATTTAATGCAATCTTTGGCTTATACAGTATGTGGGTAGTTTTACTTTGAGATGTGCTGAAAACTTAAATGCTGTAGGTAACACTAGTCAAAACTAGCATAAGTACTGAGGTTTTTTAAGAGGTAGTACATCTGTAAATGCACAATGTACTCCACACAAGTAAGATTTTTATGAATGCATATCAAAACCCTAATAGACACATTTCACTTAAACAAAAGTTAAATGGCACTAATATGCATTATTTTCATCACTTCCAACATTCTTGGGATAAATATAATTTATTACATTCATTTCCGTGATTTGGAACTCAAGTCCTCACAGTCTCACTTTGGCCCCAAAATCCAGCAATCCACAGTGGAAGCCAATGGAGCAAGACTTCACTTCTACCATCCATGACTCAATCAAAATTCCTGGGCTAAGGAATTTGCATTGAGAAAAAATCCAATTCTGTCCACATACCTGGTAAAAGATGCAAGAAGTATACCAAAATATATGGGATTCTAAGAAGGTTACTTCCCCTAAAGCAGCCTGTTAACATGAGGCCTACTCCTATTGCTCTGAAGTATTTCTCACCTTCCTCTCTCAGACTTACCTGACAGTGGGAGTACAAGAGAGAGGATGTAACCATGCAAAACTCTGTCCCCATCTCGTAACAAACTTGGGATCCCAGTGTACCTGGGTTCCACAGCAAACCCTGCCCCTTCGTTCCTCATTTAACTCCCAAATGCCACCGAAAGATTATGGATATTTTTAGATCACAATGTTTTAAAAATCAAATTATAAAAAAAAGCACACACATATGAGATTATGAATAAAGCATAACATACCAACACAAATGTGTGCATACATACAAAACTCGATATAAACATGCTCATTAAATTCTAAACCCAAGAGCCCCATTATTGCTTGGGGAAGTAAAAATGGACTCTCCAACATTCTACTGACATTTTTACCCATGGTTATTGTTGGATCTGGTTATTTTCAAATTCGCAGGTTCTTTCAGGAGTCCAAGCAACTTGATGCTTCACAAAGTTTTATTGGAGAAGTTTAAAACAAAGAAACAGTCACAGAGCACATGGCACTAGCTTTACTACTAGGAGATGAGCTGAGACAAAAGGAACTAAAGATGAGCTAGGTCCAGGGGGGAAAGTGAGGCAAGAGAGAGAGATAAGCAAGAGAGTCATTAACCAAAAAAACAACACCTTTTATACCTGATATAAGTGGTACTCCTTAGCTAACAATAGTCCAACCAGGAAACCTATTAGATGCCTGTGGCAAAACCAACCAATGAGAAAACACGTATTCACCTGATGGGCAAACCAATAAGCTAGGAAGCGACCATTCCTTGTACACCCACTTGAGGTGTATTAAACACTATACATGTTAAAAAAAACTACTTAAAACAGTCGAATCCAACATTACATAAAAATAACCTTTCAAACATTGAGAGGTAAAAGTATTTTAAGTCTAATGGAATGAACATATTAAGTTCTGTAAACATATTTTAAAAATCAGATCAATAATGTTACAGACTGCACCTTAATACTTAAAAGAGAGAAACGGCAGTAAAGATCTTCCATTCTTCTTGAACTGGAAGATTTGTTTTTGTTAGATTTATTCTTTCCCAGCTTCCAAGTATCTATGGTAAGCTGTTAGTTAGTGATGGGTACATGGATAGGAAAGGTTTAGAGGGATATGGGTCCTGTGCAGGCAAATGGGACTAGCTTAGATGGGAATCTTGGTTGGCATGGACGATTTGGGTCTAAGGGCCTGCTTCCATGCTGTGTGACTCTATGACAGGTAGGGAATGGAGGGATATAGACCATGTGCAGGCAGATATGCAGTTTAAATTGGCATCATGGTTGGCATGACATTATGGACCTAAAGGCCTTCTCCTGTGCTGTACTTTTCTATGTTCTACGTTTTAAGGGGTTAATTTTGAGGATAAATCCTTCTTGTTTTTCCCTCTCAGCTTTGCAGGCGATCTACGTGTTATGGGGGAGGGGCGGTTATGTTTGTAGAAAACAGTCCGTGTCCGTATTGTGATTTTCTCTAATGCAAAGCCACATCATCTGTGCATGTATCAAAAAATGCGAGTTGAAAAATTAAATTATGTGTTTATTTATTTACTTTTTCTCACATAAATTTCATGAGAGCGAATTTTTATTCTGTATCTCAGATTTTTTGGTCGTGATTTGTGAATACTATGAGGGGAAATTTCTGTTATCAATACATGGCAGTTGCCTATATTCTGTGTTCTCTGTGTTCATGTTAAGCAGTATTTGCTACAATCAATTTTCCATCCTTGATCTTAACCTTTGCCACAAAATGTGCCTATCTCAGTCTATGGTATTACAGGAATACGATAAGTAATCATAAGCATGGAACTGTGACTTACTGTTCAACATTTTTTTGATTGTCTTCTTTATTGTGCACTTTCCAGAATAAAATGCCAAGAACACAACTGTCTAAAATGTGGATGTATAATTGGACACCGGGGGTAGATTCCTTGTATTTTTTTCTCATTCCCACAGAAATTTATTTGAATTGAATGACTGCTTACTTATTGCCAACATTGCTTTAAAACATTATTAATTTATGCAAGAGGTAGAGCTTGGAAATGAAAGTACATCATTAAAGCACATCCTTATAAAATTTTGCATTTATTCAGTTTATTTGAAAGCTGAGCATATTTTCCATACCTGTTTATGTGTTTATCCACCTGCTATGTACTCTAATTCAGTAATCCCTTTCAAGCCAACTGATAAAGCATCATGCACTATTACTTGTTTCCTCACTGATGTTGAATTTCTATAAAATACAGTCATATTAACATACCCCGAACTATAATATTCTTCATGTAACTTGCAAGAACACTTTATAAAGAGGGGAATTACTGTCTGTCAGTGTCGTTGCCTGTCTTTTCCTTCTCTATTTTTCATTTCGGCTAATGACTGTCTATTGCATTTTAAAAAAAAACGAATTGCTTTTTGCATGTTGCAAAAGCTTATAAGTGATACCTTTGTGATTTTGGTTTTGATGGGAAACATCACTTCAGCTGTCATCATGGGTTAGCTTAACGGGCTTCATTATTGAGAGGCTTTGCAGGTGATGCAGTGCTGTTTGCCTTGGAGATTTCTGGTGTGGCATTCCAAATTGTATTGCACAACAGTTCCTCCAAATGTTGATAGTTTATAATGACAAAAATTACCTCATTCTCTCCAATTTCCTCCTGCCACCCCTTATCATTTCCAAGTGTTGAATCATGCTAGGACATGGCTCTGTTCACATCTGTTTTCCTGGCTTAGCATATCAGTGTGGCCATTCTGCTGTGAGATTGTAGGCAGGATATTAATAGTCTGCTGAACTATTGAGGGAATCCCTGCTAATTATGATCCTGGGCTAACTGACACCCACACTAACTCAGGTCTCAGCACGATTTACCATATGTTAACTGGGATTGGAATACCAGCTTAGTTATTCCTCCTTCTCATTGGTGCTGAGTCCAGTTTTGGTGTCTAGCTCCTGCTTTGACTTAGGTTTCAATTTAGGATCTAAGGTCTGAGTGGTTTAACACCAGACCATAGAGTATGCCCTCCTCATTCCTTTGAATGTATTGTGTGTTTTGCACTAAATTCTGCAAGCAGCCCTGCATCAGTCTGTTGCAAAGTTACTTGTTCGGCATGGCTCATATTGTGTCTGCATATAATTTCCTGTGGCTCTGTTAAACTTCCAATAGATTCAGATGAAGTGCAATCTCCTGAAGTGGTAGAAGCTGGTGAAGAGGTCTCTGCAGCCGAAAATGTTGAGCAACCTGAAAGTCCTTCATCAATTGAACCCAGCGAGGAAAAATCAATAGTGGAAGAAGAAGTGATTAAAGTTCTGCCACCATCTACTTCAACTAAAGGTTAACTAGCCTCTCCAGCCAGAAATCATACACTGCAGTAGAAGTATATCACAGCCTTATCTATTTTTCGGTAGATGGATATTCCCTTTATCAGCTTATGTAGGTTGATTTTACCTAAAGCGTAAGCTAAAGCCACATGTTCTTTCACATATTTCAGATTCTTAACAAAATATTATGATGTCCTTAATAAATGAAGCAAAAGAAGTAGTGGATATGCCTTTGGCTCAAGCTGAGATGAAAGAGTATCCATAAGCTAAAGTGACTCAGTAGTCAATGGTCAGGATATATTGGAATGGTTTCAGCCATTGTTTCGAATGCAGTTATAAATGCAGACAAATATCTCATCCATTTATCATATTTGAATGAACAGGCAGTCCCCGGGTTACCTAAGGCTTCTATTCCTGAGAACAGTCCGTAAGCCAATTTTTCCGTAAGTCCGAAACATCAATTTTCTAAAGCCACCCATATCATATCACCCTGCACACATTTCCTGTAATTCTTTCATTTCACCAAATATTCATCCTAACACTACCCAAACTTAAACTGATGCTAATATACTGCACCCAGTTGTTAATGAACACCACAAAACATTTTATCTTTACTATGTTTATTATTACCATCTTGAAAAATTCTTTAAAAGTTTATG
Organism: Pristis pectinata; assembly: GCF_009764475.1. Taxonomy (NCBI): domain Eukaryota; kingdom Metazoa; phylum Chordata; class Chondrichthyes; order Rhinopristiformes; family Pristidae; genus Pristis; species Pristis pectinata. The sequence continues at coordinate 123,322,788 of NC_067406.1, forward strand.
GGAGAATCTGCATGGTCAGATTTCTGTAAGTCAGGCCTTCTGTAACCCAGGGAACACCTGTATTTTACGAACTATACAAAATGAAACCAGTATATTTTCATAATTTAAAAATTATTTATAAAGCAAGAGTTTTTTCAATTATGTGATAAACTGTGGGGTGTAAAATGTCAGCTTTAGTCATTGGCACTAAAGGGGATACAACGGGCAGCCAATTCCAGCACCCTTTCAGGTAACAAAAGACAAATTGCCACCTTGTGTGGATTTTTGTTTAAAAACTGCCAATGGAACCATTGCAAGCTGACAATGGGAAAACAGTCATTTATTTTAACTTGCTTTCTCAGAAGATTTCCCTAGCTAGCGTGCTTCCATAATAACTGATTAATAAGGATCAGATTAAGTATGTACATTAACACACCAAGCATTTTCAACAAGCTGTTTCTGTGAGTTTGAGGGTTGGCATGTGAAAAGACTTTTCTATGGGAAATATGAACCACCTTGCATATGTGATAATGTGCCCTCCTTTATCGTCTTTAAACCCATTTAATATTATTTTTTAAATTCTAATTTTTTTATTTTTGTAACAAATATCAAATACTAAATTTATGCAGAGCATATTGCAAGACTTCCTGGCCCATGGAAATGCTATTGGGTGATTGGAATGCTTACCAACATGTGCCAGTGAATGGAGTTTCATGGCTCTTAAATATAGTAGATTTTAAATTGTTAAAATGTAGCTACATAGTTATGTGGAGAACAATGGATAGCCAAATGTTGCCTTCAAAGTATTGGTGAGAAAACTGGCCTGTTCTGTTCACTGTGTAAAAGTGGTATGAGATTATCAGGTTGAGATTATTAAGAGTTGATGAGCCAATTGTGTTCATCCATCATTTGCGTTCCACCAACTGTAGTTGTGGCTCAGCGTTGAAAGACATTGAATGCCATGAGTGCTCCATGTGCATGGTAGATATGAAGTAAATTAACTTCAGGAAGTTCATTCCTCTTTCCAATCTAAATCACTTTTAACCTATAAATGTAACTTCATCCTAAAGCAACCCCCAGCATTGAAATTGAACCACAAGTGTGGACTCCAATTCCTGCAGATTTTAATTATTTAAAGATCATTAAGTAATGACTTTTCAAAATAAAAACTTTGCCTTTTCCTTTCTGCCTTTTTTATCTTGTCCCATAATCCAATCATTCTTTCTCTCTTCCTCTTGGCATTGAATTCATTCACTCTATACTTTTTTCTCGGTTATCACGCTGTTCATTATACTATAGTTCAGTCTGAATGATTAAGAGATGCACAGATGTTTTCTCTATTTCCATGAGCCTCAGGTGGCATCACTGTGCCATTTTTAACAACTTGCCTCATCATGGTGGAAACTATTAGATGATCTACACATCAGAATACGCCTCAGTGCAAACAATAAGACCTTAAATGTGAAATTTTCATAGTTCATCTATTCAGCTTCACCCAAAATATTGTTCCCAGTCCAAAACACCAGACGTTTTTAGGAACTATATCAAGGAATAGGAGAGGGTCCAAAGGAGATTTACCAGAATAGCACAAAGGTTGAAGGATTTTAGTTAAGTGGTGGGGGTGACAGAACATGAGGTGTTGGGATTGAACTCCATTAAACAGATTAGGTTACCAGAAAAATTAATATACATATTAAAAATTCTGTGTGGCTTTGATGGTATATATTGGGAGGGATTGTTTAGAATGGTAGAGGACTCAATAAACAGATTTAAGATAATTAGCAAAAGAACCAAGGAGCAGAATTTTTTTAGACATTCAGTTGTATTGATTTGGAACCTTGAAGGCTGGTAGAACCAAACACACAAAGAGTTAAAAACTGCATAGCTTTCGGGTGACAAGAGGCAAGTGGGACTAGTTAGGATATCTCTTTTGTAGCATAGTCACAATGGGCTGAACGGCCTTCCTCTGTGCTGTGTGATCCTATGAAAATACTGTAGGAGTTGATTTTATTCAGAATGCAGCAGAAGTCTAAAGAAGTCTTCAGCACTAGGCTGGAGAAATGGTCCATGGTCACCAGTCCTGATTGTTTCCAGCAATCACTTACGAGTGTTAAATGAAGACATCCTAGGCTTGGTCAAAAGTATTTGGTCAAAAGATCTGTCAATGCTGCAAATAAACAAAGGTGATTTCAGTGTGTGATACACTTTATGATGTCTTTTCCTGTGGAACAAAGCTGGAGAAGTGGCCTGAAACTGATCACCGTTAGTCACTCCTGAGACAATTGTGGGACAATTGAGTTTTCATTGTGAAGTTATGGGCTTGGTCCCGACAAGATCACAAAATTTGTCCCTCTCAGAGTACTGACTCACCCCACGCTCTAATCTCACTCCCGATGTGCCCAGGCCCCAATCCCTCATCTACCAATTATCTGATTCCCGAAATTCCGATGGCTCAGACCACCTGATCAACTACCCTCTGATCCCCTGCTGCCCCAGTAGCTCTGACCCTTTCATGCCCCAATAGCTCCAATCCCTCAACATTGCTGATCTCTTGCCTCTCCAATTCCATGAGACTTTTACAACCAAATGGCCTTGATTCCCAGATTCTCTGATTATGATGATGAGACTATTGAACGGTTCCCATATACAATGAGATGGACTCTGACCTCACAATCTACCTTGTTGTGACCTTGCACCTTATTGTCTACCTGCACTGCACTTCCTCTGTAGCTGTGACACTTTACTCTGTACTGTTATTGTTTTACCTGTACCACCTCAATGCACTCTATACTAACTCAATGTAACTTCACTGTGTAATGAATTGACCTGTACGATCGGTATACAAGTTTTTCACTGTACCTCAGTACAAGTGACAATAATAAACCAATACCAATACTAGTACCAATGATCCCATTTCCTCAAAGCCTTAACCTCCTGATTTTCTAGGTTTCAAGTGACTGTCCCCTGTTTCCTTTGACTTCTTGCAAAGTGAATATTCTTCTTGTATAGTGTAGACTGGATATTGATGGTCCATTAGACTGCAGTGAGCATCCCTGGTGATTACGATCATGTGGTGTTCTGAAAGGTACATACTTTCAGTTCTCAGTAACCTTCATTGGATAATGAATAAGAATGAAACCCCCAGTGGTATTGAAATTAATTTTTTCATCTAACTGCTGGTTTAACTAAAATTAGAAAACAGCCCAGTCTGGGATCACTAGTCTAGCACCAGACTGTGCTAAACATTGTTGGCATATATTTTGTGCAATACTGTAAAATTGATGACAGTGAGTCTGTTTTACAACAATCCTTTGACTTCAACAGAATTAAAAATCAATGGAACTAAAAATGGTCATTAGCTCTCAATAATTGTTCACCTTTGGGTAAAATCAAAACCTACATTACAAAATTAACATCTGTACCCTTGTGCTACAGTCGACTCTGCAAGCAGCTCTACATTTGGGGTGCAGATTCTCCTTAAGTAAATATTAATACAATATCTGGATATGTTTTGATGTGCTATCTTGAACTCTCATTCAAACCAGATGATTCCCAGACTCCTGAAGCAGTTGAAGCTGGTGATGAGGCCTTGGAGATGGTAGCAGTGGAGGTGGAAGTCCCTGTGGCTGACGGTGTTGAGCAGACAGAAAATCTTCCAACAGCTGTGGAACCCCACGAGATACCATCCGAAGAAGAGGCCGTGACACCGGCTGCAAAAGCTCAATAGCTATAACCGGAACAAATTAAAGGTTACTTAATCCTTTCTGAAAATAATTACATATTTCTGTTAAAATATATAAACATACAGCTTGATATTAATCTCCTTCTCAATTAACCTTGTCCTCCCATCTGAGGTCACCACCCACCTGTCCTCTCTTATCCCTTCCCTGCTTGCTCTGCTCTATATGGCCACCCCTTGATCTTGCACACTCTACCAATTCCCATTGTCTCAATGACAGCCACAACCATTTCTGATCACTTTTTTATATCCCTCTATATCCTCAATCAACCCCACTTTCCTTTTCCAAGGATGCTAATGTCTATCATTTGGTCCCTTGTTCACCATGGTAGCTCTGCCACTGTCAGTCTTCTCGAACACACTCTCACCCCAGGCTGAACGATGTTCTCTATCTGTCTATCTCCTACACTGGACTTCCCTGGGACAGCCCTCACCCTTCATGTCTTAAGTTGTCCATAGAGGATTAAATGATTATATCATTAATGCCACATTTGTGACTCTGCCCTCAGCATCCCATCTGGACCTGATTATTTATCTGCCTAGGATATGGCCAACATCCTAGTATATAAGTTTATCAAAGTTTAGCTTCTCCGCTATCTCAATTACCTCCTCTTTTACCATGATTTTAGCAGCAATTTCTTCCTCAATAAGGGCAGATGAAATGTACTTAAGTTACTCTCTCTGCATGGTTTCCCATTTTTGCCCCTAACTATCCCGTCCTCGCCTCACTACCTGATTATTATTTATATCTCAGAGGGTTAAATAGCAAGGATAGATTATGTAAGCTTAGAAGCATTAGGTGATCTGGTTGAGGTATTTAGGCTGATATCAATAGGATAGACACCAGGAAACTGTAGTGCATGAGGCTGGCACATCTGACAGCAACCTACCTGAACAGGGAATGCAGTAGAAAGAAGGGAAAGAGAGGTCACAGCAAGGGTCAGGTAAGGGAGAAATCATGTGGGGGTGGGGGAGTTAAAAAATCAAGGGGATATTTGAAGATAGCTAAAAGAAGACAGTTGCAGGGAGCGGAAGCTTGTTGTGGAATGTAGGTTGGGGGCAGGGTGAAGCAGTGCTATCCTCCCTTGCTCCTAAGCATTGATTTAAAATACTTGCCTATTGTATCCTAACTTCAAATGGATTCTAAAACAAAAATGCCTCCTCCATGGAGTGGATTTCATGCAGTAGTTAAACTGGATGTTGGTGTCTTCATTGTGGGCTTTGATTGGATTTCACATTTCAACCTCAGCTCTCTCTGGTTCTCTTCCATTCACAGGACATGGATGTGGGAGTTAAAATTATATTCTTGCTTTTCAGTCAACGTATTATTACCTGCTATTGGAATTTGCTTGGGATTTTGTTACCCAAGTATCTCAAGAAATACATTAATAATAATAATAGCCTCTGGATATAAGAGAAGTATTTTTCTTCCGAAATCCATATTATTCAAATATGGTTGCCCAGAAAATCAGAGGTCAACAGGACAATGGTTGAATGGATGCTGATAACAAAGTGTCCGTCTGATGGCACACTGGAGACTTAATGTCAAATTAGCAGCACGTAATTTGTTAGAAAGATAGCCACCCAAAGTCTACCAGGTTGAAATACCTGGTACCAGTAGCAAAAGATGGTATGTATTAAAATGGTAAATGATAGTCAGTGAAGGCTTTGTTCCAGGGAAAATAAAAAGAGAATGCTGCAAATAGATTGTGAATTGCAGTAGAATAATGAGAACATCTCAAAGAAAATCAATAATGGTAAAGCTATATTTGCTCCATCTCTGTTACAGATGAGCCGATTTTTCACATTTGCCAACTTGATTGTTTGGACCTTACAAAGAGTTATAACGTGCAGCAAAGATGATGCACAGAAAACCTGCAATGTCTATGATTGAGGAATAGTTCTAAAAGTAATTTATTTCTTACTTTACAATGTATACTCTAGTGCAAATGTATTATTTCAGCTAAAAGAGATCGGCATTAAGCCATAAGATTAGGATTATGTAACTATTAGCTCTGCAATTGTACTTACATACTCTTTGGATTTCTAAATAGACATTAATATTATTGATAAATAACTAATTCCAAATTTAAATAAGCGTTTCTGTAACACTACAGAAGAAGATGGAATATAGCAATAAAGGAAAAATACATTGCAGAGAAGCGAGACTCAAAGAGGGAGGGCAGTTATAGGAGATGTTTGAACTATGTTGATTCGTTCCTTCAGTTGAGGCTAATGTTTTACTTAAGATGATGTTTATCGATGCTCAGAAAAGGAATGAAAAAAACAATACAGATCAAGTTTTTCTACCTTATGCCAACGTGAATCGTTATATCCTCAAGATCAAACTCAGTAGTGGAGATACAAGAGACTGCAGATACTGGAAAAAACAAACTGCTGGAGGAACTCAGTGGGTCGAGCAGCCTCCCCCTCCCAATCCCCCTCCTGGTTCTATCCATCCACACACTTCACCCACCAGATCCCCTCTCCCCTCTAGTTCCACCTGCCCTTCTTCTCTCCATTAATGCTTCCCATTATCACCTTTTTTACTTATCAGATTCCAGCACGTGTACCTTGATGTGCCCACTTATTACCCTCCAGCCTCTGTCTCCATCTTCACCCTCCTGTCCCCCCATTTGGCTCCAACTGCCTTTTTTTCCTTGTCTGCTTCCACCTATCACCCACCTGCCTCTGTCCTCCAACTCCACCCCTCCATCTCCCCCACCAAAATCCCTCACCCCTCGTCAGTCAACCTATCGCCTACCGGCCCTTTCTTACCCCTACCCCCTCCTCTTTATACTGGTTACCTTCCTTCTCCACTCTCAGTCCTGACGCAGGGTATCGACCCAGAATGTTAACAATTCCTTCCCCCCCCACAGATGCTGCTCAACCTGCTGAGTTCCTCCGGCAATTGGCTCAAGCTCAGTCGTGGTTTGCTATTTATCTAATACTCGCACTAAAAGTGTGGATAAAAATTGGTTTTTAGAGGAAGAATAAATGTGGGTATTACAATTTCTATAGATGCTTTGGTTCAACTTCTTGGAATTTCTGTGAGCCATCTAATGGTACCTGTACCACTAAATCAATGTTAATCACAAATTATCTGCTTGGAAAAGAGACCTGAACCTAGCAGTATAAGCAAATCTAGAATTAAAACTGAGCCATTCAGCCCCTCCCAGCCTCTTCCTTGATTCAAAGACAACATCGACTGATCCATAACTTCATATCTAATTTTTGTCCATATCCCTTCATATCATTGATCAACAAATTTTAAATTATCAGCCTTTGGCCATAGGATTGTTCTCCAACTTCACTCCTGAAAGGGCCGAGTCTAGTTTCTTCCCTTTTCAAGAGTGGTAAATGCTGAAGCACACCTGGTACAAAATGATTGCTGTCAAATTGGCTTAATGATAAAAAGCTTTCAGTACTTCCACTATAAAAATGGTTCCTCCTCCCAGCTTTCTAACCAGCAAAAATAATTACCATTTTTCTATCCTATCAGATTCCCTCAATATGTTTACCTCTCTATCAAGTAGCTTCTTAAATTTACAAGTAGGTTATAGTCCAACCTACACTCCCGCGCCCTCCCCCCCCAATTTCCTTTTGATCCCTGGGATGAAAATCATCTGATTCTGGGGGATTAGGCACTTCTCAGTGATATTAATTTCTTCATTAGTGTTAAGTTACATTAACTTGGGTGATCTAAATCCCTGATTCGTTACTAGTTTCCAAGGGATATCTCGCATGCAGTTCTCTTCCACGATGGGAAATATTGATAATATTCAGCATATCTTCCATTTCTTTGTTTTCATTTACAATGCCAGTGTTCTTAGTTTTTTAGGGGTCCACACTGCTCCTGACCACTCCTTTTCCCGAATACAGTTGCAATTATTTTTTTAATATTAATTTGGATATTTCCAGTTTCTTTCAATTCACCCTTTTTATGTAACTCTTATATTTCCTTTGTCACTTTTTGTTGTTTTTTGAATCTCTCCCAGTCTAGTTATTTTTAGTCTATTTTGTACATGTTATATTTTAGTCTTATGCTTTCCCTTTCTTCTCTGGTCATCTGTGGCTGCTTTGTTTGGTGGTTGGAACCCTTGTCCCTTTGGATCATAAAACAGTTCCATATCACATCTAGTTATTTTACAAGAACCTACATCTGAATTTTTTTTTCCAATAACAGGTTTATTGGTTGCATAGTGCTGAAGCCAGCCTAATTTTAATCTGTCGAGATGAAGGGTCTTGACCCAAAATGTTGACTGTCCATTTCCCTCCATTGATACTGCCTGACCCATTGAGTTCCCCCAGCATCTCATGTATTGCTCCAGGTTCCAGCATCTGCAGTCTCTTGTGTCTCCTAATCTCAGTCTGGTACCTTTATAGCTCTTACACGATTCTCCCAGTCAGCTACAACATTGAAGTCAATCATTTTGTGATTACTGTTAGATAAATATTACTGCACTGTTAGGCTGCTAACTAAATCTGGATCATTGCTCAATCCCAAATCTAATACTTGTTAGTTCTGGGATATATTACAGCAGAAAACCATCATGAATTAACTCAATAGCCCTCCTTTTCCAGCAATAATAAGGGTGAGACTAATACAATTGCTGTTACTACACCATGAAATTAACAGTAATTTAGGAATTTTCCCCACATACTCAGTTTACCGCAGAAATCCCAAGTTTGCTGTCAGTGATTCTCCAAAATTTTCACCACAATAAAGGGAAATCAGTTGAACTAATGAAAAATTCAAGCAATTGCAAATTCTCCTCAAAACACACAAAATGTGAAGTTTGGACACACGAGAATGAATTTTAAGAGCTTCCAAGCCATAATTAGCAAATTCCTTTGGTTTATAAAAATTTGAATGTGAATTGTAAATCCTTCACATTGATGTTTAAAAATGTAATTTGAAATAATCAACATGAATTTTATTATAAAAAAAGATATTTTAGTCTCAGTCTTTATACTGTTTGTGCATTGACATTTATTTAATGGGCTATAAAATATTTCAAATATCATCTAAAAATGATACTTTTTTCTTACTGGCTTGGCATCTGTGAGAATTCTTTAATGTGATTGTTCAGCCAGTTTGATGATGTCTTGACTGCTGGGCGCCAGAGGTCCTTTGAACCTGAAACCTGACAAGAACTGTTGTTGGAAAAAGAGAAGTCTGTGAGTCAGAGATTGCAATATCTTTGTCAACAGTTTTTGAGTTTGGTAGTCGGCATTATTGCTTTGTTACTGAGTGCGAAATAACAGTCTACCAAAAGACAGAGACATTTAAAAAGTCAAATAGACTTAAGTATTTCTTAATAAAATTGGCAATAAAACTTTACAACACCTTAAAGTACGAGAAATTAATTGGGAATGTTAAAATAACAGAAATTACATGCCTGCACTTACCATTTAACTCAAGATGGGTGCCTCACTCAAATCAATGGTGTTTGCTTCTTTTGTCCGCTATCACCAGTCCCTCTCTTCATTATGTTTGAGCTCTGTTACTGGACAGTTCCAGAACGGGAGGTCAGAAGCACTGACGTCTGACTTCCAGCCTGGTTCTGATATCAGTGTTTTACCACAGAGGCAAGTAAATGGAGACAAGCTGAACAGCAAACTCCAGGTAGCCAACAATGTGCAATGGAAGTACTGGCCAAAGAACAATCAGGCCTAATGTACCCTGATGTGTTTAGTCACAATCATCTTGCAAGCATGGCTCAGCAACAGTCACCATGTTGTACTCCCCAGGGTGAATTTGCATTCGCAGTTCAATTTGTCCCTTTGTGTATTTGTACAAACATAAACATTTTCCTCTCAGTGTTTCACTCTCATACCTCTGATTTCACTTTCCTTTTATAATCACCTAACTTTTTTGAAATTCCAGTGAACCCAAATGGGGCACGAATGACCATTTTGGTTGTGAAACTAAACTTCAGTTGCACCCAGGACTCAAGGTATTGGCACAACTGAATGAATATTGCACATTTTTGTAATGAAGTGTGCAATTCCTTGGACTCAGGCTGGCTTTTGTGGGGGAGGGGCAAGTTAGTTGGAGAATGCAGAGTATGCAAGGGATGAGTGGAAACTGGAGAATGATGATCCTTGGGTCAGAGTCATGATGCATATGGTCCGAAAGGATTGGACCTGTGCTTGGGGTAGTGGGGCAGTGAGCAAGGTTTGGATCTATCAATCTTAGAGGAATGATTAACCATTATCATTGGACAAACTGTTCTTTTTAGAAGAGATTTCTCTGTTCTATTCATCTTTTCTGTTAGGTTCAAAGTAGACCTTTGCCTACTTTGAAGTCTGTTTGCCATTGTTTTGCCCTTTCACTGAATTTAGATGTAAGTTTATGTCTCCGGAAATACTGCCTCCGCTGGCTCCTTCCCGTCATTGTTAAATCTGGATGTGTAACTTTCCATTCTATCATCCAATCATTTTTAAGTGCAGTGAATAGTTGCAACACCAACACAGATCTTTGTGTAACTCTGTGAGTACCATTAGAATACTTTTTCATTGAATCCACCCTCTGTTGCCAGAAATGTTCAATAATTTATCTTCAATTTTTTGTGCTTCAACATCAGCAGTAGTTTCCTGTGAGGGTTTTTTTAAATGAAAAGTCTTCTGGGAGGTGATATAAATAACCTGTCACATCAGTTATCTTTTCAAAGAACTCAGGTTCATCATGTGTGACTGCCCTTACAAATTCCCTGCCGCCTCTGTAACATTCTTGACAGCACAGATGTTCTGCTGCCCAAGACCACTGGCTGTCTGTGCCTGGACCACACTGTTCCTTCCAAGGCGTTCTGGACACAATTTTCCACTTGAAACCTAGTCCTCAGTACATTGGCTGGGCCCATGGAAACATTGTGAAGTGCAGGGTCCCTCCCAGTGGGAGGAGTAGCTGGCGGTACTGATAGAGTGCCTTTGACAGCCAGTGACCCTGCTCCACAGTTTCATCGGTTGTCAAACCTGTCACTGTGCAAAGTCACGTGGAACTGTTAAAATTAAGTAATTAGATTAAAAGTTTTTACTAAATATAACACACATAATTTAAAAATGCAAATTAATTAAATGAAGAAGATAATCTCTCCCATTCTTCTTAATAAGCTTGCTGCACTTGCTCTCAGTTAACCTGGTACAGGTTCAGTAGACAGATCTCCCAGAGTGAGAGTTAACAGTATGCTCCAAACCAATGACTCGTCAAGCTGCAAGGAAATCCCAACTGTTTCCTGAGAGAAATAAATCTCTAATCCAGCAAACCTACTGAAAGTAATGCTGGAAAAGGGAAGTATATTTGATTATATTTCAACAAATATCAAGGTGTTTTAGTATGCATGACTACATGCAGGGAGTGATAGAAGACAATAGTTCATATTTCAGACTGGTTCAGACAAGTCATTATGTCTCAAACTGGTTTTCCCTCCCTTGCAACCATTGATTTCTCTACACCTGCTCATTATTGGTCTGAAGGCCTAGAGGCAATCCACTTTTACAGAACACCAATTCCAAGGAAGCTTTGGCTGTTTAACCCTTTCAAGCTCAGGCCCTCTAAATATTATCCCAAGTTGACATTCCTTCAGCCTCTGCCTTGAGGCCAGAGAATCAAGCTCCTGCTCTTCACTAAGTCTTATTTCTTAGCCTTCTGCAGGAGGCACACAAATTTAAATTTGCCGGTGCACCAGTCAATTTCACATTTTCAAGCACGTCAAAATCTTATGTCATTCTCCATTTCAAGTTCAATTTTAATTCCTCTGATAGGTGTAAGATTTCCAAGCCATCCTGATTATTTTATGAATTAGTCAGTTTATTGAGAGAATGTTTTTCAGCGCATTGATAATTTGAAGAGCTCTCTCACTGTCCTGAATTACGTTAACCATTTCATTTCATGCTCTTGTCAAATAAATGGCATCTCCAAGGGAAATTTCTCTGTGCATTTCTTGGCCATTTGCCCACATATAACAAATCAATCACATATTGGACACCATCCATTATAATAGTGCAAGCAACAGCTGATATAATCTCTGGGCTTTCATTGATATCATCAGCAGATCTGGTCAGGGTTTAGGGATCTTTACTCATCTCTCCATGCCATTGCTTTGGCCAGGCTATCAAATGTATTTCTTTTAAATATAGGCAAATATTTCCAGAGGAAAGCTTTGAGTCACAATTCTCATTTATATTTTCCTGACACTCACCAGAATGTCACTTGATTGATATTTCGTGAATTGCACCCAGGTAATTTATTCCAATTCACCCAAGAATAAAAAAGTTATTTTACGAGAGATCCCATTTAGAGGTGTAGGTTTCCACTTTCTATGTTACATACCTAAATGGGCCATCATTAATTGCTGATCTCTCTCATTTATCAGCCCTGGAGGGACCTTATACTTTTAATATTAAAAGTAGAAAACAAATGTCCAAAGTATTAACAGTTTATTTGGTTATCTTGGAGGACATTTTATTTTCCAGAACAAGTCAATATTTTAGGGAGACACAAGAGACTGCAGATGTTGGAAAATTCTTCGTCTTGAGGAAGGGTCCTGACCCAAAATATTGACTGTTCATTTCCCTCCATACATGCTGCCTGACCTGCTGAGTTCCTCCACCTCCTTTGTGTGTTGCTCAATATTTTAGATCAGGGTTTATTTTGTCATACCTCTCTTTAATTATTTTTGTAAACTTAAGGTAAATTTTTCCTTCTTAAGTGACAGTTTAACACAGTTATTTTACATTACAGATTCAGATATAATTGCAATTACTTCTGAGTTTCTGTCCATGATCGTCCCACTCTTGTTGGTAAAAAGAGACCATGAATTGTGTAACTGAATTTGAATACAGAATACAAGTCCAAATCATTTGATGACAGCTGATGCCTGCTTTAATTCTTAAACACACTGATGCCTAAAAATTCATCCCTAGACATAATGCTAAATGTCTAATATGGCAATAGTAGCACATTGCACAATGCCTCCAAGATTCAATTCCATTTAAATAGAATTTGGGAAAAAGATTAGAACACACTGCCATTATTACTGGCATTTTCTGGAGATTTTGTCAGCATGAACCTATTGCTGCATTATCGGTATTCATACTGTCCGGAAAGTCATGATCCTTGCCTCAAAACAAAAAGGAACAGAATCCATGGTGATTCTATTTGAGAGTCCATTTTGTCAATTCATAATTTTCTTCTGTTACCATAGGGAAATATTCTACTCAAATTTTTAAAAACTGATAAAGCTCATTGTATAAACTTAGATTTATCAATGCAACAGTTGTTGCTTCGTGACTGAGAACCAGGGATAATCTGATGCTAGAAGCCTAAAGCACACTGCTGATAGCAAGAGTTAACTTCTTCACAGAGCAGAAGAAGATGAACCTCTGCCTCCCAGCTTCTGGCATCTTTCGTGTAAACTCTAATAAAACTTTCCCAAACAATAAAAGAACTGATGGTGTTACCTTTGTAAGTCTTTTTACCCTTTTAAACATGCACAATTAAATGTAACTCCTCTTTTACTTCAATTTTCCAATAGTGAGCCACAAAGATGTGAATTATACTGATTTAAATGCTCCTCAGAAATAAATATCAGCTAAATTCAACAGAAACCATTAACAGCATCACTAATAATTTTAGATATTTCTGTGAAACAATTTTGCAGTGTAATCCAACATCAAGATGTGTTCACACTATCAACATGCCACCTGGATGCAATAGTAGTAGTATTTCTCTTGTTTTCACTGGTCACCTATATCAGAACCAACAAAATCATCAAATCATCTAAATCACCTCAACTCACTGGCATTGATTAAAAACACCAGTCTTTTATGTAATCGCCTGGCATGGAGACTTTCTCACGATTAACCACAATTAAAGTTTCGCTGTGGTTTCCATGTAAGTCACCTTTATACAGTTTAGTAGGTCAGTTAAGTTTTAACATTTCCAATTTAAATCCAGGCAAAAATTTTATCAACTAATACAGAAAAGGAAAAATAATCAAAGAAGCATGCGCTTACTGAAACCAAGTAAATTACCTCATTACAAATGTCTGAAAAATACTGAACATAATTGAAAAAATTAGTTTTCAGTGAAACAAAAGCTTCATTGTTTATAGACTAAAAGGGAAAAAAAGGGCCCCCAAACAGTTATGTAGTTTTTTTAAAAGGGCAACATGATAAAATCTTGCAGCCTTTAAACAGGGGAAAGAAAAGGTTTTCCCTTTATTCCATCATAGGTTAATTTAGTGTGTTTATTTTCAACCAAATTTACAACTTCTGTCCACTTCCTTCTTTCAGAACTACAGAGGAGGTGACCCAAAGTGGAAGGTCAGATTTGCAGTGGCCTAATTATCATTGCATTCAGTGTGCAGAATACAAATTAATTTAAAATGAAAATGCAGGTGACTGGAATTTCCTTGGTACACTGAGAGTCACCTCAATCAGTTACTGTGGTGGTGGGAAAGCAACTGTTTCTGGTCGTGGGTCTGTACCAGAGAACTTCAATAGCGCCTGAGGTCTAATACATCAGTACTCTGAACTGGCATTACTGGAGGGAAGTTTCTTCATACAAAGAAGATAGGGCTGTAGCTGGGAGTTGTGAGGGAGAGGGAACAAGGGTTGGGTTTGGGTTTTGAGAAAGGATCGTGGATATGAAGGGAGGTCAGATCGAGGGTCAATAGTGGTGAGACCTGCATCAGGGGTGAATGGGATGGGGAAAGTGATTGTTGATCAGAGGGCTGCTGCCAAAATCTGGGTATTTTGCAGTGGGGTGATCCGTTTATGGGGGACCACTGGGATATTGTTGAGTGGGGCAGTAAGCTCAGTGGTGGGTGGGTATTGGACAAGTATTGTGAGTTTGGGGGTGATAAGAATTGGTACTGTACTGGTGGGTACCCTGCAGTGGAGCCAATGGGTAAATAAGTTAAAGTATTCTCAGTGTTAGGTACAAGCCTGATCAGGGAGGCCCTCTTTAAGCTGTGCCACTGCAGAGCTAGCGGTGGTAGGAAAATCTGTTTGGGTTGTGAGTGAACAACAACAGATGTGCTTTGGATCAGCGACCTAATTTCACATGGCAACACTCAAGTTGAGTGTTGCACTAAGAATGACCTCATTACTTGTGTGCCTGTTAAGGAAAATGGCTCATCTGCACAACCACAATTCAGGATGGGAAATGCCAGTTCAGATTTCCAGAGTGGCATGATGTGACCCGGAAAACTGAGTAATGATGATGAAGTCTGAAAACTTTTGCTTTCATTGTATGGCACTGAAAAAGATAGCGCTATCCTACTGAATTTCCAGGTAAGGTTTTTAATTTAAATGGATAAAACATCAACGATGTTAAGTGTAAACCAATTAAAACAACGTGCCCTGAAATGTTCAAATTGATCTAAGTGCCTTTCACTGCTGCACAAATTAGCTTCAGTCAACTCAATTCTGCACTGATGTTTTTATTTTAGTATGGAATTCAAAGTTTGTGAAACTCAGGGTAGACAATATTAAATTGAAATGAGCAAAAACAATGATTCTTTTGTTGATGCACTTTAAAAATCACATGAGAAACAAAGGACTGCAGATGCTGGAATCTAGATGAAAAACACTCTGATGCTGGAGGAGCTCAGCAGGCCGGGCAGCATCTGTGGAGAAAAGCAGGTGGTCAATGTTTCGGGTCAGGACCCTTCTTCAGGATTGAAGATAGGAAAAGGGGAAGCCCAATAATATAGGAGGGAAAAGCAGAGCAGTGCTAGGTGGACAAAAGAGGGGAGGCTGGGTGGACACAAGGTGGTGATAGGCAGGTGCTGGGGAGGAGGGGAGAGCAGATCCACTGGGGGATGGGTCAAAGGTAAAGGAAAAAAAGAGGGTAGAAAAAAGAGAGATAGGCTGGGAAAGGGAAGAAAAGAAGAGGCATGGTTGGGGGTGAGTGTTGGGGGGATTTGTGGGGATTATTTAAAGTGGGAGATTTCAATGTTCATGCCATTGTTAGGTAGATACCTATACACACATGTTCACACACATATGTTCACACACACACAAATGCACATATGTACACACATGCACACACAAACACCCGCACATTGACACACATGCACACACACACAATGTAGAACTAAAATTCAGCAGCTATTTCCTTTTTAAAGAGGAACAGACACTAAACTGAACCCACTTTCTTTCTCACAGCAAGTTTAAATTTTGTTCTGAGATTCTATCTTCTTTCTTTTCCTCCCAGCCCTTCTGTTACACATTCATTTGAGGTGGGATGCTGAGGATAGGGGTGGAGATGAGTGTTTGGGGGTAGACATTCAATCTCTGCTAAACATTTGTTTGTGTAGCAGCTACTCGTTGTACCTGCTTCTAAAATCTGGATCCACTGAAGTACATAGAACACTACAGCACAGTACAGGCCCTTTGGCCCACAATGTTGTGCTGACATTTTAGCCTGCTCTAAGATCTATCTAACCTTTCTCTCTCACTTAGCCCCTTATTCTTCTAACATTCGTGTAGTTTAGTGAGAGTGACCAAAGACATTTTTCCCCCCAAGTTTCCAACCTGGTGTTCTCAATGGCTTTGTTTTACAACATTCAGTCTTATGATAAAACTTAATATTAATTCCGTTCATAATACTCTTGCCAAGAAACTCATTCCTGGTCAGTGAGATTGGATGCCGCAGATAGAGCCAGCTACTTGTTCAACTCCAATTCTGAACTTGAAAATTCCACGATCAGAATACAAAGCTGCTGCTAATACTCAGTTAGCACGACTGATCAAGATCAAACTTCTAGGCTCTGCTTTTCTATTCTTCCTACCAAAATAAGTAAGCTTATGTTTTCCTGTGTTGCCTTCATCTGGGAGAAATGGACTGAATTCAGCAAAAGTAATGTCACAGTAAGTATTGCTGCTTACCGCAATTACACTGTGAGCTGTGAAACTTTAGGATTTCTGTGCGGGTAATGTTTAACCCAGAGGTCTTGAACTTGCTTTCAGTGATATAGTCCTCCTTCACAGACTGCATTCTTTTACTGCCTTCTCCAACAGAATAAAGGTGAGTCAGTAGACTGCAGAAATATAAGCTATTCATTAACTATAGCCCCTGTAAATCATAGAGGCAAAGATATCAAAGTAAAGAAGAAACCCATTCAGCCCATAGACTCCAATCTGATAAAGTGATCTTCACTGTCTTCAAAAGGAAATAGTCTTTCCTATCCATTGTAAGTAAGCATCTCATGATTTATCCACCTTATTTTATTCTCCCCTCAGCCTCCAATTTCTAAAGGAAATAACTCCAGCCAGAGAGATTTTCCTCATGATTATAATCCTCCAGCCCTGACAGCATCTTTGTAAATCTTCTCTGTACTCTTACTATTCTTACCACACTTTTCCTTAAATGCTGTGATGAGAACCATAGACAGTACTCGAGCTTGCTTTGGGCATCATTGGTACAACGTGGGAAGATCAAAGACAGAGAGGTCAGAGTGGGAGTGGTGCAGAAAATAAGTAGCAGCTGATTGGAAGATTAAGGTAGCCCTTACTCTGAGGCTTTCAACATTTTCTGCTTTTGTTTTGGGAACACATCCTTGTTGCCTGTCACTTATTCTCTCCTCTGCTCCCCCTCTCCATCCTTGACCTCATACATTGCTCTAACAAGGCCCAAAGTAAGCTTGAGGAACAATAGATGCCTGGAATGGGCTGTCAGGGGTAGCAGTGGAAGCAAATACGATAGTGGTGTTTATGAGGCTTTTAGATAGGCATATGAATATGCAGAGAATGAAGGGATATGGATCATGTGCAGGCAGAAGAGATTTAGTTTAATTTGGCACTGCTTTAGCACAGACATTGTGGGCCAAAGGGCCTGTTCCTGTGCTGTACCGTTCAATGTTCTAATACCTCCTCTTGTCACAATGTCAAATGAAGAGCGAGATCGCAGAGAACCCAAATGCAGAACACCAGGACGAGACTGGAGTCAGGATGCTTCCTCAGAACCGACCACAGGCAGCAACCAGGAGGAATCTTGCCTCGGGGCTCTGAGGCAGAGTCCCAACACAAAAACAGGATATACTAGGAAAAACAGCAAAACCAGGACTGCTCTAGAGTTGACAGCTCTAAGCAGCCAGGAGACACCATATACCAAAAGATTAACCAATACTCTGGCAACTAGAGCTAGTGAAGCCAGGGTTCTTATACTAGTCTCCTGATGGAATTCAGGTGTGTGTCATTATGCAATTAGTAGTGCATGGAAACTATGTGCTGCACAACAAGGCACCATCAATGGGGCTGAATCGAGGGCCAGCACTCTGAACCATGACAGCTCTCCCATCTGGCTACATTGAAGCCCTTAGGATTTAATATTGAATTTAACAATTTCAGATAATAACCCTGTGTTTTCTCCTTAGAAGTGATGGCACCTTTCTGTTTCAATCTGTTTTTTGTTTTAATTTTCTGTCCCATAACTGCAAATTTTTAAAACTATAGTTACCTTGACAACTTTGGTCTGTACCCCAACAGACACATGTATGTTCTCTTCATTTGACCCCTCTGCAGCTTAAAACACCCCCGTTTTCTCACTTTTCCAGTTCTGATGAAGAGTCCTTAAGCTGAAACGTCGACTCTGTTTCTCTCCCCGCTGATGCTGCTTGACTGGCTGAGTGCTTCCAGCAATTTCAGTTTATGTGTTGGACTTCCAGCATCCTCCGTTTTTTGCTTCCATTGCTGACCTTATCTTGCCTGCACCCATTAGCTACTTTGTTTTCACCACTTTAAAAATATGTCATTAATCATCATTTCTCTGGTGATATCTTGTGGTCATGAAAGGCAGCATTTAAATGCAAGTCCAGCACCATGCATTTACCAGCACCAGGGTCTCACCTAAGGCTTCTGTCAGTGGAATTCAATTATGCAGTTGGACAAGCTCCTTGTTGAGGCTGATGTCTTACCACCACTATCTTGGAGAAGGCCTCTAAGACCTGATACCTGGGCAACTGACAGTTCCCTGTATCCATTTAGTGCTTCACAAGCTGACATAACTTCCTAGGAGACAGATATGTGTGTGCTATAGATACCTACATTTGGAGTTGGCATGAATTCACTAAGGATGTCAATTTGTTCATGTGCTGTAGTGGTATTTAAAGAAAAGTGATTGAGATCTCCAAGTGTTCTTTGCTTATGTTTCAACTGTATGTTAAAAATAAGAAGCTTGTATCAAAGCTGTTAAGGGTTGTGGCAACTGTGCTCTTAAGATAATGCAGAGCTAATCAGAATTAAAGTGCCCCAGGGATTAATTTGCTGTTCTATGTAGATTCATTTGAAGGGTAGGGCTACAGAGTTGCATCCAGCAAAGTACACAGAGCTGACCAAAGCAAATTTTACAATTTGAATATGCAGCCATTCAGTAAAAGCTTTTACTGCCTTAAACAACGTATTAAAGGAACTACATAATGCAAATTGCTGTCACTAATTTGACCCTATGCAGATCTGCAAAATTCGGATCTTAAAAATCCACAGTTTTTCAATTTTTCTCCCTGTAACATGGGCAGCTAATTGTTTCCCAAGGGGTTTTCAGCTTCTTAAGTTAGCGTGCATTTTTCTGGGCTTCACAGTGTCACACATAGTCCCTGAGGCATTGACTCTTGGTCCTCCAGTTGTAAGGGGCAGATTCTGCAATCCTTTAATGAAGGCAAGTTACAAAAGGAAACATTAAGGAAGCTAAATTTGATGACCTCTGGAACTGCAATGAGGAATTAATAGTTCACTGCAATATAGGCTACACTCCAACTTTTACTGCCTGCTCATTTCCGAGATTGCTCATTGGTCAGACACTTCACTGGGCTAGTACTATGAGTGCAGGCACTAGTTCAACCAGCTTGCACCCATGGAAATGGGAGGTGCATTGTGCTTGGAACAGGCACTTTACAACTAAAGTCACACTTGAAAAAATGTAAACTATGGCGCAATATGTTAGTAACTGGGCTGCCTGGTTTTCGGATGCTGCACCGGAGGCCCACATCACACAGGTGGACAGTAGGATGTCCACAGAGGGCCAGGAGACCATCAAACACACACCAGGAGTGTAGGAAGACCAAATAGCCTTGCAGTTAATGCCATGGGTCAAGCCTTGAGGTCTAAGATGCAGCACTGCAAGAAGCTCAATGATCTCCACTTATGCTAAAGGTTAATGTGCATAATCAAATGACATAAGCTACCCATTACACCAGTCACCTTAGGCTATGCTTAGTTCACCACATCCCCATTATTAATCTACCAACAATCACCATCATTTAGGACACACCTAGCATTCATAAACTCCACCACACCCTCACATACTCAACACTCCTACAAGTGCCCCACCCATCCAACCTCCCACTCACACAACACTCTTATGATTTATACCATGCAGATGTCAGAAGCATACTTCCCTTATTTCTCTCCAAACCCACACTATATTCTCACCCTTGTTCCTTTTTCACTTCAGATATTCAAGAGCTGCAGCCTGACCACACCGTGCAGGACAAGCATTGAAATACTAACAATGTGTCATCTCACACTCTTCTGCTCAAGGCATGTTCAGTTGTCAAAGACCATGGTAGAATCCAGCAACAACTTAATGTGGAGCCATGCACAGAGATTGGAGCCTAGTCTTTCCAGGGAAAAGTGATGGCCAGCTCCCTGTGTACACTTGTGGACTGATCCCAGAAGCATAAGGACACAAGAAATGAGAAACGGAGTAGGCCATTTGCCCCCTTGAGCCTGCCCCACTTTTCAATAAGTTCATGGCTGATCTTCTCCCTCAAGCACCATGTTCCTGCCTAATCTCCATGTCCTTTGATACATTTAATATCCAGAAATCTAACAACTTTTGCTTTGAATGCAGAATGATTGAGCCTCCATAGACCTCTTGGTAGAGAATTCCAAAGATTGACCACCCTCTAAGTGAAGAACTTTCTCCTCATCTCAGTCTGAATGGCCTACTCCCTATTTTCCAGACAAGTTCTAGGCTCCCTAGCCAGAGGAGACATTCTTCTTGCACCAAGAGGATGACGTGTTTCAATGAGTTCACCTCTCATTCTTCTACATACAAGAGAATAGACATCCAGCCTCCTTAATCTCTTCTCATGTATCAGATCAGCCATCCGGGAACAAGACTGGTGAATCTTTGCTGCACTCCCCCTAAGGAAGCTACATCCTTTGTTTCGGGTAGGAGATTGTAATACTCGAGGTGTTGTCTCATCTAGACCTGACATATTTTTTATTCATTCTTGGGATCTGCAAGGCTAACATTTATTTTTTACCTCTAATTGCCCTTGAGAAGGTGATGGTGAGTCACCTTAAATCACTGCAGTCATTCTGGAAGGTACTCCAACAGTTCTGTTGGACAGGCAGTTCCAGGATTAATACCTGACGACCATGAAGATGAAGTAATATATTCCCATGCCAGGCTTTGCCACTTTGGAGGGGAGCTTCCAGGTGGTGGTGTTCCATGTGTTTGCTGCCTTTGCCTTTCTTGGTGGTAGAGATCACAGGTTTGGGAGGTGCCAGGACAAATAACTGCAGGGCATTTTATAGATGGTACACACTGTGTCCATTGTGTGCCAGCGGTGAAGGCTATGAATGCTTAAGGTGATTGTTGGGATGCCATTCATGTGGGCTGCTTTGGCGTGGATGTTGTTGAGCTTCGCTTATCCAGCTAAGTGGAGAGTATTCCATCACACTCCTGTCGTGTACCTTGTAGATGGTGGAAAGGCCCTAGGGTGTCAGGAGCTGAGTCACTCATCACCGAATACCAAGCCTCTGATCTGCTCTTGTAGCCATGGTATTTAGGTGGCTGGTCCAACTGAGTTTCCAATCAATGGTGACCCCAAGGATATTGATGGTTGGGGACCCGGTGATAGTAACGCCATTGAGTGTCAAGGGTAAGTGGTTAAATTCTCTCTTGTTGGATATTTTCATTGCCTTGCACTTTTGTGGTGCGAATGTTACTTTTCACTTATTGGTCCATGTCTGAATGTTGTCTAGGTTGTGCTGAACGCAGACATGGGTTGCTTTGTTGGCTGAGGAGTTGCAAATGGAATTTAATATTGCACAACCATCAGCAAACATCCCCACCCCTGATATAGTGATGGAAGGAAGATCATTGATGAAAGAGCTAAAGGTGGCTGGGTCTAGGACACTGCCCTAGGGCTGGGCTGATTGACCTCAGCAACCACAACCATTTTTCTTTGTATGAGATATGACTCAGGCCATTGAATAGTTTTCCCCTTGGTGCCCATTGACTCTAGTTTCACTGAGGCTCCTTGATGCTTCACTCAGTCAAATGCAACCATGACGACAAAAGCAACTGTCTCACTCGCCTCTGGAATTCAGCTCTTTGATCCACTTTTGTATCAAGGATGTGATGGGGTCTGGGGCGGAGTGGTCCTGATGAAACCCAAATTGTGTATCGGTGAGTACTTTATTGGTGAGTAAGTGCCCCTGATTTCATTGTTGACAACATTTTCCTTCACTTTGCAGAGAGTGGACTGATTGGGTGGTAATTAGCTGGATTGGATTTTACCAGCTTTTTGCAAATGGGACATACCTGGACAATTTTCCAAGTTTTGGGTAGATACCAATGTTGTAAATGAACTGGAACAGCTTGGTTGGAGATGCTGTAGTTCTGGAGTGCAAATCTTCAGTACTACAGCAGTGATTTTGTCTGGTCTTATGGCCTTTGCTGTATCCATTTCTCTCAGCCTTTTCTTGATACCTTGTGGAGTGAATCTGATCAGCTGGAGACAGGTGTGATGGTGGGGTCTCTGGTGGAAGCCGAGGTGTATCACCTATTTGACATTTAGGGATGAGCATGATTATGAATGCTTCAGCCCTGTCATTGCTGAGGATGGGGATGTTCTTGGAGCCTCCTACTCCCATTAGCTGTATAATTGTCCACCATGAGATGTGGTAGGACTGAAAAGTTTTAATCTGATCCATTGGTTTTGAGACTGCTGGTAAATTGGTTTATTATTGTCACATGTCCCGAGGTACAGTGAAAAACTTTGTTTTGCATGCCATCCATACAGATCATTTCATCACATCAGTACATCAAGATAGTACTAGGGAAAAGCAATATAGTGTTACAGTTACAGAGAAAGTGCAGTGCAGGCAGACAATAAGGTGCAAGGCCATGACAAGGTGGATTGAGAGGTCAAGAGTCCATTTTATTGATTAGTACAATGATTAATGCTTAGCTAATCAGCTAATTAGTGCTTATTGCACAGTGCTTTGCTCTCTCTATTGTATTGTCTTTTTTATTTAGCATATAAGTATTATTTTATTGCAGCTTCATTCTGCTGACACCTTATCATTTTTAGGTATGCCTGGTACTGCTCGTGGCATGCTCTTTGTATTCCTCATTGAATCAGCTTTGGTCACCAGCTTTAATAGTAAAGGTAGACTGTGGGATATTCCAAGCCATGAAGTTACTGATTGTGGTAGTGCACATTTCTGTTGCTGATGGTCCATAATACCTTATGGATGTCCAATTTTGAGCTGCCAGATTTGTTTTGGGACGATTCATTTTGCATATCTATAATGCCACAGAACACAGTGGAGGGTAGGCTTGATGTGAAGAAAGGACTTTGTCTCCAGAAGGACTGAGCAGTGGTCACTTCTATCATGGGAAGATACACGGTGAGGATGAGGTCAAGTAGGTTTCTCCCTCATGTTAGTTTACTTGTTACTTTCGGCAGATGAGGTCTGGCAGCAATGTCACTGAGGACTTGATCAGTTCAGTCTGCAATGTGTTACCAGCTCACTCCTGGTGAAGAACAATGAAGTCCACCATTCTTTTCCTTTTAAATTTCCTTTTGTTTTGTTTCCTTTTAAATTTCAATGTCTCCTCCAAGTGTTGTTCAACATAGAGGAGTATTGATTCATCAGCTGAAGGAGAATGGTAGGTGATAATCAGAAGGAGATCTTCTTGCCCATATTTGGCCCGATGCCATGAGACTTCATGGGGCCTGGAGTTGAGGGTAAGGATTCCAAGGGCTGCATCTACACCACTGTGGCACCACCTCTGGTAGGTCTGTCCTGCTGGTAGAACAAGATTGGGGTGGAGTAGTCTGGCACGTTGTCTGTGAGATATGATTCTGTGAGTATGGCTATGTCAGGCTGTTGCTTGAATTGTCTACGGGACAGCCCTCCCTGTTTAGACATAAATTCCCAGATGTTGGTGAGGAGGACTTTGTGATGTTAACTGGGTCCTTCGTCAATGTTAGGCAGTCAGTCCAGTTTTATTCCTTCTCTATTTAGAAGTAGCAGCACTGGTACAACTGAATGTCTTGCTGGACCAGTTCAGAAGGCATTTTAGAGTCAGCCACATGGGGCATGGGGGCCTAACTGGGTAAGGATGACAGATTTCTTTGCCTGAAGGGCGTACGTGAACCAGATGGGTTTTTATGGCCATCTGGTAGTGTCCTTGGTCAAAGGCAAAGTCGAGTTTATTGTTGTATGCACAGGTGCAATGAAAAACTTACTTGCAGCAGCATCACAGGCACATAGCATTAGAGACACAGCGTTACTAAGACTAGTTGATGTTTTCTTCCCCCTTCCACTAAATTCCAGATTATTAAATGAATTTAAATTCCACAGTTGCTGTGGTGGGACTTGAACTCAGGTCTTTGGATTGTTGGTCTGGGTCTCTGGACTAGCAGTCTGGTAATTTAACCACTACACTACCACCTAATTAGAATAATACACCTTTACTCTTGCCTTCCTAAATACTTCCTGGAGTTTCATGTTAGTTTTCAGTGACTTGTGTACAAGGACACCCAATTCTCTTTGAACATCAACATCATCCATTCTGTCACCATTAAACAACATGATGTGTCAACCCCTTTGCATTGTGCAGTGTTAGTCAGTGGGCAATGCTCTTATTAGACACTCAGCACCAACAGCCATTGTGCACCAATTAAGGTTTTTGGGGTTAACTCAGCCCCTTATTCACTTGAGATGAGGTTTCTAATTGTGGCTTCTTGAAGATCAGGAGGATTTTGAAGAGCCACGATCATCGGTTGTGAAGGAAAACACTTCTGCCAAATGCTCACGGTCAAATGAAGGTGTGAGTTTTGGAGAGAGTGCAGAGTAGGAGGTGGGAGGGCTCCAAGTCGGGATGTTTAGTGCATCAGGAGGAAATGTGAGAGCGGTGGTATGGCATAGTGAGGGGGAAATTGGCAAGCAAAGTGGGACAGAAGATGTAAACAAAAGGATGCAGCACAGAGCAGATCCAGAGTTAGTAAAAACCGTACAAAATCAAAGCTTAGTGGTCTTTATTTGAATATATGTAACAATTGCAATAAGGTAGTTGGGTTGACAGCACAGATAACAACATATGAATATGATCTAGTAGAATATGGAGACACGGGTGCAGGGTGACCAGGACTGGTGCTCAATATTCCAGTTACATGATTTTCCAAAACAGGCCAAGGAGGAAAAGAGGTGGGGTAGAGCTGTTAATCAAGGAAGGTTTCAGAGTGATGTTGAGATGTGATATAAAGACCGTAGATAGCAATACAGAATTGGTTTGGGTTCAAATCATGAAAAGCGGGGGAAAGAAGACACGGGTGGGAGTGGTCTATAGCTTCCAAAAGTTGACATCTTGATAGGGCAGAATATAAATGGGGAAATATCGAGGGCATGTTTGAAGTGAACTGCAGTTGCCATGAGAGATTGTAATCTATATATTGATTGGATGAACCAAACTGGTGAGGGTACCATAAAAGAAGAATTTGTGGAGTTCATCAGGGATTACTTCTGAGAACACTTTGTTAAAGAACTCAGGAACAAGTTAACTTAGATTTGGCCATGAGTAATGAGTAAGGATTAATAAGAGATCCGTGGTTAAAGATCCCCTGGGAGGTAGTGACCACAATATGATAGAATTCCAGGTGAAGCTTAAGACTGAACACCAGAGGACCATAACCACTGTACTAAATTATGTCACTTATAATGGTTTGAAGATGGAGATGTTTAAGGGGGACTGGGAAAATAAGTTAGGAGACAGGTCAGTAGGTGAATATTCAAAGAGCTGGTCCATAACACTCAGCAGGAGCTTATCCCAATTAGAAGAGGTGTTCTATGATAAAGAGGCATAATCCCTGGGGGTTGTGGTAAACTAAGGAGATCAAGGATAATGTTAAATTGAAAAGAAGGGCGTATAAAATGGGAAGTGCTGGTGATAGGCTAGAGGACTGGGAAGATTTTATGATCCAGCAGCGAAAGATAAAGAAAACTCATAAAAAGGGAGAAAATTTCCTCATCATTTAGGAAAGCTGAATTTAATCAAACATAGTCAACATAGATTTACAAAAGGTAAATCATATTCGACAAATCTACTCAAATTCTTTGAGGGTGCGATAGGGAGAGTTGATAGAGGGGAACCAGTACATGTAGTGTATTTAGATTTCCAAAAGGCATTTGACAAGCTGCCACATTAGAGGCTGGTGCATAATTAAGGTACTGGAGAGCTCAAGGTATTGGAGGAAGTGTGTTTGCATGGATTGGAAAGTGGCTTTCACATAGAAAGCAGACAGTTGAAATAAATGGGTCCTGTTCAGGCTGGAAGGACGTAACCGGTGTAGTACCCCAGGGATTGATTCATGGTCCTCAATTGTTTCCTACTTACATTAATGATCTTGAGGAGGGAATTAACTGTAAGGTTTCCAAGTCTGCTGATGATATGAATGTAGGTGGAAGGGCATGTTGTGGTGAAGACCTTGTGATTCTGCAACAGGATATAGATAGATTGTATGATTGGGCAAAATCCTGGAAATTGGAGTTTAATGTGGTGAAGTATGAGGTCATATACTTCGGTAAAAGGAATCAAAATGTAGATTATTATCTAAATGGAGAGAGACTACAAATGAGTGAAGTTCTGGTGTGTGAATCACAAAAAGCTATCAGGCAAGTCCAACAAGTAGTCAAGAAGGCAAATGGCATATTGACCTTTATTGCTAAGTGGTTGGTATTTAAGAATATGAAGGTTTTGTTACAGTTGTGCACGGTGTTGTTGAGGCCACACCTGGAATACTGTGCACAGTGTTGGTCCCCTTGCCCAAAATGATGATATAGGAAAATTGGAGGCAGTCCTTAGGAGACTCACCAGGCTAACTCCTGGGATGAGAAGACTGTTTTATCAAGAGAGGCTGGACAGTTTGGGTTCATAATCCTTGGAGTTTAGAAGAATGTGGGGTGACCTTATTCAAACATATAAGATCCTAAAGGGGCTTGACAGGGTAGATATTGATATATTTCTACTAGTAGAAGAGTTATGAACAAGGAGGCATAGCTGCTCAATAAGGGGCCAGTCATTTAAAACTGAGGTATTTCTTTTCTCAGAGGTTAGTGAATCTGTGGAATTCTCTGCTCTTGAGGGTAATGGATGCAGATCATTGGATATACTTAAGGTGGACATATATAAATATTTGAGCAATCGAGGAATTGAGGGTTATGGGGAACTGGTACAGAAGAGGAGTTGAGGCCAGCATTGATCAGCCACAATCATATTGAATAGTGGGGCAGACTTGAGGGGTCTGGCGACCTATTCTTTCTCTGACTTTCTTCCGTTCTTGTATTCAGAAGAGATTTACTAAAATGATTCCAGGGATGATGATCTTCAGTTATGTTGATAGATTGAAGAAGCTGGCATTGTCAACCTTGGAAGAGAAAAGGTTGTGAGGAGATCTAACGAAGGTATTGAAAATCATGAGAGTTCTAGTAGATGGAAAGAAACAGTTCCCGTTGACAGAGGGGCCAGGAACTATGAGGAGTTAGGTAGCAAAAGAACCAAAAACAACATAAGAGAAAAATGTTCTATGCAGTGAGTAATTTGGATCTAGAATGCACTACTGGGAATTGTACGAGAGGCAGATTCAGTTGTAGCATTCAAAGGGAAATTGAATAAATATCTGAAAGGAAAGAATTTGCAGGGCTATGAAGAGAAGGCAGAGGTGTGGGACTAGCTGGATTGCTTTTAATGAGAGATAGTATGGCTTCAATGGACTGAATTGCCTCCTTTTCTGGTATAACTATTCTGTGATTCCGTGATACCTCCACATTTCATGAGCAGCAGCCAAAAGATATCTGAGTTCTGCAGTGGAAGTTGATGTTGCAAACTCAGTTTGCTGCCATTATCACTGTGCATAACAGGGCATAAAGGAACTGACAGTCCAAGTATCTGTTCCCTAACAGATAATGAGCATTGCTGAGACACCTCCCTGGGGGAGTGGCTGTGGCTGTGTGGGGCACAAACCTGCCAAATTCTCACTGTAAGACAGCATTAGTTCTCCCATCCCTCTCTCTCTGGCAGTGCCCGCATTTTTGAGAGCCAGGTAGCCTGGATTGCTGTTGCCTTTGCCAAAATGGTTCAATCTGCGGTAGGCTCAGAGCCACTCACGCTTGTTGTCCCAAGTCACCTTGAATCTGCTCACGTGAAAGTCAACAGCCTCGGCCACCCACGTTACAGCCTCTGGAGTGGCTCTGCATGATGGTACTTGGGCACATAAAGACATTGGTTGGCAATGAGGAATGTGCAGAGGTGATTAATGGACCTTCTGTGAAATAGGGCATGATGTCATTTGGTTTGTCATGTTTATTTTGTGATGGCTTTTGTTTTTGCATTGCAATCCATTGGATGCTATCGTCATCAGTGACAGAATGGGATAGTTGAGGAGGGGAAATCAAGGCCTTAGTTACTGGAATCACACAAATGTGCTCATCACTAAGCAGCCTGATTGAACAGCTATTTGGGTTGGTTCTTCTTCCCCCCTCCCCCCCAGCTCCACTTCCTCCATTTCTATCCTTCTCTCTTCCACAGCTGTTCATTATCTGGCCGGTGACAAAATCTGAGCCCTCACGATAACATTGTACAGCGTAAAGCAGAGCGCCGCCATTCTTCACACGTACTCTGCCCTGTGCTTCTGTGTTCCTTCAGAGCAGTCCAGGAAATGGAAGCATTCCCTCAACATACCAGTGATCTACTGATCACATACTATGAAGCAGCAGGCTTTTTGTTGTAAACCTGTTGCCATTGGGTTGCAGGCTAGATTCATCAGCCATTTTATTCAGCAGATTGCTCCTGTTGGCCAGTTGCCAACCTTTGGATTGCCAAGATGGCTCAGATGCAGTTGGCACAGCAGACTGCAGCAGAATTACAGCATCGTGGCTGTCACCAGGAAACTGGGCATTGACCTAGATTGATTTGCTGTCCATGGCTGTACATCCGGCAGACATTGAGGGAGTGGAAATATTTTTGGTTTCAATATAGGATGGAACTGATATGCACATAGGCTCAGGGGAATTTGGCAAGCTGAAGCAGCCTGCAATCTTCACATTGCCTGCTGGTCTCCTGTGAGAGAGAATGAATCAGGAGAAAGTGAGTACCCTTAACCAACATTAGATGGCAGTCCTTCCAAGGTAGGCTTATCCAATATCACAGTTTTACCATTAATCTAATTTATCCCCTCTGTGTCTTTATCTAGACAAATATCTTTTTGACAAGAATAGTGTGTAAACACAGAAAAATAATCTGGTGAAAATTTCCCTCATGATAGTTGGACAGGATCCTAAATTTCCCTGTTTTGCTTTGTATATGGTGTTCTTTAGCCATACAAATCCAAGAAATCTTTTTCTCCTAAGTGTTCCTATCCTTGCAATACCTGATGGGAGGGTAGAGTCACAGAGTCCTAAATGGTGAGCAGTACCAGTGAGTTACACACAGCTACATCATGTTGTTATTTGCTACACTACTGGGAAGCTCACTCTGCAAGTTGTTGCACTTGCAATGTTGACTAAACGGTTTTAATCAGTTGTAAGTACACTGACCCACACTCAAAAGGAAAGCTGTTTGGTTGTTTCAAGATGCAGGTATGGTCTTAGTTCTGTTGTTCAGTAGGTTAAAATGTGGGATATGCGTGAATGGGCCATCCTCATTGTTTCAAATGCACCTGTTCAAACTGGTTAGAAAAATAATAACCACAGTAAGTTCATTTTAAACACTAATTCTTTTATTTACAAGCCAATGAAGTAGAAATGGGGAGATGATCTCTACTAAAAATAAGTGGTAAAATACTGTGTGCTGGAAAGGAACTGCACTTAGAATAACGGTGCAGTTAATGTGCATTTGGTCTTCAGAACAATGAGATTTTCAACACACAAGATGCTGGAAGAACTCAGTGGGTCAGGCAGCATCTATGAAGGGAAATAGACAGTTGATGTTTTGGGTCGAGACCCTTCATCTGGACTGAAACGTCGACTGTCCATTTCCCTCCATAGATGCTGCCTGAACCGCTGAGTTCCTTCAGCATCTTGTTCGTTGTTCTTAATACAATAGCTTAACGTGACAAAGACAGTCACAAACATTTAAGAAAACTGCTTAAAATAAAAGTATTAAGATCTTGTACACTTTTATCAGATTCCCTCTCAATCTTCTCTGCTCCGAGGAGAACAATCTCAGCTTTACCAGTCTAACCTTGTTGTGAAGTTCCCCATCCTTGAAACTTTTCTGGCTAATCTTCTCTATATCCTTACTAAGACCTTTGCTTCCTTCCTAAAGTGTGGTGACCAGAATTGGACACATCCTCCCTTCTGGTCTTATCAATGTTTTATAAACATAACCTTCCTGCTATTGTACTTAATGCCTCTATTTCTGAAGACCAGGATCCTATATATTTTAACTATGTTCTAATAACTTTGAAAGACTTCTGCACATGTACATCCAGATACCTCGGTTCTTGCACAACCTTTGGAATGTGCCATTTTCTCTCCATTGTCTGACTGTTCCTCTTGCCACAAGGTATCATTTCACACCTCACTGTATGAGATATCATCCTGTCACTTAACTTCCCATTTTGCCAACCTGTCATACCCTTTTGCAGACTATAACATCCTCCTCTCAGTTATTAGCTGCAAATTTTGAAAATTTAGCCTGCATTCCCATAACCAAATCAATCTTGTATAAAATAAAGAAAAAAAACGCACAAAGGTGCTAGCACTGATCAAGTGCTAAAACTGTGGACATTGTGCAGCTCCTGTTGGTTGAGGATCACTGAGCTGTCTGTGAGACACTGTCTGAGAAGAGCTTTCTTTGCAGGTTTCTTGACACCTTCAACATTGGCTTTCTTGTACAATGTTTTTATTGCCTGTTTTATTTAGAGGCCAGGTTGATGGATATAACAGAGTAGTTCAGGTGGCGTTCAGTCCAACAGTAACCTGTAGCTGTCAAGACATGAGTATTGCTGAATTCCTTGCAGTCTCTTGTTTGGACAATGACATAATCTAACATGTGCATGTGCCTGGCTGCAATGAGGTTTTGTACTTATCCCTCTGATGAAGCAGGATGTTGGTTACTAAGAATGTATTTCAGGCATTTTGTCAGTCATAAAAGGCAGTGCAGGAGACAGAAGCCTTGTAGAGTTAGGAACAGTGTAGGAGCCAGAAGCCCCATAGGTTTAGGAAGAGCTTTGTGGACAGAGGGCCTCTAAATTTAAATACAGGGCTCTGGACAGTCGCCCTTGCATTTAAAGGCTGCCATGGTAGCAAATGAATTCACATCCTGTGGCTTCTTGCCTGAGCACCAGCAGACTATGATTTGCCAACACCAGGCAGCACTAATTCATCCACACCATCCCCTTCCCAATTCCTGCCTCCATTCACTAACACCTCACTGACAACAGCTAACAGAAGCACACCATGTTTCACATGATCACTTCCTTGACCAGCTGTCTTCCTTGAGTTCATAACTGCAGTAGTGCAGCCAATGAATGATTTTTACGCAACACCAGTCACGTCAATTTCTCCTCATTAACCCGTGTCAATTTCCAAAATGGATAGTTATCCACTGTTTTTTCTTTCAGATTTACGGAAATAACAACCAATGCTAAACTTTTTTGAAAATATAAAATATCCCAAATTGATATAGGGGAAGAAAAAGATGAGCCCCTTATCTTTGAAAGAAGGTGATGTAAAGAATAATCTTGGAAATGAGTGCAAGGGAACACACACCATGCAATGCTCTTTGATTTGAATTAAATGGCATGCATTTAGTTGGCATGAGCACTTAAGACCATCAAATATCAGATATCTGTATTGTCAAATTGTGGACAAAATATGCAATTTGTGTGCAGTTTTTAAACACGATTTTTCTCATCATCAAAGCCATTCTTACCATTGCTTCACAATCCTTTTTACAACACTCTTTAGTCAGTCAAATATCCTGCAGTGACTTCTGATATACACACCAATCCAGTGTGTGCATTGTACTATAACTTGAAAGATGATAAAATTACCTGGATGTATTTATATTTATTACTAAATTTACAAAATTTAAGATAACAATTAATAAATTATTACAAACATTAATAAAAGGGCAACTCAATCTATAAATGAAGGAAAAAAGAATTTAAAAATAACTTTGCACTCTCCTACTTAGGCTGATAAGGATGACTTGCCTCCACTTTGGTTTTGTGGGTTCTTAAGTGGCAAGTGAGGCCATTGCGGGAGCCACAGACGCTTCTGCAGATGGAGTAGGTGGTGGGGTAGTTTGTGACATGGTTTGCTCATTCCACCATGGATGAAGGGTCTCTGTGTGCTTCCAATGCATGGTCTCAAGGTTCTCAATACCATCCCAAATTTTCCTTCGCCACTTTGAGAGGTCTTGGGCCAGAGATTCCCAGGAGTCAGTGGGGATGTTGCATTTCTTCAAGGAGGCATCCTTGACTCTTTTCCTCTGAACACGCAGTATTCTCTGATGTCAGAATCAGAACAAAATGTCTGCTCTGGGAGCAAGGCGTTAGCCATGCAAATGGTGTGGCTTGCCCAACATAGCTGACTGTGTGAAACTAGGGCTTTAATGATAGGGATTTTGACCTGAGAGAGATAAGAAATTGGTTTTCTTATTTTCCAGTGATTTCAGAGGATTTTGTGAAGGAACTGTTGATGATATTTTTCCAGTGCGGCCCAATAGACTATTTTCAAGGAGCAACAGAATTATATGACATAGAAACAGGCCTTTTGGCCCACTACACCTATGTCAGCCATCAGGTACTTATCTATATATCCCAATTTTCTAGCATTCATCCTGCAGCCTTCTTTGCCTTGGCATTTCTACTGTTCATCTTAATATGTAAATGCTGTGAGAGTCCTGCCTCTACTACCCCATCAGGCAAATCCCCTACTTCTGACCTTAAACCTATGCTAAGGGAAAAAGTTTCTCATGATCTAAGCTCTTCATAATTTTGAATATCCTAAATTAAACCTTCTCTGCTCCAAGGAGAACAATCACAGCCTATTCAGATGCTGAAATGCTCCCTCCCAGGCAAAATCCTAGTGAATCTCTTCTGCACCCCCTCCAGTGCCATCATGTCCTTCTATAGTATGGTGACTGGAATTACATATATTAACCCAGCTAAATCCTACCTAATGGTTTATATCGGTGTACTATAGCCTTCCTGTTCTTGTATTCTATGCCCCAGCTAATGAAGGCAAGTTTCTTGTATGCTTAACCACCTTATCTACTGCCTGCAAGGATCTTTGGACATGTACACCAAAGTCCTTCTGTTCTTCTATACTCCCTAGGGTCCTACTACTCATTGAATATGTCCCAAACTTATCAGTCCTCCAAAAATTCATCACCTCACAATTTTCCAGGATTAAATTGCATCTGCTATTGATCTGCCCATCTTGGCAAATCATCAATGTCATTCTAGAGCCGAACACTACCCTCCTCACTCTCAATACCACCATCATTTTTCATTTATCTGCAGACTTCAATCATAAGTCCTACATTCACATCCAGATTGTTAATGTAATAACGAACAGAAAGGATCCCAGCAGCAATCCCTGTGGTACACCATTGGTCACAGGCTTCCAATCTCAAAAGCAACCCTTGACCATCACCTTCTGCCTCTTGTCATTTTGATCTAATTTTAGATCCAACTTGCCTAATTGCTCTGGTCCATTGTAAAATAGAGGGTCCAGCTACTCTGAAAGGTGGAGTCTTCAGATTTGGAACAGCCTCCAAGAGTCAGTTAGTTGAGACGATCATTCCTTCTTGAATCAATTCTCATTGCAATTGTAAATGTTGGACCCTTCACTAGATTCAGAATGGAATCTGCCTATGCTCTACTTTGTTGAGCAACATCTCATGTGCAGCCAAAGAACTGGGGGTTCTGTTATTGTGACAGGATGAAAAAGTGCCAATTTCTTTCCAGAAGCACAACTTCATTTAAAGTTATCTACAAAGTGAAGATGTTTCACCTCTAAATTATACTCCAAGTATTATGTCATTATTTCACTCTTATTGTTTGTACAACTCTGGGGTACAGTTTTGCCCCTTATTGTTTAGCCAATCAATGGAAAAAAAACCTACTACTCTTCATAAACAGCAATAATCTTGAGTACCTCCACCTGTCCTCCATCTTCAATCAACAATGACTCAGAAAAGAAACAGAACTATGTTTATCAAAACACATATTAAATATAAATGCATGATGAAGACACAAGAGAACTGCAGATGCTGGAAATCTGGAACAACACACGAAATGCTGGAGGAACTCGATGGGTCAGGCAGCATCTATGGAGGGAAATGGACAGTCGATGTTTCGGATCGAGATCCTTCTTCAGGATTGGAAATATAAAAGCATATTTAAATAGATAAAATACGAGGCATCTGTAGAAGCTTTGACTTTGGCTGGGTTGATGCAAGACAAACAAATGATAGCCTTCAAACAATAACAGATTTCCAGCATCTGCAGTTTTTTCTTCAAACAATAATAGTGGATAATTTTAATTTTGCAATTTACATTTGTAATTACGCAATGCACTAAAACAAAATATAATGAAAAGTAATTAAAATTTTGATTTCATATTTTATAATCTGATGGGACTGTGGTTGAAGTTTTAATTTGAAAATGATGTGGGTGTTTTGTCGCCACTGGAATTTTACTGAAATGATTCCATGTCACTAATTACCCAGCCATGTTTAAACTTGTTATTCACACCTTCTTCCTTTCTCTGATCATTAAAAGCTGCTTGGAATCTAAGGCTTGCAGAGTCACATGGTCTGTAAGTACTTATAGGATAATAGCTGCCTTGTGCTGAGTGTAAAGAGGTGATTTAACTGTAGAGTCTGATGACTTCATAAACTAGAGGAGCAGAGCTCTCTAATTTATGATTCCCTAAATGGCTCAACATGAAGGGTTGAGATCAGGGTCTAAAGGAGGGAAATTGAAGGCCAGATGAGGAACATGAGGAGAAACATATGGTAAA
This sequence comes from Pristis pectinata, assembly GCF_009764475.1. NCBI lineage: Eukaryota > Metazoa > Chordata > Chondrichthyes > Rhinopristiformes > Pristidae > Pristis > Pristis pectinata. The sequence continues at coordinate 123,357,793 of NC_067406.1, forward strand.
ATTTAGAACATCATTGAATATCAACAATGCTAATTCTTTGTTTATTATATCTAAATAAATAAATTGTTATATAAACCTTATTTGAATTAGAAATATGTTTTGATGGAAAATACTATGATGCAGGCTAAGAAGGGCAATATCAGCTTACTAAAGTAAACATTGCTTTAATGGGTGTGTAAATAGAGAAGCATTCAAATAAAGTCAAAATTGCCACCAATGTTTTTTTTTCATTATTCAAACTGAACATAAGAAAATAGGAGCAGGAGAAGAACAAGTAATCCATATTTTTGTCATGGAGAGGTACAGCATGGAAATAAGGCCTTTGGCCCACTGGGCTTGCACTGATCATCAACCCCCAATTTCTAAACTAATACTATACTAATCCATTTTATTCTCCCTACATTCCTATCAACTTCTCCCAGCTTCTAGCGGTCACCTATACACTTAGAGTCGCTAATTAACCTACCAACCCACACATTTTCAGGATGTGGGAGGAGGCCAGAGCACTCAGAGGAAACCCACGTGATCACAGGGAGATCTTGCAAACTCCACACAGACAGCATTGGAGATCAGGATTCAATCCAGATCATTGGACTGTGCGGCAGCAGCTCTCCCAGCTGTGCTATCCTAACGGATAGCATTTTGGGTAGCATTTGGTCGAATCCAGGGAAGGACCAATTGCTCAGGTTTCCTGCTCTCGAGTTGTGCTGAAAATTGTGTGTGGACTGTTCATAAAGACAGGATTACACTCTATGGTGATGTTCTCCACATCGAAGAAGGCTGCTGAACACCAAATGCTGGATTTTAATGCAGTGGGTATTGTGTAGAACGACTAACAACAAATTAGGTAAGGACAATAGGAAGTACCTTCAGTTCAGGATGGTGAGGTGAAAATAGACTTTGCTGACTAACTTCACCTCTGTATCCGCAACCCAACTCCTGCCATTTCCAGGTTCCAGCATCTGCAGTCTCTTGTACATATCGCCTGCCAGCTCTTGCTCCACCCCTTCACTCCACTGGTTTATACTGGGAACCCCCCCCCCCCTAATTCATTCCAGATAAAGGGTCTTCACCCGAAACATTAACTGTCCATTTCCCTCCACGAATGCTGCCTGACCTGCTGAGTTCCTCCAGTGTTTTGTGTTTTGCTCCAGATTCCAGTATCTGCAGTCTCTTGTGTCCCCATCCTGCCATTCCTACCCTTGAAATCTATAAAATGATCATTGGGTGGGCCCTACAATATGACAACAAGCTGCATCACCAGATTGCCAACTAGGAAATGAAGACAACAATTATCTCAATGCCTGCAGGAGGAAAAGGGTGGAAAACTGATATCTCCTCTCCTTTACATACATACACAAACAGTTATCTTCTCTCCCCAACAAAAACCCATTTCATAATAAACCTCTCCCTTAAATGAAAAGGTGGAGTGACTTTAAGTAGACACTTGCATAGTGCTACAACACAGTGCACAACTTTGCATAGTGCAATATCCTCTAAACGCATCCTTGCTGTTCACATCACATTTTAAAAAGACAACTAATTGCAGTTGTGATTTCTAAAGTGAGGAATGTTATTTGCAATCAGTTTTAGCCACAACTGGCTGATCTCAAGTCATTGGGGAGGTCATGAATCCCCACCGCCCCACTCCCCCCCACTACTGACCTTCCAGTGACTATTACTGGTCCACGATGAGCTTTCCAGGGCAGATAAAGTGCAGCTCTGGGCAGGTTCCTGCAGCACAAAATGCAGCTCTTCTGTGAAATAAGCTTGCCTGAAAATTTCCCCTTTACTCTCACCCTCTTCTGCAGTTAATGTTTGTGTTTTATTGCGATTTATTGATTGTCCCTATTCCTCCCTCCTACAGTTTGAATTGACTAACCATGTAACCATTGGCCTAGTTTTTGTTTCAAGACAACGGCATAATTTTGCTGATTTCCTTTCTTTCAATCACTTGGTCCACATTCTCACGCCTGAAATATTCATTGAAAGTAAGGCCCATTTAGCCAATCATTTGCTAATGGGGCTATTTTGAATGAATGTATTGAAATTGGTCAGTTTGCAGACAGATGTCTCTGATCGAATTTGAATTAGTGATATTGATAAAATGTCACTTTGAAGATGCAGTGTTAACTCTGCCACTGCGGGGGTGCATTATTATCGATTAACAACGGAGTGTCACAGGCACATACTTAGTTACAATTTTGATTCAAAATGAGTTTTACATCCAGAGGTCAGAGTAACCTTGTGATTTCTAACCTCATGAAACAAAAAAAACACTGGTTCAGTAACCTTGTGATTGTTCATTCTTCATGTTTACTGCTGAGAATTCACAAACTGTAAAGAGTTCTGGCATTTATGTCTAAACACCACATCAATAGATTTATTTAAAATATTAGTTACACTCACTCATGTTTCCTCAAACTGAATCATAAAAGTTCATTTTTAATTTGCTTTTATTTTCTTTCTTTTCACCATTTCTTTTGCAGTATCAGTTTTGGCTGATGTTATTCAAGGTTACCACTGGCTTCCCCCTCCCTATTTTCCTAATCTCAACTCTTGATCCTGAGAGCACATGACTCTCCATATCTGAATACACTTAGATCCCACGGCACCAGGGATAACCATTGAAAGAAAAGAAACATTTGCCTTTCTATAGTGCCTTTCTTGACGTCCCAAAGCACCTTACGGACAATTAAGTACTTGTGAAGTGCAGTTATTGTAGCTCAGGCTATCACTCAACCAGGACTAACACTTGACATTGAGTTGAATTTCTTCTTCTTGTGGAGCCACATGGAAGGTACACCATAGGACCTATTCCAGGGCAATCTTGTTGGAATGTAACAAAAAAAAGGAAGCACATGATTTGTGTATAACAGCACCTCGCAAACAGCAATGTGATAAAGACCAGATAATCTATTTAGCCTAAGGTTCCGATACAGGGTCATCAACCTGAAATGTTAATTCTGTTTCACTTTGCATAAATGCTGCCTGACTTGCTGAGTGTTCCTAGCATTTTCTGTTTTTATTCCAAATGTCCAACATCTGCATGATTTTGATTTTCTATTTAGCCTTCAGGCTGACGGATTAATATTGGGCAAGATATTTGGAAAAATTCTTCTGCAAAACTCAATGGTGGCTCTTTATTAGGGCCATGCATCTTATTGTCTGCCTGCACTTTCTCTGTAACTGTAACAGTTTATTCTGTATTCTGTTATTGTTTTCCCTTGTACTACCTCAATGCACTGTTGTGATGAAATGACCTGTATGGATAGCATGCAAAACAAAGTTTTTCACTGTACCTCAGTACATGTGACAATAATAAACCAATTTACCAATATTCATTTCAGCCCTTTGCTATATCGTGCAGGCATGCATGAAACAGGAATCCAGCCTGGATATTTAGTGGAACTGGACTTGATGTTAGTCAGTTTATCATACAACATGGTAAAAGGTCTTTCGGCCCACAGAGTTTGCGCCAACCACCATGCATTCATTTACACAAATCCTATACTAATGCCATGTTACTCTCTCCACATTCCCATCAATTGCTCCCACGTTCTACTCCTCACCTACACACGAGGGATTGCACATGTTTGGGATGTGGGAGGAAACTGGAGTATCCAGGAGACACCCGTGCAGTCACAAGGAGAACGAGCAAACTCCACACAGACAGCGTTCGAGGTCAGGATTGAACGCAGGTCTCTGGAGCTGTGAGGCAGGAGGTCTACTTGCTGCACTATTGTGCCAGAGTCTACATGTTGAAAGAAATATGGGAAGAATTATCTGTGGTGGCTTTGTGTGTAGATTTGTTTCCAATAGTTAATGTTTGTAAGCATCTGCCACCACAGTCTCCACTTCCAAATAAATTCATGGGACATTTTCCATTCACCCGAGACGGTAGATGGGGCCTCATTCTAGCATCCGCAGAAAGATGGCATGTCTGTCAGTGTATTGTTCCCTCAGTATTGAACTGTTGTTTCAATCTAAATTTTGTGTTCAGGTCCGATCATTTAGAATTTTTCTCTTGCATTACATTTGCTTCCCCTCGTCCTTCTAACCAAAAGAGATCATTTTGCAGTTTTCTGGATTAAATTTCATTTGCTACCTATCCATGTCTTCTTGAAGTCTATTACTGTACTCCTTCACTTGATATCAGAGGTAATCAGATTTTGCATAGGCGATGCAGTGGTTGAGAGATGTGATCACGATGAAGAGCTGAGTACTGTCAGCATACATGTTGAAACTGTTGTGCTCACAGAAGATCAGAACTTATGTTTTAGGTTACAATTATTTTTGAATTCTTTAAGGCTTGTAAACTCAAACACTTGTGCAAAGAAAATATTTGCCAAAATTCTCCACAGTTTTTCTTATGAACAACAGGAAATTGCTTTAAATGGTTCTTAGAAAGGCTGTCTCAGGATTTCCACTGCTCATTGATGATGGGTGGAGAAGAACTGGAATTAGGCAGGCAGTGGGAAAATGGCTTTAGTATAGTAATAATATGGTGTAGTAATAACATAGTTAGAACCCTAATAGAAGTATAAGCTCTACTGACGTAAAAATGAACAAGACAATCAACTCTACCTGTTGCAGTCATTTGCTAAACTTTACAGATCACAAATCCGTATTTCTACATTCTCCAAGTCACAGTGTAAAACTTCTAAGATCCATCATGATTTGCTGGAAGCCCTCTACGACAATTATTAACCATTGTCTAGCATCTGACAAAACTGTTGATTACTTGTAACATCCACATCCTGACCCCGCCAAACTCAGAATTAGACACAGCAACAACTTGTGTGCACATAGCATCCAGAATGTAGATAAACAATCCAAACAGCTTTGCAGCAGTGCCAAGAAAAGCTGGCTTTCAAGTAATGGACATATTAGGAGAAGTGACCAAAAGCTTGGTCAAAGGGGCAAGGCAGAGAGCCAGACGGCTTTATAGGGAGAAATTTCAGAGCATGTGGCCTGGTGATGTGAAGGAACAGATAATATTAGGGCAAAAGGAGGGGTAGCTACAAAAGGACAGATCAGATGAATGAAGAGGTTACGGAAAAAGGAGGTTGTAACACTGGAGGAGGTTTCAGTGAAGGAGAAGTGAGGTCATGTTGGGGTTCAAACACAATGGTGATAATTTTAATTTGGATATGTCAGGAGACCGGGAGCCAATACAAATGACTGAGGGTAGGAACGGCTTGGTAGGAGATAGGATTCACCACACGTGACGAGTGCAGTAGTGGGCCAATTGTCTCTTTGAGCCTGCACCACCATTCAACAAGATCATAGCTGATTGGCCTCGTTCATTACTTTCCCACTCTCTCTCTATTCCCTTTTACTCCCTTCTGGTTTAAATGTTTGTCAAACATCCAGACAACTGAGTTGAAATTTATGGACGTTGAAGATAGGAGGTCAAGCAGAAGACCATTGGAGTAATGGAGAAAAAACAGTACATAAAAGCATTAATGAGGTAAGCACTCAGGTAGCTCAGTTTTGTTGGGAAAGCCACACAGGTACATTATGGAAGGTAAACTATTTTCCTTAGTCAGACATCCCACCGTCCAGTCCAGCTCTTACGATATACCAAGTTGGCTGATTAGCACTCTGTAATCCATTCCTGCATTTCCCAGCTAGTGAACATAGAACAGTACAGCACAGGAACAGGCCCTTAAGCCCACAACATCTGTGCAGACCTTCATGCCAATCTAACTAATCCCACCTGCCTGCACATGGTCTGTATCCCTCCATTCCCTGCCTGTTCATGTGTCTAAATGCCTCTTAAATGCCACTATCGTGTCTGCTTCCACCACTTCCCCTGGCAGCGCGTTCCAGGCACCTGCTTCTCTCTGTGGAAAAATTTACACCTCTCCTTTACACTTCCCCCCTCTCACCTTAAATCTATGCCCTCTAGTATTTGACATTTCCAAACTGGGGAAAAGACTCTATCCATCCTATCTATGCCTAAGGGAAGAGTGAAATATTTAGAACATAGAACAGTACAACACAGTACAGGCCCTTCGGCCCACGATGTTGTGCCAACCTATATAAACTCCTACTCCATGATCAATCCAACCCTTCCCTCCTACACAGCCCATAATCTTCCAGTTTTCTTACATCTATGTGCCTAAGAGTATTTTAAATGTCCCTATTGTATTCCTCGACCGCCACCCCCAGGCACCCACCACTCTCTGTGTAAAAAACATCTCCCATAAATTTTCCTTCTCTGACCTTAAACTGATACCTTTTGGTATTGGCCATTGCCGCCCTGGGGAAAAGCTGCTGGCTGTGCACTCTATCCATGCTCCTTGAAATTGCTCACAATATATTTAGTGGAATTTAGTGGAATATTAAATCTGCCACAGGCCAGCTCAATCCACAGTTGCCAACTCTGATTACATGTACAGTAAAACTAATAATCTAACATGCTCATGATTTTGGTGATGCCAATCAAGCAGATTTTACAGATTATTAGATGTTATTCCTATTAATAACTTTTTAAATTCACTATTTTTAGATGTAACACAGTAATGATAATAAATTTTCCAGTAAACTAGGTAAATTGAAAGGGAAGGTGGGAACCAGAGCCCAGGTGAGTGGAAAGAAGCACCCAGTGAGTGGAATGGGAGCAGTGCAAATTTACTCAGTAAACCAGATGTCAAACCATCAGGATTTCAGAATAGTCCGACAGCAAATTATTAAAAAAAATAAAACTGCAGATGCTAGAATCTGAAAGAAAATTAGAAATGCTGGAAGAACTCAGCCAGTCAAGCAGCATCTGTGGAAAGAGAAACCAGTTAATGTTTCGGGTCAACGACTTTTCCACTGGAAATTGCTCCCAGTTTGTAGGTGAATAAAAAAATCTGGGGGGAGTTAATGAGAACTTGGGGAGAATAAATAAAATGGGATTAGTGTAGGATGAGCATAGGTGGTTGATTGTTGGTGAGACGAAGGGCCTGTTTCCATGCTGTATCTCTCTATGACATAATTCTTCAGCCTTGGAAACATCCTGGTGGACCTCCCTTGCACTCTCTCTCTCTCTCGAGCTATGACGTTCTTCCAGAACTGTGTACACTCAAGTGCTAAAAAAGATACAGAAAATAAACTTTTTGGTGCTCCAATTGTTTTTCTCCAAGATATTCTCAGGATTAAGTTTCAGTTCTGGAAACATTCAAGTCAATCCTCAGGGTCAATTCCAATCTGTTGAATAATTCACTTTGGAGCACTCAGACCGCGCACATATTTCATTTACCTCCTTGCATGGGATCAAATACACTACCACTGTCCCCCTCCAAGAAATAATTCTGTCCGCGGCAACAATTGTGATTACCATCGTAGCCAACCAGCCCACAAATTTAAATTACATCATCTATTTCAATCCAATGAAACGGTTGGAGTAACACAAGCGTCAATTGTTGCCGCGTCGGAGGAGGGACCTCCTGTTGTCCATTTAGATTGATCTACGAAAAGCAACCCAATCCTGCTGCTTTGAATTGCAGGTTCACGGATAAATTTTAGTAGAGTGTGTGGGGTGGAAGGCTGTTTTATGAAAAAAAAAGAGCACATAAAGCGAACACCCAATTTCCCAGAGAGAGAGAAACAAAACAAGTTTTCATCAAACGGAAACAGATCTCGAAAGTGGACGTTCCAAAATAGAACGCCGGGGTCGGCAAGGTTCTAGTTAAGAACGTTAAATTAGCGATGTCGTTCTATTTTCGAACGTTGGACTGGAGCAAATCCTTCGACAGCACTGAGGGCCGATGTTGGGGTTGTGGTCTCTGAAACTGCTGCCCGTCCTACTGTTTTAACGTTAAGGTAATATTGTTGCCGATCACGAGGAAAGAAATCCGTCCCTAAACCTTGTCATCTTTTTGAACAATTAATTAGTTTATACAATCCCGTGACATCCACGAATTATATTTCTTCCTGTTGTATTTTTTAAAAAAAAGAGGTTGGGGAAGAGGTTGTAAACAAAGTTGTTCTGAAGAGGCAAATCGCTGCTTTATTTCCAGCTGATAAATGTGTTAGTTAAATAATTGTCCATTTCAAGGGAAATTGGTAACATTTCACTTAAAATCGTCGATTGGATTAATTCTGATATTTTGTTTGCAAAATTTCCGCGCCTTTTTATAATAACATTGGAAAACGACCCGCGAGAAAATCAGATGACGTTGAGTAGAATTTCGAAATGTGGTTGGTGGGTGATGCAAATCAGCTGATTGTTTTTCCCATTTCGCCTCTCAGCCAGTGGAATAATTTCTGGGAAAGGGGATTTTTTTTTGGTTGGTTTGACGTTGTGTTGCTGTGTGAGAATCTGGGAGCTGTGACCTGGATTTAGCCTATCAAGCCAGTGGAAGAGAGAGAGAGAGAGAGAGGGAGAGAAGCAGAGGGTGGGAGGACAGGCAGCATTAAGTGTGCTTCATTCTCTCTGTGTAAACCGAAACCTCAGGCTTGTCTGGGGAACTAGGGAATCGGCAACAACCCAGGCCGTGCATAGTTGAACCTTCACACGGTACGTATACAGACCCACAACCTGGAGTCACCGCAGTACAACACAACACAGCCCTTTTCCAACTGGATTTGACTCTGTTTTGAAAGCCCTGTGAGAGGTAAGAAAGCGGCTTCAGCTCGTTTCACTTACACACTCCGCACAGTTTTGGGGAATTGACCGAATGTGATCAGCTTATGTATAACTTGTTTCTACTCTAAAGTTAAGTGAACATTTCGGGCTGTTTATAGATTTGAAACATTATGAAGTTTTGTATTCGGAAGTTGCCCGGGCTTTGGTTTCGATTCAGTTGAATACTGTCTACTGAGTTTTGCTTGCAATGAGCTGTTGTAATTCGGTTTTATTTATAACCAAGGCCTAGGGAGAAAGATGATCTCCCCCACCCCTTCGGATCTTCAACCGGCGGACAACGTGGTGAAAATGAAAGTTACCACTCACACCCCCCCCCCACCCAACAACCTTTGAAAAATTTTAAACATATATTTCTGTGGGTGTATATAAATTTGTTTCGAAACCTGAATGTCAGTGCAACAGGACTTTTAAAGTTGCTGCAGTACAGTTAATATTTTAAAAGGGAAAATGACAGCCCCTTTGAAACCCGAAGAGTTTGTTATGGTGGCAGAGATTTGCCTTTCTGATCTGGCCTCCAATTTGTGAAATAGCCCTAACAGAACATTTGTAACTTCTGCCTTTTTGTCGGGCTTTGTTGTGTAGTCGTTCACTTTTAATTTGAGGTTGCTGTTTGTTTTCATTTGGGCGCATTGTAAATAATGCACAATTGCCTACTAGAACGGGATCGAGCAACTGATTTTTGGAATGCTTTCTATGGTAAATGATGGAACAGATCTAGAAGGAATGCTATTAAGCAGACCACTCCTGAAAAACCAGTAAATCTAGTATGTTCCTAATTTTATTTAAAGGGAAGAAATGAGGTTATTTTTAGAATGGCATTCAATATATTTAAAAAATTTTAAAATGTAATTGTTGGAGTTTCTGAGCTTGGCTGCGCTGTTCTAATCCAACGGTAGGGATATACTTTAGCTATTGAATGCTAATATTGTTTATACCTAAGTCAATCATCTTGGTGTATTAAGAGTATTTTAGTGTTTTATTGGAAACTAATGTTGGAGTATGATTGGCTCAGTGACGTGCTACAACGAGGCTATGGAAAATAATGCATGTCTATGTTATGTTTTTAAACATCCAGTTGATTGCAATGTAGTCAGATGTATTCTGAAACCAGTTCAATGAAATATTTAGTGCTGGAAGCTTTTATGAGCTCAAGTAAGTTTCTTTGAAACAGAAATCAAAGCAATTATGAGTTGTTCTGTCAAGCAACAGCATTTAATTCCCAACACTAGATAAGGTCAGTTGCAGATTAACTGAAAGGGTTCAAGAAAGAAAGACCGTACTGATCTTTCTTTGGCTTCCACCCATCAGATATGTTGTGCAATTTATGTACAATAACTGCAGTATTCACATCTTAATACAGAACTGACTTAAAATGATCTTAACAGGCATCTTCTTAACATTGTATTCTTTGCATCCCAAAGAAATATAAAGGTTGTATTTACATAGCTTTTTTTATTAGATTGCTTGAGGATTGCAACACATACGATTAACTTTTTTGGAGTGTGGTGCATTGTGTAAAGGTTAATTTCAAATCTGAGACTGGTTATCAAAGATATTAAAGGGTACTTGTATTTTGTTAAGATGGGACACTGTTTTATTCCACAAATGCTGTAAAACCAACTAATGTTATATTAGTTTTGGCCAAGGAAAGTGTATTGGGAGAGTTGTTTGCTCATTGAAAGTATCAGACATGATATTTGAATGCTTGCTTGAATATCCAAAATAGACTGGATAGAGAAATGGGGGGCTATGTGGGACAGAAGGGTTAGATAGATCTTAGAGCAGGTTAAAATGTCAGCACGACGTTGTGGGCCGAAGGGCCTGTACTGTGCTGTAATGTTCTACTGTTTGAATCCATTGGTTCTGAAGCTCCATTCAGGTGGAGCAAGTGGTGTAGTAAAATAGAGATAGAAGAGACTGCAAATTGCTGGAATCTGGGTTTTGTTGTTGGATGTTAAATGGTTGTTTGGTTAAAATTGTTTATCTTCACTGTCAATACTTCAGTTTCATTTTATACGAGGTCTGAAAAGACTTGGGAGAGGGTGTGGATTGGTGAGGGATTACTTTGGGGGTGGGTCCATGTTATCATTGAAGTATTCTAAGTATGTACAGAAATAAACAAAAGACTGATTGAACATTATTATTTGATATCTAGATTGATCAGGAAGGCTATAGCTATACAAAGCTGTATGTGATCTCACTCAGAATATTGTGAGCAGATTTGGGCTCCATATCTTGGGTGCAAAAGCAAAATGCTGCTGATACTGGAAATCTGAGATAAAAACACAAAGTCAGAAACATTTAAGTTGAGCAGCATCTGCAGAGAGCAAAATATATCTAATATGTTGATTCAATTACCTTTTTATCTGGAAGGATGTATTGACCTTGGAAGTGCAATGCACATTGATAAGCATGTCTCCAAGGGGTTAAGTTACGAAGAGAGAATGCAGAATTTGGGTAGAAGCAAACCATTTCTCTTGTTCATGGACTGAGGAATATGCTACAAATTAGAGCCAGACTTTTCAGCATAGAAATAAGGCAGATGTTGATAGAGATTTTGTAACTCTTTCTTAACTGTCAACTGATAGTAGGTCAGTTAGCTTTTTTGTTATTAAAGGCAATGAGGTGTATGGAGTAAAGATGGGTTTGTGCAATTAAGCCACAGATCGTTCTGTGTTTAATCCCACTGAATGGAAGAACAGGCTTGAGAAGCGGAAGGGTGTACTTCTGTTCTTATGCTTTTGCCTATGTCTCATCAGATAATTTTTTTTAATATAAAGATCCACTGAACTAAGGTAAAAGCTATTATTGGTTTCAAAGTAGGACCACTTGTACTGGTTACAATTTTTTTTGAAGTAGTACATTCACACTGCAGAATGTATATCTGGTGTAGTCCTATGCAATTGGTATTGGCAGATTGTTCTCAAGGAAATGCTCTCAATAACTGCAAGGTGGAAATTGTCTTGGCATTCATTATAGAGTAAAATATTAATGTTAAAGATGTTTGAACCGTTAAGTGGCTATGACAGAGATGTTGCTTTGGAGTTGTTTTGATTGCATCCTTCAATCTATGCAGGGTACACAAGAAGATGAGAAAGTAGGAGCAGGAGTTGGTCACTTGGTTCATCAAGCCTGCCGCACATCAAGCCTGCTGCACCATCCACTATGATGATGACGGATGTGCCCCAAGCCTCAACTCCTCTTCTGTCCCAGTTCCCAGCAGCCCTGAATTGCCCATTTGTATTTAGGTTTCTGAGTTGTTTGTGAAGTGTGACTTAACAAATATGTTGGGAATATATTGGTAAAACTGCATAGGCATGGACTTCTGTAATCCCTTTCATTAGTTCCAGAAGCTTGAATTAGACACTGTGTGTCAATACAGAAATAGTTTGCAGAACTTAGTCGACAATTGTGCGTTTTGGCCCATTGTAGAAAACCCATAAGGTCTGTGGTGAGAATAAGGTCTGTGGAACCTCAATATATTTTGGTGGAGGGGGGGGGAGTACTCAAAATTCTGGGTATTTTGCCAATAATTAATAATGAACAATCTGGTGAAGGATATTACTTCATGATTTATTGTAGCTTATGTCAGTAGGATCCTTCCTCTTACTTTGTAGTTTGGAGACTAGGTGCAGTTGCTGATGTGCTTGGCGGAGCTGAGAGACCAACTATGGATTGGAGTGTATAGATGTGGTGATGGTTTAGCTGCTGATCCTGTAAGAATAAGGCTTTGTTCTCCAGATAGATTGTCCAATCCAAGTTGTGTGATTTTTAAATTCCGTATTTTTTTGTAAATTGTATTCGGATATCTGGGTAAAAATTAAATTGGAAATTTTGTGATCCAGTCGTCAGAAGGAAGAAATGCAGCCACTTTTTAAATGTTGTTTATTTGTGTGGATTTTGTGGGTCTGCATATTTTTTTCTCTCCCAAAGGGAGTGATTTTGTAGTTGATAAGAAATGCTGATTGTGGAATGACTTTTCATTTTTGGCACCTGGTGCCAGCAGCTAAGTGATAGTCACTCTTCAAGTCCGCTCTCTGTGTTTGTCTAATTTGACCTAATTTGAGAATTGTGACCTTTTCCTTTTTCATTGAAAAGCCCTCCAAAGGTGGCTGATTTATTGGTGGGATACAGCCCACTTGGCCCATGTTTGGATTCACAACCCAGTTCAGGTTATGACTGGCGGAGAGAAAAATCTACTAAATCGGCATATCATATCTACTGGATTTGAAGCCAATTTTTCAGAGGGCTCTGTACAATCTACTATAATTTCCAATGACTTGTAAGATTTAAATACCTACTATGGGCCTTGCAGATGGAAACTTGAGGCTTGATGCATACAGAGTATATTTTGGATGGGGCAAATTTTGGTCATGACATCAGCAGAAAGAAGTGGGCACACAGTAAACAACATCTGTTTGATATTTGAAGAAAATCATGTCATGTGACTTTCCCATGTTCTTAGAGCTAATCATAGTAGTGCATAATGGGAGGGTTTTATTTGCAGCATTCTGCTAAAATTCCTGTAAAACTCTGTAGGTTTAGGGGAAGTGTTGTTCTTAATACCATTTGAAACCCAAGTATGCAAAAGAATTGTAAAGAAATGTGATGGTCTGTTCCAGATTATTCAGTAGGCTGGACTAGGCTAATCCACATTATTGCATGGTTGATCAGGAATTAAATTTAAGTGCAGGTGGTAAATTGTACTGGGGAGTGGTTTACACTCCATTCCCTGCTGCCTGTCCGTGGGTGGTTCCTGTATGTCACCTATAGTTGTATAAAGGCTGTGAAAGTGTTGAGGTTTTTTTATCCCAGTTTAACACCATTTGTTAATTTCCGCTTATTGTTTATTCATGGCATTTGGATGTCAAAGACTAAATTAGCATTTATTGACTATGTTTAACTACTCTTGAGAAGTAAGCTGCCTCCTCGAATTGCTGTAGCCTCTAAGGTGAAGGTACTCCCACAGTGATTTTGGATTGGGAGCTCCAGTATTTAGACCTAAAAACAAAATGAAAGAATGGCAAATCAGAATAGTGAGTGACTTGTCTTTCCAAGTACCTGCTGCTGCCCTTGCCATTCTTGGAGTAGAAGGGTTAAATTTTCAAGGTGTTGTTGAAAAAAAACTTAAATGAGTTGCTGAAATGTACTTTGTAGAGGAGATGTGCTGTGCTTGCCTTTGGTGGTGGACAGAGTGAATACTGAAGTACTGGATGGGTTGTCAATCAAGCAGGCTGCTTTGTTTTGGATCATGTTAACTACTTGAGAGTTAATGGAGCCACTGGAGAGTAATCCCTTGATTTTCATTGACCTCAGTTTTAGTGGGGCTTCTATATGCCATTCAAATGTTGCCTTGATCTATTGGGCAGTCACTCTCAACTTGTTTCATGGAAATAAAACTGAATTCCAGTGTTTGGACCAAGACCGATGAGGTTGCAGCTGAATGATCCTGGCAAAACCCATGTAAAAGTAACTGTGAATGTAAGGGTTAATGTTGTTCAGCTTGTTGTGGCCTAACCACGGTGTGACTATAGTAGAGATGCATGATGTCCAGGTGTCTTGTGTAAATCAAAGAAGAAGTTAGTTAAAGGGGTATCCTGTCCTCGCGATAAGCGGTTATCCTTGGAGCCTGGAGCTGTCTGTGACTTCAGATTGTAACATGATGAACTGCTGCTGAGTTACAGAGTGCTTAAAGATAAGAAAGTAACGGATATGAGCAAAGAGTAGATCATTATAATTAAGCAAAAAAATAAATCGTTAGGATAGCTTGGTATGTGGAACTTAGCATGTAGGCTTCTTTGCTTTAAGTATAAAAGAGAGACCCTGGGATGTGAATCTTTGAGTGAGTCTAATACAGAGCTCGGGTTACACTGTTTATTCTTTCTCTGTATCCCTCACTCCCGCTAGCGTTAAACTAATAAAGCATTAATTCTAAGTTCCTTGGTTCTGCTGTTGTTTGCTTTACTACAGTGCGGGTCGACTTTCACACCCAAGCCGATCTTTAGTGGCCAGGTGATATGTAGTAATGGCTGCTTGATTGCATTGTCAACAAAGCTTCCATCACTGACTGAAAGTAGACTGATGTCGTAACAACTGGCCAGATTCATTTTGTTCTGTTTTTGTAAATGGGACATGGCTTAAACTTTTTCCATTCCTGACTTAACTATTAGAGCATAGAACACTACAGCACAGTACAGGCCCTTTGGCCCACAATGTTGTGCCGACATTTTATCCTGCTCTAAGATCCATCTATCCCTTCCCTCCTACAGAGCCCCCTATTTTTCTATCATTCATGTGTCTATCTAGGCGTCTCTTAAATGTCCCTAATGTATCTGCCCCCACAACCTCTGCAGGCAGTGCGTTCCACGCACCCACCACTCTGTGTGTAAAACAAAAACTTACCCCTGACATCCCGCTTATACCTTCCTCCAATCACCTTAAAACTATGTCCCCTTGTGTTAGCCATTGTCGCACTATTGCAATAAATATAACCGTGTGCGGTATTGATAAACCAATTGCCGTAACCTGCACAAAGCACTGAGTTGGGCCAGCACAATGTGGTCCAACCTGACCTGAACCCGAATGTTTTATCAGAATGTACATCTGACTTGACCAGAACTTCTTGTCCCCACCAATGAGTTTGACTCTTTAAGTACTTTTTAAAGAGTCCACTCAGTTTGTCAGCAATTAGGGATGTACATTAAATGCTGGCCTTGGTAGCAGCACCGAGATATTGAAAAGAAAGAATATACAAAAAATATAATCAGGTCAGATTGTGGTCTGGGCAGGTAACCAGGCTATCATTCTCAAGGAGATGCTGCTTGGAGTGACCATGGATAATGAGGTTTTGCTATCATCAATTTCATTTTGAGAATTATGTTCAAAAGAGTAAATGAATTTTATTTTTGATCTGTTATTTTTGGTTCTTCCACTGATTTATTGTTCCCTGTATATTTTCCAGAACAAAACTTGTTGGAATTGGTGGGGTGGGGGCAGGGATTGGAGGGAAGATTTGTAAATTCAGAGATTTGTGTGATGGTGGGGTGGGGGGGGGGGGGATCTGTGGTACTTTGAATGGACTTGCGACAAAACTCAAAGTACCAAGAGTTGTAGAATTATATGCACTTTGCTGCTTTATTAGAAGTGTGTGATTGAACCTAACTGAACCATATACATAGTAAGTAAATAGCATTAAAGAACAGAACCAAAGAAATGTTCTGTAGCAGTGATCTTGGGAACTAGCTTTAAAGCTTAAGCTGTGTTCTAATGTTCATGTTAGAACTGTGCTTCATTTGATCTCTTTAGCAGAGAGCAGATCAAGGCCAGAGCTGCAATGTATTCCACTGGAGTCATGGCAATGTGTTCTATTTTGTAATTTTTTTTTCATTGTATGAAACAGAAAAGGCTGAATTGATCTCTAGTCTCCAATTCTGTGGCCATAAGGTATTCATTGCTTGTGCAAACTGAAGCCTTCATTCCTTTATAACACATGGCTGATGCTGCAGGAGGAGTAATTGTTTTAAACTCTAAAGAATTGTATTATCTTTCATTAGATAGTGACTGTCCTGATCTCTAAAGAGGAGCCTTTGCTCTGGGGAGGGGGGTGGAATTCTTTAGAAATCCTATATTATTTTGACTTGGCTAAAATGAAGAATGCACATATAATTTTGAAATGCATTCCAGATCGTAGTGAATAAGATTATGCTTCAGAAATGGAGTTCTGAACTCAAAGCCATTCCTTTGAGTCAGTGTCGGTGCATTCTGGAATTTGGATTTGGCTTGCTCGTTCACTTTATTGTAGCCAGGAGGATTGGAGAGTTTTTGTATTGAACCCCTCAAATTCAAGATTGTCTTCTTCCCACCCCCACAGTCCACACCATTCTTAGTTGCCATAAATTGAACTTTAATATTTGAATATAGGCATAAACAGCCATAACAGATCAGTCCACTGTTACACCAGCAATGCTCAATGTAATAGTGTGGGTGACTGGGAATACAAATACAGATAATTGTGTTTCTGAATGTTACAAATTTCTGAATTTTTTTAAACAAATATTAATAGAACCGTAGAACAGTACAGCACAATACAGGCCCTTCGGCCCACCATGTTGTGCCGACCTTTAAACCACGCCCAAGACTATCTAACCCCCTTCCTCCCACATATCCCTCTATTTTAAATTCCTCCATATGCTTATCTAACAATCTCTTGTTAGATAATCTAACAAATTCCCCTCCTGAGTGAGACTAGTCCCAGTTACCAGTATCCAGCTGGATTTCTGACTTGCTTTTCTAACCTAAAATGGACATTTTTATTACTGCAGTGTTAATATGAAGATGGCATTAGGCCAGCTTGTGTGGGCCATGCATTTCACCCAGTTCCTGTTCCCTTCAGAAAATCCAGCTGACAGACTTAAGGAGACAGTGGATTTACACTGCAGAGTTTATGGTGAAGTTTACATTTCTCACCAGGGAATAACCTGTTGGTATTTGTTACAAAGTAAGTTGAGACATTTTGAGATTGTAAAAGGTGCTATAGAAATGCAAGGCTTTCTTTCCAGCACTGAATTCTGGAGCAAGCCTTGGCTTAGTGATACACCTCCCATCTGAGTTTGAAGGTTGATGCCCCACTCTGGGCATTCTGGAAGAATGACGATCCATATTCTAGTTCTGAATTCTTAGTTGACATCCAGCAGGATACTCCCCCAGTGGTTGTCCCTCCCCAGTGGTTGTCTCTTACCCCCATCTCACATTGACGTCATATGAGTTGGAGGAGACCTTAAAAGGCAAGAGGCTTTAACTCTATAGCTGATATACAGATGCTATGGAAGACCAGTTTATGTTGTGGTTCATCCATAGCTTCGTGCAATGGGTTCCATTTGAAGATTAGATAAATGGCAGGCACGGTAGTGTAGAGGTTAGTGTAATGCTATTACAGCGCCAGCGACCCGGGTTCAATTCCAGCCGCTGTCTGTAAGGAGTTTGTACGTTCGTTCTCCCCATGTCTGCGTGTGTTTCCTCCGGGTGCTCCAGTTTCCTCCCACGTTCCAAAGACGTATGGGTTAGGAAGTTGCGGGTATACTATGTTGGCGCCGGAAGCATGGTGATACTTGCAGGCTGCCCCCAGAACACTCTACGCAAAGGATGTATTTCACTGTGTTTCAATGTACGTGTGACTTATAAAGATATCTTAGTACAAATTGTTAAGAGAGGTTGATATGCTAGAATGGGCCAAGATTTAAACTGCAAAACAAACTGGAGATTAGAAACTGCTTTTTGTATCTAACCTGGACAAGATATAATAGCCACACTGTGGGAGAAATCCCCCAATTATATTGGCTGGATTTAGTACCACATACTTTAGATGTAGAGTTGTTCAATAGAAAAGCAAACCACCCACCTTCCCACCATCCCTAGCCACAGAACAGCAGAGAGAGATGAAGTGATGTTTATCTCTTGGTTTATGACCCAGATGCATTTTGAACTAAAACCTAAAGGGCTGGTGGTATATTTCTTCCTCTTGGTACAGGCAAGGATTGGACACCAGGAAACTTCATTCCTTCAGCCATTAAAATACAAAGGTTGAAATTTACACACCTGCTAAATCCTGTAGCAGGATTTGATATTCATAAGCACTCCAATCTTTTATGTGCATGTGATATGAATGCTCATATTTGCTTGGCACATGGAGTCGATCTTTTCATATGTTAAATATGACAATAAATAGACAACTGTTTTTATTTTGATTAGGTTCTTTATTTTCTTGACTACTGAAGCGGTTATGGAAATTGGAAATAATTAGAAGCATTTTGAGTTGTGCCTATCTGCATTGTGCGAGTGGAGTACACCAAAGAAGTTTTCTATTAGAATCTGTTTTGGAGTAGCCACACCTATGGCTTGTCAGAAATTCTGTTGCACTGTGGCTAATTGAGATGACAGGAGGAAAATTGAGAGGGTGTGTAAATGGGCCGCTGATCAGAGAATTGCCATTTTGATCTGTTCTGTTGTTAAGCATGGCATTTTATGCCCAGAGCAATAATATCTCAGCTAACACATAGACGATCATGGTACCAGTGTCAAATGGGTACCTACAGGACTAGACAAAACTAAAACTGTGAGGTTAATTCTAGCACAGTGATGTGCACATTCTTGGGATAAGGAAACCCCTCTCATGATAAGTATTGTTGCTTTGGCCAAGAAGCTCAGCCTTTGGTCTTAATTGCTGCATGGCTGATGTATAGTTGTCTTGCCTTGTCTATATTTGTAGCATGCTGGTGATGAGTGCAGTAGTGTCAGCTGCTTGAGTGGGAGGTGGATAAGGTCTGGATCAGCAGGTCCCTGTGTCTCCCATCACTTCACTGGCAATCTTTACAGAGTGTATTTTCCCCAGCCCCTCACCTTCCCATGATCATTGAGAACGGTGCAAGAAGGATTGTTTCCTTCGTATGATTAGCTGGATTTGCATATAAATTTAGGGATTTGTCAAAAATATATAGGTTTGTTTTGTAGAAAAGTAGCTGCTAAAATCTGCTTAGAGTGCACTTTTGATAAGCACTTTTCCAAATTGCTGAGGTTTGCATGGATCAGAGTTTTAACATGGCAAGGTTACAGGTTGGACGAGACGGTTGGAAATGACGTACTTGGGTTGCGGCTTGTGTTGATGCATTCTGGAAACAAGGTATTTGTACCAATCATACTGGAATTCTGAAACTCCAGATAAAATATTACAAGAGGTATAGTAAATATAGAACCTTTTTAAAATTGAGTGTAATCTGCCGCCTGAACATCAAATTGAACATATTGGTGAGCTGGAGAAAATCTAGATATAAGTGCTGCAGAACAGTAGAATTGTTTTAATGATATTCTCATTAAAACTGAAGCTAAATACTATCAATTAAACATATTAATTCATATTTCACAAACTGTATAGAATACAAAGCCTAGACACATTGCAAAATTTTGGCTCCAGCAGTAATAAAGTTGTGAGAACTGTTTCATTTCTCCTGCCTTTCATTCTGTGAGAACATGTCTGTGTTGTATGCAAGACTGGGATCTTGCTGTTGGGCCTTTGTTAATACAACTTGAAATTGAAACCACAATGCTGGAAGAAGTTAGTGGGTCAAGCAGCACCTGTGGAGGCAAAAGGTGTATATTGATGTTACAGGCAAGATTCTTCATAACATTCAGGACTGAGAGGGAAGATAAGCATTCCGAGGGAGTGGTGGGCAAGAGATTGATAGGTGGAACCAGAAAAGGCGGGGGGGGGGGGGGGGGGGGGGGGGATGATGGGCAGGAGGGGATAGGAAAGGTGAACGAAGGGAGAAGAAACCTTGGTGGACAGGTGACTGTATGTGTGGGAGGAGAACACGGTGTGGGGGTTCCCTGGAATTGGAAAATTCATTGTTCTTACCATTGATTTGTAACTGATTTGAAGGCGGTACACACATAGTCTGTTTGATTTACCCCTGCTCTTTAAATCAATTCAGAGCTCTGATCTTTTTTTTTAAACCCTTGGTTCCATTTAGGCCCAAAAGATTCTTAAAGCAGGAAAAATGTGTCAAGGGTTAACCTCCCCTCCCTTCTTAGATATGTCAAGGTTTGTGGTTATTGCTTGTTCTTGATACCTTTTGGTCTATGACTCATAGCTGTTTTCCTAGGCACAGTTGGCAGGTTATTGAGTCTGATGACAAACCAAGGCTGATGTTGTATTTATCTACTGTTTCCCACACATGCACACGAGTTTGCAGAAATTAATCAAGAATGAGAATTCTATGCTTTTTTTTTGGAAGCTTTCCAAATGAGACCAGGGATCATGGTACAGCTCTGCAGTTGCCTGTTTCTATGGTTGTATCACAACTCATTGTTCTTTATCATTTTGTTGAGTCATTTCTCTTGGCTGTTTTTCAGATCACAGGGATTACTGTAAATTGCTTGTCATGAGGAGCTATTGTGTTTACTCTTGTTCACTGTTATACTACATTGTATGGTGTAAAATGTGGAACTTTTGTACCAAGTGATTGTAACACAGCCATTTCTAAAATAGTATATTCTAAAGTGAGCTGACACTGGTAAATTCTGATGAAAAGTCATCAACCTGAAACTGACTGTTTCTCTCCCCACAGATGTTGCCTGACCTCCTGAGCATCTCCAACATATTTTATTTTCATTTGTGAATCTGGTGTAATTGTGAGGAAATGTACTGGAGCTTGTGGAGATCTGAGGAGAATTCTTTGAGCTATTTCTTCCACAGGGAAACATTTCTTGTGTCAATGACAGTAAAGAAGGTGAGACAGATATAAACCGGATGCACAGTGGTCCTGATGCAGGGTTTTCCTTTCTTCCCATAGATGCTGCTTGACCTGCTGAGTTTCTCCAGCAGATTATTTGTTGCTCAATAAACTGGATGCATTTGTTTACTAAAGGTGTTAAGATGACTATTTTAAATTTTTGTGGTGACCTTTGATCAGAATTACATTATGCAAGTATTGCTTTGTGAGATTAAGAAGGTGGACTGGAGCCCACAATGGGGCAAGAGAAGTCGAAACAACTCATTTGCTCATCTTCTGCATTTATTTTTGCTTTAATATCTGGGTCATTTGACATTTTATTCACAAGTATGTCATTGAGTTCTTCTAACCATAATGTGGCATGATAATGTAAGGGACTTGATTTGCTGGTCCTAGTGTAGTATGATATGTAATCTGATCTCAGGATGTACATTTGTCTGAATAATATTGTTATAACAACAGCTTGTATTAATAGACCAATAGTCTATGAATGCCTTTTAAGCTGTTTTGTCAATCCAAAGAAGTGGTAACTATTAGATTGGTCAAAACTTAATTTTAAGGAGGGGCTTAAACCAGATTGGAGAGGGGAAGCAATTCATTTTGGGAATTGCGGAATACAGTAGTTGAATAGATAAAGGCATCTGGCTGTCAAACGTGGTACAGAAGGCCAGGTCAGAGGAATAAGGATGTTAAGGGATGAGGGGATATTGGGCTTCAGACTGAGTTTACAAAGGGATTTAAATATGAAGGTGAGAATTTAACACCAAGTATTGGGAGTGAGTATTTCAGAAGAGGTGAAGAGGAATTTCAGGCAGGGTAGGATGTGGGTAGTAGAGTTTTTGATGACCTGGTTGATGGAGAATGGGGAGTCGGCCAGGAAAGTATTGGAATAGTGGAGAAACAAAGGACTGCAGATGCTGGAATCTAGATGAAAAACACGATGATGCTGGAGGAACTCAGCAGGCCAGGCAGCATCCATGCGAATAGTAGAGTCTGGAGATGATAATTTTGGATGAGCAAATCAACAGCAGATGAGTTGAGGTAAGCTGAGACAGCGTTAGGGAGGTGGAATTAGGCACAGTTCGATGGAAAGGTTACGGAATGTGATGTTCATTTCTGGTCAGATGAGCTACCAAGGTTTGGCTGAACACTGATGAGGGGAATTGATTCTTTAGCAATGGTGTGGTGTTTGTGATAGAACTGAAAATGATGGCTTTTGTCTTCCTGGTGTTTGTGTGCCTCTGTGAAATTGGATGTTAGGGCAAGCAGGCTGGCAAAGAAGGGAGTGAAGTGGTCAAGACAGAGGAAGGGAAGTTGCTACTGGATGTCATCAGCACACATGAAAGTGGACCCTGAATTATTGGGTAATGTTGCTATAGGCCAGAGTGTAGTTTAGGGGGCAAGGCTGTATTCTTGAAGCTTCTTTTGTTTTAGAAGCTTGGATAATACTTGGACAGGCAAGGGATGAGTTGAGTGTAGATAGTCTCAGTGCTGTATAATGGAAAGAGGCCTTTTACAAGCATGGTGTAAATGACCTTTTCAAAATTGGAGGGAATGGATAATGCAACACACTGAGAATCTCTGTGAGTTTGGATAAGGCAGTTTTTTTTTAGCTGGAGAAGGTTTGGAAACTTGAGAAATCTAAGCAGAGTTGCTTGAAAGATGATCATGGAGTGATGCTGTGTATTGGAGGCAAGGTTGTTAGAGGACAGAAGTATGCAAGGACACAAGGGTTAAGGGTGTTTTTTTTAAAACTTAAGGACCTCGTTGATTATGGCAATTTTGAAATGGAGAAGAACAACTTGCAAAGTCACCTGGCATTAGTTGGTTTGAAAACTATATATTGTGCAACTGAATTGCTTCATGGAGCCAATGCCTTTCAAATATTTTTAGCACAGTCCGTATAAATAGTGCAATTTCACTTTGTTTTTAAAAAAAGCAGTACAGAAGAACCCAGTGATCTTGTTCTCGGAATCCCGAGGGATCTCTAATGAACAGTTGAGCTGGAAATGTAAACAGAGTTGTTGTCCTGATGGTATTTCTAAGACTGTACTGTGAAGAAGTCCAACGGTGCCTGTTGTGATGTGGTTTACTTAAGGGTGTGTACAGAGCAAGTTCTCTAAATATAACTGATATGGAAGTACTGCAGTGAGCTGGGGAAGGAGTCATGTGCCATGAGAGGAAGGTTTGAGCGGCAGCTATGATTAATTGTGGCAGTAGTTGTATGACATGGCAATAGCTGTAACCAGGCTAAAAATAGTGTGTTGATGTGGATCATTTGGCTGCATTTTCCTACTCTGACATGACAGTTGGCTAAAGAGGATCAGCTTCTGTGTTTGGGGTTTGCTGCCTGTTTCCACAGTTCCATGCCGAAATCACTTCAGATCTTGAGGTTTTTAAAAATATGATTGGACTCTCATTTGTTGGTCGGTAGTGAATTCGGCAGGTAGGATGAGAAAGAAGTAATAATTTGCTTTCATTCTGAGTATGGGTTTGAAAAAAGGCATATTCTTGGATCCTGTTTTGGAATAGAGATTCTTAATTTTTAAATTTAGGTTTAGTTTTGTAGTAAGGCCCAAAGTGGGTTTCTTCGGTCTTTGCTTTTCAACTGGATTCACCCTTGAACACACTGGGTCTTCTCAGAATTCACCTGGGTCATTGTTACCAGCTGGAGTTCACCCCTTTCATGTTTTCTTTCCTTTTGTCTCTGCCTTAGTAGCCTGTTAGCCCAGAGACAGTAAAGTATCATTGGGTCTGACAGTTTGATTTTTTTTCTATCCTCCTACCTGTGGGCATCTGCAATTGCAATTCCCTCTATATAATCATTTAAAATAAAAATACTATTTGTTTTAAACAAATGTGTACAGGTTTTGAACAGCAAAAGTATTTGAGTATTTGCTAACGTGAACTAATGGGTTGTAAGAGTTTTTCAATCAGGCTAACTGGTCCATAATTACTGGTTTTCCCATTTTGCATTCTTAAACAAGGGTCATACTTTGGATACTTTGCTACCATATGATGTAACTGACTCTTAAGGATTGAAAATCTGTGGCCAAATCCTCTGCCTTCTGTTCTTGATTTTTCCACGGGGAGCAAACTTGTCCTTGAGTATCACCAGAATCTTTTTCTTTCTACAATTAGCTCTAACTTGTTACATGTTCTTCTCTAGGATATCCTTCCGTGATCTCAATTCCACTGTCATTTAAAGAAAAAACAGTGAAATATTTGTTTTTCATGTTAGGTTTTACCTTTTTAGGCTCCTTTTCTCCAACATGAAAGGCTCTACCTGTTGAACTTTCAGTATGATAATAAAAGCCCTTTCAAATTCTCTGCAAGTTTTTGTTTCATAAACAAAACCTACTGGCATCTTCCTTTGGTTTTATGAACTCTCACCCTCCGACTGCACAAGCCAGAGGGGAGGGAGACAGGACTCTGCAGATGCTGGAATCTGGACCGAGAAAACAAATTGCTGGAGGAACTCAGTGGGTTGAGCAGCATCTGTGGGAGGGGCAGCGGGAGGGAATAGTTGACGTTTCAGTCCTGATGCAGGGTCTTGACCCAAAATGTCGACAACCAGTGCCCAAGCTGCTGAGTTCCTCCAGGAGTTTGTTTTTTTTTGACTCCGTAAGCAAAATATTTCCAGACTCAAAAGTAAGGCAACAAACAATTTTTTGCAAGTAAAATTTTAGATCCTTCTCTGGTTACGACCACGTACTCCTGGCAGAGTTTATTTTGGGACTGGCATTTTTTTGAGATTAGTTGCAACTAGGAACAAAAATAAGCATTTTGTTTAAAAGAAAATCCCTGACATATAATAAAGGCATTTGCCTAGTTTTTTTTCCAGCATTAATGTCGTTGCTGCACAGTTATTTCTTATGAAAGAGTTAAACTGTGTCTTCAGCAAATGCTAGTCTGGAACCAAGTGAGAGGACACTGTTGCCAACGTGGGTGTCCTCTTCCAGGTCAACATCCCCGGCACTTGCGTACCTAATTATAGTCATTTTGCTCTGTTGGGCAGGCCATGTCGCTTGCATGTTCAACACCACATCCTGAAATGGATTTCTATCCCCAAGCCTTGTCATGGGAAGAGAGTTCCGGGTGGATAGAAGAAAATAGTCAAGGATGGTCTTAAAACCTCCTTGTAGAAATGAAACTTCCTCACTAACTCATGGGAATTCCTGCCCTCGACCTCCCAAAGAGGAATAGCAGTATTCAGCATGGCTTAGAGAATCTCGAGTGTTGGGAGCCCTGTGTAGAAACAAAGGCAGCACCTCAAAGATCACCCCCACCCCGTCCAGCCAATGAGGCATCTCCAATCCCTCCTTTGTTAAAGTCTGCAGTTCCCACATTGGCCTCGTCCTTTAGAATTCAAGTGGTACCAAGTCATTCTCCATCCCATGGGACCGCCTAAATAGTAGACGGAATCCAGCAACTCGGATTAGAAGTAGGAAAAAGTCAACTGAAGTTGTGCACTGTATAATGTTGCCAAGTGTGCATAACTAACGTTGATTTTGACATTTTAGATACTGTTGAAATGGTAATAGTTCAATTTATTCACAAGTATTGTCAGTGTTAATTCTACTGTTTGATTCGTATTATGCACTTGAGTTAGCTTTGGGTGATAAGGTAAGCAGGGGTATGTATATTCTTACCGTGTTTGTATATCCAATAGGCCACTAATGTTCTATTTCAGCTCCTGGTCCAATGATAAACTGCAGTTGGCTACTTGTAGGACTATTCTCCCAAATGATTCAGTGCCATAGAACTGAGGGAGGGGGAAATAGCTCAACAAGCCAAATGCTGCTTTGTTTCACACCCGTCCCTGGGTGCCAGACAGTAACTAACTGGGGTTGTGCAGAGCACCTGACCTGGGTTCAATTCTGGCTTCTGTCTGTAAGGAGTTTGTACGTTCTCCCTGTGTCTGCGTGGGTTTCCTCCGGGTGCTCCAGTTTTCTCCCACATTCCAAAGACGTACGGATTAGGAAATTGTGGGCATGCTATGTTGGCACTGGAAGTATGGCGACACTTGCGGGCTGCTCCAGAGCACTGTGCAAAAAGATGCATTTCACCATGTGTT
Source organism: Pristis pectinata (assembly GCF_009764475.1). NCBI lineage: Eukaryota > Metazoa > Chordata > Chondrichthyes > Rhinopristiformes > Pristidae > Pristis > Pristis pectinata. The sequence continues at coordinate 123,383,795 of NC_067406.1, forward strand.
TCGATGTACATGTGACTAATAAAGAAATCTTATCTTAAAGTCTCAGGAAGAAATGTGCAGGGAAGGGTGATTCCTGCTTTTTTAGCTCCCAGCTTTGGGTTTTGGTGCCTTTTCCTCAGAAAAAGAGGGAGAAAGGCAAGAAGCAGCAGAAGGTTTAAAAGCATTTGGACAGGTACATGGATAGGAAAGGAATAGAGGGATATGGGCCAAATGCAGGAAAATGGAACTAGTGTAGATGGGCATCTCAGTTGGCGTGGATGAGTCAGACTGAAGGACCTGTTTCTATGCTGTATGATTGTAAGGTTGAAATAAAAAGGAGACAGCAGGAAAGAACGTGAAAGTAGACCACGTGGTAACAAAATGTATAACGATCATGGTAATATGATTTCCAGACGCACATTCTCAGCTCCTCCTCCTGCTAAAGGTCAGTTAAAACCTTAGCACTGTAACTTCTTGATTACCATTTCTTGATTTGCATTGCCCTTTTGCTCTCTTGTCAATCTAGATTTTGCCCCGTGCCTTTGTCTTTTGATCAGAGATCGTCGTAATAACATTTGCGGAGATGATGTGAAGCCTTTTTGTTGTGTTGCCGTATTCTGTGTACAAGAGGTCTCAATGCTGCAGTGTACATTAATGGCAATGTTGGAATGTAATGTGCACAGTCCTGATGTTAATACTGTTCCAAGCAGAGTTGTTTTACCTTTTAGTAAAGTTGGCAGCGCACAACAGTATACGTTAGCAGATATTTATCAGGCTAAATGTTTTTTTGATCAATGAACAGTCAAGTGCTCAATCAGATTTTTTGTTATTGGGTTGCCTGGAGTTTGCTACAATATCATTTTAGTGAAGAAGTCCATTTTGTAAAGTCCTAGATATCCTTGTGCTTGGACAGAAGGGGCAACTTTTCCAATTATTGGAATTGGATGAATTGAGGTGGAGGAAAACTTGATTGAAACTTGTCTTGTTTTATAAGGTAGTAGTTGGCTAGTAATTTAAGAAAAGCTTGTGTCGCTTTAAGCCCAAGTATATATTTGACAGAAGGCATGCAAGTGAGGCTGTTTTTCTGGTTGTGAGTGTTATGAAGGAAATACATTGGCTGGAATCTGGAAAAACTCTAATGCTTCCAGTGGTGTCGTGGGATTTTGTATATTCACTTGAGCAGGCTCACTGTCATTTATTCAAAAGATTGTTGATAATGTAGCATTCCTTTAGCATTGCACTGAACTGTCAAGCTCAATTACACACTTGTACCTTGAGGGGTTTGACTCCTCAGCCTTCCGATGGGCAAGAGTGCTACTAACTAATCCATGAGATTGTCAGGAGTTTTTTTTTCTTCTTTCAACCAGGGAATCTGAGACCAGTCATGGTGTCAGTGCTAAAATTGGTTGCTTAACCTATCACAGATCAGGGTTCAAACCTCAGGACGTTTTTACTGCATGTGTTCATGTACAATGTATTAATCCGCCAAGCCACATCACTTGCTGAATTGTAAGGCCTCCACTCTCTTACTTTAATAATTGGGGAATATTTTTCAAATTTTAAATTCTTGGAAATAAATATTGATTTGTCCAAAAGGAAAAACAACTGTAGATCCTTTAAATGCTCAGCAAGTCAGGCAGTATCAGCAGAGGGAGAAACCGAGTTAATGCGTTGATGACTTAAATGAATATTTCTTGTCTGTATTTACTTTGGAGAAGGACATGGAAGCTAATGAGTTCAGGGGAGGGTATAGTGATATAGTCACCATTACTATGGAGGAGATGTTGGAGGTCTTGAAAGAGAGAAAGGTGGATAATTCCCTAGGTCCTGACCAGGTGTATCCTGGGATGTCTGTGTGTGTATGTCTGTGTGTGTGTGTGTGTGTATATATGTGTGTGTGTATATATAGATATATGTATATGTGGTGTGATTAGTAAGTTTGCAGATGACACTAAAATTGGTGGTATAGTGGACAGTGAAGAAGGTTGTCTAAGGTTACAATGGGATATAGATCAACTGGGAAAGTGGGCAAGAAATTGCAGATGGAAGCTAACTTGGACAAGTGTGAAGTGATATATTTTAGGAAGTTAAACCAGGGCAGGAAATGCACAGTAAATGGCAGGGTCCCGGGGAGTGCTGTTGAACAGAGACACCTTGGAGTACAAGTACATAGTTCCCTGAAAATGGGAACACAAGGAACACCCTGGGTGCGAGGAAGGCAGACTGTCTGCTTGCCTTCATTGGACGAGATATTTAGTCCAAGAGTTGGGACCTTATTACAGTTGTATTTTGTAAAACTATTATATGTGATGAGTATTGTGTGCAGTTCTGGTCACCAAACTACAGCAAGGACGTGATTAAGCTGGTGAGGGTGCAGAAAAGATTCACAAGAATGTTGCCTGGAATGGAAGGCTTGAGTTATCAGGAGACTGGATAAACTGGGTCTGTCATCCTTGAAATGAAGGATACTGAGAGGTGACATGATATATGTATATAGGGTAGATAGCCAGAGTCTGTTTCCCTTAGTAGGGGTGTCTAAAACCAGAAGGTGTAGGCTTAAGGTGAGAGGAAGGAGGTTTAAAGGGAAATTGAGGGGTAATTTTTTCCACACAGTCGTTGATATCTGGAATGAGCTGCCAGAGGAGGTGGTGGAGGCAGGAACAACATTTTAAGAGGCATCTGGACAGGTACTTGAATGAGCAGGGAATAGAGGGATATGGAATTAATGCAGGCAGCGGGATTGCTCTAGGTGGGAATGTTCAGAATTAACACAGTGAGCTTGGAGGGCCTCTTTCTATGCTATACAACTCTGAGCTGTTATCAGAATGTGTTGATTGTTTCCTTTCCCTGCTTCAGTTAGTAAGGCACTACCTGATGTTTACATCATACTGCAATGTACATATTGCTTTTCTTTCCAATATCCTAGACACCAGATACTAAAGAAACCTAGAGACCGTGAGTGTGAGGAAGTAAAGGGTTAAGAAATTGTGACCGTACATATAACTAGTGTAAAAAAAGCACGCTAGCCCCTGACTCAAGACCAGGTGGTAATTACTGTGTCCCGGAACTTGATTGTAAACCAATTATACTAAACAATGAGTGTGATGTTTGTCTTTGTATCTTAGGTGCCTGATCGAAACTTGTATAGCCACATTGACTAAGTGTGCGTGACAAGGACTGTACAAATTAATGTCTGCTCCTTTGTATTGCGGAGACCTCCGATAACGACTCTGAATGAGTGTTAACGAGACTTCTCCCTGGTAGTATACTGCTAGTAAATGCGATTTAACAGAATGAATCCGTGGCACCGCGTAATTTTGCAGCAGGCAGGAGTGGGAACTTAACTTGGGATAACGAGTATACAGAAAGGTCTGAAGTAACTGGTCCTGTGCAAAATCAGCAAAAGCCATGTAGATTAACAGATCTTTGAATTAAATAAATAGTTGGTGAGTCTGGCAGGGAACTTGATATTGGCTTCTGTACAGGGATACTATCTGCCAATTTCCCATTGGTCTGAAATCCCACCTTCTATGAGAGAAGAGACAAAGCAAAGGTCTGTTTCTGGAGATCACCTTGGTGAGTTTTGCAGTTTATTGTTCAAACAGGAGTAATCTTGGAAAATATCACAAATTGCACACTGTGACCCAAGATAGTATATCGCCAAAAATGATATGGTTATTTAAAATTGCATCCTACTTGGGGATTATAAATATGGGCTTATCTAACTTGTTCATTTTAGTTGTTCAAGCAGGCTGCATAATCCACGTTATCAATTGGGCTTGGCAGCCTTTAGTGGGATATGTTAAGTTATGTACTTTTTATCCTTTGCAAATGTTTTGGTTGTCTGCTAGATAAGACATATGTGGAAGTAATCTTATGTATTACCTTGCAGCTCCTGCAACCCAGGTTGAATCCTGATCCTCTGTGCTGTCTGTGAGGAGTTTGCGTTATTTTCTCTGTGACAGCATGGACTTACTCCAGGCGCTCCAGTTTCCTCCCTCATCCCAAAGACGTGTGGCTTGATATGCTAATTGGTCACTATAAATTGTGTACTTGTAAGGCAATCCATTTCTCAGGGTGCATGCTTATTTTACCTATTAATGGTAGACTAAATTGTGTAACAACAGACCTAATCCTGTAAACAAAGAAAAGAGAGAATGGAAATACGATAACCTGAAGGTCTTTGCTGGTTAGATTGAGGTTTATGTTGTAAACTCCAATTTTATACACCACTATTTCATCTGCCTTTGTTTCTATATAATTCCTAACTCAGCACTTTAGAAAAATGGCTGTTCTGGAATGTTTGATTTAACCTTTTCTCTACTAGTTGGTTAACAATAAAAACACACAATTCTGGAACTGCTCAGCATATCAGTCAGCATCTGTGGAGAGGGGGAAAATTAGCTAACATTTCAGGTAAACCTGTGTATGTCTAACCTCCCTCCTCTTCTCTCCCCACAGATGCTGCCTAACTTGTTGAGTATGTTTACCATTTTCTGTTTTCATTCCTGATATCTCCAGTATCTGCATTATTTTGCTTTTGTAGTTGGTTGACCAGTGGGTATAACAGCTGATTGTGGCTCCATTGCTTAAATTCAATGACCACTTTCGGAAAATGCACATGTAAACAGGAGTATCACTAGAGCTTTTCGGAACCATAACCTCTCGTCATCCTGAGCACAACTTAATAGAGACAATGTGGCTTTGTCATTCATTGCAAGTCTGTTTCAAGCTTAATTTGGAAATAAACAACAAACTCTCTATAACTAGTGACACATGTTTTTGTTTATGGATCATTTTTGTTCTCTCTAGCATGTAATGGTGATAATTTATACCAGGCTGCCATTTATTTCTCTTTCTATATCAGGATTGGCTTCTCACTGCACAGTGATTTGGCTTTAATTGTGTTTGAAAGCTCTAAAGTTTAAAACATTACACATTTAGTGCATGATTAAAGGCAGGTCAGCAGCTATTACTCAACTTGACCAGAATTCCATGCTCATCTGCCTCAAGGATAAGTTTGTCCAGATCAGAGAGCAAAGTGAGGACAATGAAATAAATCCTGGCTTTGAGGAAAGGAACATTTCCTAGAGAGCACTTTTTTTTTGGGGGGGGGAGGGGAAACAAGATATGCCTGTTAATTCTAACCAGGCAACGGAAAATGACTTTGTGTTTTTACTTTAGACTGTGACAGAGAGGAGGAGAAAGGGTTCATGAAGCTGGAAGACAAATGTTTTTAACATTATGAAAACCATTACTTTTGTTAGAGTAGCATTCAAGAAATATTCTTTAAAGGCTGTACATCATTGTGGATGTACGGTAAAGTGTCTTTCTTGTTAAGCTTATGGATGTGGCTCTTCTAAATCTTCCCAAATTTTAGTCGGTGAGGGGCTTTGTTAATTTTAAAAACTTTACTAGGTACATAGTGAAGCTGAGCTAACAGATGCTGGGTGTTTAATGCATTGTAACAGCACATCAGAGGATGTGAGCTTGCACTTCTGTGTGTCCACATAGAGTTCTGATGTCCGTTTTTGCTGTTTGTCCATGTATCTTGATTTTCTGACAACTGCAGGAGGAGGCTGTTCAGTACATTTGACCATGTTGACTCCCTAGGGAGCAATCCCATTAATCTATTTCCTCTTATTTCCCTGTAATTTATTCTCCCTCACACAAGCCCATGATCTCTCCTTTGATCTTTTTCACCATTAACTTTCACTAAGCGGTAATTTATAGCAATCAATTAACCTACCAGCTCCAGTTAGGGATAAGGGAGGAAACCAGAGCACCCTGAGGAAACCCATACAGTCACGGAGAAAATGTGCTAATTTTGCACAGGCAACTCCTGTGGTTAGGATTGAACCCAGGTTCCTGGAACTGCGAGGCAGTGGCACTAACTGCTGCCTCGCTGTGTTGCCCTTTAAATCCAGCTTTGTTTACTTATTACAACGAAGGTGGAGGCCATTTGGCCAATCAGGTCCCAAAAATGCATTCTCATCAGTTCCATTTTTCCTCCTTATTTCTCTGTACCCCTGCAGGTTATTCTACCTCACATGAACATAAGTTAACCTTTGATCCTTCTGCCGCCTAGCTACATAATGGGGTAATTTACAGAAGCTAATTAACCAATCACAGTGACGCAAAGTTAGCTGAAGAGATTAAGGTTTCAGAGGGGGTGAAGAAGGGATTTCTCAAAATGATTCTTGGGATGAGGAACTTGAGTTATGTGGAGAAGCTGGGTTTGTTTCCCCCTAGGACTGGGAAAATTGGGAGGAGACCATATAAAGGTGTTTAAAATCATGAAGGGTGTAGATAGAGAAAAAGTAGTTATCAGTGGCAGAGGGGTCAAGAATTAGAAGGCAACAAAACCAACAGTGATGAAAGAACCAAAAGTGACATGAGAAAAAATCTTTTTTTACACAGCAATTGATTAAGATCTGAAATGCACTGTCAGCAGTAATCCTGGAGGTGGATTTTAAGATATCTTTATTAGTCACATGTGCATCAAAACACAGTGAAATGCATCTTTTGTGTAGTGTTCTGGGGGCAGCCCGCAAGTGTCGCCACGCTTTTGGCGCCAACATAGCATGCCCACAACTTCCTGACCCGTATGTCTTTGGAACGTGGGAGGAAACCAGAGCACCCGGAGGAAACCCATGCAGACACGGGGAGAACATACAAACTCCTTACAGACAGCGGCCTGAATTGAACCCGGATTGCTGGCGCTGTAAAGCGTTACGCTAACCGCTACACTACCGTGCCTGCTGAACATTCAATTGCAATGTTCAGAAGGGAGCTGGTTAAGTATCCACGAAGAAGGAATTCACAAGGCTGTAGGAAGAGGGTGGGTGAGTGGTATCAGCTAGACTGCTTTTACAATGAGCTGATACAGATGTCCACATTCCACTGACTGGAACAGGATTGTCTTTCAGATCTCAATCCTGTATTCCTACATGGTGAAGACAACAGATGTAGGGACCCTACGCATTGCTGAGGAAATTAACTGTTTTGGAAAATTAAGAGATAATGTACCAAATAAAATTGCAGAATTTGGGCATTAGATTAGCTGGATCTATTTCTTTACCTTAAACATTTTAACAAGATGAACTTTGTTTTTCTGAAGGTGCTTTGTGGCTAGGACATTAAATTTTTTCTAAATGGGGGAATGGTTACATGAAGATTGATTTCTTTTTTCCATGTATCCTCTATACAGATATGGCCATTGAAAGTTCCCACATCAACCTTCATTCCCAAAATGAGACTAGTTTTAAGCTGAAATGCTGTTTTCCAATATCTGTTTTGTAACTGTCTATTTGCCTTTTGCCCAAAGGAGACAAGATCTTCGTCCTTTAACCCTGAGTTAAATTTAAGAGGTGAAGGGTAAGTTTGTTGATGGACTGTATCCTCAATTCACCTGTAAGCTTTGATTGTATTATAACATTAAGTTGGTAATTTTTTGTTTTGTTTTGCAGTAATGTAGAAAGTTGCTCATTTAAAACTTCCGGTTGTTGGTCACTTTTTTCCATTCCTGTTTTATAATTCTACCATGCTGCTCTAAGTTGTTAGCAATGCTTAACTCAGCTGCACTGAATAGTTTCCACTCTGTGCAGTTTGTAATGAGATTTGTGCTGAGCTCCCAGCCTGATGCTGACCCATTGTGAGCAGAGGCACAATTCAAATGAACTGCTGCAGTTCTCTCAAAACTGTAATTGCTTTAAATCCTATAACAATCTGTTCAAATCTGTAGCTTGTGATCAGATCGTGGAAGGTTTATGACACAGGAGACCATTTGGCCCATTGTGTCTGTGCTGGTAGATGGAATTATTCTGGAGAACTTGATCCATAGCCTTGCAGGTCATGGCTCTTCAAATATACATCCAGGGACTTATTAAATGTGAGTCATTTTACCTCACCCAGCCTTTCACGCAGTGAGTTCCAGCCCCTGCCATCCTCTCAATGAAAAGATCTTTGTCTCATTTTGCTATCTAACCCTTCAACCAATTCCTTTAGTTCTTCGTCCCTCTCTGGTCTTTGATTCCTCAGCTAAAGGGAATAAGTATTCTGCATTTACTTGTTGAAAATCTATCTGGTTGTTCCCTGTGCACTTTGCTGTAAATTTTGTTCGTGTATTGATATGATGCTTATTTCTAAAAAAATTACACAAAAGAATAGTATAGTTCCCATTCATTTAAGGAAAGCCTTTGGGCAATTTTGCAATAAGAATGTCTCAAAGCTACTAAAATTCAGGACAATTGAGTGGAGCAATAGGGCAGATGACTTACAGTGGAATTCATTTTTAAAAGTTGGAGGGACACTTGGTTTTTGCTCTCTAAGGTAATGGCTTTAAATCTGAAAATTGCATAATGCTGAAGCAAAACCTTTTCGTCAGTGAGTGTATCTTATTTAGAAGTTGTCGGTCTGGCCCACATTGCCTGAGAGATGAGCTGAGCCTACACTTCTGCAAACGTTGCTTTAAAATGAGTAGAGTGAGAGTTATCAAGCTACCAATCTTTGTTTACACTCTCCCTGTGAACGCCTGGTGTTTGCTTGATGCATTTCCACAAGGGTGTAGATAATATTGAAGGAATGTGAGGAGATATTTTAATTGTAAAAGAAAATTGTTGGTCTTTTTTTCCCCTTTGTGTTGTAATTCTCGATGCTGGGACTTTGAATGACTGACTGCACTGAAGTTAATACTACTGTTGTATTGTTTCTCTTCAGTAAGATAAAGGGCTGGAGAAATCTCAATCCTGGGGTGATAATGATACAATGGAACAAAACCTTCAGCCAAACAGAGATGAGATGCTGCAAGGTATTAAATGCTTCCAACACAACCTTATTGTATGGAGCTGTGAAAAGAATGCATGGTGCAAATTGGTGTAGAAGAGAGCAGTCTGATGATTATGAGGAGGAGAGGCTGTGAGTGGGAGGACAGCTCTACTGAAGAATTAAGAGAAGTCTGATTTGAAAATGTTCCTCTTAATGGCTTTGAGATGTTGAAGTCTAATGACGAGCACCATATCTGAATCAAATTTAAATACCACATGGTTCTGTTCAATTTCTCATTTATAGATCTGAGGGTTTACAAGCCCGTCACTATAATACGAGATCCCACAGCAGCTTAAAACATTTACTGTAGGTTATTTGAAGGTAAATCAAATACTTCACTTCTCTGTATAAAATAAGTCACTATTATTTCTTCTCCTTCTCCACCCTCTGGATATTTCCCATTGAGTTTGGTTTGTGAGCTGCCAGGGAGAATGTAGCCATGTCCTTGAGATTTGGGAGAGGTCGAAAGAGGGAATGACTGATGCTGGTTTCCATCTGAGTATTTTTCTGGTGTCTTCGGGGACGTGGAGCCATAAAGGAGATCAGCTGCATGCTACTTTGAAGGGAATGCAAAGTATGGATGTGAAGGGAAAGGAAAAATAAACCCAAATCAACAGAAGAAAGCAGTGTTAAATGAGGACTGCAGCTGGAGGTGTGCAGGTGCTTTGTGATAAGCCTGGCAGTGATAAACTAAGTGCACGTGCGTGATCGCTGACGGAACAGATTGGATCAGGCAACGTTGGCAAACAAGTATTTGAAGGTTAATGACAGACTTTGGTAGAGTTGCTATTGTGTTTTGTGACTTATTCAGAGCATCGGCATTGGAATGTGTTCTTGTTCTCAAAGATTGGAATGTGACGTGGAATCTATTTTCAGTTATGTGAACTCTGTACAGTTCTCCCACACTCTCATCCGCTCCTCCCCTTCTCTCCCCTCTTCTGTGGGTGTGATGCTGTCATTTGTTTAAATCGTCGTATGTAATTGTAGATGGGTGATGGGGAAATCAGGCTGGAGTTTTTGGGCATGCAAAAGAGAATCTGTTACAGGGAAATGGGACTGATAGGGTGGTCTGAGAACTGGCATAAACTTGATGGGCAGTAACCTCCAATGTTGTATGTGAATATTAGGTTACAGTGACCGTCACTGTGCTTTTCAGCAACAAGGGGAAATGGAGCTGGGACTGATCCTGGTGTTGGTCAGTCTCCACATGCACTTTATTTTAGCAGTGATCTGTGGACAGCAGTCAGGAGTAGGTACCTCACTTCCTGCTAGTACTAAATTGTCAGCTGAGCTTTGGAGCTAGTTTGGTGCATGGATTGACTGTGAGGTTACCTTGTTTGCATAGTTTGTTAATTTACTCCTTAAGGCACATAGATGTTTGAATGGGAACTTGCTCACTTCATTGGTCACAGTGCAGTTTTTTTTAACCATTAATCCTCGCTTAGGTTATTTTTTTCCCTACTTCGTCAGAACGCAAGAGTCTTCAACCCCCACTTCGACGAGCAGAAAATCAGGCATTTGTGTTCAGTGCAGAGGGAGTGGTGCTGTCTCAGAGGAGGCATTTAACTGAGGCCTATCAGCTCAGAAAAATGTCACTCCCTGATGAAGAGTAGGAGAGCTCTCCTCATTGTCCAGGGTACTTCTTGCTTCTTAGCTAATATCTTCAGAAACTTGGGTTATCCGATCATTGTCACATTTCTGTTCGTAAGACCTGGCTGTGCAACAGTATTGATGTTTCTTGCATTGCACTGGTGATTACAGGTCAAAAATAGTTAAAGCGGTTTTAAAGTCCTGAGGTCACGAAAGATGCTGTGTTAACAATTTTTAAAGATCATTTTGTATTGTCAACCTCGGCTCAGATTCAGAAAGGTCACGGATTCGGAGATCTGAGCATGCAATCCTGTTTGACTTGGCACTACAGTACTGTGGCAGTTGTGCATCGCATCATTGGAGGTGCTACTTTGAATGTACTCCCTAGGGTAGGTGTGAAAGATTCTACAACGTTATTTCATAGCACCAGAGATCTGATCAATATTTATTTCTCAACCAGCATTGACCAATCAGTGATTAACTGGTCATTGCTGCTTCTGGGATTTTGCTGTGGGCAAGTTTGCTGCTGCATTTACCACACTGCACAGTGACAAATGAAAAGTGTGCACACTGAGAAAAAGGCAGGTTGGAAATGAATACCTCAAATATAAAGTAAGCTCTTGTAGGGCCAAACTAAAAATATATAGATGGGTTATGCTGGAAAGGGAGAAACATTTTTTGCTTTGGGCTTCAAAACAAGAATATTGAAGTGTATTGGTGGCTTAGAGACTTCATGAGTGGGAGATGTCAAAACTTCAGAGTTTAACAAACAACAATGAAATTGTTAGCTTACAGCAGGTCGGGCTGATCTCGTGTAATGAAAGCATTTTTCTTTTGACCTTATTTCTGGCTGGTTTCCCAAAAGCACAAGAGCGTTTGAGCTCCGTGAAACTTAATGTGCACCAAACCCCACTTGCCTTTCACTCACTTGATCTACCTTGGGTTTTGGTTAGGCAATGGCTTAATTTTAAAAATTTCATTCTTGTTTACAAATCCTTCTGTGGCTTTGCCACTCATTGTCTCTAGCAGTCAATCACTTCAATTATCTTTGACAGTTCAGTGATGGCCTTTTGGTTGTCCACCATTAGCCACCAGCTCTTTAGTTGCCAGGGTCCCAAGCTCTGAAAATTTTCTCCCTTAACTTTCTGCATCTTGCCTCTTTTTCATTCCTCAAGATGCTCCTATAACTTATGATACACTTTGGTTATCTACTTTAACATCTTTCTAAATGTGTCTTAAGTGCCAAACCATGTGTGATGGGCTTTGAGATGCTTTGCCATGTAAGAAGAACAATGTGCAAATACTTGATATTGTTCTGAAGGTTTTTAGCTAAACTCCTTTGAGTATTATGCTTGGGTTTGAGAGGGTGTTGCTATTAAGCCATTGCAGCTGCTGGGCATTGGGATGTCATGGTCCATATTGGTACCAATGACAGATTAAAAAAGGAGTTTCTACAAGCTAAACATATGGATCTAGGGAAAAAATTGGAAAAACTGAGACATCGAAGGTAGTAATCTGAGGATTACTGCCAGTGTCAAGTGCTAGTCAGAGTAGAAATAATAGGATATATCAATGAATATGTGGCTGTAGGATTGGTGTAAGGGGAAGGGATTCCAATTCCTGGGACACTGGAACTGGTTTTGAGGGAGGTGGGACCAGTTCAAATTGGATGAGCTGCACCTGGGAATGATATCCTGGGTAAAGCTCTGTTGGGAAGGGTTTAAACTAATTTGGCAGGGGGTTGGGTATCTATGTAAGGAGACAAAAGGAAGGTGAAGCAAGGGATAGAAGAGCAATTGAGGATGAGAAAGAAACAAGGTTGTTGTGTTAAAAAGAGATGAACCTAAAGGTTTTGTGTCTTGATGTATGGACCATTCACCATAAAGTGGATGAATTAATGGGATTATTGAGATGTGGTTGCAGCAGGAACAAAAGGGAGCTGAAGCTAAAGGATAATAATATTTAAGAAGGCAAAAAGGAAAGGGGTGTGGGGTAATATTTGTTAGATTAATGCAATAATGAGGGGGGTATTAGCTCTGATGTGCATTGTGTATGGGTGGAACTGAGTACCAAGGGGCAGAAAGCATTAGTGGGAGGTGTGTACAGACCTCTGCCAACCCCTCCCCAACAGTAGTGGTGATGTTGGGCATGGCATTAAATGAGGAACTGGAGATGCATACACTAAGGGTATAACTGTAATCATGGGTGGCATTAACTTGCACATTAGATTGGACTAATCAAATTAGTAACAATACTGTGAAGAAGGAATTCCTGGAGTGTATATGGAATGGTTTTAAGACTGATATAGGATGAAACCCATGAGAGAGCAGGCCATACTACAGTGTGTACTGTGTAATGAGAGAGGATGAAGCAGTAATCTTACTGTGCAAGGCCCCTTGGAAAGGAAGGACTAAGCATGCATTAAATTCTTCTTTAAGATGAACAATGAAATAGTTGATTCTGCCACAAGGGTCCTGAGTCTAAATACAGGAATTAGAATGGTATGAGGTGAAACTTGGCTAAGGAGGATTGGGGAATGTTACTTATGGGGTTGACAGTGGATTGGCAGTGGCAAACATTTAAGGAGCATGTGAATGAACGGCAACAAATGTGCATTCCTATATGGGACAAAAATAAGATGGAGCATGGCTCAACTAAATTGTTGAGTCACTTCCAGCAAGGGAAATCTTGGGTGGTATTAAGATACAAGGAGGAGACACACATAGGTCAGAGAGTCACAGAGCTGTACAGCACAGAAATGAGCCTTTTGGCCCAACTTTTTCATGCTGACTATGATGCCTATCTACACTAATCCCATTTTCCCCACATTTGGCCCATATTCTTCTGCACCTTTCCTGTCCAAGTATCTACGTATCTAACCAAATGCCGTTTAAACACTAATTGTATCTGCCTCTGGTCACCTCCCTCTGTATGGAAGAACTATCTCCTTGCTTTAAATTTCTCCCGTCATCTTAAACTTATGTCATCTGCTTTTTAGAGTTCCCCACTCTAGGAGAAAGATTCATAACTATCTACCACATCCACACATCTCCTAATTTTATGAACTTCTGAGATCAAACCTCCCCCTGCCTCCTGAAAAAAGCAGCAAACACAAGGTCTGGGAACAGTTTAGAACAGAGCAGAGGAGGACAAAGGGTTTAATTAAAGGGAGGAAAGAGAGTATAAGAGTAAGATTACTGAAAAGTAAAAACTGATAGTAAATAGATATGTAAAGCAAAAAAATGAACAGTGAAGATAAATTTAGGCCCCTTAAAGTCAATAATGGAACTTATAATGGAGAATAAAGAAATGGTAGACCAAATACTTTGGGTCCATCTCCACAGAGGGTGCTGGAAATAACCTCCCAGAAATGTTAAGTAACCCAGGGACTAGTGAGAGGAAGGAACTACAAGAAATCAGTATTGGTGGAGAGGTGGTTTGGGGAGAATTGATGGGATTGAAGTTCAATAAATCTCCAGGGCCAGGTAGTCTGCATCCCAGAATACATAAACTGGCCTGGGAATAGTGGATGTGGTTATTTTCTAATGTTCTTTGGAGTCTGTATTATTTCTCTTCGATTGGGTAGTGGCTGATGTAACTTAATTATTTGAAAAAAGGAGGGAGAGGTAAAACAGGGAATTGAGTCTGGTTAGTCTGACATCGGTATTGGGGAAAATGCTAGGGTTAATGATGTAATAGTTAATTATAAATAGAAACAATTTGGAAAACAGTGACAGGATTCATCAAAGTCGGCATGGATTTACAAAAGGGAGATTGCACTTGACAAATTTTAATGGATTTTGTTGAGCATGTAACTCATTGAGTGGATGGGGAAGGCCAGTGGATGTGGTGTATTTGGAGTTTGAAAAGGCTTTTGACAAGGTCCCACATAAGAGAATGTGTATAGAATTAAAGCACAGGATTGTGGATGATATACTACTGTGGAAAGAGAACTAGTTGCCAAATGGGAGACGAGGAATAGGAATAAATGCATCCGATTGCGAGTGGCAGATGGTGACTAAAGGCTGGACTGCAGGGCTCGGTGCTTGGACCCCAGCTATTTACGATATGTTATTAATGATTTGGATGAGGGAGTTAAATACATATCCCACAAAACTGGGTGGGAATGAGAGCCCTGAGGAGGATGCAGAAAGGTTGCAGAGTAATCTGGATAGATGGAGTGAGTGAGCAAAAATATGGTAGATGCAGTACAATGCAAATAAATGTAGTTATCCACTGGTGGGAAAAACGGGAAATCAGATTATTACCGAAAAGTCAAGAGATTAGGGAAAGTGGAGATGCAGTGAAACCTGGTGTCCTTATGCACCAATGACAGCAGTCAGTTAAGACGGCAAATGATACGTTGCCCTCACTGTGAGAGAAATTGAATAAGCAGGAGGGACATCTTACTGTCATTATACAGGGCCTTGGTGGTAAGACCACACCTTGAGTACTGCATGCAGTTTTGGTCTCCTTACCTATGGATAGAGTACAGTGAAATTTCACCAGGCTGATTCCTGGGACAGTAGGATGGATGTGAAGAAAGAATGGGACAATTAATCTTATTCACTAAAGTTTAGAGAATTGACAGAGTCCCTTGTTGAACATTATAAAATCCTGATGAGACTGGACAGATTAGATGCAGGAGAGATGTTCGTAACAATAAGGAAGTTGAGAAACTGGCTAAAGCCTAAGGTTACAATGTAAGCCATTTAGGACTGAGGTGAGGAGAATTTTTTTTCACCCAAAGAGTGATGACTTTGTGGAATTCCCTACCACAAGTGAGAATAAATCATTAAAGACAGAGTTAGGTGGTGTACAAATGAGTAAAAGAGATCATGAGATCCAGGAGGAAATTGGGGATAGGAAGCTGTGATCACATTGAATAGTGGAGTAAGCTTGAAAGGCTGTATGGCTTATTCCTGCTCTTACTTTCTATGTTTCCATACTTTTCTTCCTTTTTTTTTTGTTCTCTTTAAACTGGTAAATTCTGACGTGGGAGAAGCCCCACATACAAGGCTGATCTTGTCTGTCTCTCTGATCACAATCCAATAACATCTTTGTCTCTGGTTTGATATTAAGTATGGTCAGAGTGCAATCTATGAAATGTCTTGCATCATTTTGCTTTGTTAGGGGATATGTATATATCCATGTTCCATTTGTTGTCTGTGACCCTCTCTTCATCCAAAGGCCATAGAGGCTAATTGGGCTCGACGACTGTGGCAGATAGCCAGCGAAGAACCGTTGGCTGCTATCACTCAGGGGGAAAAAAGGACTTGTTTTTATATAGAGGCTTTCATGACCTTGGGATGCTTCTGAGCACTTTGCAAACCAACTACACTTGAACAAAGTATTTAATTGTCTGCAATATAGAAAGCACTTTATGTGGATTGTTGAGGTTCCAAGTGAAGGGAGCTGAATATCCTTTTTTTGGTTTAAATGTGGTTACATGCATGACATTTTATTTGCCATTATCGCTGCCTTGTCTGCTGGTACTGTGTACAGAATGATATATAATACTGACTCTAGAGATATGGGCCATTGATTTCTTCAGTGGAATGGCAGTTTCAGTGTTTAAGCAGTCATTTCATATTTCTGGCTAAATAACTGAATTGCATATGCTGTAAAATTTCAAATGTAAACTGGTATGTATTTCACTCTCAACAGTGTTACTGAATAATGCTTAATGTATATGGTTATCAAAAGCTTTTGTTATTTAAGTTGTAGTTTAAGTTTCCTAATTTTAGGTCAGCTGGACAATATTGAAGTATTACTGGTTTAAAGTGGATCACTAACTTGAAAGGTAAAAAATTACAGATGCTGGAAATTTGAAATAGCAGAAAATGCTGGAAATACTCAGGGCATCACTGGAGAGGGAAATGGCTTTATTTCCACTGTTTCTCACTCCACAGATGCTGTTTGACTTGAGTATTTATGGTGTTTTTTTTTCAACATTAATTTGGGGTGCAGGAAAGCAGATGTGGACCGATTTAAGTCCTATAATGGAGTTTGTCTAAAATTCCTTTGAGTGGGATTGCATTTACATTTACAACTGTTACAAAGGTGACAAGTGAACTGACTTGCAGAGCTGTCAGGGAAGTCCACTTCTCTAAGATTGCACTTCAAAATAGGAAATGACTTTTATCACCATTAAGCTTCTTTGATAAGTTATTCTCCTTGGGTAGGATATCTGCCTATCTCCAGTATGGGGTGCACTTCGTGGTCACTTAATGCACTACCACAGCTATTGTCTAATAACTAAATATCTGTAGTTAATAAAGCAAATTCAGTTTGGTAATTTGCCAGCTATAGCAGCCCAACATCAGCTACAATCATTGGCTTCTATTCTCACTCTTGAGGTAGCTTGGTTTGTCCTAGCTTATCTGAAAGAGTTGGCTTGTCTTGTTGCAGGATAGAAGAGTGATTAGCTGTTGCTTTCCTTATACCTCTTGGACCAAGCTTTTGGTCACCTGTCCTAATATCTCCTTGTGTAGCTTGGTGCTGTATTTTGCCTGGTACTGTTTCTGTGAAATGCTTTGAGATTTTATGTTAAGGATGCTAGGTGTTGCTGATTTGGAGCAGCATTGGAGAAATCCTTTACTGCATGGTTGCTTTCTTGGATGATGGGAGAGCGTTTTGAGAAAAGTTGGTGAGTGCCTGGAAGTGAACACTGCAATCATTGGAAAACTAAAACTGAAGTATGTAGGAATGTCTTCTTGCAGAACGTGGTGAATGTCTGGAATTCTTGAGGATTGTAGAATCTAGATCATTAGTATTTAAAGAAGAGGCAGATGAGTGGAAGATCGGGGAATTGCGGGCTGTGGGGAACTGGCAGAGAAGAGGAGTTGAGGCTTGGGGCAGATTAGCCATTATCAAAGTGAATGGTGGGACTAGTTGGCCCACTTCCGCTGCTGTATCCTTGCGTTCATGTGAACATCCTGTTTGTTTGGCCAAGGGAGGGGATGTATTGATGTGGCAGCCGTAGATGGCTGGGCTTCTGCCCTGAGGTGTTCCTGCAGTGAAATCCTGACTGAGATCGCTAGCTCGCACATTCTAAATTGCCATCTTTTTTTCTGCTAGGTGTAATTTCTGAGTGGAGAGTTGGTTTATTATTGTCACGTGCACTGAAATACAGTGAAACAAGAATCTTTTCCCTCAATGGTCGGATCTTGTGCTGATCAGCTGGCAGAAGTATTTGTGGACATATTTAACCTCTCCCTGCTTCAATCTCAGGTTCCCACCTGTTTTAAGAAGACCACTATCATCCCAGTACCAAAGAAAAGCAAGGTTACATGCCTCAGTGGCTCTGACATCCACCATCATGAAGTGCTTTGAGAGGTTGGTCATGGCACGCATCAACTCCAGCCTCCCAGACAATCTTGACCCACTGCAATTCGCCTATCGCTGAAACAGGTCTACAGTGGATGCCATCTCTCTGGCCCTACACTCAGCTCTGGAGCATCTAGACAGTAAAGACACCTACATTAGACTATTGTTTATTGACTACGGCTCTGTCTTCAATACAATAATCCCAAGCAAGCTTGTCACCAAACTCTGAGACCTAGGACTCAACACCTCCCTCTGTAACTGGATCCTTGACTTTCTAACCAACAGACCGCAATCAGTGAGAATAGGCAGCAATACCTCTGGCACGATTATTCTCAACACTGGTGCCCCACGAGGCTCTGTCCTCAGCCCTCTACTCTACTCCCTATACATTCATGACTGTGTGGCCAGATTCTGCTCTAACCCCATCTACAAGTTTGCAGATGATACCACCGTGGTAGGCCGTATCTCAAACAGCGATGAGTCGGAGTACAAGAAGGAGATAGAGAGCTTAGTGGCATGGTGTCATGATAACAACCTTTCCCTCAATGTCAACAAACCAAAAGAGCTGGTCATTGACTTCAGGAAAGGGGGCGGTGTACATGCACCTGTCTACATCAACGGTGCTGAGGTCGAGAAGGTTGAGAGCTTCAAGTTCCTGGGAGTGAACATCACCAACAGCCTGTCCTGGTCAAATCATGTAGATGCCACGGCCAAGAAAGCTCACCAGCACCTCTACTTCCTCGGGAGGCTAAAGAAATTCGGTTTGTCCCCTTTGACTCTTACCAACTTTTATCAATGAATCATAGAAAGCATCCTATCTGGATGTATCATGGCTTGGTGTGGCATCTGCTCTGCCCAGGACCGCAAGAAGCTGCAGAGAGTTGTGGACACAGCCCAGCACATCATGAACTCCAACCTCCCCTCCTTGGACTCTGTCTTTACCTCTCGTTGTCTTGGTGAAGCAGCCAGCATAATCAAAGACTCCTCCCACCCAGGACATTCTCTCTTCTCTCCTCTTCCATCGGGTAGAAGATACAGGAGCCTGAGGGCACGTACCACCAGACCTAAGGAGAGCTTCTACCCCACTGTGATAAGACTATTGAACGGTTCCCTTATACAATGAGATGGACTATGACCTCACGATCTACCTTGTTGTGACCTTGCACCTTATTGCACTGCACTTTCTCTGTAGCTGTGACACTTTACTCTGTACTGTTATTGCTTTTACCTGTACTATCTCAATGCACTCTGTACTAACTCAATGTAACTGCACTGTGTAATGAATTGACCTGTACGATCGGTATGCAAGACAAGATTTTCACTGTACCTTGGTACAAGTGACAATAGTAAAACCAATACCAAAAGCTTTGTTTTGCATACTCTCAAGACATCATTCCATATGTAAATAAACTGAGGTAGTACCAAGAAAAAAGAATAATAGAATGCAGAATATAGTGTTACAGTTACAGAGAAAGTACAGTACAGGTAGGCAGATAAGGTGCAAGGGCCATTACGAAGTAGATTGTGAGATCAAAAGTTCCTCTTTATCGTACAAGAGGTTCATTCAAGAATCTTGTAACAGCAGGATAGAAACTGTCCTTGTTCCTGCTGGTATGAATTTTTAAGCTTTTGTATCTTCTGCCCCATGGAAGGGGGGAGAGGAGAGAATGTCTGGGGTGGGAGGGGTCTTTAATTATGTTAGCCGCTTTCCCGAAGCAGCAGGAAGTGTAGACAGAGTCAATGGAGGGGAGGCTAGTTTTTGTGATGGACTGTGCTGTGTTCACAACTCTGCAATTTTTTGCTGTATTGGGCAGAGCAGTTGCCATACCAAGCTGTGATGCATACAGATCAGGTGCTTTCTATGGTGCATCTGTAAAAATTGGTGAAGGTCAACGGGGATGTGCTGAATTTCCTTTGCCTTCTGAGGAAGTAGAGTTGCTGGTGTGCTTTCTTGGCCATAACATCTACGTGGTTGGATCAGGACAAATTGCTGGTGATGTTTACACCTAGGAACCTGCATTATCCATTGATATTCATTTACTGCAATTTTATCAGGGCTCCTTTGCACTCAGTCAAATGATGCTCTGATGTCAAGAACACCTTGCCTCTGGAGGTCCACATTTGGACCAGGCTGTAGTGAGGTTTGGAACTGAGTGTTGCTGACAGGATCCAAGCTGAGCACCAGTGTGCATGTTATTGGTCAGGGTCACTTGATGACACTGTCGATGGCATCACCTTTCAAGTTGTTGATGAAATGTGTCAGATTTTAATTGGCTAGGTTGGAATTGTCCTCTTTGTGAAGGGGGCAATTTTCTACATTAGCGGTTGGATGTCAATGTTGCAGCTGAACTGGAACAGCTGGCTAGAGTTGCATGTGGTTCAGGAGTTGAAGTTGTCAATCTTCATTGCGTTTTGCATCTTACGCTTGATATCACATAGAGTGAATCAAATTGGCTGGATTCTGCGAAGGTGTTAGAGTTCAAGATGGCACTCCTGGGGAATGACAGTTCAAGACTGGTGAATTTGAACTTGTGACTCTGGATCATTCGTCCAGGTATCTGGAAAACTTATTGGAATGGAACAGTGCCTGATAACTGTTGAAAAAATAATTTGATTTTGAAGTTGAAAATTGCCCAGCCCTGTGAATCCATTGAAGTTTTTGTGCTTTGGACAGATGGAGTGCATTGAATGTGTTGATCTTGCTGTCTTGCATTCCTGTATGTACTGTTTTATCACATTGGGCAATGTTCTGTGTAAACTGTATGTTAGTCTTTCAAAATGCTTAGCACTCCTGTCTTTCTAGTGCCAGTTAGTGAGCTCATGCAGAGAGCTCTTGTGTAGCACATGCCCGAGTTTTCCGTGATCATAGACACAAAGTGATAGTCACAGTCACAGTTGCTATACCTTCTGAACTGCTTTGCTTAAATCAGTGATTTCCAAGCTCTTCATTCTGTGTCCACTTCTTTCAGGGAAATACCCCCAGCACCCCTTCTCCTCAATGCCCATGCAACTGAGAAACAATGAATCGAAAGTATTTGTTTATATATGGAAAAATAATGGAAGACCAAATACTTATTTAAAATCACCACACCTTTTGGCTCACCCATTTTGCTGACGGTCTGTACCTGGGTTAGTTTAACCTCAAGGTCAGACACTAGCTGCTTGAAATGCCGTCTGTAACCCACTATGTTACTTATCGGTGCTATGAATGAGGAGCAGTACCCACTACCCAAGGGGTTTCTTGATTAATGGTTGTTCTGGTGTCTTTTAACAGTAATGATGATTTCAGCCAATACAGTAAAAATCAGATAATCCTGCATCCTATTGTTCATAAATCAAGGTAGTTCAGCATCTGACTTGCTCATTAGTTCGGAGTGTGAGCTGGGGTCCAGGATGCGAGAGGGGTGAGCATCAATGGCCAGGTGTCTAGAGTGTGGCTGGGGCAGGGTCTGAGGTGTGGGGAGGGTTTTTCTGGGGGGGAAGAATTGACCTGATGGGCAAGGAAGGAACTGCTGCCATAGAGGTAACTAGACAAACGGCTTTCATTTTTGAGTGACAAATCATTTTGCAGCACGTTGGAGGAGAGGCTGGAGTGAGAAGCAGAGGGTTGAAGGAGGCAGATGGCTGTGGAGAAAAGAAGTTGCCAGTTATTTTTGCTTTCTTGGATGATTCTTGGGTCATGAGTGGTTTTGTTAAAAGATCGAAGACCTGGATTACTGAACTAGGGAATTTTGAGCATTCTGTCCTGAACTTGAGGCAGTGACTATGGGGGCTAATTACAGCAAAGGTTTTGCTGAGATGGGAGCATCCAAGGTGAGAGAGTGCTTCAGCTGCAGTCAAAGGATAAACAGTTAAGGGAGTTTATGCTGGGTGGGCAGCAAAGAAAGTGTGTCAGAGGAGCTGGGGGGTGGGGAATACAGGGAAGTCTCCTTGACTGTTGTTGAGAAGAAAAAGGGCATTCTGAAGGGAAATTCAGAATGTGACGGTAATTGCTGCTCTCTTGACAAAGTGGGACAGAAAGGAGGTCTGTTGTCAGTGGGTGTTAGGGGAAGGATTGAGGAGTGGAGGAACTAACGTGATTGGCCAGCAGGAAAGGAAGGAGACGAGAGAGTGGCCCAGGAGGGTTTTAAGAAACAAATGGGCTGTGGTCTTAACTGGAAGCCCATATCTGCATATGAATTGACACTGAGGAAATTTGAGTCAGAGGCTCGTGAAGAAGGTTGGGAACTTGTGCCCTGATAGTAAAACAGCACAAACAATGGAAGGAGGACATGGCTCACAAACTACCCAACTGCCCGTCCCATCCAGGCGTATTGGAAGAGTACAAGGTTCCCACATTGACCTTGTCAGTCACCTCAGATCATACCGACCTGGATGCACCAAGTTGTCCTATATCTCAACGGACTATAACTGAGAATAAATAGAGAGGAGATAATTTGAAAGAGCCCAGCGTTAAAACGTGACTTGATGTGGGATGAAGCCAAATTGCAGAAAAGGTGGTGTCAGCTTGGATCATTGAAGAACCCAGTGAAGAGAAGTTTCAGAAAGCGAGCGAGTCCATAAGCTCTTTGAAGGATAGGGCAGGCACGGTAGTGTAGTGGTTAGCGTAACACTATTACAGCGCCGGCGACATGGGTTCAATTCCGACCACTGTCTGTAAGGAGTTCGTATGTTCTCCCCGTGTCTGTGAGTTTCCTCCCACATTCCAAAGAAGTACGGGTTTGGAAGTTGCAGGCATGCTATGTTGGTGCCAGAAGCGTGGTGACACTTGCAGGCTGCCCCCAGAACACTATGCAAAAGATGCATTTCACTGTGTGTTTTGATGTGCGTATGACTAATAAAGAAATCTCATCTTATCTGAGGAGCAACTGTTGGGGTTCATCCAGTTTAAAATAAGGGACCTGAGAGGACGTTGAGCATAAGTCAGCAATGTATTGCCAATGTTTTTAAATGTCAAAGGGTTTGTTCTTGAATTTTTTGGTTAGGATGCTTGTAGTGATCGTAGTGGAGGCAGTCAGCTGGTTTCTAATAACTGTTGTTCAATCGTTGGAATATCACTGTCAATTTATGGACAATTTGATTGCTCCTGTAACTATGTTTATCTGCTTTTAACTACATCCCTTTCTAATTTTAAATGGGCTTCTTGGAATTGAACATTGTTGGGGCTGGGTGTTCAAAGTGGTCTCAAATAAAGTTCCTTGTGACTAAGCAGGAATGGGTGTAGCAATTCCTGCATTTTTTGTTTCTTTTTTTAAAAAAAACACAAGCCCACAGTTTAAAATTATATTACATTCCATACTTGAGGCCAGTGGTGAATATTGGATATTTCTAAAATTATCACAGTTGGGGCGCATGATTTTAACCCTGCAATGAGATTATATTTCACTTTTAGAGAAACAAAGGACTGCAGATGCGGGAATCTAGATGAAAAATACTATGATGCTGGAGGAACTCAGCAGGCCAGGCTGCATCTGCGGAGAATAGCAGATGGTCAACATTTCGGGTCAGGACCCTTCCTGCTTTTCTCCACTGATGCTGCCTGGCCTGCGAGTTCCTCCAGCATCGTAGTAAATTTCACTTTTTATTTACCTCTTTTGTGTAACGTTTCCAATTAAGGTAGCTAACAATTACCTGTAGCGTTCTGCTATGTGCTATAACCTTTCATGGTACTTTAGTTTTTGATCTGCAATCAAGAAACTGTGACATTTATCATTTGCCACTTGTCACATCAAGTGTAAATGCTACAGATAATACCCAGGTAAGCCTGGAGGTGGTCAAGCCAGTGTTACATGTACAGTGAGGGCAATACCAGTTGTGTTGGTAGGATTGCTGAATAGAATTCAACCATGCAAAAGAAATAATTGAACTTTGTCTCCTTGTCTTGACCCTTTTTATGGTATTTCTGTGATCACAAAGCAAGAAAAAAAGTACACGTAGCTAACGCAGCTTCTCGCGAAATTATTTTAAGGACTTTTTTAAAGAAACCATGAAAATAGCAGTCTCAAGCTTTTATGGAAAATAGCCTGAAGCTTGTGTTAAATAACATGTGGCACAACTCGTGTCAGCTACCTGATCCTAAGTAAGTTGTTGCTACATCAATGCAGAGTTTAGTTGATCTTGCTGTGACCTGCTCACTGGTGCCCTCTGTTGCTCTTTTTTTTAAAGAGAAAGGCTGTTTCTGCATCCTTGGCATGAAGTTTCAACAAGTCTAATTCATTGATGTGCAGATAGGCTTGAGTTGGAAAAGGTCCAGCTTATGGGTGTTTCCAGGCTGGTTAAGCCAAGTGGCAATTACAAAAAAATCTGAAATGAAGTTTTATTTTGGTGTTATCTTTCTCTTTTGTGTTAAAAGCCAATAAATTTACCTGCTTTTCTTTCCCTTTTTGCAGGTACACTAACCTCTTACAGAAGCAACGTTTTACTGGAATGACATTTCCTAAACTGAGGAAGTGGAGCCAGAAAGGATACATGCCTCAGGGGGACTTTATTCCTGTGCTGCACCATTTTTATTGTGTTATGTTTTGAACAACACCTCTCAAGTGCTGTATGGTTCTGCATGTGCCCAAAAGGAAAGGGTCATTTTGATTTCGGGACGGGCTCAGTGCAGCCCCCTGATGTGAGAGGAAGGTTTTTTTCCCAGTTGCTCTTGAAGTCCCAGGGAATGTGCTATGACATCAGCAGTGGTGGACTGTGGAAGCCTGGTGTTTGACTTTGCCAGTAATGGAATGGAGAACCATCAGCAGCAGGTCAGCGAAGGGGCATTTCCGCCTACCCTCTCCTTTGCAAAATAACTATGCTTCTGTCCTATTTAACTTTTATGCATATGCTCCCTTGTCTGACTTTGTTATACAACGAATAACCTTTGCTGGCACATTGAATGCCTTCAGACTCTGGAATACTTTTTGAGTCTTTAGAACATAATCTGCGTGCTTTTCTGCACTTTTTTCAACACTGATGGTGTGACTGCTAACTCTAATCATTTATTACTACTAATATGCAGAAATGTAAAGTGAAGACTCATTTATTCATGGGATATGGACGTTGCCAGCCTTTTATAATTACCCTGAACTGAGAAGGCAGTTAAGAGTTGCCACATTGGTGGGTCTGGAGTCACGTATAGGCCAGGCTGGGTAAGGATGGGAGATTGCCTTCTCTGATGGACTTTATCAAACAAGATAGATATTTGCAACAGTATGATAGTAATGATGATCATGAAACTGACTTTCAGACATTGTTTTGAATTGCTTGAATTTGAATTCCCAGCCGCTATGGTGGGACTTGAACCCAAGTTTCCAGATCATTGGTTCGGAACTTGGGATACCAGTCCAATAATTTAACCACTTTGCCACCGTATCCATTTAATGCATGCAATTAACCACCAGCAATTTTGTGGAAGTTGATGCTTAATTTTTACAAACTGATTAAATGTTTTAATTGATTTTGCTCTGGCACTGGATTCTTGGTCAAAGAGGCCAACTCCTCTGGTTTATTACTTGCTTCAACTTTGTTTAAATTTGAGGCCAACAAGAGGCAAGGGCTTCAGATGAACTAAAATCTTGTAACTGTAAGCATTTTGGGGATATTTCACATTAAGTGTAAGAAATAAAATTACCTGTTGATAGTGTTGTGACAGCAAGCAAGTTGATTATACAACAATATTGGGTTATGCAGAATGAATTGTGTATTTAAAGAATGGAAGAAATGGAACTTAAGACAGAAACTGGAGCAACTTCTCCCAATAAAAGCAGGGTAATTTTTCAGACAGATTCAGCAAAGTGAGGATAGTTGTGTACAAATTACACGTATGAAATCGGGCTCAGTCACTTTACAGCCATGTGGTCATCAGACACGATTGACTCTATCAGTTCTCTCGGGGGATAGTGCTGTCACCGTTACAACCATTACAATGCTTCTCTTTTGGCCGTGCAAAAAAACTTTAAGGTAATCTAAATTCTTCAAGGCATTTCCCCACCCAAAATCTACACTTACTACTCCTGAGAAGGAATACGGTGGCAGATGCATGGGTACACCATCAGCCATGTTCTCCTGCACAGCACCCAACATGAAAATGCATCAGTGTTCCTTCATCATTGCTGACCCAGTTATTGGCAACACCTTTGCCACATGGACTGCAACAGTTTGTTCAAGCAGACCATCACTGCCACCATCTACAAGTGGGCAGTTGTCACATTGCAGGACTTGAGCTTGTAGTCTAGTCTTCCCTGTTTTAAATGCTGAGGGAGAACTGCATTTTGAGCTTGCTGCCTTTTGAGATACCTGCATTCAGATGAGAAGGCAAAGATTTCATGACAGAACCAAGTAGGCATGTTTCCTGGTCAGCATGCCCTCTCAATCAATACCACAAAATGAAAAGTTATCTGGTTATTATTTTACTTTAATTGTGTGCAAAACCTATTGCAAAGTGTCTATTTTTCAGTTTTTAGAAGATAATTTGTTCAGCACAACATCTTGGGCTGAAGGGTGTCTTCCTGTGCTGTACTGTCCTATGTTCTATTGCTTAAGTGGTGTGAGTACATTCAATTGTCAGTCTTTATTATTCACTGGGGGTATGGATGAGGGAGAGAGATGCCTCTGTGGCAACAGACAACGGAGATTACATTTTGGTGATACGTATTATATTATGGTGCAAGTTAGATGTTGATGAGAGATTTAATGAGGCTTTTTATTCATGTTCATCCACAATTAATGATTTAATGTAATGAAAGGAAGATTTGTTGTGACATTATCAAATCTTCCTCACTGGTCAGGGATATGAGATGCTGTGTGGGAGTGTGTGATGCATGCTTGTGCATGAGCGTGTGGGATAAAAATAAAATATGTTTTAACTTTAGGAGATTTCCAATGAGATATTTTTGAGTGTAAGTAAGTTCCTGCCACAAGTACAAATATCTAAGGCCGTTTCTGTTGCCTGATTATTCAATTGAGAACCTCTTATTTTACAAGGAGAATTGGGATGTAGAGTTTATAGCTGAGCTTGTTCCTGCTCTCACTTAATGTGTGTGTTTTATTAGATAGGCCTACTATAAGAGCCTTGGGGTATCTTATCACTGTGCCATCAGGGAGATGAAAGCTCTGTTTATATCCAGTTGCTGGTGAAGTGAATGTTTTCAGTTGTAGAAGCAGTGACTGAACTTTAGCAGACTGGCCAGAAACTGCCAGGCAGGGTAAAATTGTCTTGTTCAGTCCCGGTCTGACCCACATTCAACAGGGAGATGCTGTACGAGCACCCAAAGCTGCTGACTCTGCTAGCATCAGCTCCCAACTTGTTTTATATGAGCAAGACAAACAAACATTTCATTGTGGACAGTGGCTGAGATGTTACGAGAGGATACCCAATGGAGAATGGCAGAATTCTCAATTCATTACTATGCTTTTGAACTGTGTTACAGAAACTGTTAAGTCTTTTTGGATTTTTCACAAATCATTTGGAAATATATTTTGCAGTAATTGTAATATGATGGAGAGGACAGGATGCTGCTTTAAAATTCTCTAACTATTGACCGAGTTAGATTCAGTCATTGTGTCCTGTGAGTTTTGCTAATTTGTGTTTTGTCACTAATGTATGCATGTGTTTTTTCAAATCAATATTAACACTGAGCTTTTGCTATTCTGTACTGGTCAGTGGAATTCTCTTTTTCAAAAGAGAATTTAAGAGTCTTTAGTATTTTTGTCAGCAGATGTTCAGCAGTAGTGGGGGGGGGGGGGGGTGGAGAAAGGAGAGAGGCACTTAGTCAAAATAGTTTGATGGTTAATGACAGTGATGGGCAGATACATGTGAGATTTTTTTCCTTTACTTCTCCCAGAACCCTGACACACCTTTCCCCATCAACCAAAATAATGGGAATTGGGAAGGATCCACAGAACTGTTTTTGTATGCATCACAGATAACTTGGTGTTTTGAATATTTTAGTAAATTGGTTGGATTCTAAGTGAAAATTGATAACAGATGAATAATTATCACAAAAACTAAACAAATCAAAAGAGCTGAGATTTTAACACTTGAACAATTTCTCCACCAATTATTTTGTTTTTGCTGTGAGGGTAAGTAATGTGATTTTTGTTGAAAGATGACTTCTGCTTGATAGGGAATTTGAGAAAATTTCAAAGTCCAGTGATCAAAAACTTCCTTCTTGGCGTCTTGTGTTTTTGTTTGAAGATATAGGACTCCCTGCAATGTTGAACTGTGACCTTCAGCAGTGGGTTGTTATTACTAAAACAGAAAAACATGAAGTTTTTAATCAAAACTGATAAATCACTTCCCCTCTCCAGACAAAAACCTGGGTTGAGATTTGGTCTCATCCAGTCTTGCTTCCTTTTAAGAGGCGGTACAAGCACAGCTTCCAAATAACTTCCCTCATTTCCGACAAACTTGACCAATGACTTCCCTCTCATCTGAACCGCAGTTCCCTTGAGAGTCCTGTTCACTATTTTCAGTGTGCAAGACTGCTCAGCTGGTACACATTTTGTACCGTATACTATCACATAAAATGTACTGATATTCTGTATTTATGAATTAACAACCCAGGTTTTATTATGCTCTAATGAATCTTGGTAGTAAATGACTCTTTGGATCCTATAATTTAAACAGAATTGACTTTGTGGGTTATATGTATGCAACTAATGAAATGCCTAAGGTACATTGAGAAGATACTAAGCATTCAATCAGTTGTTCATGCGGCATCACAAGCAGTTACTCTAGGAGCACCTTGATGGAGCTCAAAATATAAACAGACTTCTGGTATGTTTAATTTTTTTTCCAAGAAGAAATCTCATCTACAAAAATAATAATTTTTAATAATACTGCTATGTTGTTATTCTGTTTGTTTTCCGTTCCTTGTGAATGAATGTTAATGTTTTTGATTTTTATATTCTGGTTAAATAGATATTTCTATGAAATGTGGGAATGCTTATTTTTACTGGTACAATTTTGCTATGAAACTATGTACTCAGAAGCAGGTGAGTAGCCTTGCTGACTGACTTTTATTTTAAGCTAAGTCTGCATATTCAATACCTGTGCATTTTTGTTGTTTTTTTAAATCTCTGAATACAGAATTTATTGCATATAATTAGGAATTGATATTATTTCATCAGTTGAGCATTGTAAGTATACAGTAGTGTCTGCATTACTGCTTGAAGGCATCAAAGGTATCATATAACTAAATATTCTCTCTCTCTAATAAGTGGTGCATTTGTAATGAATTTTTAATACCACCAGTTTTAGTTTGCCATGATCCACTGTTATAGAAGCTGATAAACAGTTTGTGTTAACTGTTTATACAGAATGTTTGGGAGTCGGTTTCTGGTTTCATTTTGGGTTTTGTTATGGGATATCTTTTTGGTGATCATTTGGCAAAATTGTATATTTTCAGGCACATGCACCAACTTTTGAGTTCAATAATTGCAACCAAGTTGTTCATGATGTTACTGAACATTCAGAGATGCCCATTACTGCCCACAGTTGTACTAGTCTGGGTATTTGACTGCAGAAATAGCTTGGTCATGACACCGACTAGTGTATATGACACACATCCACAAACATGTGATTGGCTAATAGTCTGTACACGCTATCCACATTTTAAAGGCTGCGTTCTTAAAGTAGAATACATGGTTGACAGTATATAGTACTGCCAACACAATCTTATTGGAATGTGTAGGTGTTTTTTTAAAAAAAAATATGAAATACAAAACAATTTATGAACTTGATGGTCTTCAGATTTTTTTTAAATTATCCACAATTCAATTACACTTTACCGTCAGTACTGCATAATTTTCCGGTGCACCTGAGTACAAATGATTTCCATTTTTGTTTGCATGGTCACCGTTCACTTTTTATGTACGAATATTAATTAGTTCAGTTATGGCATCCATTGATATGATGTAGTCCTGATCCAGGATGAGAAGCCCTGATGCCAAACCCCTTGTGCAATAAACCTATGCTTTTCTCACACCATTAGTTAGCTTGGTGTCTGTCGATTATTAGTATCACACATTAAATGATGTGTCACCTAGGAAGCTAGCTAATTGTGGACAGAGTAACAGTTATTCTGGTTTTTTTTCCTCCACGCTTGGTTCCTGATTTGCCAAGTATTTCTAGCATTTGCTGTTTTTATTTCAGATTTCCATCATCTGCAGCATTTTGTTTTTGTAACAATGTAGGGAAGTACTGAGAGGATGTGTAACAGTTTATTTTCTGCCACGGCCACACAGCAGCGGAGACCCTGGTTTGTCGTGCTTTGATGTTAGGAGAAGTAGAATGTTGGTTTGTGTAACGAATGGTTTCTGCTTCAACCCTGCTGTTGCTTGTTCCCATTTGACATAGCAGAGATCGTATCGCATGCAGCAGGGAGATTAAAAATCTGTCCTGTATACTGCTTAATGGAGATTTGGACCAAAAATATCAAATTGTATTGCAAACCTGCAAGTTGTTTTTAAATACTTTTTGTGAGGTTCTTGTAACACGGTTCCATTCTAAATATTTACTTCAGGACCACTTGATTTTAAGAAAATAAGTTATAATTGTATTGGAAATTATTTATTCCAAAGAATATGACATTTGTTTTTAAAAACCAACTGAGCATTAGCATGTAACAGTGGCAAACCTAGGAGAAGACCCACTAGTTGTATTGCTGAGACTGCGCTCTCAAAACCCATTGTTGCTGCTGCCACTGCTCTTCTAACAAACCTCTGTTCTTTTGTAACCGGTCAATGATATAATACAATTTTTCTTTCGGAGCTTGTTTTTTCACCTCTTCAGTTGCAGACACTTTTGAAACACCACGCTAGGAGTTGAGACTGGTTTCGGTCTCGACAAGGTTTGCCGAACCACGGTGGCCAGTGGTAGCATTCACGCAGCGTGTGAATGTTGCCCAGCTATTAAGCTGGAGGAGCTGGTTCAATTCTGTCCTTGTCTGGTGCCTATCGCACAAGGTGTCCTTGTCTGGTGCCTCACCCTTATTGAAGGGTTTGGATGGTGTGTGGAATTGAGGATTCTGAACTTATTTGCTTCCATTCTAATTTCTCTGCTTACATTGTTGAGGTCTATTTTAGCTTTTGTGACTTACAGGAGAAGTTAAAGACCATTTAGCATCTGCTGTAGAAAATCTCATTTAAGCAGCTAAAATGAATACAAGAAAACCCATTTGAAAGTGTAGGAAATGTGTGGCTACAGTGAAGATTTCTTTTCTCCTATTCCAGATTTTAGATGTAAAGTTGTTCCACTTACGTGTTGTGTGATTCATTTGAGGCATTTGACATTCAAACCAATTTGACATTGGATGAGATCACACCCTTTATCTGCTTAAGCACTTGCCTCTTCCAAGCCTTAACCCTTAAGTGCATTTAGTTTTTAAATAAATCACTGGATAAGGATCTTATGGTTCCAATTTCCATAATTAATCTTGTATATTTTGCAAGATATTGCTTTGTTTTATATTTAGTTGTTGGTGTCAATGAGTTCTGCTAGGTTTAATTCTATTCAAAGACTAGAGCTGAGATAAAACAACCAAAGATCATTCAGCCCATCAAATTAGCCATATCATATATAAATCCAGATTATCCTTATTGTTTCTCCCCACTGGATCCAGTTCCGAAGAGTCAGGAACAGTGAAGAGAGAAATTGAGACTGGCACTCTTTTTGACTCTGCCTCCTTTGCTTGTGGTACTATTGCACTAAGATAAACAAATTAGCAGTGTTTTTGATGACGGATATGACAAAGTGAATGACTGAATGCAAATGATCAGAGCCATTAAAAAAAATACTGTGCTGAGAAGTGTACCTTAATGGTGCCTTTTTACAATTCTGCTTATGTTTTCTACTACCTTGTCCTGCAGGATGCAGAAAAGGGTCCAGGGTACCCTGCAGTGATAGTAGAACCAGTTCCCAGTGCCAGGTTCGACCAGGGCTATGCGGCACAGATACTGGTCTACGATGATGAAACTTACTTGATGCAAGATGTTGCTGAGGAACAGGAGATTGAGACGGATTCTGCAGAAACGGGTAAGAGCTGTACTGACTGTGCTGGGAAGGGGGAGTGGGGGGAAGTGATGGAAATACAGTGTGATCCATCCCAGAAATCCACTCCAGCACAACAGCTGGAGGGAAAGTAAGTTGGAAAGTTTACACAGGTTTTAATAGCAGATGGTTGGAAATTGTTGATAAGAAAATGATGTACAACTGCACATACTAAACAATTTAATGTTTAGAAACATTGTATTTTCTGTTCCACTTCCATACAACATAGAAGGCCATTCAGCCCATTGAATGTACACCAGCTCTTGGAGCAATCCCATTTCCATCCCCCCCCCCCCATTTATTTTCCCGTAGCCTATTTTCTGTCACTTAGCTTATTGCCCATCAACTCCACTCTGACTCTCCTGCCACCTACCTGCACTTTAATA
This sequence comes from Pristis pectinata, assembly GCF_009764475.1. Lineage (NCBI taxonomy): Eukaryota > Metazoa > Chordata > Chondrichthyes > Rhinopristiformes > Pristidae > Pristis > Pristis pectinata. The sequence continues at coordinate 123,415,937 of NC_067406.1, forward strand.
ATAATTTATAGCAACCAGTTAACCTACCCAGCAGCACATCTTTGGGGTCACCCAGAAGGAAACCCATGAGGTCACTGGAGTTGTGAGGCCTCAGCACTGCTTGCTGTGTCATGACGTCACCTGAATCTCGACAAATCTTAAATTGTTTTGCTAAATTCCTGAGTGTTAAAAGGGGGTGGTAGTGTGCTGGACTGCCAATGCTGCCCTGTAATTGCCTGGTAGAAGGTAAGTGAATGAGGAGCTCAATGTTTCTTTTCAAACTTCTCCCTCCATCTGGGTGAACAGCTTCCTTTGTCTATTTGCTTCCACAGAGAATGCTGAGATCAATGATCAATATTAAGTTATGTTGAGAGTTGCTGTACAGGAGTGAGGCTACAAGCTGCCATCTTGTGGGATCTCAATGTGCAGTAAAACTCTGATTTGCTTATTAGTCAGGAATGTGAGCCAGGGTTCAGGTGGGATGTCAGTCCGGAACTGCTGGTCTGGAGTGTGACGGGGGCTGGGCTCCAGACCACGGGCCCGGATGTGGCTGCAGCCGGGGATGAGGTCCAGAACACCACAGTCAGGGATGTGGGTAAATATGCAGCCAGAAGCAGGGTCCTGGAGTGCTTGTACATTTAAACTCATGGGATTTACTGGAAAATTTATCATGTTTGGGTAACATCCAATATTCTGGTAAATCTTCTGGTCCGGCACCACCAAAGTCCAATGGGTGTTGGATTATCAGAGTTTCACTGTACTATGTTTGTGTTTTCTCCTTCCCCCACTTAACAAGGTGTCCCTTGCTTGCTATAATTGTCTGCTTTTTGTACTGGGACCCAGGAAAGTGAATTCGATCTTTGAAAGGTCAGAAGGTTACATCAGTGTGGAATGCACCTCCACTGAGCTTTAACATAATACAGCAGAAACACTATAGTGCACTTTACAGAGTGAATCACCAGATCAACATTGTAATCATCGTTGTTTCACAGCCGGGAGATATTGAGCTGGAACTATTTAAGTAGCCTTGTAAAGATTACTGATGCATGGATTCCCGATGCATACTATACTGACATGAATTAGTTGTAAATTGCTAAGACACCTAACAAAATGTGATATTTGCCAGTACACGTAATCTGCCATTTGGCCTCTTTCTGCTCAATATTAACCCTTTTCATTGATTTACCTCCAATGAAATATTCCATTTGTTCCCAAATTATTTACCATCGTAGCTACAGTGCTGTATCTACTATCTTGGCAACTGTATTAAGTTTTTCCTATTAACATTTTCTTTTTCAGATACAACTTTACATTCATTGGTACAGTTATATAAAAAAATGTCCTCTTTCTATTTGGATTGGTATTATTAGGGCCATTGAAGTATCAAAAATATTAATTGCAAGTTGATTACATTGTTAAACTATAATGGAATCCCAATATTTTTGGATGGTCTGTTGGAAAATGCTTTGGCTTTATAACCTCTTGATGCAACATTAAAATTATCCTATGATTCAAATCCCTCACAGGCTCGTCTCTCATTATCCCTGTAACCTTCTCCAGTTTTACAACTCTAGGTCACTGCATTCTTCTAATACTTTTGCATGACCTAGTTTTTCTTTGCCCCACCATTGATAACTGTGTGGTCCGTTATCAAATAGCTCGATTACATTCACGTGCAAAGCTTGTGCAATAATAATTTTTTGTTTGGATGAGAGACTTCAAGGTGTCTGATGTCTGGATACTGTACAGATTTGTTGCCAAGTACAAAACACCAGGATATGACAGGTGAACCAGGTTAGGCCATGTTGCCAGAAGTTTGCTATTGTTTGTAACTGAACTTAAAGCATTTGTGATGGAGCACTCCACACTGAAGGTTCAACCATGGAGTTTTACCTTCAGGTATAAGGGACGGATGAAGTGCTGTTGTGTGAGTAGTGAATGGGATTAGCAAAGGCAGCGAGGAAAATTGGATGCCTGTTGCAACCAAGGGAGGTTCTATCAGCAATCTCTGAATCAGGAAAAGGAGCACAGTTGCGTGGTTGTGCAGTGAATTGGTCAACTGCTATTCTCCGGCTTCATGGAGTCCTGCCGTAGGTTCTGTATGAGGCAGAGAATTGAGAGAGCTCCAACTACCTGTTCCTCAGAGCCTCGCACATCCCCATGGGAGGTCAGAGTTCAGTGCACATGAGCAAGCAGATGGCTTCGTTCAACCACAAAGTTGCCTGTCCTAAGCTGCTGGGTTTTATAAATGCAGGTTGGATGAATAACATCTCATATTCCGCCTTGGTAGAATCCAACCTGATGGCCTCAACATCAATTTCTCTAACTTCCGGTAACCGCTTCCCTCTTCACCTCCCCCAGCTTTTTTTTCACTCCTTTCTCCCTCCCCCCCACTTTGTTTTCCCTCATTCCTGTGGCCCCCTTACCCCTTCTTTCCCCTCCCCCACCCTTATGACCTGCCCAACTATTTCCCACCACCTCCTCTTTAGTCCATGATCTACTGTCCTCTCCGACTAGATTCCTCCTTCAGCCCCTTGCCTCTACCACCTATCACCTCTCAGCTTCTTGCGTCACTCCCTTTTGTCCCCCCTCTCCCACCCACCTACCTTCCCCCTCTCACCTGGACTCACCTGTCATCTGCTAGCTTGTGCTCCTCCCTATCCCCCAACCTTTTTATTGTGTTCTGCCCTCTTCTAGCCCTGATGAAGGGTCTTGTCCTGAAGCGTCAACTGTTTACTGTAGTGTGTGATTAATACATTGAAAAACTATTAAAATGAATGCAAATTAATAATGATTAATTAACAGCTCTATTTAGTATCAATGCTAATTCTATTAACAACCTGAGGTACTGTCAGGATTTGGAAACAAATGTTGAGGAAACTTAAGATGTCTGATTTGGATAAATTTGTAGCCCTTTGTGGTTTACTTACAAAAAAAACCACAAAGGGCTACAAATTGGTAATTATGGATAACTAGTCAATCTTGGTTATTGGCCAACAATGCACAGAGAAGAAAGAGATCGTTGAAGGTGAAATAGCAGCAAGTAGAAGGCAATAGCACGGACAAAGTTCAGCAGGAGAGAAATACAGTCACTGAGTTGGCAGCTCAGGAAAGCAGGATGTTGGTCTGCTGAGTTCCTCCAGCATCATCGTGTTTTTCGAGCAGGATGTTAACTCGCTCTCTGGAGCTGAGGTAAGAAGTAGTGAGGAAAACTAAGAAGCAATACTGAGAGCTGGGCATCCAATGCTGGTGGTCTACCTTAGAGGCTGAATAGCAAGGATAGAAATCACAGACTTTTGAATTAAAGTCTTAGGAATAAGAAGTCTCTCACTTGAAAGACAGTGGCTGTAAAGTATAATTTCCCAGTTGCTTGAGTAAGAAAAGTTTATTTAATTATTCAAGATAGTAAATTCGTTATTGTTAATTGGTTATAGTATTTTTATAGCTATGGGGTTGATGTTCAGAATCCAAAAATATAGTGTAGCTCCCCAAACCAAGCAAAAAATAATGATCTTGCATTGAACATAGAGCAGCTATTATGAATCATTTAGATTGGATATCAAATGTAACACAAGGTGGAATGTAATCAACAAATAGCATTTGATGCAAACTCGAAAGCATTCATAAATTAAAGATGAAGAAACAAATGAATCCAAAAGGTGGCAGATCTGCAATTAAATATATGAAAGAATTTTGAAAATAAGATTTTGAAATGGGCGGTTGATATGGCAATTGGGAAACTGTAGCGTAGGAGTATCAAAACAGTAACAACTATATTAAGCATTTGGACTTGTGTTTGAACATTTAGGAAGCTGTGAGATGGAGTGCCACATAATTAACTATTTGTTTAGATGCCATAATGTGTTTTATATTTAAAAAGAACAAGCTGACAGTGTGCATGCTACAGATGATTATCTGAGCATAAAAAAAGACAACTTACTGAATGAGAGGACACAATCTATTTAACGGATATTTTCAATGAGCAAATGCAAATTGGGAAACCCCAAATAAAAGCAAAGTGCTGGAAGCACTCACTTGGCCTGGCAGCTATCTGTGGAGAGAGAAATGCTGTTTGACCTGCTGAATGTTGCCAGCATTTTCTGTCTTCATTTTGGATTTCCAGCAACTGCTTTTTTGCATTTACTTGGAAATCCCAACTGGTTTTAAGTCAGACTTGGTCAATATAATGCACTTCTCAATCCCTTGTGTAAGGAAATCCACAAAAGGTGACAATATTTACCTCCAAGATCCTGTAAGGTTAAGAGCCAGGGGTAACAAGTATAGGGTACCCTTAATATTGAGGTTAGTTAATAAGGGGGATTAAAAGGAAGCATATGACATGTATTGGGAACCAATGATGGGGGAGGCCCGTTAAGGGTATAAAAAGTGTTGGGAGGTGCTTAAAAAGGAAATTAGGAAGGCTAAGAGGGGTCACGAAAAATCACTGGCTGGCAGGATTAGGGTAAATCTGAAGGCATTCTGTAAGTATATTTAGGGTAAAAGAATAACCGGGGGGATAAACGGGCCCATTAGGGACAACATGGGCAATCTGTGCATGGAGCGAGAAGGTATAGGTGAGATACTAAATGAATACTTTTTATTGGTATTCAGAGAGAAAATGGACTCTGTAGTTGGAGAACCCAGTGAAAGGGTTGGTGAAAGTCTAGAGCAGGTCTCTGTCAATAAAGAGGAACTACTTGATTTCTTAGTGGTCTTAAAGGTGGATAGATCCCCAAGATTGGATGGGATTTATCTGAGGCTGTTACAGAGGCCAGGGAAGATGTTGCTGGGGCTCTGCTTGAGATTTTTAAATCTTCACTGGACACAAGTCAGGTACCAGATGACTGGAGGATGGTATATGTGGTTCCCCATTTAAAGTAAGGCAGCAGGGAAATGTCTGGTAACTATAGACCTGTGAGCCTGACATCAGTGGTAGGGAAGATATTGGAAAAAATTCTGAGGGAGAGGACTAATGATCACTTAGAAAGATGGGGACTAATCAGAGACAGTCAACATGGCTTAGTCTTTGTCAGATCCTGTCTGACCAATTTGATTGAAATTTTTGTAGAGAGAATGAAGTGTATTGGGCAGGGCAGTAGATGGACTTTAAGACCTTTGACAAGGTCCCACATGGGAGACTGGTTCATAAGGTTTGGGCCCTTGCGATCTGGGGCAAGTTGGTAAACTGGATCCAAAATTGGATTGGCAGTAGGAGACAGAGGGTGATGAACGAGGGTTGTTTTTGTGATTGAATGTCTGTCACTAGTGGTGTCCCACAAGGATCGGAGCAGGGACCCTTTGTTTGTATTATGTGTGAATGATTTGGATATGGGAGGCACAATCAGTAAGTTAGTGGATGACATGAAGATTGGTGGAATTGTTGATGGTGTGGAAGTGCATCTTGGGCTGCAGCGAGATCAACGTTTTGGTGAAGTGTGATGAAAAGTGGCAGATGGGGTTTAATCCAGACAAATGTGAGGTGATGTATTTTGGGAGCACTCATGAGGCTAGGACATACACCATGAATGGTTGGGTTTTGGTAAGTATTGAGGAACAGAGGGACCTTTGAGTACAAGTCCATAGATCCTTGAAGGTGGCAGTGCAAGTAGATAACATGGTTATGAAGGCATATGGGATACCGACCTTCATTAGTCAGGACATTGAATGCAAAATTCGGGAAGTTATGCTCCAACTTTATAAAACCTTAGACCTCTGCTGGAGTACTGCATGGAGTTCTGGCCACCATGCTATTGGAAGGATGTGACAGTGCTGCAGAACAAGCAGAAGAGATTCTGCAGGATGTAGTCTGGGATGGAGCAGTTCAGTTATGATGAGAGGCTTGAGAAGCTGGGTCTGTTCTCCCTGAAGTGGAGGAGGTTAAGAGGGGACATGATTGAGGTACATAAAATTATGAGGGATATAGATGAGATACACTGCCAGAAACCTTTCCTCGTATCAGAGGTAGATAAAACTAGAGGATATGGGTAAAGGGTAAGAGACTTGGGGGGGGTGGGGGAATATGAGGGGCACCTCTTCACCCAGAGAGTGGTAAGTACCTGGAATATACTGCCTGAGAGAGTGGTTGAAGCTGATTCATTGATGGCAGTTAAGAAATGTCTGGAGAACCACTTGAATGGTCTGGTCCTAGAAGGCTATGGACCAAGTGCTGGGAGACGGGATTAATATGGATGGGTGCCCACTGTTGGTGTAGATGAATTGGGGTGAATGGCCTGTTTCCATGCTATATGATTCCGTGACTGAGTATATGGAACAAGCCACCAGAAATGGAAGTTGTATTTTTGGAGGGCGAGTCTGGTAAGTGATGGGTAACTGCGAAACAATCAAGGACAATTATATCATTTGAATGCAGAAGTACCAACAAGAGGCAGGTGTGCATATATCTTTGAAGCTTGCTTCACCTCATACTGTACCTTGGTCCATCAAAACACAAGGGAAGTGTTCAGGGTGTTGAGACAATGCTGTGAAGCTCATTTAATGATCAGGGTTTTGAGAAAAGTTTGACTGACTTAACCTTGAAAGAAAGTATTTGAGGGATGACTTTTCCCATATAGTTTATATAACTATATTTAAAAAGGTAAATCTAGAAAATTACATTAAACTATTTGACTCAGGGAAATACTTAAATCTCAGACTGTACAAACTTTGCCTTTGCTTAGAGGCATAGAAGATAGTTGCTTTGCAGCAGTGGGCATGGTTTAAGGTCAAGTGATTTGAGGCTATGTCAGTTCAATAAGGCAGAACACTCCTGTTTATCCTTTGTCAATCTACAAATGTGACTCTTGGCTTTTCTTCAGTCAATAAAATCATTAGATGGTTTAAAGCTTTCTACCACTGGCTGATTTCTCTTGCCATGTAATGAAAGGTGTACTGCAAATTGATAAATTTCCTCAGAGGTACAGTGTAAATGTTCTATTCCACATAGCATTAGATTATTTTGATTTTTTTCCCCCTGATAACACTGTTTGTTTAACTTTATTAATGTGTTCTGTTTCTCAGCTGAGTTTGACCTGTAATTGATTTCTGCCCCAGGATATCATTCTAAGGTAGTCTGTTTTTGTAGCTGCTATTTCTAGAGCTGCTGTATCTGGACATTAGAGCAACTAATGCAGCGTCATAATACCGCAACGGAAAACATGTTTCCTTAATTGATGACAAAGGAAGTCTTTGTTAATCCTGTGTGCAGTACATTGCTAACTTTAACCCTCCCAGTGGTTTGCATTTCAGTTTTATGGTCATGGAAGTACTTTCAGATAAGATTTGACCACAAACCCATAAAATTTGACCTAACCATTTAGTGGTAATATTTTCAAGGAAACCAGGGCAAACTAAGTAAAGGTGCATAAATCAGGTGGTGAATTGCTGTGTTAAGTAATTATATGAACCAATTTATAATTAAATATGATTTTCCGATTACTCCTGAAGAACGAAGTGAACTGCTTCTGAGCAGTTTGTTTACTTGGAACTGTCATCAGTTCCTGGCTTTAAAGTTAGTGTGCTCCAGTTTTGAACTTGAAAGCAAAGGCATGAAAATTGATGTATGGTGTATAAATAGCAAAAATTAGTAGCACTTACGTGACCTTCATGAAAGCTGATCTGGTGTATGATGTGCATAAGTTGAGTGTGTGTATATACATACATATGCATGTTCCTTGTGCCAATGTGTATGTATTGTATTAATATTGTTTACTTTTATCCTATGATAAATATTAAGCCAAATGTTGTTTTGAGCAAAAGGAAACATTTATTGCACATTAATCTGGACTTCTGTAAAATAAATATTTTACTCTTTAAGATGAAGTGTGAAGGCTAAGTTGTACATTCTGCATTCATGAAAATGTACCAAATGTAGTTTATTCAGTTTTGGTTTTTAACATGGTTTGAATATTAGGCCAGATCATGTTGAATAAATACTGCTGGCCCCAATCAGTGACCATGGTTGCTGCATGTCCATGTTTTTCTGGGTCAGGTGTGAGGGCCCTATTTTCCCAAGACTCATGCCCTTTGAGTCCAGCAATGAAATCCGAATGGTAACTGGGTGTTGGGAGGTGTTGAGCGGAGGCATGAACCAAAAATAACTGCAATGCTTGGGGTGGGGCTTTGCCAGTTATGGCACCTGATAAGTAATTTTAATGGCTTTTAAATGTTTCTGATCTAGAAACTTACAAGCTTTTAAAATTGAAGTTAATAATTAAAAATAAAGCGTAATTGAAAAACTTAAATGAAGGCAGAAAAAAAACTTTTCTAGTTTGCAGACTTAACATTCTCATTGAACTCAATTGGATTTTGTATCCTGCACCAGATCCAATCAGAGAGGCAACTCCAATGGAGAGTAAACAGACAAATTCTCTCTTCCCCTCCTGTTCCCCTGCTGCCCACATCTGTCAACGAGTCCCAGACCCTCAGCAAGTGCATGCAAGTTGGGTACTTGTGTTTGAATGACTGAATGCAGGCAGATATAAAAGAAAAGGAATGTCCTTGGAAAAATACTGGGAAGGAGCTAAAATAACCAGTGGGAAAGCTGATGTATTCACTGATGTAATGAAAAGTTTTTTTTTGTTGCTTCAAGTTCCCTTCAGGTTAGGATCCTTGCACCTGCTTCATCATTAGTAAGGTCATGGCTTCTTTTTAACCCAGCAACCCCATATCCATAGATTTCCCTAATATCCAAAAATCTAAGGATAAGCCTTGAATGTAATTGAGCCTTCACAGCCTTTTGGAATCCCAGAGACTTTCTGGGTGAAGAAATGTCTCTGCATCTGTCTTATGTGGCCAACCTCTCATTTCCAGACTATTCCCTGATTCTAAACAGCCCCAGCCAAGGGAGACAATAATCCTCCTCAAACCTCATGAGGAGTTGCCTTCTGGGGAAAACAACCCCTGGGTTGTTCACAGCAGAGCTGACTGGTCAGGTAGAGTGGTGGTAAAGCAAGGGTTTATGATCCATTGTGAAGGAGGCAAGAGAATTTCTGCGTTTGGGTTATAAATGCAAACAACCTATTTGCCACCTGGCTTTTTCTCAGATCAAGCTGTTTGATTCAGCTGAAACCACAGCTGAGGAGGATCTTGGGAACTGCACTGGAATTGTGGAAGAAGGGAATCAGTCCATGTACATTCCATGACACAGAGCATTGTGGAAAATCCTGCTGATGTATGGTAGTGAAATTGTGATTGCTACACAGGTTTACACTGCAGGATCTTCTATGATGCAACTTGCACTTAATCGTCCAAACTGATGAGCTTTCTTTATTAGTCACATGTACATCGAAACACACAGTGAAATGTATCTTCTTGCATAGTGTTCTGGGGGCAGCCTGCAAGTGTCGCCATGCTTCCGGCGCCAACATAGCATGCCCACAACTTCCTAACCTGTATGTCTTTGGAATGTGGGAGGAAACCAGAGCACCCGGAGGAAACTCACGCGGACACAGGGAGAACGTACAAACTCCTTACAGACATTGGTGGGAATTGAACCCGGGTCACTGGCCCTGTAAAGCGTTATGCTAACTGCTGCACTACCAAACCAATAATTTAAACCTGATGCCTAGGCCTTTGGGGTGGGAGGGAAACTACTCAAATCTACATGAGCAATTTAAAAGGCAACTTAAATAGAGGTATTGTTAATTGTGTATGTTTAAAGCATCTTCTAAGTTGTAAAAAGCTTACTAGTAATTCAAATTCATTTCATAAAAGTGACAGGGTAAGGATTTAAACATTTGGATTAGTTTTGCTAGCCTTTTGCTCTCCTAAAACCAAAATGAGTAAATGCAATGGATACAAGGACAGCACAGTGGTACAGCGAGTAGAGCTGCTGCCTCACAGCTCCAGCAACCCAAGTTCAGTCCTGACCTCGGGTGCTGTCTGTTTGGTGTTTGCAAGCTTTTCCCGTGATCACATAGCTTTCCTCTGGGTGTTCCTATTTCTTCCCAAGCCCCCAAGACGTAGGTTAGTAGCTGAAGTGGCCAATGTAAATTGTTCCTAGATTGTAGGTGAGTGGTAGAATCTGAGGGGAGTTGGTGGTTCTGAGGAAAATTAAATGGGTTTAGTGCAGGATTAGTGTAAATGGATGCTTGATGGTTGGCACAGACTAGATGGGCTGAAGGGCCCATTTCCATGCTGCAAGGTTCTATCTGTGACTTAATTTGCATTAGTTGCAGTAAGTTTTTGCTTCACCACACAGCCAGATTAAATTTGTTCGAAAAGGACCAGAAATCAACTTCGAAATGTTAGCACCATAAGTTTTGATTGCTTTGATATAAAAGCATTGTAAGAGTTTTTAATGATTGATGTGATGCAACCGTTTATTTTGTATAGGCAGCCTCCTGTGGCAAACATAGAAATATGCTGGGCTGTATATCGGTGCCTCCTGCCTGGCTGCAACTGGAGGCTAATGTTTCGATACTGGTGAGGAGTAACTTTCTGCTGCATTCCAGTTGTTGGAGCAGCTGCATTGTCAGGCAGGCAGCCCATTTAAAATACAAAGCAAGGTCTAATACAATATGTGGGGCCTCAGTTTAAATTAGCGATAACTTTTGGTCTTAACTTTTCTTTTGTATTTTGATCCTGATTGGCTAAGATTAGTTAAAGTTTCAAGCTATGATAAATACTGAATTGTCTGCATGTGGAATGCACCTTTCCAATTGACACTCGATAGCAATAACAAATGGTTAATGCCTTTTGCCCAATATAGGTGATTGTGTAATAGTTGGGAAATCGTTTGGAAAAAGGACAAAAATTACGTGGTTCATGGAAAAGAGAACAACTAAGTTCTTGCTTTGTTACTTCCTGTAAAAACGGAATATGCATGGGGCAAATGCTCGACCTTCAAAATGTTTAAAAACTGCTCTGTAGCACCATCTTGTGCCTAGAACCCACAACTGCAGTCACGTAACATCTCAATAAGCAATTTTCCATTCATTTTCGAGTTACTTGTACTTTGTAAACTATAAGTGAATGTTCTATGATGCTGATCACTGTGAGATGAAATGCTGTCCCCATAAAGGACAGGAACATAAACTAGAATATAGTTATTGGTTATTTTAGGGATCTGAATTTATGAAATCAGTCAGGGTGAGTTTCAGATTCGGTTGCAGATCTGAAATCTTGGATTTAATTCAAAATGGCCAGAAGTTATAAAGTGTGGAACATTTCAATTGCTCAAATGAGTCATGATGAAAGATGAACAGCCATTTTAATATTCACATTTGCATGGAAGAAAGGAGAGTGCAGGAGATTTTAAAGCAATTGCTTTAAGAATTATTTGTAACTTTGAACGCCATGTACTTGGAGCTCTTTATTTGCTTTGAGTTTATTTTGACCATACTGATAAGCTGCAGCTCAAGGGAAACTAGAGGTTAGTGAACATGTGTGCATTTGAATCATCCTGACATAAATGAAAGAGTAAGAATAAAATTGGAAAATTATAATTTTGACTAAAGTCACATTTTTACAACAAATGCATGCCTGGGAAGTCTGTTAACCTGTTGCCAGTGAATCCCCTCTGATATGGCTTGTGGTTCAACAGTTGCATCCCCATTTATTGTGGTGGATTCTTGAAAGTGATGCTAACTCAGTTATAAGTCAGACTGCAGCTTCAATCCCTGATTTTGTTTGTTAAATGTTATCAACAATAAATACAGTTTGCGGAGCTTGTACAATCTTGGTGAAACAGCATTCTGAAAGTTTTTACCTCTGCAGGAGAATAGAATACAGGAGAAAGGATCAGCATTCCTACATCTATACCTTGTACGAAGTAATTGTTTGTTTATCTGTGGTCGGCTGCAGTGTTTCTGAAGTTCTAGTCCAATGGCATGTTTTAAATAAAAGGTAGTTTTAAAAAATACATATGCAGCGCCATTCGCGTCCACTGGCCTTTATAGCCATAAAGTACTCGAAGATATACTGCAGTTCAACTTTTTAGAAAAAAAATCCGTGTTCTTTTTACCTTCATCTGCTTGTAATAGTTGCATCATATTTACTAAATGTTATGAACTTCCATACCCCACAATTTTAGTATTTTCTCTTAGTACTCTACATTTCAAATTATTTAAAGGAAGTGGTTATTTCGGTTTGAGGTCAAGTGCGTTTAGTGAATGAAGAGTAGGAATATTGGCCTGGAAATGGATTCTGCAATTATTTTGTAACAGCATAATGCCTTTATTAATAGACTCGCAGAAGGTGGGCGTAGTGGGCCTAGATACAAGTTAACTCTAACACATTTCTTGTGTTCTTGTGCGATAGGAGCAGAATAACTACGTTTTAGGGCAACAGGTATCACCACGAATTTTTCGACTTTCGGTGCTCCAGATTAATTAGCTGTTGCAAGCCTGGTTCGTGAAGATACCTGAAATGTACAACTAGACTTGGAACCTGGAGCTGCAACATATTTTACATAAAATTAATCAACTTGCAACTACCAAGCTTAGGTTGTTTTGATCAGATTTGTAAAACTTTTACAAACTTATTGATTGGGGGTTGCTAGCAGTTTCATTTACTGAATAACCTGAAATGTCTCCCGATGTATCTTATTACTCGAGTTAGACTTAGAATCACTGTATTGTGCGGTGTAACTGCCACTAGGTCGGAAATCCGAATGGGGTCCTGTTTTTTTTTAAACAGGACTTTGTCCAGCTGTTCTCACTCCTTGAGCTGAGACTTTGAAATTGACCCAACAACAAAACCATGTGGGTTATTGCAATACATTGTGTGTGTGTGTGTGGAAGAAAATATTGGTAAAGTGATTCGGTTTAGGGGGGAAAGGCGAGGAGACCACATCCTCCCCCTGTGGACCTGCCCTCGCACTTAACACCGGCTATAAAGCGGAGCGCGCGTTTTGCAGCTGAAACAATAGCGGGATGGGGTCTGTGGCTCTGGATCTCTTTCTCACCCTTAAATGTGGGCAGAAGCAACCCTTGCCTGTACGATTCCCTTTTTTTTTAGCCTGCGAGCATACTTGGAGAAATCAATCATTACCGAGATTGCAAAATAAAAAAAACAACGCGGAAAGGGTCAATTTGCACTGAGTTTTTTTTCCCGCGGGGTGTTTGGTTATTTTACTTCCTGCTGCTGGCTCGGGTCTCTGCTCAGATTTGTTCTGAGTTGCGGTTTAGTGTGTGGCTGTGCGGACGGATACGGCTATGTGCGTGTGTAAAGATTTCCTGTCGCTGCGCAGTGATACCATCAGCAGCACTCTCTGACTCTCTGGGAAGCTGCTGCTGCTGCTGCTGTTTGCAGAGAAGATGGCGACTTCACTTCACGAGGGTCGGAAAAATCAGCTGGATCTACTCATCCAAGCCGGTAAAACTCACCCGCAAGAACTTTGCGGCCCACGCATGCCGGCGGGAGCTGCGCGGCGAATGTCAGCGGTATCTGACTGTCTGCGCTCTGCTTAAGTCCCGTTACTATAAGGAAGGGAGGGGGGGGGGGGGGTTGATCAGGAAGTGATCACCTTGTTAACAACCTGCATGGCGAGATGAGCTCTTCCTGATGATTTTTGAAGAGAGGGGGATAACAAAACATGATTTTTCATTTTGCTATGACGCAATGTATAAAAAATAATACTTGGAGGATTTGGTGATCTAGTGGAATTTCATTTGCAGGAATGCGTCTAATACCAGAGCGCTATTTGACTGTGTGCGCGTTTGCCGTTAGTTTATATTAATAGCTACGGAACCAGGAAGTGTGGTGGATTGTTGTCTTTCCGACGTCTTGCCACGCTGTCTTGCTTTACTAATACTTGAGTCTTTAAATCAATAGTTGATGCTCCCGAATCATGCATTTACGTAACTTTACCAGTGAGGAAGAGCTCGCACTTTTAGACGAGGTTTGCAGGATGTTTTTGGGGAGGGGGGGCGGGCTTGGTGTATTCTTATATTGAAATCATTCATCTTGTAGCTGCGCCGCCACAACCAATCTTGATGGCGGAAGCGCCGCCGCTCGGTGGCGGGTGATTGACGTGCAGCGTTGCCTGGGCTGGGTGGGAGGGGATTGGGAGAAGTAACGTTTGGGCCCGGAGTCGCGCGCCCAATTGGAACGCGGCCCGGGAGGGAAGGACAATGGGGAGTGGGCGAGCGAACGTTCGGAAGTGGAACGCTTTGCGCCGGCGGGTTCGAATGGAACCTGACTGCCATCAAGTTAGGTTGCAGCCCCCCTTGGGGGGAGGTGGGGGGGGGGAACAAGGAGCGCGGCGAGGGGGAGGGTCTGTAAACACGGAAGTGAGCGGCTGCCCCACACACACCGCTCTGTCCCTCTTCGCTCTTAAACTCGCCGAGGAAGCGCGGGATTTTATCACTGAAGGTTGCTCGGGGAAGGGGCGGCTGCAAAAATGCACGACTCCCGTTATCCAGTGGGATCTTTCCCGTGCAGTTACTTTTTAGGCCAACAGAATGGTGAACCCTGATACCTGGATAAATCCCTTAGCTTATTGGGGGGTCGGTGCTCTAAACTTAGGTCAGGAGAGGGTATTGCGAACGTTTGCTCCACGCACACTTATTTGGCGCAGTTATGACCTAATCAGAGTTTAACAATGCAATCACATCTTATTTACTGTAAAACACTTCAATTCAAAAGCAATTCAGGTCAGTACAGATAAACTACATATCTATGCGGACAGTGTTTATTATAAAGACAATCGAAATATGTGCAATATGTTATTTAAAAATCGTTTCAGGCTCCGCCCCTCCTGCTTCCTTATAAAAACTGCCAGAACACACACATTTAGGAAGAAACCTGTGCATTCTGAAACGTGTGCTGGTTACGAGAGGCCCTCGGTAGGCAATTGTTTCAATTTACTTGAGTTAAGTGGTGATGAAAACCATTTCTCGAAAGCATAAAAACACACACTTAGTAACCGTTCTAATGAGGGAAAAAAAAGAGGAAGCAAATAATTTTCAAGTTGGCACCATATTCCAGCATTTGTGGAAGGGATCTTGCAAAATCACCTCGGAAACCCCAAGATTTGCCTGTTTGTCGGAAACGGGAGAACCTCCGTTTTTGTTAAGGAACCGTATGGTTGCACTGGAGGTAATACTCCCGCCTTTCGGGGTTGTGCTGAGTGTCTTGTCTGAAAGCACTGGACGTTTGCCACATGGCCTTGTTTTGAGGCAACTGCACGTATAATTCGCCTGCTGCTTGGGTTTGGAAATCGAACCAAAATGCGCATTCAATTTCAGACATACTCGGGACGAGGAATCTAAACTCCCATTTGGTCTCCTCCCTGCACTTGCAACGCACGATTCAAATTTTATTGACCGGTTATCCAAGCAATCGTGATGCTTCATTTTAATAAGAAAAGTTAGTGGAAGTGTCCAGCCTGGTTTTGTGTGACCTGGGGATTGATTGTGAATTTGCAAATGGAATAGTGTCGACAAACACGTTTTCTTCGTGGGGCAGGGCCAACCTGCCAGGCAGCCAGCCTCCCGTTTCCTCCCGAGGTGAAGGATTTCCTGGGTGCCTGCTGCTCTGCCTTTGGCAGCGGCGGCGATGGGCAACTTGAGCTGAGTTCAGACTCCAAATATAATTACTCGCACGGCTGATTCCTTACCAAGATCAGGCATCCAACACATTTCCATAAATGGAAACAACCGAGAGCGGGCTACCTTGGTGAAAGTTGCGTTGATCTCTAACAGGTGGCACTGATATATGAGCTTGAGGCCGTGTATATGTATGTGAGAGAGCAACAGACTACTGACCTAATGTCAGACTGTGTGAAACCTAAAACTCCAGGGCCACGCGGGAACCCAAATTTATCTCAAACTACATGACTGTGTATTTATAGCTGCCCTTCAAACTGATTTTGGCCTCTTCACAGTTAAATGTATCAGCCTCCCATTTTTCCAGACAGCATTTAATACATGTTTATCAGGTGGGGTTAAATGCAGTATAGAAAATCACCTCTGCAATTGGTTATCAGAATCCTAGATTATTAAAGCCATAATTTGCAGATTTGGATATAGCCAGTTGAACAATGCATCATATTTTAATTGAAGTGCCTGGTAAGTCGTTCAGAGATGACCTGAATTATTTGTGTCATTTTTATGACCATTGTTGGGGTCCAGGTGCTGTTATTCTCTGCCTCACTCAAGTCATTCTTCATATGTAATATTCAGACGATGCATATCTACAGATTATTCCACGCTTGGAGACATTACACTAGAACTTGTGTTTTACTCAAGGTTTGCATGCCTACTTTTTTGTGTGGTGGTGCAGTATGATTGAATTTTTAGTTGACTTCTTCCCCAACCCTTCCCTGGGCGTTGACGGACGGGATTAGTTCTCTGATAGAGAACAGCTAAAGGACTTCAAATTGATCTGATGTTTTTTTACTTGTTTGGCTGTTGTGAGAAAGGGTGATTTTTCTTTTTGCATGCTTTGAAAGATGTGCAAATCACTCGGATGCTGTCAACCGCTTCTTTAGCAGTGTAATTTGCTTACAGCTCTTGTCAACACTATATGATGTTATGCCTGCATGTCATCCAAAAGCATCATATACAGAGCAACATCACAGTTCTGATCTAACCACACTGGTCCAGTTGTACTGGTGGGAGCTTGGGGTTCAGGTGTGCTTCACTGGTTTTGCGCTGTTGTCAGCTTTCGGAGAGTATTCATCTGATGCACTGGGAAGTCTTGTACATGTGCTTAAAAATCCAGGTGACCTGTGGTTGCTTGGCATCCAGTTTTTGGTAAAATTTTGGCTGGCCTGGATTTGGTGGTCAGTGCTTACAAATGCCACTTGTTCTTTATAGGATTCACAGTTGCCTTCCTTAGCCTTTGCACAGAAGCTATTGGTTATAAGTCTCAAGCAGGGTCCCTGTCTGAACAGTGCAGGCAACAGGGTGTCTCTTTTACAAGTCATGTCGAAACGTCACTACAGTGGATGCAGAGTCTGAATCTCAAAGTGGGCTAGTAATTTTCTGTGTGGAATCTTAATTCAAAAATGTGCAGGAGATGAAGTAGAGTGGAAAACAAAGATTGGAGAGGCAAAGGATTTGACTCATGCTTAAAACATACATATCCAATAATTAGAATCTGAAAGGATGAGGTGGCATAGATATAAAAGTTGATTTTAAGTGCCGGAAAGGTGGTTTATCAGCAATGAAGACTACACATAGTAACATTTCACTTGCACTTGAATGGGCAAGCCCCAACATATGGTGGCTATATTGGTCACTACCCAGTGGGCAAGTAGAGAAAGTTCACGCTCTTCCTATACTTGAGCATTCAGTGTCTCAGCAGGACAACCAATGCAGCAATCATGTTGCTCTTTTTTCTATAAAAAGGGCAATTTGGGCAGCAGCTTCCAAAATTGAAGTGCTGCAGATGCTGGAAATCTGAAATAAAAACAGAAAAAGCTGGAAAGGCTCAACAGATTGGGCAGCATCTGCCACCTGCTGAGAATTTCCAGCATTCTCTGTTTTTGTTTTGGCATCACCTTCCTGCTTTCTGTGCTGAGTGATTTCTTGATACGTGAAAGGGATGCATTCCAGGAAAAGAACTTCTGAAGCAAAATTTCATAAATCAAGAAGGCTGAGGAAAGTGCATTTAGGGTCTTCTGATCCAGTGTAATCCTGCTCACAGAGAGCGGTACGATGTTTGTCATACTTTGCAATTGCTTTGTAAATCGAGGACTTGTGCTTCAGAGAGTGAATGGTGTAGTGGGAGTTGGTAAATCAAGAAATGGCAGAATTGCACTTGCACGGATGCTGGAAAGTGCTGTCCGACTTGAGCACAGCGGTAATGGCACTGCTGGCTGGATATTGATTTTGAGATAACTAATGTTAGCGATGAACCAACTGGAATGACTCTTAATGTAGCTGTCACTCTTGGATTTCAAAGTGTAACATCGGTACTCCACGGTGCAGAAGGCAAGGGGGCCCCCATGAACCATCTGAACTCAGTGGTCTACAACCTTGTCATTTCCCTCAAATGAGCTGTCAGCCTCTCACTAAGTTGGCCACGGAGGCTGCCTTCTCCTACCTCGTGAACTTTGTCCTGATTTTGGCACGGTTGCACCTCCTTGTCAGTGCTTTCACTTAATTAATTCATTTTTCAGGATGTGGACATTTGCTGCCAAGGCCCATCCCTGGTTTACTCCCATCCCTTCTTGCCTGTGAGGAGGTGCTAGTGAGCTGAATTTTAGAACTGTCGCCACCTTACTGGTGAAGGTGCTCCCTCAATGCTATTGCATGGAGCATTCCAGGGTTTAGAACATAGAACAGTACAGCATAGTACGGGCCCTTCAGCCCACGATGTTGTGCTGACCTATATAAACTTATTCCCCGATCAATCTAACCCTTCCCTCCATTTTTCTTACATCCATGTGCCTATCTAAGAGTCTTTTAAATGTCCCCATTACATCAGCCTCTACCACCACCACTCTCTGTGCATTTAAAACAAAACCTACCTCTGACATCTCCCCTAAACTTTCCTCCTCTGACCTTAAACTGCTGTCCTGTTCTCTGGCGTTGGCCTGATGTCCTCTGGTTTGAACAATGATGATGGGAGAAAGGCAGTCATTCAGAATGGTGTGTGATTTTGGAGGGAAACCTGGAGGAGGTGGTGGCCTCGTGCATCCTGCACTCGCCCTCCTCTGTGCTGGAGGTTGCAGCTTTGTGAAGTGCTGTCAAAATATCCTTTGCAAGTGGGTGTCAGGAGGTGAATTACCTGGCAGCGGAAACCTAGCCCCTGATCACCTCTGGTAGTCACAGGTCTAGTTGCATTTCTGGTCAATAGTAACTGTATTCCCCCAGGATGTTGCTGGTGAGGGATCGAATGATACTAATGCCACTGAATGTCAAGGGAAGGTGGTTAGATTCTTTTTTTGTTGGTGATGGTCATGGCCTGACACATTTGCGGTACGTATTTTGCTTGTCTCTTGTCGGGTTCCTGCTTGAATGTGTTCAGGTCTTGCTTCGTCCCAGGTGTGGACATTTTTTACTGAGGCACTGCAAATGGAATTAAGTATTGTGTGAATATCCCCACTTCTGACCTACCGATGGAAGGAAGGTTATTGATGAAGTAGCTGAAGGTGATTGGGCCTATACCACTGCCTTGAGGAACTCGTGGGCGGTGATGTCGTGAGGTTGGAATGATTGACCTCCAACATCCGTGCTGGGGAATTAATTAATAGTCCCTTCACCACCACCTCCAACTTTTCCACTCCATGATCCCATCAACTCCTCCAACCCTTCACCAGTTGATGCTGTTTTGTCTTATGGTAGAGGTGTGTAAATAAGATGTGCAGTTGCTTTTGTTTCACTTAGGAATAACTTTGATATGTTTGAAGCTCTTGTGTTACATTGTGTGGAAGCAAAATGCAGCAAGTGCAATTTATCAGCACTTCTGAGTAGTCTTCCTTTAAATTGTTTCACTTTGTGACCTTTTGAAACATGTATATATGTAATAGCTTTTTTTCCATTTGTTTATTTAATATGTTTCTACCCAATTTGATTTAAAAGTTAACAACACTACGTAATTCTGCTTCTGATTCTGGTTGGAAAATAAATAATTATTTCGTCTCTATTTTTCATGTTTTAAGTCACCTTTTAAAGAGATTAATTTTTTTTGTACTTTGTGAAGAGGGACATTTTCATTATTTTTTAAAGTTAGATATAGGCTGTACTGTCAGTGTTATAGTGTGAAAACAGAACAAAACAGAACATGTCACCTTTTAAAGCTATTGTCTAAATTTGATGCCGGCATAATGGAAATTTTAATAGATCACTAAACTTTTTAAGCATACACTGATGTCTCTGTTGTCTTGAAATCTAAATCTGCAGTGCATAGTTTTTTTTCATCAAAACAAGGGTTGGAACTACATTCCTTTTCAAACTTGATTCATCTCTGGGGAAATTAAAGTCAGACTGTAGGTGGGCAAATGCATATTTGGTTTATTTGCCCTTGATAATGGTCTTGGCAGGAATGTTGTACTCCCTATAGTAAATGTCTTTTCAATTATGTATGTTAGAGTTATAGTAGAATGTGCTCCCTCAGTGACACTACCACTTCTCAAGAAGTGCATCTCCTTTTAAGAGTTTAAATGTGCAAATTAGTATGTTTTCTATCAAGATTGTTTATTCAGTTGTAAGTAAAATGATCTTGAAGGCCTGCCTTGTTTATGGTTGTCATTGAGGAGTTTGACATAATTAAATAAAAGTAATATGATTTTTTTCCTTACGCATTTTCTTTTAACATATGTCTGTATGAATTATTTTATTGACAGTGTGCTTCTAGTGCAAAACTGTGATTTTTCTCAAGTTCCAAGTGTAAGTGTTGTGGTTTCCTTTGCAGTTGTTTGGTCAACAGGTGACCAATTCACAGTGCATGGGATGGAGTGTAAACGGTGCCATTTGCAACATTTTGTGATATTTTTCTTAGAACATAATATCACATTTTGTATGCTTGTTATTTGTGTTACAGTTTTACACTTACATATATGTAATTGCTTTGTTCCAACCAGGGAAATTGCTTAAGATTTGAGCATAATAGCTTTGGTTTGAAAGAGCTGGTATTCTCTCTCTTTTGCTTGTTTAAGACTAAGTCTCATTAGTGTTCTTTCAATTTAGTTTTCCATTGGATTTAAAGAGAGTGCTGCAAAGTTCATCACTTCTCTGCTTCTGCCATCCAGTGTCGAAAAGAAGCAGTTTTTTAATACTCATGTCTCCATGTAGTGTATGTGTGTCTTTTTTCCTTCCTTTAATACTGTCAGCCATTTGTGCAGCTTGACAAATGAGTACGACAATTGAAGTTTATACTAAAATGCTCCAAAATTCCCTTTCTTCCTACAACTTCTAACGTGGTCTAAATTCAACTGCAAATTCCTGCCTACTTGCAGTCTGTCCCTGTTTCGGTTTATTCCTGGTGGACATTGAGATTTTTTTTTCTCTGTAGTTTACGCTTGTCAGGTGCTACCTAATTTCAGAGTGCTCTTAAAGGTCTGAAACAAGGAAGATGCTTGTTTAGACAGGATTCTAGTCTGGTTACCAGAAGATTAGACATTCCTAGAATTTGTATGTTTAACTGTATAATGTGCCATTTAATATTCTGCAGTTAATATTTTACAGCCACTCACCCCCATCAAAAATATTTAAAAAAACTAAAGTTGTTGTTGTGGATTACTAAGCTTCCTACCAAGATGTCCCGTCTCCTCCCAGATCTGTTGGAGTTGGACAGTGGTGGACAGTACTGTTGTCCACCAGGAAGAAACCGAAACAGGGACAGACTGCAAGTAGGCAGGAATTTGCAGTTGAACTGAGACCATGTTAGAAGTTGTAGGAACGGAAGGGAATTTTGGAGGATTGTAGTATTAACAGTTCGATAGAAATGGTATACATTGAGAAATTAGACCATTAACGAAATTGTACTGCAAGTTCGGTCTTTGATTTATGATCCTGTTGCATTCAGATAGTGCACTGTCTGCAACCATTGGTATTTTGTCTTACAAATTCTGTTGCTCTCTTTTCACAGTGGAAGCATCTGTCCATAGCAGTCATGTCCATTGCACGGATAAGACCATTGAGGCAGCTGAAGCCCTGCTCCACATGGATTCTCCAACCAGCCTGAGGGATGATAAGAACAGCGGTAGGTAATCCTCTTTGAAAGTTGAAATCTTTGGACTTGGATGTGAAAATTAAGTCTTATTCTGTACAGCTCATCCCTGTTTGTCAAAGGTTCACTATTATTGAATGTAATTTATAACTGACCTATTTAAAAGTTAACACTTTTTATGGGTATTCTATGGACCATGAATTGTTTTCAACGGGTATGTTTGCTTTGCTGAAATACTCTGCCCTAACGTTAGATAAAACGTAAAGTGCCTCTCTTGAATTCTACTTTGGTTGTAATTAATTTGCGGAATGTGGTCCAGAAGGTCATGGCATGGATTGCAGAACTGGAATTCTGCGTGTCTGGAAACTGTGTGTGTGTGTGTGTGTGTGTGTGTGTGTGTGTGTGTGTGTGTGTGTACGTGCGCGCGCATCCTCTCCCAGAGGCCTCGTGCTCAGATCTGCAGTAAATACTGGTGAGTTTGGACTATCGATAGAGAGGTTTTGTGGTTCTGTAGGGAATGTTGACTATACGAGCTTTCAATGGATTCAGTTTCTGTTGGGGTCAGAAATACTGAGTCATATAGGGAGACAGCAAAGTAACAGGCCCTTGGCCCACCAAGTCCATGCTGACCATCAACCACCCATTTACACTAATCCTACTCTAATACATTTCTTTTTATTCTCCCCACATTCTCATCAACTCTGTCCACCCCCCCACAGAGTCTACCCTCACACAATAGGGGCAATTAGTAGCGGCCAATTAACATACCAACCTGCACGTCTTTGGGATGTGGGAGAAAAACGGAGCACCCAGGGGAACCACACATGTCACAGGGAGAATGTGCCAACTCCACACAGCACCCAAGATCAGGATTGAACCTGGGTGTCTGGCTCTGTGAGGTAGGAGCCCTACTAGCTGTGCCTCTGTGCCATCCCTCTGCAATTTTGATCAAAATCAATGACATTTTTCTGCTTGCTTTAAATCTCCTATGGACCCTATATTTTAAAGGTGTTTATAGTTTTTATTAGGCTCTAATATTTACAAAAAAGGCTTTGTCTCTTCTGGCCTATTAAATCCAAAGTTAACATTAGTTGAGCCAGGGAGAGTACATTTGCCATTCACTAATCTCTTCCAGGGTTACAAGGTGGCACTTGCCCTCAGTTACTTCATAGTTGAGAAGGGGATGTTTCATAGTAGGCTTGGTCTTGAGATGATTTGACATCCAGAGTCACCTGTGCATTGCTGTCATTTTCTTAGGCATATTGAGCTGTTTAAGCTTAAAAGCACACTTGCATTTGAATGAGGCACAAAAATAGAGTGAAGAGAGAGATTCTTGTATTAGGGGCTGTGTGATCAAGGTAAAGAGAAAAATATTGATGTGTCAAATTTAGGAAGTCCTTGCACATTCTGCAAATTATTAATTTGCGGGCCACATTCACAAATTAATTACAACTAAAGTAGAATTCATACCTTTCACAGTCAAGGTTTGAGTGTTTTTGGTTGGACTTCTCTACCTATCTTTTAAAAGAAGCATGAAGTTTGGCAGTAGGACTGAAACTCTCGGCAAGCATTTGAAATTTATTTGGATACGGTGTTTGAAAATGTTTGTCCACTAATTCCACGGAATTAGTGGCTGAGGTTTTTTAGATTCATAGAGCCAACCAGCATGGTTAGCCCAGGAATGAAAGGCTTAATGTCTGAGGAGTGTTTGACGGCTCTGGATCTGTACTTGATGGAGTTTAGAAGGATGAGGGGGGGATCTCATTGAAACCTATTGAACACTGAAAGGCTTGGATAGAGTGGATGTGGAGAGGGTGTTTCCATTAGGAGAGTCTAGGCTCTGAGGGCACAGTCTCAGAATAAAGGGACGTCCCTTTAAAACTGACATGAGGAGAAATTTCTTCGGCCAGAAGGTGGTGAATCTGTGGAATTTGTTGCCACAGAGGGTGGTGGAGGCCAAGTCATTGGGTATATTTAAGGCAGAAATTGATAGGTTCCTGATTGGTAAAGGGGGTAAGGGTTACAGGGAGAAGGTGAGAGAATGGGGTTCAGAAAAATTGAATGGCAGAGCAGACTTGATAGGCTGAATGGCCTGATTCTGCTCCTATATCTTACGGTCTTATGGAAACAGGTCCTTCAGCCCAACTTGTCCATGCCGACCAAATGCTAATCCCATTTTCCTACATTTGGCCCTTATCCCTCTAAACCTTTCCCATCCATGAACCTATCCAAATGTCTTTTAAACATTGTAATTGTACCTGCCTCTGCCACTTCGTCTGGCAGCTCAAGCCATCCTCCGTGTGAAAAACTTGTCCCCCTTGGATTCCCTTTAAATCTTTCCCTTCTCACCTTAAACCTCTGCCCTCTAGTTTTAGACTTGGTTTGCAGGAAAGTGTCACAGTTACTTGTTCGTTGGTCAGCGGTTAGTGATATTTTTCTTTAATAGACTTTAACTTGGACTCTTTACAGAGTGCAAGATGGGAACATAATGTGTTAGCACTTCAGGTAGCGCTTGTACTGCTAACTGAACAGCCTATTCATCCTGGCACTAGGACCGGGTTTCCATTGATTTATGAGGAGGGGAACAGCTTTGAAGGATTATACTCGTCGTTAATCTACATATTTTAAAGGCAATTTGTTTAACTGTTCTTGTGATTAAGTTTTTAGTTTTATTTAATATAGCTAATAGTTTTTGTATGTCAAATATTCAAAAACAGTATTTTGGCAGTTGGCTTAGACTGGACATGGTTAGCATGTTATCACTTTATAAAGCTGCTTTATGATTGGGGTTTGTTTTGAGTCCTGCCCCTCCCCTCCCTTCCCCACTGTGATACTTTATGATGCAAAAGGCACTGCCTTGTGGCTATTAAGGATCATGCAGCCTTGTAAATGCAGGTTGGCCCCACTTGAACTGCACGAGGCAGTGTGGACTGCTTCCCTTGGACAGTGGCAAGCACAGGCAGCTCGTTGCTGACTGCATATGTTAGCCCGCTGGAGATATTTTCTTGTGTCCAAATTCCTCTTGGGAGACAGGTGTACTTCTCACAGTTAACATGGAAGTAGTGTTCACAGGCAATACTGAAAATCACCTAAATCAGTCGCTTCACAGAAGGTTCTTTGGCAGCAGTCGTGGTAGATGCACCAATTTAATTTAGTACCTGTGGTTTGTTGCAGCCTGGCCAAAGGATTTTGAGAACATAAGTAACTTTTACCTTTTTTTGTCAATTATTTTCACTGTCTAAAGCATTTGAGAAAAGTCAAAAATGTAACTGTTTCACAACAATAAATTTATCTATTGAATTGCTTTGTGCCTTTTAATTTTATAAGTAGTTACATTTGAAGATCTCTGGTCTTTGACCTGAATTTGTTCACCATTCTGCCTCCCCCCCCCCCACCCCCCCCCCCCCCCCCCCCCCCCCCCCGTACTGCTGTGAGCTGAATTTGTACGTGGTAATTGGAGTTTAGAAGCAGCTTTGCTAATGTTTATGCTCCACACGTGTCCCTTCCCATCCTATTTAGTAGCATCCTATCAGTACATCCTATTCCTTTCACTCCAAGTGCTCTTCCTCTTAAAAAGATTAACACTAATTGCCTCAAATACTACATGTAGCAGCAAGTTTCATGTTCCAGCCGCATTCTGAGTTGTGAAGTTTCTCTTGAATTCCTTATTGGATTTATTAGTGACCGTCCTGTATTTACGACCCCAGTATCGAACGTACCCCAGCTCCTCAGTGCTTCGCTTGTTTTCTGTATTGTTACCCTCTCAGACCCTGTCATGTTTTCAAGATGCCTCTATTCGGTACCCCTCAGCCTTGCTTTTGCAAGGGAAGAGAGTCCCAGACTGTCCAGTTCTTGTGATGCAAACCTCTCCGTTCTGATCTTGTAAATCTTTTACACCTTCTCCTGCGTCTCTGCTTTCTCTTGAAGTAAGGGGACAAGTAATCTGCACAGTACTTGGGTAAATGTGGCCTAACCAAAGTTCTATATTAGTTTAATGTAACTTCTGCTTTTTGCTTCTAGAAATGAACACATATTTTGTGAAGCTTATGGCCCAAATAACCGGCATTGGAACTTGTAATTGTGATTTTCTACCTCTTTAATCTTATTTTCCTCCTCACCAAAAACGAACCACCTTGCACTTGTTCACATGGAAAATTTCTTTTGTGTTTACTTGCCCCTTCTCCAAGTTTGATGCCACATGTAAACTTTGATAGTTTATTTCCACTCTCAAGTCAGATTGTTTACAGTGGGAAGCAGCAGTTGTCCCATCACCTGCCTTTGGGACACATGTTACCTCTTCCTACTTTTAACTCCGTTTGTCTTCAGTTTTGTGATTGACTGCACTTTTGCTTCTATTCATTCCAGGATGAGGTGGGTAGCTGACAGAGCTAGAATTGTACACTAATTTGCAAATTGCCCTTGGCAAATTGGTGCAGTCTGCCGAAGCTACACCCACGGTGTTGGATAAGATAAGATATCTTTATTAGTCACATGTACATCGAAACACACAGTGAAATACATCTTTTGTGTAGAGTGTTCTGGGGGCAGCTCACAAGTGTCGCCACGTTTCCGGCGCCAACATAGCATGCCCACAACTTCCTAACCTGTACGTCTTTGGAATGTGGGAGGAAACTGGAGCACCCAGAGGAAACCCACACAGACACAGGGAGAATGTACCAACTCCTTACAGACAGTGGCCGGATTTGAACCCGTGTCGCTGGTGCTGTAAAGCGTTGTGCTAACCGCTAGACTACCGTGTAGCATAGATAGACATCTTGGTTGGCATGGACGCGTCAGGCTGAAGGGCCTGTTTCCATGTTGTCTTTCACAGTAAGTAAGGACATTAATAGATGTGATCAATATACTTCAATGACTTAAACCACTTTTGCTTCAGTAAGTGAAAGTTGTTATATGTGGAGTATTTTTTTTCCAGCATACATTAGTGTTTTCGACTGGTTTCCAGCAATTTAGATATTGCTTAATTTTGAGAAATGCTGTCAAAACTGGTAGGATTGATAGGACAATCAGGGTCTAGGTCCCGAATATGTGGAAGTGGGAATGGAGTCTGGGAAGTGGAGGTCGGGCGCATTTGTAAAAAGTGAAAATGTTATGTATATAAACGTTTAACCAACCTCGATTTGTTGAGGGTGTTTGGAATGCAGGCTGCTTCCTGAGACTTAGCAGGACCATAAGCTGTTTAAATGCTGTGGGGTTGCTGGCAGGGTTGGAAGCATGCCAACTTCTAGCTGCTCTTTTTACGATGGGAAATCCTCATGTTGGGGCCATCTGGTGGTTGATGATCAAATGTTAGCATCTCAAAACTGAATG
The DNA here is from genome assembly GCF_009764475.1 of Pristis pectinata. Taxonomy (NCBI): domain Eukaryota; kingdom Metazoa; phylum Chordata; class Chondrichthyes; order Rhinopristiformes; family Pristidae; genus Pristis; species Pristis pectinata. The sequence continues at coordinate 123,442,805 of NC_067406.1, forward strand.
TGTGATGCCTAAAAATTTCCATTGCAATATATAACAGCTAAAAGACTTGTCTCTGGTAAATATAGCAGATCTACATTTTGTTTGGAGCTATGGCTTCCCAGATCATCTTTTCTAACCACATTGTGTCTCAAGCCATTCCTGTGCTGAATCCTGAAATTATTTTCTGAAATAAATCCTTCTTATTTACATTTGAATGTTAAAACAGTTTTGCATTCTGAAAATGACTACCTGTGACACTGGATGTCAAAGAACACAGAACAGTACAACACAGGAACAGGCCCTTCAGTCCACAATGTCTGTGCTGACCATGATGCCAATTTAAACTGCACATCTTCCTGCCCATGGTTTATATCCCTCCATCCCTGCCTGTTCATGTGCCTGTCTAAATGCCTCTTAAACATTGCGATTGTATCTGCTTCCACCACTTCCCCTGGCAGCATGTTCCAGGCACCTACAGCTCTCTGTGTAAATCTCTTTTAAAGCTTCGCCCTCTCACCTTAAACCTCTGCCCTCTAGTATTTGACATTTGCACCCTGGGATAAAGACTGATTATCTACCCTATCCATGCCTCTCATATAATTTTATATACTTCTATCAGGTCGCCCCCTCAGACTCTGACATTTCAGAGAAAATGCAGGGATAAAAATTCTGGGAAGGTGAAATAAATGTTTAAAAATCCTCATTATATTCCCATATGATATTCCACTGTTCCATTTCCCTTGTTTGGGCCTCTTTAAGGTTGAGTGTCATGTCAGAGCCATAAATTGTTTCTTGACAGCATCTTGAGGATGTAAATTGCTAAGCTTTAATGGCTACACTGACATTAATATTCATTAGTGCTGCAAATATGACTTGCAATTAATTTTTTAAATATTAATATTTATTAGCCACATGTACATCAAAACACACAGTGAAATGCTGTTTTTGCGTTTAACAATGGGGGCAGCCTACAAGTGTCGTCACTCTTCCAGCACCGACATAGTATGCCCACAACTTCCTAACCCATACGTTTTTGGAACGTGGGAGGAAACCGGAGCACCCGGAGGAAACCCACACAGACACAGGGAGAATGTACAAACTCCTTACAGACAGCGGTGGAATTGAACCCGGGTCGCTGGTGCTGTAATAGCGTTACGCTTTGAGGTTGCAATTTTTGGGCTTCACCAAGACTTTTGGCAAAACAGTGTAAATAATCCAACAATTTCTGGTGTGTTACCTCCTGCAATGCAAATTGCTGGGTTGTTTCCAAACTATTAATGGCAAGTCCTATTAATGTATTATTTTCCTGCAAGTTTTGAACCATTAGAAATTACTCCTAAATCACAGTAAGTGCTTCTAAGTTAACCAAGTGTGGTTTTTAAACTGTGCTTCACTGCTGTTTCTCCAGTTATCTTTGTTACACATTGATTGGAATTATTTATACAGAATACATCTTTAAAAAGTGTTTCCATTCAAAAGTTTCAGCAAAGCACCTGCATTTTAATACCATGGTAGTGATTTCTCCAATGTAGCCTAATTATTTCAGATTAAAGTTCACAAGGTAGTTCTGGATTTTTTGAATATAGTATCCCTTGAAAATGTTAAGTTGAACAATTATAAATGCTATCTAATTGGTTTACGGTGTTATAGATGATCCTGGCTAAATGTCTGCTCTTCAGAATGACCACCTTGATGGCAAGGTGTCTGTAATGACACACCATTTTAATAGTTGTGGAGATGGGACTTTGTTTCTGAACTGATTCATGCCAGCAGCCACAAACGTTTAATTGTCTGCATACACAATGTTTTTTTTAAACTTTGCTGATGAGGCAAATCAGAAATCTAGGTGCGCACTATCTAGAGTTTTCTCACTATTAAAATGAATAGTTGGGAAAATATGTCAAGACTCTGTGCTTAAATTACTTCCATGTTCTTGAGGATTAGTCATTCTTTTACAAGGTGATGGACAATCATGGCATCACTGCTGATCATTTTTGATTATAATGTTTTCAAAATTTAGGCCTGTATCCAATCTCACATCAGCCTTGTGTTCAGTGAGCCAGTGCCTCATGAGGAACCTTTCCCTACCACAGTTCTAATTACTTTTTACATACTGTGTTTTACCAATGTACTGTAGAAGCTGAACACACGTTTTCTGTTTAAACTTGTCACGATTTAAAGTTCTGTATATAGGTCATCTGAATTCTTTGTATTGTTAAGTAGGTGTTTGGTTTTGTAAGTTTATCTTACTGTGGAGGATTGTTGGAAAAATGCATTTAATGTCACCAAGAGCAAACACTTCTGCATATAAATGTTTACAGAAGTGATTCACTTTGCCACTGTCTAGTGGTACTATTCAAACTGTAATGGATTAGTAATAGAGAAATGTAAGATTAGATCTGCATTAAGTTAGAAAGCTTCCAATAAACTATGAAATGTTGATAATCACACACCACACTTCAGGCATTGATACACGATTTGAAACTAAAACCTTGAAACGTTTGGTGTTTCTCATTGTACCTGAAAGCTTATTATCAAAATTTTAAACTAAGAATTAGAATCCCTGTGATTTGTGTCAATTATGTTGTGGAATTAATGAAGAAAAGCCAATTTAACCATAACTTGATTTGTGCCTTATGCATTACTTGGTAGGATGTGTTTACTTGCACTTCATTTAGATTGCCATGAATCTTCATTGTTGCTTTTAGCCCAATAAATCTATGCTAGCTCATAGAGCAATCCCATTACCTCATCAATTTTCCCTGTAACTTAATCTCTCCACATTCCCATCAATTGCACCACCCATCTCCACTCAGGGCACTTTGCAGTGGTCAATTAACCTACCAACCTGCACAACTTTGGGAGGTGGGAAGGAACTGGAGAACCCAGGAGAAACCCACTTGAACACAGGGAGAACACGCAAACTCCACAGAGACATCACCGGTAATCAGGACTGAACCTAGGTCGCTGGAGCTGTGAGGCAGCAGCTCTATCTGTTGTGCCAGTGTGTCACCATACTGTTCTTCTTGAGGTTGGAATATTGATGGGGCTACTCTATCGAGCAACAGTCAGTGAATAGTGAATCATAAAGACAAGGTATCTTTATTAGTCACATGTACATCGAAACACACAGTGAAATGCATCTTTTGCGTAGAGTGTTCTGGGGGCAGCCCACAAGTGTCGCCACACTTCCAGCACCAACATAGCATGCCCACAACTTCCTAACCCATACGTCTTTCGAATGTGGGAGGACACCGGAGCACCTGGAGGAAACCCACACAGACACGGGTAGAACGTATAAACTCCTTACAGACAGTGGCCGGAATTGAGCCCGGGTCGCTGGCGCTGTAATAGTGTTATGCTAACCACTACACAGGGGAGACCTTCTGATAAGTTATTGGATCTCCTGAGAGATTCTTGTGTTAGAGGATAAATTTGTTAAAAGTTGTGGATCCTCTATCATCCGTGGAATGCTGGAAGCTTCTTCCTATGATATTGTTGATGGCTAAGATGTCTGTCTTCTTGTAACAGCCTCGTCACCTTTCTCTTGTCTCACTCGCCACCATTGCCGCCGCCCCCACCCCTTTCTCCTTCTTCCTTCAAGGCAGTGAGGGCCTTGACTTATCAGTCGTGGTTCAGCCTTTGGAGTGAGACTTAATTAGAGGGGATTTTTTCGATGATAAAGGCAATTTTAAGGTTCCCTGGAGATGAGAAATGAGAAGCCATTGTTGGAGTTGCTTTGGCCACACTTGCATGGTTAGAAGTGGAACCAGGCTCAGACTGTAGGGCTTAACTGGTGGATGGAGAGAGGCATTGGAGGATGGCTTCTTGTTTAATCTTGACAATGGTTACTTTTTACTTTTAACTGTCAATTGATACTGTTCATGGTGCAGTGTTCTTTATTTGAGAGCAGAGCTACTTTTGAGTATTACGATATTTCTGTTTGCAACTCTTTTGAAGATTGAAACCTCTTTGGAAAGTAAGAAGTAACACTTGTATAGCTTTTTATCCCTCACTGTGCCAAGTCACTTCGCATCCAATGGGTGTTCAGTGTTGGATGACTGAGAGTAATCTTAACTTTTTGCCCGAGGAAATTCCCACCAACATCATTGAGCTAAATGACCAGTTAATTGTTTATGCAAGTGTAGGCTGAAAAAAGTGTGCTGGCTGAGCTCTCTGTTCCATTTTGAATCACTTCTCAGGATCTTTTAAGCTACCTGAATCAGGAGAGCTTTGCTTAATGTTTCAAACAAAGGTGCAAATCCCTGTTATTTTGTGGTGGCCTTAGAATTATTGTGGTGGCTGGTCTACACAGTGAACTCAACCAACAACCTTCTGAACCCTCTTGAAACTTTAATTGTCAGTCGTAGAAGAAGTTAATTGGTGTCAAATAAATAACAACTAATTTTGGTGCTCTGTGTTGATCGCTTTTTTAAGTGGTGGATAATTTATGATTGAAATTTTACTCTTGAGGGATGTGCTCAAATTCATCGAGTACACTAATTTCCACTCTGAGTGTTGTACATAAACAGCATCACACAGTGAATCCAAATAGGTTATTACATCTAGTTCGTGTTACAGGAACTGCAGCAGGTGTAAGAAGCTCTATCCTGTTTCTCGCTAGGCAAGAGAGAGATGAGGAGGGATGTGAGAAAAGGTAAGAGGGAAGAGTAGTTGGTTTGGAGCATTCTTTTTCATTGCCTCCTATGTAGTTAAAAGAAACACAATTAATCTTTGTCAGTAAGATCAATAACTTATTATTTCATTGTTATCAAATCTGTCATAACGGGTGAAATTATCTATTATTATGAACTTGCTTAGTTTTGATGGTCAAAATTTAAAGGCTCCTCGTTAATCTTTTGATCCAGATTTGTTGGTTTTCCTTGAGATTTCTGCGAAAGTAATTTCACAAATTGTCCAGTCGAGTATTTTCAATGTTCTCTTTGTTTGGCAGGCAATGAACCCTTCAGAATCAGAGATTAAATTGTTTCTCATGTTGTAGGTTTAATTGCATATAAGATATCGGTGAAAATTATTGCTTTCAAGTCAATCAGCTACAGTAGAAGAGTTCAACTTTTTATGTGCATGGGCTGTTCTGATGCTACACAGCAATTAGACATGAGAGGTTGTGCAAACTTTTAAATTAGTGTTCTATTAATGTGCAAGTGTTATCATCTAGGCAGCAGTGATGACCACAACCCTTTCCAAAATTTCAGGTCCATGAAATTTAAACTGGAAAAAGCTATGCAAGAAATACAAACCTGCAAGTAGGAAAACCTTGACCATTTTTGAGGCTTACTTTATGAGCCGGTAGAAGATTTTTTGCAGAGGTGTTAAGGTTCATTCTACCGTTTTAAAATTGGTTTTGCATCTGTCTCAGCTGGTAGTACTTTGGAGTTGAATGTTATCATAAGCTCTGCTCTTGGGCTGATACAATGCGCAGACAACATCTGGAAAGGCCTTCCACATCTGGACCAGGCTAGTGCAGGCTTGGTTTGATTTTGGACAGAGGGTCTATGCATGTTAGATGTGGCCCATTGAGTCAAAGCCACAGTTCCTGTTCAGCCAGTTGTTAAAGTTTCTCAACACTTTTTGCTTAAGGGCAGAATTCTTAAGATATCTTTATTAGTCACATGTACATGGAAACACACAGTGAAATGCATCTTTTTGCGTAGGTGTTCTGGGGGCAGCTCCCAAGTGTTGCCATGCTTCCAGCGCCAACATAGCATGCCCACAACTTCCTAACCTGTACGTCTTTGGAATGTGGGAGGAAACCAGAGCACCTGGAGGAAACCCACACAGACACAAGGAGAACGTACAGACTCCTTACAGACAGCGGCGGGAATTGAACCCGGGTCGCTGGCACTATAATAGCGTTACGCTAACTGCTACACTACCGCGCTTGCCCAGTAGTGTAGCGGTGTCCTCAACATTCATCCCATAACGAGTAACATAAAAGATTAACTGGTCATCCCTCTTATCGATCTCTGGAACCCTTCTTTATATGTGTTCATTTATATACTGCAGCCACAGGATTTTAAATTTTTGTGCACCTTGTGGTTTGGCCTTTCCTGAGTACCATAAAAATACAAATTTCTCTTTTCTCAACTTCTACTTACCGTTTCTCTGATGATTATTTTCCTTAGTTCATATATTCTCTTGCAGATACTTAGTAGGTCTTTGTAAAGCTGAACACCATCAAATGTGATCAAAAGGTAGATGCCGAAAATGTCAGGTAAAATTAAGAATGCTGGAAATAGTCAACAGGCCTGTGGAGAGAGTTTCAGATCAGTGATCTTTTTTATCTGTTTCCCTCTGCGCAGATGCTGCCTGATCTGTTGAATGTTTCCAGCATTTCTTTTTTTTTATACCAGCCAATGTGAACCTTTTATAGTTATATGTCCAAATCACACTACATAAAATGGCAGACAGTAATTCTCGTTGAACGTAAAGGGCTGTCAGACATTACACATTCAGCGTATCCAGTCTCCTAGATTTTTGAGAGTCCTTGCCCAGTGATCTACACAAAGTCTACAAAATTATACATCTCTGCTTGATCAACAACATTGCAAATTTCCTTCTAATTTGCTTAATTGACTTGATTTAGATTTATGTTCTTCGTTGCTATTCCTACTCTTTCAGGATTTGGTTGCATGATTTTTGCCACATTTTTGCTCGATTCTACTTTTCATGTAAAGACTTGGGTGGGATAAAATTCTGCGATTCTGTTCACTCTCTTCATCCACCTGAAGCAGCTTGTATTTGAAGTGGGGAAGGCGCATGAGCAGAGCCTTTTCCTAAAGTGTCACAATTTTGGGGCAGATCATTGGATAATGATCATTTGATCATTAACCAGTTAAAATGACAATTGTGGAAGATGTAACTCTGTTAAATTGAATGCAAAATGGAAGCCCCTTTCTACTAAGCATGAAATGAGCTTTTATTTCAAGAGTATGAGGAGGAAGTAAATGGCGAAGTGATTATTTTGCAAAGTTTAATTATTTATTTCTTTCCATTTTAAATAGTCCAGGTATTTGTACCGCCCTGTGTATCGACCCCAGAATTTGTCCATGCTGCCATGAGACCTGATGTGATTACCGAGACAGTAGTGGAAGTGTCAACGGAGGAGCCAGAGCCCATGGACACCTCCCCTGCTGTGCCAATACTTGAAACCCCTGAGCCAACCAAAAAAAAGAAAGGTACAAAATATATTTCCTTTCTGCATGTAAGGGAAATGGCATTTTTAGAATGAGGGAACATTGTGCCCTGTTTCTTGTTAAATTTCCCCTTCAAGAATTTTAAGCTGGGATGCAGGTTTGCATGCTGTTGTTTCACCTTTTGTATTTGGGTGATGATTCAGTGACATTTAACAGGATGAAAGGCTGCCGCCTTTATTGGAAGGTACAAAACGGAAAGGACTTTGTATTTCCTCAACCAGGTTCAATACTTGATGCACACCATGATATTAAACTGTCCCTGTCATTTGACCCTCAATTGGTAATTTCACCCAATGCAGAGAATGAAGTGTCAGTCTTGAGAGAGCAGCGTTATGAGCTAATTTCTGGGATTGTTTGCAAAAAATGAAAGCGTTTTGATGCCTGACACTTTTTTCACTCTGGATGCAGAAATTCAATAAATGCATCGTTATAAGTGTATATTTAGCTTTTAAATCTTATTGCTATGAAGGGCTGTTAATCACCAAATCATTGTCAACCACAGTGATGCTTAATACAGTTCCATTGGTGGTTAGAGTTTCAGTGTGATGTGATTGACTGTCATGTGGCTTAAATTAATATAGACTGCCCATCCATCCATTATTCTCAAGCTCCTGACCGCATTCTCCAATTCACTGTAAAGGCTAGTACTGAGCTGAATAAATCAGAGGATCTCTGGTTTACTCTCTAATCTGTGCTAGCTTCATCCAGCCTAGGAGCTGGGATCTACCTGTTGGCCTTTGGGAGGGTAACACTGAGGGTGGGGAGAGAAATACAACTGTTGAGTGTCTCTGATAAAAGGTGTATTCTCGTAGGTTGTGGAGGCAGACACATTAGGGACATTTAAGAGACCCCTAGATAGACACATGAATAATAGAAAAATAGGGGGCTATGTAGGAGGGAATGATTAGATAGATCTTAGAGCAGGATAAAAGGTCGGCATAACATTGTGGGTCAAAGGGCCCGTACTGTTCTGTAGTGTTCTATGTTCTATGTAGACACTATTTGATACAGATTACTCTGCTGTAATGCCCTCCATGTTGAATAGCTTGCCAACATATTTATGCATGAGGATCAGCCTGTTGGGTGAGGTGATGGAGGACTACTTGCATTCCTTCATTGTACCCTTTGAAGAGATTTTTTTTTGTTTTTGAACAAATAAAACATTGGGAGGAGTGGAAATAAGATGCCCGAAGTTAAGAGGGTCTGACATTAGTTTATTTCATTTTAGAGAGAAGTTTATCGTCTTAAACTTTGATTGATTTTAACTATTTGCGACTCTGTACAAAATTCTGAAGCCAGCATTAATTTTGGGTAAATAAGAATTGCCATATTCACATTGATATACAATAAAAGCTTGTTTATCTAGCATGTATCAGGCTTGATAAGTGCTGGTTAAGCAAATATGCCTGTTATCCCAATTTTGGCCCTTCTGCCCCCTTGAGACCCTCCCTCTGTTGTCTCAGCCTTCCCCTCGGCACATTCCTTCCATCAGCCTGACCACTGCATCCCTTGGCACTGTCCATTTACCACCCGGTTACTGGAGTGTGCCAGTTAGCATAGTGCTGCACTACCAAGCTTTTACTATGGTCTGTTTTTGTTGAACATCATCTAATAAGCAGCTTTAAAAATAAGGGTACACTGTAGCCTTCTTCCCTCCCTTTGGTGCATTTCAACCGTTTAACTTAGTCAGGGTCAGAGTGCCCTTTTCTATATCTTGGTGAGATCTGTAGTAAGCGAACGTTCCAATGTGTCTTACAGCTGGTCGAAAGCCAAAGAGCCAGCAGTCTGGGTTGCCTAATAGTGCATCGGATCTGTCTGTGAAAAAGAAGGCTAGAGAAGGGAAAGGTAAGTGTAGCTGTCAAAGGCAAATTCCCACATTAACAAGATAACTGATGGAACGAGAGGGAGGGCATGAAAAGATGAGATACCTTCCCATATGATATAAGCAGACCTTTCTCGAATCCCTTTCAATAACCTTTGAATATAGAGGAGTGGAGCTAGCGACATAATTTTTTTTTAACTGAAGAAATATCAGTCCAGTTTTTTTTGGAAGTTTTTGGTTTGCTTTTGTTTATTATTATACTTTTTTTTGATTTGGGGGTTTCCTTTTCATATAATCAAATTTACTTTCAATTTCTTTTTTGTGTCACGCTCACTTAGCAAGAGAGCGGGAGGTCCAGATTATATATTCTCCTTGTGAGTGTGAATATTAACTGTTATTATTGTTATCCCAATCTCTTTGCACCGTATGTATAATTATTAATGTTATGTATATTAATTTGAATTAATTTGATATTCAATAAAAAGATTTGAAAAATAAAAGATAAGGTATCTTTATTAGTCACATCTACATCGAAACACACAGTGAAATGCATCTTTTGCGTAGAGTGTTCTGGGGGCAGCCCGCAAGTGTCGCCACACTTCCAGCGCCAACATAGCATGCCCACAACTTCCTAACCCGTACGTCTTTGGAATATGGGACGAAACCGGAGCACCCAGAGGAAACCCACGCAAACACGGGGAAAACGTACAAACTCCTTACAGACGGTGGTCAGAATTGAACCTGGGTCACTGGTGCTGTAATAGCATTACGCAAACTGCTACACTACCGTGCCTGCCCCCCCGCTAAGGAATTACTTTGAGGTTGTGTGTTTGTGTGTTGTTGCCAATGTCAGAAACTATTTCCCATTCCTAAATACCCTTGAGAATGTAGTGGTGAGCTGTGGCTGTGAACTGCAGCATTGTGAGAGTTTAAAATACTCCCACAGTGCTATGAGGGAGGGGTCTCCTTAGCAGCATTGTTGCACAAAGGGATCTTGGGGTGCAAGTCCATAGCTCTCTGAAATTGGCAACACAAGTAGATAGGGTGGTAAAGTAGGCATAGGGCATGCTGGTCTTCTTCAGTTGGGGCAGTGAGTGTAAAAGTTGGGAAGTCACGTTGCAGCTGCATAAAACTTAAGAAGTATTGTGTGCATTTCTGGTCACCACACTACAGGAAGGATGTGGAGGCTTTGGAGAGGGTGTGGAAGAGATCCACCAGGATGTTGCTTGGATTGGAGTATATTAGCTATAAGGAGGGATTGGACAAACTTGGACCAACACACAAAATGCTGGAGGAACTCAGCAGGTCAGGCTGCATCTATAGAGAGGAATGGACAGTCAACGTTTCGGGTCGAGAAACTTGGATTGTTTTCTTTGAAGCATCAGAGGCTGAGGGGAGACCTGATAGAAGTTTATAAAATTATGAGTGATATAGATAGGGTAAGTAGTCAGTCTTTTTCCCAGGGCAGAAATGTCAAATACTCAAGGGCATAAGTTTAAGGTGAGAGGGGGAAAGTTTAAAGGAGGTCTGCAAGGCAAGTTTTGTTTTACACAGAGAGCGGTAGGTGGCTGGAACACGCTGCCAGGGGAAGTGGTGGAGGCAGATACAGTAGCAACATTTAAGAGGCATTTAGGGAGATGTGTGAACAGGCAGGGAATAGAGGGATACAACTATGTGCAGGCAGGTAGGATTAGTTCAGTTGGCATCGTGTTCAGCACAGCCCACGATGTCTGCGCTGAACCAGCAGCAATAGGGAGATGAGATGATGAATTTTTCCAAGTGAGGTTGTAATGGGATTTGGAGGGAAACCTGTAACTGGTAGTGATCCCTGTACCTCCTGACCAGTCCTTTTGGGTAAAGAAGGCCAGAGGTTTGTGAAGTGCCACCTTCGGCAGCTGTGGCGAGCTGGAGTTGTGCATTTGGTGGATACTTCAGCCATGCTGTGCCAGTGGTGGAAGGAGTGAGTATTTAAGCAAGCTGCTCTGTTTTAGGTGCTGCCAGGCTTCCAGAGTATTGTCTGATTTGCACACCAGATGAGTGTAGAATGTTCTCTTTTGTCCCTGTCTTGTACCTTGTGGGTGAGATTTTGGGGAGTAAGAAGGTGAAGTATGCACTGGAAAATACTCAACCTTCTAACCGGTTCTTGTACTTCTGGTGGTTATGTGGTGGGTTCAGAGGAGTTTCTGGTCAGTGGTAAATTCCAAGATATTGCTGGTGGGGGAATTCGGGATTGGTAATGTCATGACAAGTGAAGGGTAAATGGTTAAACTGATGGTCATTGCCTGATATGTGGTGTGAATGTTATTTGTCAGTTATCTGCCCAAGATTCATGGTTATTCATATCCTGCACAGACAGTTTCATGATCTGAGGAGCTGCAAATCAATCAGTCAGCATCTCCATGTTTGATGCCATTGAAAGTGCTCGGGATTAGGATACAGAAGGATTTCCTGCAATGATGTCCTGGGGTTTCCAACACCAACAGTCATCTGTGGTGCAAATATGATTCCAGTCGTGGAGAGTTTTTGCCTTGATTCTGAGCTCCCTGATGTCACATTTGATCATGTTGCCTCAACGTCGAAGGCAGTCATTCACCTAATCTTGGAATTCAATTCGTGTGTGTGTGTGTGTGTGTGTGTGTGTGTGTGTGTGTGTGTGTGTGTGTGTGTGTGTGTGTGTGTGTGTGTGTGTGTGTGTGTGTGTGTGTGTGTGTGTGTGTGTGTGTGTGGTTATAACAACGTCTGGACCTGAGTGGTCCTGGCAGAATCCACACTGCTTATTAGTGTAAGTGTTATAACTGCAGAGTTAACTGCAGCATGTTCTGGAGCACAGGTCTTGAGCACTGCGGGCGTGAATTATTGGAACCCATGACCTTTTCTGTATCAATGTGCCTGGTGTTTCTTGTTCACATGAAATTATTTAATTTGGCTATTGTGATGGTGCAGGAAATTACAAATGCTCAGTCTCGCTGGAATTGAAGGTGCTGTTATTTCTGGAGCTGCCTCTTGTTTGTTACTTAACTGAGTCCCACCATTTACAACCAAATGTGGCTTGATTGCAGAGCTGTGATCTGATTATTGGTTGTGGGATTTCTTGGCTCTGTGTGACATGTATCCTGTCCTGTATTATAACATTTCCATGATGACATCCGAAGCTCCACATGGCATGCCTCATAGTTTTCATGGATGGTAATAGTGGAGTGAGGAGTATGCTTGGCTGTGATGTTACAGATGATGATGATGATGATCCACAACCACTGGAATGTCCAGTTTTGAGCTGCTATGTTTATCCCATTCAGTACAGTTATAGCACCTCAATGCTGTGATGTCTTTTGTGTTAACATAGGACTTGGTGTCCACAAACGCTGTGATTACTCCTACCAATCCCGTCATGGACAGATGCATCTGTTAAGAACCAGATTAGTGAGGACGTGATTTCTTCTCTGGTGCTGGTTCACTCACCACCAGCTCCAGGTTGGGTCTAGCAGCTGTCCTCCACAACAGAGTTCTTGCTAGTCACCTTGTAGGTGCACACACTAAGTACCTGAGGATGACAGATGCCTGTACAGCCCTACCTCAGCAAGGAGTGGATGCTTCTGAGAAAGGGAGAGAAGTTGAAACTTAAGCAGATCATTTCTTGATTTGTATTGCAGGAGCTTTTAACAATTCACTGCACAAGGATAATTTTTCCCACCATCCTGAGACAAGTGGTTGATTCTACAAAGGTCATTAGCAAACTCTGTAACTTTTTTTTCGGCATTGCTATTTAAATAACATTTGGCAGAAAGTCATTTACACATTCTCGTACCACATGACCTGATAATTTCCAGCAAGCCTGTACAGATGGCCATGCCATTTCAGTTTGTGGTTCCTTCTCTCCTTGTGTAGCTTTTGCCCTCTTGCATATCTTTGGTCAAGCACTGCTGCACCAATGCCTTTTGGCCTGTAGTTGGCAGTAGAGTGACAGCCGTACAGTAGTACTTTCTCTGTCGTGTAGTAGATATTGAGAACTTGGTGGAGGTGTATTTGGAGAAAGAAGAGAGGATATTAAACATATGCCCCACTGCTTTAATTGTACTTTGTGTTGTACTGCTTCTGAGAACTGTTCAAAAACTGTTCAAAATCATGACTCAAACTTGAGACTTTTTCTAAATTCTACATTTTGTCTCACGTTGTGTCATCCATCTTATGTTTTTCTTCGCCAGGGAACACTACATACCTCTGGGAGTTCCTTCTCGACTTACTACAAGACAAAAACACTTGCCCCCGCTACATCAAGTGGACTCAGCGGGAGAAGGGCATCTTCAAACTGGTTGACTCTAAGGCAGTGTCTAAGCTTTGGGGGAAACACAAGAACAAGCCAGACATGAATTATGAGACAATGGGTAGGGCACTAAGGTAAAGGCCAGCTCAAATTAATAATTCTTGAGCTCTTATTATTGTATTTGGAGCTTTTTGATCAGAATTGCCTGTTTCTTTGAAACAAATGGACAAAGTGAAGAATGATTTAGTCTTTTGATTTGCCTTTCAGGTAATTCTAAAGATGGCGTTTATGTCATGAGCTTTACCAATGAGTGAATGCAGAAGGAATGAGGAGACGGAGCTGGTACATTGCCAGGAATGTGATTGCCATCTGCTGGCCTGGCACACTGTTAAGGGAGCAGTGCTCAGCGGAGTAGTGTGGGGGGTGGATTCTCTGGCTGGAGAGCAAAGCAGGGTGTGGGTGGAGGAGCGTTGAGGGCTGTGGAAAGCGGGGTAGGGTCACTCAGCACACGTAATTGGCCAAGGGATTCAAGAGGGTGGGTGGTGGGTAAAGGTGGAGGGAGGGGCGTGAGGAGTTTGTCTTAGGGGGTGGGGAGAGATTTGAGGACAGTGTTAGGGTTGGGGTGAAAGACATTAGGGAAGGGTGGTGGGCGGGGGTGGGAAATGGGGAAATTAGGGAGGAAGTGGACGAGGACATTGTGCCAGAGTTTATGTGTGCATGTGTGCGCATTGGTACATGTGTGAATGACCTGAGATGTTCCTTTGTGTATGTCCGCCGATGTGCCAGTGTTAGTATGCATGTTACAGAGCCTGGTCATTGACTGTCGTACATAGATGGAAGCATACACAGTCATCTTGGAACACTTTGCCATTGGCTCAGGGCCTTGCTCTGTTAGTGTGGTAGCTGATGTACAGCATCTATCCCACTTTAGAATTTGTACTCTACTCTTTGAGTTTGGATCTAGAAAGCTAGCAACCCTGTGGATAGCCCCCAACAGTGACAGACCTGAATATTGTTTAGCTATCACAGGCCAGGGATTCAGATGCTTTGACATTGAGGTGACTGCCTTGAGTGAGGCAGAATGGGCAGGAGATGGACAGTTTAAAGAACAAAGTAGTGGGGACACCTTCATCTGGAAAGGCAAACTGGAAGGGAACACTGCTTCATGCACTGAGCTTTGCCATGCTTTGAATGAGCTTGCCTGGCATCTCATCAACTCCCCCTTGGGGAATAGTGAATATCTCATGACCCTCTGGCTTATCCGAACATGGAACTTGAACACAACAGTCATCATCAAATACGCCCCAACCCTGCAAGCTATGGATGTGGCCAAGGAGAACTTCTACTCCAACCTTGGAAAAACCCCTGGCCTCATTCCCAGGAAGAGCCAAAGTGATCTTTCTGGGTGAATTCAATGCCAGGGTTGGAAAAGATGCAATACTCTGGCAAGGAAGGAATAGGGAAAACTAATTCCAATGAAATTCCCCAGACAAAATGCTTGGAGCAAGATCTTGTTACAACCAGCTCCCCCTGTCTCGCCTGTGAGAAGAGCACAAGAGCATGTGGGTCTCCTCTGGGTGCTCTGGTTTCCTCCCATATCCCAATGATGTGTTGGTAGGTAACTAATCACTGTACATTGTCTATTGTTGTAGGCAAGTGGCAGGAGAATCAAAAGGGGAAATTACTTTGCACACATCAGAGAATGAGTTGCAGGGGAATAAGGCAAAGGGGAATTAGACTGATGGGATTGTTCTGCTTGGAGCCAGAATGGAATGAATGGGCTGAATGGCAGCCTCCTGTGTTATAATAACTCTGATAAGACCTCATGGCATCATCCCTGATCCAAATGAATTGTTCAAATGAGAGATAGCAAGGATGTCTGCATCATCTGTGTCATGACCGTATCAATGACTATTGGACTGACCATTTCCTGAACCACTCTGTTATCTCTACCACCCATCTTAGAGGAGGAAAAGTTCACAAAAAGAATTGTAGCGCTTAGGACAGGCAGCTGAAGACAAGGCCACTGATGGACGGCAAAGGAATCAAAAAATCCAAAAGATGGAATTGGCGCAAAGCAAAATTTTTATAGAGTTGCAAGCATAGGGATGGTCACCAGCATGAGGGATAATAGAGAAGAGTGAGAATTTTAAATTATAGGCACTGATTGAATACAGGATGATGACTGAATGAAGGTCAGAATCACCTGGGAGTTGGGATAAAGGCCACAAACCTTTGGTTAACCCAAAATTTGCAGAATGTGGATGACCTTCCACCTTCCAAGAGAGTATTGCAATTGTTGACTCTGGTGGTAATAAATGCCTGGATGAGGCTTTCTTTCCACCGCAGATGACCTGAAGCAGGGGTGAAGGTGGGTGATGTCACAGAAGTGGTGTTGGGCATTCTGTATGGTGAACAGGATGGGATGCAGAGGTTGCCACCACTTTGGTTCAGTCTCTAGTCATTAGTGTCACCACGTGTGCAAGGATCAGGGCAAGGTACTCGTCTGATTTTCCTGGTATAAATTGCACAAAAAAATTTTCAGTTCCATTATGTTGAAGTCTACCGTGATAGTAGTAACCTTCAGATTTGTTGAAATTCATATCGTTTTCTTTGTACTGAAGGGATTTAGAGAAACTCCAGGGACCTTTGCTGCATTTTCTGTTTTTATTTCAGATTTCCAGTAGTTTTCTTTTGATTTTCACACTTTGAACCAGTTCAGTGAAAGTATATGTTGGGATACCTTGGGGTTGTGAGAGGCATTATATTAAAAATATCTTTTTTTTCTTTCTTTAGGTACTACTACCAAAGAGGGATCCTGGCCAAGGTGGAAGGGCAACGCCTGGTCTATCAGTTTAAAGAAATGCCCAAGAACTTGGTAATTATTGATGAAGACAAAACTGATGCCAATAGCGAGGGATCGTATCCACCTGAAATACGGACCGATGTAGTTGGCCACTTATCTGAAGGAATTTCTCCATCTTTAGAAAATATCTCTTCTCACATTTCCTCAAAATCTGTGGTAGCTTCCCGAGGAGCGAGGAGTTCAGCACCACAGAGTGTTGTGAAGCTGGGGAGGGCTGCAACGGTGAAGGTCTCGTCGGCTAGTCACAGTGGAATCCTATCTCCGGTGCCTACAACCTCCCTACCAGTAGTAACCACATCGGTTCCAAGGTTAGTAGGTTCTACTCTAAATGGTTGCATGTGTTGTGGGAGTTTGTTTACGATCCCTTGTTTGAAACCAGAGGCAGCGAAGTGCAATGGGTTGCTTGATTGATTTCACCAAAAGGAACAAAAGTTAGCTCTTGAAGGAGAAGTTACAGTAATTGTTGAACAACTCTACAGATGGAACCTGTTTGCATGCTGCTTCCACCCTTCTCTTGACCACTATGCAAAAATAATTAAAACAGAAATTGCTGGAAACGCTCAGCAGGTCAGGCAGACTTTGTGGAACGAGCAACAGTGTTAATGTTTGAGGTCAAAGACCCTTCATCGGAACTGATTCTTTTCTATCTGAAACTCAATCCCCTTGTTCTTTCTCTTTTGGGAACTAATTGATCACATGTCCTCATTTAATCTATCTCTTTAATACCACACTCCCTCAATGTTGCTTTCACCTCTAAGCCCTCCACTTCTTAGGTTATGAGCACTTAAAATATCTGGCACTCACCCAGTTATATCTGATGTAAAACTGGCTTAGTGACCTATTACAGCTTCAGGTCCACGTCAAGGACCGTCACATCTTGTGCTCTTCTGGTAAAACTGTCCCCTGCTTCAGAATCATTTGGGGAGCAGAACCTCTGTTCTCCACTGTAACCAATCCCCTAAAGAGCATAATGCCACAATAGTTTTGATAAGATAAGATATCTTTATTAGTCACATGTACATCAAAACACAGTGAAATACATCTTTTGCGTAGAATGTTCTGGGGGCAGCCCGCAAGTGTCGCCACGCTTCCGGCGCCAACATAGCACGCCCACAACTTCCTAACCTGTATGTCTTTGGAATGTGGGAGGGAACCAGAGCACCTGGAGGAAACCCACGCAGACACGGGGAGAATGTACAAACTTCTTACAGACAGTGGCCAGAATTGAACCCGGGTCGCTTGAGCTGTAATGGTGTTACGCTAACCACTACAATACCATGCCTGCTTTTTATACAAGTAATATCACCTGGTCATTATCATATTGTTATTTATGGAACCTAGTAGTGGTTTCTATATTTTCTATATATCAATTACTGTTCCTCATAGAATTGAGAAGTCTGAGAACATGGTAATAAAAGCCTTCCCTGAAACCACTCTTGGTTGTTCTCAGCATCCTTGCCCGAAAGGCATAATAATGTCATGGGGTTGTTTGTCATTGAGGTTAGTCTCCCCTTTTGCTGCTTCTGACCTACCTACCTGCTTTCCTAGTTCTGATCACAAATCTCTGTGTGTTTTCTCTCCCATATTCCCTTGTACCTTCATCAAGCTCACCCTGTTCCTGAGTCCCAGTGCCCGCCTTCTGAAGCTGATCCACTAAACTGCTTACAGCCCAACGCTCTGCTAATTGATGCTGTAAATGGTTCTTTCTTGCCTGCTGTTCTCCTTCCTTTAAAAACTCCTGTTGTCTATCCTCCTCTCCCCACCACCCCCCAATCTCGATCCTTGCAAACTCTGCCCCATTTCCAACAGCACTTTCCTCTTCAAAGTTCTTGAGCATGCTGCTGTGCCCCAAATCTCTGCCCGTCTCTTTTAAAGCTGTGTTTGAATTTCTTCAGGCAGGGTTCTGCCTCTGCAGCACGAGAACAATGCTAATCACAGTCCCAAATGATATCCACTCTAATCGGTGCATTGTCCCTCCTTGAGCAGCCCTGAACTCTGCAGCCATTGATGTGACTACTCCTCCCTCTGATGTCCCTTGTCCAGCTCAGGGGCACTGTCCACACTGTATCCAGGCATTTTCCAGTGGTTGCTTCTCATCCCGCTCCTAAGACTGATGCGCTGGCTCATTCTCAGTGATCTATGTTGGCTCGTGGTCTCCCAAATCCACAGAGTGAAAATTTTCATCTTGTCGCTTAAGTTCCTTCATATCTTGTCCATTCCACAACAGCCCTACAAATGCCCCCTCAATGTTCTGCTCCTCTGTTTTCTGGCCTTTGCTGCAATTCCTTTTAGTGGTTCTTTAGCACCTTAAACTGACAGAATTCACCCTGGAACTTCCTCTCTCAACCTCTCCAAATTCTTATCCCTTTTTTAAGACCCTCACTAAAAACCCACCTCATTGATCAATTGTATTGGTCATCCCTTCCTTAGTTTCTGATTACACATCTGAAGGGTGCAGTGGGACATCCTAAGCTAGAAGGGTACCTAACTGCAGGTTGCTCTTTTGAGACACTGGGTCAAAACAGCTGTTGGCTCTGACCATAGTAATATCAATAGCTGAACCTTAACAACTTACTGCTGAAGCTGGGAATCTGCAATGAAACAGAAAATGTTGGAAGCACTCAGCAGGTCAGGCAGCATCTGTGGCGAGAGAGAGAGAACCACTTTCAATTTGATGGATTGCATGTACAACAACCTTGAAAGAAGCAATAACATACTATAACAATCTTTAAATCTTATTTGGCTCTTCATATCCAGTGTTGATAATGTATAAGTACATTAGCTGGACAAGTTCACACTCAGCAGAGTTGTCTGCAATGATCAATGTCAGTGTGACTGTGGGGTAGCTGGTACAGAAAATGCAGTTGGGGATTTCATGCTTGTAGGAAAGCAACTTGTGGTCAGGGGTTAGCATTTACTGAATTAGTTTTCTGGAATGTTTCTCAACTTGTGCTTAGTCTGCAGGTTATCACAGTGCTGGGTAACTCATGCTATGTGTAACATTGATTTTCTTTCCTCAAGATGAGTTAATGGCACCATTATGGAATAAAATTCCTCTGAATCCCACCACATTGTTCAGGAAACTTCATTTATATATAGTTTGTGTTGCAGTTACACATTTCTGCTTCAACTGCTGTTTAAGATGCAGGAACTTAAGGAAATTATCCAAACATGCACGAACAAACTAATGTTCCTTTCGTTTTGAGAAGAAAGTAATAGCATAGCCATCCTGTCTGTCATTAATGCTTAACTAATCCTTCAGCTCTTTTTTGAGAGAATCATGATCTGCAGTCGATTGAGGTCACGGCACAGTTATCGCTGATGCTGCCACCTAGTGTTCCTATCATGTCACACACCCAGAAGTGAGAGTAAACAAATAATTCAGGATAGACCTTGTGGCATTAATACACTTGTCAAAACTCATTTGGTTTTAGTGGAGGTGAATTATCAAATCCCATGAATAAATACAAGCTGTCAAAATTTTGTAGTTGTCAGTAAGGTTAGAATAAATTCTGTACGGGTATATTCTGCAAAGTGAATAGATGAGCTCAGTGTTTGATTGTATTAGTTTTCTCCTCAGATTTAATGTGAACATTGAAAAATAATTAACAAACCTAGTTAAACACCACTTTCATTCTGGTTGCTCAATTTCAGATCAGAATTCATTGACTTAATACCAAAAAGGAATTACATTTATGAATCTGTGATTCTTAAAGAATTAATTTATCTTGCCTACACTTGTACATCAAATTCCATTAAATTCATTAGGTTAAATAACTATACTTACATATACTGCAAGTCCCCTCTTCCAGCTTGACAAATCTCAATTATTCCCCCAGCAACATTAATTAATAGTACTGTCTAGTGTAGCAGCTTTCTACCCTATGTGGCAGAGTTAACTGCTCTAAACTGATCCAGGCATTTGGAACTCTAAGTAAATAAGATTACAAAACTAAGTAATGTAACAAACCAGTGGTAGTAACTAAATATAAAAGGTCACAAGGTTTACTGATCAGATATGAGAATAGTTTAGCTTGAAAGGAGCATTTTACTTTTTAATAGATATATTAGGGATAATATGGTGGATGTGGGTTCAATTGTAACATTTAAGAGAAGTTTGGATAGGTGAATGGATGGGAGGGGTTTGGAGGGATGTGATCTGGGTGCAGGTAGATGGGACTAGGCAGAAGATCAGGTCAGCATGGACTAGATGGATCAAAGGGCCTGTTTCTGTGCTGTTTTTACTCTGAGGTAAAACAGCAAGTTTTCTTGAATGGGAAAAATGTGATTATGTTTAAAAGTCAATCCCACAGTGTTACAGTTGGTGGGACTTTTTAATTTTGAATTGAAATTCTTTGCACAGTAAACAAAGGCACAATTTTGGAACAAACTTGCATGAAAACTTAAAAAGCATTAGAATATAGCCAGTAATTAGTGACCTATCTCAACATGTGCCCGTAATTGAAGGGTGAGACCACCTACAGCCGCAATCTCATAGAACTGTAGAAACATAGAAATCTACCGCCCAGAGAGGGGCTCTCTTGGCACACCTTGTCCATGCCAACTGTGATGCCCATCTATGCTAATCCCATTTGCCTGTATTAGGCTTGAATCCCTCTAAGCCTTTCCAATCCAAGTAACTGTCCAAATATCTCTTAAACATTGTGGTTGTATCTGCCTCCACCACCTGGTCTGGCAGTGTGTTCCAGATATTCACCAACCTCTGCGTGGAAAAACTTATCCCTCAGATTTCCTTTTAAATTTCTCTCTCCTCACCTTAAACCTTTACCCCCTAGTTGTAGACTCTCCTGCCCTGGGGAAAAGATTTTGAATATCTATCCTATCAATGCTACTCATAATTTTATAAACCTTTGTAAGGTCACCCCTCAGCCTCCTATGTTTCAGTGAGAATAAACCCAGCCTGTTGTGAATGACTAAACTTGAGCCACACGGGAGCTGTAACTAGGAGATATAGTTTATTCACACAGCAGATCTTCTGGAGAGAGAGAGCCAAAGAGAATCTCACTGTCCTGACATGATGTTTTATACAGTTTAAACACAAAGATAAGAATAAACTATTAACTAAAAGATGCTAGAGGAACTCAGCAGGTCAGGCAGCATCCATGGAGAAAAGCAGATGGTCAACGTTACGGGTCAGGACCCTTCTTCAGGACTGAAGACAGCAAAAGGGGAAGCCTAATATATAGGAGGGAAAAGCAGAGCAGTGATGGGTGGACAAAAGAGGGGAGGCAGGGTGGGCACAAGGTGGTGATAGGTAGATGTAGGTAAGAGATAGTGATAGGCAGGTGTGGGGGAGGAGAGGAGAGCAGATCCACCAGGGGATGGGTTAAAGGTAAGGAGAGGGAAAAAAAAGGGGTGGAAAAAAGAGAGGCTAAGAAAGGGAAGAAAAGAAGAGGCATGGTTGAGGGGTGTGGGGGTGGAGAAGGGGTGTGGGGATTACTTAAAGTGGGAGAATTCAATGTTCATGCTATTAGGTTGCAAAGTTCTCCAGCATCATAGTGTTTTTCATCTAGATTCCAGCATTTGCAATCTTTTGTTTCTCTGGAAAATGAGGTGTTGTTCCTTCAGTTTGCGTTTGGACTGTTGGCAGTGGAGGAGGCTGAGGACTGACATATCAGTGATGGAGTGGGAGGGGGAGTTAAAGTGACTGGCAGTGGGGAGATGCAGATCGCGGTTACAGACAGAACGCAGGTGTTCTACAAAACGGTCACCTAGTCTGCGTTTGGTCTCACCAATGTAGAGGAGGCCACTCTTGGAGCACCGAATGCAGTTGATGATATTAGGGTAAATCTCTGCCTCACCTGAAAGGACAGTATATTGGGCTTCCCCTTTTTCCTATCTTCAATGCCGAAGAAGGGTCCTGACCCGAAACATTGACCGCCTACTTTTCTCCATGGATGCTGCCTGGCCTGCTGAGTTCCTCCAGCATCGTAGTGTTTTTCATTGCAGAATTACATACTTACAATGGGAGCACATCCCAACCAGCAGAACCCCTTTGGATATTCAAGACTGGTGTCGGTTCCAAAAGCCTCTGAACACAAACTCCAGACACCAAAAGTATACCCCATTTGTTACGTGTTGAGGAATGGCTCCTGAATATACTGAGACACAATAAATTCTTCCGATGCTGGATGTAGCTGAAGCAATACAACAACAAATGCTGGAGGAACTCAGTAGGTCAGGCAGCATCCATGGAGGGAAATAAACAGTCGACGTTTCGGGCCAAGACCCTTCCCTGAATATATAACTAGCCACAATGTTAAGTGACAAAACAGACCTGTCCTGAACTGTGCATTAAGTGGCAGGGATATGTCTTTAACAATGTGTTAATACAGGATCAGCCACTTAACACCTTCCTTGATCTCATCCTGAAGTTTTCAATGAGTACCAATTAACATGAACATTCATCTATTGTCTTCCCCTGCGTAGTGTCAATGGGACAGAATGAGAATGTCCCACACCTAATGATTTGTTTCAAT
Organism: Pristis pectinata; assembly: GCF_009764475.1. Classification (NCBI taxonomy): domain Eukaryota; kingdom Metazoa; phylum Chordata; class Chondrichthyes; order Rhinopristiformes; family Pristidae; genus Pristis; species Pristis pectinata. The sequence continues at coordinate 123,465,450 of NC_067406.1, forward strand.
AGCCTCAAAGTATCAGTTGAAGTTAAATTGTGAACAGGTTTTATTTCCTGAAGACTGATTCTCATTTTAATTAATATCTGCTATGCATAAATTAATAACTCAAGAATATTTCCCAACAAAGTCTCTCCAACCTCTCTTTATAACTACAGCCCGGTGAATCTCTTCAGCGCTCTTTATTGATACCACATCCCTCCTGTAATGTGGCGACCAGAACTGAACACAATACTCCTAAGTGTGGTCTAAGGAAGGGAAGTAAGTAAGGGAGTTGAAGTTGCAGACTAGAAACAGATTAGAATTATTCCAAAAACAGACATCATACAAAGTTCAATAAGATTTGAAGTACAGTTGACCTGTTGATGTAACTGGAGTGTGCTTGAATTTTTTTAACGTACAGCTGGTACACTTGTGCTACGCAATGGAGTGAAAGGATAGGCAGGACTGCAGAGTTGAGATCACAATCGGATGAGGAGGCTTGAGGGGGCAGAATGAGCTACCCTGTTCTTAACTTGTACGTTCATGTCTGCTGTTCAGATGGAGGGAAGGAAAAACGATCCAGAGACATGGGATCTACCAAAGGACCAAAGCCACAGGGTTACAAAGTGGAATGATGCGAGTGTGATTTGACAGGTCTTAATATATTGCAAGAAGTGTTACAAGCAAGTGCACGCACAATTGTAATACATCTGATTTTGGCACGCTAAGTGCATGATCTGCGTACAAAGTTTCTAAACAGCCAGTGTTCAGGAAACGGTATGTTGTTTAAATCCTGAATCATTTTCAAGGGTTTGTTGCATTGATTTTGTTCAGTGCATGGGCTACAGAATACAGACAGCAAGATTTTGGTTTTAAATATCCCTGTGTAAGATGTGGTATAGATATTGGGGATCAAAGTATGGAAAAAAAAAGTTTAAAGCAATATATTGAATGTGAGAATGTTTATTCTTTCAAATGGTTGGGCACTTTCTGGGAAGAGTGCATTCTATCATGTCATTTTCATTCTAAAGCACTTGTGATACCAAGCCGTCTAACTAACATTTCAAAATTGCTTTCTGATCTGTAATGGCTTCACAGTGTTTGTGGTAGATGCTTGCCATTTGTGGTACATGTTTTGAGTGAAGGGGGAGAGGCATAGTCTATTCTTTGGGAAGTATCCATATAAAAAGATTATATTCATGAACCTATCAACAAACACATGGATTGCAAGGATTTTATGCCAGGGTGGAGGTGTTTTTAATGGGTGTCTGTAATAAGGAGAATGCAGAGAAGAGGTTGCCAGATTCTCCCATTGTTGGATGCATCTTTTGGATGCCTGGAGATAATTCCAACAAATCACGCTAAATAAAAGCTGGAAAGAAACAGATGCCAAAAAGGAAAAACTAGACAAACATTTGGTTTTGGGGTTTGGGGCTCTGCTCCTAGTTTTTGCATCCATCCCTACTCATTCTGAAATGGTGTTAAAGAAAGTAGAGATTTAAATGTATTGTAGTTTTCATCACCAAAGTGTTTTATGATGCTGTAACAAAATTGTAGAAGATTGTTTCAGAGGTACAATTGATATATTTTGTAGCCCAGAAAAAGATAAAATGTTTGCTTCTCAGTGTTGACAATGACGGATAAAGATATTTTAATGATTACATATAATTTATGTAGTAGTGATAGGGAAATAATGTAGTAACGGGAAGATAAATGAGGATAGGACTTTCACAGTGAATGGTAGGGTCCTGGGGAGTGTTGTAGAACAGGGGGACCTAGGAGTACAGGTACATGGTTCCCTGAAAGTGGCGTCGCAGGTAGACAGAGTGGTGAAGAAGGCTTATGGCACATTGGCCTTGCTCAGTCAGGGCACTGAGTATAGAAGTTAGGATGTTATGTTGCAGTTGTATGAGATGTTGGTGTGTTCAGTGTTGGTCACTCTGCTACAGGAACGATGCCATTAAGCTGGAACAAGTGCAGAGAAGATTTACGAGGATGTTGCCAGGACTTGAGGGACTGAGTTACAGAGAGAGGTTGAGCAGGTTTTGGACTTTATTGATTGGAGCATAGGAGAATGGGGGGTGATCTCAGAGGTGTATAAAATTATGAGGGGCATGGATTGAGTGAATGTGCACAGTCTCTTTCCCAGGGTTGGGGAATCAAGAACTGTAAGTTTAAGGTGAGAGGGGAGTGATTTAGTAGGAACCCGAGGGGCAACTTTTTTACCCAGAGGGTGGTCAGTATATGGAACGTGCTGCCAGAGGAAGTGGTTGAGGCAGGTACATTAACAACATTTAAAAGGTACTTGGACGGGTACATGGACAGGAAAGATTTAGAGGGGATATGGGCCAAACGCAGGCAAAAGGGACTAGCTTAGATGAGAGTCTTGGTTGGCATGGACCAGTTGGGCTGAAGGGCCTGTCTCAGTGCTGTATGACTCTAGTGCTTTCTAAAAAGAAATCGATCGCTGTCAGGTGCAGAACATATGGTAAGAATGGAGCCTAAAAGTAGTTCTACGTTCCTCATACTTTGTGCTTGTTTGCCTACAGCAGAACCGTCCGTGTGGCGATGCAGGTGCCTGTTGTAATGACCTCTTCGGGCCAGAAGATTTCAACGGTGGCGGTTCAGTCAGTGAATCCTGTGTCAACAGTAATAACCAGCACAAACACGACCATCTCTACTCCAAAGGTTCTCATCCAAACCATCCCAACAATGGTGCCTCCTTCTACGGCAGAGAATGGAGACAAGATCACCATGCAGCCTACAAAAATCATTACCATCCCTGCAACACAGATAACCCAGTGTCACTTACAGACAAAGGCGGGCTTGGCTACAACTGGCAGCATTAACATAGTTGGAGCACAGGCGGCCATTCGAGCTCTTTCTCCGATGCCCATAGCAGGAGGGACACCTGTGATGAGACTAGCAGTGCCTGCTCAGCAATCTACCGGCCAGAGTCCTGCACGAGTTATTACTGCGGTTATCAAAGGAGCAGACGGCAAGCAGGAAGGCATGGCTGCAAAGGTGGGAGCCGATGTCCACAGTATGCCCATGATTAAGGAAGAGCGGTCAGTGGAGGGTAGCAAGACAGTGACTCGTTGGGTGGTTGTCAGTGCACCCTCAGCTATCGCCCTTCCTTTGACAATGAAAACAGATGCAGAAGCCACGGTGACAGCTGAAAAATAATAGTGCAACTGTTAAGAGAGGTTGCAATGGGACTTTCAAAGGAATGTTTCCAGCAAGTAGCAAACTTTTTCCATCCCATACTTTGCAGTGGGATTTGAGCCACATCATCAAATGCTGACAAAGAAACTTTTTCAAATAGGAACAAATGAGATTTCAATGAATTCAAATGCAATTGATTGCATATTGATCCAAAAAAAAGGGACCATGTGTTTCACTACATTTTAAGTCTATACTAAGAACTTCTGAAACACTAATATTTTGGTGATTGGTTTGGAATGTTTCTCTGAAGACTGCATAAATTTTAAAGCACAAGTGGTATCAGGAATTTTACTTCAACTCCCGGCAGTCATCTTCATTATAAGGTCTGGCTGTGCATTACTTTGCAGTGAAGGTGCTGAGCTGGAATGTGACTTGTCATTAGTGATGTGGCAAAGGCACAGTTCACACCAGCTGTAGCTTAAATGTTTTAAGCAGAGGACTATTGTCTCCTTTTTAACATTCCAATCCTCCCATCAGTTTATGTTTTAATAAATAGAAAAGCAGTAGTCCTGTGTCTTGTTCACTAACATGAATCTGTCTAGTTTTAAGACGTCCCATTTTCTCAGATTAAAATGTCCCCTAAATTTCAATTAACAAGCCCCTCCCACCATGTCCCACACCCTCCACCTTTAAAACAAAATGGCCTCATTGGTCTTCCCTGGAATTACAACATTAATTAGCACAATGGTTCTTTATTTGAAGGATCATAGAATTGTAACAACTCACACCCCGTCACTCTGTGCATGTAAGAGCTTGTTGCAGAGTTGGATGCTTGCAAGCAAGTTCCTGGTAACACTGGTTCTTTAAAACTGAATGCTGCCTATTGCATTTCAAAGGAATACCAACATTTGTTTAAATAACACTGTGTGCACACAGTACTTTTCCTTCTACTGGTGCTAAGTGAATTCTCTACAAACCGTATGGAATGTGAAGGATTAAGTTGAAATGGAAGTTACTGCTTTTATTTGGAGGAGGTTTGGTGTATTTTCAGGATTTGTATAATTACATTTAGTGAGCAATGTTAAATGACAATTTGAGTTTTTCCATTTTAAAAAAAATAAGCTACGTACGAACTAGCTTTTTGTTAAAAGCTCTTTTTAATCTTACACGAAGCACAGTATTGTTATGGAGTAACATGTTATTTTATGGTAGTTAGAACCTGCCAGACACATAGATTCTGGTCAAGTTAAGTGACCGACCTTTGGCTATAACCTTTTTTTAAAATAATGCCTGTGTCACTTTGCCTTGGTGTATGTATAAACATTTTGCTTTTATTTTCCTGCCACTTAAAGGTCATGTTCAGTCTAGCTTTGTGCAATGAGCTGTTCCTTTTCAGGTAGTTCTAAACCTGCTGACTTCAATTAAAGAGGAAGTCTCGCCATCAGGACCCAAATATTTTAAAAAGAAAACTGTTACATGAAATTATAATTAACATCCTTTTGTCCATCCATTTTATCAATTTTTATTTATGCGGTGAAGATGAACTGTGATGTTTCTGGGAGGGGAGAATTGTATCAGTTTGGATAGTTGAGGTACCATATGCAGTTAATGTCCAACTCTTGCTATTCAGCTCCTCCATGGTGACTCTCTCCCTTTTACCCTGGTACTGCCTTTGGATTTCACCAGTGCTCACTGTTCAAATGTATTCAAAAACCTGAAACAAATGGACCAAAACAAAATGATGTTAAACCCTTCATAACCACCTGCTTTTTAAAACTGGATTCTGGTATTGAAACTCCCTCCTTAATGGTTGATTGGGGAGATTACCAGTGTTCTGACTGAAGATGTTTGTACAGTTTCAACATTTGAAGTATATTCTATTTTGTTGTACTCTTGTTTCAAAGTGTATTCAAGTAGATTTTACCAAACTTTAACAGTGAATCCTGTTTTGATTGTGTTTTGGTAAAGAAATACAAAGTATATCGAGTGTCTATGCATCTTCTTTAAAGGCCATGTGTAAAAGACAAAAATTTTGTATCTTAAGTGTCCCCGAATCAGAAAAGGCTGAATGCGCCACCTTTTAGAACCAGGCAACCCAATGTTGCAACAGGTAGTGCTGCTTCCGCAGTTTCAGCTTCAATTCTGACCTTGGGGAACTGTCTTGAGTTTGCACGTTCTCCTGGTGACTGCACGAGTTTCTCCCAGGGCTCTGGTTTCCTCCCACATCCCACAGTTGGTAGGTGAATTGGCTGTTCTAAATTACCCCTTCATGTTGAGCTGGCAGCAGGAAGGTTACTGGGAAATAAATGGGATGGATGGGGAATGCTTGGAGACCTGAAGGGTTGAGTGGCTGACTCCTGTTGTGAGGAAATATAACACAAAATGGAAAAGTAAAAGAATGATTAAGGCAGTTTTCAAGTGTTTTGCTTGGGAATTAGAAGTAACATTTGTGTTTTTTAATATAACAGTTATATGGTTCATTTAATCTAATGCTCCTTAAACAAGGACAACCTGGAAACATTTCGCCTGCCCCAGCAGCCATCATTCCCAGAGGGCAAATCAAGATGTCAAGATTCTGTAGTGAATATATTGACGCAGCCTTCAGCAGACTCTCTTGCTGGGAGTTCGATAATCAAACATGAGAACACATATCAGGCACATATCACAAAGCCATGGTAATCTCAATTTGCCTCATCCAGTGTGAGACTTGGAGATTAAGGGAAAACTCGTGAAAAAAAAACCTGGAATGTCAGCACAGTCTTTGGAAGATTCTCAAACTAGGATTGTTGCACCATCATAGATGCTCTCCTGGAGGCCATAATCTTTAGTGTTGAGGCCTGACGTGCCTGTGTGAATTGAGGTGGAGTCCAACTTGCCAATGGAGCAAGGAAACATTTAGGTCAAAAGTGACACCTTCAAGATAAACATTGACATGCAGCATCGACACCCCACTGAGGGAGGCAGTAGCCCAGAATTTTTGAGGAAAATTGTCTTGTCCTGATTATAGATAAGTAGCAGAAAGGACTCGTAGCAATTGTGGACTAACCCTGGCTTCTAAGAGCAGCTGTACTGCCTTCCAACCTGTCCGTGCTGCAGGAATCTGACTCCCCAAATACCTTTTTTTGAAAAAAAGTTACGAGATGGATCCTCCTCAACTCCGAGAGGTTGCAGATGAGGTGGTTCAACAGTAGTTTAAATATCAGTGTTTTACTGGGACATCAAAATAGGGTGAACTGGACATTAATAATGAAACTACAATTTTCTTGATTAGTCCAGTTGTCCTGAAAGTTTGCAGGCCTCATGGTATCTCTGTACAAAACATTTTAAAATGGTAGCATTGCTGGAGGCACAGCTGAACTTATGGTGGGAAAATGAAAGTTATTCTAAATTGGAGCAAAGGATGTATTTTGGGGAATCTGAAGACAAATGCGACGATCCAGAATGGTGTGCTGGTGCAGAGCTAAAAAGCCAGATTTCCACCTGCTTTTCAGAATGTTCCAGAGTGCTTATACAACTAAGGAAATAGTTTGTATAGTGTTATAGCACACACGGCAGCTAATTTGAACATAGCAAGCTGCTATTAATCTGTTGTAGAACGTAAATAGAGGGATGACTTATCAGGGATTGCTCCCCTAGTAAACCTAGAGTCCTTGTTCTGAGAATTGATGGGAATGCAGTTTAATGTTTTGCCCAAAAGGTGGCATCTCTGCCAGTGCATCACTCTTGGTGCTACAGTGGATTGTCGGCCTAGACTTCTATGCTCGTCTTTAAATTGAGACTTGATTCAGTTGAGAAAGCTACCCATGAAAAACGCATGTAACAGTCCTGTAAATTTTCTCTATACTTGCTATACATATTTTGCATTGTTTTCCAGCTATGATTAGTAGTTCCATCTATCATTATATCCAGTGCAAGAGTTTAAAAATACATTAAAAAAAATTTATTGGATGATTCACACTCGGGGATGAATTTCCGACTTCCAATCATTTGATCTCAACACTTCCTAAGCATTTAAGGTAAGAGCCCTGAGGGATTTCTCATGATGTGTCAATGGGGCACAGGATGAGGTTTGAAGATGGAGGCCTTCAGCAGGTAAGTACTGAAGGGAAAATAGAGAGAAAGCTTCTGCCGATATTTGCCCATGGTATCAGTAGTGACAGGGAGGGAGATACCACTAAGTAATTGCCTCTCAATTTTGCTGCATTTTTCAATGTTTTATCAGCCCCTGGTTACACAGTGCACAAGAGGAGTAGCCCATTCTGCTCCTTGAGTCTGCTCTGCCACTTAGATGATCATCCATGATCATATTATCTTAATACCATGTTCTTGCTCCCTCCCTATATCTTCAATTTGTCCACCTCCTTATCAGTGACTTGGCCGCTACAGTCTGCTGATAGTGAATTCCACAGGTTCACTGCCCTCTGAGTGAAGGTATTTCTCATTTTAAGTCCTAAATCTGCCCAGTAACCTTAACTGTGACTCCTTGTCTGGACATCCCACCTGGGGGAAAACATCCTTTCTACATGCGTCTGTTTAGCCTGTCAGAATTAAGTTTCACTGAGACCCTTTCTCATTCTTGTCAGCATCAAGACAACAACACTGTTTGCATTGGCTAATCTCTCCTACGGTAGTCTTGCCATGCCATGGTGAACTTTTGTTACCCTCCCTCTAGGGCAAATACAGTGGCATGCAAAAGTTTGGGCACCCCTGGTCAAAATTTCTGTTACTGTGAATAGCTAAGCGAGTAAAAGATGACCTGATTTCCAAAAAGCATAAAGTTAAAGATGACACATTTCTTTAATATTTTAAGCAAGATTACTTTTTTATTTCCGTCTTTTACAGTTTCAAAATAACAAAAAAGGAAAAGGGCCCAAAGCAAAAGTTTGGGCTCTCTGCACGGTCAGTACTTAGTAACACCCCCTTTGGTAAGTATCACAGCTTGTAAACGCTTCCTGCAGCCAGCTAAGAGTCTTTCAATTCTTGTTTGGGGGATTTTCACCCATTCTTCCTTGCAAAAGGCTTCTAGTTCTGTGAGATTCTTGGGCCGTCTTGCATGCACTGCTCTTTTGAGATCTATCCACAGATTTTCAGTGATGTTTAGGTCGGGGGACTGCGAGGGCCATGGAGAAACCTTCAGCTTGTGCCTCTTGAGGTAGTCCATTGTGGATTTTGAGGTGTGTTTAGGATCGTTATCCTGTTGTAGAAGCCATCCTCTTTTAAGCTGCAGCTTTTTTGCAAATGGTGTGATGTTTGCTTCCAGAATTTGCTGGTATTTAATTGAATTTATTTGTCCCTCTACCAGTGAAATGTTCCCCGTGCCACTAGCTGCAACACAAGCCCAAAGCATGATCAATCCACCCCCGTGCTTAACAGTTGGAGAGGTGTTCTTTTCATGAAATTCTGCACCCTTTTTTCTCCAAACATACCTTTGCTCATTGCGGCCAATGAGTTCTATTTTAGCTTCTCATCGGTCCACAGGACTTGTTTCCAAAATGCATCAGGCTTGTTTAGATGTTTCTGACGCTGAATTTTGTGGTGGTGACACAGGAAAGGTTTTCTTCTGATGACTCTTCCATGAAGGTCATATTTGTGCAGGTGTCGCTGCACAGTAGAACACTCCAGAGTCTGCTAAATCTTCCTGAAGGTCTTCTGCAGTCAAACGGGGGTTTTGATTTGCCTTTCTAGCAATCCTACGAGCAGTTCTCTCGGTAAGTTTTGGTCTTCCAGACCTCAACTTGACCTCCACCCTTCTTGTTAACTGCCATTTCTTAATTACATTAGGAACTGAGGAAACGACCACCTGAAAATGCTTTGTTATCTTCTTATAGCCTTCTCCTGCTTTGTGGGCATCATTATTTTAATTTTCAGAGTGCTAGGCAGCTGCTTAGAGGAGCCCATGGCTGCTGATTGTTGGGACAAGGTTTGAGGAGTCAGAGTATTTATAAAGCTTTGAAATTTGCATCACCTGGCCTTTCCTAATGATGAACTGTGAACAAGCCATAGCCCTAACAAGCTAAAGAAGGTCTGAAACCTAGGTAAAGGTTATCTGAGAGCTCAAATCTCTTGGGGTGCCCAAGCTTTTGCATGGTGCTCCTTTCCTTTTTTCACTCTAAAATTGTACAGAACAGAAATAATTGCTTAAAATGTTGAAAAGAATGTTTCATCTTTAACTTTTATGACTTTTGGAGATCAGTTCATCTTCTACTCACTTAACTATTCACAGTAACAGAAATTTTGACCAGGGGTGCCCAAACTTTTGCATGCCACTGTATATCCTTTCTTAATACTCCAGGTGTAGTCCCACCAAGGCCCCATATAATTGTAGCAAGACATCCTTGCCCTTATTCTCAACTTCTCTTGCTATAAAGATTAACATACTTTTGCTGCCTTAACAGCTTGCTACATCAGCCTGTTTGCTTTCAGTGACTAGTCTACAAGAATACTCAAGTCTCTTTATCCATCAGCACTTCCCAATCTGACACCATTTAAATAATATGCTACTTTTCTGCTTTCCATCCTCAGGAGGATAACTTCACATTTAACCACATTACAGGCAACCATTTTCCAGGAACCTCGCACCCCAGATTCCTAGAAAATGGTCTATATGGCAATTTTCCTTAACGTGAAGCCACATCATCTGCGCATATGTCAAGAAACGCAAGTTAGAAAAAAAATAAAAGTTGCATTTATTCACATAAATTTAGCAAGTGAATTTTATTCCATCTCTCTAATTTTTGGGTAGTAATTTGTGGATTCCTTAAGGGTGAATTTCCATTACCCAAACAGCTGTAACGTAGGGGTTGCCTGTATGCTGCAGCTGCCACATTTTTGTCCATTTGCTTCATTGTCCGTCACCTTTAAGTCTTGTTGCATATTCCTTGTAATTCACAATCCCACCCAGTGTCATTGGCAAACAGAGAAATATTACGTTTTCCCCTCATCCAAATGATTGATGTTTAGTACAAGCTACTGAGGCCTAAGCATCAATTCCTGTGTTACACCACTAGTTACCACTCGTGCACTGAAAAAGACAAAATTATTCCTGTCTGTCCAGCAATTTTCGATGTATGCCAATAGAATATGCTTTAATTTTATGTGTTACTTTATCAAAGGCTTTCTGAAAATCCAAGTACATCATAGTACATTCCTTTCTGTATGTAATAATCTTTATTTCAGTATGGAAAAGACATCAAAATGGAAATTAACTGTACCATCAACAAATAGCTTCATAAGTGCAGGGGGATAAAAAGAATTTTAATCAAACTTAAAAATAATAGTTGGAACAGATACATTGATCAACGATAATGAAAGTTACCGAATGTGGATATCTTCCAAGCTGGGCAGAGAGTGAAGGGAAATATCATAAGTAGAATATGTTTTATGATTGATAAAAAGATAGTGCACAAAATTTTGACCAAACTCATCCAATCTAAATTGAATGGAACTATTTGCTTACATATTATACTCTGGATTTCTTGTGTGTCCTAGGAATTTGTTGTTGTCCCTGCAAAGATTCAGGGCTAATGTTAAATCATCGTTTTTTCAAATGTTCACCTGTAGAGGTGTTTAATCTCTAACTGTGCTATTTTATTTTATTTTATTTGACTCAATCTCTCCCCCTCCCTCTCTTTTCTGAGGAGGAGGGTGTTATTGGCAAGGATGTTGTTTATTGCCTATCCTTAATATAAGATCCAGGATTTGGACCCAGTGGCACAGTACTTCCAAATGTGGATGGTACACAAGTTGGAGAGGAAACTGCAAGTAATGGTAGTTCCCTGCACCTGTTGCTCTCTTTGTATTAGAGGTTGTATGTTTGGAGGTGCTGTTGAAGAGGCCTAATTGACTACCTGCAGTGCCTTTTGCAGTTGGTGCGCGTGGTGCACGGTGCAGCATTGGTGGTTGGTGTGCCAACCAAGCAGGCTACTTAGTCCAAGATGATGTTGAGTTGCTCGCATGATGTTGGGAGTTGCATGCATCCAGGTAAATGGGAGAGAATTACATCATCTTCCTAGCTCGTGCCTTGCAGATGGCGGTACAGGGTGACAGGAGGTGAGTCACTCACCAAAGAATACTCAGTCTGACTACTTTTGAAGTCACAGTATTTACCTGGTTGAGTTTCTGGTTAATAGTAACCTCCAGGGTGTTTACGGTGGAGGGCTCGGTGATAGTAGAGGGTTATTGTCAGGCACTTGTGGCATGAAAGATACTTGCCACTTATCCATGCTGAGGAGTTGTGAATAGAATTGAATATTGATGAATGTCCCTTTTTTTTGGAAGATCATTGATGAAGGAATTGTCAAGTAGTTGGATCTTTAAACACAACTCTGAGTTCTGTACTGGGGCTGGGATAATTGATCTCCTCCAACTACAATTGTCTTCCTCAATGCAACACATAATTCCAGCTGGGTCAGGCAGCATCTGTGGAGGCCGAGGGATGGTTGACGTTTTGAGTCAAGACCCCACATCAGGACTGAGTGTAGAGGGGAGATGGCCAGTATAAAGACGTGAGAGGGAGGGATGAGGCAGGGGCTGCAGGGTCTCAACCCAAGACATCGACCATCTCTTTGCTCCCTCCTCCTTTGCTGCCTGAGCTGCTGAATTCTTTCAGCACCTGTATTTAGCTCTAGATTACAGCATCTGCAGGCTCTTGTGTCTCCATAACTCCATTGCCAGTTTTTCCCTTTGCTCATTGGTGTAATTTTACCTCGACTCCTTGATGCCACCCTTAGTCATATGGTGCTATTTTGTTAAGAATGGTCAGTCTGACCTCATCCCTGGAATTTAACTTTTTTTGGTCCATGTTTAGACCATGAGTGTAGTGAGGGCTGGATTTGAGTTGTCCTGGTAAAGAATAAATGGCAGTTAATGACAAGTGTTGACACTTGTCATTCATTTTGAGATTAGGATTAGGTTGATTGGTTTTGTCTTGCTTTTTGTTAATATATATTGGACAGTTTTGCATAGTGTGTTGTAATCACACAAACAGTTTGGCCTGAGGCACTGCTAGTTCTGATCTGCAAATCTACAACATATTGTCCAGTTCCTTTGCCTTCACTGTATTCAGTGCTCTTACCCCTTGGATGATGTGGTGTGGAGTTAATTAGATTAGCTCAAGAGTGGTTTCTATCTTGGTGCAGAACTTAGGAGGAAGCAGAGATGGATCATACATTCTGCACTTCTGGCTGAATTCAGAGGTTTTAAATGCTTTTGCCTTGTCTTTAGTATTTGAAGGTTAGGCTTCACCATTTGAGGATGGAGATGTTCTTAATACCTCTAACTCCTGTAGGCTGTTTAACTCTCTATCACCATTCATGATTGTAGAGCTTTGATCTATAGGTTGCAAGTTAACTTAGCTGGCTTTTGCATGCTGTTTAGGCCATGTTGTCTCAATTTTAGGCATGTCTAATCCTGCTCCCAGCATGCTCTTCAAATCTCACTGACCCAATCTCGAGGTCCTGGTTTGGTAAAATGAGGGATATGCTGGGCTGAGATTACAGGTTATGCTGATGATTGCATGTATGGGGGCAGACATCCATTTTGAGTGTCTCATTTGAGAAAATGGAGGCTATCCACGTGATCATAGAGCTCAATCTGCTGGAGGAACTCAGCAGGTTCAGCAGCATCTGTGGGAGGAAAGAAACTGTTGATGGTTTGGGTTGAGGTTTCAACCTGTAACGTTGACAGTTTCTTTCCTCCCACAGGTGCTGCTCGACCCAGAGTTGCTCCAGATTACAGCATCTGCAGTCTCTTTTATGTCTCCATGTGATTAGTCTCTGTTCTGATTACTACTGCAGCTTGGAAGTCAAGATCAAAAAATACTAAATGACAATTCCATTTACCCCACAAGCTTTCAATCCTCCCATGAGTTCTGTCTTGTTTCAACTTTTATACTATTCTATCTACCACGGGCTTCTAATTTCTATCAGGTTCCTCCCATCACTGGCAGGGAGTCAAACTTGCAGGGAAAAAAAAATCAGCCAATCAATCACTGAAAACTGACCTGATTGATTGCTCTCTTTCCTTGTATATACTGATTGTTAAAAACAATGAGGGACCCAGAGCACTCAGTATTAATGCACCACCAGTGCTATTGAGTACAATGAAGTCATTTTAAGAACAAGAAACTCAAAAACATCAAATTCATTAATAGCAGAGTTTGGATTTATTTCATAACAATTTGGAATTACAAGCCTTTGATTAGTTACCAGCTCAAAGCTAAAGCGTTTAGGTCTTATTATTGAGCCTGACAACGTAAAATTTGATTGATTGGTTTCTGTGCATAGTATGTTTGAAAGAAGCCAACTACATGATTACAAGTTCCAGATTGGCATTTTTAAACTTCCTTCACGCATACCTATACATAATTATTGGCACTGACAACAAAAATAAATACCTGCATTTAAGTTAAAATAAATTATCTTTATGTATTCACTGTAATTTAGCCTGGAGTGCAGTAGATTTTCAAACAGACTTATGACTTATCCCTGAATACTGTAATTCAAAGATCCTAAAATGGTGCAATATTATACATTCCATTTTGTGACACAACTGGAGCATTAAATAACTTTGACCATAATGGTAAAAACAGAACAAAATACCTGGCTGTACAATGCAGCAAATGATCATTTACACCTTTCACAACACACAAAACACTGGTTAGACAATTAAAATTTATTGGGTTCAGAACAACACTAAAATTAAGATTTATTAAAAAAATAAATGAAGTTCTTTGTGCTTAAGACACCAGACCTTATCTTGAAGTGCACAGAGTTTGTGAAAAAGTACACAAGGGAAACCTTCAGCCTATTGTATAATAGTGGTCAACATTTTATATTATTGGATTTAGTAAGTTAGGACTGAATATCTGCAACATAGTTATTTCCTGTATCCAGTTCAGATGTTTCAAGTATTTCCAGTAGACTGCCACCACACAAGTCCAAATATCACTATTGGCAGTACCAGCAAAGAAATAAAATTCCCATACTCACTATTTTAGCACAGACATTGAACCTGTTTATTTTTAAAAAAGGCTTGCCACATTGGGTTGAACGACCTTTCAGCTCAGGAACAAGGTTAACAAAAAAAACCTTTCCTGTTAAGAACTTTCCTTGACTGCTGACTACAGGGGTAGTGTATATCTACACTGAATTCCAATAACCTCAATAAACCACCCTTAACTCAAAAAGCAGATGATAGGGAAATGGGAAAACAAATCAGATTTGCAGCAAGTGACAGTGTGCTGTTACCATGCACATAGAATTCGCATTTATTCAGCAGGGAAACAGGCCCTTCAATCCACGCTGACCATTTGTACTAACCCTATAATAATTCCTTTGTTTATTCTTCCCAGATTCTACCACACACTTAGTGGCCAATTATCCTATCAACCTGCATGTCTCTGGTCTGTTGGGGGTGGGGGGAACAAGAGCACCCAGAAGGAAACCCACTCAGTCACAGGAAGAATGTGCAAACTCCACACAGGCAGCAACAGAGGAAGGGAAGAACTGCAGTTAAGCCGTAATAATTGTGTAAAGCAGCAAAGCTAGCCATTTTTATTTTGCACAACCAAAATGCTAACCAAGGATTACGGACTATAAATTAAGACAAATTTAACACCAAGAGTAATGTAATTGCTTTAAAGAAATGGAACTTTACTGGTACTTTAATCAGGGTTTGTAACTGGTTGCACCTGAGAGTGTGGTATTCTCATTTAAATCCTAATCTGAAAAGGGCATCTGTTGGAATTCTTAATACTGCAAAATCAATGATTAAATGAGGGTGTGGATGTGAATGGTGGGCGAGGTGAAAGACTCAACTAATCAACTGATTAAACTTTAATATCACTTCCAGCAACAGGTTGAAATGAGTCATCAATCAAGTTGATCAAGAAAGCTAAATTCACAAACAAGTGACAAATGATCAGAAGGGTAATGAAATGATGGTAACCGATTAGGGCCGATCTGTTCCTCTGTGGGCAAATTGAGTAATCTATTCACAGCAAATGCATGCTGGGAATACCAAATGTAATCCAATGTATGGCAGCTCTCACCAGAGGGTCGTATTTTCCATGTGGTGAAGGGAGGTTCTGATTGCCCATCCTCACTCAACAGTTTATAGGCACTGTTGAGATTGAGACTGGACTTTGTAAATTGTTTGTAAACATCCTCAGTGGGCTCTGCATTAAAGTCTCCGCACACAATAAGGGGAATACCAGTCCCTGTTATGTTTTCCAAGTTCTGAAGCAGGTCACAGCCCTGTGATGAACGGAATCGCTCCCAGCCGCTGCAGGCTTTCAGGTGTGTAACCGCAACACAAAACATTCTGCCGGTTTCAATACACCGGAGGGTTTGTACAATGGCCACTTGATTGGTCTGCAACATCTTGGCCACCAGTCTTAACGTGACACTGTCAATCAATTCAAACCTCTCTCGAAGAAAAAACAAAGCACATCCATCTGGTCCGTTGTTATGTTCTACATCCAAACAAGGAGATGATGGTTTAGGAAAGAAGGTCGAATGATAGCCTAACCCACTGAGAACAGGCTGGAAGGTGTCAAAGTAATGATCCACTTCTTGCAGACACAGGATATCTGGACGGTAGGTCAGAATCTCCTCTAGGATAAGGTATTTACGCTCTGACCAGTTCAAAGCTTCTCTTGGACATTTGATGAAGTTATCCTTCCATTCTCCAAGAGCTGCAGCAGAATTAGAAGAAGTTAAATCAAAATATATCAATGAAATGTAAAGAACACATTTCATTTAATGAACATCAAGGACAGCATAGGAAGAAAAAATAGCATACATATACAATTTGTATTTGGGGCAAAGTGCTGCCAAAATGTTGTAAACATAGGTAGGCCTTTGAGGCAGGACAACAATAAAGTATCAGGGCCACAGCAAAAGGCAATGAATTGACTGGTACAACATTTGAAAAAAAGACATTGTATTTAACAAAAGGGGCATTTTACCCAGATAGTGGCTCAAGCAGGGTATTCTAATGAACTGAAACCCTTCATGCACTTTTTAAAATTTGTGTGCAATATGCGGAGTATTGATCTCCAGTCAATAGTCCTGGTTATTTCACTGGAATAGTTAAAGTGCCTAATGGCTGTCATGGTTTAGGCTTAAATTAGATTTATGTTTGAATTACAACCAGTTAAAATCTAACAACACTCATTTAAAAATCACATTTTAAGTACCACAGCAAAGATGGAGCGTGTGCCTTTTTTATCCACATCATTTGGGCATTCCTGCATTTTTTTTTTAATATTGTCACTGCAGAGCAGAAACAAGCAGAGATTCAGGTCAGCACTGCTCTTTTTGAAACTCACCAGCAAGCCTCTGC
Source organism: Pristis pectinata (assembly GCF_009764475.1). Taxonomy (NCBI): domain Eukaryota; kingdom Metazoa; phylum Chordata; class Chondrichthyes; order Rhinopristiformes; family Pristidae; genus Pristis; species Pristis pectinata. The sequence goes on from NC_067406.1 coordinate 123,481,932, forward strand.
TGATGGGTCAACTAATAATACAACAAGGTGGATGCTTTCCACTAACAGTGATTCATTAATTTTAGGGCAAGCTATGGACATCCGGCAAAGACATGGAGCATGGCTCATTTGTAATGTTGCTGCAACTAATGATAGGAATGTCTGTGCTCCTGCTCCCACCCACACACCAATGCAGTAGAAGATCTACAGCTGACTAGAAAAGGCTTGATTCAATTTTTAATGCAAATATTTTTATAAAATGATGCACAGTATGGTCAGAAGTCAGAAATGGTTAAACAGCAGTTGATATTTTACAAATGTTGCAAAGTATTATGCAATAGCCCACAACTTTACTATTGTGGGAGGAAAAGAAAGAGAGAAAGGAGTGAAAATCAGCAGCTCGTAGACATTGCAGTAAAGTTAAGATCAGACTCAGCTTTAGCACCTTCATATGAAATAGCCTTATGGTGTTCATTTTGTAGGCTTAGGCATGAAGAATGGCCCAGTGGGCGAGATTTCAGAGGTTGAGCTGTCCTTAAAGAATCAATCATTTGGTGAGAGGATAGGGGAAGAGCAAAAAAGATCATCTGTACTTCCAGTCCATGTATAGTGTACTACCAACCAGTTGCCTCAGCATCCCTGGGTGAAGGAAATTAAACAACTAGAGTTCACATTCTTGATCACCCTGCTGAAAAATTCATGTGGAGATCAGGCAAAAAAGAGATCAGAAAACCACCATTTTCAAATTGCTTCCTACAGGACAGACCTTGTGCTAGAATGTTCCATTGAAGGACTTTGATCGGACGACAGTCACCAGCATTTTTACTTTTCTTTAGATGGAGAAAATCCCGCTGAAGTCTGGGTGGTCGGTTTTCAAGGACCCTCTGACATTCTTTGAGGAGGTCATTTGGGTCTGTTGGATCGACTGGTTCCAAGCCCGTCTCTACAACATACTCCTCCTGTGACTGTGGAATACCATTATCAGTTATAGTTGGAGCCAGAGTACTGTACAATCTGGTGGCACTGGTTCCCATGGAGCACACTAAGGGAGGAGGAAAGAAAAATGACAATGTTATATACCTGAAGCACCCAATCTCTTATACCTTATATATAGAATACAGTTTAATATTTTGTACGACTATGATCTTATTGTCCAGCACACCCAGGTCCAAGGGACCTTATGGGCTACTATTACTTGCACTTTTTATGCCTTTATAAATTTTGCATTTACTTTTGGGTTTCAAGAGACCAAATCATATCAGCGTCGAGAGGAGTTTCCTCTGCTGAAGATACTGACACTTGTTGGCAGCTCACCTCAACTAGGTAGGTATTTTTAATATGCTAGGGCTATGAGTTTAGATGGGTTCCACAGACAAAGCAGATTATATCATTATTCAACATCACATGTACAGGGAAGAACACAAGTGGATGAGTTTCCTTTCCCCTTGCCAATGGACACCAAGGTCAACCGTAGCAATGACCTAACAGCTGTTCAACTGTTGCTATTCTGGCATTTTCTCTGCTTGAAATGTAACAATTGTCCCTGGAGGAAATAACTCACTCAAGGAGCTGCCTCAAACATAAAGACAGCACTACATTTTGCTTCTCCTGTTTAGCAAACCACATGAGTGGGGTCAATATGACTGCCTTAAATCTCAACATTGTCTTTAACTAAGATAATAATTGCATTAGGCTACGATTCATTTATGTATTGTAGCACTGTACTGAAACAATGCAGTGAAATCCACCATTCACATTGGTACCCCAGTTATCTTCAGAAACTGCAGTGTCCCCATACTTGGAACAGGGGATAAGGGGGAAAGGAAATAAGCACTGCAGAGAATCAGTTCTCGTTTCAGAACTATTTTCCACTTCAGGGACTAAGCCCAATTCTGTGAACGTACCCAAGTACTGTACTTATTGACTAAACTCCCACAAGGGAATTTGAGAAATTCAGTCACTGCAGTTAGGTCCACCATCGGGAGTGTTCTCCAAGTCCCTGAAGGTTTTTGTGGTGGAAGAACTACCCCAGCAGTGTAGGCAAACTTCCTCAACTGTTACAGGCATAGTGTTTGCATAGGTTTTGAAAGGGATAGGAGCTTGGATACTTTCTTTGGGTAATCCATTGTGGAAGGTTCATGGTTTGCTGACCTTATCCCAAAAGGCAAACCCTTCATTTTTCAGTTACTTAAAACATGCATGGTAGACAAAGCAACTTAGCACATGAGCAGCTTGGAGGGCCTGAGTAAGATCCTGTGTTTTCAGACACAGACATTTAGTCTAATAGGTTTCTCACAGCTAATCCTATTCAGTTGCAATACCTCATTTACTATCACCAAATCAGCAAGAGAATGTCAAAATATCTCCACTAAACGGGGCAAATTCTGAAAATGGAGGTGGGAGTATTGAAAAGCCCACTTCACTACAATCTCTGCAGGGAGCTACGCTGACAGACTGCTCTACTAAAATGTAGTGGAACTGAGCTGTGATGTGATTATCACAATGAATGATTCCCTGAAGTTAACAAGGAACGGTCAACAGATTTGGACTGTAACATGAAAACATCAAAGTTCAAATCCCCTACAAGATTTTTGCAATGATAATTATAAATCCTTCACAGAGAAACTGCACCAAGTTTGACATTATTGTACTAAGTGCTAAATCTCTTAGCTTTCATGTTGAAAGTTAATTCTCAGCTAAAGTCTGAGCACACATGAATGGGAAGCAGCTCAATCCAGTAATTCTTGGCATAAAGTGTTGACAAATAGGTACAGGTTCTTAATACAAAGCCTTATTAATAAATATCCAGAAATGTATATGTTGATAAAGGATGTAAAGGAATGTTTTGAAATGACCCATGCAATAAAGAATATGTGTTTCTAGAAGCCCTTTATAAAGAATCTCATTAATGTTGCTAGAAAAATTGGAACAAAATTAATATTGTGGAAGCTACACATCATTTGGGCTAAAATTGGAAATGGTGTAACCCAGTGTTAGCCTGACTTTCTTTTCCCCCTCCAATATGTAATACCAATTTGGAGTTGGTTTTAGGGAAGGTAATCATTTTCTGATCCTCTTATAGTTAGAGGCACAATGTTGGAGGACTGGAAGACTTTCAACATGATACTATTGTTTATAAAGGATGAAAGGAATACAATGCGTAATTACAGGTTAGTCAGCCTAACTGTGTGGGAAAGTTATTGGGGAAAAAAATTGAGGGACTGGTTAAATTGTTATTATGTGCATTTATGTTAGTGTGTGCAATCAGGTGAGAGAGGTATGATTAAAATTTCACAGATGTTTTTGATGGTGAGGAAGAAAATATACAATAAACGTACGTTTATTGAGAAACTTAGAACAGAAGGACCACTACGTTCTGGTCCTCAGATCACTGAAGTTATCTAGGCAGGAAGATTACAGAAAGACTACAGTTTCTATAAACACATGGTGACTAGATGCTTTCCTTTATTGGTTCAGGCAGTAAGGATAAGAGCAGAAGAGTCAAGCTACAACTGTACAAGTCACCGGATCACCAATAAAGTTCTCTGACCTGTTCTTGTCACCACATTATCGGAAAAAGGATGAAGGAGGAACTGACGAATTGGTCTTTTTTTTAAGGGGTGGCAGGTTAAGCTGGTGTTGTTTTTCTTTATCAGGAGGCCAGACATTCAGTTAATAAGTATAAAATTATGAGGGAGCTAGAGAATAGGAAAAGTTCCTGTTGGTGGAACAACCAGTAACCAGGAGGAAAACCAGGTTACAAATATTATGTCAGTATCCCTTTCAGGAACCTCAACTTTTCACGGAACGTTTTCACGCACTGAAGAGTGTTGGATTAGTCTTGTAACACAGGAAATGACAAGCTGAAGAGCTTCCTACTCTGTTGTAAACTTCTATAGTTCAAAATAGTCTATCAAATATTCCACTCTCTTGCATGGATGGGGATTTACTGGTTCATAACACTCCTTCTGTTACTACAACCATGACCAGCTAATTTGACACTGACCAAAAACTAAATACGGAATCCTTCAATACCCAACAATTGAGTGTTTTTTTTAATAAAACTGTCAACTGTAAAGGTATCCACGATTTTATTTTCTGGGCATTTTGTTTTGTGTATTAGCTGTACTTGTGACAAAACTTAATGTCCTTAAATTTAAATGGTACATTATTTCTAAGCTATGAAAATCTTAGAATTTGGCTTTGAAATTGAACATAGATTGTAATTGACAGCTTCTGACCTACAGCTTTTTTGATACCAAATCCCAATGAAGATGTAAACACGTACGAGAGTTGTGCCTAACCAGCCTAGTTTTGGTCCTGATAACTTTGTTTTAAACTAGCACTGTACTCCCTCAAAGAACAGGAAGCTCTTTCATGGGAAAGGCAATTAAGGAAAGCACAAAGGTGAACCAGTCTCTGGATCCTACATGACCTGCTAGAGAAGGGATGTAGTATATGCAGAGCAAATTTGGGTATATGCAGAGCAAATGTTGAAATACCAGCATTTTTCCAGATCCAGTACACTGTTTCCTGCAAGACTGCCATCAGCATGTTTTGGAATTCTGGGCAGAGGTTGCCGAGTGCTAATATGCAGTATAAATTCTGCACAATAATTTGCCTTTACATTACATAACCCAGAAATCCAGATGCAAGGGAATTTGTTCATTTAAACTATAAATTTCATTACCACCATTTGATTATCAACTGCATGTAATTGAAAGCCAACCTATTCTTGGACCCTGTTAATAATGCTTCATAATGAAAGCCACTCCCCATGCAAGTAATCAGAAAAGGAAAATATATATTGAAAAATGTAATCACCAGGCTTATTGCTCATCATATGATTTAATCACTTCAAGCAACAGTAATATCAGAGAACAGCATTTCCTTGCCCTGTCAACCACTCCCACCTCACTTAGTAATAACATTCAGGAATACAGTTAATGCCCAAGTGCAAACTGCACCAGCACAGACAGCAGGTTGGATGGTCTGTCTGACAACAAAAGGAAATAAAAACACAGAATGATCAAAGATGGAAGGCTCCACATTAGAGATTTAGCTTCAAAGACAAACTGTACAAGGACATAATCAGTGGAGCTGCTCCATCTAGTGGTGATTCATTGTGCAGAACAGAGACCCAAACGTTGGATCGCTCACTACAAAAAAAATAAAAACAGTCAGTATGTAAATATTTCTAGGGCACAAAGTGCACGTTTTGGACATTACGCACAGGTCATTACATGGTAGCAGGAAAGGTAGGGACACTGAATCAAGCAATAAGGACAATTTAAGGCATACCTATTCCATGACCAACATCTTTAGTGATACATTTATTAGTGTATTAATTATTCATTGCCTGCTACGTTACATAGCACTAATTCTATTCTCATTTCAGTGCATGAACAAAATCAAGGCTTTCATTGCCAGTTTTAAATTCTATCCCTTTCTTTCGCAACTGCAGCTCCCCAACCCTCACCAGGGTGAACAAAATTAGTTCTGTTCCATTTAGCCAATACAATGATGATGTAATGCATTTATTTCATGCCATTTCCTTTAATCTAACTTAGCAAGAATACAGCACTGCAACCATGGGACCTGAAGTGAATTTCACTACATTTTCAACCTGCCAACAACAGAATTCCTCTGTAACCATGAAATGCATTTTAAATCTGATGGAGAACAGCTAACTGAACATATCACCTATTTAAACAAGTTTTATTAACTAAAACAAGCGCATATATTTGGAAAATTAATACCTACCCCAATGAAATTAGCACAAGGTATTTCAGGCATCATTATTTTGATACCTTCATGTAAAAAATACATCATTACTGCAATCAGTACTCTATGGGGTCTAGAGCTGGTGAAAGCAATGTTCATATCCTACAGAAATGCATGCTTAAAGCATCAAGAAATATGCATAACTTATTTAAGCAACAAACCTCTTTCATTCACCCGCCACTGCCCCCCCAACCCCCCACTGAAATGTTGAAGTTAAAGTATTCTGGAATTGTGCAAAAATATGTTGCCAAACCTTTGGTTTGTAAGTTGAGTTTTACACCCTTCCCCATAGAGCACGTGGCACTCTAATAGGTGAAAAAAACTTTGTGCTCTGCACGTTTTTTGCCTTAACAAGTTAGATGGACAAAACATCAGCTCCTCCAGTTTCGTATTCCATTTACCCCATATAACAAAATACAGTATTTCCAAAAGTATTGGTATTGCTTTATTATTGTCACTTGTACCGAGGTACAGTGAAAAGCTTGTCTTGCATACCAATCGTACAGGTCAATTCATTACACAGTGCAGTTACAGTGATTTAGTATAGAGTCCATTGATGTAGTACAGGTAAAAATAATAACAGTACAGAGTAAAGTGTCACAGCTACAGAGAAAGTGCAGTGCAATAAGGTGCAAGGTCACAACAAAGTAGATCATGAGGTCAGAGTCCATCTCATTGTATAAGGGAACTGTTCCAATAGTCTTATCACAGTGGGGTAGAAGCTGTCCTTAAGTCTGGTGGTACGTGCCTTCTGGCTCCTGTATCTTCTACCCGATGGAAGAGGAGAGAAGAGAGAATGTCCCGGGTGGATGGAGTCTTTGATTATGCTGGCTGCTACACCAAGACAACGAGAGGTGAAGTACACGTGCTCCCTGAGTTATGAATGACCTGACTTATGGAAATTTGACTTTACATTAATTCTCCCATAAACTTAAAGCATTTTCAAGCTAGTAATAATAACATTTAATAGTATTCATTAATAACAGGATACAGTATATAGTCCATTAATTAGGGGATTATTGAATGAAATTATAGCAAGTGTATACACAGGCTGTCCTCAGGTAATGAATGGGTTCCGTTTTTACGGACGTCCACAAGTCAATTTTGTCCGCAATTCATAAAATACACAAAAATCACTTGATAGGGTAACCATAACTCCACAGTATTGTGATGAATGGCATCAAAAGCACACAAGACTGATAAGAACAGTTTGTAAAAGGTGAGAAAAAGGAAACCAGTTTTGTCATTGGTAGAAATGGATCTATGCAAGTCTATTGGACTTGAATTTAATATTAAGGAGGCTCACTCAAGTGTACATACGTCCATAGGTCTGGTGTCCGTAACCCAGGGACAGCCTATATAGTAATACAATATCGAAAATGAGCTTTTCTGACTTATGGAGAAATCGCCTTACAGTTTCCAAGAACTGAATCCTGACATAACCCCTGGACTGCCTGTAGACAAAACATTTTCACAAGTAATACGATGAAATTATATTTGTAACAGTATTACTGCACCATTCTAGAACCACCTCTCATTTTCAATTTGTCAAACATTCTAAATCAAGGATCTATGACTGAAATTAAGAGCAATTATTGATACCACTGCTAGAGGTGATGAGTTGAAGGTGGAACACAAGGCAGGACTCAGGGCAAGCAATTTATTTTACATCAATCTTCATTCAGCCGACAGCAAGCCCTTTTATGGAGTCTATTTGAAAAGAATCCCCATTATAGCAAATGGAATTTGGATCTAAACTGCATAAACTTCTCTTAATAAAAGCTTGCTGGAATAATCACAAAATGCTTACTCCAAAGTTTTTTCAACAATGACCACCCTCCCAACTTTGTGACTTTTGAGGTGTAACAACCATAGAAATAACCCAGATTATACTAAGGGAGGGAAAAGACCCAGTTCTAGTCTATCTGAAATTAAACAAGCAAAGCCAAATGGATTCATGAGTTTCTTCAAATACAAAAATCCATTATGATCCTGATTTACACATTAACAGCACATTGTCTTACTCATCCAAATTTAAGTTGTTCAACTAATTGCATGCTGCTATAATGGGAGTGATACTGATCATAGGATTCCATGAAATGAGTCAAAAGAATTGTATGACTCTCTATAATTATACTTACCTTTGTAATTCTTATGCAATAACTCAGTTCCTCGTCAGTACAGCATACATCAGTTGGTCTAGTACTTGTGCACAAGTCAGAGTCATACAGCATGGAAGCAGGTCATTTAACTCACCATATCCAAGCTGATCAGTAGGCACACATCTATATTAAGTGTGGAGGGAGATCAGTTTTCCATAGAACTACATAGAGGTACTGAACCAATACACAGCTAAAGTGGAATGTATAAATTTCAAATCAATCCACATTCACATGATAAACATGTATGCTATATTTCTGAATGTCTTATTACAGCAGCTATTTGAATTAAATGAGATATATGTATGGAAAACTAGCATACAACTGAATGTAGCACGAGTGTATTAGGCAATTAAATGTAACCACGAATAGAATTTCCTGTCAAAAGTATTTTGCAACATCATGTGGAAAAAACATTGAATCTAACTTTTACATGCAATTCATTCTGATTTTTAAAAGTAGATTCTAAAACAAAACCATTCAAGTCAGAGCTGCTTTGCAAAGAAGTTAAGCCAGGCATCAACATTTAGTCATCTCTATGATAATTGGTCTCACGAGAAGAATGTCTAATGCTAAGCATCTTCATTGGATACCAAGAAACAGTTTACCACACAATGATCTGCATGATTTGAATGAGTTAGTTAAATAATCTGCACAACATTACCACCATGAACTCAGTGCCCTCTACTCTCAATTTAGTGTCAAGACTTCTAAACATGTGGAAACTGGAGATATCCCTATGCTGCAAAATCAGCCGGCTGTGACCACCAAGCCTCATATCGTTACATTTTAAGATTATCATTTAGTTATAATTTAAAGTCACTATGTAAAGCTTTTTTGCTGGTGCACCTTATTACCTGCACTGCATAATCAGCCACATTTACACTCTGATAACAGTACAATACAAAGACCCCTTTAATTTTTCTGCCACTTTTCAGTCAAGAGAAAACCTTCATCTTCAGATGAACAAATCAAAATCAGCAGTAATATTTTACTGAGACCAGCTCACACTTATCCTGTCACAGTATTCCAATACCCTGAACCCTAAACTTCTCCAGTTTGAGAGTCTTGTTTAGAGCAGAGATTTTAGTGCTCCAAACAAGGATAGCATAAGATAAGTGACAGGAAGCAACTCCCATGTCAGAGGTATCCTCATCTATAGTTTAGTGGAAAAAGCAAACACATTTTTGTAGTACAAGAGCAGACATTATAACCCACAGACTGAAGAATGGAGCATACCTGAACACTCTGGGCCTTCTATCCTCATCCATGCCACACCCCAAATTCAACCAGTACAAGCCAGCTGTTGCACCATGAACACAAGCATGATAGTGAGAACGTGATAGGAGTAATGCCACAGCAGCAAAAGTTACATGACTACGGTTACAGCAGTACTTAAAAAAAAAGTTACTGAAAGCTCTACTCGAGGGCATACTTTCCAAAGTGCCAAGAGGAATTTAGAAGTACTGAGTAATGTTGAAAAGACTCTTTGCAATGGAAGTTGAAGTCCAGCAGCACAAGATATGGTTGAGGGACAAAAAGACCTTATCAGTTCTGATCAAAGGCCATCCAGGTATGAAGTGCTGAAAATGCACCTATACTTCAAATTTCTACAATTCTATGAACTGCCAACATCTCTGCTCAAAGGCAAAGTGTTAAGCAGACTGAAATATCCTAAGTGGTGGGTGAGCTTTCAGAGACCATTACAGGAGACAAAATTAACACTCAGAAGTCCTAGGTTATTTAAGAGTAACCAGAATATATTAGATCAGTAAAATCTAACAACACTAGACACAACTGAGCACTCATTTGAGGAAGCACTGAATGCACTGATAAAGAAAACACAGCCAATACTATCTTTATTGAATTTGAAAAGGCAATTGATAAACTATCCCTAACTAATAAAAAAATTATAAATGGAAAGGAATGGGGCTATGTAGAATGTGACAATGATGGAACACAGGAGTGTTTACAAATGAGAACACTGATGTTCTCCAGAGGACGTGTTAAGACCATCATTCCTTCCCATCCTTCTCCCTCTTACCCTCCTTGCCCCTCCCCCCACTCACCAAGAGTCCTGCAGCATGCGAACTCTGATATAGGAGAATACCACCAGAATCTGGGCATGAAAACAGATTAAATAACAAATGGGCTTCATAAAGCCAGATGGGTTAGAAGATCAACACAAACATCAGTTAAAATATATCCGTCACATCCTTGTAATCTTTCACTTGGATGATCATATAATCCGACAAGTGCCAGTGCCTGGATTAGGGATGTTTGCATGAGATTTTATGCTTGTTTCCACTAAAACAAGGTGCTGATTATGACAAGACCCTCTTCCAAGCATTTGGTCTGGAGGTGGAGTCAATTAGAGTTGGCATTCGCTACAGACTCCACATCAATCTTACCTTGTCAGAGTTTGCATCTTTTTGAGAGTTTATCTCCTTCTGGGAAACAGGCCATTCCTTTCCTTTCCTTCCCTTCCCCACTCCCCAACACCAAAGCTGGCCATCTCCTGCCTCAATCAAGGCACTGTTATTAATATATCATTCAAGTCTCCAGGCTATGATAACTAAACTATTATCTGAAAATTCTAAACATTAGAAATTTAAAAAATGTGTATTTGCCAAAAGTAAAACCATTGGCATGTCTCCTTAACCAGTTACAATGAAAAATCTTTACTGAGGCACAAAGAGCAAACCACGATCTACAAGTAAGGTAAACCAAGGTCAAATTGGTTACAATAAATGAAATAGAATTGAGACAGAAAAAGTGAGTTTTTTTTTACTTCTTTAAATCTCCAACATGAAATAAATGACACTTTATATTTGCAAACATTCATTTTCAGAGACAGACTGTGTTTTGTGGTAATTAAGAGTTATTACATCATAAAATTTCACTTAATCTTGAATGAACAAGTTTTCAACTTTACAGGTGTTAGTGGAATGTGTGGTCCCTGTCAAAACACCAGCACACCTGGGGTGAGCAGAGCAACTGATTTCCATCTTGTAGTACAAGTATGTTCAATGTAATCCAAAAAACTATTTTCTTTTGTGCTGCAGAACTGTAGTAACTAAATTCCAGTTTCTTTCTCAAATAGTTTCCAAAAATACCACAGATATTAAAAAAAATCTAACAACTGAACAATATAACTCTACCACTAGGTTCAATTACGAATTCTCACCGGCACTAAGAAAAATGCTTTCAAAAAACAAACCTCTGGAGGAATTCAGTGGGTCAGACAGCATCTGGAAGGAAATGGACAGTTGACATTTTGGGTTGAGACCCTTCACCTGGACTGAGTTATAGAGGGGGGACAGCCAGTATAAAGAGGTGAAGGGAAGGGGTGGGGCAAGAGCTGGTAAGCAATAGGTGGATCCAAGAAGGGCAATAGGCAGATGGAGGGAAGAGTGGAAATAGCAACTGAGGCTGTGAGGTGATAGATGGAGGCAACAAATGATGGAATCTGATAGTAAAGGAAGGAGGAGCATGGTATCAAATTAGGGAGGTGAGGTGGACAGATGGGAACAGTAGGGGGAGGAGACCCAGTGGATTGTGGGCAGATGGAGTGGGTGGAGGAGGGGAAAGAAACAGGAAGAAAGAGGGCTCGGGAGGTGGTGTAGGAGGAAATGTGTAGATCAGGGAAGAGAAAAGTGACAGAGGGGCAGCAGGTTACCTGAATTCACTGTTCATGCCGTAAGGTCGTCGGCTACCCAGGCAGAGTATGAGGATGTATTCCCCTAGTTTGCATTCAGCCTCACCCTGGCAGTGGAGGAGGACAAGGACAGACTGTTGGTGTGGGAATGCGGAGAGGAATTTAAATGGCTAGCAACCAGGAGCTCCAGAAGGCCATGGTGGATGGACCTTACTAAATGCTTGCAAAGCATCCTGTACAGTCATTCACACAAACCAATTTGAGGCAAGCTTACCCATATCCAGATTTGGCTCCACTGCACATGAATGTAATCATGCTGAAATAACATTAGTTTTAATAAAAGCTGGGCTCTGATTTTATCACAAATAGCTGATCATTATTACAGTTATATGTGGGGTCTTGTTGTGGCAAAATGGTGGCCAGCATTCCTACATTACAACAGTGATCACAGTTCAACAAGTACTTCATTGGCTGTAAAATTGGGATGTCCTGAGGCCATGAAAGGCTTTCATGCCTTTCATTCATATTTTGAAGAATAGGAAATCTTCACCCAGGGCCAAACACAGAAAAGGAGGAAAGTTCAGATGTCAGGATATTTCTCACATGTCACAGATCTCCAAAATTCATTTTGGAAGAGTTACCTTTACAACATTGCAACATCACATTTTGAGATTTCATAAAAGAAATACGCTCACAATATCTACACAATAAAACACAGCTCGATTCCAATGGCTCTCATTTTATCTCCATACCAGGAACTTGCACCTTCATCGAACTAGGGCAGGAAAATACCAGTTCAAAACTTGAAAGTTGTTTTAACTGAAAATATTTGACATATTACAGACCTGTGTCACACCCATGAAGCAAAGTCCATGTACCAGTTGATTAATGTGACTACTTGCATCTATTGCAAAAATTAGGTCTTGCATCCATCACAACTGAAATGGACAGTACCAATCTGTTGAGAAGTCCAACATAATAATGCATTCCAAGCAAGCGATGCACATGTCTGTTGAGCCTAAACAATCAATCACCAGAGCCAAAAAGCTACACCTGAGCAAGAGAGGACCTGCATCAGACTATGACCCTGTGCACTGGTCGATCTATATTAATATGCTATTAAATCAGTGCAGTGGGTTAAATAATTGTCCAAATAGTTGTTGGTGTTCAAATATCATCAGCCTACCTTATACTTATAACAACATAGGAGGTCAGATGACACTCGGGTCCATGCCGATTCCAAGTACTAACCCCATTACAGAAACAGAAAATGTTGGAAAATTCAGGTCAGGCAGCATCTGTGGAAAGTCAATGTTTTGGGTCTGCAACCCTTTGTCAGAACTTCCTGCGCTGCCTGAATGGCCAAGTTTTTGCAGCATTTTCTGTTTTGTTTCAGATTTACCAATCCCATTAGTCTCATTCCCCTTCTCTTCATTTCCCCCATGCACCTGCAGCTTATTCTCTCACACATGGCCATCAATCTCCCCTTTTGGATATGGAAGGGGACTGGAGCACCCAGAGGAAATGCACACATTCACTGAGAAAATGTGCAAACTCAGACAGCACCCAAGGTCAGGATCAAACCCAGGTCCCTGGAGCTGTGAGGCAGCAACACTAAATGTGGCACCACTGTACCATCTAAAACAGGCTGGTTCACAAATACAATAATACCTGGACATTTTGACACCATGTGCTCGGATCCTACCGCCAAAAATCACACAGGTACCTGCAGTCCCAAATAACTTGTATAACGATGGATACAAGCTTGAAACCAGGAACAACCACAAACTTCAAATTGTACCTTTGAAGAAAAATGTTGTATTTGAATTTATAACATCAGACATGCAGTAAAGAAATGAGGACTAGTAATGAAAAGTAACTTTTATTCAATCTTAAAATCCATTCTACTTATTGTGGCCCACATGTGACTGCAGACACACAACAAATGCCCCCAGAAAGTATCTAGTAAGTTGTTCTTTTCCAAGGATGGGCAAATGCCAGTCTTAATAGTAATGCCCCTGGCCCCTGAAAAAAAACCTTGAAGAATTCAATGAAAGATTATTAGATTTTTTTTTAGATTTCCCACATACATCCTAGCACTCAATTGCACCACCTGACCATCACTGGTCAAAAGTGGGGTACAGAGTCAAGACCCCATTCAGCCAAGTCCCTAAAGTGGGACAATCTAAGTAACCAGTGGGGAGAAATTGGAGCAAAGGACAGAAATGATAGAGATGAGCCATGGGAGAAAGAGGTTGGAGACAGGGTCATCATCAACATTTGTAGAGTCAGGAGCTGTAGAAACCAGGACCAAAGCAAACTAAAGGAGGGACAGAGGAGGAAGATTTATACACCATTAACTGTAGGATGCTTCACCACACATGGCTATTGTACAGATACAGGAATGAGTTTCTATGATGGAGTCACCGGACAGAGTGCTTGAGTTGGGGGCTGAAGTGCTCCTGTTCTGTAATTGCAATTTCCAGTTCTGCTTACTTATTATGGACTTCTCACATTACAGCTGCTAAGGTGAAACCAATAGTAAAAATAGCCAACTGCAGGGAACGCAGAGCTGCAAGTCATGTGGTCAAACCTTCAAAAAGATGCTTCCAACCAGAGATGCAACCCTGAAGAAACAGTAGTGCTCAAACTGACTGAATAGGGGATTCCATTTTCTTTCCCATTCCTTTAAAATATTAGGCATCTCTAAATTAATAATGTATCAAGTGCAGAGCAGAGGTGCAGAATGGAAAATCAGTTACCGAGGAAAACTCCAGTCACATTGAAGGCAACAACTGTAACAGGCCAGCTGATCTCAAAATCCAAACCAGAGCACATGGGAAGTGGGATAAAATGAGGGGAAAAGTAAATCAGTAATTACCGACTGTTACAGCACACAAGATGCTGATCAGTCGCTAACAGCCTCCGACCCTCTGCCAAGCTCTTCAAACAGTTAGAGCTGGAGCACATGGAGAGCATCGCAGATTTGAGGCTCTGCAGGACATCAGTTACCTGCAGTTTGCCTGGGATTTCCCAGGTAGCACGCCATCAACCTTGTTTTGTGTAGGCTGTTGATGTTGTCATTTTTAACCAGGACATCCGTCCCTCAATGGAAATAAACTGAAAAATATAAACAGAACACAGCACCAGATCCCACTGTCAGGCTTCCAGAATTAATTACCATTCCAGATGACAGCAAAAAGATAACTCATTACTACAGGATTAACAATAATATCTGGGATATCTTCAGATTTCCTTATAACATAGAAAGCCATTCACCCCATCAAGTCTATCCTGGCTCATAGTGCAATCCCCATCCCCACTTATTTCCCTGTAGTCTATTCCCTTGCACATGCCCATCAACTTCACCGATTATTGTAGGATCGACTTACACCAAGGGTAATCTGTAGCAGCAAATTAACTTACTGAATGGTACGTCTTTGGGAAACGTGTGCAACGTAGAGCACATGGAGGAAACCCATGCAGACGCAGGAAGGACATGCAAACTCCATCCAGACAGCACCAGAGGTCAGAATTGAACCCAGGTTGCTTGGGGGTGCAAGACAGCTACACTATCTTCAGCATCACTGTGCACCCCATATTTGACGTGCATAGTTTCCAATACTAACTTTGAAAAAAAAATACCCACAAGAGCTCCTAGTTTTCAGGTTTAACAATACATTTTGAGGCTTTCAAAAGTGGACCTATAATCTTAATGGGCAAATGAGAAGCTCTGAATTTTGAACAGGAACACTTTTCGGCTTAATTCTGCTTTAGAGATCAGTACTTGAATTTCAATTGGATCTGCATGAAATAAGGCTATGGATTGATTTTAAAACTATGATAATACCTACTTGACCAGTTAAAATCTCTTCTGGGAAGTGAAAACCTATGCATCATCACTCAAAAGGATGTCCTGCCAGACACACATTCATTGACGTCATAACTAAATGTTCCATTAATTCTGCTAGTTCCTTTTCAGTTTTGTTCCATGTTATTTCATTGTATTACTTTCATTATAGTTCTTTTGAATAACCAATTCAGAAAAGTGAAACAGTTTTCATGACAGAACAATCAAATAAAAACAGTTGGTTACATTTCAAGCACCCGGTTACTTGGCATTCCCAGCAAAACTGGGTACTGACTTCTTACTGATAAAGTTGACTTTTCAAAAGCAACTATTATACTCTGCACTATAATAGGTTGATGAGTGCAGTGTGTTAGTTGTCCCTACCACAAATTTTAGCAAGGCTTATGACAAAGTCCAACAGCACCGACTGATCAGAATAGTAAGAGAAATTAGTAAGCGAGTCCAAAATTCATTTGGTGGTAGGAAGCAAAGGGTGAAGGTTGATGGGTGCTTTAGTGACTGGACAGCTAGTTAGAAAAATGTATAGGATTCTTTCCTTTTTTGGCTAAAGCTCAGAACACAAGAACAAGGAGGTCATGCTAGTTAACCATAAAATGTTCGTCAATGTTCTAGCAACAGGCTGATCACAGAATGCTTATAGCACTCGTGGCCAGTTGGCCAGTCAGGTCAATATGTAAAAGCAATCCAGCTGGTCCCACTCCCCCTCCTTCTCCCCAAAGCTACGGAAATTCATTCCTTTCAGGTACACACACAGCTCCTTTTAAATGCTGCCACTGAATCGTCCTCCACCATTACCCTGGTGGTTCATTCCCAGACCTAACCACCCCTACTGAAAAAAAAAGTATTCCTCATGTCATTTTTTGTTTTTTTTTGCTAATTTCCTTCCATTCTATGTTCTGTAATTTTTGACTTTCCCTCCACCCACCAATAGAAACTGCATCTATCTACTCTATGTCCTTTATAATTTTATATATCCAAATGTCCTCAATCTGTTGTGTTCCAAACAGAACTACTCCAGCTTTGCTGATCTATCCCCAGAATTAAAGTCCCTCATATCTGAAATCATCTTGGTAAATCTCTTCTGCCACCTCTCTAATGCCTTGCTAGATTTGCCCCCTAGATTTAGGCAATACCCCAGATTTGGCTACACCAATGTTTAAAAATGTTCATCATGGCTTCCATGTTCTCATACTTTGTTTCTACTTAAATACCCAGGATCTCACATTCAACTTTAACCTCTCTCACAGCCTATCCTGCCACTTTTAATTAAACAGGCACTCCCTATTCTTGTATCTACATTTGGAATTGTACCCTCTAGTTCATATTGCTGCTTCTCGTTTTTCATACCAAAATGTAGCACTTCACATTTGTCAGTATTAAATTTCACCTGCCACTTTACTGCCCATTGTATTAACCCTTCTCTATCTCCCTGAAATCAATTACTATCCTTCTCGTAGTTCACTATACCTCCAAGTTTTGTATCATCTGCAGCTTAGGAAATTGTGCACTGTACACCCAATTCAAAAATATTAATTAGAAAAGCAGTGGTACTGGTAAAAAATTCTGGAAGGCTCCAGTGTACACTCGCCTCCAGTCCAGAAAACAACTTTTCACCTCTGCTAATTGTTACTTAACCAATTTTCTAATGATGCTGCCAAGGCTCTTTTTCCATTGCCTTTCATCATGATGACAAGCCTATTGTATGTCATCTTCTCAAATGCTTCATGCAATTCTATATATACCACATCAAATCCCATTACCCACAATGACTACTATTTCATCAAAAAACTATGTACAATCATGGGAACATTGCAGGATGTGATGGCAGAATAAAATAAACATTTACAAAGATGCTGCCAGAACTGGAAAATTTTAATCAATAATTTAGTCATTTTCTTGGGAACATAGATTTAACTTGTACACTTAGAATTATTTTAAGTCAAAATGTAGACGTGCAGGAAAGATAAATTTCCCTTGGTAGAAAGGTCAATAATGAGGAGCAAAGATTTATAGTAACAGCAAGGTGAATTGGGGGGGGGGGGGGGGGGGGGGGGGGAGAAGGAGAGTGAAGAAGGCAGGAAGAGAGAAGGAATCTTCAACCAGAGGGATGGTGGGTGAATTAAGGATATACAGGCTTTATAGTTCTGATGGGAACTATCCTTAAGGGCATTGACAAAGAGTTGGAAAGTCAGATTAGATTGCAGAAATTTTCCAGCTCTGGAAGCATCTAGGAACAGAAAGGGCAGATTGACCTCCTGTGGTCCTCTTAAATGTTGCAAGTGTGAGTCCAATATTTCCCTGTAAATAAGGGTGGACAATATGCCGCCACTCTCTTCCAAAACACATACCAGGTACACTATCCAACAGGGAGATCAGTAGGGGAAGGTAGTAAATAGGTTCAGAGAAAGTTTTCCTACTGCAGCACACAACACAAGAGAAGTTGTATTAGCTCATCCACAAACCGTGAGCAACACACAAAATGCTATAGGAACTCAGCGAGTCAGACAGCATCTATAGAGGGAAACGGACAGTCGCCGTTTCGGGTCTCTTCCTGAAACATCGACTGTCCATTTCCCTCCATGGATGCTGCCTGACCTCCTGCGCCCCCCCAGCGTTATCTGCGCTGCTCCAGATTCCAGCATCTGCAGTTTCTCGCGTTTCCAGAAACGGAGAATTTACGATCTCACCCAGCCCCTGGAACACCTTGTGTGCGGTAATGAAAGCTTGCACTCTTAGTTGCAGAACGTACAAGCACACCTCATCGAAATCCTGGAGAAGACCCAACAGATCAGACAGGTCAAAGTCCATGATACGCTGGTGGGGAAATAAATTTGGATCCAAGTGCCCCCAAGTTTGGAATCATTACCTCAACTCCACCCAGAAACTAGTCAGTTGTCTCAACAGCACAAACACGGTTGATAGTCACATGGCAACCTCCACATCCCTTGGAAAGGGTTCAAAGTTTCCACTCAAGGCGACGGCTTCCAGTATCGGTGAAACTATTGGCGGTCGCGGCAATGAATGGAGGATCGGAGCTCCCTACCTCCCCCGCACGGAGCAGAGACAAAACGTGGCCTAACGGCGCTCACACGGTGCCCTCCACCCCGGCCTCTATCAGGAGCCGCCATTGCCATCCTCCTCCTCCTCCACCCCGGCCGGTTCTGTGCCCAGACCTCCCCCCGGCCGGTTCTGCCCCCGGAACCCTCTCTCCCCTCCCCACTCACCGGCCGCTGCACTGACGGACACTCCGGCCCCCCCCGCCTCCTCCGGTCGCCGCCGCCTCCGCCTCGGGAGCCGCGGTGTCGGAAGCACCCACGGCAGGTTCGGTTTTCCGCAGCGGGGGCCTGCGCCGGAACGCGGGGGAAGAGCCGGACATGAGCTGCAGAAGGTCCCGCTGGAGTAAGGTCGCGCACAGCCGCGCCGGTACCTGATACATCACCGCCGCCAACCTCCGAGCTTTTCTCCCCCACCACACGCCCGCCGGAGTCGGACCAAGACTGGGACTCTCACGGCCCCGCCTCGCCTCACCAGCCCTGCCCCGCCGCAACGACAGCGCCTCCGGCCCAGTGACGCAGCAGCGCCGCCGCCGCACCCTCACACAACAGGCAGGGGCGGATGCAGAGTCACGTCAACACTGACATCTCAATGCACCCACACAACACCGTAACGCTGAACGCACAGCCTCTATGCATCACTCTAACAATGCCTAGTTCATACCTTGGAACCTCATGCAGCATGCTTCAGATTAATAACATCATCACTGAGCAGAACCCACCTCTCCTACCGTGGTTGGGTGGTGGTACCCTACCTGATATCGTGACACTCCAAGTATCTGTGTTGAAGTTGAATCGGAGTGAGTGAAGCTGTCGCAGGGTAACAGTAGCGGGGAAAGACTAGAGTTTAGGGTTCTTCTACCACTGGAGGGGCCGGGGGTCAGGCAAGAAAGCCCTTAAAATATTGTAAATACTGGATTACAATATTTACCCCGGGAGAGCCACAGGAGTGGCATCGGTGCTGTGTTTTTTTTATATAGAAGGGTAACACTAATGATTGATCTGTACACGAATGTAACGGTTTGCACTGTTTTATTGTTGTATATAGTTTGTTTTTTTTATGATGAATAAAGTTTATTTTGGGATATAAAGAAAAAGCCGGCGATGCGCTGAGGTTTGGTGCAGCCAATGCAAAGTCAGAAGTCAAGTTTTATTGTCATAAGTGCATAGTATGCACAGGTGCAGTGAAAAGCTTACTTGCAGCAGCACATAACACAAGGCTCTGTGGGGAAGGGTCCTTCGGCTACTGGAGGTAGAGGGGCTGAATCTGGTAGGAGGTATCAGCCCAGAGGGCCCAATGAGTGGCAATAGTGCTCTGTAAAAGAAAGATCATTGGTAATTATTTTGTTATGGTCACATATCGAGATACAGTGAAAAACTTCTGCATGCCATCCATACAGATCATTTCAAAACATAAGTACATTGAGGTAGCACAAAGGGACAAGCAATAACAGAATGTGGAATATAGTGTTACAGTTACAGAGAAAGTGCAGAGCAGGTAGACAAGAAGGTGCAAGGGCCATAATGAGGTAGGTTGGTCAAGAGTTCATCTTTATTGTACAAGAGTCTTGTAACAGTGGGATAGAAGCTGTCCTTGAGCCTGGTGGTGCATGTTTTCAAGCTTTTGTATCTTCTGCTCAACGGAAGGTGGGGGGTGGGGGGTGGGGGGGGGGAGGGGGAAGAAGAGAGAATGACTGGGGTGGGAGGGTCATTGATTATGTAGGCTGCTTTCCCGAGACAGCGGGAAGTGTAGACACTGAACGTATTGACCAAATGCTACTGAGAAAGTAAAGAACTTTGTACTGTGTTTATTATTTTTCTATATCAATACCACCACCTGCAGTTTTAAGGTGCGCACTATCCTGATTTGGAAATACATTGTCAATCTTTCAATTCATTATGGAAGTACTGCACAGCGGTTCAAAAAGGTGGCTCACCACCACTTTCTCAAGCGCAATTAAGGATGGGCAATAAATGCTGGCCCTGCCTGGGATACCTAGATCTTGACGTATGAATAAAAATAGAATAATGTGGAGAAATTTCACAAGAATTTGGTGCACATTTATAAAACCCAGATTTAGAATAGCAGTAAACCACAAGAAATCAAGGAGGCTGTGGGTGGATGTTGGGTTGTTTGGAAGAGAGAGAGTATTGGGGATGGTGGTGGGTATTGGTGGATATTTTCAAGTCAGTATAGTGTGCAACTTGGAGGATAACCTGCAAAAATGGTGTTCAAAATGCACCTGCTTGTCCTTGCCACATCTTAGTGGTAGAGGTTGCAGGTTTGGGAGGTGTGATTCAAGCAGCAATAGCAAGAAATCCAATTGTATTTTGTATATCACACACATTGTAGCCATTGATATATCACTGTTCAAGGGAATGTGGTGATGGAAATGCCATTGAATGTTGAGGATATGTGATTGAACCCACATGAGGATGGTCATTGCATAGGACTTCAGTCATATGAATGTTATTTGCCACTTACCAGTCCATGCCTAAATGTTGTCTAGGTTTTAGTATATGTAGGCACAGACATCTTCATTTTCTGAAGAGTTGCAAATGGGGCTTAACATTGTGCATCATCGACAAGTATCCCCACTTCTGATCTGATGATGGAAGGAAGATCACTAATGAATCAAAGGCAGTTGAGCCTAGGTCACAAAAAAAATGAACAAACTACATAGACAGCACCATAGGTCAAGATTGAACCTGGGTCACTGGAGCTGTGTGGCAACAACTCTCCTAGCTCTGACACAGTGCAGCTTGTTTATTCTTAAGTAATGCAGTACCATCTTATGTTTTAAAGCCCAAGAAACCAGGACTTGCACATTCTCATTGTTAAATCTGTTTTTCCAAGGCTCAATTTTAGCACAAGTTCATTGCAAGTAATTGCAGAGTTGTGAACACAGCCCAGTCTATCACAAAAACCAGCCTCCCCTCCATTGACATGTCTTGCTGCCTTGGGAAAACAACCAACATAATCAACGATCCTCCCACCCCAGTCATTCTCTCTTCTCCCCCCTCCCATCGAGCAGAAGATACAAAAGCTTGAGAACACGTACCACCAGGCTCAAGAACAGCTTCTATCCTGCTGTTGTAAGGCTCTTGAAAGGACCTCTTATATGATAAACTCTTGATCTCTCAATCTACCATGTCATGGCCCTTGCACTTTATTTATCTACCTGCACTGCACTTTGTCTGTAACTGTAACACGATATTCTGCATTGTGTTTTTTTTTCTGTTGTATCACCTCGATGTACTTATGAGTGGAATGATCTGTCCGGATAGCATGCAAACAAAAGCTTTTCACTGTAACTCAGTATATGTGAAAATAATAAACCAATTACCTCTAGAGAAAGCTATGAAAATTCTGAGCTAAGTGGCTTTGTGACTACAATATCTTATGAGAGGCTGGGTATCCTATGGTGAGTAATTTACCTCATGACATGTCATATGTTTTCCACCATCTGCAAGACAAGTCAGGAGAGTGATGGAATGCTCTCCATTTGCCTGGATGAGTGGCACCACCAACTCTCTCAAGAAGCTTAACAGCATTGGATTAGTGTGGGATTAGTGTAAATGGGTGCTTGATGGTTGGTGTGGACTTGTTGGGCCAAACAGGCCTGTTTTCACACTGTAACGTTCAATGACTATTATTTTAAAAAATCTGAAAATCAATTGAAAGCACTAAAAGTTGGAAGCAGCAACACGCATGCATAAAAATTTAGTACTGACCTTGGTTGCAAATCAAGACTCCATGCAGCCTAAAGAGCAAAATCAGCATGTAAAAGCTAGGTGATACCACAACCAACAGATCAGCTCAAAGTTCTGCTGTGGGGATTTAATCTTTGTCAGTATAAATGATCCAAAGCTCTTGTCATAAGGACAACCTCCATTCTGCTTGCTCTGACAATGACTTAGTCCCTATCTGGCCCAACTGATTGATAGTGTGAAGGGACATTGAGATTGGAGAAATGAACTCAGTTATAGTTTCCCATATTTGCATTACGAACATGGACTTAGGGTTGTGAGGGAATTAAAAGTAAGGCCAGAATATACAACTTTAAAATGGGGTTTACAGTTGCATGTCCAGTTATCTCTCACTTCCTCACTCCATTTTACCCGAAGAATACCTGTGGAAGAGCACAGAAGATCAACTCATGATAATGTAAAGTAAGATTCACTGCTAATGACTGAACACTAAGGTTACACAGAGAGCATTGGTACACTAAGATAACTAGCAATAAGAATAGGTTGAAGGATAATTGAAAAATATTGTGGTAAGTGGTGGAGAATGTAAACAGTTACATGGCATTTAGCCACGTAATGCAAAAAGATTATTTGCTGAAAACATTCTTGGATGATTTAAGGTTGAGGTTACTTCACTGAAAGTATACAGACTTTACCTCACTGGCAAAATTAACCAATCATGCAATAGATACAAGGAATAAAATGTGGGCTTGATACAGTTTTCTTAAACGATTCATTGGAATTAGGTTGTCAAAGTTCCACTGCCCTTGTTTGTTTCCTCTTATTGAGAAGAGAGAACGACGAAAAGTAAGAGCATGAAAGAGAACCACAGACAAAAGTAGGGAAGGGGGCGGGGTAGTGGGGGAGAGGGGGGGAAATGAAAAAGAATCTAACGGAAACCAAGAGTAAGAGCAAAATGATGAAGAGGGCATATTAAAGGCGAGGAAGGCCAACAAAAGGAAAACTACTTCTAATGAAAGCTAATTTTGACAATGTTGTTTGCTCCTTTTGTGCTATGGATAGGATTATATACCAGTATCATTTACAGAAGATGGCCTCAATTGTTTCAATCTACAGCCCAGAACAAGTGTTAAACCTGTGACTGGCGTTTAGGGAAGACCTTCAATTCAATACAGTCTTTGAATTTATTTGATTGATAACTCTAATTTAAGTTGAACAGATACAGATTTAAGTTTGTGGCTCCTGATGTAATTCTGAAAATACAGCTCAGCTACTCCATTCATCAAGTGCCATGAGGGCACTCAGAGACTTTGTTCTTTCAGTTTTATATTAAAAAAAATTTCTTTTTCCTTTTGGATTTCAGCATGAATCTGAGCAATCGTTTTAAAGACAATCAAGAAATTGCTGAGAGATTTACATTTCCCTGCCCACAGGCATGATGTCAACTGTTTTCTGTGGAATGTAGCAATGATATTATCCATGCCATGCATCGGATCTCAGATTTCAATTCATGAACTCCCAAGATTTCGATAATTTAATTGAAGTTATTTTAGTGTGGCATGCAGCTAGGGTAGCTTTCATTATGAATTAACCTCAATTCATTGACAGCATTTGAAATGCACACAGATTTGGTAACACCAGTCAAAGCTGAATGAAAATTTTCACTTCAGTGCATGTTCACATTTAAAGATGTTGAAGCTGATAGAAATTAGCAATACAATAAACCGAACAAGAAAAACAGGGGAATCAATATACTATTCACTTTAGGATTCTGTGACAAAATATTGAGGCTAGAAATTAATTAAGATTGAAGAAGAGATCAATAGAAATAACATAGAAGAAAACTAACAGAGCATATAAAAAGAGCAATTATGAGATAGAGAAAAATATCAAAAAAAGAATATTTATAGATTTATTAAGAGCAAAGGGAATCATTAAAATTAAGTGCAACCCATTTGGAAAGACTGATGAAAAGGGGTAGAGATATTTGAAAAGTACTTATAATTCACTTTTGTTGAGAAGCAAATTGAAGAGCAGGAAGAATGTTCAAGTGATTGAGACTGAGGTGAGCAATAAAGTGATGTATTAAAGGAAATGTTGACATAAGTTAGTGAGGCTAAAGGAAGACAAAACAAGGATCAATCAGTGAAAATAAAAAAAAATACACATGCTGGGAATCTGAAATAAAAACAGAAAACACTGGAAACACTCAGCATCTGTGGAAGGAGAAACAGTTAACATTTTAGGTCTGGGATCCTTCATCTGTGGAAAGAAGAACAGCTATAGTTTCAGAGCTGGGAAACAGAGAGAAACAAGTTCCTTCATCAGAACCTCCTGAACTGCTCTCAGTAGGACTTGCAACATCTAGTTTTCCTTCCCTTCCCACCATCTAGTGACCTAGTCTTTCCAGCTGAAGCAGTGATTCACATGTGCTTGCTGACTTTAACGTTCACTATGTGGTCTCCTTTACAGAAACTAAACACAGATTTGGCATCCACTTTATGACACACCTATGTTCAGTCTGCAGGAGCTTTCAGTTGCCTGCCTCTTTAATTCACTATCCCACTCCCTCTGTGGGGCCTCCTGCACTGTTACCATGAGGCCAACACAAGTTTGAGGCACAACACCTCACCTTCCATCTGAGCATGTTGCAGTCTTCAAGACTCCATCAAATTCTCCAGCTTTAGGTCTCATTCTTTCTTTGTCTGTATCACAATTGACTGTTTCTGCCTGGCTCCGTTTTGGCAGGCAAACCCGGTAGTGTAGTGGTTAGCATAACACTATTACAACGCCAGCAACCAGGGTTCAATTTTGGCCACTGTCTGTAAGGAGTTTGTACATTCTCCCCATGTCTGCGTTGGTTTCCTCCGGTGCTCCGGTTTCCTTCCACATTCCAAAGATGTACAGATTAGGAAGTTGTGGGCATGCTATGTTGGCGCCAGAAGCGTGGCGACACTTGCGGGCTGCCCCCAGAACACTACACAAAAGATTCATTTCACTGTGTGTTTTGATGTACATGTGACTACTAAAGATATCTTTTCTTTTTGTACTGGTAATATTCTGGCCAACTGAGCATGTCCTGCAGCTTGCTATTAACAATGCATTAAGCAGACAAAGCAGCATAATATGGTTTTAAGTGTTACTACACATTTTATCTTGTCCTATCAGAGATTCCCTTTGTTCTACTCCTCACTCACCCACCCCTTCTGCTACTGAAAATGAACTTGTTTCTCTGTTTCCCAGCTCTGAAACTATAACTGTTTTTCTTTCCACAGATGCTGTTAACCTGCTGAGTGTTTTCAGAATTTTCTGTCTTTATTACAGGGTCAATCAGGATTTCCTAAGGGAGAGAATGACCTAAGGTTCCAGAAATGCTGGTTCTGTAAAATGTTCATGTGTGCAGGGAGACTGGAGAATGGCCAATATTGTAAGAACTTTTTCCAAAGGAAGACCAGTAATTCCATAGAAAGCATCCTATCTGGATGTATCACAGCTTGGTATGGCAACTGCTCTGCCCAGGACCTCAAGAAACTGCAGAGAGTTGTGGACACAGCCCAGTGCATCATGGACACCAGCCTCCCCTCCTTGGACTGTGTCTTTACTTCTTGCTGTCTTGGCGAAGCAGCCAGCATAATCAAAATTCTCTTCCATCAGGTAGAAGATACAGGAGCCTGAGGGCACGTACCACCAGACTTAAGGACAGCTTCTACCCCACTGTAAAGAGACTATTGAATGGTTCTCTTATACAATGAGATGGGCTCTGACCTCATGATCTACCTTGTTGTGACCTTGCACCTTATTACACTGCACTTCCTCTGTAGCTGTGGCACTTTATTCTGTAGCGTTATTGTTTTTACCTGTACTACATCAATGCACTCTGTACTAACCCAATGTAACTGCACTGTGTAATGAATTGACCTGTACGATGGGTATGCAAGACAAGTTTTTCACTGTACCTCAGTACAAGTGAAATAAACCAATACCAATGGTTACAGGCATGTGAGAAAGTTCACAGCAGGTTGAGCTAGAACTGTAATTATAGATGATATTGCCATGTTTCTAAATTGAAGGAAAATAGTTATTAGGGCTGCACAGGTTTCTAATGGGTTGATTGAGCTTGACAAAATTTATCAAATTCTTTGAGGTAAATTAAGGAATTGCAGTGAATGTAGGTAGATGAAAGGGTATGGGTCATGGGAACAGGATAGATAAATGTGACTCACTATTTGCTTATATGAAGGGTAAACAACTGCACAGACTTGTCAGGCCAATTGACTTGTTTGTTTTATCTTGTACATATTCATGTGCACTGTGAAGTCTGACTTGGGAGATGAAAGTTAACAATCATGAAGCAAAATAGATATGGTAAAATATTCTTTTCCTCCTCCCTCACTCTGAATAAAGGAAACATAAAACAGATTTTAGTAGAAATAGTTAATTGTGTTTAATTTTAATCAGAAAAAGAACTTTGCTACATGTACTGTATAATTAGAATAAAGACCAAAGATTCTAAGTTGTATATTCAACAAATAATTTATGAGAGATTAATATTTTGCGGCCTCATTTGATTACGTTCAGAGTTCAGCACTCAGAATTTTTCTTCATAGGATTACATTTGTTAGGAGTGAATTCTTACAAAATTCGTGCTAATTGAATTCCACAACTGTAATACTTCTAGTCTTTCTGCATAACTCCATGGTGAAATCTTCAATATGAATAAGTTATTTGATTATGCAGATTTAAATCAAATTATGGTATAATCAAGATACATGAATTAGATTGATTTATAGAACAGCAAGACTGAAAGAGAAACCATGTAAAGAGGAAGTGTAATGATTTTTCATTTATTCACTTACTCATGATGATCTCCTGAGGGAGTGTTTTGTGTACGTCAGAACTAATGCAGATGTCTCATCCCCGTTGCTGTTCCTGTACTTGTCCTTTTCCATGTCTCTTTTCATGGTCCTTATTTTCTTTGTTCTTCTCCCTTTATGGCTTCCTGCTTCTCTTTCAGAAGATTAGATTTTGTCATGTCTTCTCTTTATGTAAATTAATTTTATTTAATACATTACACAGTGCAGTTACATTGGGTTAGTACAGAGTGCATTGAGGAGCTTTTGGAAGTTGTGGGAGATTTCAACTGTGATTAGAACTTATATTTCTGGGACTGAAACATTCAAGGTGCAACTCACTTCTTGGAAAAGAAAACAAATCGCACATCATTTGAGGAAACCAATTAGTTTACAGATTTTGGAACTTTTTATTTTCAGTATGAAACTTGTGGAACTGATATAATCTTGGTCTTCTCATGCCACTTTAAGGTACTAATGGACAGATTGTTCATGCTTGTAGGTGTAAGGTATTGATTGGCCTAACAAACATTCCTTAGAGGAACTGCCACAAACTTCTCCATCCCAAAGTGAAACTACATGCTGACAGATCACATCATTGCTTCACTAACCTGAATAAAGTGACATTACATTTGAAAAACAAAGGGTAGAAGTCAGGGTAATGGGTCTCAAAAACCCACCAGGGAAAAATCATTAGTTGTGAATTGTTTTCCTTTATACTTGCATGCTGGAAGATTTAATTAACCCTCATTGATGCATTTTTCAACACAACAAATTAAAATATCCAAGCAAGCTCTTTCATTACAATGTACAAACTGGACTGAATTCTTATCTTAATTGCAACATTAAAGTTTGGTTACATTTTACAGCCAGGATCAATACGATCGTGGCAGGAACAGGTTTAAGTATGCCTGTCCTTTCAAAAGAAAATAATGAGAAGATTCAAAGCAAAACTGAGATTTTGTAGATACACCATTGAATGTTAGTTAAATGATAATGCCATTAATGTGGAGTGTGAACAGTTTATTAAAGTCAATATTACAGCACTGAATATAGAGGGGGTGTATTAGATTTAATTCTCAGAGAAAATCCACTTTAAAGATTTTATATCAAAGACTTTACTGTCAGTTGAATTTATCTGGGAATGATCATCTCCTACAGCCTGATTATTATGATTTCTTTTTAAATACAAATTGAGAACCATGTTTAATTAGGATTACTTGGGTAAATTGCTTGCAATATCTGCAAATTAAGCTTACTAACGTATCCTGTTACTGCTGGGCCTGTGTGCTCATTCTGCACAGTAGCCATTACTCAGCAATGTGGCAAATCTGTGGTTAACTATATCTGTGGCTGTATCATGTCCGTTTCATGTGTGACAATACTCCGTCCTGGAGGAAGCCCATGGCATAATGTGGAAGTGCTCACAAACACTTTCTTCTGCTAATTCTGCTATTGTGGTTGGGTGGAGGGTGGAGTTGAGAGGGGCCCTGGTATTTAGGGAAACTGAACCTTTAGTTGGCGTGAGGGAATCAGGAATTTGAAGGTCAGGCATCAAGGAGGTTGCAATCTAGTGTCTGGGGGGAGACAAGTGGTTAGGGATGACATTGGGCTGGGATCCAAAACATGCATCCCACACTGTTTGATGTCACTGCACATGTTCAGAGAGTCTCTGTGCATACAGAGTCAGAGTAATACAGCACAGAAACAGGCCCATCACCCCAATGGTCTATGCTGACCACAGCATCCTCCCTGCTAGTCCCAGTTGGCCATGTTCTGTCCATAACCCTCCAAGCACCTATCCAAATGCCTCTTAAATGTTGCAATTGTACCATCTCGACCACTTCCTCTGGGATCTCATTCCAGGTACTCACTGCCCTCTGTGTAAAGAAGTTACCCCTCAGGCCTCTTAAATCTCTCCCCTCTCATCTTGTATCCGTGCCCTCTAGTTTTAGACTCCCCAGCCCTGGGGAAAAGACTGACTGTCCACCTTATCCATACCCCTTATGATTTTATAAACTTCTGAGAGATCATCCCTTATTCTCCTATGCTCCAAGGAATAAAGATCCAGCATGGCCAACCTCTCCCTGAGCTCAGGCCCTCTAGTCCAGGTGGCATCCACATAAATCTCTTCTGCACCTTCTCCAGCTTGATAATGTCTTTCTTATAACAGTGGCCAAAACTCAATATATTGTGAGGAAACTGCCTTGGATGCACCACACAAATTTCACCCTGTCCAGGCCCTTTGCACTCTGGGTGGCCTGGTCGATACTGGGAAATCTCCCACTAGCATTACCCCACTATTCTCACAACTAAGTGCAATTTCTCGACACTCCTGTTCCTCAAGTTCCCGGTGACTACTGGGGGGGGGGGGGGGGGGGGGGGGGGGGGGCGGGGTGGTGGTCTATAATATAGCCCTGCCAAGGTGACCATCCCCTTCTTATTTCTAAGTTCTACCCAAATGGCCTCATTAGATGATCCCTCAAAAATATCCTCTGTAAGCACTGCTGTTATGTCCTCCCTTATCAAAAAGGCAACACCCCCTCCACTCTTACCTGTTCCTCTGTTACACCTAAAGCATCGGTATCCTGGGACATTGAGCTGCCAGTCCTGCCTTTCTCTGTCACATTTCTGTTATGGCTACAATATGCAGTTCCGAGAGGCAATCCACACCCTTAGTTCGTCTGCCTTACCTGTTAAGCTACATGCATTGAAATAGATGCAATTTAAAGCAGCGGTCCTATGTGCCCTTTTACTGTATACATGACTATCCTGATTGCTAGGCTTACACACTTTAGTTGCTGCACTTACCCATCTTCTCACTGACTTCACTCTCTTGACTCCCACCCTGCTGCCAATATGGTTTAAACCCTCCCTGGTGGCAAAAGCAAATTTCCCTGCCAGGATATTGGGCCCCCTCTGGTTCAAGTGCAACTTGTCCCTCTTGTACAGTTTGCCTCTACCCCAGAAGAGATCCAAGAACCTGACTCCCTGCACCAGCTCTTCAGCCATGCATTCATCTGGTCAACCTTTCTAGTCCTGGACTCACTAGCACATGGCACTGGGAGTAATCCAGAGATAACTACCATTGAGGTCCTGGATTTTAATTTCTTATCTAACTCCCTATACTCATTCCGCAGGACCTAATCCCTTGTTCTGCCAATATCATTTGTACCAACATCTGGCTGATCACCCTCCCCCTTGAGGATTTTCTGCAGCTGCTCAGAGACATCCTTGACCCTGGCACCCAGGAGGCAACACCATCCTGGCATCTCTTCTGCAACTACAGAATCTCCTGTCTGTCCTCCTCACTACTGAGTCTCCTATCACTGCACCCTTCCCCTCTGAGCCTCAGAGCCAGTGACAGTACCAGAGACATGACTACTGTTGATAGTCCCTGAAAGAACATCCCCCTCAGTATCCAAAGAGGTATACCTGTTAGTGAGGGGAAAGGCCACAGGGCAACAGCGCACTGACTGCCTACTGCCCTTACTTCTCCTGGTGGTCACCCATCTATCTGAAGCCTGTACCTTGGGTGTATTTACCTCACTAAAACTCTCATCTACGAATCCCTCAGCATCTCAGATGGTCCTGAGTACATCCAACTGCACCTCTAGTTCCTTGACCTAGTCTGTTAGGAGCTGCATCTGGGTGACTTCCCACAGATGTACTCATCAGGTAGAGTGTGAGGTTCCTTGACTTCCCACATCTTGCAGGAGGAGCATTCCACTGTCCTAACTGCCATTCTGCCTACACTGAACCAAGGACTAAGGATCAACAACCAAATAAAACCTTACCTGTGCCTTCTCACTGAAGCCTTTTCAAAGAGCTGCTCTCACGCCCAACACCTGGGCCACTTAGTCTGCCCCTTCACACTGAAGCCTCTTGAGCCAAAGCCTCAGCTCTCCACTCTTACACTGGCCCACTCCAAAAATGGCCATTCTGCTTGACCGTAACTTTTTATTGGCTTCTGTCAATTAGCTAATTAGCCAATCAACTGTTAACAAGTTGCAAATAAGCCTCTTTTAGGCACCTGTTAAGTCAAACTCACCAGCAAGTCATGAGACCTACCTCTTTTAAACTCTCACGTCAAGTCCTGGCTCCTGCTAAGTGAAACTTAGGGACCAGAAAGTCCCGAATATGTGTCACCAGAATGTATGTGTAATTATAAAGGACTCAGGACAAATTTAGCAACTCATGTGACCCATGCATAAACTCATGTATAACATCAGATTTTTGATTAGATTCTTCTGTGTTTTGTTCAAAATTGTACTTCATGGCCTTTGAATTTAAAACTTGAATCTGCATTCTCCAAGCAAAGTTGGTGAATAGAGAGGTGAACAACGTTAAAAAGGGAAGTTCAGAAGTTGAATTCCGTGCCTGTGCAGAGTTAGTTGATTTCAGTGGGGGGTGGAGAATTGTGGCATGTATCTACAATTGGCTTCATTGTCTGAGTTTGAGTGCCAACTCCTGATTTTAGAACATAGAACACTACAGCACAGTACAGGTCCTTTGGCCCACAATGTTGTGCCAACATTTTATCCTGCTCTAAGATCTATCTAACCCTTTCCTCCCACATAGCCACATGAATGATAGAAAAATAAGGGGCTATCTAAGAGTCTTAAATGTCCCTAATGTAACTACCCCCACAATATCTGCCAGCAGTGCATTCCACACACCCACCACACTAAAAAACTTACCCCTGACATCCCCCTTATACATTCCTCCAATCACCTTAAAATTATGTCCCCTTGTGTTAGTCATTGTCACTCTGGGGAAAAAAGTCTGACTGTCCACTCAATCTATGCCTCTTATCTTGTACACCTCTATCAAGTCATCTCATCCTCCTCTCCAAAGAGAGAAGCCCTCGTTCACTCAACCTATCCTCACAAGACATGCTCTCCAATCCAGGCAACATCCTGGTAAATCTCGTCTGCACTCTCTCTAAAGCTTCCACATCCTTCCTATAATGAGGCGACCAGAACTGAACACAATACTCCAAGTGTGGTCTGACCAGAGATCTCTAGAGCTGCAACATCACCTCACAGCTCTTGAACTCAATACCCCAACTAATGAAGACCAACACTCCATATGCCTTCTTAACAACCCTATCGACCTGCATGGCAACCTTGAGGCATCTATGGACGTGGACCCCAAGATCCCTCTGTCCCTCCACACTGCTAAGAGTCCTGCCATTAACCTTGTATTCTGCCTTTGAATTCGATCTCCTGAAGTATATCACATCACACTTATCTGGGTTGAACTCCATCTGCCACTTCTCAGCCCAGCTCTGCATTCTATCAATATCCTGTTGTAATCTACAGCAAACTTCTACACCATCCACAACACCACCAACCTTTGTATCATCAGCAAACTTGCTCACCCACCCTTCCACATCCTCATCCAAGTCACTTATATTAAAAAAAATCACAAAGAGCAGGGGTCCCAGAACAGATCCCTGCGGACCACCACTGGTCACCGACCTCCGGGCAGAATACATTCCATCTACTACCACCCTATCTTCTATGGGTGAGCCAATTTTGAATCCACACAAGCAAGTTTTTACCTGGATCCCATGTATCCTGACTTTATGAATAAGCCTTCCATGAGGAACCTTATCAAATGCCTTGCTAGAATCCATGTACACCACATCCACTGCTCTAACATCAATGTATTTTGTCACATCCCCAAAGAATTCAATCAGGCTCATGAGGCATGACCTGCCCCTCACAAAGGCATGCTGACTGTCCCTAATCAGCCTCTGCTTCTCTAAATGCCCATAAATCCTGTCTCTAAGAACCTTCTCCAGTAATTTGCCCACCACTGAAGTAAGATTCACTGGTCTATAATTCCCAGGGTTATCCCTACTTCCTTTCTTAAACAAAGGAGAGGACATTTGCCACCCTCCAATCATCTGGCACTACTCCTGTAGCCAGTGAGGACACAAAGATCGTCGCCAAAGGCGCAGCAATCTCTTCCCTAGCTTCCTGTAATAACCTTGGATATACCCTGTCCGGCCATGATGACTTATCTATCCTAGTGTTTGTCAAAAGTTCCAACACATCCTCTTTCCTCACATCAACATGCCCTAGCATATCAGTCTATTGTATGCCATCCTCACAAATGTCAAGGTCTCTCTCTGGCAAATAACCAAGAAAAGTATTCATTAAGGTCCTCCCCTACCTCTTCCGATTCCAGGCACGTGTTTCCCCTTTTGTCCCTGATCGGTCCTACCCTCACTCTAGTCATCCTCCTATTCTTCACATGTGTAGAACACCCTGGGGTTTTCCTTGATCCTACTCGCTAAGGACTTCTCATGCCCCCTTCTAGCTCTCCGAAGTCCATTCTTAAGCTCCCTCCTGGCTACCTTGTAACCCTCCAGAGCCCTGTCTGATACATGATTTCTAAACCTTAGGTAAGCTTCTTTCTTCCTCTTGACAAGATAATCTATATCTTGTGTCAACCACTGTTCCTTCACTCTGCCATCCTTACCCTGCCTCAATGGGACAAACTTATCCAGAGCCCAATGCAAGTATTGCTTAAACAACCTCCACATTTCCACTGTGCACTTCCCCCCCAAGAACATCTGTTCCCAATTTACGCTCCCAAGTTCCTGCCTAACAGCATCATAATTCCCCCTTCCCCAGTTAAATACTTTCCCGTATTGTCTGCTCCTATCCCTCTCCAAGGCTATGGTAAAGGTCAAGGAGTTATAGTCGCTATCTCCAAAATGCTCTCCCACCGAGAGATCTGAAACCTGATCAAGCTCATTGCCTAGTACCAGGTCCAGTATGGCCTCTCGTCTAGTCAGCCTGTCCACATACTGTGTCAGGAATCCTTCCTGTACACACTGAACCAACTCTGCCCCATCTATCCCCTTTACACTAAGGAGGTGCCAATCAATATTAGGGAGGTTGAAATCACCCATGACAACAACCCTGTTATTTTCGCACTTCTCCAAAATCTGCCTTCCGGTCTGCTCCTCAGCATCTCTGCTGCTATGGGGGAGGGGGGGGGGGTGTAGAAGGTGGGGAAGGTGTCTGTAGAATACTCCAAATAGACTGATTGCTCCCTTTCTGTTTCTGACTTCCACCCACACTGACTCTGGACAATTTCACCAGGACATCCTCCCTTTCTACAGCTGTGACACTGTCCCTGATCAGCAAAGCCGCTCCCCTACCACTTTTACCTCCGCCCCTGTCCCTTTTGAAAAGTCTAAACCACAGAATATTCAGCAGCCCCTTGTGACAGCCAAGTCTCTGTAATGGCCACCACATCATAGTTCCATGTACTTGCCCACACTCTAAATTCATCAGCCTTGTTCCTGATACTTCTTGCATTAAAGTAGACACACTTCAGCCCATTCAACTGACTGCAATTTTGCTCTTTCAACTGCTTATCCTTCCTCAGTCTTTCTACATTCTGCATCTACTTGCACAGTAAATGAACCAAGCTCTGACCTATCACTCTGGTTCCCATCCCCCTACCAAACCAGTTTAAATCCTCTCCAACAGTTCTAGCAAACCTACCTGCAAGAATATTAATCCCCCTCCAGTTCAGGTGTAACCCATCCCTTTTGTACAGGTCATACCTTTCCCAGAAGAGATCCCAATAATCAACAAATCTGAAACCCTGCCCCCTGTGCCAATTTCTAAGCCATGCATTCATCTGCCAAATCATCCTATTCTTAACCTCACTGGCACATGGCACAGGCAGCAATCCAGAGATTACTACCCTTGAGGTCCTGCTTTTCAGCTTCCTACCTAACTCCCTATATTCCCTCTTCAGGACCTCATCTCTTTTCTTATGTCATTGGTACCAATATGTACCACGACTTCTGGCTGTTCACCCTCCCCCTTCAAAATGCTGTGGACCCGATCTGAGACATCCCTGACCCTGGCACCAGGGAGGCAACATACCATCCAGGAGTCTTTTTCATGTCCACAGTATCTCCTGTCTGCCCCCCTTACTATGGAATCCCCTATCACTACCACCCTTCTCTTCTCCCACCTTCCCTTCTGCATCACACAACCAGGCTCAGTGCCAGAGACACAGTCACTGCAGCTTTCCTCTGGTAGGCCATCCCCCCCAACAGTATCCAAAGCAGTATACTTGTTATTGATGGTAACAGCCACAGGGGTACTCTGCACTACCTGCCTATTCTCCTTCCTGCTCCTGAGTCACCCAGCTACCTGCAGCTTCAGAGTGACTGCCTCCCTGTAGCTCTTGTCCCATAGTATCCCATAGGAGCAAAGGTCATCCAGCTGCAGCTCCAGTTTCCTAACACAGTCTGTAAGAAGCTGCAGCTGGATGCACCTCATGCAGGTGTAGTTATCAGGGAGACTGGATGTCTCCTACTACTCCCACATCTCACAAGCTGGACACAGCACTGACCCTGGGGCCATTCTCACTACTCTGCACTACAGGGAACACCAAATCAAAGAAAGAAACTTACCAGAGACTTACCTTCACCTCTTCTCCCCAAAGCCTCAGCTCCCTTTCCAGGGCACCAATGCTCAAGACAAGGTGGCATGGCTTTAAGGTTATGGGTGGGAGGTTCAGGGGAGATGTCAGGGGGAGGTTTTTCACCCAGAGAGCGGTTGGTGCGTAGAAGGCACTGCCTGGGGTGGTGGTGGAGGCAGACACATTGGACAGGTTCAAGAGTTTGTTGGATAGGCACATGGAGGAATGTGAGATAGAGGGATATGCAGGAGGAAAGGGTTAGGTAGTGTGAGGGTGGTTTGATGGACAGCACAACATGGTGGGCCGAAGGGCCTGTTTTGTGCTGTATGGTTCTGTGGTTCCCCACTCCAATACTGGCCTCTTGAATCAAAGCCTCAGCTCCCCCGCTCCAACAATGGCCACTCTACTCATACTTGCCTTACCTTTATTTGCCTCTGTTGATAAGCCAGTCAGCAGGTAACAATTTGCAAATGTGCCTTGTTTAGACTCTTGCAAGGTGAAACTCACCAGCTCAGGCACAGAGACTCACCTCTTTGCAAAGGTCCTGCTCCAAATCTTGCTCCAACTCCCAACTCTGCAAGTGAAACTCACCAGCTCAGGCACAGAGACTCACCTCTTTTCTATCTTATCTATTTTATCCAGCAAACCTTGGTGAAAGTGGAGGTGTGTGAATGTTTGATGATGAAAATATTGGGTTTGTCAATCTTAGCCACTCAGCATCAATATTTATGGGGATTTCTGCAATATATCAGGGAGTGAGGGGGAACAGTGTAGCGTATCCCAGGAAAATGTGTTCACCTTCATGAAAAGGGAAGGGCAATAGGAAAAACAAAAGAGAACCGTTAATGGAGGTCAACAGCCTTATCATTCTACTTCTGTCCTCATTGCACGTTTCTACATTAGGACCTTCATGGTCTGTTGCAACTGATGCACTCTGTCATATTGAGGATGTATTCCAATTAATTTTCCTACTGTGATGGATGAAAAGTTAATGTTAACAAGTTGAAAACAAAAGGTTGTTTCTAGTATTGTGGTTATCAACCTGCTCTCATCGCTCAGGGAAAGGGAGAAACTGATGTTATTGTTGTGAATGGAGATTGGGCAAAGAGTTCAAGGTCTATGAGAGAGGGAAAGAAAATGTCATGTGTGCCTTGTGGTAAAAAAATAATTGAGGAATTGGTTTCAACTTTGTCCAATGTGGACATTCTTTGAATCAGAAGATGAGCAAAGCAATCTGCTCCCAGGTTTCCATCACAGTTGGTTTAAATTAATTCTCTCTCTTGCTTCTGATGAGGTGCCTTTCATTGATAGCACATTTGAGTTCAAGAACCGATTACTCAGGGAGTTGTAGGTTTATCACATTCTCCTAGGGGATACTGCCATGTCCAGTGACATTAATACCCTCCCTACACAGTGTGGCCATTGTTCTGCCTTTGGGTGATTATCTGATTTTTACATTTATTTGTACGTAAATTCAGAGTTCTGAAATGTTGCTTCCATCCCACTTACAATCCCAGCGTTAATAACTATACATTTAAAACGGTCAATTATTGTCAACTTCTAAGCTGCCAATTATCTTTAATGCTCCATTTATTTTGAATGCTTACTCACTACTTCTCACTTGCTAACGTAAGTACAAGTTAATAATGCCCTGTTATTGCAGAATCATAGAAAATTTACAACAAAGCAGACTGTTTCACCCCTTTGTGTCTGTACCAGTTGAAAAATCTCATCTTCCCACACTTGATCCATAGCTCTGCTCTTCAAGTACACACTCAGGTACTCTTTCAATATTTCTCGCTCTACCATCCTTTCAGGCAGTGGGTTTCAGGCCTAGATCAGTCTCTGAGCAAAAATAAAATCCTCCCCTTCCCTCCAATTCTTCTACTAGCCACTTTAAATCTACACTTGAGACACAAGAGACTGCAGATGCTGGGACCTGGAGCAACAAACAATCTGCTGGAGGAACTCAGCGGGTCGAGCAGCTCTGTGGGAGGAAAGGAATTGTCAATGTTTTGGGTTGAAATCCTGCAGCAGGACTGAGAGTGGAGGGGCGAGGTGGCCAGCATAGATAGGAGGAGGGGAGTGGCAAGGAAGGATTCTGAGACGATTGGTGGACTGAGGAGGGGTGTAAGATGAGGTAGGGAAGGTAGTGAGGGTGGAGTTGGAAGACTGTGGCAGATGAATGATAGATGGAGGCAGAAAAAGGGAGAGAGAATAAAACAACAGATGGAAGAAGCTGGGGTTGGGGGTTAGTGTGAAGATGGGAGACGGCAGCTGGGGGGAGATAAGCAGCAACACAAAGCACTACCAATGCTGGATTTGGACAAGTAAAGGAGGTGAGAATGGTAACCATTGGGGGAGAGGTGAATGGATGTTGGAACCAGATGGGGGGGGTGGGGGGTGAAAACCTGTGTGTGAAGTGGGTGGATGGAGCCAGGAGAGAGAAGAGGATGAAGATGGGTGAAAAGGGGCTGGGGGGAGGGTGGGAAAGGGGACAAAAATGGGAGGACTGGAGGATCAGAAGGAGGGTTGGGGGGAATTGGCCCTACTGCTAAGGGAAAAAGGTCCTTCCTATCTGGGTCCTTCATTATTTGATACACCAGTTCAATCTCCCCTCAGCCTCCTCTGTTCCAAAGAATTATAGCTCATCCATTCTTTCCTCACTGCTATAATTTTCCAGATACTTGTAAATCTCCTCTGCCGTTTCTTCAGTGCAACTACATCTTTACTGTGGTATGATGTCCAGAATTGGATACTGTACTCAAGCTGTGGCCTAACCAGTGTTGATACACTCACCGTATCCTCCCTGCTCTTGTATTCCGTCTTGGCTAATAAAGGAAAGCATCCCCTGTGCCCTTTAATGACTTTATTGACTTGTTCTACCACTTTTAAAGGTCTCTTTGCTTCTCCGCACCACTCAATATTGACTTTAATTACTGTTTTATATATTTAGGTTTTTCTCATCCACTCTACATGGTGCAGAGTTACAGTTTGTACTAAGAATTGGCTGTAGTTTAAATAAAGCTGGAAATGCTTTGCTGAGATCCTTCCACTTATCTCAAAGTGATGTATGACATTGTTGTTGTAGAGTATCATTACAGTGTTATCCCTCTACCCTGACCATCTGTTATAATGTAACTGCACTGTGTAATGAACTGACCTGTACGATCGGTATGCAAGACAAGTTTTTCACTGTACCTTGGTACAAGTGACAATAATAAACCAATACCAAATACCAAATCATGTTTGCGCCAATCTGCAAGAACATTATAATGTAAGAAATAGGAGAAAGAGTAGTCTATCTGGCCCTTTGAGCCTGCTCCGCCATCCATTAATTTCCTAGCTCATCTTCTACCTCACCACCATTTTCCAGTACTATCCTTATAACCTTTGATTCCTTTAATGTCCAGAAATCTATTGATCTGTGTTTTGAATGAGTGTAACAACTGAGCCCTCACAGCTCTCCAGGGTAGAGAATTTCAAAAGTTCAGCCCCTGTGATTGAGGAAACTTTGCCTCATCTTCGTCCTAAATGGCCTATTCCTTATTCTGAAACCTCCTGATCCTGGACTCCTGATCCAGCCTGTCAAGTTCTTTAAGAATTTTATGTGCTTCAAGAGATCTCCTTTCATTCTTATAAACTTTAGTGAATATAGTCCCAGTCTACTCAATCCTCAATCAGCAAACCCGCCATCCCTGGAAACAGTCTAAC
Organism: Pristis pectinata; assembly: GCF_009764475.1. Taxonomy (NCBI): domain Eukaryota; kingdom Metazoa; phylum Chordata; class Chondrichthyes; order Rhinopristiformes; family Pristidae; genus Pristis; species Pristis pectinata. The sequence goes on from NC_067406.1 coordinate 123,521,174, forward strand.
GAATCTTCGCTGTTCTCCCCCATGACAAGTGCATCCTTTCTTAGGTAAGGAGTCAAAAACTGTACATAATACCACAAGCATAGTCTCACTAAGGCCCTACACAATTGTAATGAGACTTCTTTATTCCTCTTTTCATAATAAAGGCTTATATGCCATTTGCTCTCTTAATCACATTTGGCACCTGCTTGTTGGCTTTCAGCAATGTTGACTTGTGTCCAAGTACACATTGGTTCCTTTGAATGTCATCACTACCCAATCTCTCACCACTTAACAAATACTTTGTTTTACAGTTATGTGCACCAAAGTGTATAATCTCACAATTATATAAGATAAGATATCTTTATTAGTCACATATACATCGAAACGCACAGTGAAATGAATCTTTTGTGTAGAGTGTTCTGGGGGCAGCCCACAAGTGTCGCCACGCTTCCAGCACCAACATAACATGCCCACAACTTTCTAACCCGTACGCCTTTGGAATGTGGGAGGAAACAGGGGCACTCGGAGGAAGCCCATGCAGACACGGGGAGAACGTACAAACTCCTTACAGGCAGTGGCCGGAATTGAACCCAGGTCTCTGGCGCTATAATAGCGTTATGCTAACTGCTACACTATCGTGCCTGCTAGCTACACTACCGTGCTTCTGTCTGTCATGTTCTCACCCATCCCACTGAAGTGTCTTTATCCTCCTCCCTACTCACAATCCCACCTTGTTTAGTATTGTCAATAAACTTGGAAATATGATATTCGGTCCCTTCAGTCAAATGTTAATATAGGGTCAGAGCGTCACAGAGAGACACAACACAGAAACAGGTCCTTCGCCCCACCCAGTTACACCAATCCTGTATTAATCCCATTCTCCCTCCATTCGATCAGATCCTCCAAGATTCTATCATTCACCTACACAGAAGGGGCAATTTGTACTGGCCAATTAATCGACTGATCCACACATCTTTAGGATGCAGGAGGACACCAGAGGATGCAGAAGAACTCACGCAGACATGGAGAACATGTAAACTCCACAAAGACAGCCCCTGAGATCATGATTAAACCAGGGTCTCTGATGCTGTGAGGCATTGCAGTGTGGGGTGATCCCAGAATTTAACTCAGTTTTCACATCTGCAGGCTTCCTTCATTTGGCCCAAGAGGACAAAACCAAAAGACCAGAAGACATCAGAGCAGAATTAAGCCATTCGGCCCATCGAGTCTGCTCCACCATTCGATCATGGCTGATTTATTTTTCCTTCTCAACCCCATTCTCCTGCCTTCTCCCCATAACCTTTGATGCCCTTACTAATCAAGAACCTATCAACTTCCACTTTAAATATACCCAATGACTTGGCCTCCACAGCCATCTGTGGCAATGATTTCCACAGATTCACCACCCTCTGGCTAAAGGAATTCCTCCTCATCTCTGTTCTAAAGGGATGTCCTTCTATTCTGAGGCTGTGCCCTCTGGTTCTAGACTCTTGCACTACTGGAAATATCCTCTCCACATCCACTCTATCCAGGTTTCAATGAGATCCCCCTTCATCCATCTAAACTCCAGCGAGTACAGGCTCAGAGCCATCAAACGCTCCTCATACATTAATCCTTTCATTCCCGGGATCATTCTAGTATACCTACTCTGGACCCTCTCCAATGCCAGCATGTCCTTCCTTAGATATGGGCCCAAAGCTGCTCACAATACTCCAAATGTGGTCTGACCAATGCCTTATAAAGCCTCAGCATTACATCCTTGCTCTTATATTCTAGTCGAATATTTCTATTTATACTTTATATTCTAGTCTGGGCCAAATGGCCTAATTCTGTTCCTATGTCCATAATTCCATGACCTCTATAAGATGAGAGGTCATGGAATTATGGGCAGGGTAGCAAAATGGGTGGAGAATTGGCTGGTTGGCAGGAAGCAAAGGGTGGAAATAAAAGGATCTCATTCTGGTTGGTTACCGGTTACTAGTGGTGTGCCGCAGGGGTCGGTGTTGGGGCCTCTCCTTTTTACCTTGTACATCAATGATTTGGATGATGGAATAAATGGTTGTGTGGCTAAGTTTGCGGATGACACCAAGATAAGTGGAGGAGTAGGGAGCATAGAGGAAATAGAAAAAATGCAGAGGGACCTAGACAGTTTAGGAGAATAGGCAAGGAAATGGCAGATGAGATTCAATGTTGAGAAATGTGCAGTTGTACACTTTGGAAGTAGAAATAAGCGGGTAGATTATTATCTAGAAGGAGAGAAGATTGATAGTGCGGTAGTACAAAGGGACTTGGGGGTACTCATACAAGATACCTTAAAAGTTAACCACCAGGTTGGATCGGTGGTTAAGAAAGCGAATGCTATGTTGGCATTCATCTCGAGAGGTATAGTGTATAAAAGTAAGGAAGTGTTGATGAGGCTCTACGGGGCGCTAGTGAGGCCTCATTTGGAATACTGTGCGCAGTTTTGGGCCCCACATCTTAGGAAGGATGTGCTGACGTTGGAGAGGGTTCAGAGGAGATTTACGAGAATGATTCCAGGAATGAAAGGGCTTCAGTATGATGAGCGTTTGTCGGCTCTTGGACTGTACTCGCTGGAGTACAGAAGGATGAGAGGGGACCTCGTAGCGACATTTAAAATGTTGACAGGTAAGGATAGAGTAGATGTGGCTAGGCTGTTTCCCTTGGTGGGCATGTCCAGGACCAGAGGGCACAATCTTAGAATTAGCGGGTACAGTTTCAAGACAGAGATGAGGAGAAGTTTCTTTACCCAGAGGGTGGTGAAATTGTGGAACTCCTTGCCACGCACAGCAGTGGAGGCCAGATCAGTGGGGGTATTCAAGGAGGAGATAGACAGATATCTAAATAGTCAGGGTATCAAGGGATATGGGGATAAGGCTGGCAAATGGGATTAGAATAGTTTTTTTTTTCTCTTCTTTTTTTCCCACCCCATTTCTTTTTCCCTTTTCCTTGGAGCAGACTCGATGGGCCGAATGGCCTGCTTCTGCTCCCTTATCTTGTGATCTTGTGATCTTATGGTCTAACACTGCTGTATTTTCTAATTAGTGTGCTTCAACTTGGAGATGACCACAAGCAGAGACTGGTGGATCTTTAGATTTTAAGGGATTCAATGGATATGAAGATAGTGCAGGAAAGTGGCACTGAGGTAAAAGGTCAGCCATGACATTATTGAATGGAAGCGTGTGGGGTTGAGTGACCTGTTTCTGCATATCATGCATATTTCTTATGGTGTTAAACATGATTTGCTCTGGTTAGTTTAGTTTCAGTTTTCAATTACTTAGAGCTGAGGGAGCTTATCTTTTGTAGACACATGCGTTCCAATACTATTCCAATGCTTCTACGGGCAGAGTTTTATTTATGCTTTGGTTGGATGAGCTTTTATCAATATATTAAGCACTTCAATTCTCAGACAGTACACCAAACAACAGTTGTGATCAAATCAAGTTTACATGCACATCTTGTCTTTGCATCCAATGCAACTTAATAGATGTAATAAATATCAGTGAGGTAGCATGCTTAATATAAATACAATCAATCATAACTACATGTGCTCCACTCTGTATGAAAGCTGTCTGATTCTGTGTGCTTGAAAACTCCCGCAGCAGACTTATGTTTACAGCCTTTGCCTGACAATTCTTGTATGCCAAAGACCCCAAATTCTCATTGCTATGGGTGTGATGTTCATCCATGGAAGGGTTATTGTTTCAATCTTTGGAGAAGCAGTTTCAGTGCCTCTCTCATCAGCATTTAAATCACTCTTGTATCTATTTTTCTACTTTAACCTTGTGCTTTAAAATCCAAACATTTAATTTAAACAACTTGCCACATTCTTCGAATGGAAAATGATTTAAGAATTCTCCAATGTGATAGGGATATCAAGAGCTAAAATGGTGAATACCAACAGGCTATCGACCTAGTGGGAGGAGGTGAAGCAGCACGGGGAGTCACAATGGGTGAACCCAGTCTAGTTCTCTTCCTTCTATAGGTGTTCACTTTGCATGACATAGAGGACTGGATACTCTTGACTGATTTCTTTATTCTGCCCTACTTAGTGGCAATTGTGCTGCTCCAATTAAGACTGGCTAATTCAATGCAGATCAAGCATCAAACAAATCTGGAGTTCCACATAAGTAATTGCCTTTACCAGCTCATTCTAAAAGGCAACTAGGGATTGGTAATGACAACTAGATCTACTAGCGATGTGCAGATCCCAAGAACAGATATTTAAAAATATAATAATAGAGAAGCAAACATCTCACATTGTTCGTATTACAAGGTATAATTTAGAATTCTTCTTGTTTTGGATGGATGTGATGTTCTCCCTTGATAAAACAATAATCTTTTTAGCATTTCTAATGGAAACCAAACAGGATCTGTTATGAACAATAAGTGCAATTGGACAAGGACGGGTGCACAGCTGCTCATAAAACATCTTCTTCTAGTTTGTCTCACAGGTTCAGGATGCAGATGGCAGAATTGATTAAATTTTAATCTCATCTCTCTGAGGGTGAAATAATACAATCTGGTATTAGAAGTGTATTGACGGAGTTTCTGGCAATTTAGCTTCACAGTCTGGGATTTCAACAGGTTGAAATTCCTGGTGCCTCATGTTAAAAAAAACTAATTGGCTGTATATTTTTCAGTCTTTAGGGAAATGGCCACACGACTATTCCATTAAATTCCATCAGTTTAGAGAGAATTTTTAAATTTGCCTCATCCGAGTTGGTGGAGAATTAAAATGGAATGGGTGAAATTTGCAATGTCTCTCAACCATTTTGCTTTTAAAATACTTGTTTTTTTGGCATTCAAATTAAATAAGTAAGCTGGACGTTATCTCCATTGATTTATTCCAAACTGGAATCATATTATGTCAATAGAAGCCGCAGTCACCTGGACAGCTAAAACAGCTGAACAGCTGGACAGCTTCAGTTGAAAGCTGAAGAGGCTTGTCCAGATCAGTTTGAAGCTTTCATTTTTGGAGTTGGGAACAGCCCACAAGTGCACTGTTATCCCAGCTTCCCTGGCCCTCCATTTATCTTGGACTTGAAGGGTGGTTTCCAGGCTCCATAACTCCATGCTGTACCCTGCCAATTTTTCTTTTCTTCAGTGAGATCCAACCACCAAACTTAATTGCTGACTTGCAAATGAGCTTTCCCACCTGGATGCTAAAATTCTTACCTTAGTTCTGGATTCAGTGAGGCAACGCTTTATTAACTGCACTTGGCACAATTCAAACTGATGAGTGGTACTGAATTACATGCTCAATAATAGGCTTCAATGATATTGTAACTATATAATTACAGCTTTGTAACAACCTCTTTTCTTTCTGTTTCAGAAAAGAATCCCAAGGTGATTTTCAAAGATGAATAAGAACTTCCCTTTGTGTTCCATACAATGGCTCATTTTCAAATGCTGAACCAGAGTCAATGGACCATAATTTTTCTCTATCACTGCATCTAATGGTTATGCTCAACCGTGCTTGTCTAAGCTTTAAAAATTTTTTTGGATAGTAAGTTGCTGAAAATGTGAGTGGATAATGGAACAAAGAACGATCTGAGTGAACAGAGAAAACAATTGTAAATCTCCCAAAGGGAAGGAGTAGCCAGTGGAGTCCCAATTCCAAACAAGTCCCACGGCATTATCAAATACAGGTGAGGAAACCTCCTCCTGTAAGCACCTACCATCCTCCCTCAGAATGATGATTCAGTGCTCCTCCATGTTGAGGGCACAGCATGTACTGGAATATAATCCCAGTAAGTGTGACGTGATGCAATTCGGGAAGCCAAACAGGGGTAGGACATATACAGTAAATGGTAGGGCACAAAGGAATGATGATAAACAGAGAGACCTAGGGGTCCAACTCCATAAGTCCCTGAAAGTGGCAAGGCGGGTCAATAGGTTGGGGAAGAAGGCATGTGTCATGCTTCCTTTCATAGGTTGGGGCATAGAATATGAGTTGAGATGTGATGTGGCAGCTTTATGAAACACTGTTTGGGCTGAATGTGGAGTATTGTGTGCAGTTCTGGTTGTCACACTGTAGGAAAGATGTGATTGCTCTGGAGAGAGTGCAGAGGGGATTCACTGAACTAGTCCAGAACCAGATGTTGCCTGGACTGGAGTTACGGGAAGAGATTAGATGGACTGGGCTCTTTTTTTCCCTGAAGAGAAGGAGGCTAATAGGTGATCTGATAGAAGATTATGAGAGGCATTGATAGGGTAGATAATCAGAATCTCCTTCCCATGGTAGAGGTATCAAAAACAGGAGGGCATGGGCTTAAGGTGAGAGGAAGGAGTTTTAAAGGTGATTTGAGGGGAAAGTTTTTTTTACACAGAGAATGGTTGATATCTGGAACGTGCTGCCAGAGGAAGTGGTGGAATCAGATACAATTACTATGTTTAAGAGGAATTTAGACAGACACTTAAATAGACAAACCATAGAAGGATACAGTCCTAATGCAGGCAAATGGGATTACTATAGATGGGCAAAAAGGTTGGCATGGACATGATGGGCTGAAGGGCCCATTTCTTTGCTATGACCTGTGCTAAGGGCAGGTTCAGGTCAGTTTGAAATTTTCTTTTATGAAGTTGGCAACAGCAGAGCAAGACTTGAACCTCCATCTCTCTGAGTGGCTTGGTAGCACCACCACTGGCCAGGTTGTGAAGGACACAGCTGCCAGATTGGGTCTGTGGCAGGCAGTGAAGGAATGAAAACAAGGGATAAACTTAATTGCTTTCATCCTCACAAAATTACTTTAGGCAGATGCATTGAACATGAAGGTATTGATAGAAGTGACCTGCAGTTACTAACCTATGTTACTTCAACATCAACGCTCAAATCCATGATCTCTATCAATTAGGACAAGGGCAGTAGGCTTGTTGGAGTACTACCACCTGTAGATTCCCCTCCAAGTTGCACACCATCCTGATTTGGAAGTGTACTGCCACTCCTTCATCTATGCTGGGTCCAAATCCTGGAACTCCCTACCCAATAGCACTCTTGGAATACCCTCCTCAGAAAGGCTACAATAGTTCAAGAAGTGGTTCACCACCACCACTTTGAGGGCAATTAGAGATAGACAACAAATGCTGGCCTTACCAGTGATATGCAGATCCAGAGAGTGAATAAGTAATGAAAATTCAAATTGAAGAATTGTGAAATTAACAGCAAAAGGACAGAGAAAGAAATACCAGTTTGAGTGGATGAATTTAGTGTCAGTCAGGTCAGAGGAAAAATAGAAGCGGAATCGTGAAAAATAAAGGATTAAGAAAAAAATGAACCACAGTGTTTTTTAGTGCTAGATTTTTTAAACTGATAACAGTAATTAAAACTTTCAGGGATGAGGCTCTATAATTGTAATAGTTAATTTTCAGTTCTAAGATGCTGATTGACAGTAATTAAAACATTGCACAATTAAGAGGGTTCCTAGACTTGAAATGAACAAGTCTTAACCTTCTGTGGTAAGTTTAATTCAAATCTGCTTTTTAAACATGTGAATGTGGCGACTCACCGTCTAGTCGGGCGAACCGGCTCGGCAGTCGGGTCGCGCGGTGTCGGAGCGACGAGGCCCATGATGGCGGCGGGCCTCGTCTTTTCTGACGGGGAAAGTCCTGATGACTTACGTCATTGCCGGTTTTTTGGGCGGGAGTTTTCTCCCTTAAAGGGCCCGCGCAAGGTGGGAAAATAAACCAGTTCTGTTTGGGAATCCTCCGAGTGAGTCTTGTTTTATTCCGCGGTAGCAACCGCTACATGAACTTAATTCCATTCAGTGCATTTCAATGGTGGGCCAATTAGTTGGAAAACATTTTTCCAAAGTTAAGGAGTGGCAAAATTTGAACACTTTCCCTAGATTTTTGGACTTAATCACTCATTTGCTACTTAACTGAAATCACAATACCATGTTTGCATTAATAACAGAAATAGCTACCAGCACTGTTCCTTTGGACAGAAATATAGGTCCCTTTGATTTTTATGGGAATAGCTCTCTGTAAAATGGTTGCATACATAAAAACAATCACTAATCTTCAAAGTAATTCATTGAAGTGTTTTTGAGAGTTGTGATTAATCAAGGTGGCTGCATAGTAACCAACACTTTTGTTTGTATGTTGATTCCATTTCTATTTATAGCTGACTCTTGAATAAATACAGGTCTCTTTATAAAACCTTGTTTGTTTTATTTTGTGTTTCTTTTGAAGTAATATATCATTGATTTTTTTTTGTACTTTTATAGTATTGGTGATTGTGACTGTTTCCAATTGACTTCCTGTTCAGTTTGTTCTGGGTTTCCATGGTAAATTGGCAGGTGAGAGCAGTGTGATATAAATCACTGCCCACCCATGGATATTGTATTACACTGCAGCTTGAAAATAAATAATATGCAGTTCATTCTGGAGAAACTGGATCCAGTCAAGTTAACAGAAACTGAGCTTATTTGTGGGTGTAAAACAAAACTGAAATTAAAACAGAAAAAGCTAGAAACATAGAGCTGAATGCTGGCAGATGATGGAAAGGCTTTCATGTCTGGTGGGAGTTTTACAGGAATTGTTTATGGTTCTGATGAAGGTGTACTGAAATCTTTCTGCTGCATTACACTTCAGAGAGATTTTACTTTTCTGAGCACTTTCCTCATGTACCACTCTAATAATAAACTTTGAATAAAAATTATTTGTCTACTCCTCCCTTAAGAGGCATAACTTAGTTGAATAATACTCAGACATATACTTGAAAAACCATGACCTCTAGGGGGCACAGACATAGGACTGGAAGGTGTGACTAAGTTGGATAACTCTTTTTTGACCGCCATAAGTGTGATGAACTGAATAGCCTGATTTGGTTTTACAAATTTTCTGTAATTCCATGAACACAAGTTCCCTAACAATTCCTTTTCACCAGGAGAACCTCTTTGGAATGCTTACAAGTGATTAGTTAAAATGGATGAAAGATAAAGAATATTTGTAAATTTTGAAGGATGTTTTTGTTATTAAAGGTAGAATTTATTCATAATTACTATGCGTGGTTCCTGTCAAAAATAACTGAATATACTGGAATAGTTTATGAGATGATACAAAAAAAGAGAGCAAGTATACTTGAAACCAATTCCCAACCTTTACAGCTAAGTACTCCACAACTCCACAGATATGGGTTTTGTGTTGTTTTTGTATGTGAAACTGTCAGCAAAAAAGTTGCTTAAAATCAAAAATTGAAATGTGGGATAAATGAATGCAATCGATTGCAAGCTGATCATTCCCAATAAAATTGGAGATGATGGGTAACCTAGTGACTCTGGGACATCTGCGAGTTTACATGAAATCTCATTATGCAGTCAAAAGATGCCAAAATTACCTCAAAGACATATGGAGAAAGCTTGGTGACCTCAGTTTCTGACAAGTAGCGAGAGGAATAATACAGAGGATAATGAAATAGATTTCATTAGTCTCTCCAACAAAATTGTTCCTCCTTACAAAGAGCAACTGCTGTATCAGTCTTTGCTATACCTGTCAGAAGCTGCGGCTCCTCTGGGAAATCTGTTTCCTGAAAGGGGCAAGTGCAGGGCTTGGTCTGCTCAGGATTTTGCAACAGCTGTTGCATCCTAAGTTACAGCTGCACAAAATGGTAAGATTTAGTTCATTGAAAGAATAGCTTTTTCGTCGAGGTGGGAAACGCTCCACCAACTCCACAGCCCCTATATTGTGATTTTAGGGGATCATCATGCAAAGTCTATCATATCATGGAGTCTAGTCTATGCATTTAATCTCCCGAAGAAGAGTACTGTGTACATATTTTCTGAGCCACAACAGTGAGCAAGTAAACCCTAGTATATTCATTCATTTGCCTGTAGCCTGTGACTGCTCAGGCTACATTCTCCTTCCCTGGTCCCAAGGCTCAGCAGCAAAAACAAAAATGCTGCAATCCCTGGATGTTTGATAACATTATATTAATTTCCAATCCTCGCAGAATAGTCAGGAAATGGATCTGCAAAACATTCAAAACACTTGACCTTTGAAATTTCAAATATATGACCCATGGAATGACGTTATTAAACACTGGTGGACAAATACCTGATGCGATTGTTTTCTGCAGTTTAGAAGGGATAATACCTCTGTTAAAATAGAGATAGTAATAATACAGATTGGAATGTCAGTGCTTGTAGAACAAAATGTTTTTCAATAACCTTACAAATGTAATGACTGATGCAATCCATTGCACAATGATATCACCGTGTGACCAATTACATCAATTCAGTATTTACCAAATTGCAAGACTTGCTTGCCAATTTACCACAGTTTCTTTAAGAACTAATACATTTTAAAATTAGATAATAATTGAGTGCCTAAAAAATCTTGTATCATGTGTTACAATTAATTTTGTCTCAGAAATCATATATATGTATCATATCTTTATTCACTTCAATTTATTGCTGATCAAATTTCACAATATTTAAATCAGCACATGATATTATGGTGAAGATATCCTCTGCACAAAATGTGGAATGAATCAAAGAGAATGGGTTTTGTCCCACATTGTGAATGAAAGTACTCAGTTAAAGAGATAATTTTAGTCAATTGAATGAGAATCTGCCCAGCTGTATTGGAACCAAAGATTGGCAGATAAAACAGTAAAGGATCCAAGGTGGGCCTTCAAAGAGAGGAAAGTATGCATAAAGATCAGATGCATTACCCAAAAAGAAAAAGGAAAACAACCAAAGCTTCACTTTGGGCATCATGTTGCAAAATTAACCTATTTTCTTTTGAAACATTGCAGGCAACACAATAAATCGACATGTCACTGTTGGGATCACTGGCCCTTTTTATACATATTAATGATGTGGACCTGAGTATATGGGACTTCATTGCAAAGTTCGCAGCTGATATGAAAAGTGGTGGACATTGAAATATTTAGTAACAGTCAGTAGGAGGAGATAGACACTGGTGAAATGGGCAGATGCATGGCAGAGAAAGGTGAAGAGAAATCAATAAACATGGTATAGTTTTAATGGAAGAGAGATTTATAGGTTTGTATCTGCACTAATGTCGAATGTGCGAGGGCAATACAAAAGCTCCGAAAATACAGATGTGATTTGGCTTTATAAATGGAATCATTGAGTATGAAGCAAAAAATTATGTTAAGCCTTTATAAGTCACAGGAGTCCCTAATATGTGTACTGCTTCCAATACTGGGCACTTTACAAAGGATGTTGTCTTTGAGATGGTACGGTGGAGACTTATTAAGTTTATACTAAGAATGTTGAGACACTAGAGAGTAATGGTTGTTCTAATGGCAGAAAAGATTAAGGGGAAATTTAATAGAATTGTTCAAAATCATGGGAAATGACTAGATACAAAACCAGGAGAATTTTTTACGCTGACAATTGTTACGTTCTGGAATAAACTGGCTGATGGAATCAGGTTCAATGCTGAGTTTTAAAAGTTAATTCAGTAAATATTTGAAGAGGAAACAGGGCTACGAGGAAAGAGTCCAGATTAGAACTTTCTCTATAACTCTTAAAAAGAGCTCACACTGGAATAATAACTGAATGGTCTCTTATGCCGTAAACTCTATGGTTCCATTGTATCACAGCATCCGGAGCAATTTTCCTTCAGTTGTTTACAGATAATGAGTCACAGTCAACCTCATCATCATTTTTTCTGCCAATGGTGCAGCTGGTATTAATGCCCACTGTGCAATTGTGAAAACAAAACAGAATAGGTATTGGGTGTGATAATAAATCTTCAGCATCAAGTCACAAGGCTGCAATGCAATCAAAATAATTGCACATCATTCATAGGGATTTTGTTGTTATCTGCTGATAAATTATAGTCTTACAATTTATTCACTGCTAGCTGCCATGAACACTACCTTGACATTCCTTTTTTTGCACTATTTATTTATTTTTGTAATTTATGGTAATTTTTATGTCTTTGCGCTGTACTGCTGCTGCAAAACAACACATTTCACGTCATATAAGTCAGTGGTAATAAACCTGACTCTGATTCTGCCAGTTGTATGTACATATTTCAATAGAGAAGATGAATAACTATATTATCAAAATAAAAGTTACTCCACCTTACTGTACTGCTAATAGTACATCTAGATTTCACAGCTATTATCCTGTAATGTAAGTCGTGATCCAGATTGGCTGAAATAGATATGAACTGAGTAACAGGGAGTTTTTTTTATAGTGTAACATGCTAGAATACATGATGATCCTAATTTCTCCAATAATAGTTGGACCTGTATGGATTCCCATGGCTGCATCTTTGAAAAGAAGGATGTGTGTGGACATACAGGAAAAGCTTTTCAGTATGAGAACAAGTTCAGTCAGACAAGGTGGTGATGGTCTATTTTTCATGATCAGTTCTCAGTAGAGGCCTTAATTCTATCCCCTAATGTGCCCATCTCAATGAATTCTGAGCTTTGCATGATGTTGACCTCTCTTCTGAGTTCTTGATCTACCTGGATTCCTCTCTCTGGTGTCTTACTCTCTCTCAATCTACTCTTGGCAAACTGCTGGTGTGACACTGATAGTCTCAATTTTTTGCTCTACTTGCTCACTCCAACCTACCCTTCTCCAAAATTGCAGCACCCTACTCACGAATGACTAGTGTCACCATTGACATAGAACCTGGTGATAAGAGCCATGCTATTGTTGAATTTTTACCTTTCAGAGGCTGATGGACAACCCTCTGACATTCTCTCATTTCCTCCTCTGGTCAGTGACTCTACCACAGAATATCAGGCCATTGTTTCCCAGATAATTACTGACCTCATTTCCTCTGGGGATCTTCCCTTCACAGTCTACAAGCCCAATTCCTAAGATCCACAAGCAGGACTGTCCTGGCATACCCATTGTTTCAGCTGGTTCTTGTCTCACAAAATCCATGTCTTCCTACCCTTATTCTTGTCTATGTCCCCATGTCAAGTCTATGCCTACCTTTATCCATTATACTTCTGATGCCTTCAGCTACTTTGATAGCTCCCTAGTCCAAACCAACTTATTCTCACCATAGATATCCCATCCTTTTACTCTCCCCTTCACACCTGATTGACTGTTCCTTCCTTGAACAGAGGCCTGACCAGTCTTCCTTCATGATCAATGTTCTTTGTCTCTCTGAACTTTTTCTCACAATGAACCAAGGATAGGGTTTTCCTTATTCTCGCCTTCCTCCAGCCTCCATATTCAATGCATTGTCATCCATGATTTCTCCAAAGTTATGCCTCCACTCAACACTAGACAAAGATATTAACCAAGATAGCCTAACAATTCCTTTCCTTGTTCACCAGTCCACATTCCCCCACCGACAGTTCGCTGTGTCCAGCCAAACCTGGCCCTTGTGCACTGTTATAATAATTATGGTATTAGTATCCTGCTGACAGCCACAGGACTTGACTAATTCCCATGTGGCAGCTTCTTTGACACTTATTTTGAAACATTCTGACATGGGTGAATGGGTTAATAACTACCTATTCCAGGTTAATGGGGTAATCAATACCTGTTTTTAAACCCATGTCTCTTAGCTAATATAGATCATTGACTACAACCAGTTTTAGATTTACTTCACATGACATGGTTCGTTGCTACTCTTATATACTTTCAGTTTTCCTAAATCATCTAATCAATTACACAGTCTGCATGATTCTGAACCTATATGTTGTGTTGATAGGAAAGGGGATGAGATTATACTTAAAACTAGCATAATATGTTAACAACTTAATACAGTCATAGAGGAGAGACACAGGCCCCTTTGGGCCATCAAATCCATGCCAACCACCAAGTATCTATTTACAGAAATCCCATTATTTTAATTCTCCCCACATTCCCATTGATCCCCCTCAGATTCTACCACTCACCTACACGCTAGCGGCATTTTACAGTAGCCTGCTAATCTACCAACCTACACTTGGGAGGAAACTGGAACACCCTGAAGGAAATCCACATGGTCACGGGAAGAATGCACAATCTCCATTAAGGCAGCACTGGCAATCGAGATTGAACCTGAGCTGTTGGTGCTCTAAGGCAGCAGCTCTCCCTAGCTGCACCACTGGGCCACCCAGCTCTCTTCATTCTGAGAGTAGTGCGAAGGAGCCAAAATGCAGAAACAAATATCTGGAGTTTTAAATTTCAGACTTTGATTCAAATTTCTTCTTTCTGCAATTTACTCAAATATCACCTGTTTCTGCAATTTGACCAATCTTACACAAAACAAAAATGCATATCTAATTAAGTAGAGGAGTAAAATTTTGACTAATTTGGAGGTAATTCAGTGGCTCAATCCATGCTTTTTGGCCAATGACTAAGCCTCCTCCACATCAGTATCTGGTCACTTGTTCCAACTTGGTGTCTTTCACTGGATCCTACAAAACTGATGATATTCTGCTAACATCAGTAAAATCCGTTTCGCAGGATAATTGTTGCCCCTTTGTTTAGGGTGAAGACTTTTCTCCTGAGTGGACACATTAAGATGCCAATATTGGCATACATGCAATTAATATTTTGAATTTTATGAATATGTCTTGACTAGGAATTTTTGGTAAATGACAAAACAGAACTCCTCATTCTGTAGTGAAATGCCTTTACTTGAGGTTGAGAGAATATGGTAATTTTAAGATGACAGCTTATTCTAGGATACCAGTAATTTATTGCATTCAGTGCTTTGCAGTTGGTGCTCAAAACGTGGTCTCCCCGACGTTGGAGAAACCAAAAGCAGGCTGGTCAGTTCTCAAGGCAAGTTGTTCAGTCCACAAGAATTTCCAGTCAGCTATTTATCATTCTCCATCCCTTCCCAATTCTGACTGCTCTGTGTCTCAATGTGCTGTATTGCTCCAATGAAGAATGGCACCCATCTTCTGCCTGGGCACAATGTAGCCCATGGAACTCAATATTTCAGGTAACCATTCCATTTGCTTCTCTCCCTCCACAGAGTGACTGTACCTCTCTGTTAAATAAGATTTCTTTATTAGTCACAAGTACATCGAAACACACAGTGAAATGCATCTTTTGCATAGAGTGTTCTGGGGGCAGCCCGCAATTGTCGCCACGCTTCCTGCACCAACATAGCATGTCCACAACTTCCTAACCCGTACGTCTTTGGAATGTGGGAGGAAACCGGAGCACCCGGAGGAAACCCATGCAGACACAGGGAGAACGAACAAACTCCTTGCAGACAGCGGCCAGAATTGAACCCGGGTCGCTGGCGCTGTAAGGTGTTACACTAACCGCTACACTACGTTTCCCTTCTGTACCTAGCTGCTGATTTTTAATGTAATTGTTACCTTAATAATTATGGTCTCTACTCTATCACAGACAACTCCTCTGTTCTCTCCATCCCTCCTCTATGATTTAAAATACACTTGTTTTTTGACTTTTCCAGTTCAGATCAAGGGTCCCTAACCTGTTGCACTAACTCTGTTCTGCTTCCCACGGACACTGCCTGACCTGCTGAGCGCATCCAGCATTTTCTGTTTTTGTTGCAGATTTCTAGCATCTGCAGTTTTTTGCTCCAACCGTGACATTCTTCCTCTTCTCTCCAATCCTCCTTGCAATGACCTGAATCCTGTGCATATCATGACTCTCCCAGGGGTCAACGCACCAACAATCCAATAAGACGCATCTTCCATTCACTGACCAAATCACTTTTCTCTGACTGTAGCATCTCTGTGGCTGAGAGGTCCAATGGTTAAGCAATGAACAATAGAAACTGCAATTTCCAATTTCGCACTCCCCTTCCCTCTGTCCTGGGCAAACAGTGTTCCTGCTCCCTCCTTCTCTCTTGTCTGCTGTCCGGTCAGCTGCTTGATATGATTTTTTTTGTTAAAAGTCACAATTTTGAATTACACCAGTTGCACTTCACCTCAGTAAAATGTTGTGAATGAAGCCATTTTAAGTGAATTGCACACTTGCTGCAGGATACATGGTAGCTGGGGAAATTAAAACAAAATTAAAAACTTCCCAGCATCTACTCAGTGTTGTTGAACCAAGTTCACCTCATACAGCGTATGAACGTAAATGCCTACACGTCGTTATTTCTAAAATTTCTATCAGACATTGAGACATTATCTTACCACAATATTATAGATGCTATGGCAATCCAAAACACTAGAGATCAGGCACTTCTCTCTCCCTTTGTCTCTCTTTCTCTGGATTTGTGACTAGAAACTCTCTCTTATAGTGCAGCCACCCACCCCGTTAATGTAGCTACAGTTACCCATTCAATTCAAGAGAAAATTGCAAGATTTCATACTGAGGCAGTAAGGTTGGAAATGCATGCTCCTTACTTTGTATTCTTATGTGAAGCCATGAAGTACAGATTATACTTAATGAGTCTTTATTGTGGAAATATCAAAATCGCAGCTTAATGAGCCGTAGCTTTCTTTGTCTTATCAAGCCTTTGCTGTGTCCTCTTTAGGAGAGTCTGAAGAGACTTTAGTGCAAGAGACGTCAATGCCTAGGTGTGGTATTGTAAAAGTAGGAAGTGAAAAATGTGAATCCTCCCAACAAACCTCCCTATAAAAACAAAATAGTTAAACTGTTGACAGGAGTGACAATGCTGCTGAACTATAAAGGTATCCGCACTGAACTCCAGGGTGAATGCTGTCACTGTTATATGAGCAAACAAAAAAGGAAGGATTGGTATGATCCTTTGGTAAAGAATGGTGCTCTGTATAAAAAGATATGAGCCATGTAAAATATCTCTTCTGCCTTTTAAGTCGGAGCAGCCCAACCTGAGCTGAGCTGATTAGCAATCATTTTTTAAACTGATTGAACTGGTCAAATTTTGGTCTGTAGTTACCTTTTAAATTATTAAAATATAAAGGAAGCACTGTCCTGAAGACAGAAAAGTGGCAGGCTTGATAGCAATTGTAAAGTGAGGAGTATGCCAGTTTACAGATTATGATGCCGTACATTTCTGTAGCTGCTGTTGGAACACAGCACCTCATGGATGCCCAGTTTTGGGTTGTCACCTCTGTCCTCAGACCATCTCATTTAGGACATTTGCTGTGCCATGCAACACGATGGAGGGTGCCCGTGGTGTGAGGATGGGACTTTGTCTCCACAAAGACTGTGTGATGGTCACTTTCACCAATGCTGTCTCGGACAGATGCATCTCTCGTAGGTAGTATCGTGCGGACAAGGCAAAGTAAGGTTATCCCTCATGTTGGTTTACACACTACCTACCACTCTAGCAGCTATGTTCTTTAGGTGTCACCAGCTTTGTCATATTGGTGCTACCAAGCCAACCTTAATTAACACTGAAGTCTCTCACCAGACTACGTTTTGTACCCAAGTCACCTTCAGTGCTTCTTCTAAGTGTTATTCAGCATGGAGGAGCACCAATTCACCACTGAAATAGGATGATGGTAGGTGGTAATCAGGAAGAGGTTACCTTCCCTTTTTTTGACTCATCTGTGGGACAGCTCCCCAACTTTAGATATTGAGAACAACTTTGCTTTATCTGGATTGGGTAATAGGTTGATGCCAGATAGTCCTTCTGACTTTATTCTTTCTCTGTTTGATCATTTCATAAAGTATTTAAATCAACCACATGGGGTGGATCTAGAGTTTATATAAGCCAATTAGAGAAGGAGTGGGCAGATTTCCTTCCCTGAAGGACATCAGTGAGCCAGATAGGTCTTTACAACAGCCAGTAGTTTTTGTGGTCATCATTAATTATATTAGTTATTCCAAATTCCAGATTATTAGCTGCTTTGGTGGGACTTGAACACAGATCTCTGAGTTACTAGTCTGTAATTTAACCACTGCTCCATCACCTTTGCTTTAAAATTCAGGATCTGTTAGGATTATAGAGTGGTTGAGGTGCACAGTTTAGATATCTTTAAGAGGGAGCTGGTTGTCAGCTTGGTGACAATCCCGATAATTCTGGTGGCAATTGTTCAATGGAGTCAAATCGATTAGGAACTGGATGCTGTAAGACAAATGTGAAGAGGTGAAATATCAATGTTCCAAATGACTGTGAACACCGCGTTTTGTTCCATTGATATCTTTGTATCTGTTTCCAATTATTTTTTAATAATGATTTCCCCCTAAGATTGATGTCTATTCACTGGAATTTGGAATGATAAATGATCTCAGAGTGACATACAAGATTCGGAGACTGATGGATAGGAGAGATGCTGGGAGATTGTTTCCTCAGGATGGAGGTTCTCTACTTAGGGGAATAATCACAGACAATGGAATAACAGAGAGAAATTTACTTACTTGTAAGTCTTGGAATGTAATATCCCAGAAAGCTGTGGATGTAAAACATATTCAAGGCTAAGGTCAATAGAATTTTGAATATTAAGGGACATGGGGACTTGGCTGGAAAGTAAGTAGGATTAGATTTGACTGAAGTGGGTTTGAGGGGTTGAAAGGCCTACTTGTGCTTCTATTTCTTAAAGTCATGCAGTCACCGGATCATGCTCTAAAGAGGGTAATATCAGATCAACCATAATTTTCTAATATTATCCTTACAAAACACAACATGACTGGTGATTGCAATTGCTCCAGTGTGTATTGTTACAATTTTGTGATTGTATTACATTACTTTCTTTCTATCCTCCAGGTTATGAATTTAAGAAAAAATGTAATTAGCATGGAAATTAGAATGTTAAACCCTTACAGGTTTGGAGAGTTGAATATTTTGGTACTGAAAATATGTGCTGAGAATTGCACTTTTTAATAATTATATTTCACTTATTAATTGAGTTTTGGCTCAAGTTGTAAACTTGTTGGCAAGATTTATAATTAACTGCAAAGGTACAATTTTATGGAACACTGGAAGGTCACCTGGATTATTTTTACAGCAATCAATACACATTTATTAGATTCAAGACCGCTGCTGCTATCAACTTTTGATGCATACATTAGTTTATACATAAAAATGTTTGATCCTTGTTTTGCTTGTAAAATATCTAATTTGCCAAAAATCTTACACAGCATTGAAAACATCACAATAGTTTCATGGCAGTGCTATAGAGATACTGGACAGAATATCAAAGCATTTTGGCAGAGGGATTCCAAATTTGAACATTGGTTAATGATGTTGGGTAACACTAGTGGAGGATGCTATAACTGGACGTAACACTGTCCAATTTACACAGAGAGTGGTGGGTGCCTGGAATGTGCTGCCAGGGGTGGTAGTGGAGGCAAATACAATAGAAGTATTTAAGGGGCTCTTAGAGAGGCCCATGAATGTGCAGAGAATGGAAGGATATGGACACTGTATCGGCAGAAGGGATTAGTTTAGTTAGGTGTTTGATTAGTTTGGCACAACGTCGTGGGCCAAAAGGCCTGTTCCTGTGCTGTACTGTTCTGTGTTCTGTGTAACGCTGTTTCAGGGAAGGGAAAGATTTTCAGTGATTCCCACCTCTTGTGGCTTCTCCAGTTAATTCTGTTGCAAGTACATTCTGTGGATTTTAGTGGGACTGTTTGGATTGGGCTTTAGTCCGTAAATGGATAGAAAGGCAACATTTATTGTCAGCCTCAACCATTCTTAGTAGGCTCAAGTCCCACACCACAACCTCAGCACATAATATGGGCTGATCCTCCTGTATTCTTCCAATGAGATGTTCTAGGTATCTTGGCCTCCATTTGCCTGAGCTAACATTATTAAAGCAGATATCTGGTTGTTTTCTCATGTCGAATCTTGCTGTGTGCAAATTGGCTGCCATTCACCTTAGCAATGTCCTAAGGCCACAGAAAGCACCATATAAATGCACTCATTTTCCTTTCTGTCAAAAGTTGAAAAGAAAAAAAAATATTCATTTATATTCTTACCCACGAATGACTGTACCACAGGGTCACAAGTAACTGTAGAATCAATTTTTTTATTTAATGTTTTTCCTTACCCCGTTAAAGGAAATAATTCAACTTAACCAAAATAAAAGATACAGAAATAGGAGCAAGGTTAGGCCATATAGTTCCTTGAGCCTGGTAAACTTTTTAATGGATGATCTGATCTTTGGCCTTAGCTCCAATTCCTTGCCTGATCCCTTTAACCCTTGATTCCCCTGTTGTCCAAAAATACATCTCTCTCCCTCTGTGTGTACTTAATGATTCAGCACATAAGGTGCTGTATTAGCTATAAATTGTTACATATTAATCAACAGACTACTTGACCGGCATCATCACAATCCAGCACCATCAATGCCCATGCATCGGGGAGAAGGTACAGGAGCCTGAAGACCCACACACAACGACTTAGGAACAGCTTTTTCCCCTCCGCCATCAGACTTCTGAACGGTCCATGAACCCATGAACACTATTTTGTTATTTCTTTTTGTGGACTATTTATTTATTTTGTAACTAATAGTAATTTTGATGTCTTGCACTGTACTGCTACCACAAAACAACAAATTTCACAACATATGTCAGTGATAATAAACCTGATTCTGATTCTGCAATTCACCATCCCCTTCCAAATTAGCGAGTTGATTCCCCTTTGCCTGCACAATTGTGTCACTCATTCCTATTGCCATTTAGATCAACACCCCAGCACAGACCATCTCAGCTTCTTCCCTGGATCTGTTGTTCACAGACTTTCAGGAAAACTTGGGCTATAACCTGATATGCAGGTCACAAATACTATGTTTCTATTCTAGGGTCCTTTCTTGCTAAAATGTCCCACTGTTCTTATAATCAAGAGGTGGAGTAATCTTCATTCTCCATTAGAAAAGCTCAAGCTGCCAATTTAACATCAAGGTGACCTATTTGTTGAAATATAAAACCGAACATGGAAATTTGGCTAATCCTTTATATTTATAATTCACATTTTAACCTTGACTTACAGTAACATTTGGATTCTGTAGGTGTGGCAAAAGGTGAAGATTTGACAGTTGCGCCATGGAGTCGCTTGATAATGCATTTTTAAACTAGCTGAGGAGTAATTAAGGGGAAATATAGTCAATAAACAATTAGAAAAGCATTAATTATTCATTTTAATGGAATTGCTCTTCTCTATTGGGAAAGAAGTTGTTTGACAGCCTTTCATGATCTGGCCTTCAACTTAGGAAGCATATTACACTTCGGTCAGCAGAGGGAGCCAAAGCCCTTTGTAGCATCATTCAGGATATATGGGAAAACAAATGGACGAAAGGTGGGATTGACTGATTCACTGAAAACGTTTACATTTCCATTAACTGCACAATTTTGAGCGGAATTTGGATTATAACATTTAATTATATGTATAGCAAAGTGTATTTTTCAAAAAAAGGATACTCATTTTGATTGGATTGCATTTCCTTCATGGACATCCAGACAAATCACATGAAACTGGAATGCTTTGTGGTATTATTCATGTGCCTCAGTCTCTTTCCAATATACCTACTATTTAAAACAAAAAACAGCCAAACCAGTGTAGATGTGACAGAATATACTCAATTCATCGAATGATCATAATATTACGAGGGGTGTAGATAGGGTGAATGCACACAGTCTTTTTCCCAAGGTTGGGGAAGCAAGAAGGGCATAGGTTTAAGGTGAGAGGGGAGAGATTAAGTAGGAACCTGAGGGGCAACTTTTTCGTCCAGAGAGTGGCCAATATATGGAATGAGCTGCCAGAGGAAGTGACTGAGTCAGGTACATTAACAACACTTAAAAGGTACTTGGATGGGAAAGGTTTAGAGGGATATAGGCTAAGTGCAGGCAGATGGGACCAGCTTAGGTGGGAATCTCGGTTGGCATGGACCAACTGGGCCAAAGGATCTTTTTCTGTGCTGTAGGACTCTATGACTCTATGATTGCAAACATGTACAGTGGAATTCCAAAATATCAGCCTCAGGAATGCCCAATGGAACATACAGAATGTATTATCAGTGTGACCATTTGTAATGATGGCAGCTTTTTAAAGTTAACTGAGCAGGTAAAAACCTATTGGTTACCTTCAAAAGAATTTCTCTCAAAGTAAAAAAACAAACTGCTGGAGGAACTAAGTGAGTCGAGCAGCATCTGTGGAGAGAAAGGAATTGTCGACGTTTTGAGTCGAGATTCTGCATCAGGACTAGAATCCAGCATCTGCAGTCTCTTGTGTATCCAAGGATTTCTCTCAAGTGGGTGAGAGAAGCGTTAGGTATGAATAGAGTGTCCTAATACTCACTTGTTTAGAGTCACCCAGGAAGTTGGCGTCATAGATAGAGCACTGTAATGCAACCCAGCTGCTGAAACTTTCCTCCATTTCTGCATGTACATCCAGACTTGAGTATTGCAATTCCTCGAGCTGTAAACTTTACCTTCACTAAAACCTTGCTTCCCAACCCCAGTCTAGCCTGAAATTCTGCTCACCCACCACACCTGCCCTGGCTGACCTACCCACCAATGGGACAGCCTCTCAAAATGGACTCATAAGTGACCTAGTAAGCCACTCTGTTCAGGGGGCAACAAGTGCTGGAGATATCCTGAAAACATCACACTTAAAATTTCCCATTGAACACATAATGAAACACATCGACTCAGGAGCTACTGACTTTGAAGCCAAGAGGCCACAACTGGAATTGTCATTGGTGACCCACCCAGTGAAACATTAGACTTATTCCCTTTGTTAAGGCACAGCTGGTGATTGTGAATTTAATTGTTTGATGGAATACTAGAAGATTTCAAAGGTAGCTAAAGTATCCTCGACGTTTTAAGTGTTTAGAAAAAGGAACTCTTATTTAAGCACTACACTAATCGGCACCACACTATACTGCATTAATCACAAAATCTGATGGACACCTGTCAGTTTGAACATTAAGTTGCTCCTTCTTTGATTCTCACTATCAGGAATGGTTAGGAATCATCACACTGTTTCATGAAGGTTGCATGTAATGTTGATTTCTTCCTTCATTCTCATCTTTGATATAAACTGATACCCTTTCAGAATTTTTGTATTCTGCCAGTAGGAGGTCCAGTTACAAGATGGTTTAAGCAGCTCACTGAAAATTTTCAGCTCTTCTCTTCCCCCAGTGTTTGTTCAGTTAATTCGCTCTTCCACTAAGGCTCAACTGCTTTGTGTAATGCATTAAATAACATTGAGTAAATTACGTGATTCACTTTACAAAGGATTTACATAAAAGTGAAATTGCTGCAGCACCAGTTTGAAAAATCAAACGATGAACTGTGCACAATTCCATAATCTGTAATATTTATTGCAATTTCTTTAAAGTTCTATAACTCTGAAAGTATCAACAATTTTAGTAGGTTGTATGTTTGTGTTAATATTTTAAGGTGAATTGCATGTTTAAATGAGTAAATGTCTGCTAAATTAATAGAAAAGATGAATACATAATCTTTTATTTACTAATATAAACAACAACCATTTTTGAGCTCATAATATGTTGTTGATTCCAAGGAGATGGTATTAAATTGTGAAACTGCTGACTTATTTGCAATTCAACTATGAATGGTGGAAGCTTAACTTCAGCGCATGCTGAATATTATGCTTCAGGTTTGGATAACATTACTTAAATACCATTGGAGATGGCCATTGTGCCATAAGGTGGATATTGTGCCTAATAAAGTTTTGTCAGTGTAAAAGTTAAACTGGCAATGTGTATAAATAACCACAACCAGGAATTTGCCAAATGTTATTATATGCCAAATGTTATTATTTGCCAATAAATAATGGCAGCACATTGGTAGAGGGGTCTGGAACAACGTGAGGAATCACGTTTCCAGAGGAAGGGATGTGAATTCATGAAGTGTCCATTTGTAAAATGTACTTTTCCTCTCTTGGCTTAAAGGTTGAATGGTGGGTTATTTGACTTTCAAGCACACACTTACCAGTGTAATTGAACAGATAATCATGAGGGGAGAACAGCTATATAATGACTAGCTGAGGACCAGAAACATAAGGAAGATGAGGAAGATAGGAGATAATTCTTTTGTTCCAGAATGCCCTCGAGCAATTCATCTAACTCTGCTACAAGTAAACACAATCCCAATTCCTTATTCATTAATAGCTCCATACCTTGTTTCTATCAGTCACTGACTATCTTGGACACAATACAAGAGGAAAAAACAATGAAAAATAAACATTCCAAATGAAATTTATTAATTGCATCATGCCATTTAGCATATAAATATCAACTAATTTCCCTTCCCTTGGTGGAGACACAAGGGACTGCAGATGTTGGAATCCAGAGCAAAAAACAAACTGCTAGAGGAAGTCAATAGGTCAGGCAGCATCTGTAGAGGGAAACGGACAGCTGATCTTCTGGACCAGATGAAGGGTGTCCACCTAAAATGTTGACTGTCCACAAATGCTGCCCAACCTGATGAGTTCCTCTTGCAACTCATTTTTTGCCCATTCCTCAGTGCCTGTCTTCCATGTATTTTGTCTGCAGAGTAAATGTCGGAAGGCAATAAACAAGATGCTGGAGGAACTCAGCGAGTCAGGCAGCATTTGTGGAAGGAAATGGACAGTTAATGTTTTGGTTGAGACTCACTGACTTCCTCTAGTAAAATGTCTGTTGCGCCAGATTCCAGCATCTGCAGTCTCTTGTGTCTCCATTTAAATTAAATGTTTGGATTTTAAAGCACAATGTTAAAGTAGATACACCGATACAAAGAGTGATTCAAATGTTGATGAATGAGGTACTGACTCTCTTGTGTCTCCAAATGTTGGAAGGCTGCTGACTCAGCTCTGGATACCGTAGATAGCTTTGGAGGACAGTCTCCACTTGCTCTGGGCTGTGATGACCTGGTTGTGGACAACGGTGCCGTGCCTTGGTGGCTGGACTCTAGCCTGAGTGGCTGTCAATCCGTGCAAGGATGGAATGGCAGAGCTGGGAGGAAATTGCTGTCTTCATAAGAACTGTGGCCACTCCCCAGAGGTGCAGCCACGACGGCCCAAGTGATTGTGATGAAGGAAACATTGTTATGACATTGTGCAAGCTCCTTCGTACAGTGTAATCCACAGCCATGAATGCAGCACAATGATCATCCATTGCCACAAGGTGACCTTACATGGGCTTTCATTGCATTTGGTATTGGTATTGGTTTATTACATTGAGTTAGTACAGAGTGCATTGAGGTAGTACAGGTAAAACAATAACAGTACAGAGTAAAGTGTCACAGCTACAGAGAAAGTGCAGTGCAATAATGTGCAAGGTCACAACAAAGTAGGTTGTGAGGTCAGAGTCCATCTCATCGTATAAGGGAACCATTCAATAGTCTTATCACAGTGGGGTAGAAGCTGTCCTTAAGTCTGGTGGTACGTGCCCTCAGGCTCCTGTATCTTCTGCCTGATGGAAGAGGAGAGAAGAGAGAATGACCTGGGTGGGTGGGGTCTTTGATTATGCTGGCTGCTTTGCCAAGGCAGCGAGAGGTAAAGACAGAGTCCAAGGAGGGGAGGCTGGTTTCCATGACACGCTGGGCTGTGTCCACAACTCTCTGCAGTTTCTTGCAGTCCTGGGCAGAGCAGTTGCCGTACCAAGCCATGATGCATCCAAATAGGATGCTTTCTATGGTGCATAAGTAAAAGTTGGTGAGTGTCAAAGGGGACAAACCAAATTTTTTTAGCCTCCTGAGGAAGTAGAGGTGCTGGTGAGCTTTCTTGGCTGTGGCATCTATGTGATTTGACCAGGACAGGCTATTGGTGATGTTCACTTCCAGGAACTTGAAGCTCTCGACCCTCTCAACCTCAGCACCATTGATGTAGACAGGTGCATGTACACCACCCCCTTTCCTGAAGTCAATGACCAGCTCTTTTGTTTCGTTGACATTGA
Source organism: Pristis pectinata (assembly GCF_009764475.1). Lineage (NCBI taxonomy): Eukaryota > Metazoa > Chordata > Chondrichthyes > Rhinopristiformes > Pristidae > Pristis > Pristis pectinata. The sequence continues at coordinate 123,546,867 of NC_067406.1, forward strand.
GGGAAAGGTTGTTGTCATGACACCATGCGACTAAGCTCTCTATCTCCTTCCTGTACTCTGACTCATCGCTGTTTGAGATACGGCCTACAACGGTGGTATCGTCTGTAAACTTGCAGATGGAGTTAGAGCAGAATCTGGCCACACAGTCATGAGTGTATAGGGAGTAGAGTAGAGGGCTGAGGGGCACCAGTGTTGAGAATAATCATGCTGGAAGTATTGTTGCCTATCCTCACTGTTTGTGGTCTGTTGGTTAGAAAGTTAAGGATCCAGTTACAGAGGGAGATGTTGAGTCCTAGGTCTTGGAGTTTGGTGACAAATTTGCTTGGGGTTATAGTATTGAAAGCAGAGCTGTAGTCAATGAACATCACCCAGTGATTTCTGTTTGTGCTCAATGGAAGCCGGGATATTGGTGACCAAATATTGCTCATGAATAAGTGCACTTGTGCTAAGTGAGTTGGCAACTCCTTCCTGTTAACAAAGGTGGCTTCCAAGCTCTGTGCTATGGTGTGTGCCAGGTCAGTGTTGGACTCCCTTCTGGCAGGAGTTCCAAAGCATAAAGCAATTTGTTGTGCATACTTGTCAGCCTTCTGCCCTAGAATGTGTCATTAAATTCCTCATCTGTGTCCCCTGCAGAATGCATGTGCAGTTTTTATATTTGGAGAGGTATGCTACCTCTGCCTGCTGTCCTGGTTGTATGTAATTTGTGCACCGTGTCTCACCATGTGCAGATCCTGCTTCTCAGCCAATTTCTAAATAATAGTGAGATAATAAAACTAACTCGCATCTCCCTCTTTCCCAGTTCTGACGAAGGGTTGCAGACTCAAAATGTTGACTCCTTTTTCCACAGATGCTGCCTGACCTGAGTCTTCCCAGCATTTTCTGTTTTTGTTTCAGATTTCCAGCATCTGCATTTTATTTAATTTTCTTCTGAATAATCATTGTCATTATCTGAGTGGCTCGAAATGTTAAATTGAATGATGTTGCGTCTTTATATTCAGTTTTCTCCCACTTTCCATCACGGGGCAGATTTCAATCTTTGAGCATCTGAAGGGAGAAAAAATCAAGCACTGGTTTCTGCGCTGGGTTAGGAGGTGCATGCTCTTGCCGTTTGCCATTTATAAATTGGAAGAGATGAGGAGGGACTGGGTTGTGAGTTGGAAGATTAGTGAGAGGGCACAGTCATCTTCAGTTGATAGATTGGCTATTGGCTTGGCCATGGTACTGGTGTTGGTTTATTATTGTCACTTGTACTGAGGTACAGTGAAATACTTGTCTTGCATACAGTTTGTACAGATCAATTCATTACACAGTGCAGATACATTGAGTTAGTACACTGTGCACTGACATAGTACAGGGTAAAAGCAATAACAGAATACAGAGTAAAGTGTCACAGCTACAGGGGAGTGCATTGCACAGCTACAGGGAAGTGCAGGTAGATAATAAGATGCAAGGTCACAACAAAGTAGATTGTGAGGTCAAGAGTCCATATTGGATAAGGGAACCGTTCAATACTCTTGTCACCATAGGATAGAAGCTGTCCTTGAGGCTGGTGTTTTGTGCCCTCAGGCTCCTGTATCTTCTGCCTGATGGGAGAGGAGAGGAGAGAGAATGACCTGGGTGGGTGGGGTCTTTGATTTTGCTGGCTGCTTCACCAAGGCAGTGAGAGGTAAAGACATAGAGTCCGTGGAGGGGAGGCTGGTTTCCATGACGCGCTTGGCTGTGTACACACCTCTCTGCAGTTTCTTGCGGTCCTGGGCAAAGCAGCTGCCATACCAAGCTGTGGTGCATCCGGACAGGATACTTTCTATGGTGCATCGATAAAAATTGGTGAGTGTCAAAGGGGATATGCCAAATTTCTTTAGCCTCCTGAGGAAGTAGTGGTGCTGGTGAGCTTTCTTGGCCGTGGTGTCTCCATGGTTGGTCATTCTGATAATGACTAGCACAAACTCCTCTTATGAACACACAGACAGGTCTGTTCTACACTAGTCATTACCTGTGGCTTCTGGCTGAGTTACACCCTGTCCTGGAAGAGAGCGCCAATGAGTTTGTTGGTCTGGCTGTCAAGGCTGAATTACAAGCAGCGCATCCAAGGTCTGAGATGTAGATGTCTGTCCCGCAGCAGTGGGAGGTTATGGAATATTAGTCAAAGTCCTGAGCAATAGCAGTAGCTGGTAGATGACTGGTGGAGCTATGGTAAATTAAATAGTGTGAACTAGTAGTGCAGTTAGAGTAATTTGGCTTTTGAAGTTGGCATTTTCTAACCTCAGCCATATGTGAGGAGTCATTGAAGTTCTTGTAGCACTAGATCTAAGTCCTTGTAGCTTGATTCCTAACATTGATCTCCATGGCTATTTACTTCACCTATACATTTGAAGTAGGGTGGCATGGTAGTGTAGTGGTTAGCATAACACTATTACAGCGCTAGTGACCCAGGTTCAATTCCGGCCGCTGTCTGTACATTTGTGAGTTTGTACGTTTTCCCCGTGTCTGCGTGGGTTCCCTCCAGGTGCTCCGGTTTCCTCCCACATTCCAAAGACGTACAGGTTAGGATGCTGTGTTGGTGCTGGAAATGTGGTGACATCTGTGGGCTGCCCCTAGGACATTCTACGCAAAAGATGCATTTCACTGTATGTTTCGATGTACACATGACTAATAAAAAAATCTTATCTTATCTTAGAAGAGCCTCCAACCCCACAGCGGGTGCAAGCACATCTCAATCTCCAGCTTCATCACCCCAGCCTCCAGTGTAATATCCAGTCATCCTGGATCCCTGGTTCCCCCATGTTGCGCCTACATGACCACCAGAACCTGCTCCAGTGGCACTGCATCTTGTGCAAAGAGGTGCAGGCTAACTTTAAGCAGGTGTAGGCTCACTTTAATTAGTGTTAGTCAGTTGTTCCCCTGCTGTTGCAAGCAGCTGATCAACAGCACTGTTAGCTGGTGCGCTGCAGAAACTAGTCAAATGAGCAGGCAGCATGAAGTTGGACTGCTGCCTACATTGCAATCAATGGGCAAGGGTTAATTGTGCATTGTGTTGCCTGCACCTGTTCCCTGCAGCTACCCAACCCAGCTCAGTTCATTCCAAATAATTGCTTAGTAGACTTAAATATAAAATCAGAAGGCATGCCTCCTTTTTCTCTATGTCTTTAATTCAATGTTCGTTTCTCTGTTTTGTGCTTTTGCAGTGATGGCAAAACAGACATTTAGTGCAGAACATCCTTTATAATATCACAAAGTTCCATCTCTTGACATTGTGAATGAAGACAGTAGTTTATAGGAAGATTTCTTCATCTGTGATTTTTTTCTCTGTCTCGTTCACTTTTGAAAGGATAAAGTATGTCTCTCTGTAAATCAATTAATCAATTTTCCTGTAAAATACAAGGCTCTTCATAGATCTGGGAAACCAAATCCTTTTCAAAGTGAAAGGGGATGTTAAAATAAACAAGCTGCATGGCCTAGTTTAAAAAGACAGTTGAATAGAATGAAATAGATAAAGTATACCAGAGACCAATGTTAAATTAAGAAAGAGAGACACCAGTGAGCAACGTGTGAATGTAGCGCCTGCTCTGAGAATCCAAAGATTTATTGGCTGTCCAAGTTCTGTTTGGGTGTGACAGAGCTCATTCCCTTTATTGACATGCATGAATGAAAGTAGGATACTCTGAGAGTAACAAAGACGTTGCCAACATGATTGAAATCAATAATCAGCAAAATGGAGAACTATTGCTCATGAGACTGCATCTGAAATGCGGAATGGAAGATTGTACTTCACCAAAGACTCTTGCAAATTTCTACAGATGTACGGTGGAGAGCATTCTGACTGGTTGCATCACTGCCTGGTATGGAGGCTCCAATGTGCAGGATTGAAAGAGGCTGCAGAGGGTTGTAGACTCAGCCAGCGCCATCATGAGCACAACCCTCCTCACCATTGAGGACATCTTCAGGAGGCGGTGCCTCAAGAAGGCAGCATCCATCATTAAGGACCCTCACCACCCGGGACATGCCCGCTTCATGTTACTACCATTGGGAGGAGGTACAGGAGCCTGAAGACTCACAGTCAACGTTTCAGGAACAGTTTCTTCCCCTCCGCCATCAGATTTCTGAACGGTCTATGAACCCATGAAGACTACCTCATTATTCCTCTTTTGCACTATTTATTTATTTTTGTAACTTACAGTAATTTTTATGTCTTGCACTGTACTGCTGCTGCAAAACAACAAATTTCATGACATATTTCAGTGAAAACAAACCTGATTCTGATTCTGATTCTGATGAGGTCAAGGAACTCAGGATTAAAGTGAGCTGTTTAACAGCAGAGTAATTAAGTCAACCATCTGCTCCCACTAGTTTCCCAGAAATGTGGATTGACAATTTGTAAAAATCAGTCCTTCTGGAGTGATTCTAAGCTTTTTAATCTCTGGTAAGATGTGCCTGAGAATGCGTGCACTCTGTAAGCAGGAACCTGGATGATATTTCTGGGAAAGATCCAGTAGATCCTTTACATAAGGCGTTCATTAACATTTTGATAACACAATGTTAGACAGTGCTGTTGTTCAACCCATCAGCACTACTTCCACTTTGTCCCAACCAGAATAAGACCAAAAATAACAAAAAGGTGTTGGTTTAGAAACCCACTCATACTGCAAAATGTTTTTGTGAAAGAATTTTCACTAAAATCTGATTGCTAATCATGATTGGGTGCTTTGTGTGCACTTGCAGAAAATCAATCCTGGCTCTCTGTTTAAAAGTCCTATGTTTTCATGGAGGCCACTTGCCAGACGCAGTGACATTGGCTGAAACCTAAAGTCCCAGGATTGGCATTGCATGTTCCCAGGGACCCTGGGTCGAACATCAGCTGGGCCCCCAGGATACATGTTTGGCTATGTGCAGGCCAAGGCGACTGGAGATACAGCAGGGAGGATTGAGTTCTTTATTTGAGACTTTCAGCTAAAACCTTCACAGCACTCCTCCCGGTGACCACATAGGACTGGGTTTCAGTGTGTACACGGTGGTGACACCACTGATTACTCATTTTAAAAAGTTATAGCTGTCCTGAGGATTCCCAGTTTCATCACCATGGCTCCTGTTGGTTTATGGAACATATATCAACAATATCAACTGGTATTAATGCTGTGGGATGGACAAATTTCTCTTTGGATTGGGGAGGAATCAGTGTCTGGGAGGAGCAGATGTGGGTCAGACTTTGGGCAATGAGGATTCTGAAGTGTATGATCAAAACCCATAGGGGGGTGTGGGATTGATAGTGAGAGAATGGGGTTGATAGTGAGGGTGTGAGGTTGTCAGTCAGGAATGGTGGGGTTTGGGGGCCAGGAATAAAAGGGTGAGGGGAAAGGTGGATGCTATCAGAGGTTTGTTTCTTTGCAAGGTTGTGCCTGGATACCAAGGAAGTAGAGGGACTTATCCTATATGGGAGTCCCTTCCAGTGCAGCATGAATATTAGTGACGCTGATCACGAATTAACAGTCACTCCCGGAACAACTTAATTAAACTTACCATGCAATGTGGAATGTTGCATGTAAAACTGTGTTCTTGACCTACACTGATCACAAGACCAACATAAGAGATGAACTTGGCCAGAATTACCCTGTTGACTTTCTCATACAGTGTTAAAAGTGACAAAAAAACACTGTAACTGACATTTTGTCACTCACTGATCAAGCTTAGATGCAATTATACCGAAAAAAGCAGAATGATGGACTCATTTTCTAGGCAATAGGGTTACACAGAAGTAAGTGTTAGGCCATGTGACCTAAATGGTCCATGCAGATTTTTATACTTCACTCAAGCCACTGATCACTTTTCATTATCTAACTCAATCTTTTATTCTTTTATCCCTCATGTGTTTATGTAGCTTCCACTAAAATCGGTTCTAAAATCAAATATTTCTCAACATATCAACTATCAATAAAGTATCAATAAAGATTAGTGTTCAAACTTTCTCAAACTTCTTTAGCACAGAAATTGAATCAGGCTGTGCCCAATTTTTAGATAGTATTGGGGCCAGTTTTGACTTTACCTTGATTGCATTGAAGATCATTTCTGGTGAGATTGGGCTGGGCATTTCTCTGTTCTATTCCCAGCGTTGCCTGATGTTTTCCCAGTGTCAAATGCATGCCAAATGATGTTATTACTTGTGTGACACATGCTTCACCTGTACTGACGTAAATAGGAGAAGAAAGCTCCAGACCGAGGAATAGTGTCAATAGAACTAGAACATTTATTTTTGTTATTCAAAGACACCCCTGGCTGACATTGATTGTGCACCTTTGGATGTGACAGCAGGCTGCTCAAACACCACAGATTGTGTAGCAAATAACAGGGGCAAGTTAGAGGCAGATATAGTTGTTAATGGCAATATCATTGGCAGCATTCCATTACTGGAGCCACCATGACGACCTTGGCTAGCTTTCCTGGGTGGGTTAGTAACCACAGAGTAAAGTGATGCCTATGTACCTACTCTTGGAGAATTAGAGAGTCAGAGAATTTTCTGCATTCTACCAAGGCCATTCGACCAATTTTTAATGAACTCTTTCCACTTCCATAGTGAGAAAGTCGTTACAGATCAGAAGAAGAATTTCCCCATGGTTAAAGCTCCACCTAAATTCCAATTTTGTGGAAATTGTCAATTCATGAATATTTGGCCTCTGTTGCAATTCTTTAAGCAGAGGCATCAGTTGTTTGAAGAGATTTGATTGGGGTGCGAGGGTTGAACACAGCTATATTATAGCACACCTTAAATGGGGAATTCAGTTTCCTAGCATTTGGTTTCAAAATTAGCCACAACATAGCAACATTCAAGTGTTTGCTAAAAGTACTCCCACTATCTATTTAGTAGACCAGCTAGTCAATTTATTTTGATAGACATGGATAGCAGAAGAAAATATAAGGTCTTGTAGCCCCCTGGGCCTGCTTCTCCATTCAATTAGATGATGCCTAATCTCTAAATCAACTCATTCACTCACCTTGGTTCAATATCCCTTAATCCCAGTCTTTCAATACAGCCTTGTGAATTTCAGTTTTGATGTGTTCAATTGACCTGGCCCTAAAGTATGCATCTTTGTTTTAGGAAGAGAGTTCCAATTAACCTCTCACGTGAAGAAGTGCTTCCTGATATCATCGTCGAGTGGACTAAGTAAAATTTTAAAGTTATTCTCCCTTGTTCTGGGAGCCCTCATCAGAGGAAATATTCTTCTATCAAATTCTTTAATCATCTTCATCACAAATGTGCTTCTATATTCTAGGCTATACAAGCCTGGTTTAAGCAAATTATCACCATAAAGACCCTTGTATTTCTGATCTGAAAAAGATGGCATTCATGGTGCTATCTCAATACCTTTGTTTTGACATTTCTGATTTCTCGAAGTTGCTGGTCTGTTGACAGAAGGAAGGTGCTTCTCACAAAGTAGAATAACTATCACGGGTCACTTCCTTGGAACAGATTGCAGAAGGTCCTCTTTTAAAATCTGTTCACTCACTTTGGTGGAGAACTATGTGCTATCTGGCGAACTTGTCCAACAAGCTGAATTGGTTTTCAGTCTGATCAGTTATCAAGAAGATGTGCTGTAGTACTATTGGAACTAATATGATTGCACTTGGATGGTCTACAAGGCTGCCATAGGTGAGAAATGGTACAGTAGCCTCTCATCCTGGTTTTGATCTTTTTTTGGTTCAGAGGAGACCTACTTTGAATATCATATTATATCGAGTAATCTCAAAGTTGTTGCTGAGTGCTAGAATAAGCCCTGTTATATTAACTAATGGCAAGTTTGCCCTACTGAACAAATAGTATTTGAAATAAGAATCAAATCAATACAAGTTTTCTTTATATTTGATTTGAACATATTACCGTAAGGATTTCCTCACAATCTTTAATGATCCATGTCTCATTTCACTAGGTTTTCCAATGTCATTCATCATTCTTTGGCAAAGAAGGTATGTAGGCTGCTCTTGGGTCTTTTCAATGTTGCTCTTCAGCCCTTATGAGTGATTTTAGGGACTGTTACTCTTTTTTTCCTTCCCTGAAGGAAATAGCTTGGACAGTACATATTCCCCCTGATGGCCTCACTGGAGGTAGTTAACTTGATACCTTCTCGTGCTTAAAACAAAGAAGTCCCTCACTTCACTTGAGAATTTGAGAAAATCTCTGACTTGGCATCACTGTCGAAGCATCTTAGTCACCAGGATTTGTTATGTTGGCTCTGTACAGGAAAAATCGCTGGTGATCTTTGTTATGTGTTATGTGCCCATTGACAGTCTAGCCTGGATATATTTATTCTGCTGACTCAAGCATATTACCAAGTTGTAAGCAGGCAGTTTGTGCAAAGATTAGAACTGCAAACCCAAGTCTTATTGCTCCCTCATTGTAACACTGAAACATCGTTTGAACAGGTGTCCAGATTGAGAACAGTAAAATCACAGAATTCTGTTCAAGCATCACTGTGCAAATCTGACAAGCATGCTTTTTCCATAGAACAGCACATAAAGTACATTTTTGAATCCCTGTATGTATTTATCGGTTAGGATTTTCATCTTTATATTCAATTTTACTCTTCTTAAAATGTATGATATTGGAGCTGAGGATTTGTTGAAGTTGCTTGAGACCATAATTTAGGTGAAAATTTTCTGGAAAAATAATGGTAAGTTTATGTCACACATTATTATTAGTTTATATAATAATTCAGCAATTTATAGGAAGGAAAAGATGTCATGATTAACAGATCATTGTAAGGTGCTGAATTATGGATGTCCCTCTAGGTTTAATCTCATCATCAACTCTCCCATGAGTTTTAAGAAAATGCTGGAGTGCAGCGCACAATAAATTTCCAATTACTTTAATGCAGAAAGTTAAGACTGACATTCAATAACACAAAGACCCTACCAGTGAGAGGACTTATATATTCTTGCAATGCCACTATGACTGATGGTGTCCCACAAGGATCAGTGCTGGGACCCTTGTTGTTTGTAATATTGTATATGTGAATGACTTACATGTGGATGTAGTGTGGAAGGTAATCTTAAACTGCAGACAGATATCAATGTTTTGGTGATGACAGATGGAGTTTAATCTAGACAAATGTGAGGTGATGCATTTCAGGAGCACTAGTGAGTCTGGGATGTACACGTTGAATGGTGGGGTCTAAGGGAGTACAGGGGCTCCCTGGGTCATGGAGGACCTGACTTGCAGAAATCTAACTTCGCATGAATTCTTCAATAAATCTTTAAAACAATTTTTCATGACAGGACTATGGAATAGGGGTAGCAGCTAGTTAATTCAAAGGACAATCAGTCTTCAAAAAAATTCTTTACATGTAACCTCCCTGCAGTAATCAGGCAGACGCCATTGTCCTTAAGAATGCAGCTGCCTGTTCACAATGGGAGGCCGCTTAGGAGTCATTGAGCCAAAGAGTCATAGAGCTATACAGCATGGAAACAGGCCCTTTGGCCCAACTTGACCGTGCCAACCAAGTTGCCTAACTGACTAGTCCCATTTGCCTATCTGATTCCCATAGTTCCATTCACCACTCAGCCTCCTATGGTCCAGGGCAAAAGCTCCTAGCCTATCCAACCTCCCCTTATAACCAAAGCTAACAACCTCATAAATCTTTTTTTGCACCCTCTGCAGTTTAATGACATCCTTCCAATAGCTCAGCGACCAGAACTGCACATAGTACTCCAAATGGGGCTTTACCAACATCTTGTACAGCTGTAACATGACGTCCCAACTCCTGTACTCAATATTCCGATTGATGAAGACATGCATGTCAAAGGCCTTCTTCACCACCCTGTCTATCTGTGCTGCCACTTTCGAGGAACTATGTACCTGCACCCCTAGTTCTGTCTGTTCTACAGCACTCCCCACAGCCCTACTTTTGGAAACTGACAAGGCAAATCTCGTCTATTGACACTTGTAAGAAAAACTTTATTCAACAATGTACAATCCATTGGCACTTTAAAGCCATTGAAATGAGCCATTAGATGTGGGTCATTCTGATTCCATACCGTTGTAACTACACAGGGGAAGGCAAGAAATAAATGTTCATGTTAATTGACCCTCATTGAAATTGTTCACTTCTGACTAACGAAAAGTCAGTTTATAGACAGTTCTCAGGAACAGAACTCTGGGACTGCCTGTATTGAGGGACCTCGGAGTACAAGTCTATAGCTTCTTGAAGGTGGCAATGCAGGTAGACAACGTGGTTAGGAAGGCATACGGGCTACCTGCCTTCATTAGTTAGGGCATTGAATGCAGAAGTAGGGTGGTTATGCTCCAACTTTATAAGATGTTGGTCAGACATCTGCTGGAGTACTGCAAGTAGTTCTGGTCACCAAGGTATCACTTTGGTGATACCACTGGAGAGGATGCAGAGGAGATTTGCCAGGATATTGACTGGGATAGAGCAGTTCATTTACGAGGAGAGAGTGTAGAAACCAAGTCTTTTCTCCCTGGAGTGAGCTGAACGGTCTGTTTCCATGCTGTATGATTCTATGAGTCTATGATTCATTCAATATTGAGGGCCCAGAAGGGGAACCATTGACACAATAGGTAGTGAGTTGTTCTAGAAGTAAACAGTTCTAGAAGTTCATTTATTTTCTTACTTTTTCTGTGTCTCTCTCAATGCAACACATTAAGTCCTCAATGCTAACGAAGGATAGGGACATGGACTTCCTGTGGATAACAAAAAATGTGAGTACCACTATGATAGCTAGGAATGACACTAAGACTACAATGACATACAGTGGTCAACCCTCCAAGGATATAACAACTTCCATGTAAGTTTCAGCTTGTAAGTTTCAGCTTGTCAAATCAAACTCCACAGACCCTGGGTCTGCCTGTAAACTTACCCACATTTCTGACTCAGGGTGTTCCTGATCTTTGGCCAACTCCAAATCCAGCTCCAGCTGCACACTGAACATTGCTATTTCACTACTTGCCAACGTAAGACATCAATGCAATCCATCTCATGGCAAACAGGATTCACTGGACACCACAGGAAAGGACTCTGGAGGAAAGTGCTATATTTACCCATGCTTCCAGTAATACACGGCCGACCTTGCTGATTCACAGATCCATGGATAAGTCACCATATAATAAGGACAGTGTACTTCCTTCTCTATTTTTCCCTGTGCATCTAATTTGAGGTTTAATTCTGCCTTCTTATTTCTCTATTGATTGGTCTGTTTTTTTCCGTCTTTAAATTTTATTGGCTAAGGGGACAGACTAATGGTCCTGTCATTTACCGAGGTCCCAATTGCCTTGTTGATCTCCTTGTGGCATTATCAGCTGAAACTTCCTGCAATTTGCAGTGAAAAAATAATTGGAGCTGAAAGGTGAGATAAAAAAAATCCAACTTGTTCATTCAGGAGGAGATGCCTTGCTCCAGAAAATCTTTGCCCATTATGTTGGAGGCTTCTTTAGCTTTTGTTAATCTTTCAGACTGGATTTGACAGTGTGATTATATCATTAGCAAGATGGATTATACGTGGTCTAAGATCCTACAAAGCTCAGAGGATGAATCATTGCACTACTTCCATGTGTTATGTAAGTCACACTGGTATATGTCACCCTCTTATACTCTGCTCCATTGTTATCACCAGATTTGTAGCGATTGTATGTAAGGCAGATAAAAATCATGTATTGTAATTAGCAAGTACAGAGTATTTTTTGAGCTTGTTAACTCATATATTCCAATCGACATCACATTATGTGGCCATTACTCACACCTTTCATTGTTGCTTGCATCATTCTATTCTAATAATTTTTGGTGAAGTTGCATTTTATTTTATTGCTGGGTGTTGTGACAAGCTTTTTGGATTAAAGCAGGTTTCATATTTAATAGGAAAGCTAAATTTAACATGGCATTAAAAATCACTTAAAATCCCTGAAGGTGAAACATTAGGTAAATGTTTAAGTATCTAATTAAATGTCACATCTTGAAGATTAAAATAATACATCTATGGTTTCTGTCATTATTAGGTTTCCCTCTGAGTTATTAGTTTTGGGAATTTGGTTAAGGTATCATCTGATTTTTATCTGCAGGTATTTAATTTGAGTTGCAGTAATTCTGCAAATAATGCAAGAAAGCAAGGATGTTAAGAGAATGACTTACACCTTACATAGTGCCTTTCACACCCTTTGTACATTCTTTGTCACTGTGGTACTGTATTAAACATGGAAGTCAATTTGGGTTTGGCGAATTCCCCAAAACATCTATATGATAATGAGATGTCAATCTGATTTACTGATGTTTATTGAAGAATAAATGTTATGTGGATACCACATCTCTGTAACCTCTAGCCATATAGCCATATAACCTCTAAAATATGCTTCTATCATTTTAGCCTTTAGTGCATCCCCAGTTTTAGTTTCTCCACTATTGGCATTTGTCCTTTCAGCTGTCAAGGGCTTAAGCTCTGTGATTCTCTTCATCTCTATCCAATTTTCCTCAAAGGCACTCATTATAGCCACTTCTATAAAGGTTTTGGGCATCTCACAGGGTCATAGAGAGATATGCCACAGACACAGGACCTTCAACCTACATTGTCCGCATTGACCATCAGGCATCCATTTTTACACTAATCCTACCCTTAGCCATTTTATTCTCTCCACATTCCCGACGACTCCCCCCTAGATTCTACAACTCATCTACACAATTTGCATGTCCCCAACATCATCTTTTGTGTGTTCAGTGAAAAAAAAATAAGGTTCTGCTCTATAATGCTGCTGCTTAAATAAATGGTTTTGTTCTGACTATAGCACAGAGATAGCTGAGAGGCTTCCCACTTTGGGGAAAATGTGTAGTGTGAAATGTGTTGTGTGAATGCACAAGTTTTCCAGAAATAGTGCTGACCAGTTCACTCCCACATATCTGAATCAGCACTGACATAATTTCTACTCCTGTCCCAGCAGATTGCAATGGCAAAAATGTGACTGGAGCTCAGGGAAAATCTAACCCCTTGCTTTAATTTGTTCCTGAGATGCAGGCAATATTGCCAAGACCACGATAAGTTCCCATCCTTTGTTTCCTTGACAAGATGGTGGGCATTCTCCTTGAACTTGTGACTATAAGACAGGAATGCAGTAATAAATCATTCCAGCACCAGGACTCCAGCCTATTATTTTCAAGTGGTACCAAGACTACTGTAACAGAACCAAGTACACCCATCCTCAATGAATTGAAGTGTGTACAAACCACCAGTGATCATATCAGTTTGCAAGCACAGCAGCTCTTAAAAAAGATGAATGATGCTTAAATTCCCCTCAAATAATTTACTAAAGGAAAAGGACTTTATTCCCAAACTTTGCCATGGACTATTCTGTGTTTCTTTTGTACCCACATGCAAATGGTATCAAATATGCACTTGTCTGAAGTTTTCTATTGCAATACACAACACTCCTCTACTTACCAACAGCATGGTAGATTTTGCAGAAGTTCTTAAATGCAGATTATTATTTATCAAATACACAATTTTGTTACCTGGCCATCCATTACTGGCAGTGCTTTACTTGGGTCCTCATTGACCTTATAGAGGTTTATAAAATTATGAGGGTCACAGATAGGGCAGATAGTCACAGTCTTTTTCTAAGGGTTAGTGGAGTCTAAAACTAGAGGGCATAGGTTTCAGGTGTGAGGGGAAAGATTTAAAGGAGATCTGAGGGGGCAAGTATTTCCACACAGATGGTGATGGGCATATGGAACTTGCTGCCAGAGGAGGTGATAGAAGTGGGTATAAATGTAACGTTTAAAAGACATTTGGTCAGGTACATGAATAGGAAAGATTTAGAGGGATATGGGGCAAATGCAGGCAAATGTGATTAGCAAAGACAGGCAGCTTGGCCAGCATGAACGAGTTGGCCTGAAGGACCTACTTCTGTGCTGTATAACTCTATGAACCTATGACTTACACTGCAGGATAACAGAGCAAATATGTGTTTGGATTGCAGGAGAGAAGTCTGGTAATATACAACTAATAGTTAATTATAAAACAGCCAGAGGAAAAACTGATGCAGTTAATGAAGTTCTCTGGTGTATGGCTACCAATAATTTCACTCTGAACATTGAATTGAAAGTTGAACATTATATTCTCCAGTTCCAGGTAACCTGCTTCCCCTCTATCCCTTTCTCCCTGGTCCACCCAGTTCCTCCTACACACTCCCAATAATGCCCTCCTCCAGCCCCCGATCACCCTATTTCTTTCCTCTCCTTCACCTACTCCATCTGCTTTATCACCCACACACCCGCCTCCACTGGATCCCCGACTGTTCCCATCTGCCCACCCTTGTTTGCTGCCGTGCTCCACTTTCCCTTCCGATCTGATTCCGCCATCTGCAGCCCTTTATTGCCTCCAGCCCCTGTCGCTGGTTCCACTCCTCCATCTGCCAATCACCCCTCCTCACCTGGATCCACCTATCACTTGCCAGCTCTTGCCCCACACCTTCCCCTCACCTTTTTATGCTGGTTATTTCCACTCTAGTCTTTCAGTCTAGACAAAGGGTCTTGACCTGAAACATCAATCATCCATTTCCTTCTACAGATGCTGACTGACTCACTGGGTTTCTCCACTAGTTTGTTTTTTTACTCCAGATTCCAGCATCTGCAGTCTCTTTTGTCTCCATTAAATCCACTCTGTTCTTCATGGAAAGCAAATTGCTGTATTGTTACAATTAAACAGACATTGGCCCATGTTTCCAGTATTTCAATTTTTCCCTCACTTTTTCCTTTTAAGCAAAGATATGTTTTCATCAATAAATCTGCAAAAAGCATTCCCAAATCCGAGTGAATGTATTAATGGAGGACTCAACAAATTATCTCTTGTCTCCAACCACCCCACCCCCTAGCTTCCATAAATGGTCACCTGTTGTAAGTGTATGGGGCTCCTATCAATTGGAAGGTGAATAACTTAGCCATTTGGGCGAGTTACCATTCATATTATCTCTGACAATTTTTATAACTGATAAACAAATTTATTCATATGAACTTAAAAATGTTAATACAATATATAGACAGTGTTATTCCTTGCCAGAGTGGAAATAGTTGGTCAGTTCCCTTGCCAATCAAGTCTGATGATTTGCACTGCTGTAAGTGTGTGTGATTGATCATGCAGTTAGTTTGTATATAACTGTCCTCCACTCACTGTTATTTTCTGGCAAGCTTACTCCTTTTTATCATGAGGTTGCTGTCATTTCTGTCAAAGCTCCTGCTTCCTTTGTTCTTTAAATAAACTCCATTTCTTTTAGTAAATCAACTTTGTTTGCTGTGCAATAAGCAGTTTGCAGCGAACCCAGACTTGTGTCTCTAACTCCTTGGCTGACATAATCTTGCCCATTGATCCTTTAACAAATTTCCCTTTGGGTTAATTGCAGAATTAATCCTGAAGATTAAACTTTAGTTATGGAGAATTCTGGCAAATTTATCTGCAAAACGTCTTCAGTTTTGAAGGATGCATTGGAAGTACACACAGCCTAAGTAAGCAAAGTCAATGGTAATCTGAAACCACAGTCTACAATATAACAGAGCAAAGGGTATGAAGCTTGAGTTAACTATGGCAGATTGCAAAACTACATTAAAAAGTAAGCAAGCAATGGCTAATATTTAAAGGATATTGCCTGGTTTACAGTGCAGGTAAAGTGGTCCAACTGAGGTTGACAAGTTACAGAAAGCAATAGATGAAAAAATAGGACTTTTCATATTGCCATTAAAAGCAGTAAGCCTAAGGATTGGGAGCATTTCATAATTCAGAAAGGGAGGACCACAACTTTGAGAAGGAAAAGGAAAGTAGAATATGGATCAGGGTAGAAGCATAAAGATAGACTGTAAAATCTTCCATTGGCATAAAAGACTAAATATTAATACAGTTCCATTGAAATTGAGACAGGAAAATTATATTAGGGAATAAGAAAATAGCAGAGGAATTAACCTAATATTTTGCATCTGTCTTCAAGGCTGAAAACACAATAACACTCCCAAAAACTGTAAAACACAACAGTGAATGAGTAAAGTAAACAGTAAAGTGAATGAGAAGCTTTCAGGAATGAGCATTAATGCGTCTAAAAGCCAATACATCCTAGGACCTGAAAACCTGCATCACACGATTTTGGAAGAGGCAGCAAGATAATGAATACACAGAATGTTATCTTCCAAAATTCCATAGATCTGACAATAGTTTCCATGGATTGGGCACCAACAGATGTGACCCCACTATCCAAGAAAGGAGGGAGAGAAAAATCATGATCTACTGACTAGTTTACTTGACATCAGTAATATGGGAAAAGCTAGAATCAATTATCTTCGAAGTTGTAACAAGACACTTAGAAAATAAGAAGAGTGGGCAGAGTAAAGGGATGCCATTGTAGAGTTTTTAGAGATTGTAACTAGTAAAATAGATAAGGGGGTACCAGTGGATGTGATGTATTAAGACTTTGGGAAGGCCTTTGATAAGATGTCATACAAACTAGAGCACATGGGGTTGAGGGAATATAGAGGCATGGATTAAGGACTGGTTAATGGAGAGAAAATGGCAAGGAGAAATGAACAGGTCATTTTCATGCTGGTAGACTATGATCAGTAGAATGTTCCAGGAATTGGTGCTGGGGCCCCAGCACTAACAATTGTTGTACCCCACTGGTCATAGTCTCCCAACCTGAAAATGACTTGTTTATTCATAGGATCATTAAATCATAGAAACATACAGCACAGATATCGGCCCTTACAGCCTGCCTCATCCATGCCCATGTTAGACCCATATCCCTCCACTCCTTCCCTATCTAAGCACTTGTCCAAATGCCTTTTAAACATGGTAATAGTATCTGCCTCCACTATCCCCTCTGGCCACTCCTTCCAAATACTCACCACATTCTGTGTGAAAAATTTACCCCTCAAATCTCCTTTAAATTTCTCCCCTCTCACCTTAAACCTGTACCCGCTAGTTCTAGACTCCCTTGCCCTAAGATAAAGACTCTGAATATCTATCCTACCTATGCTCCTCATAATTTTGTAAACCTCTATAAGGTCACCCCTCAGTCTCCTACGTTCCTCTGAGAATAAGCCCAGCCTATCCAATCTCTCTTTATAATTACAACCTTCCATTCCAGGCAACATCCTGGTGAATCTGGCAAATTCCTACCCTGCTTCCTGCCCATTAAACAATTTTCGATCCATGCCAGTGTCTTACATCATTATTGTGCACTCCAACTTTTGCTAACGGTCTCCTGAGTGGCATCTTAACAAAGGCCCACTGAATGTCCAAATATACCACATCTTCTGGTTCACCCTTATCTGTTCCTCAAAGGTTTCCAAGTGCTTTGTCAAACAAGATTTCCCTTTCATAAATCCACGCTGACTCTGCCCAATCCTGTTATTATTTTCCAAGTGTCCTGTTGCTATTTTCTCAAAAATAGATTCCAGCATAGACCCTGCTCCTGATGTCAAGATATCATTGCCTGGATTTTATAGTACTTCTTCTTCAGTGTTATGCAATTAAACATTGATTTTGTTTTTCCCCAGAGTGAAACATGAAAATGACCATTTCCGGGGTAATTCATGCACCTCATAAAATATGACAAGGCACTTCCTGACACTTACTTAGTGGAGCATTGTAGGGGAACATGGATTATGTCATAGTCATAGAGAGATACAGCACTGAGTCCACACTGACTGTCAAGTATCCATTTTTTACACTAATCCCATTTTATTCTTCCCACATTCCCATCAATTCCTCCAGTCATCTATTTTCCAGGGGCAATTTACATTGGTAAATTAACCTATGAACCTGCACGTATTTGGGATGTGGGAGGAAACTGAACGATTCCAAGGAAACCCATGCGGTCACAGGGAAAATGTGGATTCTCCACACAGGCAGCACTGGAGGTCAGGATTGAACCTGGGTCGCTGGAACTGTGAGGCGGCAGCTCTACGAGCTGCATCACTACACTACCTTATCTTGAGGGAACCTGTCATTTGGCACTCTGGGATGACATGTTCTTAATCCAGCAGCGAAAGCTGGGAGGCCCTCATTGTAGCATGCTGAGCCCCAACAATCCCAATTTCCAATGTATCCTCAACCCTCCCATCTGTATCCCCCAACCCCGTGATCAAAGTCAAAGTTGAGTTTATCTTCACATGCACAAGTACATGTATGCACAGGTGCAATGAAAAACATACTTGCAGCAGCATCACAGGCACACAGTATCAGATACACATTCACAAGAAAAACATAAATTGAACATAAACTATACACAATTTTTACAAGAAAGAACATAATTAGAACAAAAAAGAACAGTCCATTGTAGTGCAGAGTGGTCATAGTATTGTTATACTGAGGTAGTGATTAGGGTTGTGCCGGTTGGTTCAAGAGCTGAATGGTTGAAATGAAGTAGCTGTTCTTGAATGTGGTGGTGTGGGACTTCAGGCTTCTGTATCTCCTTCCCGATGGTAGCTGTGAGAAGTTGGCATGGCCTGGATGGTGGGGATCTTTGATGGTAGATCTTGAGGCAGCGCTTCAAGTAGATACTGCCAATGGTAGGGAGGGATGTGCCCGTGATGTATCGGGCTGAATCCACTACCCTCTGCAGCTTCTTACATTCTTGCGCATTCAAATTACCCTACCAGACTATGCTTTCCCTGATCCCTCCCTAAATTAGACCCCTCCCCACAGAAAATGGCAGGCCTACCCACTCCTGTCAATCCTCTATGTCCTTATGCCCTTCTATTGATCCTTGATGTAGAATGTTGGTCTTTATCCACATCCTTCCACAGATCCTTGTTGCAAAATGCCTTAATTCTCTCCATCTTCCCCCAAACCGTGCAAGATGAGGTCTGGCTGATATTTGGTAACTGCTGGGCATATACAGTAGCATTATTATATTATTAAAGATGTAATGGGATTAATATTTGATGGATTTAATCCAGAATTCTTTAAATAGAGAAATTTTCATTGGTCTTGTAGCCTCTTAACAACTTATCAACACTTTGAGGTCAAAGGCAACTAGCAATGGTAATAGTTGCTAGCTTTGCCTGCAACATCCACATATTCTGAATGAATAACAAATTATCTCAATCAGTTGAGCATTTTATGACAAATACTTAAACTCAACATGAAAATTGGCTTTTGCAATTATTTTTGCACCTTACAAGAGATGAAATGGTCTACTCTAGGACGGAAAGAGCCCCAGTCTTTGCAATACATATCCAGAGGTCCTCTTTCTCATTCTTCTGTGCATGATCTAAACCGTCTGGTGCAGTCAATCACTAAGTGCACTCTAATTCCCTATTTCTCCAGAGCATTAGACTGATAATTTGACAGATACCAGTACCAGAAATGTGAGGCCTAGAACAACGACAGCATATTACCATATGTCCATCCATCACAGTACTTAACAGCTGGCAAACATTTTATCAAAGCACCAGAGAGAAAAGAAATGCTGAGTGTTCCAGCATGTGAAGAGTAAACAAGCGGAGTTATACCGACAGAAGCAGAACTTTGTGCAAAAAAAAATGCTTGCACACAGCTCACCACTAGGTAGGTTCTATTCTTTTTCTTTAAAGCTGAGTATTCTGTATTTTGTAGTCAAAAAGGCAGTTCAAGTGGACAACATGCCTGGGCCTCAAACTTTGACAACTTCTATGCATAACATTTTCTGTTTCTCACAGAAACCATCCAATAGCTTCTCAGAGAAAAATTGCTAATTTAGTGCCCAACTAGGAGCAGTTTTGTGTTCTGGGTCCGTTGCTACCAGGAATAAAATTTAAATTTAATTCATATAGGACTCTGATAGCCAGCAGTGAAATACTTGCATCCCAATGGTCAGGATTAAAGGATTACATTTTTTCCTATTGTTGGTAACTTTGCTTTTGAGAGCGATGGGTCAAAATTTAAATACCTTTTCAGTGTTCTGAATTGAGATTCTGAGTAACAATTCCTGAAAAGTTTGTTTGTATTACAGTTTCAGATGTAACCAACAATTAGCTTCCCTGAATAGTGTAATTCCAATTCCTTCATCAGCCAGTTTTCCTGCCTCCTCACTCAATTAGCTTTCCAATTTAATGTAGAATCGAGGTAATTAAATGGAATGCACTGCCTGGGGTGGTGGTGGAGACAAATATGATAGAGGCATTCAACAGGCTCTTAGATAGGCAATGTGAATGTGCGGGAAATGTAAGGATATGGATATTTAGGTGGAAGGGATTAGTTTAGTTGGGCATTTGATTACTAATTTAATTAGATTGGCACAACATTGTGCGCCAAAGGGCCTGTTCCGTGCTGTACTGTTCTATGTACTATGTGACAAAAAAAAACACTTTAACGACTTTGCATCTGTAGAAAGTGGAATGGTAACTGTTTTACTCTCCACGGATGCTGCCCGACCTGCTGTGTGTTTTGAGCTATTTTTGTTCTTACTCCAGCAATTTCAATATTTTTCTTTTGTTTGAAAATGAAGGGAATACTTGCTCAGTCTGGATTCAAGTGAGTGAATTTAGGTGTATTTTTGAGGATTTTATGGTGTTGTGTCCCATCTCTAGACTCAGAGGATCAATTCACATAACATACCCTCTCTTCCGAGAGCACAGATACAGATCACCCTCTTTTCCTCCCTCCCCAAATCTAAGAACCACTTCCAGATAAATGGAGAGCCTTGCCTGCTGGTATCTGGCCCAATAATCTTGCTTCATTTGTATGGTGAGCACTGATCAAGCACTGGTAGGAAAAATTGCTGTGCATCTTTACCTGATACCCACACATACACATGCACCATAGAAGCTAGTGAACAATGTACAGAAGGGAGAACACTGGCTAATTTTTGCTTCTCTGTAGTTCAACATCAATAAGGTCATTGGTAATGTACTTGCTGATTGAAATTAGCTAAGCTTAGTTTGGGATAAGGGAACAATCGCCCTCACAATGAATTGGAGTAGATTTTGCCCAATATACGTTTCCAGTGATCATCTGGTGAAGCATGCCTGCTGATAGTCTCATTATCTTGTCTAGAGATGCAGTCTGGTGTGGAGGTCCAGTGATTTCCAGATGGAAACATGAACCTTTAGGTCATCCCACAGTCTCTGGGTAAATGAGCATTGGATGAACTGACCAGTTTTTAGATGAAGGTCTGTGGTGTGCTGGAGTAGAGCTAAACTGGCCCTGTACTATTGGCTGCCTGTGATGCTCCCTTCTTTGTATATGTATCTATAGATTTTAAATTTTCTATAGTCCTGGTGCAGGACTGTGTCTGCCAAAAGCATACATTCTTGTTTGGATATTTATTTTGAATTATTGTTTAAAAAATATCAAACTTGAACCAGGACTTAAATGTATTACCATTCTATAATTCATGCTTTGTTTATGTGGAGAAATTAAGCAGTGAAATGAGAACTGAATATTCTGTGAGTACACACAGATCCATCTACCTTAACTGTATTCATTCCGGGGGAATGGATATGACTGACAACATTTATATCCCAGCCCTAATTCCATTGCGAGCCTGCTTCTTGCACTGCAGCGGTCCACGTGGTGAAGGAACTCCCTCAGTGCTGTTCAGTGAAGACTTCTAGGATCTGGACCGGGTACTGATGAAGAATGGGTGATAAGTGTCCAAAGTGGGTTGGTGAATGACTTGGAAGGAGACGTGAAGGTGATGGTGTTCCAATGCAACAGCTACTTGGTGATGGAGGCCATGGTTCTGGGAAGAAGGTGGTCATTTTATTTGTGTTCATTTCTTAAGACACTAACTTTTGGGCCTGAGATTATAATCATTAAGGGAATCAACGTACCTTTTGTTGTGAATTTGTGCAATATTTTATGACAACTGCTTTCATTTTTCATTTTATATCCAATCTAAATGATTTTTTTTGTTTCAGTAGTGGCAAATATTCCAACTTCCCCAAACCTGTCTCCACCTTGGTGCAATTCACTCTCAATATCAAAAGAATAAGCTCACTTCTTCGGTCAGCTTGACTTCAAAAGATCACATTGTCTAATTCAAAAGCAGACATTTAAAAACAACATGGCAGAAATCCCTTTAAACCCTGTTATTTTGAAGTGAAACATATGTAATGAAGCCTGATACTACACATGGCAAACCCTGCAACAATCTAAAACTGGCCATCATTTAAAATGACTATAAATTTAGATGAAGGTAATTTAATAAATTTGTGATTGAAATAAACAAGTATATTACAGTGCAGTTTATCGGATAACATGCTGAGGGGATACTTTAGACATTATTGCCTTTGTTTTGTGCAAATAGTCAATAAATGGGTTGAGAGGATGGGGGAGTAAGTTTTGTAAAGCTGGCTCTGAGTTCCCACTGGTTGCCATATTGATTTTCCAAGGTTGAAGAGGTCTGATGTAAAATTAATCACGACATTTGTTCTGAGTCTTCAGCAGCCTGACCAGTCATCCTTAAAGGGACAAAAAAAACTGCTGGTGGAACTCATTGGGTCAGGCAGCATCTGTGGAAGCAGAGGAATTGTTGGTGTTTTGGGTCGAGACCCTGCATCAGGACTGGGACTCTGCCCAACAAAAGAGTGCATGTTGTTGGCTTCAGAATAAGAGAACTGCCATATGCTGTTGGTTTGGGCCCATCCACTCTAAATAACCTCTCCCCTTCATCAGAACCAGGCAAAGTTCGTAGGAACCCAAGCAGAGAGCTCCTTAATTGGCATCTATAGTTTGTTGGTGTGATCCAGGTGGAGTCTGATGCTGATTTTGCTGCTGACCACCCACCACTATCTTCTGAATGTGCCTATCACTTCACTCCAGGAAATGATTCCTATTGAAGTTTGACCTTTGTGTCGCTGCAGATCTGCTTACAGTTTGTGGACAAACTGAAGCCAATAGGTGGCAGCAGAGATCTGCCAGCAGCATCAACACAACCTTTCTTGTATACACAAAGCTAGATTATTCCAAAGAGGTTTTGAACTGGACAGCTCATCCTTTGACTAAACATGACTAATTATGGTTATTAATATGCAGATGATATTGAGTAGTTTATACTAAAATTCAACTTCATTCTGTCTTTGCAAGCAGTGCCAGTGCTGGCTGTTTGTATTCTGAACTGAACATTAAAGAAACAGTTTCTCTTACACTGTAGGAATTGGTTCACATAGTGATGGACTGAAGTGAGGAAAGCTTACAAAATTTTTGTCATTTATACATTATCAGAAAAATATTAAATGGCTATAAAAGGTAATTTAAAAATAGACAATCTAGCTGGGAAATATTCTGGAACATGCACTTAATATGCCTCATTCCTCTTTTGAGGAATGAGTTAAACTAACCTATCTATCTGGGGCCTCGAATGTATTCTTAGATTTCCGAGGGTCATGTAATGTTCCTTGAAAAAGAAAATCACACAAACAACAGGCTTTAGATCTTTCAGTTACGGATAAACTCACACAAAATAACCTGATATATATAAAAAAGGAGCTGCTGATGAAAACTGCCATCTTGCTCAGTTTTTGTAGTCATCTGAAACAGGGTAGATTAATTACAAAACTGTGCATTAGCAGAAGGTAATGTTGACACAAATATAAATCAAAGGATCTGAAAGGCAAACATTATTATGCTGTATGCCTCAGGTAGAGCAACAGGGGTTTACTAACTGTATTCTATTTGTTCGAGAGAATATACAGATTTCCACACAAAGATGTGACATGTGAGTCTGGTAAATTGGCTTGTTGAGTACAGACCTACTGTAGCTGTAATCCAGACTCCAGCAAGTTCAGTCCTCTAATAAGTTGGGGAAATGGACAGCAAATTGATAATAACATCATATATTTATCAGCTTGAGTCCACTATTCTGCTATATGATTCGTCAATGATCACATGGTGATCATTCAATGGTCACTGATCAGTGAATGAATGGAGTACACTCTCCAACCATAATACAACATTCAAAATGAAACTGCTTTCATAATCCCACCTTTCTAATTTATTGTATCTCCCATACTTTTTGACCTTGGTATTATCCTGTACTATGGGTTTGGAGTTTCATATGTGTTTCTCAATTTAATAAAAACTTCCTTGCAATATGGGCTTTTGGGATTAACACCTTCTGGTTGGTCATTCTTGCATAAGATATATCAGGACTTTAAATGGAAGATGTGTGAAAATACAACCCAGCTGTGTGAAGAAAGATGTGAATGCAATGATAACCATTTATTGACCCTGATTTTTATTCCCTTAACATGGCTCTTGCACATTTTCACCTGCAGTTTTCAATTGGTATCATGCTGACTCCTCTGATCGTGATGGATTCAGTTAGACACATCATTTTTGCAGGCTCCAGATTTGTATACATTAGGATTTCACTGTAATTTGAATTTGTAAATAAAGGGATTATACCTCCTGAGCTCAGCAAGATAAGAAATAACAGCATTGGGAAAGGAACGTTTCTCACTCTGTGTTATACTTTGACCCCTCCCACCACCTCAGAGGAGCCCACTTTAGATCTTTGATCGCTGAATGAAATTCTACACATGGCATAGTTCTTACTAATGACTCATGTCCACAGGGAACTTCAGAGGGATTGCCAGCACATCAACTATAAAATATTCCCCCAAATATTTGTAATTATAACAGTAATTAATATCTTAACGATAATTTTTCTTGTTCACACTTCCCTGCATCAGTAATTCCCAATTCCCAGCATGTAATCCACAATTGACTGCCATATATCTAAATGTCCCATGGCAATATTATATTGCCACATGTTGCTTGCTTCTGCGACATTTCTATGCTTACTAGGGTTTTGTTATCTAAAGGCATTAGGGAATATGGAATCGAAGCAGTAATAACAACAACGACTTGTTGTTAACCTACTGAAAGGTCTCAAAATACATTGCAGGGACGTTCTCAAGAAAAAATCTGATAAAGAGATATTAAGACAAATAATTTAAGGCTTGGTCAAAAAGGTAGGTTTTAAGGCAGGATGTAAAGGAGAAGAGAGAGATCAATGTCAAGCTTTGGGTATTGGCAGCTGAAGGCAGTGCTGCTATCAGTGATAATCACAAGAACAGAATTGGAGGACCATATATATCTCAGTGAGCCATGGGGTTGGGAAAGGTTACAGAGATTGGGAAGAGTTTTGGGCACATGCACAGGTTTGAGAAAAAAATAAAAGGAGACAATGTGGGTTAGCAAGCACAAGAATAATAGGTGAAAGGAATTTGGTGCAATGTAGAAGACAGGTAGCTGAGTTGTAGATGGTCTCATTCATGGAGAACCTCCATATGGTGGGGGGAACATAAGCAAATGGACAGGAGTAGTTTAGGATGTCCAAATCTGGGTGTAACAAAGAGGTGGATGACGATTTCAGCAACAGACTAGGTAAAGCAGGGGCCCAGTTGGGCAATTTTACAGAGATAGAAATAAGCAGACTTAGTAGTTGCACAGGAATATGATGGGATGTTCACCTTGTTGATGAAAATGATGGCAATTGTGAAGAGCCCAGTTCTGCCTTAGGCAGCTGCCAATGGGACGGATGAAGCTGGTACCCTGGGAGCAGTTTGAGGCAGGAAGAAGGAAAACATTTTTCTGTAGCTCCAATGTTGGATTTTGTCCAAGGAAAGCAATTGGAATCCATATGCAGCTCAAGCATGATGTAATTGAAGACACATATTAGCCGTGGTCTAATGGAATGGCAGTACAGGTTCAATGGTTCAATCCACTATTCCTATGCAAAATCTGAATCAGCAAGATTTTAAAGTGAGCTAATGGGTTCTGAGAGTTACAAATGTATTCATCCCAAAGAAGAAATAAAATGCTAAAATCAAACTTCTAAATGTTTCCATTTTCCTAAGAAGAACTTTCTGGTTCATATCTGTTTTATTAGGAAGTTCATTATCTTCAAGACTGTTTACAGAGAGCCATTTAAGATGAGGAGGATGCTTTCTGGTGAGAGTGCATTAATTGTCTGTGGTTGAGCATACTCATCGATGCAATTGTACAGCTACCAGGGTTTGGAAATGATAGGGAGTACAGATGGAGGGGTAATGAGCCTCCAGTGTTTCATTAAATTACATGGATCTTTTTATATTTTGGACAGTTTTCTTATTTGTGTGCACATTCCTATGTAGGGCTATGTTCTGTGACTTACAAAACTGCATTTAGTACATAAAATAAAACAAAGTGAGAAGAAAGAGTATTTATGCATGCACAGCCGAGATCTCTTTATTCCTGTGAGCTAACTATGGAGAGAGCCCACACTGGCCATATCAGAGCATCCAACATCCATATGAAATTGTAGAAAATGAGAGAGTGACAAGGGCAATCAGAAAGAATAATACAGCTCACAAACTGCAGGCTTCTTAAACATACATAATTCAGTGCCACATGGCTGTTCTTGCGAATCTCATTTTACTTTCTTTTGATGCTTGCAGCGTGTGATGATTTGAAGAACATTAAACTTCTGGTATTGTTGATTTGGGTAAAATAGGCTAAAAATGACTGTAAATGTGACCCAGTAATCAGGTCCCAATTCTGATGAAAGTTCAGCAACTTGAAATGTTAACTCTGTTTTTCTTCTCCACAGCTGCTCCCTAACATGCTGTGAGCTTTCAGTATTTTCAGCTTTTATTTCAGCTTTCCAGCATTGAAAATATTTTGCACTTATGTCTGAGGAAATTGCTGTCTGGGCCAATGGAAAATGAACAAATTCAATTGATGCTCCTCCACGTATGTTAATAGAGGGGATTAAGCAATTTATTTGGGCTTAAGCTTGAAAAATTGTAGCCATGTCCATGCATTCCTACCCAGATATGTTTAGAGTATCTCTATCCCTTCTAGGAGAAAAAGCCCAGCTTGAGTTCAAGGAAATCAAATCTCAGAAGTGGAGGTGAATGCACTTATGTCAATGCATTGTCCATAATGTACAAAAACAGAGGATGAATATCTATTCCATTTATTTAAATAGATAGAAAGCCAGGACTCATTTCACTTGTATAATCCTCTCTGTATCTTTTCTGTCAAATCCTTATTACCAAGTACAAAAAAAGGGCCAGTCCTGATGAAGGGTCTCAACCCAAAACGTCGACTGTTTGTTTCCCTCCATAGATGCTGCCTGACCTGCTGAGTTCCTCCAGCATTTTGTTTGTGTTGACCGAAATTCTATCCCTAATATGTTGAAAATCAGAACTTTCTGATGTCATGACAGGAAATGGTGGGTAGGTTGTGTGGGGGAGTGGGACAGGTGGGGCTGGGTGGTGTGAATAGACAACAGCATCATTGTAGGGTAGTAGGAGGAATTTAATTCTTTTGGCAAATAAATGTCCATTCTTTTAGTAAGCCATTGGTCATTTTCTAGTATTCAAAAGCTGCAGTTGCTGGAATTCTGAAACAATGGCTTAGGTAGTAGACATGCTGACTTACAGCTCAAGTGATCTGGGTTCAATCCCGACCTCCGGTGCTGTCTGTCTGAAATTTAAAGCTAACTTATTTCCTCTCTTTCTCAGTTCTGATGAAGGGTCTTTAACCTGCTGTGTTAATGTTGTTTCTCTTTTCATGGACTGGTCATTTTCTGTTGGTTTTTATATTGATATTTTTGTTTGGTTGTAAAGCTGAATTTGTGAATATAACTTAAGGATCAACAGCTCAAATAGAAAACTTCTCATTTAGGCTTGGAATGAAGTGAATCACTAATTCTGATTCAGAAGAGTCGGAAGGGTGAATTGCATTGGGGTCTCAGTCATGGTTATAAATTGTGTTCTACCTTAGAGTCCAACCAGTTTATAAGGTAGCACTAGCTACACATGCCAACAATGGAGTAAAAATGATTGGTATTGGTATTGGTTTATTATTGTCACTTGTACTGAGGTACCGTGAAAAACTTGTCTTGCATACCGATCATACAGGTCAATTCATTACATGGTGCAGTTACATTGAGTTAGTACAGAGTGCATTGATGTAGTACAGGTAAAAACAATAACAGTACAGAGTAAAGTGTAACAGCTACAGAGAAAGTGCTGTGCAATAATGTGCAAGTTCACAAGATAGATCGTGAGGTCAGAGACCATCTCATCATATAAGGGAACTGTTCAATAGTCTTATCACAGTGGGGTAGAAGCTGTCCTTAAGTCTGGTGGTACGTGCCTTCAGGCTTCTGTATCTTCTACCTGATGGAAGAGGAGAGAAGAAAGAATGACCCTGGTGGGTGGGGCCTTTGATTATGCTGGTTGCTACACCAAGACAGCGAGAGGTAAAGACAGAGTCCAAGGAGGGGAGGCTGGTTTCCATGACATGCTGGGTTGCGTCCACAAGTCTCTGCAGTTTCTTGCGGTCCTGGGCAGAGCAGTTGCCTACCAAGCTGTGATGCATCATTATAATCAACTAAATATGGCCAGTAGCCTTTTCTCGTTCACAAATTTTTTCTGTTGTTATGACAACCATGCATTCTTTGAATAAGGTGTTTGGTAGGGAATGGAAAAGATTCTGAGGAGTTCAGGATAAAATGCATAAATCACAGGAAAATCTAAATTTGTGTCCAACAAGAAAAAATAATGCAGTTTGTGGGCAAAGTGAATCAAGTGAACTATTGGCATTTGGCTCGTTGGAAGTCTTGCACCTCCTCATGGCATGCAGAAACTCTGTACAGTTTTACACGTTGCACACATGCTGTCTCTGGACAACTTGGAGTAAATTAAATGCTATAAGTTGCATTCTTTGGATTGTGAAGATGAATGAAAAATTAACTACTCCTGGTCACAGCCTGTTTCATGTCAGATGTATTTAATGAGAAACTCGATATGTGCATGAGTGGGAATGGAATAGAAAGGTGTTCCAACGTGATTGGAGGAGGAGAGGCATGTTGAGCATACTACCAGCTTAGATGTGAATGTCTTTATCTACATCTGTGCTGTAAATTATGTGTGATTATATGTAATATTACTTAGCCAATCTTATACCTGAGTGCAGCACTCAAAAAAACACCGAATTCCTAAGATGAAAGAAGAAATAAATATTTGTTTGTGTTTTCAGAATAATTTGAGAAGCTAGAAAACAGGGCCAGGAAATCCTGACCTGACCTCTAAGCCAATTTGACCTAGAAGCATATTGAATTGTTTCACTTGTATCTGTGGTTCATCCCAGAATTCTGTTGAATCATGAAATTGGTTAAAACCTTTCATACCACTTTTATTTCATTAATAGGTAGATTTAAAACCAGTAAACCAAGATCTGTTGCCATCAGCAACTTTGAATTAGTACTATTTGAAGGGACTGTATATATAAACTTTATACTTAGTCACAAGGCTCTATGCTATTTAGCAATGCAATTTAGGAACAACCATACTTGAACAATCTGAACTAAGTGTTGTATCATAAC
This sequence comes from Pristis pectinata, assembly GCF_009764475.1. Lineage (NCBI taxonomy): Eukaryota > Metazoa > Chordata > Chondrichthyes > Rhinopristiformes > Pristidae > Pristis > Pristis pectinata. The sequence continues at coordinate 123,576,199 of NC_067406.1, forward strand.
GTTACCTTAGGAACTTAATGCCTACTTCCAGTTCTGCAACATTGCTCAGTTCCATCTTTACCATCTAGGCTGCTGAATCTCCCATTCATGCTTTTATGATCCCCAGACTCAATTATTCCCATGATCTTCTGGTCAGACACCATCTCTAGCCTCAACTCCTTAAAATGCTTAAATCGCACTCCAAACCATCTATTACATCCCAACATTACAACTGATATAATCTTAAATTAAAAAATTTACATCCTTCTGTTTCAATCTTCCTATTGCCTTCCCTTACTCCATATCTCTCTAACCTTCTTGCTGAAGGGCCTGTTCCTATTGCTGTATTGTTCTGTTCTATGTTCTCCAGGGCTATAATACGCTGTACCCCAGTCTTGTGAACCTTCTTAATCTTTCACTGTAGATTTGGATTCTGTGTTTCAGCCACTATCTGTTCCTCATACCTCTATAAACTCATTGTCTCCTGTAAGATCCTATTTGAATTCAATTTCTTGACCAAGGTCTTGCTAATTATTCCTAATCTCTCCTTTGGGTTTTCCATCCATTTTCCTTTCATCTACAGAATCAACATGGGTCATCTCCCTGCAATATAGGTGCCAAGTGGGTAGATGCAATTTGGCCTTACTATTTTATGGATAAGGATTAACACATGAGGTATAGTTTATCTTTGTCATATTGGTGATAATTGGCAGACTGTATCACCTAGCATTCTAGAACAAGGATGAGCATCACTTCATTGATTATAATACAGTTTTGCATGACAAACATTCTAAAACAATGTCCAAAAACAGTAAATGAAAATAAAAAGAACCTGCAGATGCTGGAAAGCTGAAATAAAACAGAAAGGACTGGAAAAACAGCAAGGCCATCAGTATCTGTGGTAGCAGGCACATGTTCAGTTTTGATGAAGCTCTGACGAAGGCTTCCAGACCCGAATCAATAACTGTTTCTCTTTCCACAGGTGCTGCCTGACCTGCTGAGTGTTTCCATCATTTCCTGTTTTTTTTAAATTAAGTTCCTGCTGGGTGAAGCTACAACACAGAACAGAACTAAACAAACAGGTGAAAACTCTGCCGTCATCCTCCATCCAATCCCACATGGTGGTGGAACATTACATAATTAATGAAAGGAGGGTTCAGGAATATTCCATCAATTCCCATCCTGGACAACGGCAAAAAAGCACAAGAAAGCATGGGATGAGGCTGAAGAGTTTGCAACCACATTGAAATATAATTTCTGAATTGAAGAACAATCTCGGATTCTTCCCACCATTGTAAGAATCAGTCTTTAGCCAATTTGATTCATTGCATTTGAAATCAAGAATTGTCAGTATATAAATTCCAATAATTTGGCACACTCAGGACTCTGGTGGTGCCTGACTGGAAGATTTTCCTGACTATTGGATGCTATTAAAATCTCAACATTCCGTTCATTTTTTTTGGGAGATATTACGTAGTAGCATAATAGTTTTTTTCTGTAAACTTGGTAAATTTAAAAGAATGTAAGAAACAGGGTCCTGGTGTATTTAAGGGAGTGTGGAAAACAGAACCCTGGTGAGTTTAAAGGGAGCTTGGGAATCCGGGCCCCAGTGAGTTTAAACAGAGTGTTGGAAACAGAGCCCAGTTAGTTTGAAGAGAGCACAAGAAATGGGGCCCCGGTGGCTTTAAGCAGAGTGTGTGAGAAAGGCCCCACTGGGAAACAGGGTGAGTTTAAAGGGAACACAGGAAACAGCACCAGGTGAACTTAAAGTTGTATTGGAAACATCACAGTGAGCCAGATGTTCAACCACTGGGATTTCCGAACAATTGGATATTGGATTAGTAGAGTTTTACTGAATAGCAAAGGTAATGTGACCTGACACCATCTGAGCTATTGAACTGAAGAATGCAGGCCAAGTGACCAATTTCTTTGTGAGTGTCCTGCAGGCAGTACCTTTAGGAAGACAGGTATTCAACTCCTGTTTGATCAGAATTGATCAAAAATTGACTAAAATTCTATCCAGCATGCTGTAAGTAAACATAGCACCATTTAAAAATAATTTTTAAAAACAGCAGGCGGTGATTGTCAAGCTGTTTATTTGCAGCTGCAGCAATGGCATCTACTCAACAAAGTGAACAATTCTCCAGGAATGTGCTGCCACAGAAAAATAGCTGATCGATGCTGAGCATGGGGTTTAGATGACCTCTCGACTTCATACCTCAATATAGCCATGGAGAAGCATAATTTCAGAGGTGAGGTGAAACTAGTTGCCATTTAAATCAAGGAGGCATTTCTCTGAGTGTGGCTTCAAGGATTCGTGATAACATTGAAGTTTATAAGAAACAAGATACACTGCCTGAAGGTATACTTGCCAGAGTTGTGTTTTTGGATGCCATTCTTCTCATTGTTAGGATATTGATCCAGGACTTCCTGAGGGAAGTCTTCACTGCCCAATCTTCAAGTGCTTCATCAATGACCTTCTCTCCAATGTAGGCAAAAATCGAAAATGAAGATACCTTGCGTGCATTAAGACCTGGACATCACTCAATGGCTGGTAAATAGCAGCAGATAGGAGCCTTGTAATACACTCTTCCAGCAAGAATAACTGTGGCTGCCTCTCCTTGATCTCCAGTGGCATTGCCATCATTATATCACCCACAATCAACACTTGGGCTCACCTTTGATTAGAAACTTAACTGGACCAGCCACACCATTACCACGGCAACAAGAACAGATCAGGAGCTGGATATTCTGTGGCAAATGACCTGATTTTCCCAAAGCCTTTCCACTCCAGCATGCCAGGAATGTGCCAGGAAACTTCTTCCTTGCCTGGATGGTTGCAACTCCAACAACACTTAAGAATGTTGATGTCACCCGTGAGAAGATAATGTGCTTGATTGGCACTTCACCCACCACCTTAAACACTTATTCCCTCCATCAGTGGCATACTATGATCCCACTGTGAGTCAACTACAATTTACTCTGCAGGACCTCAATACATTTCTTTGACAGTATATCTTGAACTTATGGCTTCTACCCAGGAAGAAGGAAAGGGCAATGTGCACATAGGATTACCATCACCTAGATATTTCTCCCTAAAGCAAAGGTTATCCTTATTTGGAAGTACGTCACTGTTTCTTCATTGTTATTGAATTAAAATCCTGAAACTCTCTCCTTAAGAGCATTCTGGGAGTATCTTCATCAGATGTACAACAACAGTTTAAGAAGGTAGCCTTGCCACCACCTTCTCAAGGGCAATTGGAGATGGGCAATAAATGTTAGTCTTCCAGCATGAATAAATTAAATCAGAAAATGTTCAATTGCTTTGCTCCATTATTTTGTGCATGTAACTCCTTATCCCTGAACCCTATGCCAGTGCACTGAAGTCCAAACTGAAGTTCTCTTCATCATCTTTGCTGATGCCAGTATGATATTCTTCACAAATCTGGAGACAACTAAACTTTTGGAAAACTGGCCCAAACACATTGCTATGGGCTTTAAATACATTTAATTATTCTGGTTTAAAAATATGGTTAATAATACTTTCTTCTTTGATAATAAATTGCAACAATGATGTTAGAAATGCTTTCTTGCTCTTTCACTCCTGGGCACAATTTGTAGCAAATACTACATTAAGTTAGTACTGACAGATAAGTCTGTGATTGAGAAGAACATAACTTATTTCTGTACTCTCTGTAGGACAGATGAGTGATGACAGTGTTGGAAAGTTGAGCAGCTCTTATTTTGGTGATTGTCCTCCGTACTGTCTTGTCCCAGAAGTGAAAAGCAATAAGAAAACCTCAGCTCTCTTGTTTGGAAATCTCTCCTGAGGTTACCTGAGGAGTGATCACCTCCATTGCTGTGTTCCCTGGAGTCCCATAACACAGAGTAAAGGCTGCAGTTGTTGTCCCTTCTGAGGTAAAATGCACATCATTGAAGACTGATGTCTCAGTGCATACAGAAACTGCAGGAAGGAAAACCCCAGCCTTACAGTCAATTCTAGCTCCAGACGAAGATTTCATTAGCTGTTCAATGCAAAGGAGGAATTACTGAACTCTCCTGTAGTAAACGAAACATAATTACTTAATGAGTAATTAGCAATCTCCTTGTACTACACTTGCCCTTGGTCTCCCCCACTGATACTCACTACAGGAACCTCAGTAAAAATTGATAGGAAGCTAATAATGAACCATGCAAAAGAAGCAGCTAGATTTGATTCACTGCAATTATTTGGGTGATGCTGCTTAACAGAAAATATTTAGCATCTGAAACTGCCTCCATGCAAAGAACCTTCCTACTGCACATTTATTCTTGACAATTTGTGTAAACTGCATGCTGAAGATAATAATTTCAATGTCTGTGCAATGGGGAATCTAAAACGAACAATCAGAAATCAAAGCGGTTGGTCATTCGCTGAGTAATTGGCCAGTTTACTCTGGAATGGAGGGACACAGATCAAAGAGACCCAGCCTCAATTCGTGACCAATGCTGAGTTAGCCTAAGCAGCAAGAAAAGTGGTATAATTGACATTTGTTTCCTTGGATTAGAGCGACTGGGACTGATGCTCCTGAGCACTGACTAATCCCTCTTGCAAGATGGTTGAAAATATGAGTAGACTTGGCAATGCTACAGTGAACTGATTTTCTAAATTTCACTAACCAGTACTGGAAGAATAACAATCAGAGGGAGATACCATCGGGGTCTGATGTATCCTCCAGCTTCAGAGGCAGCCTTCATTATACATGGACTAAGGGACTAAACAAGTTGCCTAAGTGGAACCATTTGTGTCTCATAGAGACCATGACCCATGTTGCACTTGCTACAACTGCTTCATGCACAGACTTTTCCCTGTGCATATCTCTGAGGGATCTTTGGGTGAATATGTCCACATGATTGTCTGCCATACCAAAAACACTAGGTGCTGCTTCAAAATCCCTGCACACAGATGGGAAAGCAAACCTCAAGTTTATCCATTTGGAAGTAGGAATTGACAATAATATTTGTGTTTGTTGAGGAAAGCGGAGTTGGACAGGTTGGGCTGCCACAGTAGTTGGATTGGGACAGGCCACTGGACAAGCCACGCTCCTGGATGCCTCAACTTTGGTCTGATAACGAGGTTCTGCAGAATCAAGAATAACACTTGGCATGAACAGTGAACTTTCCAACTTCAGATAACCCACACTTCCTGCGCTCCTTTCTCCTGATCCACCCAGGTTCTTTGCTCCCCCACCTGGCCCCAGCTGCCTATCATCCACACATTATACCTACTGAGTCCTCTATCCCCTTTCCCAACTGATTCCACTGTCCATCAACCCTCCCTTATTTGTTTCCACATATCACCTTCTTTACTTATCAGATTCCAGCGTATGCAGCCTCCTTTGTCTCAACTGATGACCTTCCAGCCTACCTTCCAGTCTTTACCTCCCACTTCCCTCCCCCACCTGGCTCCATCTGTCCTTTTTACCTCTCTCCTTATCTGTTGCTACCTTTCACCCACCAGCCACTGTCTCCCAACTCCACCTGGCTCTATCTGCCCATCATCTCCCTCCTCACCTAGTTCCATCCATTGCCTGCCAGCCCCTGCTCTCTATAACCAACCGCCCCCAACCTTTTTATACTGGCTCCCTCCCCTCTGCACTTTCAGTCCTGATGCAGGGTCTCCACCCAAAGTGTTGACCCTCCCTTTGCCTCCACAGATGCTGCCTGACCCACTGAGTCCCTCCAGGAGCTTGTTTTTTGCTCCAGACTGCAGCATCTGCTGTCTCTTGTGTCTCTGCAGAACTTTTACTGGATCATTTCACCTGAGTTTTGCACAACTCGATTCTTGGAGTATCTGCCCTTTATCCCGTTTACCTGTCTATTTAGCTTCTTATGAAAAGTGAAGATTATTACAACCATGTGAAGATTGGCTGTTTTCTTTTGTCATTCTTACATTCGAGTTCAGAAAATGACCACAGTATGATTTGTAAATGATCAAGAACCTTATGATTCATGCCCCTAAATAGTGGCACGAAGTAGATATCCTTTAGAGAGAAAGAAGCAAATATTTATCTAAATAAAATTCTATGGACAAATTGGAGCAAGGCACTTTAGCAGCCTCGAATTGTTTTGACAGTTGATCTTACCGGCTTGTTATTAATGGATGGTCTTCAACTAAAGTGACACCTTGATTTTTTTTAAACTTTTAACATAATTTTTGTCTGCTTGAAGAATGTCCATTATCAGCTGAAATCAGTGTCAAGGTTGTAACAAGGTTATATTTCATGAATACAGAACAGTTGGATCAATGTATATTACACTGCGTAGAGCAGCTAAATTAAAGGGACCTTCCTTTATGGTTCTGTAAGCAAACAAGTATATTAATGATCTATTGTGGAGGCTACTGGTGTCATTGCAGATTGCAACATAGATTCTCCATGCATCATGAGCTCTGAGAGACAGTATGGACTCACTGGGCCAAATGGCCTCCTTCTCACTTGTAAGAAAACATTAGAAATATGGAATATATGATTTTTGCCAGTACTTTAGTGGAAAGATGAGTAAGATACCTTTCCAGAAGGATGGAAGTGAAATTTGAGGAGGAATCAAATATGTTATTTTCATGAGGCGTTGGTTGAAGAGCAAAGAAGCTGGAGAAATAGCCCCTCATCACAAATGCTGCACAGCAAACAGGAACATTAATGCAATGGAACACAATTACATTCAAAGATGTTATGCATAATACCATCAAATAAAATAAATGTTGCTTGATATTCTTCTCTGAATGATTCTGAATCAAGACTCTTTCCTCACTTCATTAAAGAAAGTAAATATATGTTTCGTATCATGAATAATTTATGGCTCGATTTCTCAGCAAGACTTTTCCTGCTTCGATTCATAAATAGAAGTGATTGCAATAGTTCTCAGTCAGAACTATTTGAGCAGCACATTGACTAGTGTGTTGCTGTTTAATATCTTTCTCTTGTGCTCCTGCTTTTAAAACAGATGGTTAGTGATGTGAATGTGGAAGAGCTTTCTGCATCGAGTTAAATGATACTACTGAATTACATGCAATATTCACTTCCAGATCACTTTACAATGTAAGGAAAGGTATAGCAGTGACACATTACTTATTTACTGCGGCAATGGCTTTGTCAAGAGTAAATAGTTGTGTATTTGGGGCACAAATTCAACCTTATTATGTTCAATTCCTGGGTAAAATATTGAAATTGGAGGTACAATATTTGGGTTGTGATGTCACATCAGAAACTGACCAGTTCCAGGTGTGAAGGATACCCATTGGAAATGATACTTCGATGCAAAGAGCAGTCCTTAAGCTGGTTGCAGGATACTGATCAAAACTGATCAGGAAGTAGATGTTGCCTGTGTGCCATGCACACGATCACATCAGCAAACTTAAAGGCGCTGCTGAAGGGTGTCAACAAAATGGCAAGAAAGTTTTCTAACAGTTTAATTCCCAGGAAGAAAAAGAATGTTTTTCCTGGCCTTGCAAAATATACTCCAGCCTCATTTGTCCTTGTCTCCTCACCCTTCAAGGACTAACTTACTGACTGGCTAGTGGTCCAAAAACCATGGGATCCTAGTGAATGCAATGTACTTGCAGTTGCAGATCGCTGATTTCATGCAAGTGTGCCCCAAGACCCAATTTCATAATGTCCTCAGGCTGCTGTGCTTGTTACATGCAGCCTTGTCATTTCATACCAAGGGCACACTCTTCACAAAACATTAAATTGTGTTTGAACTTATTATTAACTATGCTAATAATACTGATGTTTCATATGGAAATTAGTTGTTAAAAAGTGCTTTTTGTAGAAGCACAGCCATAAATCTTTGTGAAACTTTGAAAACTTATTCATTAACCAAATGGATTGCAAGTATTAATTAAGTATATTAATTGGACTTAAATTCAGGTCAATTGGAAAAAAACAATTGAAATCCCAAATGGATCTTGTGTCTAGGCTAAGTGCTGCTGTACTTATGTGGTTTGTTATGAAGTCATTTAGATTTACTTTTCTGAATACATTATATTGTTCGATTTGTTCCATGGACATTTTGAATTGAATTATAAACTGCAAGTCATGGTTTTTAAAATATCCTTAAGCGCCATCTGAATTCTGATATCTCATATTTCAAGAATGTGAGAAGATGCCTTTAAAATATATCATCAAAACAGAATTCCCCAAAGACAGTAGAAATGTTTGTGGTCAGTCTAAGGCGAAGTCACAAGAAACATGACCTGTTTACAATACTCCATCAGAGATGCGCTTTCTGACAAAATAAAACTGCTTACGGGATGATTGGGGAGATGAAAGATCAATGCTCTGCTGGAGGAGATGTGCAGGGGAGTGAATTGCTGTATTAAGAGGGTTCAAGGAAAAAAATTACAAAAAGAAAGCACATGAAAGAAAATGTTAATAACAGATTCAGATTAGTTTATTATCAGATACACCAGGGTGCAATGGAATTCCTTGCTCAAATAAAGCTCGCAGAGTAATATATTCCAACCTTGAACTTGCCTTTCACCAATAATTCATAAAGATCTGATATTTCTTGATTAGAAAACAGAGCAAATGTTTACTATCTGGAGTTGTTAGTCAATGTGAATAAATATCTGTGGAGGTTGGTGTGGCTGGAGGAGGGGATGGGTGGGGTGCTACATCCCAGTATAAATACAAGACGTTAAAACAGAAAATAGGAACAGGAGTAGGCCACTTGACACTTAGGCCTTCTCCACCATTCAACATGACCATGGCTGATCATTCACTTCAGTACTGTTTCCATCTTCTCCTTGTGTCCCTTGATCCCTTTGGCATTAAGATATACGCTTACCTCCTTCTTAAATATATTTAAAGACTTAGCCCTCTGTAGTAGAGAATTCTACTGCTTCACTGTGCTCTGGCTGAAGAAACTTCTCATGAACTCAATTCTATAGCCTGTATCTTGAGGCTGTGACACCAAATTTTGACTCTCCATTTATTTGGAACATCCTTCCTGTATCTGATCTGTTAGAATTTCGTTGGTTTCTATGAAATCTCTTCTAATTTTTCTAAACTCCAGTGAATATAAACTTAATTGACCCAATCTCTTCTGATATGGCTCATTCCAGGAATCAATCCAGTAAATCTTTGCTACACTCCCTACATGGCAAGAACATCCTTCCTCAGATAAGGACATCAGCACAGAAAACCCCAGATGGGGTCTCACAAAACCCTGTACAGATGCAGCAAGATATCCTGTGCTCAAATCCTTTGGCAACAAAAAGCAATACATAATTTGCCTTCCTAACTGCTTGCTGCATCTATGTACTTGCTTTCAGTGACTAGTGTACAAGAACACCCACGTCTCACTGCAGTTTCTCTCTTTCTAATCTATCAACATCCAGATAATAATCTGTCATTCTGTTTTTAGAATCATAGAACATAGAACATTACAGCACAGTTCAGGCCCTTCGGCCCACAATATTGGGCCGACATTTTATCCTGCTCTAAGATCTACCTAATCCTTCCCTCCCACATAGCCCCCATTTCTCTATCATTCATGTGTCTATCTAAGAGTCTCTTAAATGTCCCTAATGTATCTGCCCCCACAACCTCTGCCGGCAGTGTGTTCCATGCACCCACCACTCTCTGTGTAAAGAACTTACCCCTGACATCCCCCTTATATCTTCCTCCAATCACCTTAAAATTATGTCCTCTCGTGTTAGCCATTGTCGCACTGGGAAAAAGTCTCTGACTGTCCATTCGATCTATGCCTCTTATCATCTTGTACACCTCTATCAAATCAAAGTGGATATCCTGAAATCACCCATATTATATGTCACCTACCATGCATTTGCCCACCTGCCGAATTTTCTAATGACATTGGAGACAATAAGAGATTCTGCAGCTGCTGGAATCTGGAGCAACATTGAAGTCTCTTTGCCACCTCCTCACAGTTCAGATTCTCTCCTTTGCCCAATCCCCCAACTTTGTATCTGCAAATTTGGAGATGTTACATTTAATTCCCTCATCCAAATTATTAATATATACTATGAACAAGTAGGACAGAAGCACTGATTTCCACGGCAACCCACTAGTCCCTGCCTGCCATCCAGAAAATGTCCCATTTATTCCGACTCTCTGATTCCTGTCAACCAATTCTCAATGCATGCCAGTATACTACCCCCAATTCCATGTTCTTTAATTTTGCACAGTATCCTCATATGTGGGACTTTATCAAAAGTCCAAATACACCACATTCACTGACTATCCCTTATCTATTCTACTTGTTACATCCTCAAAAAACTTCCTCCAGTAGCAGCCTATCTGGTCCAGACTTGCAATCTCTGCTGACCAACAAGAAATCAGAAGGCCATATCCCATTTAACAAATAAGAAGGCCATGGGAGCATATGGTATCCTAAAATCTTAAAATTCAGCGATGAAGAGATTCAGTCATTACCCATGTTCATCTTCAAGAAAGGAGACAAGTCCAAATGTGGAGGGGCTCCCTGCCTTCCTGCACAGGGAAGGTCATCACCAAGCTCCTCCCCAGGCATCTCCTCTCCTTGGTCAAAGAGCTGCTCCCTGAATCACAGCGTGGATTCCATCCATCCAGAGGCAAGGCAGACATGATCTTCAACTCCAAGAAAAATGCAGTGAGCAGCACCAGCCACTATACACGGCCTCATTAAAAACTTTATAACTCTGTTAACTATTACCTCAAATTTAGTTGTCCATGGAAATGTGTCATCATCTTATGTTTGCTGTACTTGGCAGCAGTGACCCTATAGGCTTCTGAGATGTAAGATACCCACGGGAGGCATTCCAATGCCAGTGAAAAAGATACTACCACCACTGTCTCTGTAAAATCCTCCAAATTTACTGGTAGGATAAGTGAATCAATGTCAGTGTCTTCTCCCAGGAAGCATCCACAGTGTTGAGGCCCTCTATATTAGGCAGGCCACGTTGCTGGAGTGTCTAATGTCAGACTCCCAAAACAGGCACTATTTTCTGAGCTCTATTGTGGAAAGAAAGTACTAGGTGAAAAATTTAGTGCCACTGACTAGGTATGAACTTATGGATAGTTGATTGACAATAATTAATCCATATCATATTGTTCAAGATATACATAGACTTAAATTGACTTGGTAGTATTTAATTTGTTGAGTTTACCATTAAGAACATGAACTTTACACCACTCAATGATTTGAATAGGGAACCAGACAGCAAGATCCTATTTTCACAAAGCTCGTTGTGGAGGATCACATCTTGAACAACAATGTCTATGCTTTAATTGAGTATCTGCTCTTACCCGACATTCCTTTAAGTAGCTAACAGCAATTTTCACTGATATATTTTGACAGCAAATTTAGGGCCCATTGGATTTTGGAACATAGTAAAGAAAAAGCATATTTCACAGGAGTATTTATTTTCAATTTCTACTAGATAATCTGCTACAAAAATCACAAGATTAATTTATATCCATAATAGATAGCTGTAATTATGTGCAACAGGTCAAGCTAGATCTCTCTTGGTCTGATGCTTCGCACCATGTAAACCAGTAGAGCCTGTTCTCTGATTCATTTGTTGGTGACTAAACCATTAACCCATGCTGGTCTAGCCTTGGGTAAGGAGGATCTGTCAGCACCCTGTTGGAAAGAAATCTGATTGTAGACGGCACCATCAGGTCTCTCTGCCTGAGGAATAACTTATAATGTAAAGCAACTGACCACATACTGGATCAATTGAGGCCTTGGTCAACAATGACTTCTTCCTTGTGGAGAAGGGTCATTGCATTATCTAAGGCGTCTCGATCACAACTTTGGAGAGCAGCCTCAAGACTGACAATGCTACAGTAAATATTTGATCACCATAAAACCTCACATGCTGCCACCAATAAAGCCTAGGGTTTTATTGACTCTAATAATTCATGCTGGCAATGTCAGAACTTTCAGGATGAATTGCAATAAAATTACTGGTCATTTTACATGAGACTTCAATACTCTCTTCTCCATCCTATCTAACAAAACATGTCCACCTAACTAATACCAATGTCTGAAATTGTCCTCAGTGTACTGTTTTTCAATGAAATTTCTGGAAAATTTATGCTAGATAAAAGTGCAGAATGTAATGGACAAAATTAAAGCAAAATCACATTTGACTTAATCATGAAGTAGCAGGATAGTGCAAGTAATTAAAAATATGCAAAACTTCCCCTTCCTTGCAATTTATGATGTCAGACCTATTCCATGAAAATGTGGGTAATCATTCCAAAATACAGCATTACTCCAAGTCAGTAGGGTCACTGAATGCAGCATTCCTGCAGAACTGTGAAGACCAAAAATGAATCCATTAGAAAAGAGCCAAAAAATAAAAGAAACTAAAACAGAAAATGCTGGAAACACTCAGAAGTGTGTTGAAGTGTGTTGTTTTTCAATGAAATTTCATAAACAAGGCTAACTAGGAGGGGCTGATGGTTTAGTCACTGACAAATGGCAGGCTGTAATGTTTTACATGGTACCAGGCAGTAGATCAGAGAGGTCTGGCTTGGTTTGTGCTTAAGTGCAGCTATCTTGCAGCCACAAATCTGTAAGTTCAATCTCATGATTTTTATAGTTTCTTCTAGTAGAAACTGAAAATAAATATTCCCATTAGCTATTTTTTATTTACTATCTCTTAAAATCAAATGGGCCCTAAAGTTGCTGTCAAAATATATCAGTGAAAATTGCTGTTGGGATTCTGTTTCTCTTTCCACAGATGCTGCTTGATCTGCTGAATGTTTCCAGTTTGTTTTTTTTTCAAAATTTGCAGATTCTGCAATGTTTCAATTTTCCAAAGAAATTAAGTGAATTGGTGTTACTTTCAGATAATAGAAACAAAACAAGTTCCAATATAGGTTGCAGTAAATGTGAGGTTTCTAACGCTCCCTGAGAGTAGTGCTGGATTGTGTGGAAATGTGAACACTGATTCATTAATTCCAGTGATGCTATTGAAATTCAGAACTTAATATGTGGAGAATATCACGATTTAGCCCAATGACTTGATTCCGAGTATTATGAATGTGCCACTGTAACGTTAATGTAAAGTTTGGAATGCTCAGTCCAATGTGAATTTTAGTGCCTGATGATTTCAGCAAGTTTTACATTATACCAATGCCTAAATTTTAACAGTACTTCATTGACTAGGAAGAGCTTTGGTATTGTCTGAGGTTATGAATGGAGCTCTGTAACCATAATTCTTTCCTTCCTTCTTTTCCTTTCATTTCCTTTCCTTCCTATAGAAAGATAATTTAAAAATACCAAATCTTAAAAGGCAGCATATTAGTCCTACAAAGAGGTGATTGAAAGTTTACCTAATGAGGGTCAGTCACAGTAATAACTCAAATCACTTACCCTAGTTTATCCAGAGCCCTGGGAGAGTCATCAACCTTCATTAGTTAAAAACTGCATGAAAAGTGATAATATTGTAATATAAAATAGGTTTTTATCAATAAATCTTTTAAAATGGCTCTGATGTTTATTAGGCTCTGTTTTCCAGAGTTATTGATTACCTATGGAGTAGAAGAAGTCAGATTCAAATCATCAGGGAGTCTGTCTTGATGTTTGCATTGACTGAAATTAATGAAAATGCCCACTGAGTGTAAACTCAGGGTATACTGCTTACTGGGATTTCAGAGAAAACTTGCCAACTGAGTCAAATTTTCCTTTGTTGGAGGTCAAGTAATCCCATGGAGAACAATTTCAAGCCCTGCAGTTTTGCAGACTCCTTGACAAGACCTAGTTATGAAAGATAATTAATTAGGCAGCAAACCTTCATTAGGTTTTCTGCCACAGAGCAAAAAAAAATAATGGGAGGAGGAGGTTAAGCTCTGGAATTTCCTGGACAAACCAATTACAATTTGCAGGCACAGTCTGGAATGCAAAAAGGGAGAGTGATGCATTTGTTCAATACTTTGCATTAATATGTGATTACTATTTTCTTCTGAAATTGCTGTAATTTCCCTCAGCCTGTTGGTGAGATTGACTTTGTGATTCTAGGATTTATCTTTTGTTCAATTCCCACATCAAAGTGCTACTGGTGCTGTGGTATTATCCTCCAATGCTGAGAAAGCATAGCACCCACCATCACTGAATTCAGCATGGCTGCAGACTTTGTGAAAAGTGATGCTGCTGCAGTAAGTTTTACATTGCACCTGTGCATACATGTACTTGTGCATATGACAATAAACTCCACTTTGGCTTTGGTAGACCACAACAAAGAATTTAGAAGGATCGATGCTTTTTCTAAATCATATGAATAATTTTGCTTTGAGGAGAAAGGCAGCGAGGTCTTGCATTAATCCCCATTGATCATTATAATGAGGTGGATGCCATCTGACATATGGACATCCATTCCAGTTAGTTTGTGGACCAAGGTGATCACTTCTGGATTTCCTCCACAGTATGTATGAAAGTTACAACGTCCTGCAGAACCATTAAGGATGTTACTGGTGTAGGATGTCTTTCAATTGGATGAACAGCTTTGTCAGTGGTGGTAAAGATGACAATAATTCTGACATTTTATAGAGTCAAAGAGTAACACAGCATGGAAACAGGCCCTTTGGCTCAAGCGTCAAGTTACACTACTCCTGCACTAAACTCATTTTATGTTCCCATGAACTCCCCCAGGTTCTACCTCTCACCTACACACAAGGGCCAATTTACAGTGGCCAATTAATGTTCAACTTGCACATCTTTGGGATGTGGGAGGAAATCAGAGCAACCAAATAAAGTCTTTGTGATCACAGGGAGAATATGCAAACTCCACACAGACCAGGGTAGCTGGAACTCTGAGGCAGCAGCTGCACTAGCTGTGCCACTGTAATACTCTCATTTTATGCTACATACTTCTATTTAGCCTTAGTCACATGATCCAATCTATAAAGCACCACAGCATTAAACAGGGGACAAATGCATAGTCTATTGTGATCCTAGACTTTGTATCCTTCCCATTGGATCCATCAAACTGGAATCAATATTTACTGAAATGTTATTGTGTAGTAGGATTCCTCCAGATGCAGTGGCAATTAAGGCCATCCATGCAGAATTAAAGGCCTTGATTCAACAGTTTCTGAATTTCTCATCTGCGGTTCGGATTTTTATCGTGTCAATGTGCATCCTGTGATATTTGCAATGTGTCAGGACCATGTGTTTGGATGGCTGCTTGGAAACATTAGTTTACCTACTTTAATCAAGGCTGATGAGTGATATGTGAGTGATATGTGCTAATTCATCATTACTATGCAAAACAAGAGTGCCATAATATCCTGCTTCCGTTGCCCATATAGTTTGACAATTCTACAGTAAGAACGTCAACAACGACAATTGTATGTTGCATAATTATGCAGATAGAAGGGGACTCCATCTACAGGAGATGATGAAGAAGGAAATGCCCATCACCCGTCTCCTCAGGTGAGGTAGAGGCATCTGGGCAGAGCATCCAATTTCCAACAGTCTCTGACATATGGCAGGAAATTATCAGCAACTTTCCAGTAAAGAGGGATGCAACCAATAATTGTATTGGGGCAGTCTTCCTAGTTCACATAAATAATCACAAATCAGATCTGAAATACATCCTACATCTTTTTTGGGAAAGGACCCTCAGTAGTTCATCAAATAAGAAGAAAACTAAATAGCAACCTAATAAACACAGAATTTAATCCACGATTTCTAAATTCACTGACTGCCTCTTCATTACATGCTTTTAATTAATCTTATTGTCTTTTCTACCTCTTCTGCCTAAAACATGTGAACCTAACCTTTGACTTGTACAGGCTGTTAGATCAATGAGGATGGAGGTTGGCAGTTTGATGGTACATTATTTACAAACTAGTGACTCCTGGGTTCAGGATGGACCCTCCTTTTTGACATGGAAGAGGTTGGATAGATGCAGCCACGTTGCCAAAATCATGAGAAAATTTTCAGCTATTTCTTGCACTAGGCAGAGTTCAACCATGTGCTAAAGAGTTATACTAGGATCCTCCTTGGCTGATTTTGGTAATAACTCCCTCTACTTTGTAGGAACAGTAAACCAATCTTTTTGTCTCTTTAAAGAAGTGCAACTTTGTGATTTACAGGAAGATAGACAATTAGGATTGCTTAACCAAATGACTTTATTTAAGTTGTGTGTCATACCTTTTACAAATATTCAATATTCCATACACAGATCCCCAAGTTAGTTGATAGTTGCTGTACATGACTCTTTCTTTGAGAGCCATTCTGGGCCAAATGTGCATTCTTGAGTTGACTAACTCAACCGATGCCTCTTCTGGCTGCAGTACCAATGTTCATACCTTCCGTTCTTTATCCTAATTGCCCATTGGTGTTGGTGCATGATCAGCTACATGATTAGTGATTGTCAACATTGCTAGTATTTTCTAATGTACTAATTAGAGGATCTCTTTGTTGTTTTCATGTCACATAGATCTAGGCTGTTAGCTTTGATGTATAGTTTGGTATTCGATAAGTCCAGGTTTAGTAGCCTGAATTGTTCTTTGTCAATTAGGAGTTACTTCTTCTTGATATAACACAAAACCATCTAAGATTCTTGCCTATTAATTGTCCACAGCTATATTTCAGTTTGAGAATCCTTATTTCTTTGTTTAACCATTTGCCTTGAGGAGGATAATTCCATAAATTCTTGAAGAATTAACCTCTCAATTGTTTTGCAGTTGCAGAAATCTTCTGTGCTGTAATTTTGATGTAGCTCCTGTACTGTGTTTCAAATGGACTTTCTCAGCTTTTATCCTGTTGCCACCATAAAAGGAAAAGACTTCCTTCCCATATAGATGAGGTTTATGTTGGTGAATCATTTGTTTTGAATATTGAGCCCTGGGGATTCAGATCCCTGGATGCCTCAGACAATCAGAGATGTCTTCTCTGCCATGTTCATCATTTCCTCTTAATTCATTCTGCTCAATGATACTCTGTTTCACTCTCTGATTTAATCTCTTATCTCATTACTTGCACATTCCTGATCAGATGTATCTGGGCAGTTGCTTGACTAAGAAGCTGGCAGTTGTAGATAATCTATTCCTTTGCAAGCAAAATGAAGATTTAGAAATACAGTATTAGTAATTAATTCAAAAAATTAATTCCACCCAGATGTCTGCAGGCACCCATATGCCATCTCCATCCATATTAACCACATCATCCTTTTCTGAGACAAATATTTTCTTGTGCAGTAGAAGATCACAAGACAAGGGAGCAGAAGCAGGTCACTCAGCCCATCGAGTCCGCTCCAAAGAAAAGGGAAAAAAGAGAAAGAAATGAGAAATTGGGGGGGGGGGGCAAAAAAACCCCCCAATTTCCGGCCTTATCCCCATATTCCTTGATACCCCAACTATTTAGATATCTATCTATCTCTTTCTTAAAAGCCTCCAATGATCTGGCCTCCACAGCTGTACGTGGCAAGGAAGTCCACAAATTCACCACCCTCTGGCTAAGGAAATTTCTCCTCATCTCTGTTTTAAACCTGTACCCTCTAAGATCGTGCCCTCTGGTCCTGGACTCACCCACCAAGGGAAACAGCTTGACCACATCTACTCTGTCCAGTCCTTTCAACATTTTAAATGTTTCTATGAGGTCCCCTCTCATTTTTCTGTACTCCAGTGAGCACAGTCCAAGAACTGACAAACACTCATCATATGTAAGGCCTTTCTTTCTGGGAATCATCCACGTAAATCTCCTCTGAACCCTCTCCAACATCAGCACATCTTTCCTAAGATATGGGGCCCAAAACTGTGTACTTCCTTACTTTTATACACTATACCTCTTGAAATGAATACCAACATAGCATTCGCTTTCTTTACCACCGATCCGACCTGGTGGTTAACCTTTAAGGTATCCTGCACAAGTACCCCCAAGTCCCTTTGAACTTCTGTACTTTGAATTTTCTCTGGAGGAGAAGGAGGCCATTGAGCCCATTGGGTCTATACTAGCTCTCAGGGCAATCCCATTTCTCCACTTATTTCAGATACTCCTCCACTATTCTCCTACCACCTACCTATACTACAGATAATTTGCAGTAATTGATTAAAAATTAAGTACACACGTCTTTGGGATGTTAGAGGGAACTGGAGTACCCTGGGGAAACCCACATGGTCACAGTGAGAACAAGCAATGCATGTCACTTACACTTATCACTGTTAGCATTCCCTCTATTGAAGTTCTAAGAATCTTTGGGGACCTTGACAATGACTCCTGATGCTAACCTACCTTTTGCCATTCTTCTCTCACTGTGCTCTTGCTGACTTTGTGTCCTTTATACCTGGTTGCCTTATGGTCCTTTACTGGTACTGTGTTTTTTGTTAAAGCTACACGGCATTTACCTCACAGTAGCAGAAAACCATTCAACAGTAGGATTTCCTCCTCATATCTTCCCCTCATCCTCAAACCTGCTCCAGTAAATGCAATTGATCCTTGGCATCACATAGAAAGGCAGGAACTCCACTCCACCACATTTTCTGTGATTCAAGACAAGTCCCAGCTGAGTTCCTGTCAAGAAATTTAGGGATAATTTCAAAATTGGCATTGCCAATTTATCTGATAAATTGGTAAAGAATCCTAAAGCATGTTACCTTCATTGAGATTTAATGTAAAGATACTTCAGAGCTGTTATTCCTAAAAGTGAGGATTCAGCCATGACAACTGAAAACACAAGGTGTTTAAATGGTGCCTTTAAGGCTTGGAAGTCTAAAAGCTTTTGCCTATTTACTTTACTTAAAGGGAAGATTGAAACAAACTTTTGCATCTGAGCAAACATCTAATTCAGCCATGGAAATAATCATTGACAATGCAACAGACTAGTCAGCACATGCATTACCACCTGTGTACATTTTCTGTAAGATCATAATTACTTTGCATTACATTTTAGCCTTCCTATTTCACCGTTTACAATCTCCTAGGAGCCCCTGTCAACATTGTTGGAGATCGGCCACTCTTTTTCATCCATATATTAAAGAGATTAAGGAAAAGAAAACAACTGATGAGTCTGGAGATCTCACTCTCAGCTTGGCTTAAGCATCTGCAGGTACTTTATTGGCGAACTTCCCACTATCACAGCTTCAAAGCTGAACCTGCTTACTGATTTCTGCATGGTGCTCAGGTCCATTTGCAAGAAAAGATGGATAAACTTTCTCTTGGCCTAGAGGTCATTACTTAAGTGGCATAAATGGTGAATGCCACTTGTTATCCCAACCCTGGATGTTATCCAGACTGGCGTCTAATGATGAAATAGCCCATGCCAGTCTGCAACAATGGAGACTCAAGAGACTGAAGATGGTGGAATCTGGAGCAACATGCAAAACGCTGGAGGAACTCAGCTGGTTAGGTAGCATCCATGGAGGAAAATGGGCAGTTGACATTTTGGGTTGAGACCCTTCATCTGGGCCCACAACAACACCTGGATAACATCCAGGGTTGGGTTGACAAGTAGCACCCACCATCTGTGCCACCTAAATAATGACCTCTATATTAAGAGAAAAATTTGCCATCTTTTCTCCGCCTTCGATAGCGGCTGTAAGATTTATTCAACCTGACACCAATATGGTTAAGAGCAGCTAGTTTTATTTATCAGTGCAAAGTTAAATACACTTGTATTAGGGTGTTAGTTGTCAGAACTGAAATAGGTTTTGGGCTGCACCACCTATTCCCAATGCCAGGCAGAAAGAACATATATCAGCAGAGTTTATCAAGATCAAGTTGCTGAATATATCCGAATATATCCCAATGAAGGCCTCACTTTGGTTCCATCTGAAAGAGTCTTTCAGCCTGAATTGATCCTTCTTGAAGCTATCAGGTGGTTATTCATGCCTCAGCAACCAAGAAACTATAATTTTGCTGTTAATAATTATTAAATTTTCATCCTGAAATAAACATATTATTGTGGCAAACATGTTTTTTTGCCTCAGAGCTATCAGACTAATGGTGAGCATACAATGCTTTCTGCAACTGCCTCCAGTCATTGAAATCATTTCCTTATCTGTGGGTTGGCATGGAGAATGTATTTTTCCACAATCTCTTCAGCCATTTCGGGATTTCACTCAACCCTTCAGTGTTAGTCCTTTCTCCCAGCATTCCATTTTACCTTGGAACTATATTCCTACAGTCCCTCACATTTTGTTTTATTAAACTCATTATTTTTAGCTGATCTGCCTGTTAGCTAGTTTTCCCTTCTAATTGAATGACTTACCACATTCGTGCTATTAGTATTACCTTTATAAATGCATAATCAGTATTTTATTACCATGATGTGTGAATGTATTTGGACCCAAGAATATGAGGAGACGTTTAGTCAATGTTGCACAAATAATTACATAACCTTAACTCATCTTTCTTGAAAACTGCATGTAGTTAGTCCAGAGTGAAAAGAGACGGGATCAACAGTGGGGCAAATATTGTCACCATGATAGGTTGGCAACAGCACATTAAGTCCCTTTAACTTGTGGGGCCGCACTAGTGTCTGAACACTATGTGACTTGAGCAGACATGATATAGAGAGGGGAATCATTGCCTATTAAAACTCATTGGCCACATTTTAAAGGGCATATGCAAGAATGTGCATCTGTAGAGACCCAATTAGATTCTGGGCTTTAATTGATAACAAAAATATTGGAATATCCCTAGACTTAATTAAATTCTGTCCTTTAATTATCACTATATTTTTATTCCAAATATGTATTGTTGTTGGAAGGTATTGGAGTCAGAATCATTTCAATATAATCAAACAGTGGAGGAGATAAAATTCCTTCAGTTTACCTTTTAACTTCATGCAAGTTTTGGTTGGCATCAATTTCCTTAATTCTATTTTTATAATTTCATTGTTGTATGCTCCTACATCAGTTTTAATTTAATCTCTTTAAAAGATATCAATGTGTTTTACTCTGTCTTGACTGTTTCAAAATCTATTAGCTACGTGTCATTGCCTTGATGATTTAGGCAGTTATCTCTCTCTCTCCCTCCCTCACCACATTTACTATTTTTGGGTGTACTCTAGCTATAAATGTTTTGAGATTTATTTTTCAGTGTGAATTCACCATTTTGGGGAGCTCATGTTTGACCAGAGTCTAAGCTAGCTCAAGAATACAAACACAGTGCCTGCAAGAATGGGATGGAAGTGGAGTAGTTTGTGAACAGTCTCCTAACTTCTCAAAGGTTCTCCACTATTTTTAAATCAGTGTCTAATGGAACTTCTACAATCTGCTCAGATGAGTTTTCTTCTGTGGGAACTGCAGACTCTTCCACAGAAAGGGCAGGAAGTGCCTGATTAGATGGATGGGTAGGTAGATTGTGAGGTAATGTGCTCTATTTGGTGTTTACACAAGTCGTCTGTGTGCTCCTGATGCATGGACTTGAGGTTCTCAATCCTCCTCCACTTTGAGCAATTGCCAAGACTCAATGGGGTTATTGTATTTTTTTAAGAAGGCTTCAAGAATATCTTTGAATCATTGCCTTTGTCTGCCTGGCAATCTCTTTGTATGAAGTAAATTGGAATAGAGTATCTGTATAAGATGTCTGGTGCACCCTGTCCATTGGAGCCTATTGATGCTGGCTTGCTTATTCTTCCAGTGAATTTGGAGGATTTTGCAGACACAGCATTAGTGGTATCTTTCTAGTATCTAGAAGGTCAGGTCTCAGAAACATACATCAGGGCAGGAGTCACTGCTACCCAGTCACAACAATATGTAAAAAAATATATAGTGCTGTTCAGGATGGAGCAGTTTGTTTTATCAGATGTTCTTAAGGAGCCTCTCAGCCATGGATGTACTATGCTTTTAGAATATATAATTTACAGAAAATATTGTGCCAAGCTAACTTTGGCAGAAATTTAATCCACTGCAATCATTGAGAAAAATAAAGGCTTCAAACCACCACCCTCAAGTTCCTTAGAAAGTCACACACTATCCTGGCTTGGACATAAATCATTGCTCCTTCATTTCACTGGACTTGGTTCCTGGAATTTGCTGCCACAGACCATTGTAGGAGCACCATCATCGCAAGAAATGCAGCAGATCAAGGAGGAGATCCACCTACTTGCTTCTAATCAATAAACATAACTAACCAGCATCACCCATGTCTGAACAACAAAGATAAAGCAATGCAATATGTATTGGCTGATTCAATAAATTACAGATATCTAAAGGTCAATAAGATGGACAAAATGGTACTGAGTTGGTAAATGGCTGCAAGGTATGTTTGGCCAGGCCACGTGGAAGGGTAAGTGATGGGACAATCAGTGGTCATTATGGCAATAGATTTTTAAGGAGCCAAGTTCTGATCTGGTGGAAAGGCAGTTAGAAATTGGGTCCTGGTACCACCACTTGAAGAACTAACCTGCAGCTGCTTGACGCAGTGCAGGACTTACACAAAATTTGTACCTTGTTGCCTTAATGTCAGCAACCAATTTGTACTTGTACCAGGACATCAAAACACAAAGTAATTTTTTAAGTGCTGGCATCAGTTCAAGCTGCTAATGCTGACCTGCATCACTTAGAGAGAAGATGATTTGTAGCTGGAAACTGGGCTGGATCAATCCCAAGGTCATTGGAGCTTGCTGGGAGTCAGGAATGATCAAGGGCGAGAGAGAGCGTCTAGAAACTATGACGTGACCCTGGAGGTTGATGAGATGGAGAGGAACAGGATCTTCCATCCAAAAGGGGCCAGGAAAGCCTCCAAGCAGGGCAGTGAGAGGAGAAGATGAATGCAAGGCATCAGGTCCTCAAGGACATGGCTCCAATACAGGAAAATGTTCAGAGACTACATAATACCTGGTAAAGGTTGGTAAATTTTTAACTGCGATCTCCCTCCTACTGCATTGCCCATCACCCAGTCACATTGTATGACACATCCTTCCTCTTGAGGGACAAGACCATAGATAACCAGCAGCAGCAACTGTAAACCCATATGGGACATGTGAGTCTACTACAGTTCACACCTCTGCCCTACTCCGTTGGAGGAGATGATATTGGCCAATCCGTAGAGTTTGTGGGCACTGGCAAAACGGAGACTATTGAAAATGATGGCATGATGATACCTGATCGACGTTCTCATGTCTCACTTCCCTACCATCACGCAATCTCTTCTAACTAATGCCACTTGCAAGCAGTCTGTGGCACTCTGCACCATAGGAAAACTAACAATCTTCAAGAAGCCATTTGGCCTTGCTGCCCTGTTGCCCTCTATCAAAAGAGAATTAAGCAGATTCTGCTCTCCTGGAGAAGAGAAGAAAGCCAAGTTGTGCTGGGAACTGGGAGAGGTTGTGGACATTCTCTGCAGCAGGCAGGTATAGAAGCATGCTGTGAATTTACAGTCACTGGCAAGATGGTTCTGGGCCTACTGTCTAGCTGCAGTTGTAGCTGTGGGATGTCACTTATCTCTATTGGCAGAAGTGTTTCAGCTCAAACATTGCTTCTCTTTGAGGTGCAGAAAGGAGAACCGTTCCTGGAAAACTCTTTATGGACAGGGGCTCCTGCCAAAACTCTATCAGTCCCAAAATTCCTCCTCAGACAGGTCTCTCTCACCATCACCATCTTGATGAATTCTGAGCCAGGTATTGAACTCTTCTTCTGCTGCCTCAGCCCTCCATGCCCATCTCTTTGGCAGGAGTCTTTACTGCAAACTGTGGATCCTTTTTCCCATCTCAGAATTACCAATTCATCTGAATCACTTCATCCAGTATAGGGCAGGCACGGTAGTGTAGGGCAGGCACGGTAGTGTAGCAGTTAGCATAACGCTTTACGGTGCCAGTGACCTGGGTTCAAATCCGGCCACTGTCTGTAAGGAGTTTGTACGTTCCCCCCGTATCTGCATGGGTTTCCTCTGGGTGCTCTGGTTTCCTCCCACATTCCAAAGACGTACAGGTTAGGAAATTGTGGGCATGCTATGTTGGCATCGGAGAAGTGGTGACACTTGCGGGCTGCCCCCAGAAAACTATGCAAAAAGATGCATTTCACTGTGTGTTTCAATACACATGTGACTAATAATATCTTATCTTGTCTTGTCTTGTCTTGTCTTACCCTGTCTACATCCCTTCATTACTAATTATCAAGGCATTAATTACCATTTTGATTTTTCTTCCCCTGCTCCACTTACTCACTCTAACTTATTCCCTCTTGAAATTGCAGCAATCTTTTCAGCAAGGAGCAACCTTGAAACCACCATCAAACCCACTGACAAGGGTGGAACTTGCCGTGGTTTGGTGAAATAACCTACATCTTGTAGAGGCCAAATGTCAGTCCTCAGACACCTCTTCATACCTCCCTCTGGACCGTGACCCTGCCACAGCATCAGGCCATTGTCTCCAAGTAACCAATAACCTCCTTTCCTCTGGAGATCTTCCCTCCACTGCCTCCAGCCTTATAGTCACCTAATCCTGCATAGCCAACTTCTATCTTCTCCCGAAGGTCCTCAAGCAGGACTGTCTGTGCAGACCTTTTATTTCAGCCTGCTCTTGCTCCACCATCTTATTTCTTCCTACCTTAACTCAATCCTTCCTCCCTTAGTTCAGTCTCTGCCCACTTACATCCACAACACCTTCAATGCTCTGCACCACTTCAACAGTTTCCAATTCCCTGGTTTCAAATGGCTCATCCTTATAATCCTCTACATGTCCTACCTACTTAGGGCCTTCAGCTTCTTCCTTGAATGGAAGCCCAACCAATTTCCCTCCACCTACACACTCATGAGCTGACTGAGCTCATTCTTGCATTGAGCAATTTCTTCGGTCTTTTTCTCCAGATCAAAGCTGCAGGGGTGAGAACTCACATAGGCCCAATCGATGCCCGTCTTTTTGTGTGATACATGACAAAATCTTTGTTTCAGTTCTAATTAGGCCCCCTTCCTCAACTTTTTCTCCTCTCCCTCCCTCAATCTTCAACAAGATTAACCCAGTGCACACATCTTCCCTTCCTCTCAACTTTCCACATTCTGAAGGGACTGTTCCTTACAATATTCCCTGATCTGCTCTTCTATCATCACCAACCATTTGCCTTCTCATGGCATTTTCCCTTGTAACCACAAGAGATGTATCATCTATCCTCTTATCTCTTCCCTTCATACCATCCAAGGACCCAAACAGTACTTTCAGATGAAGCAAATAATATCTTGGGCTTCTTCCAATCCAGCATATTGCATTTGATGCTCACAATATGGTCCCCTCTACATTGGAGAATACAGAAGAAGATTAGTTGTTTGCTTTGCAGAACATTTGCATTCAGCCTACAGGGATGACCCTGAGCTTTGAGTCACTTTAATTCTCATCCTACCGACCTATCTGTCGGCGGCCTCCTGCACTGTGCTAATGGTGCCCAATGTAAGCTTGAATAACAACATCTCATCTTCCATCTGGATATGTTTCAGCCTTCCACTCCCATTGTCAAATGGAACAATTTTAGGTAACTTGTTTTCTTTGTATGTATCAGAACTGGTCAAGCTCTACTGTAGATATACAAATAAAATTTTATTTTCTGTCCACTAAAACCACCTGATATGATGGGCATTTCCTACAGCTCTGACTGGTATTTCACAGGTTTTACATGTTCCTTTGCTATTTTTTTTCTCTCTCTAACACTTCTTCATTAACCTATCAACTAGATTGCTTCATGAACAGCTTATCACCAGAGCAACACTGACCTCACCCTGTCAGAGATATTCCTTTACTCTCTTTCTCTATTTGATGAAGAATCTTTGACCTGAAGTGTTAACTCAGTGTCTCTCTCCACAGACGTTTCCTGCCCTGCTGAGAACACAAGACAATAGGAACAAAAATGGGCCTCTCAAACCTGCCCCACCATTCAATATGATCATGACATCTGTGGAGCAAGAAATAGCATTTTCTTTTTTTCACCTCAAATTTCCAGAACCTTTACATAAGCACTGTCATTTTATCCTCAAAGTCAAAGTCAAAGTCAAAGTTGAGTTATTGTCATGTGCACAACTACATGTACAGGTATGCACAGGTGCAATGAAAAACTTAATTGCAGCAGCATCACAGGCACATAACATCATATATACAGTGTTCACAAGAAAAACATAAATTAAGCATAAATTATACAAAATTTTTACAAGAAAGAACACAATGAGAACAAAAAAAACGTCCATTTTAGTGCAAAGTGATCAAAGTGGTCATGGTGCTGCTAAACTGTAGTGATTAGGGTTTTATCAGTTGGTTCAAGAACCAAATGGTTGAAGGGAAGTAGCTGTTCTTGAAGCTGGTGGTGTGGGACTTCAGGCTTCTGTATCTCCTTCCCGATGGCAGCTGTGCAAAGTTGGCATGACCTGGATGGTGGGGATCTTTGATGACTATGTTGCCTTCTTGAGGCAGCGCCTCCTGCAGATACTACCAATATTGGGGAGGGATGTGCCCTTGATGTATTGGGCAGAGCCCACTACTCTCTTCAGTTTCTTACGTTCCTGCGCATTTGAATTGCTGTACCAGACCATGATGCAACTAGTCAGGATACATTCAACAGTACATCTGTAGAAGTTTGTTAGAGTGTTTGATAACAAGCTGAACCTCCTTGACCTCCTAAGAAAGTAAAGACACTGGTGCGCTTTCTTTATGATTGCATCTATGTGCTGGCCTCAGGACAGTTCATCCCACATGTTAATGCCCAGGAATTTAAAGCTGCTGACTCTCTCCACTGCATATTCCCCAATGTAGACTGGCACACGTTCACCCTCCTTCCCCTTCAGTCAACAATCAGCTCTTTAGCTTTGCTGACGCTGAGTGAGAGGTCGTTGTTGTCCTGTGCATTGCATGTTCCACATTGAAGGAGAGGAGTTTGGCAGTACCTGTACCACATATTCCTGACCCATCATTATATATTGATATTAAATATATTCCCTTCTTATTGTTCTCTCAGGACCCAGTTTGAAGGAATACAGGGAGTGTGTAGAGTGACTCATCCTTCCCTCCATCACCTCCCTGTGACCAACTCTCTGCTCTGGGCATGCTTGTAACAGCACCAAGATGAGGGATATGTGTCCTATGGGTGATCCTGTTGCCATGTGACACATCGCAACATGGCACTGTGCCACTTCAACTCATATTTTTGAAAATTTTATCTGAGTTTAGAAAAGGCAATTAGCAGATTCTACAATCCTTATGTTCCAATTGTTTAATTTCAGACACTAATTGAACAGCTGCTGATGAACACTTCTTTTTCCTTTGAGATGAGGAAGCTATTATCCTGTCATGAATGCAACCATTCACTGCCTTCTCTAATATGGGTCCTGACACATCAGGTGTAGCACTTAACTCTAAACAAATCCTCATTTCAGTCTCTTAACACTTTAACAGTAATAATGGTGATAGTTCATTAAGACCCCATGTAAAACCTCATTGCCAAGTGTTTTCTTTCTGAGACATGAGCTCCATGTACCACATGCTTGCTGCTAATAATTTAAATGAAAAGGCCTGAATCCGTATCCCATAGCTCAGAATGAATAATTATCAGATTTGATATTCTCAAGGTATAGCAGACATTTCCAATAGAGAGGAAGGTCCACTAAAACCACAGAATGGAATAAAAATATGAGGTTACTGTGCAAACAGGAATGCATTGCTTATTTATTGCTATTTTATAAATATTGAGTTGCTTTTGTTTTAGCTTTGGAAATACAGCTCAGTACCACACCAGAAGAAGATCCTACATTAGAGTAGATTTCCTGTGATTTTTTTCAAATTAAAACCACTTGGGGAAATCCTTAACTGTTTAGTGTCTGGCAGAATATCTGTTGAGATTAGAAAAACATTCATAGCCCACATAGTACATTGGCATAGTGGGAACACAGAAAAGGAAAATTAGCCAATTATGTCACATCAAATCCTCTTTAATGCACACTATGTGCCTTTTGACTCATTCTTGAAAGGAAATTAATATAGCAAAATGCTATTTGCTGACTTGGCCAACACAAGGCCAGAAATTTATGAAATTTTCCAGACAAGATATTAACCTGTCATCTAAATAACTGCATTTCACACACTAATCATTGGTGATACTGGATCATCAATTAACATTGTTTAACTTGTGAAGTGTGAAATGAAGTGGAAAACCACATATAATAAAAACAGGATGAGAAGATTATAATGAGACACGTAGTTATTTAATAATGAGATTGACAATTATTAATTATCATTAAATGAACTGCTTCTATTTATTTGATAGTTTGTATATATTTATGGTGTTGCACATCAATTTAACTGTATGGAGAATCTCTGCTTACACTTCTGCAGCTGTTTGTCTGCAGATATCTCACACTTCCCAATTTTCTCCCTGATGGACAGAAATGGTAATCTCCTCTTTGGCTTCTGCCAGTTTAATTGGACATTGGTATGTTAACCTGCCCACCCTTTTGACAAGCAACACTTCCACTGATTGACCGAAGACTCCATTGAGCAGAGAATGGGAGACACCTTCCCTGAAGCTGATCCTTCGCAGTCATTTGGAACCAGATTATGTGGCCCATCTCATTCAATTCCACAGAAAAACCAGAGGAGTTATTTGTAGTTGATTGCAAAAATAGTTTGGATGAATCAGGTTTAGGAGGAATAATGAACTTCAATCATCTTTGACAAAGTTCAGAAGTAGAAATAAATAGTTTCCAGTTGTGTCTGGTTTCTGAAATGTTCTGAACAACTCAGATTATTTCCAAACAAAATAACCTACATCATGGGCCAGAATATAAATCAATGGAAAGGTAGATGAATGCTTATTTCGTCACCAGATTAAAATCCATTTTAAACCTTCTACTCAGAAATATTCCTATTTATTAAAAGAATATTTTCCCTTCCAAACAGGAGTAATAAGGAAGGTAAGGATCAGTGAGGATCTTTGAATGTTGAGAGCACTGATTTATTTTATGAATAGGCATGTCAACAGCTGTCTTTGCTGCGTTCATCATTGTCAGACCTGGCGGAGTAACAGATAACCAGATTGATCCAAGGCCATCCAGGGAACATAGCAGGGGAGTGTCTCATCAATCACTCCCCTTTTGGAAAACCTCCATGGAAGAGCCCACACCAGAGATCAAGAAAATAAAACAAGGAAAATAAACCTTGCAGGATCTGACAGCCACTTTAGAGAAAAATCTGAGAGGTGAGAAAGCTCCATGCTATAGTAATCCAAACCCAATTGTAATCTTGCAGTTAAAAGAAAAAAATCAGGTAGAAGTACAGGGCTTCCTCTGGTTTTGAGGTGCGAAAATCATTAACAAATATTGGTAACCTGTCATTTGGATTTCAGAGTAAATCCTCTCTGCATTAAAGTGTAGCAGTTGGTAAGATGCTGACATATGAATGGATGTACTGACATCGTTGTGCTTTACTGAGCTTTTAAATTTTCAGCCTTCAGTGCAGAATGAAAGAGAGAAGGATAAGAATGAGAGGTGTTTTTTGTTTGGAAGAATCTCTGTAGCACATGTCCTGTTAGATACCCATGAGTTTCAGTTTGGCTAGATGTTCTAATTAGCTTAGGTCTATCCTAGTAAAACTGTCAGAACAATGGTAATTGATTTTACTAGTAAGCAGAAGGAGTACTGCCAGCTGCACATATTGTTCATGGTTTAACAGCCATCTTGATACCACTCTGCTGAGGCTGGTTTCCTTTTCTGAATGTTCTCAACACTTTCTTATGAAATGTTGTCTTTAACAAAAGCATCAGGAATCTATCTATCCATAAACATTCTTGGGACGATTATCTTAATTGGAAATACAGTTGCGTGTGTACACAGACATCTGTTATGAAGCCTGGTTTTTCTGGCATTCCTCTGTAGATCCTCCTTTTCTTCTAGTCATCATATACAGTGGCACTTCCAATAGGAAACAGATTGGGAAAGCCATTAAGAAATCTGTGAGAGCCTCTTGCAGTGCAGGCTAAAACAGTAAAAGCAATTGGTACAAATACTTTTAAAAAACAATGGTGTGGATCCAATTTTGGTTATGTGTCAGGTTGGGGGTAAGAGTTGATGGTCTGGGGAACAATCCTTTCATCTGGATGGTGAGGGGCAAGACACATGAAAAGTCGAGCATAATTAGAAAATAGCATCCATGTACATAATGCCTTTAAGGCAGCAAAATTGTCTTAAGCTGACTCACAGGAGATGTATGAAGCATAAAGTAATCACTGAACCTCATGGGGAGATATTAGGGCAGGGAACCAAAAGCTTGTTCAATGGGATAGATTTTAAGAAACATCTTAAAGGAGGAGGGAGAGGGAGAAGTAGAGAGGGGGACAGATTTAAGCAATGAATTCCTGAGCTTAGAACCTTGAAGCTGAATGTACAGGTTATACTGTAAGTGTGGAGCCATTAAGTTTGGAATGCTCACAATTCTGGCATCATTCACCATCAAGCTGGTAAGAGTTGGTGAGAGCTTGGTAGGGAAGCTGGGTGGAAAATCCGGACACAGTTATATATTATGCACAGAACACATATCATTGCACAAATAAAATGGTCTGCCAATTCAATATCACCCATTTATACTACCATACAGTTGAAATTATCCTCTTTCACTCTTCTTGAGGAAGAGTGCAACATGATACTTCTTATTTCAACAAGTCAATAATGTTTCACTAATATTAGTAAATAGAAGAAGATACTATTCCCAGGAATGAGATAAACTAGAATAGGTCCAGTAAGGGGAGAAGCTTAACAGCTGGCATATCACAAAGTTGTGTACATGCTGCTGGAAAAACAGCTGGTGTTAATTGAAGCTGAAAGATGTTTCATTCATCTCTGTTGCTAAAAGGAATACGTGACCCAATGCTGTAACCTTTGACTATTATTATTTGCAAGCTTACAATATGCACATTTTTGTTAGTGAAATTATACAAGATGTATTGGGACTACCATGTGATACAGTGAACTAGCATAACAATTTTTTTAACCACTAGAACTTGGAATAAACCTAGAATTCTCCTCTGTTAAATCATGGTGAGAAATATGTGTATTTCAAATTATTGGCCAGGTGTAAAATTAACAGTGAAGAACCTTGGCTTTGAATCAATGAAAAGTGAAATGGATTTATTTATATAACTGACTGCCTTCCATTAATGTTGAATCTTTTCCATTAGAATGTTATTTATTTTCTTCAAACCTGCTGCGTGCACATGTCTGCAAACACAGCCCTTGAAGAGGTCAACCAAAATGGTGTCTGCCAAAGATCAAACACACGAGGAGCCCTCAAAACACCATGTCCCTACTGGCTAGGAGAAGAACAACTATCAACTATGTACATCCAATTTTATATAAATTATTATTTAAATTATATACGTTGCTACAATGATGAATGGATACACATATCTGTACAAGGTTAGTATGAACTTGGGGAGAGCACAGGGTGGACCTTGTAAGTGCAGACAATAGACTGAAATGAGCATAATTCAGCCCATCAATTCAGAGTGAGTTTAAACCAATATGGATGAGGTGGGGGTGTATTGAAGATACATGTAACTTAAACAGTTTACATGCAATAAAGTAATGGGAAGTTTCAAGGAGATATAAAAAGAAAATATTGGAATGCAATGAAAGTAAATTGTCATATTAAGGGTATCTACTCTGATATATGTATGACAAAACCATGAACATAAGCAATAATGTTTGGAAATTAGTATCATTAATTAAAATGAAAAATCATGATAACAGAAATAACTGAAAACTGGCTACACATTGAGAATTAAATATTTCATTTTTACAATCTTCAGGAAGGATAGGGAAAGAAGGGCAAAGGTAGTGATATTTATTCAAATGAATATTACAGCAAATAGAATATAAGAATTCAAATAGAGAAATTTTCATAATAGAATCCCTTTCAACAGAGTTGGGATTAATCTCATTACTGGGAGCTTATTGTAAACTGTCGAACCACAGAAAGAAATCGAAATAGAAACATAGCTTCATCAGAGAGGCCTGTACTAATGACAGTAATACTATAGGAGATTCTAATTATTGAAAAGTATAGTATGAGAATGGGGAAGGTTTTTATTTAAAACTGTGTTCAAAGCTTTTTTTTTCTCAGTCCATATATTACTGTTCCAAGAAGGAAGGATGCAGCCCTTGAGTTGGTTCTGGGGAATGAACTGGAGCAAGGAAAAAACGTGTATCAGTAATGGGAAATAGGAGATAGAACAGGGAAATCAATTATAATCCAATAAAGGAAAGAAGATGCATCAACTGCTGAGGTTCATTTGACAGGATCTTTAGAGGAAGTCTGTTCTTCCTTCCTACATACCACAAGTCATTTGTCTTCCATCTTCAACAACCTTGGCAGACAACTCTGAGATGGTCTTTACTCTCTCATTGGTACTATCAGCTCTGTTTTTCTGCAGATTACTGATTAAATCAGTGGTAATTTTAAAGGGGTAGGCAGGATTATGCTCAAATGGAAGCTTTGGGCCAGAGCTTCTTACAACTGCAAACTACCTGTGCTTCCTGCCGACGTGGAGAACATTTGATCTCCCAATGAAAACTTATTGAAAGTAGAGCCTGAATTCTTACATGGTGAAGCTCAGATTGGCAGTAAGGCCTACGCAATGAAATGTGGCTCACGGATAGGCCAGAATACATCCCAAGAAAGGGCTGAAAAACCCTTGGACTATAAGCCCGGGTTTAAGTCAGCTGGCAAAGGTGTTAAGTTTCCTTGAATACTTGTACCTCAGTGGTTACTGAAGGTTGCAGTTACGGTTCCTTAACAGAAGTAGTCAGTGGCCCATTCTTGTTACATTAGGATGCGCTGGAACATATAGCCAAAGAGAGAGTGGTGTGTGTTGACAACAAAATGCTGGTACTAACATGGTTGAGTAAATACTTCTTGGGAAATAAATGAAAGTTGCTTTTGTCAGGGGAGAAGGATGGAAGTGTAATAAGTTGTGCCTTACAAAGGCACAAGAGCCTGGGATGGTAACTGGAAAATAAAACAACACTGTGGAGGAAAGAGAAAAGGATAAAGGGAAAGCAGTTTTTGCTCCAGCCAGATGCAGAAAAGGTTTATTTATGAGAATGCCTTTTGGCAATTAACTTTCCTCTGGATCCTAAGAAGACTTTCTATTGTTTTCTTTGTACGGCACTACTTAGGAGCAGGCCAAACATTATCCTTAATCATTGAAATCAATTCTAGAGCAAAGAATGAGACTGCCCCATAATGATCCAGATGCTTGAAGCGCATTCAATAAGCATACACACTTATGAAGTTGCATAATAGACAGGACTCTGGGAAGTTTGATTTAAGCTCGGTCCTGTTATGATAGTGGTGGGGCTCCAGTGTCTCTGGACTTCCCAACTACATTGAGTAAATGGAAACCAGACTATCCACTACTGAGTAGGTGAACTGCCCACTGTCATTCATCTTCCCCACCCTTTGAGGTAACAGATTGTAGAAATCCTACCAAACATCTGCTCACCCCTTTAAAATCACTCCCACATATCTTTTAATGACAGCTTAATGAAGGTGAGTGGATTACTTTTGGGATATGTGATTAGCATAAAAGCACTAGTTAACTGATCCAACAGAGGAAGAAACATTGGAAAGTCCCAGTTCATTGTGACATGGTCCAACACGTATGAACAATGACAGTAGCCATTCATTTAATTATTCTATATGAGTAGGCCTCCACACACTAGTTGGTGCTATTGCAAATACAGTGGTCAGTACAACAGTGAACAAATGGCTTTAGTACCCTGATGTTACTTTGGTGATATTATCACCTCATCTCTACCTTATTTATTGATGGTTTGATGAGCTCCACCATCCCTCCAGCTGATGAAGTTATTAGAAAAGGTAAGAAGAGTGGATGGAACTTTCAGTAGAACAGAACTCCTGTAGAACAGTAGAACAGAACATCTTTTTCTACTACTGGTTCCCTAATATGTTCTTCTACAATGGTAGGCCCTAAGTCAAAGTCTTGGGCTGACAACTCTATAAAACACTGCTATATCAAAATGGAACAAATAGGCTTCAATTGTCATGTAACAAGGCATGGTTTTGTTAAATTGTGCTGGGCATCTGGATCTCAAATGAGATAAATCTGGTTTGTTTCATCCATATCCTGACAAAATGAGAACCACGACACATATTTGTAATTTATTAATATTTAATACCAAATTGTTAGTCTCACTCAAAAGATTGGCTGTTCTGGCAGGACGACTGTCATAAGGAAGAAATAACCTAATGATTATACAATCTGCTAATGTTGTTTTAGGGAGAATTTCTTCTTGAACTGAAGTCAAGGTGTGTGGTATTGCATGAATCAATGAATACAGTACATGCATAGACCTGATATTCAGCATGGACCTTATGTTGAGTTCAAAATCTGCTGGCAGATATACGGGAAGAGGTGGATAGTTAATTAATTTGATTTTGATCATTTTTTATAAAGAAGAATAATTGCCCTAAGTAGATCAAGCAACATGATGACTAATTTTCACCTCTTTTAAAACTATTTCAATTTCATTATAGTGTTGTTGCTCTGAAAGACTTAGGGTTAAAGCTATATTCAAATAAACTGAAGCACTCTGTCTACATTACAAACGGAAGCTCAAATGTTTATGCCCTTTTAGACAGGATTATAACAATTCATTGAGGTATCAATACCATTTTGTCCCCCTGTTGTGGAAAGTAAACCAGATTTCTTTGGGGATGAGATGGTTTTGGCAGTGCATACCAGGCAAAAGGAAGTTCATAATCCAGCTAAATCACTATTGGTCAAATGTTCATTGAATATATATTTGCAGCATTGTTTTTGGGATGATTGTAATCTGGAACACCAGAAAACCCCTTGTTCTTTTCTGTATGCAACCATTAGATCTTTTATGGAACTCACATCACCCCTCATCACCACGCCCTTTTTGTTTAAAAACACATTGAAAGATGTCTAAAAACAGGTAGCACCCAGTCAGTAGGTCTTAATACTAAAATTCCAAAGTGGTTTATGAATCCACAAATTTGATGACCCAGGACAATAAACACTAAAACTGAGCCAATGAGTGAGAGTGGGTTTCACCAACACTACCTAGCTCCAGACCTCATTTCAACCTTGGTCCATGCATCAACCAAGGACTTGAGATCCAGTGGTGAAGTGCAAATGGCTGCCCTTGATATCAGGGCTGTACTTGTCTGAGTGGCATCAATGACAGCTGGAAAACTGAACACTATGGGCATCGGGGGAAAGTCTCCATTGGTTGGTGTAATATCTTGCACAAAGAAAACGGGTGATGATTGTTGCAGGTCAGTCACCTCAGCCCAAGGATAACATGGTAGGCGTTCTTCAGGGTGGTGTACTCAGACCAACTGCAGCTGCTTCATCAATCTCCTTTCTTTTATTATAAGAGAGAATCTGACTATCTACCCTTAACATTCAATGGCAGTACAAGTACATCATCCACATTCTGGGGGTTATCATTGAGTAGAACCTCAACTGGACCAGCCACATAAAGATTGAGGCCTCTGGCGCTCTGTAGCTGCATTGGGTACCATTTACAAAATGCACTGCAGTTATTTGACGAAGCTCCTCTAACAGCATCTCCCAAACCTGTGACTTCCACTAGAAAGGGCAAATGTAGCAGATACATGGGAACACTTCTGTGCCATGCTCATCCTGGTGTGGAAGTACATTGCCATTCCTTCATTGTCACTGGGTCTCAGAACTTCCTACCTAACAACCCTGTGGGGAAACCTTCACCGCAAAGGCTGCTGTCATTCAAGAAAATGGCTCACCTCCATCTTTGCAAGTGGGTTTAACTTGCATTACACAGAATTGTTGCTAGACAGAGCAATAACAATTTAAATACAAGTGGGAAAGCAGTGGAATTAGTTTGGCCATTTGTTTTAGACCCTGTCCATTCATGGCAACAGAGAACAAAACAAAATGTGTGTAAAACTGCAAACCACCCAGTCCTAACAAGTATTGAGGGGATGGTGTTTGGTTAAAATTGCCCTCACAGATTTCTAATGGATACATCACAGGTTAACATAATAAGATGCAAAAGCTGTACCCTTTGTAAAAAAAACTTACATTTTCTTTGACTATCATCGTTGCATGTGTGATGATTATATTTCAGAATATGTGAAAAGTGCCAGAGGGAAACTGTGAAGAGGCAAAGCAAATTCTCACCTATTGTTTAAAAATAGAATAGAATACACAAGTCTTGGCAAGGACAGGTCTCTCCCTAACAGAGATCACATCAACTGACTGCCCTCTGCTCCTCATTGTGGGATATTTAGGCCACCTCTCAGCAGTTACATTCACAGGGCAGAGCCACAGACTTCTTCATACTATATCTCCACTTGTCAGTGAATTGGCATATTGCACTGACAAACCACTTCAAAAGAAACATTATATACTATAACCCCTGAATGCCTAAGCATTAATTAAAGGTTGCCTTTTCTTTCAGAAATACAAGTTTTATAGCTGATAATGCAAGGTTGGGAAGTATATTGAGCAAGAAAGAATAATCATGGTACAATGAATGGAAAGAAAATAAAGGTAAGGTACATTGCTATTTCATTTATATATTTTTTGCAATAAAATTATAGCAATATGTTTTGAAAAAGATAATTTTTTGGTTGAGCAAAGTGGTTCTATTAGAATGTTTCAAAAAAGAAAGAACTTGTTTTTAGATACCTTTCACAAACCCATAACACCACAAAGTGTTTCACAATTAATGAAACAGTCACAGCATTTTTGTAGTTGGTCACTGTTACAACATTTATTAAGATATTAGGTAAGAGTATCCATTTCATGTATGGAGTCTGAATTTCCACAGTAATCAAAAAGCAAAAAAGAACTGCCATTGCTAGTAATTGGAAATAAAAGCAAAAGTCTGGAAGCAGCAGATCAGGTCACATCAGTGGAGAGAGAAACAGAATTTTGGGTCAATTTTTCACAAGTGTTCCCTTAATTTTCTACCGTTTCATGACAATTTGGTGAAACTGATTTTTGGGCCTCCGTGTTTGGCATCTACCTGTCCGTGCAGAGTGCACTTTGATTGGATCCCGAAGTATCTCAGTGTATAAGCATATAATCTGCCGCTGCGTTACTTCATGAAGTTATGTGTGAGATGCATAACCTCAAGACCCAGACAACTTAACAAATGTGTTGCATTTTG
This sequence comes from Pristis pectinata, assembly GCF_009764475.1. Lineage (NCBI taxonomy): Eukaryota > Metazoa > Chordata > Chondrichthyes > Rhinopristiformes > Pristidae > Pristis > Pristis pectinata. Next base: position 123,613,294 of record NC_067406.1, read on the forward strand.
GAATTTCCAACCATCTTATCACGGAAGGGGATTGGGAATAGTTTGTCGAATGACAATACTATCCCAAGACAGATTTGGGATGATTGCCAGTGTCACCGATTGCCAGTGTCACCGATGCCTGGAGAGTGCATCACTGTAAGTGGCTGAGATTAAACTGAAGCACAAAGAACCATAGAATTGTTACTACATAGAATGTCCCATTCAGCCCATTGAACCTATGCTAATTCTTTGTAAGGCAATCCAGTCAGTATTAATTCAATGCACTTTCCCTGTAACCCTGCAAATTATTTCTCCTCAATTTTGTATCTAATTACTTTTGAAAGCCCTGGTTGATGCTATTTCCTTACAGGCAGTGAATTGCAAATTGTCACTACTCTGTGTATGGAAAAGTCTTTCTCACACCCTCCCTGTATCCTTTACACATTGCTCTGCTCCTTTCTGCTTACTCTGTCTGACACATCAAGATCTTGCAGACATCTAACAAATCTTTTCTCTAAGAAGATCTACTCTAACTTCTCCAGTTTAACCTTGCAGCTGACATCCCTCATCTCTAACCATTCTGGTGGATCTTCCTGCACCCTCTCTGTGTTCTTCATGTCCTTCCTAAAGCCTGTTAACCAGAATTAAATGCTATACTATGGTTGTGGCCTAACCAGTGTTTTATAAAAATTCCACATAACCTCCCATCCCAAGACCCCAGTGTGGTTACAACAAACTTTTGAATGTAACTATCCTGCACTTACTGTATTTTTCTGTTGAAATTACCTTATTTTTATTGGGAAAGATTCCTGCTGATAACTTCATAAATTTTGCTTTCTCTGGTCTCTAAATTGACAGGTTTCTGAATAAATTGACACTGTTTGCAGTACAATTAACTGTTTAGCGCCGGTACATTTACCCTGCTTTCTCACACTCTCCCCCCCCAACCTGGCCTACTACTTATTAGCTGACACAGTGTGGTCAATAGGTACTCCAATAATTTATGCTGAAGTATTGACATCAAGTTAAATCTTGTTCACATGGAGCCAATTCCACAGTATAACCTCATGATGGACCTTTTAGAATGAGGGGAGCATTGGTAAATTAATGAATATTACTGAAATTTAATGAGAATTGTTGAAAACATTAGGTGCCTTATTATAAATCCAAATATGGAAACAAAACCAAAATAACAGCTGACAAAACAAAATCCCTGTTGTAAATGACTAATATTTTGACCAATATTTGAGGGAGAGAGAGAAATAGGAAGATGGAGAGAAAATGTTTTGGGTTATTGACCATTCACCAGAACTCAGTAAATATGGTGACTGGTAACCTGAGATTTTGGGAAGAATTGAATTGAGGATCCACAGAAAGAACTATTTCATGGGAGTGTCAACCAGAAGTCAGGAGTGATATTATTTGACAGCTCTGCACGTCAACGTAAGGACCCAGTGGTGAAGGACCCAGTGGTGAAGTTCTCAACTTCTTATGCCCACAGACTACAAGAGAACAATGTTGATTATTTAGGTAACATCTTAGAAGAGGCAGGCCTGAGAAAATGAATTTAATAGAGAAGCAGGGCAGGTTTTAAAAGAAATCAGACTTTGTGCCTGGATCATCTCTGTAGCAAGGATTAGTCTGCTGCTGTTGGAACTCATAAAGGGACCTCTCATGAAAGCTTGTAACTGCTGGACATCTGGAAATGGTGCTGCTATTGCTTTGGTGCTTTTATCTTTAGATAAAAGTCATGATAGGTAGTCAGCTGAGTTGAACTTGCTGACGGTACTGCAGTTGGTAGTACACTCTTACCTTGAGATCAGATGGTTTGGGGTTCAAATCCTACCAGGGACTTAAGGACAAATGTCTAGGCTGAGGCCCCAAGGGAGTGCAGCACTGTTGGAGCTGTTACCTTTTGGGTGAGATATTCATTTAAGGTTCTTCCTGCTCCCTCAGGTAGGAGTAAAGATCCTGTGACAATATTTTGAAGAAGAGCAGGGAAGTGCTGACCAATACTTATCCCTTAATTAATCTGACTGAAAATAGAGTATCTGATTATTGCCACACAGCATCATTACAATTTGTCCTGGCACCACAATAATGTTCTGACTCATGGCCTCTCACCTCACAGCTGCCTCCCTGTCCTACTGAGTACTTTAAGCTTGTCTCTGCAGAGATGATGGATTTCTTGTCCTTTGTCCCACCAAGCCACAGACATCAAGCTTCCACGCTGTGGTTTTGACACCAGTAGCTTGTTGATCAATTTCAAAGGCTCCTCAGCTGTGGAAATGGTTTGGGCCTCTCACTATACTCACAGCCACTGCAATCACTCCATTTGTCAAGTGCTGGAACTGAAAATTGCCCCTAGTGTGTTTAGAGCAAGCTGTTGGATTCCAAATACAAATTTCAATTCAATAACAAGTAGAGACATATGACCTTGTTTTCCCAGCAGGGGTGGGGGGAAATGAAAATTGCCTGAGCAAGACCTGTATGCAGTCCTGATTGAAAGGACGAGGGTGGGGGGAGGAAAGTTTTTTTCACTTTTTTTACTTAAGTTATAAAAAATGATAATTAAATTATAAGCTTCAAAACTGCAAACTTGGAGGTCAATTCAAATATAGCAAAATCTGCTCCAATTTAAGATCAAAATACTATGTGACTTTATCTTGCATAAATTTGAAGCACAAAAGCACAATTATGTCAAAGTATACCAATGAATGTGTGCAGTAGGAAACCACTTAGCACTGGTAAAAATCATGCAGCACAACATGATTTGATGACTTAATTACTTTATGATAATACAGGTAAAATACCCTTCATCTTTATTTGTGAATTCCTGGCTCTGACGTATGTTTTTCAAATTTAACAAAAACTTTGCACACAAGCTGCTTTTTTGTATTAGCTCCTTTCTATTTCAAGGTTGCATTTACTTAATAAATTCCCTTAAGTATGTAGAAAAGAGATGATTGAGTGCTCAGCTGTAGAGCCCAGGATTAATTGAGAGTGTCTTGTTGTCCATGAGAAATTTTTTGTTGCCTGATATCACTTTGTTCATATAATTACTTTAATTTCTAGTTTGTTCCTATCCAACTAGCTCCCACTGGTAATTTGCAGATGTTTGCAATTAGTATCTGCCTTGAGAAATTACTTACGTAGCTGATGAGTGACCAAGGACTGTAATTATAAATTAACCCGAGAATTATCAGCAGCCAGCCTTGTTGTGTCAGTTTCTGTCTTGCAGTTGCTTTTTTTGACTTGAATGGCGATTAGTGCACAGAACCTCATTGTGTGCAGCAACTCCCTTAGCTATGTTAAGCGCAGATTTGTTGTTGCTTATGTATATTTGTACATATCCAGAGCTGGCTTTTTCCGTTCTGGTTCTGAAACATCCAGGACAATCTAGGAACAAAAAAAACCCGAAATCTGTTCTTATTTGTTTAGACTAAATCCACAACACAGTAGCATTTGGACGTTGAGCTTCATTTCTGCAATTTGATTTTCTTGAAGTGAATTTCAGTGATAAAGTACAGCAGCCATATTGCTTGTCAGAGCATGTGCCAGGGATACATTTCTAACACTATAGAATTCACAGCTGAAGGAAAGTCCTGTTTTTGAATAAGCATAGTTTATTGCCTTCTTTTTTAAAAGAAAAGGAAAGCTTTGCAAACTTTATATGAGATGTTGTCCAAATAGTCCAATGGTAGACATAATGCAGAGAGTGGCATTGAGTCAACAGGCTCTGATCTGTGCTGATATAAAAGTCATATTTCTGGAAATCTGAAATGCAAACAGAAAATGATGGAAATATTCAGCAGATCAGGCAGAGACAATGGTTCAGGTTAGTGATCCTTTGTAGGAACTCAAAAAGTGTTGTGGGGCTGACAGCACTTCAGCAATACAGGAGCAAGGATAGAACAAAAGGAAGCTTTGTGAGATGTGGAAAGCAGAAGTGATTCCAATGTCAAAAGGGATGGCATAATGAGATGAGATAATGGGACAAGTAAGAAAACAGAAAGTGGGTCCAGAGGAGGTGTAAATCCAATATATGTTTGAAAAATTGTTGTCATTATTATAATCTGTAAACACTGAACTCAATGATGGGTCTGGAAGGCTTTGGATTACCTTCAGACTGTGTTTTAGGTAAATGACATTAACTCAGCAATACATTAACTTGGTTTCTTTCTGATCAGTTGCAGTTTCCAGCATTTCCCATTTTTATTTCAAATTTGTCAGTATCTGAGCTATTTTGCTTTGCACTAAGGTCTCATGCCTAGAAATGGGATGGGACACACTTCTGGTGTGCTAACGTTAGCACAAACAACAAATTTGAAGTCAACCAATAAAAGATGGGTAATTGGGACATCCTTACTTTAAGAAAGCATTAGTGTTATTTGCATGTTTTGAGAGACAATAAACCCTTTTGCTTGACTCACAGGAGCAATGACACTTGTGCAGTGACATGTGGTACCACCTATCTGTGCCAAGCTGGCTGCCATGGGGTTGAGTGAAAATAAAGAGTATTCCTGATTAGGTTGGGTAAACCTGGGAATAAGTTCCTCTCATTCCATGTTGTGGATAGTAATATAAAGCAGTTGAAACAGTGATTGCTTTATAAAATATATAGTTGATGCCAGGTTTTACTATGACTGGTGTGATGTATTCCTTGTTGAACAGTGTACTAATGACATTAATGATATAGGTCATAAATCTTGGATTTTTTAAACAATTTCTGCCATTAACTGAATAGAATGCACTGTGAGTGTCACTATGAGTGCAAAATATGACATGGAAATCACATTGGCATTGGGTTGAATTACCCCAGAAAATGCCCAGTCCAATTTTCCAACAGGCAGGATTTCACCAGGAATTGTATGCAAACAGTGCAAAAGATGCTTTTGATCAAATGCATTGTCCATGTGTAAAGAAATGAAAGCAAATAGATCTCCTCTAATCCGTTGTTAAGGCATTACGGTTGTATAATTCTGCTGTGAGTTGTAAGATATGGGTGAGATCCCCTTCATAATTGAAAGATTTGCAAATGCTAAGATGTTGTATGTATTGGGAACCAGAAATATCTGCCTGAAGAAAAATGAGGGGTTGGTGGGGGGTGAAATGTGGGAGTGTGATGGGATTGGTTTGGTAAGGATAAGTTGGAAAAATATTGATGATGGAGGGAGGGAATATTGCGAGTCCAAGGATAACTAGATATGGGCATTAATGCCTAATGTCAACTCCATGACATCATGAAGAGAAAGGATATACTATTCATTTGAGGTTTGAGAGGTATTTGACCACAGGTACACCGCTGCAGTATCCTACTGTGATCCGGGAAGAAGCTAGAAGGCTAAAGGCTAGAAAGCTAGAAAGGCTCAACAACATGAATGATAGAGAGATGGGGGAGCTATGTGGGAGGGAAGGGTTAGATAGATCTTAGAGCAGGATAAAATGTCAGCACAACATTGTGGGCCGAAGGGCCTGTACTGTGCTGTAGTGTTCTATGTTCTATGTTCTAAACTCCACTATTTGCCTCTGAGAAAATGCTCTCAGTAGCATGATTTGCGATATTCACAGTCACTTCAAATCTAAGGAAATTTTCCTTTAAGATAAAAGGTCAGGAGGCAAATGAAACCAGCTTGGGATATCCTCTGACAAATTCTACTGGCTGTAAATATACAATATAAACATAAGAGGCTCAGCTTAGGATGGGAGACACAACTTGGACGGAGAGGGACCTTTTTATCAAGTTAGGATCAAAACATAACACCATCTGCTCAAGAAAAGACAGAAATCAGAGGAATTGTTTATTATTATGAACAGAGCCATGAGACCAATTGTAATTTGTGGTTGAAGTTCATGAAGAGGAAAACAAGTGTGGTATAAAATGACTGCTGATCCATTGCTGACAGCTTCCTGTTACATTAAAACTAACCTCTGAGTTTTTCACATTAAGAGGCACCCAATTTGCAACAATAAAAAGTGGCCCGGACAGATCTTCAGTGAACTCACTGTCTACTCAACTGCTACATTTTAGTCAAGCTTTTCTGCAGAGATTTGCACCGTAGAAGATGCTACTCCTAATGAGTTTCAAACTTTTCCAAAAACACCTTTTTTCCCTATAGGGCCGATATAGAAGCCATTGTACGCCCCTTGAAATTAAATGAGAATTTGTCCGGACCAATGCTCAATCCACTTTAGCTTAAAGACTGTGCTGTAGACACAACAGAGAGCTGGCTTAATAGGGATCAGATTGATTATAACCATGGAGCAGTGCAAACCTTGGATGGCAGATATGCTCCCCTGGAGAATGCTCAGTTAATTTGCTCAGCAGAATGTAACAGTACACAACTGTGCATCTGTGAACGTAACTGCATTTGAACAGCAAAGCAGCAGAGCAAGTATGAGAGCAATGTGGGAACACATGTTAAGTGCTGTCAGAACATGGTGCATATAGCAGGTGAGTGTACTGAAGCGACTTGACATTTAAAGCGGGATCTGAGTAATGTGTTAGCATGATTAGGGGCAATAAGGGATTTATCAGAGCTTCTTGCTCCCTTCGTACTGTGTTCAGTTTTAATTTGCTCTTCTGATCAGGTGGGAAGGGTGACAGGATCAAAAGGTGACAGGATCCTCCCCCAAATGTGCAGATTACACTTGGTCTGATGGTAATTTTAATCATGGACATGAATGAGGAAACCATTGCATCCAACCTGCTAACACAAGCTAGCAGGGAGAAGAGTCAGGGACAGGGTCCAAAGAAATGTCTCTTCAGTGTATTTTTCACTTTGCTTGTGGGCCCTGATTGCTTTTTCTTTTCTTGGTTTTGAGCAAATCCATTAAGTTTTTCCTGGCATCAAAAACACATTCTGGATCAAAGCCACTGCCAGCTTCCTCCAGGTGGTTCTCACCACTCTATTTATTCATTCTCTGTGACTTCCCTGCTAGCTCTCCTGAGTAATCTCAGCTCTGTGTGGGAAAATATGGGCCAAGTGTGATAAGGAAGTTTTAAACCTCCCCTGGCAAGGATAGCCCCTGATCCACCCCCACCTTTCCTCCTCTGCTTTCCCATGTCCTTGCTCCTGCACAAATGAGATGGCTGGTAGCCGTTTCCCTGTCGTTTCATGCTGTTGAACTAAACTGACAGTGTTAAGAAACTGCCAGCAGTCCAGTGTCAAAGTGCAAGTGGTTTATTCACATGCAGGCTAGAAAACAGCTCACAGATTTTTCCACCAAGTTTCTAGTTGTCATGGCTTTTATAGAGAACATACAGCCACACACCCTGTGTGGTGGACCATAAACAAACTACTGGAGGAAATCAGCACGTCAGGCAACATTGGTGGAGGGAAATGGACAGTTGACGTTTCAGGTCGAGACCCTTCATCTAGACCGGGCCTTTGATGCATTTTATTACTGGGCATTGAAATTTATTGCCTCTTAAGAGTTTAAGAGATAGTCCAGGTGGTCAATTGATTCTCACTGTTTTATAAACATATTTACAAATGAATATGTTCATTCTATATCCTCCCTCCTGTACCCTGTCCATCCCTTGCCCTGCGCTAAACTGCATATGTGACCTTCTTTTTGCACTCACTTGACCTCTCTTTACCTCCCTGTTCTGTCAACCACTTCAGTCTCTGTTCAGCTGAACTGACTTGTCATCATTCAATACGGATCAGGGCTGGTTACAACCTTGATGTTGACCAGCTACCTTAGATCCTCTGTGTTTGATGTGTACCTTCAGTTTCAATAAGGCTGCATTTATGAGGTACATTGCTGCCTAGATCCACACGTGTTCAGGAAATCGATACAGTTTCACCTTTCATGAATAACACAGGATACTGAACTAGAACTGAGGTGTTACAGTAGATTACACATATCTTTAAAAATTAATGAATGAAGAATGCTAACCAGTGATCCTTTGTACTGTCTTGTTCTGCTCAACTGAAGTTAAGCTACCCAGTCGTTTTATAAAGATACCATTTTTATTCAACTGGTTGATCTAAAGTAAATTTTGTTTTCAATGTCACTTCTCATGTGGTTAAGCAACAGTTCATGATTCTTTTGTTTGATGAAAATTCTGTCTGAAACTCTGCACTAAGTCACAAATTGTACCCGGTCAGGAAAATCCATGTGGAGCTTTTTCAAAGGTATTAAGTCATGTTATGGAAAAAAATTGAGCTGTACATTGTTCAAGTATTGATAATACACCATTTGTTTTGTCAGTGAATGTACAATTCAAGCAGATTTTTGCACAGGATGAACAGACCTTGCATTACTTTCACAAAATTTATTTTTCAATGGGAAGGCATCAGATGTTTCTGCTTTCCTATTCAGTCTACCTTTGCTTCTTATTACTTGATACAGAGAGAAGTAAAAAGGACCAGAGCTGAGAAGTGCTCATCACAAACAAGAACTTGATTCCTAACGTTATGATCAGAGCAGCAGGATCTCTATACTGAAAATGAACTAGCTGCTTGCAATGCAGTATTATTTGTTTTTGGATCTATATACAATATTTCTCCAATTTCCTTTTTATAGCACTTGTACAAGTTTGCAGCAAATCAGCTTATGTGAAAGAAAGCAAATGGAATTTTTTAAAGCTGATAAAGATTTTTGTGCTAATGAATTTATAAGCCTTTTTTAATCTATATTTAAAAGAATATATATCTTGTATGTGATTATGTTTTACCTAAGTAATCACAATATAGATTTCTTCTGATAAAACTTCATTACTTTCTATTGAAAGAAGATTGACTCATCTCCTTGGCAATGTACCTTCAAATCAATGAACAGAAAGTTGTGGTCTGTATGCTATGGACTTCCTAATGCTTTCATGTTAAGGCAGATACATTGGGATGGGTGTAAAGATGAGAAATCTGCCTTATTGTAAATAAGCAATGAACTTTTTAGATCTTTAGAGAAACTGCAATAGAGTTCTTGAATCATAATAAACTTGCTGATAATTTTTGGGATGGGACCTTTGGGTACCAGTGAGCCGGCAAGGGGGTCCTGAATATTCTGTGGAAGTCATTAAACTTGTGTCCATCAGTAAAAGATTCCTGAACTTTATTGTCAGAGTCAGCATTAAGTTACCCCTGTCTCTGTCCATGCACACAGAATGTTTTTGTCACTGGATAGTTTGCACTGTCCTTTGGATTTTACGAGAATGTGGTCACATTAGTGAGAGGGTGGAGATCATTTCCATGGTCATTCCAACAGACTACTGCTTAACTCGGAACGTAGAACAATGGAAGGGCTCAGAAATCACTAGGGGCTGGGATTTCTCACATGGCTTTGTAATGCTCCTTTACATTGCCATTGCTACACAAGGACTGAAGGTAGGTGCAAACTCCACAACACAAGAGCACTGTGCTATGCTGAAGGTTATGTTGATCTTTGTTATGTCCAGTCAGATGTTCAGAACTGAATGAAACCTAACATGAAAATCTAGGCCAGGGGTAACCAATAAAATTATTGGACTTCTTGATAGAGGAGCTCAAAAGGATAGTAAAAAAGTTTCTCTGTCAGGTGAAAGAATTTCAGACAGCATGGGATGGTTTGGATTGGTGAAACTGTTCACTGTTTGTAAATTGGGTACATTCCCACTGAAACATATTAGATCTGAAGGTCACTGACAACATTGTGACCTGTGAACTGTTGTGTCCCTCTGGTCAATTTCCCTGCATACAATGGATTGTTACTGAATTCTATTTAAGTGGTTAAACTGCAAGAAATTGTAGTTCTATAAGTGGTTAAATGAAAAAATTGTAGTTCTATTGCGGATGGTAGACATTGACAGACAGTTTAAAAAAATTGTGCAATCAGTTTAAAAAAAGCCTTGCTTGACAACAAGAGACTCAACGATAAAAGGACTTCATGAACAAAGTACTCCAGGTATTGTAAATACAAAATAAAAATAGAAAATGCTGGAAGTACTGCGTAGATCAGGTAGCATCAGCAGTATCATGGGATGCAAAGCCAAATGTTTCAGCTGATGACTTTATTTTCTTTATCCTCTTCTGCTATTTTATATCACATTAACCTTCTTCTGATCTTCTATTTACACCTCCTCCAGATTGACCTTTATTTATTCACTAACTTTTTTCACCTCTTTTGGTTACCACCATCACCACCTGGATTATTCAATATTTCCTTGTCTCCAGCCTGTCACAGTCTTTCCTTTGTTCTCTTCTACCTTTCCGTATTTTTTGCAACTTAAAACTTGTTTTATTTTTAATTTTTCCCAATTCTGATAAAAGGTAGAGTGGTGGTGTCAACAGACTGACATGAATTGGGAAGTTTCAAGTTTGATCCTTGGTCTGTGAAATAGCTTACAATCAACCAAAATGTCCTTGGGTTAAGAAGTGGGAAGCAAATACAAGAATTTGGTGGATTACTATCTACTGGTTACCTGTACTTGTAAGTATTTAGGAAAAACATGTGTGAATCCACAGACTTATGAGGAGATTGAGGCTTGAACAATCAATGGTCTGGTGTGTAAATTGTGTTTCCTTCAAATGCATAAATGTAATGCTTTTTTCTCTGTGTATATCACTTCAAATGTCTTTTTCAGGACATCCAGAAATATATAATGAAGTAGGTTTAAATGTAGTTGATACATGAGAAATTTGTGCAAAGCTAGCTCTCAAAAGCACCAACGGTTCTTGAAATATTGACTGAGGGATAACTATTTGTTGGGACACCAGGCTTGAGGGATACCTGTTCTTTGAAATAGTATCATATTATTTCTTTTACATGCACTTGAAAGGGCAGATGATCACTCAGATAGTTTAATGATGGTTAGTACCTTATCAAAAACGTAGGATCTTCACCATTGAAGCATTCCCTCAATACTTCACTGGATATTCAAGCTAGATTTTTGTGTCAAATTTACGAGAGGAAAGATTGACCCCAGAACTTCCAAGCTTGAACCCAGACTGCAACCAATCGAGCTACACCTGTAGGACTGTGGAATTTACCTTTGTGTGTGATAGAAGGTTTATGCACAAATATAATGTCAATTACAGCAACAACTTACCATGTTCAGAGTTGTGCTTGAGGACTGGAAGTCTATGCAAAGGTGCCCTGGATGAGTCCATGTATGTAAGAGGGAAAAAGACATTTGGGATAAAGAAAGTTTCTTGAATATTGTGGGTGAACCAAACACTGAACTTAATTTCAATTTGCCAATTGTACAAATAGGCTTAGCTATTTCTTAAACCACAAAGCTTTAGGGGAATGTGTACCCTTTTTCTGATAGGCACCACATTATTATCTCTCAGAAACATTGTGCAGTTCCTGTGCCCTCATTATAAAACCATTTACAATGAGACAATAGAGCAGAGATTTGCCTTTGATGTGAGTGCTAAATAAGGCATATAATAGTGACTGTTTATGCCCTCCCTCCTGATGTTCACTTTAATGGAAACAATGTGATTAGGCCTTAACCATAACATGATTAGGGCAGAGATAATATGCCCTTTATGAAAGTGAAATTATATTTACTAAATTAATTAGTAGATAAAGGAAAGTTGGGGGTTGGATAAAGAGAAAAAAGGAAACATATGGCAGATAGAGAGAACTAAAGACAGGGGAGGCCCGTCAAGGTATGAAAAGTGTAGGGAGGTGCTTAAAAATAAATTAGGAAGGCAAAGAGGCAAAATATCACTGGCAGACAGGATTAAGGTAAATTGGAGGACAGTTTATAAGTATATTAAGGGTAAAAGAAAAAAGAATAATCAGGGAAGGAGTAGGACCCATTAGGGACAATAGTGGAAATTTGTGCATGGAGCCAGAAGGTATAAGTGAGGAATTAAATGGATACCTTGCATTGGTATTCATAAAGGAAATGGACTTTATAGTTGGAGGATTCAGTGAAGCGGAAGGTGAAATTCTAATACAGGTCTCCAAATATAAAGAGGTGATGACTTAGTGGCTTAAAGTTGGATAAATCTCCAGGCTGGATGAGATTTATCCAGGTTGCTATGGGAGGCAAGGGAAAAGATTGCTGGGGCTCTGACTAAGATTTTTAAATCTTCACTGGCCACAAGTGAGGTACTAAATGACTGTAGGATGGCAACAGTGGTTCCCTTTTTCAAGAAGAGCAGCAGGAAAAAGCCTGGCAATTGCAGACCTGTGAGCCTAACATCAGTAGTACAGAAGCAATAGGAAAAAGTTCTGAGGGACAGGATTAATGATCACTTAGAAAGGCAAGGTCTAATGAGAGATAGCCAGCATGGCTTTGTCAAGGGCAGATCCTGTCTGCTGAATCTGAATTAATTTTTTTAAGAAGTAACAAAGTGTATTGATGATGGCAGTGCAACAGGTGTGATTTACATAGACTTCAGTAAGGCATATGACAAGGTCCCACAAGGGAAACTGATCCTAAAGGTTAGGGCCCATGGGGTTCAGGGCATGTTGGTAAATTGGATCCAAAATTGGTTTGGTGATATAAGACAGAGGGTGATGATAGGGGTTTTTTGTGATTGGATGCCTGTGACTAGTGGTATTTGTAATATATGCGGATGATTTGGATGTGAATGTAGGAGGCGCAATCAGTAAATTTCCAGATGACACGAAGATTGATGCAATTGTTGATAGTGTGTAGGGTAGTCTTAGGCTTCAGGGCGATGTCAACGTGTTGGTGAAATGGGCTGAGAAATGGCAGATGGAGTTTAATCCAGATAAATGTGAGGTGATGCATTTTGGCGAATACTAATGAGGCTAGGACATACACCATGAATGGTAGAGTCTTAGCGAGTACTGAGGAACAGAATGACCTTGGTGTACTTGACCAAAGATCTTTGAAGGTGGCAGCACACATAGATAATGCCTTTTAAATGTTGTAATTGTAATTGTACATGCCTCTACTACTTCCTCTGGCAGCTCATTCCACATACCCAGCATCCTCTTGTGTGAAAAACTTGCCCCTCAGGTCCCCTTTAAACCTTTCCCTTTTCACCTTAAACCTATGCCCTCTGGTTTTAGACTCCCCTACTGAGAGGGAAAAAGACAATAACCATCCACCCTATCTATGCCTCTCACAATTTTATAAACCTCTACAAGATCACTCCTCGGCCTCTTCGGCTCCGGGGAAAACCGTCCCAGCCTGTCTACATTGGTCAACTGACAGAAAACAAGAAAATAGATTTATATGGATAATTTTCAGGTCAGCAGGCTGTTGTTAGTGGGTACTTCGAGGATCAGTGCTGGAGTCTTAGCAATTTACATACAATTGATGTTAATGACCAAGGGCTAAGTAGATTTTATTAATATTGGTCAATATGTTAGTCATTTACAACAGGGACTTTTAGTCCCCCATTATCTTAGCATTGTTTCCATATATGTATTTATAAGCAGAAGAAAATGTATCAGATTGGAGAATTATTCAAAAGTTCTGAATATCCAATTTGGAACACAAGGGAGCAAGTGTTGTTACATTCCTGAATTACTCTTTTCACATAAGTAGGTCCCAGTCAGTTGAACAATGGAACAAATTAAAACAGAACTCAGCCTGCCGTGCAGTATCTATGGAGAGATAAACCAGTTAATTTTTCAGATCGAGGAGTCTTCACCAGTTCTCTCTCCTCAGATGCTGTTTGACTGGCTGAGTTCTCCCAGCATTTTGCTTTTGTTTTAGATTCCATCATTTACAGTTCTATTTGGTTTCCAGTGGAGCAAATCATGCTGGCTCCAACCAGCTGTTCTGCTGAGAACTGTTGGTGTTCAGTCATGTCCATCACTCTGCTTCATAGGTGGATCTATGATACTCCAACAGCAGAGCCTGATATTGCTCAAATTCCCCTGGAGTTGTTCTACAGAACCTGGATATGCTCCACTGGTCAGGCAACATCTCTGATGACAGAATTAGCTAATATTTTAGGCTGATAAGCTTTCATCAGAACTTGTGAAATTTTGTGTCAATATTGGTGTCTGGTGCTCCTGGTGTGGCCTCCTCTATATCGATAAGACCTGACGCAGATTGGGGAATCGCTTCAACGAACACCTTTGCTGTGTCTGACATAACAGCCAAGATCTCCTGGTGGCCAGCCATTTTAATTCCACTTCCCATTCCCACACTAACATGTCTGTCCATGGCCTTCTCTACTGACAAGTTGAGGCCAGACGGTGATTAGAGGAACAGCACCTCATATTCCGCCTTGGTAGTCTCCAACCTGACAGCATGAACATTGATTTCACCAACTTCCAGTAACCAGTCCCTTTTCACCCCTTTATTTTCCCTTATCCCACCGGCCCCAATATCCCTTCTCTTCCCTTCCTCCATCCTCTTGATCTGCCCATCATCCATACATTCCTCCCTCCAGTCCCCCTCCTCACCTCCTTACCTTTATTCCATGGTCCACTGTCCTCTCCTATCAGATTCCATCTTCTTTAGCCCTTTGTCACTTCCATCTATCACCTCCCAGCTTCTTACATTATTCTCACTCTCCCCTCCCTCACCTGCTATCTTTCCTCTCTCACCTGAATCCATCTATCACTTCCAGCTCTCACTCTACCCCTCCGCCCACCCTTTTATACTGGCTATCTCCTCTCTTTCTCTCCAGTCCTGAGGAAGGATCTCGACCTGAAATGTTGACTGTCCATTTCCTTCCATAGATGCTGCCTGATCTGCTTGAGTTCTTCCAGCATTTGTGTGTCGCTTGTGAATTTTCTCTCCTCCCTTCCACTTTTTTCAGTATCTTAAAATTTTTTTCTCTTTTGCTTTTCTCATTTCTTATGAAATGTCATAGATGTGAATTACTCAACGTTTCTTTCTGCCCAGCTGTTGCCTGACCTGTTGAGTATTTCCAGTATTTTTTGTTATCATACCAGACAGCATTTGTCTACCTGAGTAACGATGATGACTTACCATTAATAGTTGTACTGTTTTTCTATTCTTTGCAAACTGTGCATTAAAACAATGAAATGTTGTGTAAGAAGCTGACAGATTTTACTTCCATTCATTTCAAAGCAAAAAAAAAAATCAGCAGGATCCTGAGACTACTGTGCATTCTTTCATGTCAAACTGTGGCTGCCTTGTCTGGTATTAACAGTCGGGTAGTGAAGACGGAAATCTACCACTGTGTCTTTGTAGAAGAGTCATTTCCAGTATTTGGTTGTGTACCTGTGGTTCTCCAAAAAAAAGCTCATCAATTTTTCCTTCCTGTTTATGGAACCCCACTGTTTTACTTAATTATCACCTTACGTACATATAATAGAGCTATTGAAATGCAAAGAAGGGTGCAGGGTCAATGTGGATGCTGCCAATGGTAACACATCATGATTTTAAAGCAGTCAGCAAAGAGGAAGAAAGGTCAGAAGGATGTTTCAAGCATGAGTTACTTTTCAAATGGCACTTCTTTGAAAGGGCTGAAGAGTGAACTGAGATATGAAGCATGTTGCAGAGTAATATAGGTGAGAGGAAAGGTTAAAGAGTAAATGAGATGATGTGTGAAGTAGGGTGAATAATGAGGTACCAAGGGGATACAGGACGGAGCTGAGGTGACAATGTCGGTTGAGGTGATTACAAAGGATGTGAAAACGACAGACAGTAGAGGTGACAGCATTAGTCAGAGAAGGCAACAAATAAACTGAGGTGATGAAAGGTAAAACACAAAGTAGCAATGCGTGGTCGATGGAAGAATATAATTGGGTCAACTGGCTCCTCTTCAAGTATTATTTCAACCTTGACCCTTGATAAAACATCTTGGACCAACATAAGACTTCTATTTGAAAAACAAACAACTGCAGATGCTGGGAATCTGAAACAAAAACAGAA
This sequence comes from Pristis pectinata, assembly GCF_009764475.1. Lineage (NCBI taxonomy): Eukaryota > Metazoa > Chordata > Chondrichthyes > Rhinopristiformes > Pristidae > Pristis > Pristis pectinata. The sequence continues at coordinate 123,629,048 of NC_067406.1, forward strand.
AATGCAAGAGATACTCAGCAGATCAGGCAGTATCTGTGGAGAGAGAAGGCTACGTTCTGCCCCTAGCCTTGCCTCCTCTCAAAGGTGATCTGACCTGCTGAATATTTCCAGCATTTACAGTTTTTATTTAAGATTTAGTTGCTAATCAGGAATAGGTCTGCTTTCACATAAGATTTCTCAGGTACTTCATCTATGGGCAGGCACGATAGTGTAGTGGTTAGCGTAACGCTTTACAGTGCCAGGGACCCAGGTTCAATTCCGGCCACTGTCTGTAAGGAGTTTGTACGTTCTCCCCGTGTCTGTGTGGGTTTCCTCCGGGTGCTCCGGTTTCCTCCCACATTTTAAAGATGTACAGGTTAGGAAGTTGTGGGCATGCTATGTTGGTGCCGGAAGTGTGGCGACAATTGAGGGCTGCCCCCAGAACACTCTACGCAAAAGATGCTTTTCACTGTGTGTTTCGATGTACATGTGACTAATAAAGAAATCTTACTTTATCTTATATTTTATGCTACTTTACTGCTTTAGTTGCAACGCAATGTAAAACATTGAAGCTTGGAGCACATGTTTCAATGAGATCAATTTTACCTCGTTAATGGGGTGATAGCACACTTATAATTGTGGAGAATCCTCTTTAGCTCTAACAAAACATATCTCAGGCAGTTGGCTCTTTGGGCATGCAAATCAGTTTTCAAAGATACCTATTGTTCAGTCCAGATGAAGCGTCTCAACCTGAAACGTTGACTGTCTATTTCCCTCCACAGATGCTGTTTGATCCGCTGAGTTCCTCCAGCAGTTTGTTTCTTGATCTCTATTGTCGCTTTGGGTTGGAACTGTTAGATGTGTGAATACTCTATTCACTGCTTTGGAGCCAACATTTTAGCTGGTATTTTGTTTTCTATTCTTTACAAACTGTGCATTAAAGCAATGAAATGTTGTATAAGAAGCTGGGGGGTGCCCCTGCATCCTCCAGAGATTGATGTCTTTTTAAATTTAGATTGTGAGTGGTGTCTTTCTTCCTGCCTTTCTTTGAGTCCTTGAGTATGATTGGCTTGCTGGACCTTCTTTAACCCCTTCAGTTTGTATTTTACAGCCCCCCCCCCCCACTCCCCAAGATTATTTGGTGGACGACTTGCTTCCATCCCCTTTGTGCTGCTGAGCTGTCAAACTTTTCAGTTCAAAACATAGTCCCTGGGGTCTCTTGTCCAAATGCCTTTTAAATATTTTAATCATACCTGTCTCTGCCATTCTGGAAGCTCGTTCCATACACCCACCACCCTCCGAGTAAAAAAATGTGCCTCTTAGGTCCTCTTTAAATCTTTTCCTTCTCACCTTAAACCTGTGCCCTCTGGTTTTAGATTCCCCTATCCTGGGTAAAAGACTGTGACAATCTATCTTATGTGTGTCACTCATGATTTTATGAAGTTGTGTAAGTTCACTCCTCAGCCTCCCTCGCTCCAGGGAAAATAATCCCAGCTTATCCAGTCTATCCTCATAACTCAAGTCTTCCAGTTCTAGAAACATCCTTATGAATGTTTTCTGCACCCTCTCTAGCTTAATCGCATCCTTCCTATAGTATGGCAACCAGAATTGCAGACAATATTTCAGTAGCGCTCTCACCAACATCATGTACTGCTGTGACACAATGTCCCAGCTCTTGGACAGTGCCCCATCCCATGAAAGCAAGCATGCCACATGCCTTCTTCACCGCCTTGTCTACCTGTCTCAACACTTTCAAGGATGATGTATTTGTAGCCATAACAAAATTGGTTGTCACCATTCCTCCCATTTTGTATCACAAAAATGTGTAGTCACCTGTAGTTTATTGTCATGTGGCCTGTTTAAACTGCACTGGGTGCAACATTCAGTAATTTCTATAAACAGGTGCAGAGATGGTGATACATGATTAACCCATGGGTGATGATTACTGTGCAGATGGCACACAAACTTTTTGCTGTCTGTTTCAATAACTTTGGAGTCCATCAGCGATAATTGTGCTCTTGATTGGCTGGTTGCAACAACAAAGGATCAACACAGAAAATAAGAGGTGAGACATCATATTACAACTTTATGAAGCACTGGTTAGGCTGCACTTGTGCAATTCTGGTCACCACACTACAGGAAGGAAGTGATTGCATTGAAGAGAGTTCACAGGAGATTCACCAGGATGTTGCTTAGATTGGAGCATTTTAGTTCCAAAGAGGTAGGTTGGATTTGTTTTCCCTGGAGTGGAGGAGGCTGAAGGGTAATCTGATGGATGTATAAAAAATTATGAGGGTGATAAATAGTAAAAGTATTTTTCCCATGTTGGGGTGTCTAAGACAAGAGGGCATAGGTTTAATGTGATGTCAGGAGGTTAGAGAGGATCTGAGAGGGAATGCTTTCACACATTGGAGTCTGGAATGTGTTGACCAAAGAGAGGGTGGAGGCAGATACTTACATGAAGTTTGAGAAGACAAGCCCTTGAATTGCCAAGGCATAGAAGGCTATGGACCTAATGTGGGTAAAAAGTCGGCATGGACATGGTAGACTATTCTGTGCTGTATGACTCTGTATGTCTCTATGACTATGACTCCAAAATGATAAGGGCTAGTTCCAGTCAAAGATAGTTTATAATTCTGAAAGGGGAAGTGCAAATCAATTGGACTGTTATCATGCAGAAGTTGAATCTGATGTCAGGAACAAATGGAGAATGACACAACATGAGCTGACAGGTTGAAGACTTTCAGATGGTTGCAAAAAAGCCTTGCTGGAAGAAGTAGGAAAGATATGCTGCGTCCACAAGGAGTCACAAGGCCTTCTAGGCAAATGCTCAGAAGGGAGAGTATGCAGGCAGCTGTGGACTACAATCCTAAACTCCAGCTTTGAGAAACTGAATGCAGTACAGAAGAAGTATGATGACCTAATATAAGGATAGCATATGAAAGTATCCTTGTAGATCTATCACTGGCCTTGTGGAATATTCAATTCATTGCAATTGCCTGCCACACCCCCCTCCCCTGCTATCAGCTCCCCTTCCCATTTTTTATTTACTAAAAGTCTCTGTGACTCACAGCCCATATTTAACATTTAAATGGTTCACTGGGCCCTCACGCACACAACTCTATTGCAAGTCACACACTTGCATCAGAGCCTACAAACCATGACGGCTGTTCAACTGCAATAGACAAACCACTCAAACAGGCGATGTACTGCTCTCTCTGTTGTAGGATACACTGTGACATGTCTGGATAAAGCAGACATTAACTGGCTACGGAAAGTTGTTCCCATGTGTCCCAGCCAGAGCACCTCAAATCTGTCTACCAAAGCATTCTAAAATCTCTTGCCATCAGCCAGCTATGCAGCAACCATCAGGACAACATTGCACTAACACAGACATGTAGAAGTACAAATACCATGGAAATGGACAAAGACTATTAGCCAAACCAGACTCAAATAAAGTTCATGACTTTCCTGTTATTGAACTGTAATCTCCTTTAAGGACCAGGGTCACCTATTTTTTTTAAACACTACAAAAACTTACTCAGACACTTTCAGTAATCTATGAACTCTGCATTCCAGCAGATTTCTTTGTTCTGGTACTCTATAGAATTGTGCCTTCTAGTTTACATTGCTTCTTTTCATTCTTCCAACTAAAATATAACATCATATTTCTCAGTATCTGCCATTTATCCACCCAAACTACTTGTCTGTTTACATCTGCTTGAGGTCTATTACCACACAATTCCCACGTTTCTAATTTTTGTGTTATCTGTAGCATTGGAAGTTGTGCCCTGAACACCCCAGTTCAGCATATTAAGAAAAAACGTGGTTCTGGGGAACTCCACTGTACAGTTCCCTCCAGTCTGAAAATCAATCTGTCACAATATTCTCTTTCTTATTACCTAGCCAATGTTCTAACCATGCTAACTACAGTCCCCTGATTTGAATGAATTCGATCTTGGAACAAAAGCCAGTGAAGTACTTTGAAATACTGTTGTAATGCAGGGAATGCAGTAAGTAGTTGAGTTTATCCAGGCCAGTATAGTCAGGTAGTATGGCTGAGAACACAACCTATCAGATACTATCATGCCCAATATTTGTAGCACTAATAACACCAGTCCTGGTGCAGTGTCTTCAAATGCTGAGGCGTTCTAATAATGCAGCTCAGGCAACTTTATAATGTATTTGGTTTTGTGAACTGCTCCTCAGGAAATCTGTATTGACCTGAGAATAAGTACATTGTGGATTTTCCAGAATGATACCTGGGTTTAAAGGACCTTATCAAGGTTTTCAAATCCTACACTGTAGATATATACAAAATATTTCCCTTGTGACTGTCCTTAAAGACAGGACGTAACCTCAAAATTAGAGTTAGGTTTATTGGAATGAAATCCAAAACACTTTTGCGCACAAATGGAAATGGAAATTGAGAGTTCACTTTTCCAAAGATTTATAGATACTGGGAAACTGAAATTACCTACACTGATACTAGTAGATTTGTGTTGAACAAAGGTTTCAAGGGAATTGAGCTAATGCAGGCATAAGGTTGCATTTGTAGACATGTCCCTAGGGAGAAGGCTTGAATGGATTAAGCAGGAGAAATGTCGAGAAGGGCAAGCTGCTGAAAGAGGGAGAAAGAGTGGGAGGCAGAAGGATTCTCAGAATCGGGCCATTCATGGCATGGTTCTTTTGCCTAGGAACAAAGAACATAAGAAAATAGGAGCTGGAGTAGGCCACTCAGCCTCTCGCCTGTCCCACCATTAAACCCAATCACAGCAGATCTGTTCCAGTTCTCGATAGCTCTCATTTCCCTGATCTTCCAAAAATTTATCCACTTCCTTTTTAAATATCCCCAATGATTCAGCTTCCACAACTCTCCAGGGTAGAGATCTTCACCACCCTCTGCAAGAAGAGGTTCCAGTGCACCTCATTTTAAATGATTGCCCCCTGATCTTGTTCAGGAGGGCAAGGAACAGAACATGAGATGTCTGCATATCCACTAGACCTAAAATCCATCACTAGCTGCAGCCACAGCTGTAACCTATGTGCAGGGCAATGACAGTGTATGCCCCTGGCTTCTTCCATGGTGGAGTTGGAGGTGTTGGCAACAGTTTTCTATTCACCAACTCAAGAAGGTCTCAATTCATCCACATGGTCATGTTTGTACATTTTCCTTATGCAGAGTATATGGAGAGACATGAAGGGACACAGAGAACTACTAAAACATGTTCCATTCTCTACCTACACTCTGCATGTTCTCATACATTATACATATACATAATACATCCAATGACTCTTCTGCAAATAGACCCTAGAGTGCTTTATCCTTTCTGAAAAGAAAGACTGATTCAGCTCTTCACATTATTCAATGCTTCTTTGATAACCTTCACTGATCTCTCAGCCAGACCAGTTGATACTGGATGATATGGTAAAATAATCATGTTCAATACCATTTTATTTCACAAAGTGTTCAAATAAAAATAAACAAAACTGAGGACTGCTATCCAAAACTAATTCTTCTGGTCACATTTGACATGAGAAAATGGTTCTCAATTCTTCAACAATATGATTAGTTGTAGTACAGTTGACTTTGATCTATTTCAAAGTCAAAGTCAAAGTCAAAGTTGAGTTTATTGTCATATGCACAAGTACATGTATGCACAGGTGCAATGAAAAACTTACTTGCAGCAGCATCACAGGCACATAGCATCATATAAGCAGCATTCAGAAGAAAAACATGTTTAATTTAACATAAACGATATATAATTTTTACAAGACAACACAATTAGAACAAAAAAAACAAAGTACATTTTAGTGCAAAGTGGTCATAGTGTTGCTAAACTGTAGTGATATGGGTTTTGCCAGTTGGTTCAAGAACTGAATGGTTGAAGGGAAGTAGCTGTTCTTGAACCTGGTGGTGTGGGACTTCAGGCTTCTGAACCTCCTGCCCGAGGGTAGCTGCGAGAAGATGGCATGGCCCAGATCGTGGGGATCTTCCTAGTCATTGCATAAGAGAATGGTGGCGGTAAAACAGTTACCAGACGAGCAACCAAGAGGCCAGCACCAATCTAGAGTGTTTAAGTCTCACCATGACACATAAGGAACTTAAATTCAGTTAATAATTTGGAAGAAGAAGAAGAACAACAATTAGTCTGAGTAATCATGATCTCAAGAACTATTAGATTGCTGTTACGTCCTTCAGGGTAGGAGATCAGCTGCCCTTAGCAGGTCTGCTCTATTTGGCTCCAGACCCATCCCATGTTTTGGCTCTGAAATGGCTTAGCAGGTCAATCACTGTCATCACCTACTCAAAGGGCAATTAGCAATGTGCAATAAATTCTGGCCTTGGCAGCAATGAGCAGATTGCCAAAAGGAAAAAAAAACTAAAGTTATTAAAGTTGTTCTCAAATGATTAATGTCTTTGGGAAAATCTCACTGGTCATTTCCAACTCTGTGTAGGTGTTCTCACTGGCTTGGCTTTACAATCATAACAGGTACTATAATTATTCATTAAGCTCCTCAGGACCTTTATTGAATCCAGGTCAAGAAAGAAAACTTCTCCAAGTGTTTTCCTGCTCAAGATACCAGAATACTCAATGTGACACTCTTCCAAAATTAACCTGCTCAGCACACTTGGTAAGACAATCCTGTGTCCCAACTTGACACAACCTTGTTCCATTGACAACTTGTATTGTTTGTTACAGTGCGGTCTCTCACTTATCTGGATATATGTCTGATTCAGTCATCCTGTTTAAAGTGCTTCCATATGCTTCTTTTATAATGATACCTTTTTGTGTCCTCTCATTGTTGTAACCAGGGTCATCTGCTGATTTTAATATGTAGACATGAATGCTTTCACTTCTTAAATCTGGATTCTCATTTGGTAGTCTCGATAATACACCAAAACTGCATTTTGTTTTGAACTTTTATATTTAATCCTGCATTCATTATGAATGAGCAAAGAATTTCCCAGTATCCATCAATTTCCTAGTATCCATAAATCTTAGGAAAAAAGAATTTCCCCTCTATTTATGTACAAGAAAAGAGCAAAGCTGACTTATGTATTTGTATAACATTTATTGTTGATATTGCTAATGTAGAACCACAAATCACTCATAAGGATTTATGATCTGTGACCTTAGTGAGAGGTCTACCCAATCGGAGGTGATGAACTTTTTCACTCCAAAAAACTATCTCTGATGATGCTTTCTCAGCTTTGAACATTGTGTCTCTCACTAGCACGAAAAGCTAGCTGGCAGGTCCAACAAGTAGCAAAGAAGATAAACAACATTTTGGTCTTCATTGCAAAGGGATTGGAGTTTAAAAATAGGAAGGTTTTGTTGCAATTGTGCAGGGTGTTGGTGAAGACAACCTAGAATACTGCATACAGGTTTGGTCTCCTTACCTAAAAAAGGATATAGTAGCATTCAAGGCAGTCCAAAGAAGACATTAAAGAGACACTACATAAACCAGAGACCAAGAAACACTAAATAATATGAGCCGGTATTCCTTGGAGTTAGAAGAATGAAGGGTAACCATATTCAAACATATAAGATCTTCAAGGGGCTTCAGGACAGGGTAAAATTTTGGGATGTTTTCACTAGTGGGAGAATCTCGAACAAGGGGACATAACTACAAGACAAGGGGCTGGTCATTTAAGACAGGTACATGGAAATTTCTTCTCACTGAGGCGGCGAATTCTGGAATTTTCTGCCCTGGCAGGAGGTGGAAGCTGGATCATTAGAAGCATTTAAAGTGGAGTGGATAAGTATTTGATAGACCGAGGAATAGAGAGGTATGGAGAGATGAAACAGAAGAGGAATTGAGGCCAGCATAGATCAGTCATGAGCATAATAAATGGTGGGGCAGGCTTGAAGGGCCTGATGGTTGACTCTTGCTCCTATTTTCTGTTGCTCTCCTTGCATTCTTTGTCAACGTAACACAGTTGTTTTACTTCACCATTATGCATTACATGACTGATTACACCTCCTTTTCTAAAATACAAAGCATCACACATGAGCGTAAATACATAAATGTGCATGTTGCATTGTAGTGAATTAGCAAAGATTCAATTGATGTAAGATTTTATGTAAGTCTTGCAACACTTTCTGTTCTTGGTGCAATTCCACTTTTTTGTTTCTTCAGTAAATATTGCAATGATATTAGTACTGTTGCAAGATCTGACAAACATGTACTTTGTAATCATCTGCACCCTAGGGGCAATTTAGAATGGCCAATTTTCCTACCAACCCGCATGTCTTTGGGATGTGGGAGGAAACCAGAGTGCACAGAGGTTGCCAACGTGGTCACAAGGAGAATGTGCAAATTCCATGCATACAGCACTTGAGGTCAGGATTGAACCCAGGTCTCTGGTGCTGTGAGCTAGTGGTTCTATTACAGGCACGACTGTGTATAAAATAAAAATGATGCGCATTTCTTTGAGGAGAAAACCTGTGAATGAGTTAAATCTTAAATAAAGTGAATACATGACTCTTTCTGAAAATGTAGTTTATGTAAAGGTATGATATATATTTATAATGTATGAGCACACACATAATGTGGATAGTGAACAAAAAATGTTTTAACATTTGTCCATACCTCTTGATATTCCTCCAGATTTCATGCATATGAAATGTTGTAGTGTGGCTGTAAAGTGATGTGCATGATGTCAATGGCAGCCTCCAATCAGAGCAAAACCATTAGGTCGTTCTTACCACTTGCTCCTTCAACAAAACAGGAAGGGATATAATTATTTTTTTTAAATGGGGAACCTTAATGACCTACTTGATGTGGTGGATGGAAAACTGTGAGATGTTGCAAACCTTTACATTGATGGATCCAGGGACATACATCCCGTACGTTGTGCCTTGCATGCAAATGAAGCAGGAGAACCGTACCCTGAATACCCTGGACAGATATGGCCCACTGTCGAGGATCATTCTTCCCCTCACCTCTAAACTTCTCTTGTACTATTTTCTTGTTCTATTTTCTCCTGGTTATTCCATTCAAGCCTTCTCCCTTGGGAAATTCCTAGTAATGCACTTTTATGCCTGCCTTAGCTCAATTCCCTTAATACTTTGTCCAACACAAACCCACTAATATCAGCATTGAGAATTTCAATTTCCCAGTATCCATAAATCTTTGGAAAAAAGAATTTCCACCTCTGCTTGTGTGCAAGAATGTTTTATGGTTTCATTCCAATAAATGTAACTCTAATTTTAAGATTACATCTTGTCATTAAGGATGGCCACAGAGGAAATGCTTTGTTTGTATCTACAGCATAATATTTGAAAACCTTGATTAAATCCCATAATAGTTTTCTAAACACAGGGGACACAAACATGTTTTCACAATTTATCCCTTTAAACCCAAGTATCATTCGATCAAGTCCACATTGTACCCACCTCTAAGGTTAACATAACTTTCCTGAGGTGTGGTTCTCACAACTGAATACTTTGTAAAGTTAGGCCTTAGTATTTGGAAGCACAATTTCTCATAGGACTGGAGTGGTCCATACACATATTGGATATGATGGTATCTAACTGGCTGCATGATTTTCCTGGAATGGGCAAACTCAATTGTTTGCTGCATTTCCTACATAATAACAGTAACTACACTTCAGTGGTTCTTCATTCTAGTATTCCAAGATTAAAGCCATGGAATTAAGGCGACATGGATAAAACATTAGCTAAGTAACTGGGCAGGCATGGTCGTGTGTTGGCAGGAACGGTAATGTAGTGGTTAGCGAAATGCTATTACAGTGCCAGCAACCTGGGTTCAATTCCAGCCCCTGTCTGTAAGGAGTTTGTATGGTCTCCCTGTGTCTGCATGGGTTTCCTCCGGGTGCTCCAGTTTCCTCCCACATTCCAAAGATGTATGGGTTAGGAAGTTGTGGGCATGCTATGTTGGCACCAGAAGCATGGCAACACTTGCAGGCTGCCCCTGGAGCGTTCTAAGCAAAGATGCATTTCATTGTGTGTTTCAATGTACATGTGACTAATAAAGAAATCTTACCTTAATAGTGAAAGATTGTTTATCAGACTGAAGGGAAGTACAGTGGAATTTCCCAGGATCACAGCTTTTAATAATGTATGCTAATTGTACCCTGTGCGTCCAACCACGTAACATAAAGCCTGGAGACCTGGTGAATTGTGCAATATGGTAATAGGCTTGAAAGAGATATTGACAGATGGGATGGGCAGATGAAATTTAATGCTGAGAAATGCAATATGTTACATTTTTTTATAGGTAGAATGAAAACTAGGAGGTACAATTCTAAAAAGCAAAGCAAAACAGGAAGATCTGGGGATATATAAGCTTTGTTGAAACTGGCAGGGCAAGTTAAGACAATGTTTAATAAAGCATTTGGAATCCTTGTAACTTTGAAAGTACAATAGCAAAGACTTCAAGTTGGATGTACCCTTACAAAACACGAGCTTCATTGCAACTGGATTTCTCTGTCCATTTCCAGGCACCATCCTGTACAGAGGGTGCAGAAAAGATCTACCAAAATGATTCCAGAGATGAAGGATTTCAATTATTTGGAATGACTAGAAAAAACGAGGTTGTACTTCTTGGTACAGTGGAAGTTGCAGGGTATCTGATGGAGGTATTTAAAATCATGAAGGCTAAAGATGAAGTAGATAGAGATAAACTGTTCAATCACCAATCTTCATCTTATGTTCCCTGGTTCTTAATCCTTCCATTGGCAGTGGGGTCAAAAACCAAGGGATATGAGGGAAAACATTTTTACATGGCAAGTAGTTAAGGGTCCAGAACGCATTGCTGGGCATTGAAGTGGAGGCAGATCAAATGTAACATGCTAAAGGAAGCTGGCTAAGTATTTGGAAGGAAAGAAAATGCAAGGCCAAGGGGAGAGAATGGGGGAATAAGACTAGCTGGATTGCTCTTATGTTGAGTCCATACAGAGCTAATAGGGTGAATGACTTCCTTTTGTGCTGTATCCATTTATGTGATTTTAAGTGCATGCTGAGGTCATTGCAAGCACTACATAAATGCAATTTGTTCTATTTTGTTGTTTTTTGCAATAAGCTTGCAGCAAAAAGTTCCCATGATATTTTTATACATCTTTGGAGCATAAGGTCAGACATCTGGGGGTCTATTTTTCTTCCTTATCTCATTTTATGTTTCTTGGCAGCACTGTTAGCAACATCATATCAACACAATCTTTGTTTGTAACCCTCATTCATACTTGCTTATAAGTCTGCTCTTCAAGCATCAGAACATCTTTTCAGTCAGGAACACCCTTATCACAGGTTAACTGGAAATGGCAGAGATGTCCTTATTTTACAGGAACTTGGATCCCATCTGACCTATTTTCCATATGGTTAATTATTTTAGTGAATTTAATAATTTTAGTTACCACAGCACATTCATTTATTATAAAGATGTAATGTATACAACCCTGATGCAGGGTCTTGATCCAAAACTTTGACTTCACCTATTACCTCCACAGATTCTGCTTGACTCACTGAGTTCTTTCAGTGTCCTGTTTTTTTTTTGTTCCAGATTCCAGCATCTGTAGTCTCTTTTGTCTTCATACTACAACCTTTTCTAATATTTTTGGCTTGCAGACAAGGTCTGATTGTTGAAAATGTGCTGGTGATTGATATTTGTACATCTATGGATATATTTTCAAGGACTGCCACACTGTTGCCTGAGCCTTGCAGCCAGAGTGGCTGTACATTTTTATTGATGGGCAATGTGTCAGCCATTTTTCTGATATGCATGGGATGAATGCAAGGTCGTGTCATCTATACAATATAAGATATTCTTATATATCCATTCCCCCGATGATTCAATGGCAGATACCTTTGGGTGTATTGAGGAGCTGATTAATCGGACTATTGACAAAGGGAAAGAGCTAGTGCTGTGGGAAGGGTAATGATGGGGTATGAATGGATGTGAGGAATTGATGTACGTGCACCTTATTGTTAAGAAGGGCTCTAAGCAGCTGTATCTTGTTAGAATTGTTTTGGATGTAACACATCTATAAAATAACACAATGAAAGTCATAAATGCAAAGTATTGCAAGATGTTGTTCAGGGTTTGCCACAACCTACTCTGAATGAAGACAAAGCAATTGAGAAATATTGAACATTGATCAGTTAATCAGCTGGGTGAGATTAATGCAAAACATGAACAAAATGAAACAAGTTATTGAAAAACAGGTTATAAGTATAATACCTCTTTAATGCACAACTGGTGTTTGTTTTTTCTGCAATTCATCTATATCAAATCATCAGTTCTACCTCTCCATAAGTCACTCCATTAGATGATAGGTGCTGCCTTTCCTTCATGTAGCTCGTACTGTAACACATAAATAATGCCCCACTCTCACGCAGTCAGAGGCAGCTCTTTGCAACACACCCAATGACAGTCCAATATTTCACAACCAGCTCCATTTCCCTAACACAGCCAATGGCACAACACCATCACACTAAATACAGCCGCCTCTTCGTAACACAGGTTCACAGTTTCACAGCCTCCTCTCCACTGCACAGTCATTGGCAGCTTATAAGTGACATCGTTTTAACACGGACAGCACCTCTGCTTGCTAAATTACTAGAGTTGGCAGTCCATGGCACAAGCAATGATTCCTTTCACACACTGTAAATATTGTTGTCCTTTATGGTTGTGTAAATTAAGTAATATTGGATCAGTGGCCCATTCTAAATCTCTGCCTATTTTCAGTTCCATTGTGAAATGATATGTAATGGGTAGCTGAGCCAATAAATACTGCATCTCCAATATCTAGTAAGATTAATTATTTATTTTAGCTAGTGAATGAGGTAATATCACATAAATGCATCAAATATTTGTACATTAATACTACACGTGAATTGTGGCCCATTCCCGAATGTAGTACATCCATGGAGTGGTTTTTTGAACTTTGTGTCAGGGCATGAATCCTTCACACTGACAAATGAAACCATAAATTTGTGCTCCTCTGAGCCTGACATTTCAATCGTCTATTCAATTAAAGGTCTGAAAATGGAAGCGGTCTGAAAATCATGTGCATCACATGTCTAAATATGAGGAGTTGAACAAGTATTGCTTTATGGAATGCGTTATAAGATACAATTTTTTTTAACTACAGTGTAGAGCACACTAATTTAAGGAAGAAAAGTATAGTATTGGTGGGCTATGTGGGAGGGAAGGGTTAGATAGAAATTAGAGCCGGATAAAATGTCAGCAAAACATTGTGGGCCAAAGGGCCTGTACTGTGCTGTAATGTTCTATATTCTATGTTCTATTTACTCTCAGAAAGGTAACAGACATTATATACGGCTGAATCTTCCTGGTGTGGATGGTCATTTCATAGGGAAATGCCAACACCCAGCCATATGAATAAAGCAAACCTCGGACTTGGGCATGAGTTGTGAGTCCACAACTTGTAGATTTATGGGGCTCAATCTGTTACTAGGGTAAGGACTCAGAATTGCTGCAGCAGTTAGAACTAAAAGAACCAAAGCACTCCAGGGGTGAGGTGAGAGTGACTGCCCTTATCATCAAGGTAATATTTGACAGAGTGTGGCATTAAGGAACCCTGATAAAACTGAAACCAAAGCATATCAAGGGGGACACAGTCCAATGATTTTAGTCATAGCTCATACAAAGAAAGGTGGCTGTGGTTGTTGGAAGTCAATAATCCCAGCCCCAGGACATTACTGCAGGGCAGTGTCCTAAACCCGACTACCTCAGGTTACTTCATCATCAGCTTGCTGAGAATTCTATTTGCAATTCCTCAGCAAATGAAGCAGCTTATGCCAGCATGCAGCAAGACCGTGATAACATTCAGGCATAGGCTGATATGTGGCAAGTAACATTCATGCCACAGAAGTGCCAAGCAATGAATGTGTAAAATAAGAGAGAACCTAAAGTTCATTGAGGGTTGGGGGACACCATCAAGCAGAAACTCAGCTGGACCAACCATATGCATATTTTGGCTGCATGAGCAGGAGAAATCCTGCATGAAGCGACTCACCTACTGACACCATTCACAAGGCACAAGTCGGGAGTGTGATGCAATACTTTCCAATGACCTGGATAGGTGTAGCTCCAACAGCATTCAAGAAGCTTGATACCATTCAGGATAAAACAGCCTGTTGGGAGGGACTGTAACCACCACTCTACATCTTCATTTTCCCCATCATCAGTGCATTGTGGCTTCAAACTGCACAGTAATTACTACCTTGGCCACTCCAGGATACCTCCCACACCCACAATCTCTACCACCAAGAAGGATAAGAGCAGTAGGTGGACAGAACATGACAACCAATTCACATACTAACTTGACTTGAAAGTATATTGCCATTTCTTCATTGTTGCTGGGTCCAAATCTTTGATCTTCCTACTGAGGAGCATTGTGGGAACACCTTGAAAAATAGGACTACAGAAATTCAGGAAGGCTGTTCCACACCACCTTCTCAAGAGCAGTCAGGGATGGGCAACAAATGTTGGCCTTGTCAGTGATGTTGCATCTCAAAAAGTGTATTAAAAGAAAGAAGATATAAATTTTCCCCATCCAGCCATTAAATCATTTAACAACTTATTTGCTGGAGAAACTTAATGTGACAGATCTCTATCTTTCAGATGTTTTAGCCTTGGAAAGTGAACTTAAAGTGGTTAATCCAATTATAACCCATATGGGAAGTGTAATTCTGGAACGTTACTTCAAGCTAGATTGTGGGAATAGGATGCAGGATGCTGGATTCAAACTTGTTAAGGAAAATTTAGAATTATTTTCAAACATTTCTTTTATGTGCTAAAAGAGGTTAATATAATTATAAGCATCCGTATAAAATAGTTGAGGCAGAAGCCTTATGATTACTCAGGGAAAAAAAATAAGGTGATAGACTGTCAGGGATAATGAGGTTACTCTAGGAATAATTTAGGCCTACCTATCACCTCTCAGCTTCTTACTTCTCCCCCCCACCCCTACCATCCTACCTTCCCCCCTCACCTGAACTCACCTATCACCTACCTGCATGTACTTCTACCCCTCCCCCAACCTTCTTATTCCGACTTCTGCCCTCTTCCTTTCCAGTCCTGATGAAGGGTCTCGACCCGAAACGTTGACTGTTTATTTCTCTCCATAGAAATGACCTGCTGAG
This sequence comes from Pristis pectinata, assembly GCF_009764475.1. Taxonomy (NCBI): domain Eukaryota; kingdom Metazoa; phylum Chordata; class Chondrichthyes; order Rhinopristiformes; family Pristidae; genus Pristis; species Pristis pectinata. The sequence goes on from NC_067406.1 coordinate 123,644,164, forward strand.
TTCCTCCAGCATTTTGTGTGTGTTGCTCCAGATTCCAGCATCTGCAGAACCTCTTGTGTTTAAAACGTACCCAGCTTGTGTAAATTCATTGGAAATTGAGGGGTGGCATGGTAGCGTAGCGGTTAGCGTGACGCCATTACAGAGCCAGTGATCGGGGTTCGATTCCCGTCGCTGTCTGTAAGGAATTTGTACGTTCTCCTTTGTCTGCGTGGGTTTCCTCCGGGTGCTCCGGTTTCCTCCCACATTCTAAAGACGTATGGGTAGGTTAATTTGGAGTTTAAAATGGGCGACACGGACTCATTGGGCTGAAAGAGCCTGTTACCACGCTGTAAATAAAATTAAAAAAAAATTAAGATAAAGGATAAGAAAGCAAATCACATGATGTTACCTATTTAATGAAGGTTGGTGATCACATTGAAATCAATGGTGTCTGTGCTAGATATGCCAACTGCTGCTGGTGTAAAACTGATGGGTCAAATACCCAGAGTATCGGGCCTTAGCTCATTACGACCCGAAGCCATCAGTTGGCCATCTGCATGAACCATCTCATTAGATTTAACGAACGGTAAGGAGCTCTGTCGGGAAGATGTTGCTGGGTTAGTAAAGACGTACCCGATACGCAACTAAATGAATAAAGTGTGAAAACTACTGTCTAGAAAGGAACAATTGGGCAGCTTGGGGAGAGAATTAGTGGCTACAGTGTGCTGGAGATTATGCCAGATGTTAGTGATCAGGATTTGAGGGTAGAAGTTAGGCCATGAGCATTTGCTGTTTGTATTTTGGGGAGGGGAGGGGATGAGGGGTGTCGCAATTGGTGGGGATGGGAGCAGTACCATTGATGAGCAAAGAAACATTGTGGTCATGAGTGCACATTCTCTAACTCCCTTGGCAATTGTTGGTCTGTAATTGTGTAAAATAGTATGGCCTCCTCAAGTTGCCAGTAATTCTCCAACAGAAATAAGACTACAGCTCACCTCAGCAAATGAATGTTGGGCCCTTGTATTAGTTGATTGGCTGTGTTTGTTGATACCTGCAATGGTAGGCTTGAATTTTTCCAAAGTGTGGATTTGAACTTCACAGCTATTGACATACTGTGCTGGTGCAGAAGGTCAGCTTCGACCATGTGGCGCCCAAGTCTCAGTAGCAGTGTTGCACCTCAAAACCTCTCGTTTCTTTTTTCACACAAAACTTTATACATCTTGGAGTATAGTTATAGATGTGAAGGGATTTACAGGTGGGGATAGAACCCTTTGCTGCAGTTTGACTATACCAGTAAATGGTTTGCAGCAGAAAATGGCAATATCCCAATAATGACCCAATAAGGTAGACAACAAAGCAAGCAAGATTGAAAAGGTTCAGAAATAGCCTAAGGATGCTCTCTCAAAATGTCATACACACTGATCTAAATCTGTGTTTGTGAAGTGCCCACTTCCTACAACCCTTGCAGATCTGTTCTGTTGGGGAACTCACAGGAGTGCTGAAAACATTGGATTAAGGATAGAGAAGCAATCAAGTTATTATTGTTCTTCAGAATTATTTTCCTTCACTAATGAGGCTTGTTTTAAATGACTTTAACGGGGATATGTTCAGAAGAGGTGACGGCTGAAAATAAAAACCTAGAACGGTGTGTGTCTTTGTGAACAGCTTTGCTGATTTCTGTTGATCCGTCATTGCCTCTATCCCAGCCAGTATGTTAACAACATCTGCTCGGCAAGATCAACCATTCAACTTGAGAATAAAATAGAATCTGCATGTTGGGAAATTATGCAGTAAGGTTATTAGTCTAAGGAACTTTGGCAAGTTTTCACTACCTCCGTTCATTTTGTGGATTTCTGAAGGTGCTCATAGAGTGAGGATTTTGTTTTGTTATGGGGCATTATTATGCATATAAAAGATTACTAAATATTAAATTATGTATTTGTTTAAAAATAACTGGTATACATCGATGAAACTAAGTCTGTACAGATATTTTAAAGTCATCTAAAATTGGGTCATACATAGATGTTGAGCTAGTCAGTACTATTAAAAGCGCTTATTTTTCGATAAACTTATTTTCAGTTGCATTACGTCTCTTAAGTATATCAACAAACATTTTAAGTGGAAGAGAAAATGTAAACAATTAAATTATAAAACATTGGCCAATCTTCAAATGAAGGTGGATCAGAAACTTGGACCATGACTTTTCCTTAGAAATCTTACATCTGGATTTTTATTTGCATTTTAGGTGGAAATTCTATAATCCTGGAAGAGGAATAGAGAAGAAAGATGGTGTATATTATCTTGAAAGTAAACTACAATGACAATGTTTCAATGTAATATCTAATAGCTTGGTAGATATTGAATATGTGCTTTGTATTTAAACAAAACAAATCAGGACAATCTATGTTGAGTTAACTCATTTCAACTGGTGTAATGAAGGTGGAGATTTTAAAATTGCCTCATGGCATGTGGGCTAGAAAGAGGGAAGAAATCCTCTTGGGTGCTGATCTTTTGCAGTTTTGGCACAGTTTCTATAACTGAAATGTCTAACATCTATCGTCTGAAAAGATACTGCTGACCTTCAGGTGATTCCTGCATTTTCATGCTTTATTTTTAAACAAGTGCTGTTTTTCAGGATTCTTGTTCTTGACCATTACCTAATGATCCCAGGCGAGAAGGATGACCTGAATGGTCAGGAAAAAAGTATTTCTTGGTGGTGATGCACTCTGCAGTCAGACAGCCTGCTGACATTCTCTGGGACTGAAGAATGAATAGAAATTTAAAATGGAATTAAATAATATAACAACATCTGCACAACAAGGTCAAACATTTAGTTTGGGAATAAAATGGAATCTACACATACTTGGTAACTATGAACTAATGCTGTTTTGTGCTAGGCTGACTAAATTTTGATTAAACCATTCAACACACCATGAAAGGGCATTTGTGAGAGGGTATTTTCTCATTGCTATTGACTCTGATGTGCAATTATTCTGGTTTTAGATTGGAAAGAGCAAACATTTCTGTTATTTCTAAAGAAACTATTTTCTAAAACAAACTTTCCCCTCACAATGAATTGATGGTGAATTTTCATTTGCAGAAGAATAAGACCAGAATTCCAACTTCCAATGAATTTGCTGTACAACTATTATTATTCAGTAAGAGTCAGAAGTCAATTATTTATATAGGTCCTGGAAAGGTCAAGGATTTTATTTTTGCCAAAGGCAGAATGCCACGCTTACTGGTGCTCTATCTACCAATCCAACCATGAATGAACAAAGATCACCCAACTGACACAGCTAAACTTGAGCATTGGATCAGCTTGGGATTAAACCTTATGACCTCCTCCTTGGGCATTAAGCACTCAACCATTTAGGCTACTGGGCTACCTAATGTTGTTGGTTTTTATTTAGTTTGCTTTGCATGAGTATGAAGGTCAAGATATTGCCTCAGTTAAAACTACCAACTTCTGGGCAACAGCCCAAAAGCTGTTGAAAAATAATATCAAACACGGAGCTAAAATACCAGATTGAAACATGCGAGCGCAAAGAAATTATATTCTTCCAACATAACTGAGAAACAAAAGATAAAGTGAGCTGTGCTATGGAACAGAGGGTGTTTATGCAGGAGAGGTTGGAAAAATGAGCTAGGAAGCAAAATATATGCTGTGTGAAACAGGATGAATAATGAAGTACTTAAGAGTGTGAAAGAGACAGAAGACTGAGAGGAGGTGGCGATGACGGGAAGGTGAAAATAAATATAAAGCAGATTGAAGACTTGGCTATAAGCATAAAGGAACAAAGAAAAAAAAACTGAACATATGTAACATATGTAGTGCCTTTCATGGCCTTTGCATACCCCAGGTTCCTTTACGGTGGTCATTTTGGGCAGGCACGGTAGTGTAGTGGTTAGCGTAATGTTATTACAGCACCAGCTACCCGGGTCCAATTCCCACCAGTGTCTGTGAGGAGATGGTACGTTCTCCCCGTGTCTGCATGGGTTTCCCCCGGGGGCTGCAGTTTCCTCCCACATTCCAAAAGACGTACAGGTTAGGAAGTTGTGGGCATGCTATGTTGGCACCAGAAACGTGGTGACACTTGCGGGCTGCCCCCAGAATATTCTACGCAAAAGATGCATTTCACTATCTTATCTTCTTTTCTTTTCTTTTCATCTTATCTTATCCTTTTGTAAAGCAGGGAACTGCAACAGCCAAATTGTATACAGCAAGGTTCCATAAATAGCAATGAGGCAATGACCAGACAAACTAATTTTGATGGGGATACTTGAGGACTGTAGATCAGCTCGGATGCTGGAAGAACTCCTCTGCTCTTTTTTGAAACAGAATGTGGAATATTTTACACTTACATGACAGGGTAGACAGGACTTTGATTTATAATCTTATCTGAAGGAAGACCCCTCCAACAGTGCAACATTGGTCCATCAGCTGACATGATTTACTTCAGTCTTTAGAGTGGGCCTTGAACTTCCTGACTCAGTGGTGACAATCTCATCTCTGAGTCAGCCTGGGGAAAGCAACTACATTATATGTCTTGAACTAGGAAATTGTTCAATAAGCTACTGAGTGCTGAAATTATTTTTATTACATGGCATCACATTGAATAGGACTAACAATCCATTTTCTTTGTGAACAAAGTGGATGTTTAACTTTACTCCTTCTGTCTAAATTTCCCCAAATGCCCTCCCAGTTGACGCCAGTAATTTTGGTGGAAAATCAGTGGAAACCCTTTTTGTGTATATTTTAGTAGCTCCTGTTGATAAGCTGCTGCGGTTAAACCTAATATTAAGAAGAACAGAAAGCAAGGAAATTCCCAGCAGATGTGCTTTCTGAAATCTTGGATGGACGAGGATGCACCTGCATGAATGTCTCAACTACTAATACCCCTCCTCACCTGCATCCACCTATCACTTGCCAGCTCTTCCCTCATCCGCCTCTCTCACCTCTTTATGCTGGTTATCTCTTGTCTACTCTTTCAGTCCAGATGAAGGGTCTTGACACTATATGTTGACTGTCTGTTTTCCTCATCAGATGTTGCCTGACTTGCTTGAATTCCTCCAGCAGCTCAATTTTCCAACAGTCCCAATTAGCCAACTAACCAAATATCAAAAGGATTCTGTGCATTTTAGTGTTGAAAGCATCATGCAAGTTCTTTGAATGGTTTGATTATGTAATAATGAAATATTGACACTGAAAAAGGTAAAATCTGAAGCTCAGAACCATAAAATGGAATCTACTAGGCTGATAACTGAAGCAGATGAAACTGGTCGAGGGAAATTCGAGGTGAAAGGGAATGAGTCAATGACAAACAATCAAACACCCACCCCGGCCTGAAGGATTCAGCAAACCCTCTCATTACTGAGGCATTTGACTGGATAGTTTACAATGTTAATGCCAGGAGAAAGCAGTCAAAATCATTTTCAGGCAGCAACCAGTATTGGGGAGGTGAAATGCACAGTAATGTTGCTGTTTTTCTGCAGACTCATTCCCGCATATTCAGGTTCCTCTCTGGCCATCTTGCCTGCCACTTCATAGGCTGATGTCTTTTGACAAGGATTTATAACTAATTGAAATGTCCTTTAAGGCTCTTTAGAAATATTCTGAGTTGTTGTCAACTCCTTGCAGAAGTCATATTTAATTATGCCCATCCCTTTGAACCAACACACAGTTTTCCTTTAATGATTTCATTCCTGAATATGTCTGAATTTGCCCTTGGAGCTGTAAGTAATCATGGGAATAAACTGGTGCTCTGGATGGGAGATTGCAGGTTACATCACCAGAAGATGTTTGGCATTGTCACGACACAAGGATTGTGCCTGCCCATCACCTTTATCATTGGCCCTGCTGGAGTATGCAGGATCAGTGGGAGGTTGCGCCCTGGGGGCATGTCAGAGATGTTGCCTTTTTCTTGAGGCTGAAAAACATTCTGCAGACACACGTCAGAGTTAGGGTGATTGGAGCTATAGAAGTCTATTAAAACAGTCAATAAAGACATTGTAAGCCTTTTTGTAGCTAGAATTCAATACAAATATTGGCTTTGATATTAACATTTTCAACAATAGGAGTGGGAAACAAGTAGGAGAGAGAAGTTGGGGTGGATTGGTGGAGGACAGTGTGGTTTAAATCCTAAAATACCAATCTCTAACCTGTTTTAATGCTTGTGGCAGCGGGGTATGCAAGTGTCCTTCCTTAGGAAGCTCCCCTCTGTGGAAATATCCTATTGGCTGGGTTTTTCCAAATCTTGGGGAGCACAAGAATAAGGAGTTGAGAGCTGCTGGTTTAGGATTACTCATAGGGGCTTTCGGCTTCCCTCTGCTGCCTATGGTTTCTCCCTCACCCTGCCATGATCAGAGACCTCCCCACCTGAAACACAGCCTGCTGTTCAGGGCTCGTTCCTAAAGTTGCTGCTTGCAGCCTCAGACTGTGCACAGCCTTGCGTCTAATCTGCCTTTCAATTTGGTTGATTGCAGTGTGAGAAAAAAAGTCCTCTGTTTTACATTTGACAGGACCCCTGTTTCCCTGGCCTTGCTGAGTTTTCTTCACACTTGCATAAGTTCTGTTTTCCTGTGAATACCTGGAGCTATTGTTTTTATAGAAAATACTTAAAAATGGAGAATTACGGTTGCCGACAGAACATTTCTTTTCCTCTGTGTACTTTCTTAATACTTCAGGTTCGAAGATACATATGAAAACTGTCCCTGAGTGACTTATTTCACTTGAGACAGTGAGTAAGAGAGAAATTTTAATTAAACAAACTGTGCTTTGATAATGCTTCAACTCTTTTTTTTAGAAAAAAGCAATTCTAGTAGAAGAAATAAAAAAGATATGAAGATATTAGAGATAGGTAGGAGGAGAATAATTGATAAACTAGACAACTGAAAAGAGGATAAAACTGTGGGCTAGGGAAGATTGCTTGCAGAAAAGATAACAGAAGAATTATTAGATATCTGGCAATTCAATAGAAATAGAAATGCTAGAGGGCTGGCATATAACTAGTATTATTCCTATATTCAAAAAGCAATAGATAACAAATCCAGGGAACTATGAACCACTTAGCTTTAACCTTGGTGGTAGGAAAGATATTAGAACCTCTACTCAAAGATACAACAGAAAAATATCCGACAACTGAAAATATAAGAAAGTATAGATGACATGGATTTCAAAAGGAAGGTGCTCCAGCTTCCTCCCACATCCCAAAGACATGCTGTTTGACCAATCCTGTCAAATTCTTTGAAGTAGTAGCTGAAAATATAGATAAGGATAATACCGGGGCTGTATTTCATCTTGAATGTTCAAAAGGGCTTTGATAAAATGCAACATATTACCTCCATGACTAAGGTGAGAGCATATGTAGTCAGGGGACCATTAGCAGAATGGATAACAAGTAGTCTTTTAAGTAGAAAACAGGGGATAGTGGCTATAATTTCTTTTAATGGAAGATAGGAAATGACATTTCACCAGGTTTGATGCTAGGACCAATGTAGCTCATTATTTACATAAATACTTTGGATTTCTTTTAAGCAGAATATCAAAATGTATAGATCAATTTGGACAGGTATTGTTAATACTGTGTATGACAAGAAGATGTTTGGAGACGTGCAGAGTGGGGGTATAAATGGAAATTAATTTCAATACAGCACAGTGTATGGTGACACATTTTGTCAGCAGGAATAAGTGGGGCATTTTATTCCTTAGAAAATTAGTATCTAAATGGGGCAGAGCTGCAAAAGGGTCACAAATCATTGATAGTAGTGAAATATGTTAACGAAACTATGAAGCAAGGCAACAATGCACTGGGGTTGTTAATTTTATTCAGAATTTTCTCTGGATCATACTTAGACAGTTACGCACTCTTGTGATTTCCATACTACAGAAAGTGGATGTATTGAAAAAGATGCAAACAAAAATTAGAAGAATGATACCAGATCTGCAAAATGCACATTCATTATTAAATCATGCATATAGCACATACAGCTGAGGGCAAATTTCTATCTTAATATTTTCATGTGTGGAGAGTCCAAAATTAGATTCCACAAATACAAAATTGTCACTAATAATTTGATATATGATTTGGGAAAAAAAACCCTCTTTTGTCAGGGACTTCTGAAACCAAGGAACTTGCTATCACTTAGATTAGTTGAACCAACTAGCCATAATGCATTTTCTACGATGATGAGCTGAGATGAAGTATGGTGGGGAAAAGCTCATGTGGAGCATGAACACCTGTTAAGACCTATTGGGCTGAGTGACCTGATTCAAGAAAAGTCTAAGCAAGTCTATGCAGCCTACAAAATGATGCAACAGCTGGCTTGTTTTGCTTTCTTTGGTTGTAGTGGGAAGGGAATTCAAGAGATGTAACTGTGATTTATTCATTTTGACTTACAAAAATGTTTCACATAAAAAACATTATTACCTCTATTGCAATGCTTTCAAAGAGCAGGGCCTCTGCTCTAGATTAACCTAAGACACTGCTTCCCAAAGAATTGATCATTCTTTTTCTTGATGCTGCAAAACCCCCATGTTCTCCAGTACTGTTGAAAACTATCTACCTCCCACTTGATGCATGTGGAGATTGTTAGGCTTTGAAAGAGGTAGGAGGGAAATCTGAAAAGGAACATTTGGACCCTTGAACTGAGTTGGAGTTTTCCAGATTCTCCCAGTGCACCAGCAGAAGACTATGGGATTTGAGAGGTGCATGGTCATTCAGCAGGTAGACCCAGGTGTAATCCTGACCTCTGGTTCTATCTGGGTGAAGCTTGTTATGACCGTACAGAGTCCCTTCCTTGGTGCTCACGTTTCCTCCCATGTCCCAAAGAAATGCAAGTTGGTAGGTTAAATGATTACTGTAAATTGCTCCTAGCATAGGAGTCAGTGTGGAGTTGATAAACACATGAAAGAGAATGGATAACAGGGAATTAAGTGGGATAATGGGATTTCTCTGTGAGCTGGCATGGATTCCATGGCCCAAATGGCCTTTCTCTATGTCAAAGTATGAAATACAAGAGTTGGACCAAGAATTTCCTTAGAGTTATTTCCAATCTGCTGTTGTATCTTTCAGAATATGTGTAACAGATGCCTTATTTATACGTATAAAATCAGTGTTCCATAATGACTCTCATGAAGTTACTGCGATGCAGTGGAAGCTGATTTGTGAAATCTCTGGCCCTAGTCTTTATATTTTATAATGTTGTTATTTCTTCCATTCAGTGACGTAGAAACAGTACTGGATTCTCATTATGCTGACTGGTTCCCACAAAATTGTTCAGGCTTTGGGCAGAAGCTTGCTCTACTCAGTCATTTTATTTGGCACAGCCCTCTCTATAGAGTTTGCAAGGCAAGTGACCAAGTCAGCAAGCAGCAAGGCTTTTTGACCAGTCAGACTGAGAAGTCTTCAAGGAAATACACAAGAATAGAAAAGTGTGCCTAGTTGCTTGCACTAAATGCATAACAAAATAATGGCTCTGTTTTATCCTCTACTTCTAAAGTTCAGAACTACATTTTGGAAATAATGCAGTGGATACTCTCTGTTACATGCGACACCAATGACTGAGGACAAATTTCTGTTCTACAGAGCTTAAAACCATGAAGTATGAAACAATAAATATAAATTAGCTTATTTGGTAAATTGGTTTATTATTGTCACATGTACTGAAGTACAGTGAAGAACTTTGTTTTGCATGCCATCTGTACAGATCATTTCATTGCAACAGTGCATTGAGTTAGTACAAGGGAAAATGATAACAATGCAGAATAAAGTGTTACAGTGACAGAGAAAGTGTAGTGCAACTACACAATAAGCTGCAAGGCCATAACGAGGTAGACTGTGAGGTCAAGAGTCCATCTTATTATACCAGGGGACTGTTCAATAGTCTTATAAGAAGCTGTCCTTGAGCCTGGTAGTATGTGCTCACAGGCTTTTGCATCAGGCTTTTGTATTTTGTATTGTGTAAATTAGATTTAAATTATGTATAAATCATAAAATAAAGATTTGCAAATACAGAAAAGCTTAAGAAAGAGAGGTTAAAGAGAAAGACTGTAAAAGTTAAAAAGAAATTATGTTAACTTCTTAATTTTTTTGAAATATCTACTACACCATTTACCTTCTGAAGGAATGAGACTAAACTTCTAGAATGAAATATTCAGGATCAAGGGCTGTGGGGGTAGACAATAATTATCACTTGAAATTAAAAAAAAGATGCAGATGCTGGAAATTTGAAATAAAGAAAGAAGATATTGGAAACACTCAGCGGGTCAGGCAGCAGTTGTGGAAAGAGAAATAGAGTTGAAATTTCAGGTATGAGACTATTCATCAGAACAACAGATGTCAACGGCCCGCTAAGTGTTTCAGCATTTTCTGTTTTACTTCAGATTTACAGCATCTGCATTTTTTTTTGATTCTGTTGAAAAAAAACAAACTCAGTTTTCATTTGCAAGAAGGTGGGGGAGAGTTGAATAGAACAAAGGCAATATCTGTGATAGGATGAGACTAATAAGTTAATGCGGCAGTTCGATGCATATTATGTTTCTTTGTCTGTGTAATTTGTTTCTAATAACAGGGTTATTGAATGTGTCAGGAGGTTAGGCTATACTAACGGAGAGGGAAAAACTGAGCCAAAATTACAGATGAATGATTGGCAGATATAGCCGGTTCTTATACAGAAAGGAAAAAAAGCAAGTTACCTGAAGATGGAAATTTGATATCAAGTCCAAAATGCTGCAAAGTGCCCAGATGGTAGATGAGGTATTGTTCCTCATTGTAACAGGGCAGCAGGCCACAGACAGGTAGGTCAGATTTTGAGTGGGATGGAGAATTCTGAATACACCAGCTCTAACATATTCCATTATCTCTGATGGGAATCACTTGACAAATACTGCAACGTTATGCCATAGCGTTGAATTTGGTCTTGAGTTTCTTGGCAAGGACATCTGGATTTCCATGTTTGACTCCATATGTGGGATAGCAGAAGTTGCTGCCTGATTTACTCCATAATAACAGTGAGTCCTGTTAGCCAAACCATTATAATCTATGCAAAATTCCACTTAATGTATTGTTAATAGCTGCAACAGCTGCACTTTTTTAATTTAATGTGTCTGAAATTATTCTACTGAATTCTCAGTAGAAACAGTAACTAGATGACTGTATCATTAATTATTTTTTTCTAGAGGGCATCTAAATAAAAGTGAATTTAAATGTTTAGCTCTATTGTTCCATCATCAGGGACTATTGCAGAGATGTTTGATAAAGAAGGAAATGAAGATTGCTTTAATCTATATTTGACCCATCTCTCAACAGATGGACAGCAATACCAAAGTGCCTTTATTTATGTAAATGCAGCATCAGAAAAAAACACTTTTATTTATCTGCCTGCAGCAGTAAAAGGAAATTAACAACTCAATTTCCCAGAACTAATCAAAAATCCTTTGCATTACTGTCTCTGGTGGGATATATCAAACCTTATTCCACATTCTTTCCCGGGAGATATGCACCCACCTCCATGTCATGTGACCCACATTGGCAACTGTTAATGAGGCTAATGATCCTTATTAATAAATGAGGTAAAATTGTCCTAATTATTTCTGGAAGTTTTGGGCCAGAATAGGGTAAAGGGGCAAAGGAATATGGATCTGAAATCTGGTTGACTTTGAGTATGTCTGCAGCTGTTCTTGCCAACCTGTGATATGTATTTGATATTTAAAGGACAGGTGGACTGATTAAAGATAAATTCTTTTATTTTACTTGTCAGTGTGGGATTAAGCATACATTTACTTCCAGAAGTATATGTGTTCCTCCATGTTGAATAGCACTTGGAAGAAGCACTAAGAGTAGCAAGGGTGGGGGCATGTACTCAGAATGGGGGAACTTCAACATTCATCAGCAAAATGGTTTTATGGCACCATTAGTGATTGAGATGACCAAGTCCTAGAGGACATAGCAGCCAAACTAAGCCTACAGCAGGTAGTGAATAGATGAATATGTGGGATAAACTTGTCCTAGTCAACCTTCTTGTGGCAACTACATCTGCCCATGATAGTATTGTTCAAAGTGACCACGGCACAATCTATCTTGAGACAAAGTCCCAACTTGACACCTAGTGTATCTTCCATTGTATTGTGTAGCTTGACAATGGGACAGACTCAGGACAGGTCTGACAGTTCATGAAGTACTGTCAACCATAAGCAGAAGCAGAAAATGTACACTGCCACAATCTGTAACTTCATAGCCCAGTATTTCTCTCTTTTTACTATTAATGTCAAGGCAGGAGAAGGGCATGTCAGGAGCTGAACCAAGCATACTCAAAAATGAAGAAGTACCAATCTAATGAAGCTACATCATGCATGGCAAACAGAAAAAACAGCTTGCATTGGATAAGGTAAATGATCTCACAACCACTTGATCATATCAAAGACCTGTAGTTTTGTCACAGTTAGTTGTGAATCATGGTGGGCAATTAAACAGCTAACAGGGGAAGGGAGCCTTATCCCCAATGATGGCGAGTTGCAGCATGTGAATCCTATAAATAAGATAGAACCATTCACAGTCTCGTTCAGCCACAAGTATTAAATAGATGATTCATCTTAGCTTCCTGTTAAGATCCTCACCATCACAGCTAATGTGACTCACTCCACGTGCCATCAAGAATGCTGAGTGCAATGAATACAGCAAAGACTATGGGACCAGACATCTCCCAGCTGCAGTACTGAAAAACGGTGTTCCAAAGATAGCTGTGCCTTTAGGCAAGCTGTTCTAATAAAATTACAGTATTGGCATCTACCTGACAATGTAGAAAATTGCCCAGATATATCCCATTCACAAAAAGCAGGACAAATTCAGTCTGGCTAATTACTGCCTTATTATTCTACTCTCAACCATTAGAAAAGTGATACATGGTGTTATTGACAGTGCGCTTAAGTAGCATTTATTCACTAATAATCTGGTCACCAATGCCCATTTTGGGATTTGGCAGGACTGCTCTGCTCTACACCTCAGTATAGCATTGGTGCATCCATGGATCAAAGAACTGAATTCCAGATATGAGATGATATCAGCTTGACATCAAGGCAGCATTTGATCATGTGTAAAACTGAAGTCACTGGGCACCAAAGGGAAAACACTCCAATGGTTGGAGTCATACCTTGTACAAAGGATAATGGTGGTTGAGAGCAATCACTCTAACATAAGGATTAGACTGCAGGAGTTCCTCAGGGTAGTGACCTAGTCCATGGTCAGCTGCTTCCTCAATGACCTTCCTTCCATCATGAGGTCAAAAACGGGGATTTTCACTGATAAATCACAATATTCAATTTCATTTGCAACTCCTCAGCAATGGAGCAGCCCATGCCAGCATGCAGCAAGACATAGACAATACTTAGGCATGTGCTTATAAGTGGTAAGTGATATTCAGACCATAAAAGTGCTTAGCAATTTACATCTGCAACAAGGAAGAGTCTAATTGGCATACCTGCATCTCTTGACATTGAATGACATTATCATCACCAAGACCCCACCATCAATATCCTGGAAGTCACCACTGTATGGAAAGCCAACTGGACCAGTCACTAAAATGTGGTCAGAAGAGTGAATCAGAATCTAGGCATCCTGTGGTGAGTGACTCACATTCTGACACCCCAGGGCCTTTCCTTCATCCGTAAAGCACAAACCAGGACTGTTATGCAATACTGCTCACTTCAACAACTTTCAAGGTGCATGTCTAAGACAAAGCAGAACTTTTGATTGACATCTTATCAATCACTCTAAACATTCATGCCCTTTACCATGGCACACAATGGCTGTAGTGTGCATCATTGACAAAATGTGCTGTAATTTCTCACATAGGCTTCTTCAACAGCACCTCCCAAACCCACAACCTCCACCACAAGAATAATCACAGCAGGCACATCAGAACCCCACATCTACAAGATCACTTCCAAGACCAGTCAAGGATGCAAACAGTTCTTCTAGGTGAAGCAGTAACACATTTTCACTCCTTCCAATTCAATGCGTTGCACTTGGTATTCACAATGTGGTGTTCTCTACCTTGAAGAAACTTTAAGCAGATTGAGTGACTGCTTTGCTGAGCACCTCTGTTCAGTTTTCAAGGGTGACCCTGAGCTTCCAGTCACCAGTCATTTTAATTCTCGGTTCTATACCCACTCTGAGCTGTATGTGTTCAACCTGCTATATAACTCCAATGGTCTCCTTTGTAAGCTCAAAGAACAGCACCTCATCTTCCACTGGGCATATTGCAGCCCTCTGGACTTAATGCTGAATTTAACAATTTTGAGTAACCACCTTTTATTTTCCTCACCACATTGTGGTTATACTTTTCTTTTTCAATTTGTTTCTTTTTTCTCTTTGGTCATTAAATTGTTGCCTTGACCAACTTTTACCTGCACCTTACCACAGTCATTCTCTCTGTTTTTTCCACCCTTACCCCCTCAGCAATATAAAAGTGGATTGTTTCCTCACCTTTCCAATGCTGATGCAGGGTCCACAGCCTAAAACACTGACTCTTTTGCTTTCCTCACCGATGTTGCCTTTGAGTGGTTTCTGCCTTTTTTGTATTTGTTTCAATTTTCCATCCTCCGCTTTTTTTTGGTTCAAATGCTCATTCAGCTTGTTCCATTTTGTGGAACTTTGCTGTACGTGGTTTTGCTTGTGTTTGCCTACATTGCAACAGGATCCATACTTCAATAATATTTCACATGAACAGCTTGAGGCATCTGGAGGTCATGAAAAGTGCTACATAAATGCAGGTTTGTTCACTTAAGGGCTTTAATGATTTAGTGACATTTGCATTTCTGAATGACTGATAAAGAATTTCTCTCTACGATCCCATGTCATAGTGATCCAGTCAGGTGCAATCAATAAGGTTTCCGCAAAGACATCATCCAAGTTTTTCCACAAAATCTTTAATAACTAAAAGATAAATAAACACTAATCAGAAACCTTGAGCGCAAAATTGATGAGGACAGATATAACGTGGATTACAGTTTAATTCCATTCTGATTTTAACACAGTCCTAGTTTATCTCACTCTCTGTGCTATTACTAAGCAAGTCACAGTCACAGCATGAAAATAGCAAAATGGTACAGCAAGGAGCAGTGCTCCCTTACAGCTCTAGTGACCAGTTTCCATTCTCTGCTGCTGTCTGTGCGGAGTTTGCACGTTCTCCCTGTGACCATATGGGTTTCCTCTGGTGCTCTGGTTTCCTTCCACATACCAAAAACATGCTAGTTGGTAGGTTAATTTGCCACTGTAAACTATCCCTAGTATGTTGGGTCAGGAGTTGATGGGGAAGCGAAAGAGAATAGGTTATAGAGAAATGAGTAAAGAATAGGATTGATGGAATTGCTCTCAGAGCTGGCATATACCACAAGGCCACAAGGTCCCCTTCAATGTCATATGGAAATATGAGACATAAAATAAATGCTGTTCTATAAAGAATGCAATGGACTGCCAAGAATCATACATACAGCACTGTTGTTATTCTTGGAAAAATGATGAATTGGAAAGTGATCCTTAGGGAATTTCCAATTATGTAGAATTGGAACACGGAAATTAAGTCTGGGTTAAGGAGTACATATGCTGCATATTCCAAAGATTCTACCAACAACTTGAAATCTCCACTGAGCTGCAGCTCGAGGGGCTGTACGCTTGGCTGAGGATTGAACGTTGTTTAGACTCAGAGACTCTTGTCACACATCACAATTAATTTGAGGTTTTGTTTGAAGTTTGGCAGAATCTAATATTTAGTTTTATCCAGCAATCTTTTGGCCAAAAGACAACCCAGATGTTTCCAAGCAAGACTCTTTATCATTTTTGCTTCATGCTTACAAAAGGTTAAACCTTTGAAGAATGTAAGGCTAAGCTTTGTTACTAATTATAATACTACAAGCATGGTGGGAAAACAAAAATACAAAATGTATTGCGCTGATGTAATGGAAATACTTCACTTAAAATATCAAAGGACCATTTTCAAATTACTTGTAATTAGTACCGGTGGGAAACTTCATAAATTAACAAAAGTTATAGACTTGTGAAATATATTAATAGTGTAATGTATCTGGAGTTTCTCAGGAACAGCATGTTATGCAAGCTCTTGCTCCTCTGTTTCTGGCTTTACTAGTTCAAAAATTAGGCAATTTGTAGCACTGCTAAAGACAACTCGGTGAATCTTATTCATTGAATTTTGGATTCCTCAGCCTATTATGTCATTTTTTAAAGCATGAGATGTTGGCATCACGGTTGTGTTACTGCTTTGCAACTCAAGAGACTGATAATCCAGAAAACACAAGTTCAAATACCCTCCACTCTGGTACTTTGAGAATTTAAATTTAATTAAGGAAAGCTATTTGAAAGTAATATAAAAGATTAACAAGGGTGATGGGATGTTAATTAGGGTGTTTATGATGCATAAAGGAATTGATGGAGACAAACAGCTTCCTCTGGTAGAGGAGTCCAGAAGAACCTTACAATTAGAAGCAGGTTGACATTGGAATACGCTTCATCATACAAAGAACAGTTGGAATCAAACATCTGTTGAAGGTAGGTAAATGGAAAATTTGACAATTGAGATAGATTTTTGTTAAAGGTTACAGAAATAAGGTGATTACAGTTAAGATAAAGACCAGCCATGATCTAATAAAATGTTGGAACAGCATTGAGGGACTGATAGGGCTATGCCTGTTCTAAAGTTATTGTAGAACTATTGGATTGTTGTAAGATGCCAACTGGTTCACTAAATCTTTAGGGAAGAAAACTTGCTGGTGTTAGCTTACCCTGCATTCCACACCAGAATGGTTGATTCTTGAAGGTCCTCTAAAGCAAGCTAGTAGGCCATTTAGTGAGGGCAGTAAATGATGACAATGTGAGTGATGCCTGCAGAATAAATAGGGTATAAACTACGTACATATAAATAACGAGCAGGAGTAAACCACCTGAACCCTCAAAACCTGCTCTGTCATTCAACAGGATCAATGCTTTTGTAATCTCAATCCACGTGATTAACTATTCAAGGTAAACTTTCATTCTCTTGTTTATCAAGGATTTATCTACCTCACCAATAAGGCACCAAACAAATGTATTCATTTAACAAGTAAAACAGTAGCAATGTTACTGGTTTAAATATCAATTCTTGAAAGAGGGAGGATGTGCAAAATCCACACAGACAGCACCTAAGGTCAGAATCAAACCTGGATCTCTGTGCCACTATTCCATTCAGCTCTGTTACTCTCTCTGCAGGTACTTTCTGACCTATGGAGAATCTTCAGCATTTTAGAGTTTAAGGCTTCTGTGCTGTATCTGCCCCCATTCTGTTGGGTTCAGATAGTTTTATGGGGGGGTGGTAGAGAAATATTCTTCAGTGGATAATGAAATGGGTAATTTTTAATCCGCGTGTTGCTTAAATTCATGGAACTGCTAGCCAGACATGCATACAATTAAAACTTAGATTTACGTTTATTTCTGTGAATGGATCTAATATTTTTACTAATGGGTAAAAGAACCAAATTGTCAATAGTTTATAACTGAAATTACTTGATTTTGCCATTGTTGGGTGATGCCAAAT
Organism: Pristis pectinata; assembly: GCF_009764475.1. Taxonomy (NCBI): domain Eukaryota; kingdom Metazoa; phylum Chordata; class Chondrichthyes; order Rhinopristiformes; family Pristidae; genus Pristis; species Pristis pectinata. Next base: position 123,661,726 of record NC_067406.1, read on the forward strand.
CATCTCATAAAAGAGCATTATTTTTAATTGACAGTTGTTACTTATCCCTTTTCACTCTGGTATTCTAGCCCCACCATAACTTAAGAGGACTGATAGATGATTAATAGTGAATTTGATACAAGCATTTCACTGTAAAAAATGTTTCTGAAGAAGCAACACAGTTCATATCTTCCATAAGCAGAGAGGGATAGTACTCTCAATGCAGCAGTGGCATCTGGATTTGAAAGCTGGAAGGTCTATTGACAGGGGTATGTAGTAACCACTGTATGATTGTTTTACACTCCTGTTTCCTCCCTCATGGATATTTAACTTTTAATCAGTAAAATTCATTAGGTGATTTAGATACTCTGCTTATACTTTTAACAAGCTGCAGGACAGGTTAAAGAAAAGCACAGAAGATATCATTTATATTTTGAGTAGTAGAACATTAGTTCTGGTTGTTCCATAATCGGAAGGATGTGGGGGTTATGGAAAGGGTGCAGAAGAGGTTTACCAGGATCCTGCCTGGACTAGAGGGTCTGTGCTATAAGGAGAGGTTGGACAAACTAGGGTTGTTTTCTCTGGAGCAGAGGAGGTTGAGGACCTGATAGAAGTTTATAAAATTATGGGAGCCATAGACAGAGTAGACAGCTGGTATCTTTTTTCCAGGTTGAAATGTCTAATACTAGAGGGTATGCATTTAAGGTGTGAGGAGGAAAGTTCAAGGAGATAATGTGGGGCAGGTTTTTTTACACGGAGAGTGGTGGGTGCCTGGAATGGGCTGCCTGGGGTGGAGGTGGAGGCAGATACATTTAAGAGGCTTTTAGATAGGCACAGGAATATGCAGAGAATGGAGGGATATGGACAACGTGCAGGCAGAAGGGATTAGCTATCATTAGCTTAATTATTTTGGCACAACATTGTGGGCTGAAGGGCCTGCTCCTGTGTTGTACTGTTGTTGGTTTGCTGAAATATAAGTAAATAGAATGTGAACAAGATTATTGGTGATTTTTGTTTTATCTGATGTGGCACTTTACAAATTTTGCTCTAGTTTTCTCACACAATGGGAGGAATTTTAAATGCAAAAACAAATGAGAGTAGACACGAGGTAGAAAAGCAAAAATAGAAAATTCTCCAATCTGACCTCTCAGCCCCTATATGCCTATTTCTTTTATGGAACCATGGTTAGCTGTGTTTGTGTGACCTGTTTGTTCCATAAGGATCTGAACTTGGAGTGCTGATTAAAGTTTCAATGCTCACAACTAATCTCTCAGGTCCCAGTGGTAAATAATTTGTTTTGAATTGTTGTGATCACAGAACATGTTCAGGGTTTCAGATAGACCATAGTAGGATGGCAACATTCAGCAAGTAAACAGATAAGGAAGAAAATCCCCAAGCACATTAGCAGCATGGATATCTAGAGAAGGAAGAGGTGCTCAAGAAAATAAATGATGCAGGAGATGTGGACAATGGAAGGAGATGAACAACACAAACGTGGACAATATAGATTTGAAGAACAGGGTGGACAACATTATGGAAAATGGCAGAGAGGAGAACAGGGAGACCTTGATCTCAGGAAGCACTGACCACATAAAAGGGTCTGTAGATGGGCTAATATTCAAGAATTTCAGAATGATGCAAAAAACTTCAGCTTCTTCCAAGACTAACATTTCCTGTTGGACTTGGTGGTCAGGCATTGTCCATTGTGGTGAAAATCACCACTGTTTTCCTTTTCTTTGCCTCTGGATCGTTCCTGTATGCATCACCAGAGATATCGCAAGGATCTCCCAGTCAACTGCGCACTGACATCAAAGACTGGTTATTAATCTGTTTGTTTTCAAAAGAACAACAAGATTAGCTTTCTAAACTTGCCTTGTGATGACAATAGCCAACATGTGGAGTTGCTTGTTTTGTTTCCCTGTGTGCCCAGAGGCATATGGTTCATCTGGTGGTCCATGCGTGCATACACATGGACCACCAGATGAAAAAATGTTTTTATTAATCACTAAGAATTTTATTCCATCAATGTGCACCTGGTATGGAACCACAAGAAGAAATTCATGCAAGTATGGAGCAAATTCACAGAGACCATCACATTGCTCTTGTACTGTGGTACCTCGACATTCTCATTTATTTATGTCAAGAAGTGGAATCAAGGAATGGCTCATTTGGATACTCTGAACGCAATTGGCTCGTGACTCCTGCAAGGAGTCCACCAATGAGGTCCAAGTACACAAAAGTTCGACCTGCATAAAGAAGAGTATATCATCAGAGAAGCAATCAGTGCATTGAGGATAATGCATCAGATACCTGAACAAGCTTCTCAAGGAGGTGTCCTTCAGTACTCAGCAAGGGCTTCTAGATAGTGGTGTGGTATATCTTACACTGTACTCTGTACCAGAGGGGACTAGAGCTGGAAGATGAGTGAGATTGCACCAATGATCAATGAGGTAGGAGTTGGGGGGTGGTGGGGGTGGGGGTGGGGGTGGGGTGGGGGTCGGTGTTGAACACAACCCTGTCCTCAATGGAGCTGCAATAGAAATGATTGACAGCTACAAGTTCCTTGGGATCCATATCACCTGCAACCTCACTAGGTCCCTTCACACTGATCCGGTGATCAAGAAGGCACATCAATGTTTTTACTTTCTTAGCTTCTGAGAAGATTTGGCATGTTAACAAGGATTCTCTTGAATTTCTACAGATGCACTATAGAAAGTACCCTGACAGGTTGCATCTCAGCCTGGAATGGCAATTGCTCTGCTCCTGACCGGCAGAAGCTGCGGAGAGTGGTAAACACAGGCCAGTCCATCACAGGTTTGTCACTTCCTCCCAACCAGTCCACCTTCACGGTGCATTGCTTCAGGAAGGTTAGCAGGATCGTCAAGGATGCTAGCCACTCTGGCCATTCCCTTTTCTCTCTTCTCCCTTCTGGGAGAAGATAAATGAGCTTGAAAGCCCAGACATCCAGACTTAAGAACAGATTCTTCCCCACAGCTATCAGACTTCCGAAGCAATCACCTCTTTCATATTCCCCCTTCTCGGTGGTGCTGCCACATTCTCATACTCTAAATTCTACCTCTCTTGGTTATTACATTATTATCAATTCACCATTTCTATTTGCACTACTTCAGACTGCACGATAACCTTTGCACCATTCTGTTGCTTTGCTCTCGTCATTGTATTTAATGTTAGATTTATTATTACCATGTATACTATTTACTGTGAGTTTTATATAAGCAAGGAATTTCATTGCACCCTGGTGTATATGATAATAAACTAATCTAACTAATCTAATCTCACAATTAGGGCAAGAAGGATGTCGAAAATGATGAGCAATAGGAAACTGGGCCATTCATCATCGGAACAGGTTTGCATAAATCTGCTTGGGATATCTCAATAGCTTAAAAGCTTAGTTGGTGGCCTGTGCCAGAGAAATAATAAAATGAAATCATCTGGCATGTTCCCATTACCACTACAATTCTTTCACTCTTTGCACAAGACATTCCTTCAGCCAAGCATCCTTTCACTGTACATTTTCCACTCGATCACATATGTTGGTTCCTGTTGCAATAGCAGACATTCTTGCAGTTAGCTGAACTACCAATCCATTATTGTTTGCATTTGGTCTCTCTGCTATCATAAAGAGTATGTATTGTACTTTTGTCCGTTCCTCACAAGATTGCCTCTACTATTTTCCTTTCATCAGTGTACAAGATCTGTTCCTAGTTGAGCGCTGTGTCTCAAAATACGGACTCTCCACAACTGTCACAACCTCCAGTGACTGCCTCATCCTTGCTTAACAATTTTGAGTCACTAATTGAGTGGACCCTTTGAAATGTGTGGATTTCTTCTGTTGCATTGCTGGTGACATCGCAACCTCTGAAGGACTGAGGTCTCTGAGGCATCATTATCAGGCTGTTGTTTTGCACTGCAAAATATAAGAATTAGTTCTGGCAAAGCCAGTTTCTTGAGAATTACCATACCCAAACTTCTCAAAGTTCTGTCACTAATGAAATAAAGCCAATAGACAGTATGCATAATGAATGTTTTTAGACACTAGTGATTAATAGAATCTCCATTTCTGATTCACAGATGTGTCATTCTTTTTCCATGGCTTCCTTCTCTGCACCTGCGAGCTACACCATTTTCAGTGGATTTTCTCCTGTCCTCTCCACCTTCTTTAACCCTTGCACTCTCTTCCATAACTAGCAAAAGAATAGACCTGTGAGTGACTGAAGGTCATGCATTTACCTGATGGATTGAACAGATTCAGTGATGGTGAGTATCAGATGGTTGCATCACATTTCTCAAGACTGGGTTGGGCGGCAGTAGCAGAAAGGAAATTGAAATGTTGAGGGAATAGAGAGTGAAGGAACTGTACTGTTGGAACTTAAATGAGCTTGTGGTTCAATGCAATGGAGTAAGATTGGGTGTGTGTGCTGAGCAGTTGTATACGGCAGAATGTAAGTGAATTAGCAACTGTGGCAGTAAGTCATGGGAAGTGGGATTGGATCCCAGTATTGGTCAAATCCTCTAAAACTTGGAGTTTCTCCATTTTTGCATTATTCCTTAAAATCATTGAGTTGAGATTGAGTTAGCAGGTGCTGATCACGTACATACTTGTTGGAATTGAAGTGTGGAAGTAAAAAAGCAAATTGAAATTGGACATTTTGACAGGTTTTTGAAGAAACAATTGTTAGCTCTATCAGAACAGACTTTCACTTAGTGTTGGGGCCTTTACTCCTCTCTTCCTTTACTTAAGCTTTCTGAGGTGATAAGAGAGTGATGTTAATCCCGAGAGGGAATGAGTGTTATAGTGAGGAATGGCGATGCAGAGTAATTTATGAGGAGAAAGAGGGAGATAGTTCTTGCGAGGGCTGCTAAGTGTTCGGTTTACAGACTGACAAGCCACAGCAATACTTGAATGTTCATTACTTGGAAAGCAAAGGGTACTTCATCATTAAAAACAACATGATATCAGTTTATTGAGTCCATGGCTGACTTTCACCATGTTAGCTCAAAGGATGAAGAATCCCTGAGGTGATCACAGAAAGATCTTCAAGAAGACAAACAAAGCAGTGACATCAGTAATGTACATGGAACTCCATTGTTGAAGTTTTCTCAAGCATTTGTAAACAATATCACAGAGCATGTAAATGAAAAAAAAATCTGCGGATGCTGGAAAACTGAAACGCATCTGTGGAAAGGGTTTTGTCTTTGAAGAGTTTTGGACCTGAAACATTAACTCTTTTTCTCTTTTCACATATGTTATCTGACCTTGAGTGTTCCTGACATTTTCTGTTTTTATCACAGGGAATGGAATGCGCTGCCTGGGGTGGTGGTGGAGGCTGATACGTTGGTCAAGTTCAAGAGATTGTTAGAGAAGCATATGGAGGAATTTAAAATATGTGGGAGGAAGGGGTTAGATAGTCTGAGGTGTGGTTAGAAGGTCGGCACAACATGGTGGGCCGAAGGGCCTGTATTGTGCTGTATTTTTCTATGGTTCTTTGGAATGTGCTCTCATTCTTAAGCTTTTCACCACTTCTGTTTGCATTCCTCTCGTGCTAGAAATGAGTTGGAATGAGAGAGATTTAACAAGGACAAGAAAATTATCAGACTATTTGAGAGGGATTGACCAATTCTATTGTATTTCCACTAGATGGTACTGTTGTAATTCCAATGAAACCCTACATCTCTTGGGCACTTGGTGAAATGAGCCATCTAAGCACCTTAAGGTCTGGACATTGATGTTTGCTGTTAATATAAACAACATGTAGTTTTGATTTTTTTTTGATTAGTCTTTATTTTTTAATTTAGAAGTAGTTTGACACATACAATCTGGGAATAATTTCTTTTATGAAAATGATTTTCTATTTATACCCAGATAATTTTCAAATTAAACTAACCAGCAATGGAACACACAGTATGAAATGAAGGAGAATACTAATTGGGTGGACTAGGTGTTCAACATTCAGAATGGGTAAAGAGAAATGCTCAGGGGTTGGAAGAGATTAAGGATATAAATGATCAACTTTATTAAAGATCTCTACTTATTCAGCTTTCAGGTCTGACCTTGTATCTGGGAACATTGCAATGTTGACTTGGCATCTCGAGGAACTGGGATGAGATGTCACGGACCCACTAGGATTTTGATGGGATCCTGAGGTCTGAGAGCAGTGGGAGAATAATACTATGGAGAGGAAATCTGGCACCATTGGGTAAAGCCCAGGAATCGGTGTGACTGGGAGAAGATCGTAGGATTTGTGCTGTATCAATGGCTTGCCAGGATCTGCCAGTATTGAGGGGAGGGTCTAGCAATCTTCTTGAGATGGACCAGGGCAGACAAGTGAATGAAACCGAAGTGCCTTTGACCCCTTTTGTGAAGGTCCTGTGTAATCCATTTGCATTTCCATAAGTCTGTCTCTTATTTAAACCCTTTGTAATGCAGTTCATGTCACCAGGCATCCATCATAACGTTTTTCACTGTCATCCAGGTGGTCATCCTTCACCTTGCTTCAAGCATTAAGTGCAATCCTGGACATTTTGTCTCTGTTGAATATTTAATTTGTATTGCTTTAATACTAAAGGACAGCTCACTGCTAAGATCAGCAAGGGGAATATAATACATGCTTCATGCAGCAACCTAAGGTAAATTTGTATGCATTAGGTGGTGGTCTCTTTGAAACAAATATATTTGTGTGCATTAATGCAGGCTAGGTACAGAGACACAAGTTCAGGTACTGCAGGTAGAGTGAAAAAGAGAAAAGGCAGCTTTGCCACTGTCAAAGATTAACACTCTATTTAGCAATGTTGGGGAAATACAACCCTTTGTTTCAGTATATCTTCAATATTGGTCCCATCCCACTTGATATGAATTTCAAAAAAAACACAGCGGGATTCCCTGAAAATGATGCCTGAAGTCTTTGAGATGGGAAATGGTCACTGATTGGATGTTGTCCTCTTTGACAGAGATCCTACCAGAGGATTATAATGCATGTCGTGTGGCAGTTCACTTAGGGTAGTAGCCTGTACTAGTTATCTAATGGTAACCTGTAGACAAACATCAGAAAGCAAAATGCTTGTTCTGGGCTGATCTTTTACCTGTCTTGCCACATGAATGTTTACAAACCAAATGTACTTATTAAAAAAAATAATCCCATTTCTCAGTGAATTAACAATCTCCCTTCAATAGAAACAAATACATGGTAACTCACCAATCAACTACATTTCCACATGCATGAATCTTCAAGTTATTACTTTTCAACATTTGAGGGAAAACCACTTTTGCAATGCAAAGTGAAAGAAAGTGTGAAGGTAAAATAAGAGGATATATTAATTCTTTTAGAGAATGTGAATGTAACATTGAAGAGAAATAAAATATTTCATTGATTTTTCATTCATCTGTTTGATTCAGGAGGTTGGCTTATCTGACACCCTGAATCACAAAGCATACCTCATTTATAAAACTAAAAATATATGCAGTAGTGGTTAGTAATGTTATTGACACAGAGGTGATCTTTAGACATTTTTAGCTATAGTATGAGATGTCATTCTGGTACTAAGGCAGTTTTAAGAAGACGGATATTGTAAATGCATGGTGAAAATGTAGGATCCCTGCCAGAGTTCCCAGCTGGTACTGTAGAATCCAGAGTGAAAGGATTGTGATAATATAGTTCAATAACTGGGGACTTTAACATTATACACTGATGTAAGAGTCAGTGAAGCAACTGTAGTTTGCTAGTAGTTCTCTATGACTGGAAAATTTAATACAATAAATCTCAATAAATGACGGGTACTTTGAAATTAACAAATTATATTTATACATATTTGGTATGTTCATATTTGTTTTTTTTGCCAGTTTCAATATTTGCAGTTGTCCTTTTAGCTATGGATGTTTGATTCCTTTTCCATTGTTAATGTAAATATATGTGAAAATATCTTTTGCATGCTGACAAGACTAATTTGCAACATCAGTAGCTATAGGAAGGTGGCTGATTAGTGAGTTGCTATGCATTTTTTCTCTTTTGAAGGGGCAATAGTTATTGTGCTGAACAGTGGAATTAAATTTTGGTATAAGTATAGAATCACAGAAAGATTACAACATGGAAGGAGGCCATTCAGCCCGTTGAGTTCATATCAGCTTAATATACTATAAGAGGAATCCAGATACTCTAACACCCCTACCCTTGTCCAATAGTCCTGCAAATTTTTTTCCTTTCAGATACTTATCCTGATGCCTTTTTTCAATAATCTTCCACTACCACCCTCACAAATGCATTCTAGTCCTTAACCACTCACAGACAAAATCAAAAATCCTTATCACTTTTCTGGTTCTTTTGCCAATCACCTTCATTCTACGTCTCTTTGCTCTTGACTGTTTCACCAATTAGAACAGTTTCTCTCTGTCAGTACCATTCAAAATTTTAAATATTTCTATTAGATGTCCTTGTAATTTCCTCTGTTCCAAGGAGAACAATTCCAACTTCCCCAGTGTTAAGACTGTTAGATTCAAATATGTTGTTTAATATTAATCTGGTAATTGTGATTTTGTGTTCATTCTTAACGTGTTAAGATTCAAACTGTAAACACAAGGCCTAATGGAAAATCTTCACTAAAATGGCCAATGTATGATTGTGCTAATTTGAAGGACTGACAATATATTGGTGTGTTGTGAATGCTGAGCCTTCAGGAAGGTGTGGGTGAGCAAAAGATGACTACTAGCTAACCATCTTCAGCCACTACAATCCATGGCCTTGTATGGCAGGGCACTAACCTCCCAAAGGCAGTTGGAGAGGAATGTGGGACCAGAAGGGTATATAGAGGCTGAAAACAGACTAAGGTTAGCAGAATGTTGCAACAAATGAACAAAGACTGTGCTCCAGGGAACTTGAAAGCAGGAACCATAAAAGCCAGTCTTTCTGTGTACCTATTAACTTTGTGTATTGACTCTGGATATCTTTGTAACACTCATTACACTCTCTGACTTGATTATCGAATGAGTCTGTAACTTGCAGGCCAAATTGGACAAGAATCCTAAGTGAGATAGTTGGGATGTCCTCAATTCAAGGAGACAAATTCTCCCACAGTGTTACAGTTGCGTGAGTCTTTCCACATAAGGAAAGTCCTTCATCCCTGGTATCATTTGGTAAATCTTTTCTGCACCTGTTCGAAAGCTTTTATATTCCTTTTGAAGTATATATTGGCCAACAAACAGCCAGTATGAGACAATGGGTGAAGATTTTGGAGATATAATAGACTGCAGATGCTGGAATCTGGAGCGAAAAACAAATGGCTAGAGGAACTCAATGGGTCTGGCAGCTTCAGTGTAGGGAAATGAACAGTCAACTTTTTGGGTTGAGACCCTTCATCTGGACTGAAAGAGTAGAGGGGAGATGGTCAGTATGGAGGGGTGAGGAATGAGCTGGCAGGAGACAGGGTGAACGATTTATTCAGCCAAGCATTTTGTTTTATAATGAAGTTGTATATTGTGATAATAAAACAGTTATACATGTCACTGTAATAAAAGTGTTGAATTTGTCTTGTTCAGTTTAATCATTATCTGATATGGAGGTGGAGTGCAAGTGCTCTCCTGCTGAATTGATAATTTGCATCAGCATAATTGAGTTGTGAAAGCTAAAGATGTGACTGACTACATAGCTTGAAATGTTATTTGGGAGACCTGAATATGTAGCCTTGCATTGCAGGATTGATTTGGACCTTGCACCTTCCTCCTTTGCCTTTCTTGGGCATTGGGATATTATATATAATTATAAGACTAAAATTGAAGAATGCTTGATAATAAAGCCTGAGGGAATAAAATGACTGTTATCAGCAATTTAGAGCAGCAGGTAACAGATATTTTAAATCATTACAACTGTGTGTGTGTCTTCACATCTACACATTAAAATATAGACTCCTGGGTTATCCTGCAAAGTTATGCAAGATCAGATTTATAAGGATTATATAAGTCTTTTTAAGAATGGAGGCCATGTCCACAGGATCCTGATGAGTTATTTTCTTGCATGTTATTTACTGTTCATAAAAGCAACTATGTCATGAAAATAAATTCAATATGGATGTTGAAGCAAATAGGAGGGCAATTTGGATGATTTGGAGAAACTGAGGCAAACGTAATCTGACAATCCAAAACAACCAACAGCTGCAGGGCAAAACTCAACTGGGACAAAAGACCGGAGACTTGTCACATCAGTTCAGACCCTTCACAAAACAAGCTGGCAGAAGATTGCACTTATCTAAGCAACTACATGAAATGGACCCATCAGCCACAATTGTTAGGTGATGATGCTTGAACATCACCATATCAGACAACAAGAGTCAGAACAGAATATATCACTGTAGCCATGAACCAGTTATGAATTCACACTAAAGATACTGAGGAAGTTCTCACCTTTATCAGTAGAGCAGTAAGATAAGATTTCTTTATTAGTCACATGTACATCGAAACACACAGTGAAATACATCTTTGCGTAGAATGTTCTGGCAGCAGTCCGCTACGTTTCCGGTGCCAACATAGCATGCCCACAACTTCCTAACCTCTACATCTTTGGAATGTGGGAGGAAACCGGAGCACCTGGAGGAAACTCACGCAGACGCAGGGAGAATGTACAAAGTCCTTACAGACAGCGGTGGGAATTGAACCTGGGTTGCTGGCGCTGTAATAGCATTACGCTAACCGCTACACCACTGTGCTAGTGAAGTGTTCATCATAGGACCTGGAAAACAAAAAAACACAGATGCTGGAATCTGAAACAAAAGCAGAAATGCTGGAAGAACTCAGCCAGTCAAGCAGCATCTGTGGAAAGAGAAATCAGTTGATGTTTCGGGTCAGGAACCCTTCCTCTGAAATGGGGGAAGAGTGCAGGGGTTACAGTTTTCAAAAGAGAGCTTGGAGAGGGGATTGAGGTATAAGATAGAAAGAAGTTTATATGGAGATTGGTTAAGATGGATGAGGTGATAAGGAGCACAGTTACTGACTGTTAGGGAGGCATTTTATAGAACAGGTGAGAAAGGGGCATTTAGTATGGTAATGGAATACAAGAAGAGAGCAGTTTACCTGAAGTAGGGAAACTCGATGAGCAATGAGTTTCCACTGGGTCCCCCCATATTCCCATCTGCCCACCCCTTCTCCCTTGATTCCATGCTCCACCTTCCTTACCTATTAGACTCCATCATCTGCAGCATTTTGTCGCCTCCACCTATCACCTCCCAGCTTCCTTCGCTATTTCCATTCTTCCATCCTCCATTTATCTATCACCCCTCCTCACCTGGATCTACTTATCGCTCGCCAGCTCTTGCTCCATCCCTTCCTTTCACCTCTTTATACAGGTTATCTCCCCACTGTCTTTCAGTTTAGGTGAAGGGTCTCGACCTGAAATGTCGACTGTCCATTTCCCTCCACAGATGCTGCCTGACCTGCTGATTTCCTCCAGCATCTTGTCTGTTGCTCCAGATTCCAGCATCTGTAGTATCTTGTGTCTCTAGGAAAATTCAGTGTTAAGTCCAGAAGGATACAAAGTGCCTAGGCAGAAGCATGGAACCTAATTTTACTTCAATCAACTGAAAATAGCTACCCTCTTCTACACAGTTTAATGTTGTTGCTAGTTCAGACTCTATATTGGGAATTGTCAAATAGCCTGTCTTCTGGGAGTTAATGAGACAAAGCTTTGAAACCTTAATGGCCAATGCAATATTTTTTTTCTGAAGCTCATTCTGTAGTAAGTTCTTGGCATAGATTTTGGAAGAAGTTTTTGTTATAATGACACCATAAAGAAGTTCCTCCCTGGATGAGATCCAGCAAGAAATCTGTATCTTAAACTGTGGCTGTGCTATTGTGGTGAGAACTGAAGACAACTTGGTGAAATGCTGATGAAGAAGAAAGATTAATCTGGGTATGATTCTGGAACATTCTATGCTAATTGATCAAAGATGCCTTTCTGCAATAATAATGCCTTCTATTGGGATTTTGGCAACAACCATGACCAAACTAAACACAATGTGCTTTGACTGAATGATGACAATGCACATCATGTTTTAAAAGCATCATCATTGATTGAGAAAGAAACTGTGGGAAAAATAATGGTGAATTAATAGCACTTATTAATGTTAGTTTGTAAATAGGCCAATCATTTATGGCAAAGAGGAGATGTGTCATGCGTTCTGATGGACCACAAATTATTCAATAATTGGTTGTGCCATTACTGCTGAACAAGTTTTTAGAAAATGCAACTTCAGCAGAAGCCTCCCGCTGAAATAAATTGGATATCGTGAGATTGCTTGACGTATGCCATTATTGCATCATCTCTCTGCTACCATTTAGGGCTGATAATTCATATCATAAAGAAACTATTGATAACATGATTAATGGTTCAGTCATAGTTTTGAAGGCCCAGAAAAAGAGCAGTTAAATGGTGATGTCTCACTTCAGCAAGCAGTGAATTGCTCTTAGAAGTCTTTAAAAATTTCTCATTGGCTGGATTCTGTGCTGGTTTTGACATCCCTTTTTCTGTTTAAAGAATTATAAAGGTTTAAAGGACAGAAATGGGTCACATGTACTCACGCGGATTTTTAAAGGAGTTGTTCCATTTAATCCCAACTTTTTCTCCATGATTCTGAAAATTAGTCTTCTCCAAATGTATGTCTATTGCGTATTTAAGTGTGTCTTTAAGAAATAAGTTCAGCTCACAGTATGACTGATACATTGTGGTATCAGACACTGCTGGTTTGTTTAGAGTTATTGCCTTCAATAAAAGATGTTCTGTTGATAGCTCTTCTTCTACTATTTGCCTTTGAAAGCAGCAACACAAAAGAGCTTACAGATACTGCAAAGCCCAGCTGCTTTCTTTAAGTTTATATGCAGTCCATCAGATACTGTGTTCGAGATCATAAAAACACTGTGTGGGGTGAAAATTGTCCCCATTTCCCTTAAGTTCTTTTGCAAATTATTTTACATCTGTGACCTGTGGTTACTGAACCAGCTTTGCGGAATAGATTCTCCATATTTCCTTCATCAAATTTTGAATACCTTATTTCTATTAGGCCTTAAGCTTTTGTATTCTGAGAAGACCAACCTTAGCTTCCTCAGTGTCTCCACACAACTAAAGTCCCTTATCTCTGGAAACATTCTGTTAGCATTGGAAGCCAATTAATTTGATGGGGCAAAGTTATACTGACAGTCTTAAATGCAGATTTGAATTATTTCTTTCAGATAATAAGTTTTGGTTACGACATATGAGTAACTTGATAAGTGTGGCTTAGTTGGGAGGAAACAAATAAATAGGATCTATAACTCTCCATTTCTGGAGTTTTTATTATGTATCTGTCCCCACTGTAAACCATTTGTTAGTAATTATTTGCTATGATTAGTCAACAGCTCAATTATTGCTGTATTGTGCAATTGGGCGATATAAAGAACTGTGTGAACAGTGGGCTTGTTTTCAACTAAAGGTTCCTATAATCTCATGAAAACACTTGCATTGTTTCTTATCTCATTGGAAGGGATTGCTGATTTTATGTCTATTGGATAGAGCATTCTGGTACACTTCCCAAAAACAACACCATTCACACTTTAACTTCTCCTGCACAGAAATAGGCCCTTCACACCACCACATCCATATTGAACATTATAACTACTAATCCTATTTGCCTGCATTAGGTCAGTAGTCTTCTATATTTTGCCTATTCAAGTGCCTGTCTAGATGCCTCTTGTCATTGCATCTGCTTCCACCACCTCCTCTGACAGCATGCTCCAGATATCAACAACCTTCTGTCTGAAAAGCCTTTCCCCTCTGATCCCCTCTGAGCCTCCTCCCTCTCATCTTAAACCTATGCCCTCTTGTTTTATCCTCTTGTAGCCGGACTCGGCGCGTTTCCGAAGGAAAGACTCTGAGACGAGGAGGTTGAATTCAAAGCACACTTTACTCCCTCAGACAAAACGTGTGCGCCAAAGTACCTGAGAGCCTCTCCGGTCCACGTGGGCAGATGTGACATAAGGTTCCAGCCGGAAGACCTGCCTCGCGGTTCATTCACGATGTGCTCCTGTGGGTCCGCCCGTGGCCACCGATGGTGGTTCGAGTCCCGTGTGTATGGGCTGCTACACCACTCCCCCCAGAAACATCCATCGGGGGCGTGGGGCCCCCAGTCTGTGTGTCCCGCTTGGGTGGCCTGCCTCACTGGCGTGGTGCGGGTACCCTCACCGGTTGCTCAATGTCCAAATGCGCTGGTTTGAGGCTATCCACTGTAAAAGTCTCCTCACGGCCACCCACCTCCACGACACACATAGACCCGTTGTGCTGGATCACTTTGAAGGGTCCTTTGTACGGCCACTGTAGGGGTGACTTGTGCATGCTCCTGCGAATGAAAATATACTCGCAATCCCGGAGGTCCTTAGGGATAAAGGACGGCGTAGTGCCACGTCTGGAGGTCGGAACCGGTGCCAGGGTCCCTATCTTGTCCTGCAGCTTTGTCAGCACCTCTGCCGGCATCCCTGCTGGACCTCGGGCCTCTGGCACGAACTCACCCGGGACTGTCAGGGGGGTGCCTTAGACCAACTCTGCCGAAGAGGTGCCCGGGTCCTCCCTGGGGGCTGTGTGGATGCCCAGTAAGACCCAGGGGAGCTCGTCTGTCCAGTTGGGCCCTCTGAGGCACGCCATCAGGGCTGACTTGAGGTGCCTGTGGAACCGCTTGACCAAACCGTTGGACTGTGGGTGGTACGCCGTGGTGTGATGTAACCAGGTGCTCAGGAACTGCGCCAGTGCTGTCCACAAACCTGACGTGAACTGTGCCCCTCTGTCGGAGGTGATGTCTGCTGGGAGTCCGAACCTGGGGATCCAGTTTGCGATGAGCGTCTTGGCACAAGATTCGGTGGACGTGTCTGCCAGCGGCACGGCCTCCGGCCATCTGGTGAACCTGTCGACCATGGTAAAGATATACCTGGTGCCCCAGGAGACAGGCAGGGGGCCAACAATGTCCACATGGATGTGTTGAAACCTCCCGAGCGTAGGCTGGAACTGCTGGAGGGGGGCCTTCACGTGCTGCTGGACTTTGGCGGTCTGGCAGTGTACGCAGGTCCTGGCTCAGTGCCTGACCTGCTTGTGCAAACCATGCTAGACAATTTTGTCTGCTACCAATTTGATGGACGCCCGGATGGACGGGTGGGCCAGGCCACGTAGTGTGATAAACACCCAACGCCTCCATGCTGCTGGTACCATAGGCCAGGGTTTGCAGGTAGACGTGTTGCACAGGAGCCGAGCCGCTGTCAGGCCGACAGGGACGTCCTCCAACTGGAGTCCCGAAATGGCAGTGCGGGAAGCCGGGATCTTGGTGTCCGCCTGTTGTGCCTTCGCCAGTGCCGTGTAGTTGATCCCTGGGGACGAGGTGGTCGCTGAGTGAATGTGGGGGTGGGACAGCGTGTCGGCGACCACGTTGTTCTTCCTTGCCATGTGGCGGACGTCTGTGGTGAATTCAGAAATAAAGGAGAGGTGCCTCTGCTGCCGAGCTGACCATGAGTCTGATACCTTGGCAAGGGCGAAGGTGAGGGGCTTGTGGTCTGTACACATGGTGAAATCCCTTCCTTCGAGGAAATACCGGAAGTGCCGGATAGCCAGGTAGAGCGCTAACAACTCCTTGTTGAAAGCGCTGTACTTAACCTCTGGCGGTTGCAGGTGTCGGCTGAAAAAGGCGAGTGGTCGCCACTGGCCCTCGACGAGCTGCTCCAGGACTCCGCCGATCGCTGTGTCAGAAACGTCGACTGTGAGTGCCGTGGGTACATCGACTCTAGGGTGTACCAGGAGGGTCGCCTTGGCCACTGCCTCTTTAACCCACTCAAAAGCCTCCGTGGACTCTGCTTCCCATGCCACCTCTTTGGCCTTGCTGGCCATTAGACCAAACAAGGGCCTCATGATGTGTGCTGCCACCGGCACGAAACGATGGTAGAAGTTTACCATCCCCACGAATTCCTGCAGGCCCCTGACCGTGCTGGGTTTGGGAAACTGGAGGATAGCCTGGACCTTGTCCAGTAGAGGGGCGGTGCCACACCAGTTGAATCTGTGGCCCAAGAAGTCGACCTCCGTCCGCCCGAACTGGAACTTCGCCGGGTTGATTGCCAGTCTGTGGTCGCTCAGGCATTGGCAGAGTTAGGGCAAATGTGCCACGTGCTCTTGGTGTGACTTGCTGGCCACCAGGATATCGCCCAAGTAGATGAAGATGAAATCCAGGCCTCGCCCCACCGAGTCCATGAGCCTCTGGAAAGTCTGGGTGGTGTTCTTGAGGCCGAAAGGCATCCTCAGGAATTCGAACAACCCGAAGGGGGTGATAAGGGCTGTCTTGGGCACATCATTGGGGTGCACGGGGATCTGATGGTACCCCCGGACCAGATCGATTTTCAAAAAGATGGTCACCCCGTGTAGGTTCGCTGTGAAATCCTGGATATGTGGCATCACTGAGCCTTCTGTAGTCCCCGCAGGGCCTCCGACCTCCTGAGGACTTGGGCACCATGTGCAGCGGAGATACCCATGGGCTGTCCGAGTGGCGGATGATCCCCATCTTCTCCATCTTCCGGAACTCCTCCTTGGCGAGATGGAGCTTGTCGGGTGGGAGCCTACGGGCTTGGGCGTGCAGCGGTGGTCCTTGTGTAGGAATGTGGTTCTGCACGCTGTGCTTGGCATCGGTTGTGGAGAACTGCGGGGTGATGATGGAGGGGAAATCTGCCAGCACCCTGGTGAAGTTGTCACCCGAGAGTGTGACAGAGTCTAGGTGGAGGGCCGGTAGCTGGGCTTCCCCGAGCTGGAAGGTCTGGAACGTCTCGGCATGGACCAAACGCCGGCCCTTCAGGTCGACCAGAAGTCGGTTGGCCCGTAGGAAATCCGCCCCCAGTAATGGCCGTGATACCGCTGCCACTGTGAAGGTCCAAGTGAAACGGCTGGGCCTGAAATGTAGCAGGATGGTTCGTGAGCCATACGTTCGGATGGTGGTGCCGTTGGCAGCAGTGAGATTGGGACCTGGGGTGGCGTTACGGGTGTCCATGTTGGAGGGGGGAAGAACGCTGATTTTGGCCCTGGTGTCTACCAGGAAATGTCGCCCGGAGTGTCAGTCCCAGAGGAATAGGAGGCTGTCATGATGGCCAGCCGTCGAAGCCACTAGCAACGGCCGGCCCCGGCGTTTCCTGGGAAGGCACATGGTGGGCGGCAGCGGCGCGCGTTCGAACCCCATCTCTAGTGATAAAAACACCAGTGGTCCGAACCCTCGTCCTTGTCCCCTGTGAGTCTCAGCGGCTTCGGTTGTGGGGTCTTGGCCTTGAGCTGTGTGGTCGTGGTTAGGCAGATGGAGGCCGCTCCCCGCTGTTTACTCTGCCACAGAATGTCTGCCCTGGCTGCGAGCCTGTGTGGGTCGCTGAAATCCTCACCCGCGAGGAGGAAATGAATGTCCTCTGGCAGTTGCTCGAGGAACAACTGTTCGAATAGAAGGCACGGCTTATGGCCGTCCACGAGCGCAAGCATATCGTTCATCAGCTTGGATGGCTTGCGGTCGCCCAGGCTGTCTATGCGCAGGAGACGAGCGGCTCACTCGTGGCGGGAGAGTCCGAAAGTATGGGTTAGGAGCGCCTTGATCTTAGTGTACCTGTCCTCTATTGGTGGCTGGTGCAGGAAGTCAATAATCCGGCCTGCCGTGTCCTGGTCGAGCATGCTGACCACGTAGTAGTACCGTGTGGCGTCGGCTGTAATGTTTCTGAGACTGAACTGGGCCTCAGCCTGCTCAAACCAAACATGGGGCTGCGTGGCCCAGAAAGTCGGGAGCTTGAGTGTGACTGCGTTGTGCAAGTCGTTGGAATGCATGTCGCGGGTTCCAGATGCCATATGGAAGCGTCGGGGTCACCAAATGTAGCCGGACGCGGCACGTTTCCGAAGGAAAAGCTCGGAGACGAGGAGGTTGAATTTAAAGCACACTTTACTCCCTCAGACAAAACGTGCGGGCCAAAGTACCCAAGAGCCTCTCTGGTCCACGTGAGGTGGATGTGACATAAGGTTCCTGCTGGAAGGCCCACCCCGCGGTTCGATCACGACGCGCTCCTGCGCGTCCGCCTGCGGCCGCCGATGGCAGTTCGAGTCCTGTGTGTATGGGCCGCTACACTCTCATAATTTTGTATACCTCTGTCAGGTCATCCCCTCAACCTCCTTAGCTCCAGGGAAAACAAATTCATCCTATCTAGTTTCTCCTTACAACTAAAGTCCTTCAGTCTAGGCAACATCCTGATGAATTGCCTTTGCATCCACTCCAGCAAATCACACCCTTCCAAAACTTCCTAAATCTAACTCCGATGAATGTTCCCTCTTTTTCCTTTCTGCCTTTTTCTTTCTCTTTGTTCGCTCTTTCTCCTTCCTTGCAATTTATTTATCTTTTTGTATTAAACTTGATCCTTTTTCACAGTTTCTTTCCCTGCTATGGAGTTCAACCCGGAAGAGTGTGAAGTGATTCACTTTGGAAGGTCAAATTTGAAGGCAGAATACAAGGTTAATGGCAGGATTCTTAGCAGAGTGGAGGAACAGAGGGATCTAGGGGTCCAAGTCCATTGATAGGGTCGTTAGGAAGGCATATGGAGTGTTGGCCTTCATTAGCCAGGGGATTGAGTTCAAGAGCCACGAGAAAATGTTGCACCTCTATAAAACCCTGGCTAGACCACACTTAGAATATTGTGTTCAGTTCTGGTTGCCTCACTATAGGAAGGATGTGGAAGCTATAGAAAGGGTGCAGAGAAGATTTACCAGGATGCTACTTGGATTGCAGAGTATGTCTTATCAGGATAGGTTGAGCGAGCTAGGGCTTTTCTCTTTGGAGCGAAGGAGCATGAGAAGTGACCTGTCAGGGGTGTACAAGATGATAAGAGGCATAGATCGAATGGACAGCCAGAGACTTTTCCCCAGGGAGGAAATGGCTAACGTGAGGGGGCATAATTTTAAGGTGATTGGAGGAAAGTACGGGGAGGGGTGGATATCAGAGGTAAGTTTTTCCCACAGGGAGTGGTGGATGCATGGAACGAGCTGCTGGGGGTGCAGGTAGAAGCAGATACATTGGGGATATTTAAGAGACTCTTAGATAGACACATCGATGATTGAAAAATGGAGGGATATGTAGGAAGGAATGGTTAGTTTGATCTCAGAAGGTTAATAGGTCGGCACAACATCGTGGGCCGAAGGGCCTGTACTGTGCTGTAATGTTCTATGCTCTATTACATTTGTGTTTCTCTTTAACCTTTCCCTTCATCGCTCATCAATATGGACTATTAGACCTAATGCTCATGGCATTCCATATGCAACATAAACAGGCCCAGGCAACTTTAGTTGGCAGGTTTCATCAACATAATAGTCAGTTGCCTGTCCCAAATGGAAGAAAGTGACAGTTGACTGAAAAGCAGAAGGAATGTTTAGTCTGTAGGAGGTCCTTGCTGTTGTGAAGGCCTGCCATCAAGAAGAGTTTGGAGGGGAGAAGCCCAGGGCCAGGATTGTCTAGGACATTTCTCATGGGTGCACAAACAGGTTAAATGACCTCTTTTCATATCTAGTCTTCTTTTCATTGTCTTCACTTGGCAGGAAGGATGGAGCATGTGCCTCAATCCGGTCAGTGTTAGAGTTGCTTTCGGAGACCAATGACGTAATTGGACCCCTATCTGCATACTTAAAGCAGGACCTCACTGGCTTCTGAGCAGGTTAAAATCAGGCTCACTTGAAACTCGGCGAAGCTGAAGGTGAATCACCTTCATCATTTTAACCAATTGTGTTAGGTGGGTAGGGTTAAAAATTGTTGTTAAACTTCCTTATCCAGTCTAGTCTCCCTCCAAGTGTAGTCAATTATAAATCATCAAAAAGGCAAAAAGTTAGTTTCCTTTGCCGCTCACTCTACAAAGTGCAGTCACTTCCTGAGGCATTCTTGTATATATTGCCTTGCTTTATTCTTCTGGCCTCAGTTTGTAATGTTTTGGCAGATAGGTGGTGGCTTGCCGGTTGCCAATGAATTTGCAATCATTTGCAGCAAACTGTGAAATGCAATTATTATAGCACTCTAATACTTGCCATTTATTATTATTTTAAAAAACATGACATGCAATTAGATCTCTGATGCAGAGTTGCTTCAATTACCAGGGATTGCATTGACAAATCTGCAGTCACATTATTGACAAGTTAAGCTCTCTGTTCTTGAAATGTGAAAAAAGTCTTAACAAAACTTAAATATATTCATGAACAAAGCTTCTTCGGTCTCTGAGCAGATTTGTTGGTTGATGAATTTTATATTCCTGGAGTCAGCCGGCATAAATGCCTCATAACCTCTACATGCTTGTTCTCTTCAGCGCATTTCTTGCAAGGTTTGTTGCTTTTTAACACATTGCAGCATTGATTCCCCTGCCTGTCCCTCCCTCTCTGTCTTTCTCTGGATTGGATCAGTTTCCTAGTTTGGGGAGCTGCGTAACTTGCATGAAGTGATCATACTCTATTCTATGAATGCCACCTCTCAATGCCTTTCATGTTGAAGTGGAGAGGGAGCATGTACATAACTATAGGTTTGAGAAGGAGTGGAGCAAGCTGATGCCAGGGGGCTTTCTGACTGCTCTTGGAAAATAGAAGACAGAGCTTCTAGAACCAAGCCTCTAGGTCTTGGATCCTCTAATCTGAGGGAATCCAGGGGCCAATTATGGTTGCTTCAAGTATCCTTGAAAATTGATGGTGAAGCTGGAGAAAGGCGAGGTGCCTTTGATCTACACTTGCTCTTGCAAGTGCAAGCAAAGGTGTGTCACTTGGAGGAGTCCTTTTGAGCAGAAAGAAGGTTTCCACCACTATTTCTTTTCTTTATGCTTGAAAACTGAGTTTTTCTTGGTAGAACATCTGTGTTCTTATCTATACCCAGAAGAGTCTCTGTGCCCTTTCTTTTTGACTGAGATCATTGAATCATCAAGTCAATTGTAATCTCCAATCACCCAAGAAGCTTTGGTGTGGGAAAGGACAAAGACAGACAAGAGAATGGATAGTCTGAGTTTGTTTTCCTTGGAGCAGAGGAGGCTTGAGGGAGGACTTGACAGAAGTATATAAAATTATGAAAAGAATAGATAGGGTAGATGGGAAACTTTTTCCCAGAGTAGAGCTGTCTAAACCTAGAGGGCATGGACTTAGGGTAGGGGATAAAAGCTTGAGGAAGAATTTGTTTTGACCAGAGGGTTGTTGGAATCTGGAATGCACTACCTGAGGTGATGGTGGAGACAGGTACACTCACAACATTTAAGAAATGTCTAGACAAGCATTGAGTTGCATAGAAGATACCAAACTAAGTTCTGGTAATTGGGATTAATATAGATGGATACTTGATGGTCAGCATGGTGGGCCGAAGGGCCTGTTTCCATGCTGTAAGACTCTATTACTCTGTGACTTTATGACAGTTCCACTTGTTAGCCTGAGGCCACACCTTTCTTCCTGGGAGATACCTTGGGCAAGTTTGATTTCGTTGAGGCTCCTTTTGCAGATAAGTGAGGGCCTGATTTAACTGTGATCAGTGCTGTAGCATGACTTTTATAGTAGCACAAATGGTGCGCCACATCGTAAAATAAGTTATGATCAGCAGGAGCAAACTCAAAAGGTTCAATGCGTGACAGGCATGATTTTCCGCCACCATGGGCTCATATTAAATAACCATTGGTTCATCTCCACCGACCAGGAGAATCCTGTGCTAAACGTGCTGCATACGATCTTTATAGCAGTACAAATGGGGGCCCACACGGTAAAATAATAAGTTATGATCAGCAGGAACTAACTCACATTGTTCAATGTACGACAGGCATGACTCGTTTAAAATAACTATTGGTTTATCTCTGCTGACCAAGAGAGTCCTGTTCCAAACCTGGCAGGTTGCAGCAATGTAGCCAGAAGAAGCGAAGCAAAGAGCTTTATTAAATATTCTTAGTTCAGAATCTTTGGCGATAGAAGGGGCTGAACTAAATCCTTAAATCCTCTTGTCCTGATCCTCTCTCTTCCTTCCCACTTAGGCTTCAGTTGGGTCCCACAGCAGCTCATCATGTCCACCTCCAAGAGATACAAGAATTTTCTTTATCCAAAGGAATTGATTCTTTCTGTCACCTTAAGAATTCGGTGAAGAAGCTGCCATTGTATCCAAGAC
The DNA here is from genome assembly GCF_009764475.1 of Pristis pectinata. Classification (NCBI taxonomy): domain Eukaryota; kingdom Metazoa; phylum Chordata; class Chondrichthyes; order Rhinopristiformes; family Pristidae; genus Pristis; species Pristis pectinata. Next base: position 123,683,875 of record NC_067406.1, read on the forward strand.
TTTTAGCACACCTTTGGTTTCTAAAGCCACTACAAGACCTCCCCAGGTTACGAATGCCTGACTTGTGGACAGCCCCTACATATGATTGAAAGTTTGGGAGACCGGCGGGATGGACGGTGATGGATTTTCTGGCTGCTGTGGGGCTGCAGGCATCTCCTGCAGGGTGGGAATGGGGCATTTCCATGTGCCTTCACTCCCCATCCACCCCCAGCCTGAGCCACAACAATCAGGGGCTGGGTGGAGCCGAGCAGAGCTGGGAGCGCTGAGCAGGCTCTCTCGCTCACTCACTGTCAGTGAGGTCAATCAGCGGCCGCTCTTCCCACGCCTGCTCATTCTCCCATCACAGCTGCTTCTATGATCCTTTCCCACACACAGTTTTTGTTCATTTCTGACTTATGAACTGTTCAGGTTATGAACAGTTCTTAGGAACCCTGCCATAACCTGCAGAGTGCTTGTATTGCTATGCTTAAATGTGAATCTTACTGGCAATCAAACATGAAAAGAAAACACTAAAAAAAGCTATTTAGGCCCATCAATCCCTCCGTAGGCACTTACACTGTTGACCCATTCCCCTTGATGTGCTATTGCTAATCAGGTCAGGTGTCATGAAGTGACTGCCAGCTTCCGGTGATTCAGTGGACTACTCTTCATGTTGATCCATCACCAACTGCATCCCAAGCCTGCTGCAGAAATTATCCATCCACTTTATCTGCTGTCTTCCTCTTTGTAGCATCCTTGCGCTTCACCAAGCACAACTCTTCTCTGTTCCATTGTACACTGCACTGCATAACTGTGATATGTCAGCATCTGCATGGACAATGTGGAATAGGCCTCAGAATAATTTAATAGAGATGCAAAACAACAGAGGAAGAACGTGGATGTTTCAGGGAAACTCTGGGAAATTCCTCTCTGATTCATTCAGGCAACAAGCAAAGTTAGAATCCCACGTTTTAGATCCAGGTGGCTCTCTTTGTGTTTGTCACCTTTCACTCTTTGCTAGTCAATGTAGTCTGTTGGAAATTAACATGGGTTAAACATTTTGATGCTGAATTTTGCTGTGATAATTGATGCCAAATGCAGTTTTCCAAAAATACTACTTGCCCAACAGTTTTTATAGTTTGAAGTTACTTAAACAGAATAAATTATAGGATGGTACCTTCCAGTATTATCACATCTCATAGAGGTGAAAGTGAAAATGACAGAGTGAAGTTACAATGGTGAAGAACACTTTTCTTCTGACAGGATAATGATTGAAGCTCAGTTGGAATCTACAATTATACATCATCACCTAGCCCATACTAGTAAAAATTATAATGCATATCCCTTAACTACTTGTATTTGTGTCTTGCATCAATAAGCAGCCCAAGTTTGAAGGTAGAACATAGAACATCAAACAGAGAACAGTACAGCACAGGAACAGACCTTTCAGTTCTCCATGTCTGCGCCAATCTAACTAACCCCATCTGCCTGCACATGGTCTGGTTTCCTTTATTCCCTGCCTGTTCATGTGTCTGTCTAAATGCCCCTTTAACAGTGCTATTGTATCTGTTTCTACCACTTCCCCTTGTAGTGCATTCCAGGCTCCTACCACTCGCTGCATAAAAACAAAACAACTTGCCTCACACATCTGCGCTAACCTTTCCCCCTCTCACCTTTAAACCTACGCCCTCTAGCATTTGACATTTCCACCCTGCGGAAAAGGCTATGACTATCTACACTATGTGTCTCATAATTTTATATATGTCCATCAGGTTGTCCCTTAGCATCTGACGCTACAGAGAAAACAATCTAAGTTTGTTGAACCTCTCCTTATAGCTAATGCACTCTAATTCAGACAGTATCCTACTGAACCACTTCTGCACCCTCTCCAAAGCTTCCACATCCTTCCTGTAATGTGGCAACAACGACTGCACACAATACTCCAAATGTGGCCTAAACAAAGTTTTATATACGATTGATGAAGGTAACCATGTTGTAACCCTTCTTTACCACCCTATCCACTTGTGTTGCCACTTTCAGGGAGCTATGAACTTGGACCTCAAGATCTCTCCATACATTAATGATCCTGAGGGTCCTGCCTTTTACTGCATACTTTCCTCTTGTATTTGACTTCCCAAAGTGCATCACCTTACACTTGACTCCTTCTGCCATTTTTCTGCCCAAATTTCCAACAGATCCATATCCCGAAGTATCCTTTGAAAACCTTCCTTATTATTCACAATTCCACCAATTTTTATATCATCTACAAACTTACTGATCAGACCACCAACATTTTCATCCAACAGAGGTCCCAGCACCGATCCTTGTGGAACACCACTGAGCACAGACTTCCAGTCAGAATTATACCCCTCTCACTGCCTTCTATGACCAAGCCAATGTTGTATGCAACTTACCAACTCACCATAGACTTAATTTTCTGGACCGATCTATCATGGAGGACCTCATCAAATGCTTTACTAGAGTCCATGTAGACAACTGCCCTACCCTCATCAATCTTGTGTAGTGATTGAAGTGTAGTTATTTCAATTGAAATGCTGCCTTAGTTGCTCAGTTGACCTACCTTGTCTCTTTATGAATGTCTTTATGAATTACAAGTAATAGGACAACAATGTAAGAAAAAAATCTTAGTTTAATAGCTGTTTCTGTGTTTCACTCATCTTCACAGTTGGATACTACTCTTCCACTTCTTAGGTACAAATTGTATTTGAGGAGCTTGATGGTCTAAAACACAGGTGGCAATTATTTCTGATTTGCTGCTTATGTTTTCAGTGATACAGCCTCAAAGCTCCCACTCTGAGTCTTACAACTGCATTGCCAAGATTTTTGGCATAGAAAAAATACGCAATTCAAAACACTAAAGATGGTTGGCAAAGAAGGACTTTCAATACTTGAGTAAATTAGAAGCTGAAAAATGACTGAGTGCTCCAGTAATCATGTCCTCACACGTGCACGCACACTTGGAGACATGCACACACTCAAAGACACACATGCACAATGATGCAAAGGTTCATCGAGCCTGATATAACAGTTTTCTGAACCTGCTTTCATCCCCTCAATAATTTGAGACATCATTCTCTCTGACTATCTCTCTGTGGATTACTCTCTCTGGATTACATTTCCTGAGGAGGGTGCCATTGGCTGCCATATTCAGAGGATGGAGAGAACTGAGGGAGAAGTAATCGGGGCTGAAGGAGAATAATGATGGTGGGGTTGCTGGATTGATTAGGGTAAGGGGCCATTGATGGGGATTTGCAGGAATATGGACATGAGGAGATAAATTGGTAGGGGTCCTGCAGAGGAGATACGTACATCAGGAACAGTGGCCTAGCTAGTAGAGCTACTGTCTCACCTCACCAGCAGCCTGGGTTCAATCCTGACCTTGGATCCTGTCTGTGTGGTTCTTGCACATTCTCCCTGTGGTATCAGGTGCTCTGGTTGATAGGTAAATTATCCATAGCATGTAGATGAGTGGTAGAATATGAGGGGAGGTGATGGGAATGTGGGGAGAATAAAGTGAGATTAGCAAGGGATTGGTGTAAATGGGTGCTCGATAGTCATCATGGATTTGGTGGGGCCAAGGGCTTGCTTCTATGGTGAATGACTTTATGATTCAATGAGGGAGAGATTACTGGTATTGGAGATATTAGGAAGACATCAGATCATGACCTGGGGGATAGAGGATTAGTTGCTTGGAAGGTTAATGGGTATTTTTCATGGGTTACGAAAGAGCAGTTCTAGTTCACAAGAAGTGCTGGTAACACCTGCTTCATGCCGCAGTCATTACCTCACATCCTGAGGCCCAAGAAAACCAAACAACCAGTGTTTAAAGCTAGAAGAAAGAAATAAGGGAAATATAAATAAATAAAAAGTGATTTTCCTGCTGGGATGGCTTGTTTACCCACTTCCTACACCCACCATCTCCCCCATCCAATACAGCTCTGTTGAATTTTGGCATTTTTATGGCTGGTCGCTTTAACCATAGAACCATAGAACAATACAGCACAATACAGGCCCTTTGGCCCACCATGTTGTGCCGCCCTTCAAACCACTCTTAAGACTATCTAACCCCTTCCTCCCACATATCCCTCTATCTTAAATTCCTCCATATGCTTACCTAACAATCTCTTGAACTTGACCAACATATCAGCCTCCACCACCACCCCTGGCAGCGCATTCCATGCACCAACCACTCTCTGGGTGAAAAACCTCCCTCTGTCATCTCCCTTGAACTTCCCACTCATTACCTTAAAGCCATGTCCTCTTGTTTTGAGCATTGGTGCCCTGGAAAAGAGGTGCTGGCTGTCCACTCTATCTATTCCTTTCAATATCTTGTATACCTCTATCATGTCTCCCCTCATCCTCCTTCTCTCCAATGAGTAAAGCCCTAGCTCCTTTAGTCTCTCCTCATAATCCATACTCTCTAATCCAGGCAGCATCCTGGTAAATCTCCTCTTCACCCTTTCCAACACCTCCACATCCTTCCTATAATGAGGTGACCAGAAATGGACACAGTACTCTAAGTGTGGCCTAACCAGAGTTTTGTAAAGCTGCATCGTTACTTCGCGGCTCTTAAACTCGATCCCACGACTTATGAAAGCTAACATCCCATAAGCTTTCTTAACTACAATATCTACCTGTGAGGCGACTTTCAGCGATCTGTGGATATGAACCCCCAGATCCCTCTGCTCCTCTAACTGCCCAGGATCCTGCCATTTACCTTGTACTCTGCCTTGGAGTTTGTCCTTCCAAAGTCTACTACCTCACACTTCTCTGGATTGAACTCCATCTGCCACTTCTCAGCCCAGCTCTGCATCCTATCAATATCCCTTTGTAAGCTTCGACAGCCCTCCACACTATCCACAACACCACCGATCTTTGTGTCATCTGCAAACTTGCTAACCCAGCCTTCCACCCCCTCATCTAAGTCATTAATAAATATCACAAAAAGTAGAGGTCCCAGAACCGATCCCTAAGTTTGAAGCTTTTCACACATGTGAAGGTATAAATAGTAAAATTTATTAGCAGATGAGATACCGTTGAGGTTGCTACCAAATAACTACAAGCCTATAAAGAATTCAATATTTATAAAAAGAAGAGATTTATGATTGTGCTTTGAAGTTATTTTCAGCCATTTTGCAGTCCTGAAATCTCAGTAAGAGTTTCGATCCATAGAAAAACAATATTGCATTATTGATTTTAGTGTACTTGCTTTACAAATGAAACTTTAATTGTTAAAATAATACAAATTCTCCACCCCCAATGCTGTACTTGATTAAATTTGCTTTGGATCTTTAGCTACCTATCTTGCTGATAACAATGAATCTATGATCATTTTTAAAAAAAAATTTCTAAGGCAAGTTTCAAATGTCTGAAACTTCCAAATTTTTGACCATTAATGTATTGTACGAGCCATTTTCCCTCACCCCCAACCTTGGACCTGTCAATTTACAGTTTACATTTTCAAATCTTAGTCAAATGAGTTTACAAAAAACAGTACAGAAATGATGAGGACAACCAAATCAGCACAGAACAGGCACTAAAATCAAACATCTTACTCTGGCTGAGCACCAGATCCATTGGAAGGAAAGGCAACTTACTTTGGAAATTGATGGAACTCCTTTCATAGAAATAGACAGGGTATTTCCAGCAGATTCCTCCCTGGATACACCGTAAATGGCATAAATGGTGTTTCTTCAGCAGTTGATTGGAAAAGTCATCTCTATGTGTTGTAACTACCCCATGGAAATACTGATCTACAGCATCAAAACCATGGCCCAGAAGACCACCACAGGTAATGCCTCAGAAACAACGCAGGGAATGTGGGGGCAGAGAATAGAGAGAATATTTTGTTAATTTTAATTTGTTTTCACCTCTCTATACATGTGCAATTGTCCAAAAGTCCATTCATCTGATCACCATTGGCTCTGACCCAAGATTAGCACCCATATATTTCCTGTGTTTCAGGGAATGATCTTGTCTATTCCAATCTCCACCATGCTACTCTGGAAATGGGTCCGACAAATTGTATGCTGACTAGCCCTACAGTGTTTGCTGAGACAATATGCTGAACCTATGCATGGCAGCAAATGCTGTTAATCTATTGCTACTAATTTCAGGTGATGTGGATGAAGTTTCAAACACCTCTTCATTACTGACTATTGAAGCTGTATTGCCTGGAGTGGTTCTCAGCTCTTCCAAGCTGCACTAAAAAAATGCTAAAAAGCAAAGAAAAATGCAGATGACAGAAATAGAAATAAAAACAGAAAAAAATTGGAAATACTCAGCAGGCCAGGCAGTAACATGGAAAAAGAAGCAGAAGTAATGCTTTAGGTTAAGGACCTGTCAGAACAAGAAAGAGTTAGAATTTGTTCATGTTTTAAATTGCAGAAGAGGAGGAGGGGTGGAGAGAACAAAGGGAATATTTGTCATTGGATGGAACCTGAGAGAGACTGATGACACAAGGGGTACCGGTGCTGGCTGAGAGAGAGCAATGAAGGCTTGTGAATCACAGGTTGATCTGTCTGGAGGAGATATAAATAGCAGGAGATGATGGAGGATAGAGGGGAGAGAGAAACAATGCTGAAACTGTGAGATACAGAACACTACAGTTGCTGGAAATCTGAAGTAAAAGGAAATAATGGAATACTCAACAGATTAGACAGCATCTGTGGAGAAAATACAAAATGGGTTAATTTTACAGATTGATGACCTTTCATCAATGGAATTCAATGGTCCATGTGAGGACTCTAACATACTAGTTAGAAATTGAAATGTTCCTTGAGTTTACATTGGGTGACGGCATCTCATCTTCCATCTTGACTCACTGCAGTGGTCCCCTTCCAGTATTGAATTCAATTCTTCCCTGATCTCCGTCATCTTCAGTTGCATCTCCTCCAGACAGATACAATGAACATGCTGCTCACCACCCTCTCTCAGCCAGCACCTAATGTGCCATTCAGTTTCTCTTTTCTCTCCGCCCTCTCATAGACATTCTCTTTATTCTCTCCAACCCTTCCCTTTCTCTGCAACTTAAAGCATGTTCATTTGCTAACTTTTCCTAGTTGTGAATTCTAAGTGTGCAGACGTTGCCTGGCCTGCTGAGTATTTTTAGCAATTTTTGTTTTTATCGCATTTATTGCAGGCCGATAGATGGTAGATTTAGTTAATCATAGGATTTGTTCCATAGCTGTGTTTATAGAGGGTGGTCAAATTATATAGAAAGACAGATGATTTTTAGTTAGTGAGCTTGGAGTGTTAAGGTTTAGCATTCATCTGGTAGGAAGTTGAGAGAACCAGTCTGACCTTCCGTCTATTGCTATGTCAGAGGTGTTTGAGTGAACTGGAAGAGAAGATTTTGCTATGCTGTGCACTGCAGCTTTAAGAAGTATAACAGCAAACGTTTTCTTGCCTTCTGCAGACAACAGCTTCCACAATTCAACAGAGTTTGACTTGGCAGCTTGCCTGGAAGTGATAACACCTAATCCCAGTAGTGAAAGCAGTTTTTGGTTTGAGCTTCCTTATCACTTCCTATGTGTCAGTAATTATTGGGTAAATTCAGAGTTTGAAACCAATAATGGGCCACACATCCAGGAGTTTAGCGATTAATGAGGGTACAGTTTGGTTCTTATTTGTATTGGTAACATCATCCTATGCCATGAAGCCCATCGTTTGGATCATATCTTTTCCCTTCCTTATCCTCTGAAGGAATGATCTTACTTCTGTTGATTTCAGGGGTTGAAATATTGATATCTTTCTGGTGTGTCTCAAAAGACTTACAGTGAAAGTCCAGTGCAAAGGTCAGGTTGGAGGTCCAGGTCTTACATTAAAGATTACTGTGGCCTTTGTTTCTGGCAGCAACTTCATCAAGTAAAACCCTGGAGGGGCCAAGGCAAGAACAGAGGAGGCAACTTCCTCAATTGAACAAATTTATAGGCTTGGCCTTTCAGAAAGCTAGCACAGCTTTGGAGTGTGTTGACCATTTCTAAGACAGAGTCAGCTCGCCTAAACTCCTGAAAGTTTGCAATGTTCCAAATCTAGCAAAATGACTTGTTTCAGCATAATCCCATCATCTGTTGTTGGGACCTTCCAGTACAACATCAGTTTTAATGAAAATAAGCTTGCATTAGATGAATACATTTAATAATTGTTTAATAATTCAATCAATATTCCATACTCCTTATTGAGATTTGCTATTTGCATGTTAGTGAACCAATTTGCATCAGTTTATACAGTAAAACTCATTACCTGAATGTTTAGAAGTCCCAATGGTTTGGCATCTGGCTCACCAGGCGTTGATTCCCTAACTCCCTTGAAACTCATTACACTGCTGTGTAAAATCTAAAAGAAGTAAATTAAAAGTGCATTGGAGCATTAATTGGAATAACATCCAAAAATCTGGAAATTCTGCAAGTCCGGAACCTCTAAAGTCCCAAGCATGCTAGATTAACGAAATTTTGCTGTAATTTTATGTAAAATTCTTCTAATCCTTTCTTATTCTAGATGATTTTCAATATTTTCTTGAACACTTAGGCCAGGAATTTCTGTTCAATTTTCTCAGCTCAATTTCCCTGATGTTGACGTATCTGGTGGGAAAGATGTGGAATTTCAGCTCAGCTGAAGAATCTATATTTCTAGGAGCAGGACTTGCCCACAAAACTGGCCACACTCCAGGGGAAAATTACTGGTCATCAGCTGTTGCTCAGGCCCTTGTAATCTTGCCTCTGAGATCTGAAGACAAAAAATTAAGAGAGGGAGTGATGCAGTAATGGAGATGCCACCATTTTGATAGGATATTAAATCATATCTCAGTTGGATACAAGGGAGAGAGAAAGGGAGGTGTGGGGGAGAGAGAGACGGAGGGAGAAAATGTGTTTGGGAGTGCACACTCAGCTTCTTTTTGCAGGAATGGAGGTTATGGTGTCAGTGGTGGATAACCATAAAGTGAACAGCCCATCCACCCCCTCAAAATGCAAAGGTCTCATCCAAATAACACTTAAAAAGCTGGCCCTGTGTTACATCAGAGCTGAATCAATCACAACTGACACTGTTCTCTCTAAGTAGCTTTGTAGAGTGCTTGCCTCATTTTATTAGGGCCTGTTTTCAAGGTCAAGGCTAATGCTGTTTCTTTCTTGTTTGGACTTTTGTGCATCCCTGACTTCCTTCCCCTCACTAATGACTGCTGGGCTTCAATAATTTAGGTCCTAATCTCAGAAATTCCCTGCCCAAACCTCTCCAGCATCTTTCCTTTTTTAAGACATTCCTTAAAACTTGTCTTTTTCATTAAACTTTTATCCACTCTCTTGTCCCGGCCTTTGGTGCATTGTAATCCTTGCATTGTAACATGTTTCCATACCTACTTCAGGATACTTCAATATAATTTATTGCTGTAGCTCTCTGGCTGCAGCAATGTAAATATTTTTGGAAAGGTGATGTGCCCCAGTAGAAATTCATCCAGCAGCCTTTGTCTCATGCACAATGACTTGTGAGATGAGTTTATTTGGTTTTGGTCCAGTAGGTAAAAACCTAGTTTGACCTTTAAGGAATGAGAGATCAAAAATTCAGGCTCATCTGCTTGATGTGTATGTACTCTATATTAATCAATCAGTCTGAGGGGGAAAATTCTTCATATTTCTTAGGACTTGGTCATTTGTGCGTGTGCCATTTGGTTCACTCTGCATTAGGTTTACTAAGCTCTGTATAGTTAAATAGCTTTGATAGTGCTAACAACTAACGTTTGCATAACTCCCACAAATGGAGAAACCTAACCAAAGAACTCAAACCTATACTGTTTCTATCCTTACTGCCATTGCCTGAGGATTGATTCTCTGTGGGTGAAAATAATTTTTCAACATTGTTTCTTCAGAGCACCAATCTTTCAGCAAAGTGTATGCACTTTGGTGCAAATAGTGACAAATTAGTGGCAGCACAATGGTGCATTTGGTCTTAACTTTCTCAGTGGCGTCAATAATGTCCTCCATAACTGTGATTGGGAATGATCCATGATTTGTAGTGGTGGTTCTGGCTTTCATTACAAGGTAAATGATTGGCCAGAGACGGGAATGGGATTTATGGTCCTCATTACAGAGGGAAATAGATACAAGGATGGTGGTTTAGTATTGGCCTCTATAGAGACCTAAGTATTATTGGTTTTCTCATGAGAAATGCAGATGGGCATCACCAGTGTGACTAAGGCTTGACAAGTGCACTGGAACAAATAATTAAAAAAATGGATGAGTTATCCTTGGTGATTAGCTCCCATAGCAGGTCATTGAACCAGGTGGGTACCAAAGGTAGACTTGAAAAATTCCCTGACCTATCTGAATGGAGTGCCTCACAAATTTCAATGGAAAGGACTGCTGGGCATGACTCTGAAATACTTTTTGAGATCACTGCCTGTGGAATTCTGGGGTCTGCACACTTAAGCTCCACACTGGTAAGACCTGCATTCACATTTATGAATTTGCATACAAGGAATTCTCATTCCATGAGCCTAGTGCATAACACAGGAAAAGGGAAGGTAGTTTTGAGGAAGTGTCACCTTGGACGGCTCTCACATACCACCTACCTGTTGGCTATAAAAGTAGAAATGGCAGAGGGCTGGGTAAGGTCACTATTTCCTGCTTATGAATAGATAATGACACGTGGCGTAGAGAAACAAGAAATCTAAAAATATCCACCTCTACCTTTAAAAAGTGTCATTGGTGCTATTCTAATCGGATCTGACATTATTTTCTTTACACATCTATACTAACAGCTTACTTAGCTTAATCTGCAGCATGGTCTTTACTGTATTTTACTGATGGAACTATTAATATTAACATATTTAGTATTTTAACATCAGTAAAAATGTAACCTACATGCATCATGTTAAATATCAAAGTGTTCTAGCTACAATAGATTCATTAGCATAGCATAATATCTTTAGCTATTGTAAGGTCAATAAACCCAATGCCTGATAGAGTAATACTGTTTCCTGCAGACTATGGCACCATTAAGTACATTAATTTCTCTTATTATTGCTTTCCTTTTGTGGAGAACCGAATGATCAGCTGTCAGATTTATGTCGCCTGTGCAAAGGAAAAACACTTTCAGCTGTTTTATCAGCTGCCATACATGAAAATACAGCCTACACACTGAGAAAGAACATTATTATTCTTCATCAGTTCTTGAGGCTTTGAATTATTCATCATCAGCAATTCTTTAAAACTCCTTTAAAACCCCAAAGGTATTTTGTCCAATTAACTCTTGAGTGGCCAAATCTTTAGGACTTTCGGGAACTCCAGGAAAAACATCAGTACATGTTATAAAAAGAAAATGGCACATTCTATCCCTGCAGACATTTCCATTAAAAATTCCAGACTCCATGGTAGTTGGGAGGGAGCCTTTGTAAAATTAATCGATTTCAGATTTCACCATTAAATATAATAAGGAATTCAACTCGCTGCATGAAAAGATCTGCAGGATGTTTCTGAATGAATGCATTGGTAATAAACTAACATGGTGAGCTTATTTTTCTTCAATTCTCATCTGAAGATACTAAGAAGTTAGATGAATGATTGTACTGTGGTTTATTGCATGGGATGACACATGATAAAACCATCTGCACATCAGCTCATTCTTCTGGAGGATGAACCCGTGGAAGGCATCTTCCCCGCATGGAGTCCCTGGCCTTGTCCTTAAACCTTGCGCAGATCAACTGACGGGGGTATTTGCAGACATCTTTAACCTCTTGCTACTTCAATCTGAGGTTTCCACCGGCTTCAAGAAGACCACTATCAACCCAGTACCAAAGAAAAATAAGGTAATGTGCCTTAATGACTATCGGCCATTGGCTCTGACATCCACCATCATGAAGTGCTTCGAGAGGCTGGTCATGGCAGACATTAACTCCAGCCTCCCAGGCGATCTTGACTCTGAAACAAGTCCACGGTAGATGCTATCTACCTGGCCCTACACTTATCTCTGGAACATCTGGATAATAAAGACTCCTACGCCAGACTACTATTCATTGACTACAGCTCTGCTTTCAGTACCATAATCCCAAACAAACTCAACTCTAAACTCTTAGACCTGGAACTCAACACCTTGACTTCCTGATCAACGGACCTCAATCAGTAAGGATAGGCAGCAACACTTCCTCCCCGATTATCCTCAACAGTGGTGTCTCACAATGCTGCATCCTCAGCCTCATACTCTACTCCCAAACACTCATGACTATGTGGCCAGATTCTGCTCTAACTCCATCTACAAGTTTGCAGATGATACCACCATAGGGGGCCAAATCTCAAATAACGATGACTTGGAGTATAGGAAGGAGATAGAGAGATTGGTGTCATGATAACAATCTGTCCCTCAATGTTAGCAAAACAAAAGAGCTTGTCATTGACTTCAGGAAGTGGGGTAGCGCGCATGCTCCTGTTTACACCAATGGTGGTAAGGTTGAGAGTTTCAAGTTCTTGGGAGTAAACATCACCAATAGCCTGTACTGGTCAAGTCACATAGACATCATGGCCAAGAAAGTGCACCAGAATCTCTACTTCATCAGAAAACTGAAGAAATTTGGCACGTCCCCTTTGACACTCACCAGTTTTTATTAGTGTCCTATCTGGATGCGTCACGGCATGGTACAGCAACTGTGCGCCCAAGACTGTAAGAAACTGCAGAGGGTTGTGGACACAGCTCAGCACATCATGGAAACCAGGCTCCCCTCCATGAACTCTGTCTACACTTCTCACTGCTTCAGTAAAACAGACAACATAATCAAAGACACCACCCACCCCGGACATTCTCTCTTCTCCCCTCTCCCATCAGAGAGAAGATGTAAAAGCCTGAAAGCACGTACCACCAGGCTCAAGGACAGCTTCTATCCTGTTGTAATAAGACTATTGAATGGTCTCCTAGTATGATAAGATGGACTCTTGATGTCACAATCTACCTGGTCATGGCCTTGCACCTTATTGTCTGCCTGCATTGTACTTTCTCTATAACTGTAACACTTTATTCTGCATTCTGATATTGCTTTTCCCTTGTACTACCTCGATGTACTGATGTGATGAAATGATCTGTATGGCATGCAAAACCGTGCCTCTGTACAAGTGACAATAATAACCCAATTTCTTTTATTTACATCACGTAAGTTCAAATGTATAGCCTTGGATCTGAAAGGGTAAAGGTGTTGTCCATGTTAGTAAAAATAACCAGAATAGGCACAGACACAAAATGCAAAACTGATTCAGCAGGTCACCTGTTGATATCAAGGCAAATAGAAGGACAAAGACAAATGAGGGTTTGAAATTGTTGTAAGGGACTGGAGGAGAGTTTATTGCAGGTCCGATAGGCAGAAAGGGGATCAGAAACACTATGATGCTAGAGGAACCCACGGAGGCTGCCTGGCCTACTGAGTTTCTCCAGCATCATAGTGTTTTTCATCTAGATTCCAGCATCTGCAGTCTTTTATTTCTCTAGAAGGGGGATCAGAGTGGGATCAAGGGAATGTGGGGTTGTGAAGGATACAAGGGTGGGATTGGTGATGACCATGCCTGTATTCAAGACCATGGGAGTGTAGATGCTGGGTGAGATTGCAAGACAGGTGACCAAGACGAAAATGAACTGAGGATGGTAAGGTCAGTTTTCAATTGTAAGAGTTGCTGTCTGGCAAAGAACAACTGGTCTGTTAGCATTTGATAGTTAAATGTTGTGATAAAACATTTCTAATTACTGATAGGTAAGGCCAGATATTTTAAAAAATTGTCAAGGTAATGTATTTTTAAATGTCTTCATGTTGAAATTTCCCACATAGAGCTTTGCTACATGTAGGCTAATTCAGTCAATTTATCTAGCAGCATGGAATATTACCCACTGCCAGCACTTGTGGGAAATCATAAGGCTGTGCCTGTGGTCTTCCAATATGCACCAGTAACAAAAGAGGATCCCAACCTGCAGGACATACTTAGTTAATTTAGATCTGTGCATTTTGCTTTTATAGTACTCAATACTGTGTAATAAACTTCTTCATTAAGGATTCCATAACTGAACACTGTCTGGTTCATTGCCACCCTCACTGATACTTCAAAGTACTTCATTGTGAAATGATGGCTCCAAATTTGCAGCCATATGTTCTATTTCAAGCATTTTATAATTAATTTCTATGTTATTCAGTATTTTGCCACCCAACTGACTCTCACATTTAGCCATCTGTATGGCCTCTTTCCTGTTTTCAGACACAGAAGTAGGTGTACAAGTTTAAACAAAATTAGAGAAAAAAAAGGTATTTTTAGAGCACACTTCATAACATCAGGGTGTCTCCAAAATTTTACAACAAATTAAATATTATTGATTGTATTTGTAAAATAAAAAATGTGGCGGCTAATTTGTGCATAGTAGAGTCCTGCTATGATTCTGAGTAGACTCCTACTGGATGGTATTTTTGGCAATAGAAGAGCTGTGAGAGCTCTGTTTAAAGTCTAAGGATCCAGGAATATTGACAGGTGGAAAAGAACTAAGTCAGCCAAGTACAAAAGTGGTTGTACAAGAGACTGCAGCTGCTGGAATATGGAGCAACAAACAAGATGCTGGAGGAAGACACAAAGTGCTGGAGGAACTCGGTGAGTCAGGCAGCATCTATGGAGGGAAATGGACAGTCGATGTTTTGGGTTGAGGCCCTTAATCTGGACTGAAAACTGGAGGGAGACAGCCAGTATAAAGAGGGGAAGGGGTGGAGCAAGAGCTGGCAAGCGATAGATGGATCCAGGTGAGGAGAGGTGATAGGCAGATGGAGGAGCTAAGAATGGAAATAGCAACAGAGGCCGGGGGGTGGTAGGTGGAGGTGACAAAGGACTGTAGATGATGAAATCTGACAGGAAAGGAAGGTGGAACATGGAATCAAATGTTGATGGGGTAGGCAGATGGGAAGAGTAGGAGGAGGGGAAAGAAACAGGGTGATGAAGAACTGGATAGATCAGGAGGAGAGAGAGAGAGACGAAGGACAGAGAGGGAGCAGCTTACCTGAAATTGGAGAATTCAATGTTCACGCCGTGGGTTTGTAGAAAGCGGGTACATTAGACTTGTGAATAACATGGATAGTGCGAAAACTGAAACAACTTCGGAAGCTATAAGCCAGAGAGAGTAATGTTTTACTGAGAAAGACCAGTAGCTTGTAAAGGGAAGAATGAGTGAATAGTTAAATTTCCCACTGAATTGGAAGGTCAGGTTTTAGCTAAGTAGAAAGTTTAAAAAAAATTTAAAAATACTCATGATGCAAAATGATTGCTGGTCAAAGTGTAACACTAAGCAATTAAAGTGCCATACAGTTGTATATTGTGATGATTACTAAATATTTAATATTATATTATACAAGCAGTAATTACCTGAGATTGGCAGAAATGCTTATTCAAGATGAGAATAGATACAGCAATATTTGTCTGAGTAGTTTCATCAATGGCCAAAATCTAGACAGATTTTCTGTAATAGCAGGAGAATAAAAGGCAGCTAATTACTATGTTTGGCTTGAATAACTTGGCTGTGGCTAGCAGTTTCAAAAGGAACTGCCAGCATTCAGTTGCTTGTTGGTTAGTACATCTCAGCCTTACACAGCCCCACCAAAGGATCAGGACAAGCTGAGCAATGGTAATGTCACACCTGTCCCTCCACTCCATCACTGAACTCTGTGTAGTCCAGTGGGGGAGCTGGATTGTGCTGGGATTTGCCAGCATTAATGTGGGGAATCAGCCTCTGCAATCCTACACTGGCCACGTCAGGCAAAGGATTGGGATCACATTTCATTTGAAAAAAACACAACTGAACTTAGAACTTGAAGAATATTAGGAAAGAATATTAGTTGTTCAGTTATTTATTTTACTTATCTTGTTTTGGTTTTTAATTAGTTATTAGTGTTTTAATATGTCCTTCATTTTTAAAATAAAATGGTCTTTTAATTTTTAAATACATTTAATGTGATTTTAATGCTTCTCAGAGACATGTTAAAATATTTACGACTTCTATTACCTTAGACGCCACCCTGTGCAAGGCCTGATTGCCTCACAGCTGAACAGAGAGACTTTTGAGGCCTCCCAACTGCAAGATTGGGAAGCTCAGGACAATTGGACCTATGCATGCATACAAAGCAGGTGTGGGAACACCACTGGCGGAGAATCAAGTCAAGCATACTTTGGCCCAACATAACTAGAAAGTAGAGGCATGTTTATTAACAACCAAAGAAAGATTGCACATCAACCACTTTTTGGCGCAGTTAGGACTACTTAAAAACAATCACTCTGGCTTTTTGTAATGAACTAGGAAGATGTTCCATATTTCATTTTGTTATATTCTACCTATGCATCCTTTACTTGCCTCTGCAAAATTGTATCTCAAGCAATACATCTGTCCTTCCTCAGGAGAAGGAGGGAACCATCAACCAGTGTCACCTTTAAATGGTTGTGACATGAAGCAGATAAAACCATTAGTTGTGCAGAATAGGGTATTATGGAGATCACATGCTGGGAAGTCAACCCTTGCAGTGGGAATAGTGAGGTTTGTGGAGGTGACTGTGATCCTTGCTTCTGTAAGAATAATCTCATTTTTTCACTGTGACAAATGACTTTCACATTCATCTTACTCAAAAGAATTTTTGTCCTTCACTCTCAAAACTCCAAGGCCACACTTCTAAGTATTTATGTTCCTTTTTCTCTTGGGTTTCAACCAATGATTAACTCGATACTACAGAATTTAGTGAAAAATTCCAGCTTTAACCAATTATCCTGATCAGTTCCTGGTCTGAAAATTCACTGGCTTGGTTCAGAGTTTTAACTCTTGGTTTAAATGGAGTAAATTAAACTGATGTTCCAATCGAGAAAATCATATGCATGTTCCACCTTATTTAATGTTTTAAAGGAAATTAACAAGCAAATAAATGGTAACAACCAATCCAATATTATAAGAATTAATATCAGTAAGAAGCAGGTTTAGAAGTGTGGGGAAAATATAATGATCACTCAGTTATTGCCAAATCACAAAGTTATACCCTTTCTTGTACAATAAACCATGCACTAGCTCTAATGCACAGAGCAAATTAAACCACATGATGGATTTTTGATTTCAATCATGTCACAAAGGCCAATCACCAGTTGAGGCCCAGGTATTTTCTTTCAGAAAAAGAAAATATAATAGAGTTGATAGCCCTTTCACTTGCTCCAGGTTTGCTGGCTTCCTAATGGTTTTCTCTTGATTGTCGAGTAGCAAGTCTGCCAAGAGACATAGCTGAAGGGCAGGTGGCAACTGCACTGTGTTATAAATACCAGTGTCATAAGCAATAACACAATTGGTCCTCCTTCTACTCAGTCTTACAAATTCCCCTCCTCGTGAGTATGCATAGTTGAAAACAAAATCGGAGCAAATGTTATTTAAATGACCATGTAAAAGAAGGTCATAATGTGATGTATTTTGTATGTACGATATAAACAATGTTCTGTCTTATTCTGGAGCAGAATTTTCTGCGTTAGTTCTATCTTAGGTTAAATTGATACTTTGTCATTCCCTTGTTGCGGTTGCTGTTAGTATGATACTGATTCACGACTCTTCCATTTTCTGAAAAGTAATGATCTTTTCCTCTATTCAAAGAACATATGAATGGCCATTCATGCATTATGTCATTCTGTAAAATTGATCTCTGTACCAACAGTAACAATTATGGTACAATTTGGCTTTTCTTTATTATCTGCTTTTGTATTTACTGCCAGATTGTAGTTTCTATAAGTAAATCTCTTAACTTCAAACCTGAATATCCATGTTTAACAATTAACCTATAACAATACTTTGTTGCTTTGTAGAATATATCAGTACCCAGTATGTTCTAGTTTCACTTCCAAGTTCATACACTGCTATCTCAGAGTGCACATACTAAAATTTTGCTTAACTTTTTAAAATTAATACCAACTCTGGATGGGAGTCATTCAAATGTTAGATGTTAGCAATGAATTTATCAATAATTTTATCAATGATTCTCTCTGACCAAAAACCTATGGAGACAATGTCACCTACTAAGAAATGAATAATGCCACTACCTATCAATGGGTTAACACTACTCATAATATTAAGGCTCCTGTCTTCTTAACTGACAGTAAAGCTTGTAGTAACATCGTAGCAAGTGGAAAATAGCATTCTTTGCTTTAAAACACACATGACAGTTGTAACGTCATAGGCTTTATAAATATGGAATTCATTCAGCACTATGCTTACAGCTAGTGGACTGAAATGTCAATTAGACCCATTTCAGTGGGTGGATCCAAACTAATTAAGTGCACCATGTTCTGCTACATTGAATCCCTTATGCACTATAAGTGACTCTTAGTGTGGCTTTATTGCCACTGCCACACTTGAGTTAAAATGCATTAACTGTCCCATTTCCCAATTCCAGAGAGAATTGGTTACTTAAAATAAGTTTGAAACTTACCTGATACATTATGGCAAATTACAAAACAATATTAATTATTTCTCATTTTAACTCTTCACAAGCCAATTTGCATTGTACCGTGACAGTACAGTTAAGACAATTTGCAGCAGCTCAGGAAGTTAATTAAATTTAATAGCTGACAGGATCATGGGTGTTTTCTGTATGAATGGATTAGTGACATCAGGACCCAAAGGATCCATAGAATGAAAGAAAAGAGACTTTGTGGAAGAAATGTTTTGGAAAATGTACAATGTCAAAAGTCATAGACCAGCATTTTCAGAAATATGTGTTCAAATTCCACCATCGCAGTTATGGAGTTTTAGTTCAGTTAATTAAGTAATCCAAAATGTTCTCTGTGCCTGGTGGTTGCACACTCAACAGGTTTGACACCATCCAGGACAAAGTTTCCTGCTCAACTGGCACCCTATCCACCACTTGAAATATTTGTTGCCTCTACCATTGATGCTTGCTGGCTGCCTGCTCTACCAACTATAAGATGCTCTGAAGTTATAACCAGCATTTTGCTAGGGAACACCATTACCTGTAGGTCCTCTCTAAGTCACGTACTAATCTGATTCAGATATGTATCACCGTTCCTTCGTTGCGTCTGGGTCTAAATCCTGGAACCCTCCAACCGACCTGGCTATGTGATTAGCAGGACTGCAGTGGTTCAAGAAAGTGACTCACCACCACCTCCTCAAGAGCAATTAGGGAGGGCAGTAAGTGCTGGTCTTCCCAGTAAAGTCCAAAGCCCACCATGTGATTTAATATTAGTGGTGTTAGAACAGTGCCATCTCCATCATGATGGTCTCAGGAATGGTTAAAAATTCACAGTACATTGTCAATAAGGGTCTAAGCAAACATATCTTTAATATTTACACATCAGCTCCTTGCACCATGTCAGGTGGCTTTCACTCAGAAATATCTGTATTTTTGTTCAGGAAAATTACAGCTGCTTTGCTCAGCAACTTTGACAGTAGTAGCTTGCTGAAGGGGAAACGTAAATCTCTAGGTCAATTGGCAGCCTGAAAGTTGCCAGTCACAGAATGGTGACAGCATGGAAGGAGGCCATTCAGCCTGTTGAGTCCACGTTGCTAGCTCTTTGCAACATCAGTCAGCTTATTCACAATTACCTACCTCCCTCTCCCTCTCAGCAATTTGGATGATATCCAAGTTTGCTGATGGTGCAAAGCTGGGTGCCAATGTGGGCTAGAAGGAGGATACAGAGGGGTTCCAGGGAGATATTAAAGCAGGTTAAATGAATGAACCATGACATGGCAGATGGAATATTATGTAGAAAAATGTTAGGTCATCCACTTGGCCACTTGGTAAGATGTATCACATTGGTGCAGGTAGTAGAGCTGCTGCCTCACAACTCCAGTGACCTATGTCTTGACATCAGCTGCTGTCTGTGTGGAGTTTGCACATTCTCCCAGTGACTGTATGAGTTTCCTCATGATGCTCTGTTTTCCTCCCACATCCCAAAATAGAGTTGTGGATTGATAAGTTAATTGGCCAGTGTAAATTGCCCCCAGTCTAGGTGAATGGTAGAATCTTGGTGGTGTTGATGAAAATAAGATAGAGGGAAAATTGGAGGGGGAATGATAATGGAACAGTTCTGTGAGCAGGCATAGAGTCAATAAGTTCCTATGCTGTGAGCAAATATAGAAATAAAATTTTAGTAGAAAAAAATAAGAGGTGTATTTTTTTATACAGTAAGAGAATGAAAGATGTGCCTGTTCAGAAAGACCAAGCTGGCCTTGCACGTGAATCACTGAACATTAACGTACTGGTACAGCAGGCCATTAAGAAGGCAAAACAGAAGAATTAGCATAATCATAAGAGGATTTGAGTGCAAGAGTTGCAGGTTCTATTCGAATAGATTGGGCTTTGGCGAGGGCACATCACTATTTTGTGCTGGTCTGGTCTCCCAACACAAGGGAGATGTACTTGCAAAGGAGAGGATGCAGTGAAAGTTCACCAGATTGACTCTTGGGGTGATGGCATGAGGAAAAATGAAGTGTATACTCTTGTAAGTCCAGAAGGATGAGAAATCTCACTGAAGCACACAAAATTGTAAAGGAGCTTGACAGCATAGATGCAGAGATTTGGTCCCATTGCATAATGTTCTGCCCAAAGTAAACCAAAAAGTTTTCCAAGTAGTATTCAATTACAAGATCAGGTAGTTGCCTGTTATTCTTTGAATTCTCAAAATGCTTACAGTTGAAAAGGAAAGAAATGTGAAAAGATGACCACAGGAGTTTCCCAGCTCTGCATGCAAATGCTATATAAATAATTGTTCCCTCAAGACTGGAAATTGTCACATTTTCATTGGATATTTTTTCATGCTTCATATCAAAGAGCACTCCCATGAGCTTAATCTTTCTCCACATTGAAGAGAAATGAAACCTTTTGGCACATAAGGCCAGGAGGTAAAAGCAATACCCTTGTTATGGTAATTCGTATGCATTTCTGTTTTTTTTCTTTGGAAACAAGTAAATAAACACTCAAGCTTTCCGGTTAGGATATCAACAGCAAGTGAAGTTTATTAAAAGCAATACCTTAGCAATAGTGAAAAATCTGTATAACAAATTTTAGATTAGCTTCTGGTTAACTTTGTTTCAACTCTGTGAAGTGAAACTAATATTTGAGAACTTGAGAATATTTCAGAATTTGAGAACGTCCCTGGGTTAAGAATGCCTGACTTATGGACACCCCTACATAAGAACAAGCTCCCATAATATTATTAAATTTGAAAGCTCGACGCATGTACCTACATTCGTTCTTATGAACAGCTGAACTAGTTTCCTTTCTCTCTCCACTTTTAGTAATTGTTCTTTTTTATCAGTTGTATGTGTTTTTGATGCCATTCATTACAATACTATGGGGGTTTTGTTACCACATTGAGTGATTTTTGTGTATTTTCCGACTTACAGACAAAATTGACTCATGGACGTCTGTAAAAACAGAAGCTGTTCGTTACCCGGGTCTGGCCTATAACTCCTTCAGAATTTCCAGTCTCTCCGCAGATGGTTTGAAAAGGAAGTGAAGAGCTGCTGTCCAATAAACCCCTCTCATGTTATTTGAACTTCAGCTTGGGATACAGGAAATCAAAATTTATCTGTCTCAATGGAACAGAGGTGATTGAATTAATGTGTGGTTACTAATTCATGCTAAAGTGCTGGACATAATCCACTTTCACCCTATAATGAAACCTTTACCTTAAATGGAATGCTTGCAGGATAAAGTAAATAGCCTGTGACTCCTGCTGTGAATTTTAGGATGATGCAATGTACAAACAAGCTTACTGGGCTTTCTGATTAATGCCATATTTTTCTCTATATGTGCTACATAATTTAATTCCTCTCCTCTGCTTTCTTCTTGTACTTTGTTAAATTGCTCTTTTACAAGCACTCTGAATAGAAGTTGATTCTTTTGCAATCTGCACACTCTTTCATCAAAGAACCTTTGTCTAGGAATGGATTGGCACTTGTAAAGGAATGCCAAGCAGTTATATGATGGCAAGCCTGACAACATTGTACATGAAGGTCTTTCACTGGGAAATTCAGTAGCACAGCAGTGCCAGGGGAAAGTGGACAGATTTAGGTGTTGCAAGGGTATTTAGGGCCAATTAATGGATCGAAGGGTTGGAGTAAGAATCAGCTGCCAGGAATTAGTGAGGGTGGGCTTGCTAATTGGGAGGTTGGGGGAGTTAGAGGGGTGGTGGTTGATGGTTAGAGGGTTGGTGGATCAGGTGGACAGATTGGTAGGTAGGAATGTCAGGTTACTTTGGCAGATCAGTGGATGGGGAGAGATTGAGTGAGTGTCATGTGCTTTGGGTGGTGTGCTGTTGTGGTGGCCAATCCTGGTTGGGAGGAGCACAAGGAAGAGCCTGTTAAATACCTACTTTGTGTATATCGGACAGATGCTAAGGAGAATACCACCTTCAGGTTGTCTTAAAGACTGTGTTACATAGTTGTTTTTTGTACATTGCACCATGATGGCAGTTCTATTGAAGACAGTCACAATGAACAGTTGTGTCCACTTGATGCTCTGTGTCAAAATGAGTGAATTAATGACAATGGCACTTTGCTTTAGAACTGGAGAATGCATGGTAAATCACACAGCCATGATGGAGTCCCACTTGAGCTTGGTTCCCATGGAATCTGCTTAGGTGATGGGAAAGTCTACTTCTAGTCTGTTCCCCAGGGAACAGCTTCATGTCTTCATGTTACAACTGTACAAGACATTGGTGAGAGTATTATGTGCAGTTCTGGTCGCATAGCTATAGGAAGGGTGCCATTAAGCTGGAAAGGGTGCAGGAACGATTCACGAGGATGTTACGGGGCTGGAGGGCTTGAGTTATAAGGAGAAACTGGATAGGCTGGGGCTTTTTTCCCTGGAGCATAGGAGGCTGAGGGTGACCTGATAGAGGTTTATAAAATCATGAGGGGAATAGATAAACTGAATGTTCACTGTCTTTTTCCCAGGGTAGTGGAGCCTAAAACTAGGGCAAATAGATTTAAGGTGAGAGGGGAAAGATTTAAAGGGCAACATTTTCACACAGAGGGTGGTGGGTATGTGGACCGAGCTGCCAGAGGAAGTGATAGAGGTAGGTACAATTGCAATGTTTAAACAACATTGAGACAAGTGCATGGATAGGAAAGGTTTAGAGGGATATGTGGCAAAACGTAGGCAAACAACTTGCTCAGCATGAATGAGTTGGGCTGAAGGGCCTGTTTCCTTGCTGTATAACTCTACAAGAGTGCCTCAGGGACAGCACACACATGCATATGTGAATGTAAACTTCAGAAGTGGCATCTATTGATTGCCATCAGAAGATTCTGTACGCATCAATGGTACTCCAGATGTTTACTTGTCAGAGGCAGGGAGGAGCTAGAAATAAAATCATGGACTCATCCAAGTGGTTTGAAATGCCGGATTTTCAATTACGTTTGTTTTAATACTGAAATTAGATTATATATTATACGAGGCAATCTAGTTTCTAGATAATATTTCTGTGATTGATTCCTTTACAAGGCTGACTTCCAATCACCTTTAAGGAATATGTGCATAGATATTGGATTCACCCTTTTTTGGTGATCTGAACATGAGCTACACTTGGCACTACCTCCCCACCAAATCCCACAGAAAAACTGCATGAAATTGATTCAGTTGACAGCTACATACGAAGGCTTGACAGGGAATGGCTACTTCCATTCCATCTCACCCTGATCCAGCTGGAGGTCGGGCCACTGTCACACAAGAGCAGCTTGAAGCTCTGAATAAACAACAACATGCCTTCAGGGAACAGCTTCATGTCCTCAGTGATCCGAGAGGTGCCACTCTTGAGACCATTGCTGTTCTCATTAAGCAGCTATTTAGACAGCAGATTGCTGCTCTTAATTGACGCAGGCTTTGTACTCATGACCAGCTTGTAGTCCTACAAGAGCAAAGGGCTGCTACACGTGGGCAGCTAACTGCTCTCTACAGAGAGATGCTGCAAGCAGAGAGATTCTGTGTGTGTGCAGATATAATCTTCCTACAGGAGCAGAGATACAGCATGTTGGAACTCATTGTTCTACAGCAGGAGCTGTAGCATTTCCTGCCTCACTCTCCCCTCACCCACACCCTTCATAATGAGCAGAGTCCTGCTCACATTGCACAGAGAGCTGAATCTGTGGAGGAAAATGAGAGAAGTAGGCACAGACTTGGGCAGGTTAGCTCCAGGTCTGGAGTTTGAAACAATGGCGGAGCAGTCTGGGTGCCAGTAAACCACTACACCTTTGGTAAGCTGGTGTGTGGGTTCAGGATATTGATGTTCCCCCCTCACAAGGCACTATGGTAGAGATCTACTTGGACATAAAAATAAAACTTGACCCAAACCCAACTTGACCACTGCCAAGCTGAATCCAACCCATGACTGAAGTATATAGTTGTGTTCCATCAGATTCAGGTTGAGCAAGCAGGGTCCGGTGGGAAATGGACAGTTGCAGTTTTCCTCCATCACAGTAATCAACCTAATGAATCTTCTCTGAACTTACTTCTTAAATGAGGAGACCAAATTTTTATGCAGCTTTCTGTACTCTCTCCATATAAAAATATTTTGATTTTACTATTCTTGTTACCAAAGTAGCTTACATTGCATTTCTCCACAGTCCATTGTACCAGCCATATGCTTGCTACTTCTTAACCGCTCCCTGTCTTTGCAGATTTACTGTCTTCTTCACAACTTGTTTTCATATCTCCCTCTGTATCATCAGCAAACTTTGTTACATTATGATCAGTTGCTTCATCTATGTCATTAATACAGATTGTGAACACTTGTAGCCCCAGCACTTTTCTCTACAGCAGAGAAGAGTTACTAGGTGAACTATCAGGACTAAAGACTGGTAATCCCCCAAAACTGATAAGGCCTTTTAAAGCCTGTGTCCTAGATCTTAATAGAAGTAGCTGCAGAGACAGTTGAAGGAGTGGCCCTAATCTTTCAAAGTTTGCTGGATACTGGAAACCTTTCAGTGGTTTGGAAAACTGCACATATAACAGATATTAGGCTAACAAGCTTATGGTTTCCCTCCTTTCCTGAATGCAGAAAGTGAGAAACTATAAGCCTGTTAGCTTGATATCTGGAATCCATTATTAAGATAAGATAAGATAAGATTAGTCACATGTACATCGAAATACACAGTGAAATGCATCTTTGCATGGAATGTTCTGGGGGCAGCCAGCAAGTGTCGCCGCGCTTCCAGCGCCAACGTAGCATGCCCACAACTTCCTAACCCATACGTCGTTGGAAAGTGGGAGGAAACTGGAGCACCCGGAGGAAACCCAAGCAGACATGGGGAGAATGTGCAAACTCCTTACAGACTGCGGTGAGCATCATAATATAATGAGATGGAGTCAACATTGTTTTTTATGAAAGACAAATTGTGTTTGAGAAATTTATTAGTTCCTTGAAGGTGTAATAAGCAGGGTGGGTGAAGAGGAACCAGTGAATGCAGTGCATTTAGATTTCTGGAAGACATATATCGTTACCATGCAAGGGAAGATTTCTTGATATTGGGGTCATATATGGCTTGAGTGGAGGTCTCTTAATTCTTCTCTCTACAGCACCTGCTAGTTACAGACTTTTCTGTTAGTTAGCTAGTCAGTATCAGATTCCGATTCAGATTAGCTTATTGTCATATACGCCAGGGTGCAATGAAATTCCTTGCTCATGTGAAGCTCACAGAGTAAACACTACACACGGTAATATTAAATACAACAATAAATATAGCAATGAGCACAAAACAACAGAACAGTACAAAATACAACAGAACGGTGCAAAGATAGTAGTGCAGTCTGAAGTAGTGTAAAAAGAAATGCTAAAGTGTCAACAAAATAACCAAGAGAAGTAGAATTAAGTGACCTCCACTCAATTTTCTACCGTGAACACAGAGACAAAGTCTCTGCCATTTCCTTATTTCCCATCATTAGTTCTCCAGTCCCATCCAATAATGGACCAATATTTACCTTAAATCTTTGTATTTTCCTTTATTTCTTCATTTTTCATTTAATCTAATCATTTAAGCTCTCATTTGTGTCTACTCAACTATCTGTGATGACTCTTCCCCTCTTTCTCTCCTGTCCCATTTTCCCAAATTTTAAATATTCCATTATATCAGCCCATCATCTGTACTGTTCTGAAGAAAGAAGACCCAATTTTACAAATCTTTCTTCAGGTTTGTATTTTTTTCATGCGAAGCAGCATCCTAGTTAATCCAAATTGTTCCCTTTCTGAAGCCTCAATAGACTGGAGTCAATTCCTGCACAGAATGTCCTAACTGAGCTCTTAAGGAGGTTTTATGTAGACTTATCACACTCTCTGGATTTTTATTTGCCACTTTTCTTGAGATTAAAACTAGCATTGTGTTAGCTTTTTGTTATAGCTTTATCGACATGAAGTATACTTTTAACGTCCATCAATCCTATGGTCCTATATCCTGTCCTTGTGGCACTGAGCTACATTCTTTCAGTATATAAAATCACTTGTATCTTGTTGTTACTAAATGCACCACTTCACACCATCTGACATTGAATCTCATCTGCTAAATTTTAGACCATCTCCCAGTATCATCAATATCAATTTGTGTCTTCATTTGGTCTTCCCAGGAAATAACTAACTTCGATTTTGATATGACCTTCAAATGTTTACATCATTCCCTCTAGTCCTACATCCATGAAAGAAAAGGGGAGCAAAAGTTTAAACCAGGAAAAGATGAATTGAATTATTATATCAGGAAGATCTAGCTCTTTAACTCGAGTACAGAACAGTAAATGGGTGTGGCCCCAGAACTGAACCTTTTGTGACACTGATGTCTCAGTTCAACAACTCCAGAAAAACTGACCTATTCTTTATTTTTCCCATCTAATTATTTTAATCCATCTTTTTATCTTCCCCTTAATTCCTTAATCGCTAACATTTTCTTATGTTGTCCTCTTATCAAAGGATTTCCTGGTGCAAACTTACTGCATCAAATGCACTTTCCCAACCTGATGTATCTGTCTTCTTCTGAAAGAGTTCTGATGTTTATCAAGCATAGCTGGACTTCAGCACAGTCTTCATTGTTTGTGTAAACAGAGCATAAGAGATCAGCGGTGGAAGAGTCCAGTGTTCCAGTGATGGGAGGGCGAGGACTTGAAAGGACTTGGATAAGATTTTATATTGGAGCTGTTGGGGTCTGGGAGGCAGTATAGATCAATAGACATGAAGATTATGAATGAGTGCATCTAACTGTGGGTTGGGTTATCAATAGTAGTATTTTAAATTATCTGAATCTCACAGGGGAGAATGGGAGGCCAACCAGTACAACACTGGAATCAGAAGGTACCAAAAGGTAACAGTACTAGAGAATGGGCAAAATTATAGTCAAAAACTATTTTTGCCTTCAATACACAAATTAGACAACCAGGACATATATTAGTACTGGCACAGGAGCAGTTACCAAACCTTGAAGATGTGGTATCTGGGCTCCTGGTGTTAATATTGGTAATTCCATGCGGAGGTTGCAAACATCCCCGGGTTAAAGGCTAAGACCAGGGAATGGTAGAAATGAAGATTAGCAAATACTTTGAAAATGCAGTTAATGTAAAAGACAAATAAATTATAAAATATTTACAGAAGGGGTCTGTTATTAACTCACCACCTCTCCAGAAAAACTCTGCAGGTCATGGGATCTGATTGTTTTGAACAGTTCCTGGATTTTTACTTTATACTACTAGAGGTTCTTTCTGTTACTTTCCCATTCTTTGTACATGGATAATCTTCTTGATATGATTTCTCAATTCATCTTTCACAGGTTGAAACTTGTGGCCCGATTTACAAATCGGTTTGAAAAAATGTTCCAGTTTGGACCCAGTTAATTCCCATGCATATCTTTGACATTGTAGTGTTTTGAGCATGCACACACAGATAAATTGATTCAGAGACCTGGAATATTTGGGAAATTGCTGAATCAAGTGCAAATTATTGCAGGTCATTTGACCTATGCTGTCCCTACCTACACCATATTACTCAATGTTATAGACTAGATTACACAATTGCCGTTTTAAATAGCATTTGAGCATTAAATTGACTACATTAATAGAGACATCCCACAATAATGCTGACGCTGAATATACAGCCTTCTCTCTACTGAAATCATCAACAGTAAATTTATCTACCCAATCAAGTACATACTGTGATAATCCAAATTAATTAGCTTAATGAACCAGAAATTAGCCACTTGATCTTTATAAATGGATCTGGTGATTTTAACGCTGGCAGTAATACGTGTAAAATATGAGACTCCAAAAAACTCAAGGAAACCACGTCATGATCCTAAAGTGCTGTGCTGACAAATTAAAATGCTATTTTTGGGAATAAGCCAAATCTGTGAACCCAAGACCTAGAAGAGCTGCCTTGGAATAAATCCATCAATTTGGTAAATGCAGTTTCTCAAATTAAGAGGAAGGGGGATGACGGCAAGAAATATTTTAACAGGCTTTATTGATCCAATGTTCCTCATAGATGACTTAAAGTGCAAATGGCAGAGGACACAGCTTTCAGATTCACAGGATTGTGCAATCTCATGCAAACTAACAGGGCAGAATGATATGAGCAATGTGTGTGAAGTTACACAATTTACTCTAGTTGTCAAGATACCTAAACAGGGGGACTGGGAAACTCTGGTAAGGACTGCAGCATAGATGTTAGGAGAATTGGTGTATGTAACTGAACGTTCATAAATATGAAGCAATATATATAGAAAGGAAAACAGAAATGGAAATGCAACCTAACTGTTAAAATTCTCAGTGGAAAAGAAAGTGAGAGTAAAGCAGTCTTTGCATTGCCGCTAAAAACAAATCATTGTCAGGGAAAGATAGGATCCTGGCTTTTCTTTACAATGACACTGAATATAAAAATAAAAATGGAGGTGATGAAACTGCAGATTCAAATTAGACCGAAGCTGGAGTATTACATGTAATTTGATGCTGGATCCATGACTGAGGGAGTGAAGATTCTAATGGACGACATCAGGGATAAAAGTTTACAATTTAATAAGAAACTTGAAAAAAGTTGGGCTGTTTTTAATGGAAGAAAGAAGATTAAGAAAGAACAAAATAGAATTGCTTAGAATTTTGAAAAGATTGAAAGGGCACAGTGGTAAATGATGCTTGGGGAAAAATTTCTTATTACATCAGACAGGCAGCATCAGATGCAATGGAGTGCTCCTGATTTACCTGTCCAACTTAAATGGTGGGGTTCGTTATGTTCACTCCATCTTCTTCACTTAAATCCTCTTCTTAGACAGATTCTTTGCATTAAAATATTGTATGAGGAAAACCTATCTGCATTGCGAATTAGTAAAAAGGGAGCAAAAATGAACAATTTTCACTGGAGTCATATATTATCACAGAATAATACAATGCTTGAGAATAGAAAGTGGCTACTTATGTCATGGTATCTGTGTTAGCTCTTTGAAGGAGCCATCTAATTGGTCCCAAACTTGGTTTGATCTTTCCCCATGCCACTGCAATTTTTTTCCATATCTATTGAAAACCCTATCCACTATCTTTTCTGGCCATATGTTTCAGAGCAGCATAAAATCTCACCACTTGTAGAACAAAATCTCCTTGTCTTCCATCTAGCTAGTTTGGCAATAATGATAAATCAATGGTCTCTGGTTACTGGTCTTTCTGGAATGAAAACCATTTCTCCCAACCTATATCATTCATACTTCTGAATTTTTCTATTAAATGACAGCAGACTTTATACTTCCAAAATCAAATGGCCAAACACCAGGCTTGCTTTCATGCACTGAGCTCTTTGAGTAATGCCATATATCATCAATATCAAAAGAAATATAAGAAACTTGATTTAATGGGCATATGGTTGTGTGTGTGTGTGTGTGTGTGTGTGTGTGTGTGTGTGTGTGTGTGTGTGTGTGTGTGTGTGTGTGTGTGTGTGTGTGTGTTTGTGTGGGGCGGGGTGTTGGTAGAAACAGTGGCATGAGGTTTCTTGTTTTCCTGTATGTCTGGGTTCTGTTTGATGGCATTCTTTCATATAAAGCATTATTTGACTAGATCCTGCATGGTATGGTATTGAAACAGTCAATTATGATATTTAGGTTGGAATAAGATGAATATTTGAATAAAAAACATTGAAGACACAAGAGACTGCAGATGCTGGAATTTGAAGCAACAAACAATCTGCTGGAGGAACTCAGCAGATGAGCAGCATCTGTGGGAGGAAAGGAATCATCAACATATCAGGTCAAAACCATGCTTCGGAGGGAGGAGGAAAACTTCAAAGTTGGCATACCTTGAAGAGACTTCACAGTTGAAAGACTTGAGGAACAATGGGAAATTAAGACGAGAATGTACAGCTGCTTCAGGCATGAGCAGAATGGCACAAATGGATCTTTTTCCTGAAACTAAGTGACCCACATGTAACTTTGTGGACTGATATGGCAGACACAAAATCTTGCAGCCTATCTTGCAATAGCAGATGTTGGGAATCTACAATATTAACAGAAACTCAAGCCAAGCAGCATCCATGGAGAGAGAAGCAGAATTAATGGCCTAATTAACAAGAACAAATTATGTCAGTGGACCTTGAATTCTGTGCTTCACCTCATACTCTGGGTTTTTCACTTTACAGTATAGGTCCGTAAAAGGTTCCCTGCGCAGAAATCACTTTGATTTATTAGCTTGGCTTCCTGGTGGGCAGGCAGGATCATGAGCAGGTCAGACAACAAAGGAGGTCTAACCCATGATGCCGTGATAAGAGATGTAGGAAGGGTATTCCAAACCCAGGAAGACTGATTACAGGGTGGGACCAATCCTTGGATCTGGAGGTTCTGACCTTTATGGAGTGAAGGAAAGAATCTTAGGAAAATTTGTACTAACAGGGTATTATTGATGCCAACTTAGATTCAGGTTGATTGCATACCTTACTCTTCATAACACTCTGAAAATGAAACAGAGCATTCTGGAAACGGGCACCAAGTCAAGCAACACCTGAGTGAATGTGTCTGGTCCAAGGAAGTTACAGTCCCTGGCTCTGTGTGTGGGGAGCATGAATGGTAATGGTGGAGGTAGGAGACTCTGATGGGGTGAACACTGGAAGAAACACTCCTGCTTCTACTCTTCACAGCATTAATTTAGAGACACTTGCATTCTCCCTGAAGTTATCCTCATCTCTGTTCTGGTTTCATAAAGCTCAGCTGGCCACACTTAGACCTGCAAATCAGATTGAATCAGAAGCTGCCAGCTTCATTGAAATACTTAACTCACTAACCCACCTCCTGAGAGCTTGTAGACTGTTTGAGCTTTGCCTCCTCTCCCACCTCTTCACTGCTAAGCTCAGACATGGTCAGGTTCAAGAGGAACAGATGCAGCTGTGTTTGAGGCTTTGATAATTTTAATATCTAGCCCTAAACCCACCTGTTGGTTGCTGCAATCTAGCCTAGCCATTCAGATTTTCTGTATGCTTCTTGGATGTGGTGGTTTGCCTGGACTGAACTGTTTTTTCTATGGCCATATAATTGACAAAAACTTCTGTCTTGCAACATTTTTTTGTGCCATTTAATCCCTCCCACCCTCCACCACCTCCCTTTTTCCTACTCATTCTTGCCTGGTTCTGCACTTCCTAAATGCAGTACCTCCTGCAATTCCTTCTCCTTTCAGTTTGGATAGAAGATCTTTGAATGCAGATGCTGCCTGATCTGGTGCCCATTCCGAACATTTTCTGTTTTTATCATGGGGTGTCATGCAGACAAAGATATTCAATAAACTCTATTCCAGGCTGACAAGTACAAAACCTTGTTTTTCTTCAAATTATTTACTTCATCAAGCTTAGGGGCATCACAGAGCCATCACTAGTTTTGGTACAGCATTTTAACTTACATACTTAGTGCTCTGTAGATAGGCTGATGCACATAATATCTCAGTTCAATTATCTTTTCTATGTCTAGGCTATTATTAAGGAAACTTCAAAGTAAGGATGTCACACATCTAAATACTTAACTACTGAAATATCTTGACTTTTTCATGTCTATCTATTGATCCCAGCTTGAAAACACAACTTGATTCATTATATAGATTCCGGTCTCAGGCTAATAAACATTATGCATGAATTTTCTGCAAGTATAAGGGTTTAAAATGGGTGTAAAATTAAACCCAAAATTTTAAAAAGTGAGAAACAAAATCATTTTTCTGGTATTTTATCATGATTTTTGAACCATTTTATTTTGTGGTTACTCATCGAGACCTGGCTGTTGAAATTTGACCTCACTTTCATATGGTACACATAGATATATAGTTGTGGCTCTGTATAGATTTTAATGGAACTGAATTTCAGAAAATTATAACATGCTGTAGCTACTATTATACAAGGTCATTTGGTGCAAGCAACCAAGGATAAATTTTTATGTTCCAATCTGTATTTTCTGTTTTTTGGATGCATTTTTTTTATGGTATTGGTATAATTTGCATTAAAAAGCTCAAAGCTTCAAAACTTCCATAATTGCAAGTTCTGAAACATATTTTGATTTTGGGTAATAGTATAAAACAGATTACACCAGTTTGGATTCCTGTTAAATATTGTTATTCCCACAGACTTTGACGGAATCAAAAATTGGGAAAGCCGTTTCATGTGTACCAAACATATATTGCCTGTCATGTCACCTAATGTGATATTTTATAGTAATATTCTCCCTGCAGTGTCCATGATTAAGTAGTTTGGACTCCAGTTTTCATACTTAAAATTCATATGAGTTTGGTGTTTTTTTTGAAGCCCAAATCAAGCCACCACCAAGCCACCACCAAGCCACCACCTTCTGTTTATTTTACCCATCAATAGGTAATTGAGGTGCAAATAGGAGAAAAGGGAATATTAATGGGTGTAACTTTGCATGTAAGCTCCAGACTATACTAAGTGATTTGTAACATTTTAGTTGTTTGTTATAATTGGACCTTTAAAGATTGTGATGACTTTGACAGTTTAAGCGAAATTTTCTCTGATGACACTGTAATAGCCAAAAGAGATTCATAACATATCACACTTTCCAATTGCATTTGAAATATTTGAATAGATACCTTAACACTTTTTGATTTTGTCTCATATACAAGAAGATTGTGTGCCACTAACAATACCTCTGAGACAGGTCTTTAAATCTTGTCCAGTCTGATAAGAGCAAAGTCTTTGTTCTCTGCCTGCTGTAAGAATCTTTTAAGAAATTTAGTCATGTCGTCTTTGTTCCTAAGCAGCTACAGCTCCACAACACAAAACCATCCAGAGTTGAGCACAGATTAGTTCTAAATTATTGTTCTTATTTTGAGAGATCGTAATTACAACTGGGCTCTTTCCCAACATGTATTTTTGGCTAGAATGCAGCATTCATTTTTAGTTCCCGTGTCTTTATTTTCTGATTTGTATAAAATAGCATGTCTAGGTTTATAAATTAACCTCCAATTGTAATAAGCTATTGCATAATATGCCCATTGTATTCTCCAGTCATGTCAAAAAGCAGAGAGAATAACACAATGGATGCAGACTAACCTGCCTAGTCCAGTTTATGTATCAAAAATTATTCATGGGATTTAAATGGGAGCAATAAAGGCCAACTTAGGAGACCTGTGTCCCAAGCCCAAAGGATGTCCATCTTGATATTGGATCAGGCCATATTTCAGGGTTCCTGGTGGTTGCCTGAAACGGGTGTTTACCCCTTGACATATGCAACTGAGGGGCTCAGCACATGAGCTCAGGGGATTTTGAAGCTTCAGTGCATAGTCAACCAGGAGCTGTGCCTGTTTCTCCCCGAGTTCTAGAGGCAATGTTGTGACTACCAGGCAATGACAAGTTATTTAAAACAAAAATAAAAAAGGTAAGTGTTTTAAAACTAAACAATATAAACAACTCCACATTCTGTTTTATTTAACTTTATTTACTTGCAGAGTTTAAGATTTCATTGACGCATACAGAGCATGGCAGAAGTGACTGAAGCTGGTTCTCTATAGGCAGCCTTACAAAAGAGAAAGGGCCCCAGGGTAGCTGAAGGATGCATTATCTAGATTGCAACCATTTTCAGTGAGACTTGAAAGAACTGCCTCCTGCTGTGCAAGTATCAGTTTTAAGCAAGTCTGCAATTCAGTTTCATAGTTTCTTTGTAAATCAAGATTGAAATGTAACCTATTGGGAAACACAGTGGATGGTAAAAGTTGGCGTCTGAGCTCTTATTAAGGTATTTCTGTGTTCAAAAAGAAACTTACTGTGAGTCCATAATCTCCATCTGAACCAACAGCAATGCCTCCTTGACATGAGTATAGTGAGTAGGAGGCCTGTTGGAAGTGATTAGTATTCCTGTATTGTTCGTCCTGAAGGCTACTCACTCATGCCAGTGATAATTTATGATATACCTCCAGTACTGTTACAAAATTTAGTTTATGTGGTGAATAAAATGTTGATAATGTGGAAATCAGGACATGGAGGGTTTCAGGTGTTATGTCACAGGGTCCTGACGCACCAAGGGGTGAGCCATATACTTGGGCTGACATCCAAAACTCGCAAATGCTTTCCACGTTCAGAGCAGTGAGTATGTGATGAGTCTTGACAGATGTGTAAATAACTTGCTATGGGATGAAGGGATTTTGAGTATGCCTAATTCATGATTTCTTTGAAATCTCGATAAAGTGACTCATTTTAATAAGTTTGCTCTGAAGCCTGTTTAATCAACCATATACCATATTTACAATATTATATTCCCCTATGATATAGAAGTAGGTGATTTTGGCCCATGGGTCCACTTCGAATTAATTTTCACAGTGCAACCTATTCTCTCCACATTGTCATCAACTCCTCCCAGATCCTACCACTCACCTACATACTAGGGCCAATTTATAATGACCAACAAATTTATCAATCTGCACATCCTTGGGGTGTGGGAAGACATTGGACTACTCAGAGGAAACCCTCACAGTCACCGGGAGAATGTGCAAACTCTACATGGACAGCACCAGAGATCAGGATTGAACCTGGGTCACTGGAGCTGTGGAGCAGCTTGATTGTGCCATCCAATTCACCCCACAATTCAATCTAAATTACAGCAGAAAAAAGCTCACCAAGTTTGAGTAGTCTAAATAGCATTGTCATATGGTCTTGAATTTTGGCAGTATGACAACTTTGTTTACATAGCTGTCAAGTTCCAAAAAAACGACTTTCCTTAAGACTTAAGGCCAATGCAAGACAAAGTCTGATCCCAGAAGTTTATTCTTTAACCAGTTATCATGTTATCTCACACACAGATGCAAGTGCTCGGTATGTGCAACTTCAGTGGAAAAATCCTCATGATTTTTATTGATCAGGTAATTGTCTGCTGTCAAAGAAATCTGAAACTAGAGTTTAAGATAAGATGTCTTTATTAGTCACATGTACATTGAAACACACAGTGAAATGCATCTTTTGTGTAGAGTGTTCTGGGGGCAGCCCGCAAGTGTCGCCACACTTCTGGCGCCAACATAGCATGCCCACAACTTCCTAACCTGTACATCTTTGGAATGTGGGAGGAAACCGGAGCACCCAGAGGAAACCTGCGCAGATACGGGGAAACGTACAAACTCCTTACAGACAGCAGCAAGAATTGAACCAGGGTCACTGGCACTATAATTTGCAACCATCCCTATGGAGCATATCTCATGCCCTTCTATCCAGAAAGTATAGACACGGGTTAGCAGTGGGCCAAGTCTTCACAAGTTTCCTTTTGAATTCATCAGCTAAAAACAAATCACAAAATTTATTTTGTCCCTACAGGTAGGCTGATCCAGAAGATTAAGGCACACTGGATCCATGGATACTTGGTAGATTGGATTCAAAATTGGCTTGGTCATAGAAGACTGAGGGTACTGGTGGTGGGGTGTTATTCTGACTGGAAGTCCATGACCAGTGGTGTTCTGCAGATCAGTGCTGGGACCTCTATTGTTTGTGATATATATAAATGATTTGGATGTAAACGTAGGATACAGGAGGATATAGATCAGTTGGACATATGGACAGAGAAATGGCAGTTGGAGTTTAATCCGGACAAGTGTGAGGTTTTGCACTGTGGGAAGTCAAATGCAAGAGGAAAGTGTACAGTAAATGTCAAGATCCTTTAGATTGTAGAGGGATGTTGGGGTGCAAGTCTATAGTTCCCTGAAAGTGGTAACACAAGTAGATTGGGTGGAAAAGGAGACGTTTTATATAGCTGCAATATGATTTCCCAACTTTTATACTCAACGCCTTTATCAGTAGGGTCATTGAGTATAAAATTTGGGATGTCATATTGCAGCTAAATAAAATGATGGTTAGGCTGCATTTGGAGTATTGTGTGCAGTTCTGGTCACCGCATTACTGGGAGGTTGTGGAGGCTTTGGAGAGGTGCAGAAATTCACCAGAAAGTTGCCTGTATTAGAGAGTATTAGCTATAAAGAGAGGCTGGACAAACTTGGATTGATTTCTCAGGAGCATTGGAGGCTGAGGGGCAACCTGATAGAAGAATATAAAATTAAAAGAGGCATAGAGAAGGTCAGAGTCTTTTCCCCAGGGTAGAAGTGTCAAATATGAGAGGGCATAGATTTAAGGTGAGTGGGGAAAGTTGGGAGATTTACGAGTTTTTTTTACGCAGAGAGTGGTAGGTGCCTGGAACATGCTGCAAGGGGAGATGGTAGAAGCAGAAACGATAGCAAAGTTTAAGAAGCATTCGGATAGGCACATGAACAGGCAGGGGATGAAGGGATAAAGACCATGTACAGGCAGATGGGAATAGTTTAAATTGGCATCATGGTCGGCACAGACATCGTGGTCTGAAGGGCTTGTTCATGTGCTGTGCTGCCCTATGTTCTTTGTACCTGCTCAGATCCCAGTATGTTTTCTCTTTCATGTTCAGCCAGTACCAACCTGTAAATTAGGATCTTGGCTTAGACGGAGTAATTCCAGCTGAATATGAACAATGTCAAACTCAAACAGATCTAACTCTTTGGCTTACCAACTCTAGGCAGCTAGTTAATTATCTAAAGTTTCCAACGGCATCATGGATCTGCCTATTTTGGGTATCAGATCCTCAAGACTAACATTAAGGATGAACATGGTTCTGAATTTCCATTGCTCCAGGATGTCATGACTACCTTAAGCTGAAAGAAAGTCTACTTGCATCACCATCTGCCTATAGAATAATGTTAAGCTGTGGTGGACTTTCAGTAAATGGAATAAAAGTTAGGGACCTGGATACTTTAAATCCCGAGTCCAATCCACAGAAGCATAGATAGGGTAGCTAGCCAGAGTCTATTTCCCACAGTAGGGATGTCAAAAACTAGAGAGCATAGGTTTAAGGTACAAAGGAGGAAGTTTAAAGGAGATCTGAAGGGTAAATTTTTCAATCGAAGACTACTTGGTATCTGGAATGAACTACCAGAGGAGGAGGTGGAGGCAGGAACAGTAACAACACTTAAGAGGCACCTTGTACTTCAATAAGCAGGGCATAAAGGATATGGAATTAATGCAGGCAAGTGGGATTAGTATGGATAGGCATGATGGTCAGCATAGATGCAGTGGGCTGAAGGGCCTGTTCTATGCTGTATAACTCTTTGTCTTTATCAGCTGCTAAGCTAAAATGAGTAAGAAGTAGTTGTTGGTTAGCAATAAGCACGTTAACCAACAAGTAGTTAATTAGCAGGGAAGACAATGTTTTGTGGGATGGAGTGGTTGGTTGGGTGGTATGGTATTAAAGATTTAGAGGCTACAAATTCACTTGTTTCCTTTTTTTAATATACTTTCACAGGATATGAATATCATTGGCAAGTCTAGCATTTTATTGCATTGTCTAGCATTGTCTATCTCTAATTGTCCTTGAGGCAGGAAGCATTAAACCACTGCGGTCCTCATAATGAAAGAAATCCTGTTGTGTTAGTAGATGAGGAATTCCAATATTGGTGAAAGAAAGATGAAATATTTCCTGGCAGGCTGTGTGTAACTTACAGGAGAACTTGAGGGAAATCAGTTAAAGGCTGTCTGGACGAAGGAGAACTTTTGTAAGAACTGAACATGTATCACATAATACATTGGGTCCTCGAACAGTTGGGCTTGTATGATATTTTTAGTGCATTGGTGAAGCCTCGATTCAATTTACATTGGAAGGAGTAGCAATGAATCACACTGTTTGTCACTCATATTCATAGAATCATGCAAAGAGCTGTCCAATTAGTTCCACTCTCTTGGCCTTCCTTACATGTTCTTGCACATTTTTCCTTTTTAGGTAAAGATCTAATTCCCTTTTTCAAAATGAGGAAACATATAAAAATGACAAGGATAGGTTTCCTCTGCAGTGAAACTCTAACCACATTTTTGACTTTACCATACACAGCGAAGTATTTCCTAATTAATAATTTCTTCAATGCCAACAGTAAAAAACAGTCTTCAGTCCTCAAATGCTTCATGAGTTTTATTGTGAGGAAATGGCAGGAGTTGAACCGGTTCAATAAAATTGTTGAATGCTCTTCAAGAGTTCAGTCTACTCTTGATCTTTTTCTTGCATTGAATGTAGCTGAAAGAGCCACACAACGTTTTGTGTATTGCCGGTGAAATAGAAATGCTGATCTTGTGTTGAGGAAAAGAAGGACCACTGCTATCAAGTGGTCTGTAATCTGCAGAGAGAAGCCAGTGGCTTTACAGAATTTGCCCTTCACACCGGGCAATATCACTAATCAGTCCTTGTTCACTTTATTTACAAACGTTAGACTATCATAGGGAAGGCTGCTTTATACTAGTAATTAAGTATTCTTTTGGATGCATACCATATTTTTCTATTTTTTATGTTTCTAACAGTTCAACAAAGCTATAGTCAAATAAAACAGTTAATGTTTTTGATCTCTGATCATTCTGTTCCCACTGTGCTCCATAGATATTCCAATTTTAAGATAAATGGGGACTGAGAGTAATGGAAAACTTGAATTTAATCCCTCTGGTCAGATGTGCACAAGCTCATGAGTCTTTGTGGTCAATTTGAATATTAAACTCAAGTATGTATAAATATATTTGCAACCCTTGTAAGCTGATGCAATGCATTAAGATTACCTTCATACATCATCACATTCAAGGTAAGGTGTTCAATTGATAGATAGTAATTGACTCCAAGTTTCTTTTTGCATTATCAAAAAGCTTGGATATCGTCAGAGAAGATGACGATGGGTGCCAATAAGGGGGAAACATCCCTTCTGATGATCCTTAAGCATGTTAAGAAAGCACATTTATGTTCATTTGAGCGTAACATGCTTTTAAAATGTTCCTCCAAAAGTGAATAAATTTAAATTCCTGCAATAGCCTCTGATATATTTCTATCATTTGCAAATCTTATGGGTATATATTGCATATATATTTCATTTCTTACCAGCTACTTTATCATACAGAAGGGTGGAGAGGACTCGTTACTTTTATAACCAAGTATGATGTTCTTTAAAAACGCGGGTGACAGACACTGACTTTCTTTCAATCAATCCAATCAGTATTTGCTGAACTCATAAAGAAATGTATTAGTTTGCAACAACAAAGTGTGTGCTCATAGAAGATGTGCATGACTTGACAAGTGTGTCTGTCATTATCTATATGGTTTGAAAATTTGTACTTCAGCTCTGTCCCCTTCATGGGTTCAAACACTTGATGTTATACTATTTCTATTACAAGCTTGACCTTTCTAGTGTTGCATCTTTTGTCTCAATCATTCATATATACATATAAACCCATCTTCTTCAGTCTCACTCTTATGGCTTTACTAAAATGATGAATCTCAGCCAAAATGCTTTTCAGCTTGTCATACGTAGAAAGCAAATTGGTTGTTATTAAGTCCCTGAAATATTTTGGCATGCTTTAAATACACGGGTGTAAAAAGCTTAAGAGTATTTCTGGAGGGATGTGCAAGTCTGCTCAATGGAAATGTGAGATGGAACTGTACAAAAACATAATGGCTGATCAAGGATTAAGCTGGTTATCCAAATGGCACAGAATTAAAAGAATAATCACAGAAATCTTTGGAGGAGAACTTTACCCTCCACCAGAAGCTTTAAACATGCATGTCTATCAGCATGTTAAGCCACTCTCTGAAATTTGGTCCTAATAAATTCTATGGAACTGAATTTCAGAACCAGAGTATAACTTGTAGGCACTACTACATATGAATGTTTACTATTTTTGAAGGATGTTAGATTTCCTGAATTGCACCAGCTCAGCATGTGGTACAGGACATGTTGTTCTTCCATTCAAAAAGTTAGTTCCATTGACTTCAATGTGTAGTAGTAGAATACAATGTAATGTCACTGTTATACATACAGTTTTAGTGTAAATGGCTGCAAATGAATTTTTGTGTATGCACCTAGTAATGGGATTATCTATAGAACCAAAATGTTGAATATTCACTGTTTAATGATACTTATCAGTCATTAATAGGGGGCAATGTTTCAAAAGTATTTTACCTGAGAATTTAGCCCATATTAGATTGATTTCCAGGCCTAATAATTGAACAGTGTAGTGCATGCTTTATTTATGCATGGTGCAATTAAATTGATTGAATAGATGTGCAAAATTGATGGCAAGCTGTG
This sequence comes from Pristis pectinata, assembly GCF_009764475.1. Lineage (NCBI taxonomy): Eukaryota > Metazoa > Chordata > Chondrichthyes > Rhinopristiformes > Pristidae > Pristis > Pristis pectinata. Next base: position 123,724,463 of record NC_067406.1, read on the forward strand.
ATTGGCACTCCAACACACATATAGGATACCACGTGAAACTAAGTTGCTGGCTTTCATCCACATGATATGCCTACAAATGGAAGCAAGAGCAGTGAAGTCAGTTAGCCTGCAGAGAACATTGGATGTGTTTCTTGCAATATTGAAGGCTGAGGTAGTGGTGTGGACCTTGAATTTAAAAGCTGCCCTTAATGGAAGGCTGAAGACCTGCTTCAGCATGAGCTAGAGATACTATTCTTAATTTAGCTACTAGACTCACCCTTGCATTCCAGGTAGGTTTCAGTTTTCTTTAGGGGTGGGAGTCATGATTGCTCTAATGCTTCCCTTGGGAACCCGTTTCCAGCGCTACGGTGTTTGGTTGCCTATCCAAGAAGAGGAGGAACCATGCTCAATGACTGGGCTCTGCCTCACTCTGGTGCATTATTTCTTCCATGTTCAGCTTATAAAAAAATTCCCCCACTTCCATCAAAAGCCCAGCGAGGAACTAGCATGGGTTTACAGGGCTGCACCACTTCAGTGCAAGTTTCTAGTGCACACATCTTATTTTTGAAGGTGAATTTCACCTTGTGGATATGCCATTGAAGTGATTGAATTTTATTTTTAACCCTGAGGTTCCTTCTAGTTAGTTGTTTATTGGTGATTGGTATTAATTGTCACATGTATCGAGGTACAGAGAAAGACTTTGTTTTGCATGCCATCCATACAGATCATTTCATCACATCAGTGCATTGAGGTCGTACAAGGGAAAAGTAATAACAGAATGCAGAATAGTGTTACAGTTACAGAGAAAGTGTGGTGCAGGCAGACAATAAAGTGCAAGGGCATGATGAGGTAGATTGTAGGTCAAGAGACCATTTTATCATACAAGAGGTCTGTCCAATAGTTTTATAACAGCAGGATAGAAGCTGTCCTTGAGCCTGGTGGTACATGCTTTCAGACTTTTGTATCTTCTGCTTGATGGGAGGGGGGCAGAAGAGAGAATGTGCAGGGTGGGAGGAGTCTTTGATTATGTTGGCTGCTTTACCAAGTCAGTGAGAATTGCAGACAGAGTCCATGGAGGAGAGGCTGGTTTCTGTGATGTGCTGAGCTGTGTCCACAACTCTCTGCAGTTCCTTGCGGTCTTGGGCAGAGCAGTTGCCGTACCAAATTGTGATGCATCCGGGTAGGATGCTTGTTGTGAGACAGATTCGAAAGGTCTCAAAAGTAAAGGACTCTGAACACAGTCTGGCAAGGAAGGATTTTATTTACAAAGACAAACACGGGAAAAGATAATGGGGGCAACACACACACACACACCAAACTGGGTACAAACCCATCAAGGAAGAAACAATACGATGCCTGCCACCCCTTGATCTCAGTGCAAGCACGGCTCTATGCTAGAGGGATATTCCAACTAGTTTCTCTTAAGCAGTGCACAGCTTACCTCGGCATCCCTCGGAGACAACAAAGAGGCAGAACCAAGCATGTGGCACCCTTTATACTGCTGGAGGGCTGGGTGGTCCAGCCCAGGTAGTTCAAACAGGCCAATCGCCCGAGTATGCCAGGTACAAAAGTGCTTAAGAGACCAATTGTCAGGTGTGCACTTGATGGGTGTTGTGGAACCGGGCCTTGATTGACAGTGGTGTGTCTTCCGACCAGATAGGGGCAGTGCTGTCATCCGACCAGGTGGGGGCAGTGTTGTCATGTGACAGCCACGACCTCCACAATACAGTGTTTTCTATGGTGCATCTATAAAAGTTGGTGAGGGTCAATGGGGACATGCCAAATTTCTTTAGCCTCCTGAGGAAGTAGAGCTGCTGGTGAGCTTCATTGGTCATGTGCAATGTCCTGCTTCCTGAAGTCAATGACCAGCTCTTTTGTTTTGCTGACATTGAGGGAAAGGTTGTTGTCATGACACCATGTCACTAGGCTCTCTATCTCCTTCCTGTACTCTGACTCATTGTTATTTGATGCTCAGCCCACTACGGTGATATCATCTGCAAACTTGTGGATGGAGTTAGAGCAGGATCTGGCCACACAGTCATGAGTGTATAGGGAGTAGAGAAGGGGGCTGAAGATGCAGCCTTGTGGGACATCAACATTGATAATCATGGCGGAGGTGTTGCTACCTATCCTTACTTTGGGTCAGGAAGGCAAGGATCCAGTTGCAAAGGGAAGTGTTGAGTCCCAGGTCTAGGAATCTGGAGATGAGTTTGTTTGGAATTATGGTATTGAAGGCGGAGCTGTAGTCAATAAATAGTAGTCTGACATAGTTGCCTTTACTATCTAGATGCTCCAGAGATGAGTGTAGGGCCAGGGAGATGGCCCTGTTTCAGCGGTAGGCAAATTGCAGTGAGTTGAGTTTGCCTGGGAGGCTGGAGTTAATGCAAGCCATGACCAGCCTCTCGAAGCACTTCAATGATGATGGATGTCAGAGCCATTGGGCAAGAGTCATTCAGGCATGTTACCTTATTTTTATTTGGATAGTTGTCTTCCTAAAGCAGGTGGGAACCTCAGATTGAAGTAGGGAGAGGTTAAAAATGTCTGCAAATACCTTCACCAGCTGATTTGCACAGGATCTAAGGACACGGTCGGGGACTCCATCTGGGCCAGATGCTTTCCGTGGGTTCACTCTCTGGAAGACCGAGCTGACATCTGACTATGGGTACCTGTGCACTGGGGGCTGTTGGGGCGGGTAGTGACATTCCATTTTATTGTATAATTCGATATAATTTTTCAAGTGAGACTGCTTTTATCTAGGATTTGCACAGAGCACCGTCAATGATAACTGGAAAAACTCATTCACAGAGGCCACTAGAAATTTATTGGAAATGGAAACAACACCAACATGCAGTAAAAAGTGTTCTTCACTGGGGGAGAATAATGTGGAAAATACTTGACATTCTTAGTGGAAATTGTTAGAATTAATCGAAACCATGAAAATGACTAAAGTCCTGATAAATTTCAGAATATCATTTTAAGGCTTTATTTGGAGGCCTGTACCCAATGATATTTGATACTTTTTATATATTCCAAAATCTATCAGTAGCTTAAAATAGAGATTTATAGATGCATACACATCAATTAGGGGTGGGGGAAGAAGATTTGGCTCCTCAAGCTGGCTTTGCCAATCAATAAGATCATGGTTGATCTACTTGTGATCTCAATTCTGCCTCTAGCCAACCTGTAGTAACCTTCCATCTCCTAGCTTATCCAGACTCTATCTATCTCTGCCTTAAAAAAATATTCAAAGATTTTGCTTCTATTGCCCTTTGAGGAAGAGAGTTTGAGAGACTCACAACTCTCTGAGAGAACCAAATTTATCTCATCTCTGTCAAAAATTCGCAACTTCCTATTTTTAAATGGTGACCTCATTCTGCACCCCCCACCCCCATCTGTCAAGACCCCTCGGGATCTTCCTTTTCTGGATATTAAAGGAATCAAGTGATATGGGGAAAGTGCAGGAAAATGGAGCGAAGACAGCGGATCAGACATGATCTTGATGAATAGCAGAGCTGGCTCAAAGGGCTGGCTGGCCTACTTTTCTTCCTATTTCTTAAGTTCTTATGGAAGTGTTTAGTGAATATATTTCAAACATTCATGTTCAAACCATTGATCATTGAGAATAACAATAAACTTTATTCTGTATGATGATTTAAATGATTGTATTGTTGTAAGATTGCTAAACAAAGCCAGTAAAAGATATCAGTTACACCTCTCTATTTACTTGTCTTATAATATATAAATACCTGACCTTGTGGGTTCATTGAAGCCTAGCCTGATGGCTGCAAACAGGATATATGCCCAGTTTAACACAGTGAGCAGAGAAATGTGAACTGTTCAAATTGCTTTATATTTCTACAATTTATTGCATCTTATCATAAATTAATTGCCCATATAAACTACTCATAATATATTTGCATTTTAACTGACCTTTGTTCTACCAAACTATATTAAAATTAAAGCAGCATGTTCAGGATTCACATGTATAAATATTGCCTTTTGAAAACTCCCAAAGCCCACAGGACCCCAGTTTGAAAGTTCATGCTTTAGGTTTGAAATATCATTATATAATGGGCTTCTGTGTCTTTACTGTCTGAGTTTTTTAAGGGTGCAAACTTCCGCAGAGTTTAGAGTATAATTGAATAACAAAACCAGATGCCAAAACACAGAAAAATGCCAACATCATCTAGCAGGACTGAGTTGGCCTAGAATTTTTTTACAGACTACATAGCTAAGCCTACTTTATTACGTTCCTCACAACAAAGTTTAAATCAGATAAGTATGCATTTCATAAGCAGTAACACCTGCAAACAAATTGATTTACTATAACTACTCTTACCTATCTTATAACAAGAGTGATAGAGAAGACAGAAGCATAGATAAAGCTGTACTCCTGGGTCCTCCTGAGTTAAATAAAGGCATTCATATTTATTCATTACACCATTCTGTCAATCAAACTCTACTATTTCATCTCATGCCTTTCAGCAGACCTTCTAAAATCACTTACAGCAGTATTTCAGAGTTTTGTTTTGTAGACTGTAGGAACTCAACTCCATCTATGAATCCTTCTAATCAACTTACCTCAGACTGTGACCCTGGCTTTCATTCACAGGACAGGCTAATCAAAAAAATATTCTGAAGTTTTGTTGAACAGTTACTTATATATGTATTCAAAGCAGATATCTTGTTTCATACAAATTCAAACCTGTTTTTTTCCTAACCAGACCATAACAGCAACCTTAGCAGTTTATACAAAAAAAGGACAAAATCTTCAAATTTGGACTAGGTCCAGGAAAATCTTTGGGCAATGGGTTGTGAGGATGTAGGCTCCATTGTGATAGATCATAACCGTAAAGCTAATTGAGGCATTTAAGAGATAGAATTATTCAGGAAGCAAAGGCATTGAGGGCCATGGTGGGAACAAAAAGGTAGAACTTGGGAAGTTTTGATTTTACTGTACTTTCTAGAGACTGAAAGTTAATGCATTTCTTGTGGAAGTTTACTAATAACTAAAATTGTCTGATTTTGCCAATACTGACTAAAACTCAAACAGCATGCCCAAAATTAATGAAAAGTGAAAACCAAAATATTTAAGTCAGTTATTAATTGCAACGAAGTAGCAGACTAACCATATAACATTGAATAAAATTAATAAAATATGTAAAGTAACAAAATAGCGAAATTGAGTTAATAACTGCAATACAAGCTTTGCATGGCTATGCAAAGAGCTTTACTAATATAACACACTCATCTAACATTTCACGCAGAAACAAGTGATTTGCAAACAATAAACTACCACACCCCACTTCCATGTGGCTTTCACTTTTCCAGCTATTTTCACCACTTTCACAATTTGCAAATAATAAATGAATTTGACGTTATATGCCTGGGTTAGGTAGGCAAATGCAGGAAACATTTTGTCACAATGGGTTGCCATCCCACCAAGTTTGTTATGGAGCCTTGGCCATTTGAAAGTTAGTCTCTTGGATGTCTCTATGAATGAGAAAAAGCAGAGGTCATTAAAATAATTTTATTTTTCATTTTCTTTGATTCTTTTATCTATCAGTTATACAAATCTTGAAGATGGGAAACTTGCCTCCTCACTTCAGAGATTGTTTAACTGGATGGAGTCAGTGATCATGCATTAAAACCACCAGGAATATACTCTGCCGGAGTTACAGGGAAGATTAAAAAATCCTCTTTTTACTTAATACATTGGAGTACTTCCTAAGCACAAGCTTTCTTGAGGGATTCAGTTGGTTTATTTAATAAAAAATGACGTTCTAGTATTATAGAAAAACATCCCATATTCTATTTAATGTTTGCAGGGTGGGACATAGTTCTTGGTTGGATGCATTCAACATTAAATATATGTTCACATATGTGCATTGTATTCTGCTTCCAAAATTAGGTTCTATTTACTTCAGTGAAACCAAATTTCAGAACAAGGTATAAAGCACATGCACTTGTTTATCATGCATTTAGCATGTGATTGAGGACAAATTTCTATCCTGTATAAATCGTATTCTATAACCAAGGAATAATTACACTGGCAATTGAGAATATTCATAAATCATTATGAGGGCAGTGCTGAAAAAAGTGTAATTAACCCACACCTATTCATTATATTTCTCTGTTCATTACAGTAATTTCTAATGTCCAGGCAATGCTACATGCATAAATTTATTGCTTTTCCATACATCCATGGAGTTCAAACTTTTGATTGATGAGCACTGTTTGAAGGGAGCTGGTGCTGATTTACCAGGGAAGGTCTGAATTTCTTGTAACCGAAGATGGAACCCATTCCATAGACATTGGAAGGTTGGGAGAGCACAGCAATCATCGGGCAGCTCAATCTTCCAACAGTGCTCTGAATGCCCTGGTGAATAAGGTGGAGAGGAGGTACTCTATCCCAAGGGACCTAGAAGACGCTCAAGCTCAGTAGTCAAATGGCAGGCAGAGGAGGTCACACTTCAGGCCAGTACCAGTAATGAAGGTCCAATAACATGGATGTAATGCTGCAAAGTTCAATGACTTCACACCTGTAGTAAAAGGTCAGTAAAGATATCATGAAAACTTATTACATTACTAGTCTCAAGTAGTACCCTATGTTTCACGCTCTATTTTGATGAAAGGCTGTTGAGATGAAATATTGATTTTGTTTTTCTTGCCACCGATGCTGCCTTACCTGTTGACTATTACTCGCATTTTTTGTTTTTACGCCATGCTGTATACCCTTTTTGCTTAAATACATCAATGGCATTTTAGCAACATTACGAATGGCTGGAAGTCCATCATAACAAGACTGTTTGGCTGTTGTGAGTGGAGCATTGACTGGAGTGAAGAACCATCTATATGGAGCACAGCCCAGCAGTGACTTATTGTGGTGGTTGCAATATAATGCATATGGTTGAATATAGTAAGACAAATACAATGCGTGAGTTCTCTGTGTGGCTGGTGTAACTATTTTTTGGTTATGTTTTATTGAATGTTTAGAAAATAAAATCTTGTGTGGTTCTGATACAGTTGCACATTGGGTGTTGGGGTCCTTTAGATGGTATCTGGCAAAATCTAAGGCCCCTTGGATCGATATAGTTTGGACATATGCTCCCCAATGGCTCTTCCGGGGTAGTCCATCTGGTCAGAGCCTTTCCCCTTCCTGTTCTCATCTCTTCTGGCAGCTTTCCCAGCTCTCCTCCTCCTCCCTTGCCTTCTTCCTTTCTCTTGGGAGTCCCAGCGGAGCAGCTGCAGAGCACCCATTTGTACCAATCAAAAGCAGAAAGATGACTCGTGATTCTAGCTGACCTCTGCCAGCACCATTCCGCAGAGGTAACAGAATTTGCCTCCTCACTTCAGGAAATTAACCCCCGTCTCTCCAATGGCCAGAGCTCTTAAGTCATTCACTAATAAATTACAAATTTGCAAGTTATTGACAATGAGTACAGGGGCCACAGGTGGGTTTGGGAATTCTCCCTTCAACTAAATTTCAGGTATTCTATGCTTGATTAATCCATAGTTTCAGCTGGATTGTTGGAGCCTGATTTGGCTGACTGGTGTAAAGTTCCACAGGGACTGACATCCCCAAATGTCTACTCTGCTAGTTATACTCTGAATGAAAACGTGTTTATTATTTTACTAACTATCCAAGTCTTCATCCAACAAAACTTATATTGGCTATTGCTTTGACAGGGTGTCCACTCCCTAAAAATGCATTATTTTTCAGCATGATCCGATTACTTTGCCCATTGTTTACAAAATACGTGCAGAGCAGGAACTGGTAAAAAAAACTGAAGCTATTGGTTTCAAGCCTTGTTACATCCCTGTTATTGGGTGTTTATTAATTAATCCTTAGCTATTTTGCATCTTTTGCACTTCTGCTCCAGATGTTTCAATCATTTAACAGAGAACCCACGAGGAACTGTGTTAATAAAGACATAATCCCATTCAAATCAATGATGAGCAATTTTAGTAATTATGTTTTACATGGATGTAATTTTTGATAAGGATTGTGTCAATCTCATTGAGTTCCAATTAAATGAAAAAAGTACATGCAATGAATTTGAAAAATATAAATATTAGCACAAAATCCTTTCTAAAAGAGCACTGTTTTCTACTTCATGATATTTTGTTGTGCAGATAAATCTAAAATATTTCAAGTTTCTCTGAAAATTTATGTAGATATTATTCTCTGCATTGAAAATGTATCATTTTTTGAAAGAAAATTACTGTTTGGGAAGCTGTGAAAGTAGAATGGACGGAGGGTGCAGCGTTGGCAGGGAACTTTGATTGGATGAAGTACTTAACTATACCATCATTTGGTTTAATGTGATTGCAAATCAAAAAAGCACAGAAAATGTATCAGTCCTGATACAGGGTATCGACCTGAAATGTCAACCAGCCCCTTGCCTCCACAGATGCTGCTTGACCTGCCGAGTTCTTCCAGAAGTTTGCTTTTTGCTCCAGGTTCCAGCATCTGCATTCTCCTGTGTCTCCAACCACAGAAAGTGATCTTTTGATCGACACATGCATCAAATCTAGGTGATACTTTGCAGTGGGTGTAACCAAAGAACATTTGGGATAGATTTTCTACTGTCGTGAGGTCTCTGGTTTCCTGTGCCCTTTCCTCCGATGTGTACCTGTATACAGACTTCCAATAATAGCCAGCTCTCAGCTTATTGTCAAGACCCAGTGCAAGTGACCAGAACTGTTTAGGCCCTACTAAGCTCACAAGCCATCAAAGCTGCCATGAGATTCAATGTTTGTGAATGTCTTTGACACTCAGGACCTGTTAAATCATAAAAATAATATTAAGAAAAATAGAATTGTTAAGAAAAAATATATGAAAAGACTAAAAGCATACACACAAAAACAAATTAGAAACAATAAGATATTCAAACAAACTTAATTAAATAAAATATAATTAAATCTTTTTTTTTCCATTCACTTCAATGGGCCTTTTCTACATTGGCCAGGTTAGACACAAAGTACCCAACAAGGCAACATGGATGACCCCAGCTCAAACTCTACTGAGAGGGAATCTGCATTATTACTCTGCTCAGGAATTGCCCAATTACATGCATACCTGCCAGCAGTTCTGTTTGCCTCATGGCAGAGGATTGTCCCATAGAAAATAGGAATAGGATTAGGCCACAAGTCTGCTCTGTCCTACCCTCCCATACAGTAAAATCACAGTTCATCTTGCACCTCAATTCCACTTACCTGACCTATCTACACACCCTTGGAATCCCTCAGTGTAGAAAAATCTAACATTCTCTGTCTTGAATAAAACCAACAATTGAGCATTCACGGCCTTCTGAGAAAAGAAATGCAAAAGCTGTATAGTCTTTGCTTGAAGAAATGTCACATTTAACTATAATGCCCTGGATGTGATGCTGGGAGCTACAGGTTCTCTCAGGGAGATACACTTCCCCACTGATAGGAGGTTAAAGCCTGTCAAGATGGCATTCTTGCTGTAGTTTTCTCCACAGTGGCAGGTGGATACTAAACAATGTCACAACCCAGACAACGATCACATGACACAATATTTAAAGTGGTATAACTTTAAAAGAACAATGATTATTAACCATTAATGTCTTTAAAGAAAAACATAAGAATAAACACACATTCAAAATAATGCACACAAATGCTGGAGAAATTCAACGGGTCAGGCAGCATCTATGGAGGGAAATGAACAGACAACATATTGGGTCGAGACCCTTAATCATGATTGAATGTTTGTGAATGTCTTTGAAGGGTCCCGAAGGGTCATGAAGGGTCTTGGCCTGAAACATCAACTGTTCATTTCCCTTCATAGATGCTGCCTGACCTGCTGAGTTCCTCCAGCATTTTGTGTGCGTTGCTCCAGATTTCCAGCAATTGTGGTCTTTCTTGTGTCAAACATTCAAAATAACTGTCCAGTCTCTATGTGCATTAAAGTCCTCCAGATGTTTGGGTCAACAGACTCCTTCCAGATCTGGTTTGAACTGACTGCAGGTCTCCCAGGGATTGTTTTCTAGTTGTGGTGTTCCCACTCTGTAGGTGAGTGGTGCATCCTTTGGTATTTCCATATCTTCTTCCATCACGCAAGTTTCCTTGGTGTCTTCTTGAGATGGGATCTGTTCCATTGATGTGGCACACTCTCCTCTGTCAAGAACTTATTTGATCTGGGGTTTGGTGTGGGTGGAGTCACATCTGGCATTCATCGGATGTGGACTTCATTCCCATTGTGTTTCACACTCTTAAGGTGGAAGGGTTTTGGCAGATCTGTTGTGGTCATGTGTCTGTCTTCTTTTGGCTGTCTCCAGTGTCTTGCTACACTTTGCAATTCTGGTTCTAGCCATCTTTTTGCTGGGCATAGTGTTCTCATTTGTCTACTCACAAATTTCTGCACAGAACTGCTGGGATCGGGGTGTTGTGGAAGATTAGAATGCTCAGGTAGGGGTCTGACTGTGATGACTTTGTCTTCAGTAATTCCTTGGCCATCTTTGCAGCATTCTTTGCCTCTCTGTCACACTATGAAATGTGGGGAGATGTCTGATAAGATAAGATATCTTTATTAGTCACATGTACATCGAAACACACAACAAAATTCGTCTTTTGCATAGAGTGTTCTGGGGGCAGCCCACAAGTGTTGCCACATTTCCAGCGCCAACATAGCATGCCCACAACTTCCTACAACTTCCTACAACTGCCAGTCCTATGAGAACTTTACAATATTATCTGCGGTGTACTGAGACCCATTATCTCTGATCACCACTTCAATGACAGCATGTCTGGCAAACTGTCCTCTGACCTTGGGAATGGGTGTTCTTTATGAAGTTTGTCACTCAAAACTGTGAAAAATAATCAAACCTTCCCAGATCTATACTTTCCTCTGTGAGTGAAACAGAACTGCCTTGACTTTTACACAGTGTTTGTCTGGCACTTGATGGTCCCTGATCTCCCCATCCAACTCCGCCCAGTAGAAACTTCCTCTAGGGCCATGAAGACAATCATTCCTGGATGTGAGCAGTGAACATATTTGATGGCATCATTCCCCCTTAGTTTGGGAGCAAATACATTTTTTTCTTCTGAGGATCAAGTCATCTTAAGTGTCCAGTTCATTTCTCACATGGAAGTGTGGTTTGAGAACAGGTTTCACACTGTGTATCTTTCCATCCTGTGTGAATCTGTTGTCTTAGGTGTTGTGTCATCTATCTGTTAGCCTCGTCAAGCTGCTGCAGCAATGACTGGTACAGGGAATATCTGTGACTATTTTGATTGTCTCAAGCTCCGTAGCCTTGCGATATCTTGTACCCTTGAGTAGGTCTGGAAAATATATTAGCCTCATATATGTCTTTACCTGGACAGTGCCAAATCATTGCCTTGTATGTCTGCATTCTCGCAAACATTCTTTGGGAGGTGCTTAACAGCACAGATCTTGAGTGACTTGTGATCACTGTGCATATGCACATCAACAGTTCTCCTGTATGTGAATCTTCTCCAGTCCAAAGATCACAGCAAATAGCTCCTTCTTAATTTTGCATCTGCAAAGCTTGTCAGAATTCTGCTTGTACATGCTACTGCCTGACCCTCCTGAAGGTCATTGCTCTGATCCATTTTTGAGGTGGCTCTCTGTAATTTCAGCTACTTCTTGCCATCAGCCTATCACAAGAAAGTTCTGTTGTAACTATCTCCTTTGCTTGTTTGACTGCTCACTCATGAATGTTGAATCAACCGAATTTCACATCTGTCTTGGCAAACTATCAGAGTGGCTGAAACATCCCACTCAGATGGGGTAGGAACTTGCTCAGGTAGCTGATGAACTCCAGAAACTGTTGTACTCTTGCAACAGCCAGGGTGGCTGGCACCTCCTTTACTCCCTTGACCTTGGCTGGAGACACGAGAGACTGCAGATGCTGGAATCTGGAACAACACACAAAAAGCTGGAGGAACTCGATGGGTCAGGCTCTGTGGAGGGAAATGGACAGTTGACGTTTCAGGTTGAGACCCCTCATCTGGAATGAAATATAGAGGAGAGGCAGCCAGGATAAAAAGGTGGAGGGAAGGGGTGGAGCAGGAGCTGACTGGTGATAGGTGGATCCAGGTGAGGTGGGTGGTAGGTGGATGGAGGAGGAGAGAGTGGAAATAATGCCAGAAGCTGGGAGGTGATAGGTGGAAGGAAGCGACAGAGAGCTGAAGATGATGGAATCTGATAGGAGAGGAAGGTGGAACATGGAATCAAGGGATGGAGGTGGGGATGGCAGATGGGAATAGTAAGAGTAGGGAGGAACCAGTGCGAGGAGTGTGTGGGCAATGGACAGGTAGAGAGGGTGGAGGAGGGGAAAGAAACACGATGATAGGGGCTGGCCTGAATGTAGGAAGAACTGAGTAGATCAGGAGGAGAGTGAAAAGGGACAGAGAGGGATCAGTTTACTGGAAGTTGGAGAATTTAATGCTCATGCCATCAGGTTGTAGACTACCCAGGCGGAATATGAGGTGCTATTCCTCTGGCTTGCATTTGATCTCACCCTGGCAGTAGAGGAGGCTGAGGACAGACATGTTGGTATGGGAATGGGGAGGAGAATTACAATGGCTAGTAACCGGGAGATCCAGACAGCCACGGTGGACAGAGCGCACGTACTCAGTGAAGCGATCACCCAGTTTGCATCTGGTCTCACAGACGTAGAGGAAGCCACATCAGGAACAACTGAAGCAATAATAAGGCTGGAGGATTTGCATGTGAATGCACTCACCAGGACCCTGGATAGTGGTGAGAGAGGTGGTGTAGGGACTTTGGCTGGGTCTGGCTTCAGAGACTCTCTGGTGATCGTGACTATAAAGGAGACTTCCTTCATTTTAACTGATTTTTGCTCATTCTTCTTCAGTCTCTTCTCCCTGCATCAATTTGTCATTGGCTTATAGCTTCCAGTCACTGGGCTCATAGCTTCCAGCTCTTTCACTGTTCTTCCTTCTCCAATGTGATTTGCTATGGTATTTAGCCTGTGAGATCTTCAAGTGCAGCTTCCAGTCTTCATTAAAATTCCACTTGCATTGTGTTAATTTCAAAAGACGTTCTTCTTGAAAGGTATCTACCAAATGGTGTGTTAAAACAAGTTAGATATGAGCTCTCCTCATCAAGCTCTACAGAGCAGAACCCATTATTTGCTTCCAGTACATTGAAAATGTTTACTCTGTTTGGATCTGGCAAACCACCTGCATCAACAGGTTAGTTGCACCTCTTTTAGATCCTTTATGATTTCCTGGGTCCAGGCTGATTCTCAACACACACCAAGATGGATACTGAGTAATCTGACCTCTGCAAGGGAATGCTTCAAATCTGTAAAGTTAGAATTATATGCTAACAGTTTGTTATAAAATTATCAAAGGATGTTACCTTCTCTTGGTTAAAAATAATGATCATGGTGATGTATTTCATTTCAAGGTTAAGTGTAATGTGCTTGTAATGCATCCAGGATGTCCTGCAGGATCAGTTGAGAGTTCATGGTGTGGTACAATCCTCTCCTCTCATCCCCAATGAGATAAAATAATGTTTTTTTGCATTTGTCTGCTCTGGTCAAACAAATATTTTTTTCTTGGTCTTCACAGAAGAAGACACGGAAAACCTCTTGGAAATAGTGGAGAACTAAAGGTCTAGAATGGAAGGGGAGGTCAAAGGGATTAGCAATAATAAAATATTACTGTTAATGGAAATTAATGGAACTGACAGGCATTAAATCCTCGGGACCTAGTAACCTGTGACCTAATGTTTGAGGCAGGTGGCTATGGAGATAATGGATGCACTGGTTGTCTCTTTCCGAAGTTCCATAGAATTTAGGATGGTTCCCAGAGATTAGAAGGTTGCAAATGTAGCTCACTTTTTAAGAAAAGGGATCTAGTGATTATCGGGAACAATAAACCAGTTAGCCTGACATCAATAGCAGGGAAACTGCTGGAATCTATTATTATAGAAGAGACCACAGTGATAGAAGTGCCCTTTCAAAATAATAATGGGATTGGGCAGAATCAGCACAGAGTTATGAAAGAGAAACCATGTTTGACAAATTATTAGGCTTTTGCTTGAAATTGCGACTAGTAGAAGAGATAAGGACAAACCAGTTGTTGTTTTGTATTTAGACCATCTGAAGGCCTGTGAGGAGATATTGCACAAGAGATTAATAAATGGAAGTAAAGTGTGCAATATTTGGGTTAATGTGCTGGTGTGACCTGTGGATTGGTTAACAAAGAGAGAACAGAGAGAGAAATAAATGGATCATTTTTCAGGTTGGGCGATTAACTAGTGGGGTGTCATAGGGATTGGTGCTAGGGGTGGGTGGACAGTACCCTCCAGTCTAAATCAGTAGTCTGAGCAAAGATGATCCAAAGAATCCAAAGATTGTTTTGAATCTGGGAACAGATGAAGGAAACATTTACTGCTCTTAAGAAAGCAGTCTAGATAAGTACTGTTGACAATGTGTTTTTTCATTGTTGGCTTAAGATGCATCTCAAACAACATTTTTTGGTAGGATCAATGCACTATCACAGAGGTATAATGCCCAGGACTGTAGGAAATGTTTACATATTCCCCAAGTGCATAGTTAGGCCCAAGTATTAAAAGAGCATGCTGGATTGCAACCATGACGATACATTTCCTCTTGTTCTCTATTACATGTGACAAGCAACAAACACCAAGCAGATTGTTAGCACAATCACTGGGTCAGTTAAATGCTTGCTGGTCTGGGCACTTGGGTACCATAGACCATCTGGCAGATTGCACATTCAGTGTCTAGTCTCCCTTCTATTCCTTTCCTCACCAGCACTTGCAGTCAGGAGACTAAAGTGGTGGGGCTAGAGAGTAGGGGTTGATGGATTGGATGCTTAAACTGTGATCCTTGCCTCTTAGTAAGAAAAAAAATCCAGTATGAGTGTTCAAAGGATTTTCCCAAGGAGGAGGCTAGCACTTTCATGTACTTTCCTTTTCTCTTGCTTCTTCTCCCACTGACTCAATTACTCGGTTACATGCTCGTTCACTGATTGTATGTAAACTCTCTTCCTATTCACTTGCTTTTTTGGTGAATGTTCCTCTAGTTTGCATCATGAGTTCTGTTTCTCCCAGGTTGTAGAGCCTCTTGTAGATTGTTCTAGTGCAATGTTTAAATAGAAAGTTTGTTGGCTCAGAGCTAGGGATTTATTTGCAGTTAAGTAGACAGTCTGTTGTGTATTCTGCCTTGTCCACACTAGACCTGATATATATCAAATAAGCAAAACACTTTCCTGTTCATGAATGAGGTGGGGCAGTTGGAAGAACCTTGTGTCCATGAATTCTGTTCTGGAATCGAGGTAAACATTGAGCAGCAGGAACAGTTTCATGTAACCACTTGCTTTTCCTGGTGTCCTGGTGAAGCTTCTACCTGCAAGGTAGAATTATGTTGTGGGTGTAGCAGTTTGTTGATTTGAAGGATGTTTCCTGCTGGTGCTTTGAAGAAGTCCCTTGTAAAGTCCGTGCAACCACTGCATCTTGATTGCAAATGGTTAAAATGACTGCCTGCACGTCTAGTGGAGAAGTGTGCAAAATTCATTTACTGCTTCTTCTCAGGTTTTGATTCAATGGGTTCAAGTTTTAAATGTTCAGATCGGTAAACATGTTGGGTGGTTTAGGGACAGATAATCAGCAACAAAAACA
Source organism: Pristis pectinata (assembly GCF_009764475.1). Taxonomy (NCBI): domain Eukaryota; kingdom Metazoa; phylum Chordata; class Chondrichthyes; order Rhinopristiformes; family Pristidae; genus Pristis; species Pristis pectinata. Next base: position 123,740,103 of record NC_067406.1, read on the forward strand.
CACCTGCTTTACCTTCTTCTTGTGATGTTCCTCTTCTTTCCCCAGAACTTGTGAAGAAATATTTGCTAAGATGAATACACTTAGCTACTTCAGAATAGTATATAATGATTTTATTCTGGGAGAAGTGCTTGCAGCTTTATGAGTGTTCATTGATATTGCTGGAGAAATCCTGCTGTTCAATGTGAAAGAAAATGAAGGTGCTGTCCATGGAGACAAATGCATCGGTTATTGTTTTGATCCATATGTATGGGTAGCAGATTGCCTGATATTGCAGGACTTGCTTTGAATAAGTCATTGCCATAACAAATGAGGACAGCACTTGACAATCACTGGCAATTTTGTCCTGAAGTTGTGGGTTGATTTGCAGGTATCATCATTATAGGAGGTAAAAAGGTACTTTGCTGACCAGAGAAATCAAAGCTAATTGTCTTGGATATTGGCAGGTAAATATGTTAAAGTCTGCTGAAAAAATAAAGGGTCTTTCAGAAATAGGAGGGAACTATGATCGAGTAGGTGGGCATTGAAGTTCAGGTGAGCAAATGTACAATCCAGGGAATAAGGGTGGCACAAATTGCCACTGGAGATTACGACATAATATTAGTAATGAAGCCCTGCTCAAAATAAAGGGAAGATTAGGATTTTAGTATTCCTGCTGCAAAGTATTCAATAAAGGTAAGAAGGAGAAAAAGGTGGAAGAGTGAATCGCACTTACACCACTGAAAAGGAATGATGTGCTTGTCAGTTTAAAGACAGGAATCTGCATGATTTGAATTAAGGAATGATAGAGGAATCATTTGCTGCTGGGAATATGCTAGAGGCCTCCAAATAGAAGGAGGTAGTGAAAGCATGAAATTAGCAGGAACATATTAGAAAGGTGCTAGAATTATGGACTAGTTACAACAGCGATATCAATTATCTAGTAGATATGCTGATGGAGAAAGAATCAGAATTATTACTGACATGTGATGTGAAATTTGTTGTTTTGCTGTAGCAATGTACAATGCAAAGACATAAAAATCTATAAATTACAAAAATAAATAAATAACACAAAAAAGGAATGATGAGGTGGTGTTCATGAGTTCATGGATCGTTCAGAAATCTGATCGCGGAAGGGATGAAGCTGTTCCTGAATCATAGAATTTGGGTCTTTGGGCTCCTGTAGCTCCTCTCTGATGATAGTAATGAGAAGAGGGCATGTCTTAGATGGTGAGGGTCCTTAATGATGGATGCTGCCTTCTTGATGCACCGCCTCTTGAAGATGTCCTTGATGGTGGGGAGGGTTGTGTCCATGATGGAGCTGGCTGAATCTATAACTCTCTGCAATCCCTTGTGACCCTGTGCATTGGAGGCTCCAAATCAGGCTGTGATACAACCAGTCAGAATGCTCTCCACTGTACATCTATCGAAATCTGTAAGAGTCTTCGGTGACATACCAAATTTCCTCAAATGCCTAATGAAGTAGAGCCGCTGGCATGCCTTCTTCGTGATTGCATCAATAGGTTGGGCCCAGGATGGATCCTTTCAGGTGTTGACGCCCAGGAACTTGAAGCTGCTCACCCTTTCCACTCCTGACTTCTCTAAGGGGAAAGGATTTATGAACCTTGAGAAAGAAAGCTTTTTTAATTAATGTGTTTCCTGCTGTGCAAGGAAGGAAGCAATACTTCTGAGGGAAAGCATGCAGAAAAAAGTGGTTGCATTTAGAGGTGTTGTCAAGGAGCACAAGGTAGCAAGATGACAAGATGTGAAAATATTCAATTGGGTGAAGGCCAATTTCAATAGATTGTGGGGGCATATAGGTGCAGGTCAACTGGGAACAAAGGTTGTCAGGTAAAATGAAATGAGCAATGGACAGCTTTTAAGGAGCCAATAGTTAGCATTAAGATTTGACACATTTTCATGAGGGGAAAATAATTGGTGAGGATATTACAATGAAATAGAAAAACGAGACATTTGATAAACATTTTCAATGATGTATTGAAGAACTAAAATACAAAAAGTAGAAGAAAATTAAAAATAAAGGAGGTCTGGTATATGTAATGCTGATTGTGACAAAGATTGTTACTCCTTTATTGATTATGTCTTGTGACTAACTGCTCTCTGGGTTGCAACAATATTCTGAGAATGTTTCAGACACAGTGAAGAGCCTTTGATGAATTATACATACTTTGTTTTTTGAGTTCCTCTTGCCTCATGTATGTAAGTTTGTACATTCTGCAATGGAGTTTAACCAGAGGTTAAGAACCATTGAGCATGTGTACTTTACAAGAGTAAACATTATGGGAAAAGATTAGATGTCGAGAAAATTGGCTTTTGGAAATGAGCGAGAAATAAACAGAATGGTATGGCCAATTACGAACCAAAAAAGATCATGTTACAAAAAATGTAGCACCACCAAAGTATGCTTGATTTGTTACTCATCAAATCTGAGTTTTAAAGCAACCCAGTTACAAAGCGTGCACAAGCATAAAAAATGGCGGGTCAGAACCCAGGCCATTAAGATGCAAGGCCTGAGATCACATTCCAATGTTTCTTCCTCATTATATGTATGTCTTCTTTCCCAAAATACGGGACTGCTCCATCATTCCTTCCAAGCAGGTCCAGTGGCCTGGTTTGCTTTGGCTTGCTATTTTTATTAGAATCTACACTATGTGAGTAACTACAATGCCATATTCATTGAAGATTGATGAAGAACTGACATTTAATTAGTAGCAAATAATGGGAATAAAAAATATATTGGGTTGATTTTGATTCATTATAGGTATTGTGTACTTTCAAAATATATAGCAGTGTAACTCATAAAAGTAGCTTTTGTAGGTTAAATATTTTTCCATCTTAAAAATACAAGTCTGTTTAAATAATAACAAGCTGTTTTCTTGCTGATAAGAATCCATTCAAAATTGTGATGAGTTAAATTAACCAGAACCCTTGGATAAACTATGTTTCTGGAGAACTACCACAAAACGCCTCTCCAATAAAAAGCCTTGCCTTATGTGTACCAAAGTTCAGTACAATTTGACATGTGGTTGGGTTTCTGAAGTATTCACTTTGGAAAATGCTAGGTACAGATAAAAATTACTGACATTAAACATTGGCCAACACAGAGTACTTCCTGACAAAAAAGCATGATTGTATTCTTTGCTGCTGGTGCATACATTTTTTCCAGAAGATTATTCATTTTGAAATTAAGGCCTTTAAATTCCTGAGGCAGGAAAAGATGGATGTCACAGTAAGGTGGGAATGGGGCAAGGAAGAGAAAGAAGGGACTAAACTAAACCTTCACCAAAACAATTAGAATATAGTAACTGGTGAAAGGGAGTCAAAATATCCCGCTCTTTCCAAGAGTTGGGAATCTTGTTGGTAGTTTCTTTCATTGCTCTAAAGAAGCAAGCAAAGGAGATGAAATCCAGATGTGAACCGAGCATTAAACCGAATGGTCTACAGGTTTCTCTCTGGCATCTCCTATGCCAAAAATACATATGAGGGACATCTTCTGGACATAATTTTGAGGGATTGATCCTTCTACCCATGAATTATTAAATATAATTTGTAGTGCTGATTATATTATAAGGCCTTGACATTGCCATGTTAAGAAAGCCCATCTCCTTTTTGTGGGACTTCTGAGTAAACTTGCTGGAACTTTAAGAGAGAGATATTGTTTATTAAAGCCAACATAATCTCCAAAGAAAACTAACTGCAAACAAAAGGGTATTGTATTTTTTTCACTTAGGAAGTTTCCCCAAAGTTTAGGCTATTACTTGTGACATCTGCTAAATTATTTGGACTCTTATGCTTTTATGTCTTACAAAGGTTTCCATTCCATTGCAAATTGCAATTATTAAATATCTATTTTCTAGACAGCACTATTTCTGTTGTTAGGAAAATTCCTTACACTGTGGTTACTTGAAGGAGAAATGAAACAGAGGTGATTTCTATGAGATGAAAACAAGCCCTTAGTGTATCACACAAAAAAAAACAGAAAATTCTGGAGAGACTTAGCAGGTCAGGCTGCATTTGTAGAGAGAGAAAAGCAGTTAATGGTTTAAGTTGATGATCCTTTATCAGGATTAGGAAAAGATGGAAATTAAAAATGCTTTAAGTTGCAGAGAAGGGAGAGGGATGGAGACAACAAAGGGAATGAGTACGATGGGATGGAGACCAAGAGAGACTGAATGACACATGTGGTGGTGGTGCCAGTTGAGGGAGGCTGGCGAAGACCTGTTAATAGCAGTTGGTCTGTCTGGGGAAGGTGTAAGCAGAAAAGAATTGATAAGAACAGATGAGAAAGCAAGTGCTGAAGGTCTGAGGTACAAAACAGTGCAATTGATAGAAATTTGAAGTATAGGAGAATGTTGGAGATAGTCAAGAAATTGGATAGCATTGTGAAGGGAGAAGAACTGATTTAATGACTAGCATATGACTCTCTTGTAACAGGCAGGGCCACTGGCTAAAAGCAGAAGCTGTAGCATGCAAGTTGATATCCTGAAGTGTTGCCATTGCTTGGTCAGGTCAGGTATAATATATTAGCCTGCCAAAATGATGAAGAATCCTGCGTGCTGCATGATGTACAATTTTGCCATTCTTGGAATAGAAGGAGGAAGAGAGCTATATGCAGGTCTGTCCAGAGCAGGATATTCATAAAGGTTTGAAAGATAATTTTAATAAAATGCTTTTTCAGCATGAGGAGGCTTGCTATCATAGATTCAAACCATGGTGCCAAATTCAGTTAATTCACCAAACAAGGCCATGTCCAGTTTGTAGTCAACAAGAGTGCCTTTACTAAAAGTGCCTAGGCATTATCTCAACTACTATGGGTGCTCACTCTTTAACTTGCTACTATCTTATGTTACACCAATTAAATAACCTTATTTTATTTTCCTTGAGATGATAAATCTACATATCAACTGATCTTAGCCAGGTCAAGTCCCTTGGTTAGGTTTTAATTCTTGAATCTAATCTCATGCTTTTCCTATCTGTGTTTCCACAAGTAGATGTAAATAGAGGTTATTGGCTGCTGGATATCATTGGAAGTCTCTTAGGATCAAATTGGATCTGTGTCACCTTGTGCTGGTTTATGGACTGGCCTTTTCCATTGCAACAGTGGCTTTCTGGAATTTTTGAAAATCCTGTGGGGCAAGGCAACTACAATAGATAAGTCATTGTTCTGAGTGACAATGAGTTCATTTGAGTCTACTCCGCTGTTGGGTGCTGCATTTCCATGTTCACCCACCTGTATGTGAGCAGGCTTCTGGTTTGTAAAATTCTGCATAAAATATCCCTCAATTCATCAGCATATTGACTGTAAAGCCTATCAGAATCCAAGGTTTTCATACCAGCAATGTAAGAAGCCATGATAAATAGTCCTAATGTGTGAATAATTTTGTATTAGGATTGTGACTGCAGAAGCCTCTGGAGGTGTTATGTGCTCCATTGTGACCATGCACTATCTGAATGAAGTGTGATTTGTGGAGAACTGTAAGGATAATGGTAAACAGTATGTTCCACAGCGCACATGCTTCTGCTCAGTCCTTCCTCAAACAGACTATCTAAGTCCCCTTGTAAATACATCTGTGCTGATACAGGCACCAAGTGAAGTGAATTACTCTGCATGCTATGAGCTGCTATTTTCTTTTGGATTGTTATCAGGCCCTTCTATTATTTCCACAGAAACAAAAAAGGAGTTCACCTTAGAATACTGCCTGCAAAACCTCCTTTTAAATACTGATTGTGATAATATAGTATGCACTGTACTATTGTGGCTGAATGAACACCAAAAGTGAGTAATTGAACGTTTTTGAGTTTTATTCCTATAAGAACATAAAAACTCAAGAAATAGAAATGCGAGTCAGTCACATTGTCCTTTGGCAGTCAGTAAGATCATGGCTGATCCTGTGTCACATTTACTTTCTCATCTCATGACTCTACTAGTGTCTAAGATATTATTAATCTCAGCCTTGAGTGTACTCAGTGACTGAGCATTCACAACCCTCTGAGGTATTACCTCAAAATAAGTTACACCAAGGTCTACAGAATCTCAGCAAAACTCCCTTGCTCCTGTACAGCAATCCTCCAGTAAACCCACTAATTGCCTTAATTCTTGCCTCATTTGCATGTTCGTTTATGGCATGTCACAAATTTGTAAGCTACAATCCCTTTGTAAACCACTATTTACCAGTGTTCAACAATTAAAAAGTATTTTTCTATTTTTGCTATTGATGTGCATAACACCATAACTTTTCCACATTATACTTCATTGAACCTCGTTATCTACCAGCTTAATTTGTTAACACCCATTTGCAGACTTGCATTTTTTCATCTAGCTCAGTGTCCTGTCCAGCTTTGTATCATCAGCAAACCTGGATCCAATAATCTCTGGGTTATGAATCTTAGAAATTCATTTGCACATTGCCAAAAAATTATGTTGCTTATTTGAAGATGACATCAGCACATTGTGAAGAATTTTGCATCAGTCTCTGATACAATCTGCCTATTTTTGGGTAACATTTTCTTGTTTGTTAGCACTGTTTTTCCAATATCAGACACACCCAACGGATGTCAATGGTCACTGCAAAACCCAAAATTCACCAGGAGCAAGATTTTCCAATCACATTGGTTTGAAAGTCAACAGACACTGTTCACTCACAGAAGAACCAAATTTTACTGATGGTGATGCTCACAGGTAATGTTATTTAAAGGGCTAATCACACTTGCATTCAGTGCCAGTATGCACACCATTCTGGAATGGTTGGGTTATTTGCAAGCCATTCTTTTGCAAGGATTTGCTGCCTTAAGGATCATTTTGTTGAAAAAAGTCACCTCCACTTTTAATGTGCTTTGAGAACTTAGCTGTTCTTACCCAGCACTTTGGCAAGGACTATCCACTTTACATAACTACTTGGGGATAGCAATAGAGAATTTAATGGAGCTGGATTGACCTTCTATCAGCTATGTGCAAACCTTGCAGCATACAGGTCCAGGAACATAAGCCTTAGGACAAAGATATATACACTGTAATGACTAAATGCAAATGAAAGGGAAGGTTTGTAGACGGAATTTTATATTACATGGGGGTGCAGTAGTCCATATGGATTGTAGCAAGCATACCATGGACACTTAAGAATTAAAAACACTCTTTTAGTCCAGGCCCAGAGTGAAAACCATCCCCAGCTGAAATCTATAAATGTAACCAGAATGCTGTTCAGATGAAGTCAATCAGTATTTTTCTATTTTTTATTTTGCTGCCAATGCAGATTTCACATCTGCAAGGTATTTTGTTAAAAAAAAGTATGAAAAACATTTGAATTTCAATAAGGAAATTTTTTTGCAAAAGTCAAATAAAATCAAAATTCGCCATGTGCATGATCAACACAATGAATCATTGAAGTGAAAGCAACGTTGAACCCCATTACATTACAGCTGTAAATTGTGCAATTGGTTTGAATTAACAGCTCCCTGCTGGAATGGGTATAACCATTCTGAATCACCATAAATATTCATGAATTTCTCCTCGATGAACTTTCGATTCAGCTCATCACGTAACACTCAGATGTTTTGGAGTGATCAACATTAAAATAGCAATAATCCACAATTAAACACGTAATTTGCTCTTCAGTCCTTTACGCTCAAAGTAGTTCTCTAAAAATGAAATGACTTGACCGACCTTTCCCCTTATCATTGGCAAACCTACCATAAGTGGATGGGAACTCCATCATGCTGGGTTAAACTATCATGCATTTTGTCTAGCACTGGCTGAATGTACACATAGACATAGACATAGAACAGTACAAGCTCAGGAACAGGCACTTCCGTCCACAATGTTATGCCGAACTAATTAATCCAGTAATTAAACGCCTAACTAAATTAATCCTTCTACCTTCAGAATGTCCATTTCCCTTCATTCTCTACACATACATATGCCTATCTAAGAGCATCTTAAATGGTTCTATCATATTTACCTCCACTACCACCCCTGGCAGTGCATTCCAGGCACCCCCACACCCCCACATCTCCTATGAATTTACCTTAAATGCATGCCCTCTAGTATTAGACATTTTCACCCTGGGAAAAATGATACCAGCTGTCTATCTATGCCTCACAATCTTATAAACTTACCCCTGAGCATTGCGTTTCTTCTTCTGCATCGCTCTTAGTTGCCTGGACCATATTCAGACTGCATCAGAGCCTTCAACTCCCTGCACTGCACAGACCATTACCACATACAGCACTCTTGATGTCATTCCTGATTCCTCAGCCCCAAGGCCCAAGATATCAGTGGTTCAGGACCATATTCAGAGCCTTGGGTTTGACATAAAATACAAAGTGAAAATAACTCCCTTGGATTTTCTTTTCTTTCTCTGGAGAAACAGTTGGCCTATCATTTACATTCAAATTATGAGCCTGGCAGACATCCAGATTCAGCAAATTGAACTGTACTCTAACTTATGACATCAATACTGTATTACATTTGTGAACTTGCTTAAAAATGACCTGGAAAATAGTACCTTTACATATTGTAACTATTTTCGCCTCTGACATTTTAGCACAAATATCCTTTCAAATGGAAATTGGTGCTTATTTATACCCATTGGGATTGGAGTATCACATTCCTGTTTACTAACAGTACAATTGTTGATTCATTCCTTGTATCTTTCAGAATTAAAATATACTTAAGATTGATACTGAAAGTGGAAACTGGGAAATAGAATAATTAGGGCTTGCAATTGTAACAAATGTGGCAAGTGCAATGTAAGATTCTGCTTGTCCAAACAACCACATTTCTTTTCATCACGATGCAAAAAAATCACTGAAAAGGACAGGGTGTAAAAAGACAAGCAATGCTGATATTGTTAAATTGCTTTTGAAAGGTGTTAACATTGCCTAAAGGTACTGTTCTTTCTCTGCCAGTATGGTGATGCAGAAATAACAAAAGCAGCAAATCAATTTGTTGGCAACTTTAACAAGCAGTTACAATATCCATAATGTGCATGTTCAACCTTCCCAACTTCTCCAACTTTGAAATAATTCAAAACAACCCAGCTATTAAACTATAGAGGTGAAGTTATTCAAGTCTCAATGGATGACGGTAGCTCTATTTCAGAGGTTGCTGCTGATCACCCTGCTATTATTTTCTGACCTTCCTGACCATTCACATTCACTCATTGCTCCATCTGTCAGACATAACCTCCATCGTCAAAACTTAAGTAGTTCATTGGCTGTAAAGCGACTTGGTATGCCCAGAAGTCATGAAAGGGTGTGAGTAACTGCATGCAACTAGAAATAAAATTGCACGATTCCCTGGTGAAGGACACATGGGATGATGTCCCATGTTTCCTTCTGGTTGCCCCATTATAGAAAGGATGTTGAGGCTTTGGAGAGGGGGCAGAAGAGGTTTACCAGGATGTTGCCTGGATTAAAGGGCATGTGCAATAAGGAGAGGTTGGACAAACTTGGGTTGTTTTCTCTGGAGCGGCAGAAGTCTGAGGGGAGATCTAATAGACGTTTATAAAATTATGAGAGGCACAGATAGAGTAGACAGCCAGTACCTTTTTCCCAGCGTTGAAGTGTCTAATACCAGATGGCATGCATTTAAGGTGAGAGGGGGTAAGTTCAAAGGAGATGTGCAGGGCAAGTTTTTTTTACACATAGAGTGGTGGGTGCCTGGAATGTGCTGCCTGGGGTGGTGGCGGAGGCAAATATGATGGGGCATTCAAGAGGCTCTTAGATAGGCATGTGAATGTGTGGGAAGTGGTAGGATATGGACACTGTGCAGGCAGAAGGGATTAGTTTAATTGGGCATTTTATTACTAATGTAATTGATTTGGCACAACATCATGGGCTGAAGGCCCTGTTCCTGTGCTGTACTGTCTGTGTTTGTTCTATATCATTCCCCATTCAACATGCCTCTTGGAGTAGTGTGGGCAAACTTGGACATTGGGCACACCCAGTGCTATGTAGGACTGGGACCTCAGTTAAGCCTTTTACCTACTTTTCAACCTTCTGAAAACATTCAAGTCCCTGCACTGCACTAACCACCACCATGTACAGTGTCCATGGTATCACACCTGATTCCCAAAACTTGGTTCCTGAGCCACTGATATTTCAATTCCACTCTTTTTTGAAGGCTCTGATGGAGACCAATTCCAGCTCAATCACCATCTCCAGCTCTGGCCACCTACCTCATTAGCTAATCCTCAATTCTTCTCTCCACCCTGTTGACTGACCACAGTCCAATCCCCAGTCCTTACTTCCCCACTGCCACCCTCTGACCAGCACGAGGCTCTGATCCTTTGCGCTTTCCCTGACCTCACCGTGCTGACCATAGGATTGGCCCAACAGGCCTAAGGTGGACCAGAATATCAGATGACACATTCTCATTCCCAAAATGAAACATCCGTACATTTGTACCCAAGTCCTTGTACTATGAGTGCAACTGAAACTTACAGCATAGACCCATGACTGGAAGTGTTGTGGACTTCCTGTCTCAATGCCCAAGAAGGGAGCCTTTTTGGCACATTAGAATTCCTTGACCTTACTCTTTCTTTTAGTACAGTGGAGCTGGAGCTCACTTGGATAAAGCATGAGCTGCTAATGTATTTTTTTTCATGAACACCAGCCACTCTCCAGCAAAGAAAGATGCATATGAAGCAAACTCCAGCTGGGAGCACACTGTTGGCCAAGTAAGTTTTCATTGCTTGCTTTCACAAGATCTCATGTCAAAGACACACACAAAATCATGCTCCATAATCTTAAAAGATTGTATACAAAGGCAAGGGGAATGAGTCTGATTGAGTGCCTCTGCCAGAGTCTTCTCTTTCCTGAAAGTAACAGGGAAGGACCTGCAACTGATAATTTCCATGTGGGAGTGCATTTCTGAAACTTGTATGCCTTATGCATGATCTTTCAATCGTTTAAAATAATGATCTGGTAGCTGTGAGTGATGCTTGCCCAAATTTCCAATGTGTGCTCCTGCCAGGTAAGGCTTTGCCACTGGGAATATGAAAATGAAAAATTAAATTTGTAATGTAATCATTCATCCCACATCAGTGTTTCACTTGCCACTCAATTCACGCCTTTCAGCCAAGCTATTATCTTTCGTGTAATCAGGAATGCACCAGGCTGTTCAATGCACTAAAACATGGCTTTACTGCCCAAGTGTCAAGATTGTTAGCACAGAACTTGTGCTGATATTTCAGTCACTTTCTTTGTTTCTATGCCAGTCCCCGCAGGCTACTGCCAATGGGTCTCCTCTCAAGAGGCACACTTACCTGCCAGCGAAAGGAAAAGATGCGTCTTGTAAGTTCAGTTAAATGCTGTCAGACAGTTCCTTTTGATGGCTTCCATGTTGTGAGCCACTGTGAAGCCACTACAGTCCCAAATCTTGCTGGTACCTCAGCCATAGAAGATTTAATGTCAAACAGCCCATGTATAACCTTCGTGAAGAAAAATATCAAAGACTTTCCAATGCAATCATCAGGGAACAATTTCTGCAGTGCATCAAAATGACAAAATTTAATAATACGTTTATGACTTTGTGAACCCAGTATACGAAGAAATCATGCCACTTCTGTTCAAGCAGCTGTTTTTAGAATCAACAGTGCCTAAACATTCCTACTGAAGCATCCTAGGCAAAGAAAACTTGAGCCATAAACACCTAGTGCTTTCTTTACCTTCCCCATCATGGTGTGCAGAACATCTGGTGCGCAGAACATCTGGTGCTCCTTCTTGAAACTGACTGTCCATAAATCCTGGTTTGTGGTCAAAAACCCAGTATAATTGTAATTGCTGATGCTGGATATTCTGATCTGCTGTGCTGACAATCATTTGAACTGTCACCTATAAGGAAAGCTGAAGGTAAACTGATGATTACATTGGCACATTTTGGCAACTCACTGTTGCCTTTTAAAGTTCCTGCAATCAGCTGTTTATATTATTGGTCTCATAAATCCTAAGTTATCATAAAGTTGGAATACAACAGTTGGCATACCTCTCTGTACTGCTTCCTCAGGAGTAGTGCATTTCATGATCTGCATAATTTATTTAAAGGTTTTCAGGGTTTTCATCTGGTTCAGTCTCTTCCTGTTCCTTCATAGATTCTTTCCTTAAAATATTTTTGCAGTCACTGGCCAGAGGGTTAAAACTGGCACTAAATGGGTGCAGTATCTATTTGAAGGACCAGATTTGGAACACATTTTGGTACAAATGGGTGCTTACCATAAGCTGAACTTGCCTGGATGTGTCAACCTGGAAACCAACAAACTCAAAGCTTAAGTGCTGATAAGCTGCAACTTTCACTGCACAATATATGCAGGGTCCGCCCACCAACTTCCAATGCATGCGTGAAATGCTCTACTAACTATACATCAGCACTTTGCAGGATGGTTCAGGATAAGATAAGATATCTTTATTAGTCACATGTACATTGAAACACACAGTGAAATGCATCTTTTGCGTAGAGTGTTCTCGGGGCAGCCCGCAAGTGTTGCCGTGCTTCCAGCCCCAACATAGCATGCCCACAATTTCCTAACCCGTACGCCTTTGGAATGCGGGAGGAAACTGGAGCACCCGGAACAAACCCACGCAGACACGGGGAGAACGTACAAGCTCCTTACAGACAGTACCTAGAATTGAACCCAGGTCAGTGGCGCTGTAATAGCGTTACGTTATCCGCTACACTTCCATGCCTGCCCCTCTACATAACAAGAGGCGGGGCAACAAGGTTCTTGCAAACAATGCTGGAGGTCCAGAGTAGTATTCAGCATCTGCTGTGGGGGAAGAATGCTGAAGGATGTCACTTCATCTTCCTAACCACTCTGTCCCTCTCATCTGGGAACAGCTCATACACTTTTGCCTGTTTTCATGTCTGCCTACCATTTCTCTTCCATATCAAAGGGACTGCTCACCTGATATCAATGGTTAGTCCTTGCCTTTCTCCTGGTGATTCCTGCACAGTCTCCCAAGGTATTGATAGCACAGCACTCACACATTTAAGAACAAGTTCTTAGAAAATTTTTGGAATGAATCTTACTTGTGTAACAATAAAGACTTGTCAAAGTGTCCCAGAAAATTTCCTGAAGTCTATCAGAAGTTGCCTTTATAACTTCAGCAGCAAGTAAAAATGAAGCAATGAATATCCTTTAAAATACTGCTCCATATTCACAACGGTGCCTTATTTACTTATTTACTTATTAGAAGAAGGTGTGAGGATGAGTTCTAGCCACAAAAATGCTGTCCAGCTTCTTTAATGTGCATCAACATGTAATTTAAATGACAAGCAGCTGACTGATTATCATCTGGACTGCTGTTCTTGGCTTCAACTCCTTTACCAAGATGAGGTCTTCTAATATGAACTAAACTGACATTTCAGCTCATAACATTGACTTGGCCGCCTTTAGTACCTAAGTTATTCAGTGAATGTCATCTGTTACAATTTACTATGAATTTTTAACAGTCTTTGCTCACAAGATATCACCTAATGCTGAGTGGCATACATGATGCAAATGTTTGAGACACCTGTTTGAAAAAAAAGTCACCTTCACACTCACATTTTTTTGAAAATTATTAATGCATAATTGCTGAAGAGCTGCAACTTTCATGTGGGTTCCACACATCAGTTTATGCTAAACGTGTGGAGTGCTCAGCTGATAGTAGAACATTGCTGACGGTTCATTGACTGAGTAAGGGGACAAAATTTCTTGAATTCAATGTCAGATGTCCTGGTCAAAAGGTCCAGGGAAGAGGAATGTTCTGCATCAGCAGTACGTAACTCTCTTAATTAATCATTTCGAGTCACAGAGTAACACATGACGGATACAGGCTCTTCGGCCCAACTCGTCCATGCTGACCAAGATGCACATCTAAGCTAGTCCCATTTGCCTACATTTGGACCATATCCCTCAAAATCTTTCCTATCCATGTACCATTCAAAGTCAAAGTCAAAATTATGTTTATTGTCATATGCACAAGTATATATATGCACAGGTGCAATGAAAAACTTACTTGCAGCAGCATCACAGGCACATAGCATCATGTAAGCAGCATTCACAAGAAAAATATAAATTAAACACAACTTTTACAAGAAAGAACATAATTGGAACTAAATAAAACAAAGTAATTTTAGCACATAGTGATCAAAGTGGTCATAGTGTTGCTAAACTTTAGTGATTGCGGTTATGCCAGTTGCCAAATGGTTGAAGGGAAGTAACTGTTCTTGAACCTGGTGGTGTGGGACTTCAGGCTTCTGTACCTCCTGCCCAGTGGCAGCTGTGAGAAGGTGGTATGGTCTGGATAGTGGGGATCTTTGATGATATTACCTTCTTGAGGCAGCGCCTCCTGTAGATACTACCGATGGTGGGGAGGGATGTGCCTCTGATGTATTGGGCAGAGTCCACTTGTCTCTGCAGCTTCTTGTGTTCCAGTGCATTTGAATTGCTGTACCAGACTATAATACAACTAGTCAGGATAATTTCAACAGTACATCTGTAGAAGTTAGTTTGAGTGTTTGGTGACAAGCCGAATCTCCTTAACCTCCTAAGAAAGTAAAGATGTGGTACACTTTCCTTATGGTTGCATTTATGTGCTGGGCCCAGGACAGGTCAACCGATATGTTAATACCCAGGAATTTAAAGCTGCTGACTTTCTCCACCGCTGATCGCCCAGTGTAGACTGGCGCATGTTCGCCCTGCTTCCCTTTCCTGAAGTCAACAATGAGCTCTTTAGTTTTGCTGACGTTGAGCGAGAGGTTGTTGTTGCAGCATCACTCAACCAGGTGTCCTACCTCGCTCTGGTAAGTTGACTCTTCACCACCTGTGATTCATCCAACAACAGCAGTGTTGTCGGCGAATTTGAAGATGGCATTGAAGCTGTGCTTAGCCACACAGTCACATTGTGTATAGAGAGTAGAGGAGGGGGCTAAGCAACCAGCCTTGAGGTGCACCTGTGTTAATGATCAGCGAGGAGGAGATGTTGTTACCAATCCTCACTGATTGACGTCTGCCGATGAGGAAGTTGAGGATCCAGTTGCAGAGGGAGGTACAGAGTCCCAGGTCTTGAGGCTTGATGATTAGTTTGGATGGGGTGATTGTGTTGAACACTGAGCTGTAGTCGATGAACAGCAGCTTGATGTACAAGTTCTTGTTGTTCAGATGATCCAGAGTAAAGTGTAAAGTCAAAGAAATTGCATCTGCTTTTGACCTGTTGTGGCGGTAGGCAAATTGAAGCGGATCCAGGTCATCTCTGAGGCAGGAGTTGATTTGCGCTATAACCAACCCTTCAAAGCACTTCATTACAATTGATTGAAAGTGCTTCCAAGCGTCTTTTAAATGTTGTTATTGTGCCTGCCTCAACCACTTCCTCTGGAAGCTCGTTCCATATACTCACCACCCTCTGCACGAAGAAGTTGCCCCTCAGGTCCCTTTTAAATTTTTCCCCTCTCACCTTAAACCTATGTCCTCTAGTTTTTGATTCTCTTTCCCTGGGCAAAAGACTGTGCACATTCACCCTATCTGTGCACCTCATAAATTTATGCATCTCTATAAGGTCATCCCTCAGTCTCCTATGCTGCAAGGAATAAAGTCCTAGCCAGGACTTGAGGGCCTCTCTTTATTACTCAGGCCCTCGAGTCCTGGCAACATTTTTGTAAATCTTCCTGCTACTGTACACAATACTCCAGGTGCAGCATCATCAACATTTTATATAACTGCAACATAATGTCCCAACATAAAATACTCAATGCCCTGACTGATGGAGGCCAGCATACCAAATGCCAAATGCGTTCTTTATCATCCTGTCTACTTGTGATGTCACTTTTGGGAAATTTCTGGACACTGTTTGGGAAGTCACCAGGTCTTTTTAATTTTGACTGCTGCTAAACAACAGAATTAGGAAAGAGTAGCAAGAATGAAGTAGGTTAATCTAAAAACTACAATAATCAAGTTAGACAGTTCAGAATGCAATTTTATCAAAATGGCTAATTAAAAGAGTTACATTTGTGGAGTGAGAAAGAAAGCTTTAAAAAGCAAGACTTTGGGAAATGGTCTCATTGATCAAAATCAGCTTTGATCACAGTAGCAACTGCCCCCCACCTAACAAAAAATAAAATTAATTAATCATGATGCTCTGAAATAAAACATAAGATCAAGCAGAAATGAAACACAGTTTTAAAGTCTCAGAGGGAAACAAGTGATGAGAGAGAAAATATTGTACAAATCAATTATAAAGAGGTGGGTACACTTAAAGGGAAATCTCATGATAGGCCAACAAAATTCTGAAAGCCTTTAGGCACCTTCAAAAAGTGTCCTAACCATTAGTTTTCTTTGCTATTGACCAAAAAATGAGACAGTACAAAATGAAATATCTGCAGATGAATGCTGGAGGAATTTAGTGACTAATGTCTTTTGGTGGTTATTGAGCACAAAATGTTTGGGAATGGATGCCCTTGGTTATAAATGTAGAGATTATTACTCAAGATAATAGGGATCAAAGGCATTCATTCGTTTTCAGAGGAATTAAACTATCAATAGGATAAATATCTAATTATTAATATTATAATCTGTTATAATTATTATTGCAACAGTTATTGCAAACTACTACAAATATGTTCATGTGATACAAATAAATTGCTGGAGATTTAATCATACCTTAGATTTCAAGCTGAAGGGTAATGGCTAAATAAAAGCATTGTAGCGGTTGCTACCGCGGAGTAAAACAAGACTCACTCGGAGGATTGCCAAACAGAACTGGTTTATTTTCCCGCCTTGCACGGGCCCTTTAAGGGAGAAAACTCCCGCCCAAAAAACCGGCAATGACGTAAGTCCTACGTCATCAGGACTTTCCCGCGCGCGGGTTCTCCCCGTCGCTCGGAAAGACGAGGCCCGCCGCCATCTTGGGCCTCGTCGCTCCGACACTGCGCGACCCGACTGCCGAGCCGGTTCACCCGACTAGACGGTGAGTCGCCACACAACCCCCCCCCAGAACCGGCGAGACAGTCCCCAAGGTCCGTGGGCTGTGCCAGCTGCCGCTTAGGGGGGTGGCCTCTGCGTCGCGGCGTGGCAACCTCGACAGGCTGTTGCAGATCCAAATGGGCCGGTTTGAGGCGGTCCGCCGTGAAAACCTGTTCCCTGCCTCCAATGTCCAAAATAAAAGTGGATCCGTTATTCCGTATGACTCGGAACGGTCCCTCATATGGTCGTTGCAATGGCGCCCAAGGTGTGCCCCTGCGAACGAAAACCAACTTACAGTCCCGTAGTTCCTTGGGCTGGCAGGATGGGGCTTGACCGTGCCATGAGGTGGGAATCGGGGCCAAGGCGCCAAGCTTCTCGCGCAGTCTTTGTAGGACTGCTGGGGGTTGTTCCCCTTGGTCCCGAAGGGCAGGTATGAAATCCCCGGGGACAACTAGTGGCGCCCCGTATACAAGCTCAGCTGACGAAGTGTGGAGGTCTTCTTTGGGGGCAGTGCGTATGCCGAGCAGGACCCAAGGTAGCTCGTCAACCCAGTTAGGACCCTTCAGGCGGGCCATCAAGGCCGATTTTAGATGGCGGTGAAAACGTTCCACCAACCGTTTGATTGAGGATGGTAGGCCGTGGTGGTGTGCAGCTGCGTCCCTAGCAGGTTCGCTAATGCAGCCCAGAGACTGGAAGTGAATTGGGTGCCTCTGTCTGAAGTGATGTGGGCCGGAACGCCAAAACGTGAGACCCAAGTTGTGAGCAGCACTCGGGCGCAGGAATCAGTTGTGATGTCAGTCAGGGGGGTTGCCTCAGGCCACCTCGTGAACCGGTCCACGATAGTAAGGAGGTACCGGGCTCCTCTTGAAACCAGCAGAGGGCCCACGAGGTCGACGTGTATGTGGTCGAACCTCCTACGGGTAGGCTCGAACTGCTGTGGTGGGACCTTGGTGTGTCGCCGGATTTTTGACGTCTGGCAGTGCGGACAAGTCCTGGCCCACTCACTGACCTGTTTGCGCAGGCCATGCCAGACAAACTTGCTGGCGACCAGTCGGACAGTAGATCTGATGGACGGGTGCGCCAACCCATGTACCGAGTCAAAAACGCGTCTCCGCCAGGCTGCAGGGACTATAGGGCGGGGCTGACCAGTCGCAACGTCGCAAAGTAGGGTCCGCTGACCTGGACCAACCAAGAAATCTCGGAGCTGTAGACCCGAGACTGCAGTTCTGTAGCTGGGCAGTTCGTCGTCGGCTTGCTGTGCGTCAGCCAGGGCCATGTAGTCGACACCCAAGGATAGGTTGTGGATGGTTGGTCTGGAAAGTGCATCAGCAACAACATTATACTTTCCGGAGACATGTTGGATGTCAGTTGTGAACTCGGAAATGTAGGATAATTGTCTCTGCTGATGAGCTGACCAGGGATCGGAGACTTTGGAGAAGGCAAAGGACAGAGGCTTATGATCGGTGAAAGCAGTGAAAGGCCTGCCTTCTAGAAAGTATCGGAAATGCCAGACCGCCAGATACAGCGCTAGAAGTTCCCGATCAAAAGCGCTGTACTTCAGTTCGGGCGGTCTAAGGTGTTTGCTGAAAAATGCCAAGGGTTGCCAGCGGCCTTCGCGTAGCTGTTCCAGTACCCCACCCACCGCGGTGGTGGACGCGTCTACCATGAGGGCAGTCGGGACGTCAGTCCTGGGGTGTACCAGCATCGTGGCATCTGCCAGGGCGTCTTTGGCCTTAACGAAAGCAGCCGCAGCCTCGTCAGTCCAGATGATGTCCTTGCCCTTACCAGCCAGCAGCGAGAACAGAGGGCGCATGATACGGGCTGCTGCAGGGATGAAACGATGGTAAAAGTTGACCATCCCAAGGAATTCCTGTAGGCCTTTGACTGTGTCGGGGCGGGCAAAATGGCGGATAGCATCCACCTTGGCAGGTAGGGGTGTTGCCCCGTCGCTGGTGATTTTGTGGCCGAGGAAATCGATAGAGTCAAGTCTGAATTGGCACTTGGACGGGTTGATCGTGAGGCCGAAATCGCGGAGGCGGGAATACAGCTGGCGGAGGTGGGAAAGGTGTTCCTGGCGGTTACGGCTGGCGATCAGTATGTCGTCCAAGTAAATGAACACCAAGTCCAGGTCTCGGCCTACCGCGTCCATCAGCCGCTGGAAGGTCTGCGTGGCGTTCTTAAGGCCGAACGGCATCCGAAGGAATTCGAACAGGCCGAATGGGGTGATAATCGCAGTTTTGGGGACGTCATCCGGATGGACCGGGATTTGGTGGTATCCCCTAACGAGGTCCACTTTGGAAAAGATGCGGGCCCCGTGTAAGTTCGCTGCGAAGTCCTGGATGTGAGGGATGGGATAGCAGTCCGGGGTGGTGGCGTCATTCAGCCTGCGGTAGTCGCTGCAGGGCCTCCACCCTCCGGTGGCTTTGGGGACCATGTGCAGGGGGGAGGCCCAGGGGCTGTCTGACCTGCGAACAATCCCCAGCTCCTCCATGTGACAGAACTCTTCCTTTGCCAGGCGGAGCTTGTCTGGAGGTAATCGCCGTGCTCGGGCATGAAGGGGTGGCCCTGTGGTAATGATGTGGTGTCGTACCCCATGTGTGGGCCTAGAATTTGTAAACGAAGGTGCCAAAATCGATGGGAATTTGGCTAGGAGCTTGGCGAAATCGTTGCCAGAAAGGGAAATGGAGTCCAGGCGCGGGGCTGGTGGGCTGATTTCTCCCAGGGGATAGGTCCGGAGAGTGCTAGAGTGAACTAACCGCTTCCTTCACAGGTTGACTAACAGGTTGTGGGCCCGAAGGAAATCGGCTCCTAGGAGTGGTCGGGCGACGGTGGCAAGGGTAAAGGTCCAGGTAAAACGGCTGCTGCCAAAGTGTAATTGAAGGGTACGGGTGCCGAAAGACCGTATCGTTGTACCGTTGGCGGCATTGAGTAGAGGACCTGGTGGCCTGTCACGAGTGTCGTGGCCTGTCGGGGGCAAAATACTGACCTCCGCTCCAGTATCAACGAGGAAACGCCGTCCAGATTTCTTGTCCTGAATGAAGAGGAGGCTCTGTCGGCGGCCAGCCGCCGTAGCCATCAGCGGCGGCTGGCCCTGGCGTTTCCCTGAAACTTGCAGGGTGGGCGGCATCAACGGGCCTCTGCACCCCACCTCTGATGGTAGAAGCACAGCTGGTCACCCGTGTCGTCGTCTGCGTTCCTGGGGCGTGGCTGCTCGGTTGCTGGGGCCGGGCGAGGCGGGCGTTGGGCTCGCGGCCTGGTGATTTGACTGACGGACGAACCGCTCTCGCGCTTGGCCCTCCACAGGACATCTGCCCGGGCGGTCACCTCACGGGGGTTGCTGAAGTCGGCGTCAGCTAACAATAAGTGGATGTCATCGGGGAGCTGTTCGAGGAAGGCCTGTTCGAACATCAGGCATGGCTTGTGTCCCTCGGCCAATGCCAGCATCTCATTCATTAGGGCGGATGGGGATCTGTCCCCCAGGCCGTCCAGATGAAGCAGGCGGGCGGCGCGCTCACGATGGGAGAGGCCGAAGTTCCAGATCAAAAGGTCTTTGAAAGCCGGGTACTTATCTTCCTCCGGAGGCGACTGGATGAAGTCTCCAACCTGGGCAGCTGTCTCTTGGTCCAGAGAGCTAACCACATGGTAGTACTTCGTGGAGTCGGAGGTGATCTGCCGAAGGTGGAATTGCGCTTCGGCCTGGTCAAACCAGACGCTAGGCCGAAGTGTCCAAAAGGTGGGCAGCTTGAGGGCCACTGCGTTGGCTGCTGCGCTGTCGTCCATTTCGCGGGTCCAAAAGCCGTTTGGACCGTCGGGGTCACCAATGTAGCGGTTGCTACCGCGGAATAAAACAAGACTCACTCGGAGGATTGCCAAACAGAACTGGTTTATTTTCCCGCCTTGCGCGGGCCCTTTAAGGGAGAAAACTCCCGCCCAAAAAACCGGCAATGACGTAAGTCCTACGTCATCAGGACTTTCCCGCGCGCGGGTTCTCCCCGTTGCTCGGAAAGACGAGGACCGCCGCCATCTTGGGCCTCGTTGCTCCGACACCGCGCGACCCGACTGCCGAGCCGGTTCGCCCGACTAGACGGTGAGTCGCCACAGCATCAAAAATTTGACATTGCTACTCTAACATCCATTTCTATTCTGCCAATGTGTGAATCCATATGTTTCAAAGTATAACATCATTTAGCTGGACTTCAGGTTTTACATGAATAACTTCTATAGCTTGACTCACAAACCGAAACTTTCCAGATGTATGTAGCATTTAAAGGCCAAGGTTAATAAAGTCGTTTCATTGCCTCTGTCTAAACTCTTATCATCAAAAATAGTCCTTGCTTGTTCTGTGTCTGTGGAATAACTTGTTATCAGAAAAGGTCCCTGACTGGAATACCTTTTAACTTAAACCATCCTTTTAACTTAAAATTATTTAACAGTCAAAGGCGAGAAGGTAATATTAAGGATTAACCACTTCTTTATAGCAATGATGCTGTGAAAGGTACATGTGAGGAGGTTGGCTCTCTGTGTCATTCCACAGTTGTCTTCCCATAAATTTGCTGCATGTCTCCAAGGAGATATGGCCAAGTTTCAGACCGAAAGTAACCATCATTTGACAGACCTCTGCTGTATAGTAATTTAAGGAGACTTTACATCAATCAGCACAGATCAGGTCAGCATTTTCCCCTTTGTTGAACAAAGCCCTAGGAAGGCATATTTCCATTGCCAGTGTTAGATAGAGAAGCCAGGTCCAGGATAAATGGTCAGTGCTGTCTGGCCAGGTCATGCCAGTCAGGCTGTTCTGGCATTTGATCTCTCCAACATCCTTTTTTACCTGCATTATTATGAAAATCTTGAAATGATTGACATGCATTTGAGGAAATTAAAAATCATGGCAGTCGTATATCTTCATGATACATCAAGTATTTCCACCTTTGAGAATGGAATTGGGATGTACTGCACGCAGACATTATCTGTCAAAGTAAAGCAATGTCCCTTTTTTTAACACCTTGTCAGTGCATTGGTGTCAGTGGGTGAACGCAGAACACATCTCTCTCTATTGGTCCTCTTTTTCACAAGCACCATTGGAATCTCACTTGTGATAAATAAATAATTTCAGTGCGATTGTCACAGAGGCTCAGGAGAAAAATAATGATAATTTGGGAATGGCTGGAATATAGTTAACATAACAAAGATCAGAAAATGCCGGAAGCACTGATCAGGTCTGGCAACATCTGAGAAAAGAGAAACAGAGCTAACCTATCACGCTGAAAGCCCTCCATCAGAAACCCTTGCCCTTCTGTTCTTTTTATATTTCCCGCATTTGCAGTTTTTTGGAGTTATATTTACCATTGCTGTGCTGTTCCGATCAAACCTTCTGTTTACTAGCTGCTGTCTGTCAACACTGAATATCCACATCACATGCTTGAGGTGAGCACTCCCTTGGGAAGTAGATTGGATACAAATTTAGTGAGGTTCCACAAGTATGAGACTCCTGTCCATATCATCACTGACCACTCAATTAATGTTACTGGAATAAATAGTTGCCAGTGGAAAAGTTAAGCCAAAATATGTCATAATTCTGTATGCACCTTGCTTCTCTATTTACTTGTCTACTTTTTGTTTGTAAAAATTAATATCAGGTGAAAGAAATTCAATTTTAATAGCTGAAGTTCTCTCAGGTTCAAGGCTTAACATTTGAGTTTATTAATATATTAACCTCACAGTTGTCTTATTGTTCCAGTAAAAATGAACAGGCAGCATGGAAATGTGAATATGCGTGAGTGCCAAATGAAGCAAAATGGGAAGAAGTGGTGAGGCCTTTTCTATACATTTACTTCCAAGAAATGAAGCATTGTCTATCTGATGTATGCAAGCATTGAGCAGAGCGATATGCAAGTTTAAATTCAGTTCATACAGCAATTATTTGTCAATGCACTTTGGAGGAATGTAATATTTCATCAGTGATGGAGAGTTACTGCAGTTCTTTCATGTAAAACCCCATCATTCACTTGTGCCTACAGTATACTGACTGATGGGTTGTATCTGCAGCATGCATGAGTGATGGGATCTTTCACACTCATTAGAGCTTTGCTTTAGTTCACATTCATTGATAAGATGCACTCCTATTTATTAACATTGACTGTGCAGGCCTGCCTTTTTGATCGAATAGTTGATTACTTGGACTGGAAATTATTTTTGGAGTCCTGAAAAATATTGTGCTGGCTGTTGAAAGATCTGTGGAATGCAACCGCATGCATATACCACAGTGTTCTTATTCCTTAAATGTTAAGCAAATCTATGCTATTACATCTTGATATGTTTTTATGGTCCCTTAAGTACTGACTGGAAAATTAGTGCTAACAACATTGTCTGCTGCATCTAACCAGGCATTTAGGGAAAATGTGAAAAATATGCTCTATTTCTCAACTAGGCAATTTCTGTGTTTTTTTCAGCTAAAATAGGAATTAATGTTGGTGTGCTACAAAGAACGTGCTCTTTCTTAGACTTCCCTGTTCAAATATTGAAATTCTACTTTCTTCCCTCAGAATACAAAGCAGGGAAATTACAATCTCCCACAGTATATTCTTAAGGTCTCCAGTGAGTTCCGAGGCATTAGAATTGCCTTTAGTATAATGTAATTAAAATGAGAAGACCAGTCAATTTCCAAGGAAAGTGCAGTGAAAATTCAGTCAATATTTTGTGGTTGCAGAGGTGGTGGCACTAAAGGTACTTCCTTTCATTCTGAATGCTAATATCTAATAATTTCCCTGATCCCATAGGGGAAAGAGCAAAACCTGCATAAAATAAATGATTGGTACTTCATCTGTGCTTAGGGACCCTCTAATTTACCATGGTACTATAAAAGCAGTGACATTTATAGCATCTCTAAGAAGTATTTCATTAAATGTCAGGTTGGTAATATTTGTTTCAGGGTCTCACAAATTATGAAATTATCCTTCTGTCCAATGGGAATATTTAAAATATTCCTTGAGTTGTTTTTTCTGGAGATTTTGGGAAAACCCTTAAAAACTTTGACATCATGTTGACCTGTTTGCCTTGTGAAAATGTTATTCCTACAAATCTAAACTGGCTACTTGCACAGTACCGAGGATTTCTAAGTGATTGAAGCCAGGTTGACAATAATATCCATTAAATGACGTGGTTCTTCTGTCAACTTTCTGGTCAGTAATGTTGCAGAACAATGTATGGAGGAGTGAGGTCATCTTGTTTGCTGCTGGTTGCACACAACAGCAATAGCCCTGTCACCTCAGAACTACAGGTTATGAAGTGACTCCTGGCATAACTTTCTGATGAATGAAGAGGAAATTGCAGCAACTTTTAAAGGTATCTTTGACAAAGCAGAGAAAACATTGACTAAGCAAAGAAGATGAAACTAAGCCATCACTTTGAACAGAAGGCAGAAATCAGTGAGGACTAAAATTTAATTTGCAGCTTTTCAGAATGGGTGGGGTCCATTATTAAAACTGGACAACTCAGAGCATCAGAAAGCTGCTCGAGCATGTCATTTTATGCATTTAACGGTAGCATGGTAGGCTGTGAGTGAGCCATCCCCCGGAGAGAGGTGAGTTGTCAATCACAGTATGTTAATTACTCTGTTATAGCAATATTAGCATGGCTTTTGCAATTCAGCTCTGGATGCAGGGGTTTCCCAGGCTCTCTATAGCATGTCAGTGAATGCAATGCAAGAACACAGTTGGGAGCTGAAGACATGACAGGAACTATGCCAATGAACTGACATTTCACAGCTGCTTTCTTGCCTACTTTTATGAAAGGCCTTGTTCAAAGTATTTATGTAGACACTTTGCTTTGACAAATTCTGGATGTTACTTTGACAACTTTGGAGTATAAGTCTGATTTCACTTTGGAGCTCAAGTCTATTAGATCGGCACTGGTGCCGATTATGCTGTGTTAACTTAGGCCTTGGACGGAGAGCAAAATTCATCAGCAGGACCAGGAGCAGCCCAGCAACAAGAACAGGATTTGCAACACTGTCTGCAGGAGCAGAGGGAGTAGCAACACCAGCAGGAGCAGGAGCCTGCTGCTCACAATCCTGCAAAACTTCAGGGAGTAGGGCATTGGCAGCACAGTGCAGCTAGCAGGATGTCACACTCAGTGCACATGATCCGCAGTCAGAGTTCAAGCTTCCTTAACATGTCAGAATACCAGGTTCAGGTCCGGTGTCAGGTTCTACATCCCTGGATTTTGCCAGGTTTCCGCCAGGGACATAGTAATATTCTGAAATCTAGGGCCACAAATGTTGAAAAAAATGACTGATGGATTGTTGACCAGACCAATCCATTATGTCTCTTTCCCTGCTGTGACACCAATTGCAGTGAACATGCACTCGGATTTCCAGCTTTAGAGATGTTCTTACAGCTTTAGGGCATTATTGACTACATGCAATTTAAAGCATCCTGGATCAGCCAGGCATATTCATCAACCACAAGACTTTCCATTCCAATATGCAGCTGCCATGCAATCAAATAAGGATCTTTGGGCATCTGGCATTATGCTTTCAACCAATGCTGTCTATTCTTGCTTTCTCCTTGCCCTGCAATACAGATCCACTGGCTGGCTACTCAGAGTCAAGGGACAGCCCTCTTTAAAACGTGGATGATAATACCACCATGAAAGGCACAAGAGATGAGGCACAGGAGAGATCTAATGTAAGCCATATATCAATCAAATGTGTCGCTGGATGAACCATTGACATAGTGAAAGTGCCCTTCAGTGTCTGGGTAGATCTGGAGGACCCACTGGCAGAATGTTTGTCATGTGCTGCACAACATTACAACTGGTGATGTCAGTTGGTGATTGGTACTGTAGGAGGACCAAGTGCCTCTTCTGATGGTTCCAAGGAAGAGGAGGAAAGTGATGTTGTAATGCATTAACACTTTGCTGCCCAGTAAGGCTGGGAAGACTGCTTTATTGTGAGGGACGCAGGTTGGAGTCAGGGGTCAGGAAAGCGAATGAGGGGGAGAACGATTTGGAATGGTGGGGAGTGGTGCAGGGAGGATGTTGAGGAATTTGTGGAAGTTTGATACCTCAAGGATATGTGGGTGGAGACTGGGGTTTACAATGGTTGGGGAGGTGATCCATGGGCTAGTGTTTGGCAATACTGGACCTCAAAACTGCAGGGTTGGCTGAGGGGAGAGGGGTTGATAGAGCTTTCTGTGGAGGTTATTCATGTTGGAGGTTGGTGAAAGGAGGCTGGATAAGGGTTGGGGTAGCTGTTGAAAAGTTTGGGGTATTACTAAGGGATGGGGGTGCTTGGGTACTCAAGGGAGAGCTGCAAGATGATAAGTATTTTACCTAAGGATCTCCCGGCAATGGGCTCCATTGCCTGAATCTTACTCAGGCAGGTCATCTTTGAGAAATGCTGATGTTGGCCTACACGCATCTGGAAAGCCTGCTTCCAAGTGAATCACCTGTACAATTCGCAGGTCACGTGTAAGAAGTGGTATCCAGACATGTTATTTGCATCCAAAGGCATATGTGTGGACCTGATGATAGCTGAGATGTCCTTGGCTGGTGTCCTCTGGGCTTCAGGGCCAGCTAGGGTCTAGCCAAGAATTGTTCTACGTGCTCCTATCCAGGGCAAGTTTTGATCATTGGGGTAAGAAACAATATTTGAAGCAGGGACTGTGGTGGGGCAATGGATGGGAGGTGAAAGTTCTTTGAGCCCAGCCCCCACTTCTCTGCACCACCTCACCACAAACCCTCATGGATTGTAGCATCTGTGTCCAAATTAGTAGAGCTCAGGATCCTGTAGACTCATGATGTGTGGATCACTTAGTGAAAACCCCACTACCTCTTCACCGGTTCTGCTGAAGTGTGGGTGTCTCACCTAGTGCATGACCTACATGTTCTTTGATGGTGGACTCAGATGGAGTGACTTCCCCACAGGAGTCAACACGACTGCACAGATCACCCCCTGCAGGATGGTTGAAGATGGCAAGAGTTTAAAGGTGTGAATTGTAACATAACAATGATCTAAGTAATCATTATATACATGTAAAATATGTTGTATTGGTTGTAGAAGTATAATTGTTGCTTACTATGACACAGTGGAGGACACTCAGCCCATCATATCCATGCTGGCTCCCAGCAGTCCCATTCCCCTTTCCTTATTTCCCTGTGACTTGCACCTTTTTTCTGTCACATATCCATCAATTCCTTTTGTTCTTTGACCCCTTACTTGCACTAAAGGTTAATTAACAAAAGTCATTTAACCTGTCAGTATATCTTTGGGATGTGGGAGGAAACTGGAGCACTTGATAGAGTCACTAGCAGAATACAGGAGCACCGCATAGACGCCATGAAGGTCAGAATTCACCTCATAGTACGCTGGGAAATTGAGTACAGCCTGAATGTTGACCAGTGAGATTTTCTTTCACCATTTAACTACAGCAGCCACTGGGTGTTATCATAGCTTTGATATTGATTTTGTAAGCTAAAACTGATCTGGTTTATGCATCCTAATTTTATTTAACACTGCTTGTTAAGGTGTTAAACACAGAAGAATTGGTTTGTCCCTTGCAAGATGTAGCTGAGGCATTTCAATGGACATCATACATATCTGGGTGCTGCTCAAAAGAGATACCTTCCCTGTTCAAAATAATCAGGTAAACGACATGGAGATTTTGGAAAAAAAGTAACAAGATAGAGAGATACAGCATAGAAACAGGTTTACCAAGTCCTCACTGACCAAGCACCCATTTTTGCATCAATGGTCCCAACATTCCCATCAACTCCCCCACCCCCCAGACTCCACCACTCACCTCGCAGCAAGTTACATTAAATTACCAAGCTGTAAATTTTGAGATGTGGGAGGAAAGTGGGTTACTGAGAGGAAACCCACATGGTCATAGGGAGAATGTGCAAACTCCACACAGATGGCACAGGAAGTCAGGATTGAACGTTGGTGCTGGAACTGGGAGGCATTGGCTCTACCGGATGCACCCCTGCGTCGCCCTTAGATCTTGAGGTGAACTAGCCCATCTAAAAAGGCATCAAACTTTGGAAACCGATTTATTACAGAAGAGCTGGAAAAATGTGGTTGTCATTGATCAAAAAAAACTTTAATGTTTTAGCATTTTTTTGTGGGTTGGTATAAGAAAAATTAAGAACACTTGGAAGATGTATGTCGGATTTGTCAGCATTCATCTGTTTGTGATATAATGGAGGCTTGGCTAAACCGTAATCCTGTCATCCTATTGTATTCCATCAAACGGTGACCTTTATAGAACCATGGAACAATCTTTCAGCAGTGTCCGCCCCCAGATGAAGTTATCTGTATAAATTGTCCATGCGCATTATTTAGAGTTCATTAACTGTTATTTCTGTTAGCTTTTTTTAAAATCCTTATCTACCAGCAATTTTTCTCAACATAATAGGTTTTCTGCAGCAGATAGGTATGTTTTGCTCAGAGTCCTCAGAATGCTAATATCCCTATTTATTAATGCTAACATTCCTCAGTGCAAAATCCATTAGCAGCAGTCTTTCACAGCTATACTGGTGTTAATGCTGGGAATCTGTCCAATCTTAAATTACCTCTGATGGTGCTATTTTTGCACATCTGAGGTGTTTTAACAGTCATTTACCTTGTGTATCTAGCACCAAAGAACATTAAGAAAGCTGTAGTTGTTCTGGCCACACACACAGAAAACTTATCTGTCGGACAGCACTTTGAACTTCTGGACAGTGTAAAGTCTCATTTCATATCAGGGAAATTTTAACAGCTTCAAAAGTGGGAGGCATCACGTCAGTCAGGGATGACTAGCAGGGTGAATGCCAGATCCCTGAGCCACGCCTTGATCTGTGAAAGGGCCAGAAATAGGCTGATCACATTGGCAAAAAAAGCAATGGTAAATTAACAAAATATATTCATGGTACATTCTTCTAAAGCAGGCCTTTGCGATTGAGGAAGACTGGTTTTCATTCTGATTTTGTGGATTCTGAACTGACTGGTGAGACCAATGTGGGAATTGTTGGAACAGGAGGTGTCTGACTGGATGGGTTGGTGAGTAGTTAGTATAGTGCCCTTCTGCAGTTTGTGCAGTGCTTCTGTGTGCTCCCAATGCACAGACTTGAGGTTCACAAACCACCCTAACAACGAGGCAACAAGGGATGACTATGCAGTTTTAGTGAGGGAACACTGCTCTTAAGTTTGCCAGATCTGCTGTAATATGGAAGATAATGTGAAAGAGAGAGGTATTTGTTTGCTACCAGTGGCTTTTAAGATTAAGATTAAGGTTTTTTTATTACTCACATGTACCTCGAAACACACAGTGAAATGCATTTTTTGTGTAGCGTGTTCTGGGGGCTGCCCGTAAATGTCACCACGCTTCCAGCACCAACATAGCATGCCCACAACTTCCTAACCCGTATGCCATTGGAATGTGGGAGGAAACTGGAGCACCTGGAGGAAACCCACGCAGTCACGGGGAGAATGTGGTGCTACAATAGCATTATGCCAACCACTACACTACCGTACCTGCAGGCAACCTTAAAGTTACACTGCTACTGAGCTGTAAAGTGATCACAACAAAGATCAGTTTGATGCATTGCAAGGTTCCACGGTACAACATGGGAGGTTCTACCGCAGGAGGTACTGGAGAGAAGAATAGTGTTCTTTTGAAGCAGAGAGGTATTTTTCTCTGAAGAGCGGTATGAGAAAATCCTGGCTGGAAGCAGGAAAACAAGATGGACACTATCTCAGTTTTGGTCAGATGCAAAGAGAACGCAAAGGAGAAACATGTTGATCTTAAAAAAAATTGTCAGTGTAAGATCTCTCCTGCTTTGCTCAACCTTACATTGTAACATCTCGGTGTATCATCATAGTGTTTCAGCATTGACTCCACCAGATGCTTTCACCTGCATTAGAATATTGTAGCTCCAGTTCTCATCGTGAGACTTGAGCATCTGGTTCAGGCTGACATTCCAGTGCAGTGCTATGGGAGTGCTGCACTGCTGAAAGTGTCATCACTTCTCTGTGATATCAAACTAAGGCTCTATCTGCTCTCTGAAGTGGATGCAGAAGAGAATATGGCATTATTTCAAGGAAGAAGAGAGAATTCCTCCCTGTTGTACTGGTCAATATTTCTTCCTCAGTCAACACCATTAATACAGATTATCTGTTCATCTTCACCATATTGTAGAACCTTGTTGTGGACAGGTTAGCTGCCATATTCCTATATTAGAACAGCTTTTACAATTCATTAGTGCTTCATTGGCTGTACTGTACCTTGAGAGATCTTAAATTTTGAAAGTTGCTATATAAATGCAGAATGTTTTAATGTGAGTTTGGAGGAGAAGCACAGAGGGAGAATGCATGACACTCTGGTAAGTACTTTCCAGGTGCATCCCCATGTTCCAGTAGTGCATTCTGCATTGCTGCCATTTCAATTAACTGTCACTGTGATTCATGAAATTTACTAACTGCACAATGAACAGCAAGCACCCGTGGACTCCACATCCACACACTCGCACAAGGTTGCTGATGGCCAGTTTTTCTTCTGTCACTGTTGGAGGCAGGCTCGCCTTCTGAACATGGTTCATGGTAATGGCTCACAGAAGAGCAAGGTTGTTGCTGAGAGCTGCAATTGTTTTAGAGGTCAAGGCAGTCTGGCACTGTATGCCTCTTCCAATTCTTTGCTGCCCTCCTACAAAGCAACAGATAGGAAATGATTACCTGTCAGTTTACTTAGACAGAGTTAAATTACAATTTCCTTGAAATGGCTATTGGGCTGGAGCTTCATGGATGGATGAGCAGCCACTGTAGTGGAGCTTGAGAATACAATGAAATAGATGGGTCAACATGCAACTGTTTAATAGAATGGGTGCACCAATGGCTGAATGAGCCCACGCCACAACATTCCTTTTGGATGGGCAGTAACCTTAAACATTGTTCACTGAGACCATACTCTGGAGCAGAGGTCTCATGAACAATTTTGCATCATCTTATTGAAACCAGATTATTTCTGGGATTGAAATGTGTGTGGATCTGTTCGTGGGTCAGAATTTACACTGGGCTAGCAGTATTTATTCAATTACATGTGTATAATTAGCAACCAAATTTGGTCAATCCCCTCATTATAATGAAATAGGCATTACATTTCAAATGTGAAATGCTGCAGTGCTAAATAATGTTAGATTTGATTTTGAAGTGGAATTGAGTAAGAGGGATAATTAGTGTGCAAACTGATATTATTTTCAACAGTCTGATGATGAGATACAATGTAGCTCTAAATCAGTTCTAAGTATAATATCCAAATATAGAGACATGTGTTGAACAGAAGATAAATTGAAACAAATAAATTGAAGAATGCCAGGAAAATATTTTTCTCAGTTCTATTTATTCACATTGATGAATTCCATTTGAAAATCGTTAACCTGACTGCTGAGACATTCCTACTTCCCTTGTCATTTTGCTTTATGTATTATGTGGGGTACCAAATCACCTGCCATCAGTCTTCACTTGACTAATTCTGCTGTATGCAGTCTAGCTCAGGGTCATGGATGATTCTTCAGAGGGCCATCAATGACTGTTGCCCTGCCAACAGCTTTTAGTTCCTGCTGTCATAAGTGCTATACCTCTGGGGAAGGAGCTACATGTCTCAAAATGCTTCTTGGGTTTATTTATATTTGGATTTTTCTGTTGTCATTAGCTGGAGAGCTGAAGTGGTCAGAGTGAAGCTCCTAATCTTCTAAAGCTGCTGCTGCAGGAAAAAACTGAGGTCAGATTAGGGGGAAGTGGATTGCAGTAAATAGGGCTAGCAGGGCCCATGGTCTCTGCTGTAGTGGTGAATAGTTTGCAGGGCTGCTTATTTAGTGCATTAAACAATCGATTATAACAAGGCATTAAATAATCTAATCAATATCCTGACACTTATCTTTAACTACTCTTCTGTATATAGCTGCAGACGAGAGCAAAAATTGGACTAAACCTGAGCACAGCTTCCTGTTTGTGGAGCGGGTAAACCTTACTCCGCTTGGCTTTGTTCTTGTGATGGTGGTAGTGACATGGACCAAAACAAGAGATCTGCTTTCTTCCTGCATCTGCTGAGACACTAGTAAAATCTCAGTATCAGGAAGCCTTAGCTTGTATCCAGTTCTACTTCCATAGAACTATAGAATAAAAAAAAAGCAAATATTCTGTCCTTGCAGGCTCTTTGGAATTATTCCTGCTCCCTCCCTATAGCCTCTCATTTTTTTCCACTTCAAATATTTACACTTTGCTCTTTTGAATGTTATTATTGAATCCTCTTCCACCAGCTTGCAGGCTGTGCATTCCAGACTATGACTTGTCATGTTTCCATATTTCCACATTTCCTCACTAAAATATGTTTCCTGCATCTCCTCTGGCTCCTTTGCTGTCACGTTAAATCTGTTTCCTTTGGTAACTGGCCCTTGCTGCCAACAGTAGCAGATTTCCCTTATTCATGTCATCAAATCTCTTTGTGATTTTGAGCACCTCTCTTTAATCTTCTCTTAACCTTCTCTGATCTAAAGAGAACAATCTCATCTTTTCCAATCTCTCTGCACAACCAATATTCCTAATTTCTGATGCCATTTTAATATACTTTTGACACCATTCTTAAAGTATGGAGTTTGGAATTATAAACAAAATTCCAACTGAAGTTTAGTGAGTGTTTTATAAAAACTTGGCCTAACTTCCTTGTTTTGTACTCTACATGAGTAATCAGAAATATAACTTCCTGTTGAGTTTCCATCAGTGGGTGATTGATGGCTAGTATCATACTTGCAAAGCAAAATGGGTTTTCATTTTTTCTTACTTATACTAGGTATATTGAGTACATCCCTAACTTCTCTAGTTGTTTGGTGACCGCCCATACTATTAGGTTGGCTCTTCATCTATCCTGATTTAAATACTGGTAGATGAAATGCCAACAACCAGTAGTCAGGTAAGGCCCTGGTTATCAATCAGCACTTGAATATTGCTTCTACTTCAGATCCCAGTGCTTTATCAACTCTCAGTGCTTGAATTTCTGTATTTATAATAACTCTTCCAACACTAATATCTTATACATACCTAATGTCTCTGCTATCTCGTCCGTGAGATCAGGAATAATAACACAATCCTCTTCCTTGACAACTGCAGTGGAAAATCTGTTTAAAAAGTTGAGCATGCACTAGTCATTATTTATTTGAGATATTTCACACTTTCATTCTTGCTTTGGGTGAAATTTTGACATTTTGACTCCCAAACTATTGTTATTAAATTCAAAGCCTCTAAGCATGAAAAATGCAGGCAGAAATTTTGGTGCCATTTTACTCAGAAGTCAAAGGTCACTGCACCCAAGCAACATAGTGGTCCAAATTTTCCACACAGTACAACCGGCACTTTGTAACTTTGTGTAAGTTCAAATCTCATTTACAAGCGTGTGCAAATGTGGAAGTCTTGAACTTCCATGAGAATAATGACTGCGGCAAGTCCACAAATTCTGGAACAGATTCAATGATTCCATTCATTTCAATAAAGCAAAATGACTGTGAGGAAGAGGGGTAATTTTACATTTTTTGAATTGAGTTAATTTAATTTTTTAAATTGTTTTTTAGTGTTTTCTGCTATTCTTGTGTTTTTAATTGATTTTATTAAATAACTTAAGAACAATCTACCAGTTTGTTTGAATCAGAATTCTTTTTGATTCTTTAATGTTTGTGATATATTAAGCCATTTACTAACTTGGATGCTAACTTACTAACTTGTTTGCTAACTTGGAGTGGATACTTGCCTCATTAGCTATTAAAGCATTTCTGAAAACTCTGTAATGACTCACTGATCAGATCAGAGTCAAGTATGTTGGCGAAGGTCCTTTTGGAAAACAGCTCAAGGTAAGAATGAGTTTAATAGTTGGGCAAGAAGAAACTTGCCACTCTAAGAAAATTCTGGGCTAACATTTTTTTCTGACAATAGGTTATCAAGCTGAACCATGGATTATATTTCTCAAGAGATTCTGCTTCACCTACTGAGTGTTTTCAGGAATCTTCCACCTTCATTTCATATTTCTGGCACTCACTTTCAGATATTTTTTAAAAAATTGTTGTAGCTTCAGTGGGAGATAGGTGGAATGGCTGAAAATAGGCTGTTATGCTTTTTCTCTGAAGGTTTATTTGATGTCATGCTGTAGGGATGGGGACAAATCATGTTAACCTCTATGGCTTGTTGGGGACAATAATTTAGGAACAGTGTAACAAAGTGTTTTTAAGCTTAAATAAGTTTTATTAAATAGTTGATCAGCTTCTGCATCCGTGGGGTCTGTACTTTAGCAAAAGTAACCAGTTAAGGGCTAATTATATGTTTACATTCCTGGCCTGGAGGCATATTGGAAACATAATTATATTCTCCCTCAAACTTTCTGCAGCTTCTCTCTGTTGGCAGAATTGTTCACCCAAATGCCCCATGCAAGTTCCCTGTCTGCAAGCTCATAATGTTAACCTTGCCTTGAGCATCCCAAATGATTGATGCTATAAAATGGTAGTTAAATGGCTGCCAGACTAGGATGTTGGAACATAGAACATAGAACAGTACAGCACAGCATAGGAACAGGCTCTTTAGCCCACTGTGTCTGCTCTGAATATGATGCCTACGCTGAACATGATGCCAAATTAAAATAAATCTCTTCTGCCTGCACACGATCCATATCCCTCCATTCCCTGCATATTCTATCTAAAACCCTCTTAAATGTCACTATCATGTCTGCCTCCAACACTACCCCTGGCAGCCTATTCTGGGCACCTATCACTCTCTGTGTAAAAAAAAAACTTGCCCTGCACATCTGCTTTAAACTTTCCCCATCTC
Source organism: Pristis pectinata (assembly GCF_009764475.1). Classification (NCBI taxonomy): domain Eukaryota; kingdom Metazoa; phylum Chordata; class Chondrichthyes; order Rhinopristiformes; family Pristidae; genus Pristis; species Pristis pectinata. The sequence goes on from NC_067406.1 coordinate 123,774,879, forward strand.
ACCTTAACTGCATGTCCTCTAGTATCTGACATTTCCACCCTGGCAGAAAGATTCTGACTGTCTACCCTATCCATGCCTCTCATAATTTTATAAACTTCTTTTCGGTCTCCCCTCAGCTTCTGACACTTTAGAGAAAACAACACAACTTTGTCCAACCTCTCCTTATAGCTCATTCCTTCTTATCCAGGCAGCATCCTGGTAAACCTCTTCTACACTCATTTCAAAGCCTCCACATCCTTTGTGTAATGGGGTGCCAGAATTGCACACAATAGAGCAGCCATGGTTTACAGTAAACTCTACTGGGATTCACAACAAATGAGAAATGGCCATTCTTCAATCACTTGCATGTTTTCTCTAGTGAGTTGCATCAGTTTTCCACTGCTATTTTTCCCTGAGGTTTGGATAACTTGCAGAAACTTTGGCATCAAAATCTGTATTTCACATCCCGGGTAAGGCATAACCAATGTCCCAGAAGATACACCCAGCAGAAAAGAAATATATGTTGTTGTGCACCCCTCTACCAGGACCTCCAATGCCATATGTCAATGTCTGTGTATTCTCTCTCTTAATCACTGGGCCATCTCAAAAGCTGTAACTTCATGGCTAAAGAAATTTGGTATGTCCCCTTTGACACTCACCAATTTTTATCAATGCACCATAGAAATCATCCTATCGGGATGCATCAGGGCTTGGTAGGGAACTGCTCTTCCCAGGACCGCAAGAAACTGCAGAGAGTTGTGGATACAGCCCAGCGCATCATGGAAAACAGCCTCCCCTTTTTGGACCCTGTCTTTACCTCTCGCTGTCTTGGCGAAGCAGCCAGCATAATCAAAGACCCCACCCACCCAGGTCATTCTCTCTTCTCTCCTCTTCCATCAGGTAGAAGATACAGGAGCCTGAGGGCACATACCACCAGGCTTAAGGACAGCTTCTATCCCACTGTGATAAGACTATTGAACGGTTCCCTTATACGATGAGATGGACTCTGACCTCACAATCTACCTTGTGACCTTGCACCTTATTGTCTACCTGCACTTTCTCTGTAGCTGTGACACTTTACTCTGTACTGTTATTGTTTTTACCTGTACTACCTCAATGCGCTCTGTGCTAACTCAATGTAACTGCACTGGGTAATGAATTGACCTGTACAATCGGTATGCAAGACAAGTTTTTCACTGTACCTCGGTACAAGTGACAATAATAAACCAATACCAATACTTTGGTGAAAGTAGCTGTAGAAATTCCACATTTGAAATGCACACATGAAAATTGCTTCTAATTAATGCTTGAGAGCTAAACCTGCAGATGTCCATTTAAGTATGTCTAGGCAAGTTCAAGCAATGTTAATCAGCAAATAAGGCCTAAATTATGTATTAAAATGATAATTTTAATACATACAGGAGTGAGATAGATTGGCTGGTTGAGTGGTGTTGCAACAACAACTTGGCACTCAATGTCTGCAAGACTAAGGAATTGATTGTGGACTTCAGGAAGGGGAAAATGGGAGAACACACACCAGTCCTCATTGAGGGGTCAGCGATGGAAAGGGTGAGCAGCTTCAAGTTCCTGGGCATCAACATCTCAGAGGATCTATCCTGGGCTCAACACATTGATGCAATCATGAAGAAGGCACATCAGCGGCTTTATTTCGTTAGGAGTTTGTGGAGATTTGGAATGTCACCAAAGGTATTTCTCTATGAGTCTATGACTCTTACATGTTTCTGTAGATGTACAGTGAAGACCGTTATGACAGGTTGCATCACAGCCTGATTTGGAACCTCCAATACACAGGATCACAGGAGACTGCGGAAGGTTGTAGACTCAGCCAGCTTCATCAAGGGCACAACTCTCCCCACCGAGGACATCTTCAAGGGGCGGTGCCTCAAGAAGGCAGCATCCATCACTGAGGACCCTCTCCATCCGGGTCATGCCATCTTCTTGTTACTACCATTGGGAGGAGGTCCAAGAGCCTGAAGACCCACACTTAATGATTCAGAAACAGCTTCTTCTCCTCTGTCATCAGTTTATGAACCTATGAATGCTACCTCGTGATCCCTCCTTTTTGCACTGTTTATTTGTTTTTGTAATTTATAGTAATTCTGTCTTTGCACTGTACAGCTGCCACAAAACAACAAATTTCGCATCATTTAACTCAGTGATAATAAATCTGATTCTGATTCTGAAAGTTATTCTTTCAAACAGGACAGTTTTATGAGTATACTGCCCATTTATTACCTGTTTTCACCCCATGGAATGTATGCCATGCTTAAACTGGTGGCCTGCTCTAACTGGTACAATTTTGAATCTCTGTCTTAGGACCTTAGATAATTGCCTTTCTCATGGTAACTCACAGTGTGCCACACATAAAGCTTTCTTTCATGAAAACATTGAGCAAAATAACTTGTCCTAATCTGCCTTCTTAACTCTGGTCATTTTTAAAATGACAATTATAATCTCACAATGACTTGGAAAAGTTGGTGCACTGTTCAGTTTTTGTTTATATATTCGGGCATTTTTGTATATATTTCTTGTATAAGTGTAGTATTCTGATATAATCTCTTTCTGAAACTTCCATACTGCTTTGGATTGGAGTAGATTGTAGTGCAGAGTTAAAATGGTTGCTGTTCCAAAGTTGCTTTGATGCTATCAGATGCCAATCATTTGTGTGATGATTGTAGATAAAATGGCATCCTTCAAAATTTACAGGTTGTTCTATAAAGTTAGCCTGACACACATTGTTATTGAATAAATTCTGTATAATTCTATTTCAATACTAATGGGGGCACTCATGAAGTTGACTGCTGTGTTTATCTTCTACTTCTTCCACATTCTGGATAGATTAGCTGTGGGCTTTAGTCAATCAAATTTGTTGCTGCTTATTATTGTAGGAGGACACATCACTAAAACAGATTTCCAACATCCCTGAAGCATCACAAGACTAGTCATTTCCTCAGGTTTCTTTGACCATGCCTTCACACTTGTGGAGAGCTTTTGAACTCTTACAACCCCAGCCAATTTTCTTATATATTAATGTGTAGATGTTATACAATTCCAGGATTATTGGCTGAAAGATTTGGTGGTAATGGTACTTGGGTGCATTTTGTCCCTGTCTACTGTTCAGTATAATAATCTTCCTTATTATTGCTGCAGGCATCTCACTGGAATTCATTTTAATCTCACTTTGACACCACCTACACCTTTCGTACAGAAGGACACACAGTGATTGTTAATAAAAAGTACTAGAAAATAACCAATGGGTAAGTGAAAATACATTCAGGGTCCACATTCAAAATGAGTCAATTTAAAAATAAGTACCATGTATCAAAAATACTCAAAAGCCAAACAAAATCAAACTGAGTAAATGGTTAGAATTCAACTTTGAATTACTAATGAACTAGCTGAACGAGTGCTTTACCTATTGTGCATTTTCCTTGCATTCTATTGCTGCATTTCTTTGGAGCTCTCGCTTTCCTCCCATAACTTTGCTCTGAGTATGGCAGAAGACTGATTTCCGGCTTCCATATCAGGATGGTGTATGCTTTTCTGATGTTCTTATGCCACTAACTCTGACCTACTGGATGAGGAATGTAGATGACCAATGTTTAGCCTGTTACTACAGTTCATTGTGTAGATACCATGCATTGCAGCTATAATACATTTATGGTGGTGTAGTATGAAAGGCCATGGCTGTCAGATGACAGTGACAACACTACTAACCCCCATGGTTGGATGATAGCATTGCCCATTGGGTTGGAAGCGACACCACTGTCAATCAAGGGTTCGGCTCCACCCCAGCCATTAAGAGCACACCTAAGGATTGGCTTTGTAACACACCTTTGTTCTTGACCCTGAATCATTGGCTTGTTTGAATTACCTGAGCGGGCTCCACCCAGCTCCAGCCCTATAAAAGATGGTACACGTGGGCAGATCTTTCTCTTTTCCGATTGCTGCCGGGGTTGAGACCACAGGTGAGAGGGTACACTTCCACAGGGGTCTAGGAGCATCCTAAGTAGATTCCCAGTAGCCTAGAGCCAGTGTTTGTCCAGTTTCAGGGGGTTCAGACAATGTATTTGTTCGTTCCCTGATCATTTGTACTAGTTCGTTGTGCGTGTGTGTGCACTTCACCCTTGTTGCCACTCCCCTCATGTTTCGTGATCACCCGAGTGCAAGTGTGCATTTGTTCCTTCCCATTCTGTGCCCGCCTCTGTCTTTGTAAATAAAATTCTCCTTTTTAAAGTACAAAGACTGTGTGTCCAGATACCTCTACCTTTGAGATCCAAAAGAACCTTTCTCATAACAGGTGGGCATTGAGTCTAATGTTATTGGAGCCACAACCCATCAGCTTCTTGTTGTTGCACCTGGCCAAATATCCCCTTGATATCAAAAGCAGCTGCTTCTTCCTCAACTCTGGAATTAAAGTGGACAGGGAAACAGTTAAGTCTTCCAGGTTGATGAGCTTTGGTCAGATCTGCTGAATATTTCCTGTTGTTTTTTTTGTGATAGGTATGCTGTATTTTCTTCTTGGATTGAATGCGTTTGGATCGAGGTTGTAAAGAAGTCTAGAACTGAGTGGTTTGGCAAAAAACAAAATGAGCATTGTCAAGCAGGTTCTCGTTGGGAAGAGCACTGTGGAGATCTCTTTTAAGCTAATAATTACAGCGAGAAGAGTGAATAAAATGACCTGAAAATTGGCCTGAACATAAGTTGTGGGAATCTCAGGTAGAGGCTAAGACAGATTATCCATGTGACACTTTTGGCTGGTTAGTATACACTTCATCCTTTAATCTCTTCACTCATGTGTTGTAATTCACCAATATTATATGGAGTCTTTCTCCCATCAGTAGTTGCTCACCACAATTCCTGCCTTCCATTTCAGGACTGCAGAGGTGTAAACTCATCAGCAGGAATGTACCTATCTCACTGGACTAGGTTTGTTCATTTGGCTTGATGCTGATGGAGGAATGACATATATTTCAGCCCATGTGGTTTCAGATTGTTTTTGGACATGGAGACACAATAGACTACAGACACTGGAATCTGGAGCTACACACAGCTAGAGGAACTTAGTGGGTCAGGCAGCATCTCTGGAGGGAACTGGGCAGTCAACATTTTGGGTTGAGACCCTTCATCTGGACCCTTCATCTTGGACTGTCCATTTCCGTCCATAGATGTTGCCTGACCCACTGAGTTCTCCCAGCATCTTGTGTGTTGCTTTTGAACATAATCAGCTGCTCAGAATTGCCCAGAGTGCTATATGCGTTGTCAGTTGTGAACAGCTGCATCTATTGTAAATTTATCCCACACAGCAGGGTTAAAGTAACACACCAAGCAATGGAGCATGGAGTTAGTGTGAAACCTATAATTTGAAACAATCACGCACTCACTTTCATACCAACACACACACAAACGTACAAAAAGCATTTTAGTTATTAAAGTTATCATGCTTGAGGAGATCAATAGAAAATAAGAAAGCATTATGGCTGAGCAGTTTTACCATTGGATTGCTTTGCTAAATGTTTTGGTGCCTTTGAATTGCAGGACACAAATATTAAGCTGCTGTTTCAGATATTCGATCACTGTTGTTACATCAGTCAGTGAAGGCCTGCCAGACCATCCCTGAACCTTTTTAGGGAAATGTATTAGGCACAGAATGCTAGCAGCAGGAGGTATGTTCAAACTGCTGCTAAGCAGGTACCTGAAAATGAAAGAAAACAGGGGCTATTGTCAGAAGAGTGACCGAGAATCTGCTCTCCTATTCTGAAGACACTTGCAGTTAATGGCATTTCTGTCCTAGGAGATTACAGAAACATGACTGGCCAATAATTGGATCTACAGTTAGTCATCCTCCATTCAAAATGTGACGAGGAGTATTTTCAGAATAAGAATGAATCTTGTTTTATTGTGTCTTTCACCATACAAGCTATTGTGCTGGCATCCAGCTGGGAATCTTGTTGATGTTAGAGAGTCAAAGGCTAACCTGTACTTTAGTTGGCAGGATATCCACTAACATTATGAATTCGAATGAACTACAGAAACTGAATTACAACTTCTTTTGGTACTATTTAAGCAGTTACAAAGAAAGAAATGCAAACATATATTTACAAAGTGCATTAAATCATTCATAGTTAATATTGAACAGCATTTTCAAATGTTCATCTAAATGTACAGAGAGTTTTGCATATATCACACTCTCAGACACCAACCAACTTCTGGGTGGAAAAAGTGCTCAACATCTGCATAAAGCCCCAATCAATTAATTTAACTCTTTTCCCCTTGTTTTTGACCTGTGGGGAATAGGTCCTTCAAATCCACTTCTTGGCATATGCAGGTTTCTTCCACACTGTCAGTGACATGGTTAATTTTTGTACAGCATAGAAGGGACCCTTTGGCCCACCATGTCCATGCTAACCTTCCTGTCCATCTATATTAATCCCATTTGCCTGCATTAAATTATATCATCTAGAACCTTCTTAAAAGTGTTGCCTATATTTGTCTAAATCAATGATATGTACCCTAAAAGTGATGCAATCTGGTACTGAACCTGGAAAATTCCACTGAAAACAGGCCTCCAATGACAAAGACAACTGTTGAAACTTACCCTTTGCTTATTTCTGTTGAATCAATTTAGAATCCAACTTGTTACTTTCCCTTGGACTCTATGAAACTTTCATTTTGCTGACCAGTTTGCTTTGAGGGACGGTGAAAAGCCTTGCTAAAATTCCAGTTGAGTCCTAATGAAAAATATCTCATGATGACCCAGGTCTTTCCTCAGAAAAGCTCCTTTAATGTGGGGAAGGGTAGGGTGAAGACTCGTGAGCTCTCTTCCATAATATGGAATTAAGATAATTGTTAATCAGGATGGTACATTTGTGTTTGACTCCAGATTTCAGCCACTTAGTAGCTGCAATGCCCACTATTCTAGCTGGCATTTCAGTCCTGATATTTTCACATTTTGTAGTTGAAGAAGAGAAAACATGGTTGTTTTATCGGCATCAGTGTAGATTAGTGAGTGTGAATTGAGCTGTTGATGGTATGGTTATGCTTCAGCTATACAAAAGCAACGTGATCTCAACGTTTACTGTGATATTGCCATTTGCTTTTCTCGATCTAACTTGCTTGGGAAAAATTGTTTTGCAGCTACTGGACATGAAAGTTCAGCTGTGTATGAAGTGTGTGTTCATAACAGAACCATGTTAATAATGAAGTGCTGGAGGCCAATATTCAGTTGTGTTGTGTTGCTGTTTCTCCACAGCCAGTGATTGTGTTATTCACTGTCATCCAACAATGCAATAAAAAAACCATTCTGTTTGTCACTTTTTCCTTCCAATGAGTGAACTACTTCACCAGTTCAAAGTGCCCCTTATAACAGATTGAAGTCAACAACATCTATTGACTGAGAGCACGTCTAACTGTCTGTTGAGCAAGAGGATTTGGAGTCTGCCTTTGGCTAAGGGGTTTGTGCTGATCCCTGAATCATTGGACTCTTCATTGCATACCACAATAGTTATCATGCACAGCAATGGGTTGGATTGTGCTGGACCCAGCCAATGACCTCCTATTGTTTCCTGTTCCAGCTCCTTGATTAAATTAAGCCTTGCTGTTCCTCATAGTGTTGAGGCCTTGCTACCTTCGCAGTTCCATGAGGCAAACTGTCTTCTGATAGCATGTGCTGTTAGAAGGCAATTCCACTCTTGCCACATCTCTGAGCATCAGAGACACTTGGAAACAATCGGGGAAAAAAAGTAGGAATTATTAAATAAAATAAATTAGAAAAATAATTTTACTTAGGAACACATTAAACTGATATTTATTAATTAACACACAAATATCCAGTCAACTAAAGAAAAATAAACAAACCTTCCTTATCTTACCTTTGTAATGATGGCCAAATGAATGAAGCCTCACTGGATGTGCCAGCTATGCCTGCCATGAAGCTGTAACTTATATCGAACCCCTCAGATCACCAACTTACAGGGTGTTCCCAGACTCAATGCTGACTCTAGGAGTGGAGTGGGAGGTCAGATGTGAGCATATCTGACCTCCAGCATGTTTCCCACTTCATGTTGGAAGGTGTGGATGAGTGCACTGTAGATAGCCCATGGTTGTTGATGAACCCATCAGCTGTACATCTGTGGGTTCTGGCCAATATCTCCTCTAATAACAGCTGATCGATACAATTTCTGCACCATTATGTTGTAACTTCCTATTCTGCATATCTAAATATATCATATGGAAGTCACAATGACATTTTCCTGCTGGTTAAGAAGCTGAATCATGATCATCATGGCTGATTGTCAATTGAGTAGTATAGTTTATCACAGACAGTAAATGAATCTGCTCTCTATAGAACAATATATATCATTTTCAGTGGCAGCTAACAACAAAAGATTGCACAAAAGGCCCCATGTAGGGCATATTGCACTTCTTACTTTGTCAAGTACAATAGCACCCCTCATTAATTCTTCCAGAATGCTATTCTGCAAACTGATTGTGCAATATACTTAATGTAAAAATGAAGACAAACAGAAAAAGAATGTATTGTTGAACTAATATCTTGCAGGAAGGTTTTGTTAAAAAGGGAAATGTTATTACCTGCAAAACATCACTGTAAATAAAGTTGTTGGGTCACGAAGACAGTTGGAACTTCTACTAAAGGAGGTTAAGAGGATTAAGAAGACCTGATTTTATATATTTGTTTGTTACCATCATTCATACAAACCAGAGATAAAGTTTCCTTTTAGGCACAATTGACAAAACTGAGATTTTATTTGATTTGATGGTGCAGAGTTTATCTCAAACCCATTTACAAAGTCACATAAATAAACCCATGTTTGAACCAACACAATTAGGCAGCATTTTAGAATATATGAATTGGAAAAAAAAGATATTCTAAGTATGATAACCTGGTGCAGTTCTGCTAACAGAGTGAAAGTAGGTTTTTCACAAAAATTGAGAATTTTGAACAAAAGTATCCGGTCCACTATAGGTGAGTAATCCAGTTTTAAAAATCTTTATGAAACTACTTGAAACCATTTACTAGTTTCACTTGTAAGGTTTTAATACATGACTGTATAATATGTTTTTAGTAATATGACTGTTAATTCCTCTCCACATAAAAAAACAGCTTAATTTTAATAGAATCCTCAAATCCAGCAAGTAGTTGTGGTTTGACTTCAAATGCTAAAAGGATTCACAGCTTCTCTTCAGTTAATGGTAATGGAGCTTTTGAAGACAATTTTCTTGTAAAAGCTGGTGAATTGTTTGATCCTAAAGTTTGTCAAAGTGCTTGTAGGCTCTGAATGACAAGGAGTCCAATTTCTTTGCTGGAGCTTGACAGAGTAGAATAGCTGATGGTGCATCATTATCCAAGTTTTCATCATGAATCAGTTGGGACTAATGTCCGAGTTTTCTAATTCACCTGAAAATGGAGAGAGAAGGAGAGACAAAGAATAAGAAGGTGCTTTGAAGTTGAGCACTGGCAGAACAACTGCAGCTCAAAGCCACAACAGATTGGTGTGCTCATGTGGCTGGTGAGTTTGTGACTGAACTCATGAAGCAGAATTATAAGAGTTAAGTCTGCAAACTTCTCTGGAACAGTTTTGTTGGTTTTCCCTCCTCATTTACAAAATATGCACAGTATATTTAAAGGATGACATATGCCCAGAACATTTTAGGCAAACTTGAAATACAAGAAATAATACCATGCCTATTTAATGCATTTTATTCATCTGCCACAATCTACAATTATGCAGTTACCATGATATTACTAGTGCAATTGCTCATGAGAGAACTCCTCAGGAGTACATAAAGACATGTGGATCCAATCTATTTACACTGGTTGAAGTCCAAAGTTCAAATCCCACTGAGTTTTTATGCATTGTATCTTTTATAGGCCAACTAACCTAATGATAACTGGTTATTTTTAATGAATACGTAACATGTTAAGCTCAGGTCACCTTGCAAATTATACCATTATCTTGTCTTCTCAAATAGTAATCATAATGCTGTTAAATTTAGATCATGTTCATACCCATTGGTCCAGGTCCTGAAACCTACAGGAGCTATTATCCTTGCATATTCTTGTAGGCAGGTTTGCTGGAACTGTTGGGGAGGGTTTAAACTAGTTTGGCAGGGGGATGGGAACCAGAGTGGTAGGTCAGGGGTTGGTGCATTTAATGTACAATTAGCTGCAGGGTGTAGAAAGACTGTGAGGAAGGATAGGCATTTGAAAGGGCAAAATTGCAGTCAGTTGGATTGGCTGAGGTGTGTCTACTTTAATGTGAGAAGTATCAGGAACAAGGCTGATGAACTTAGAGCATGGGTAAGCAGGTGGAACTATGATGTGGTGGCCAATACAGAGACTTGGCTGTCATAAGGGCAGGAATGGCTGCTGGATATTCTGGGGTTTAGATGTTTCAAAAGGGACAGGGATGGAGGTAAAATAGGTGGGGGAGTGGCTTTGCTGGTTAGGGACAGAGTCACAGCTGTAGAAAGGGAGGATGTCATGTAGGGATTGTCTATTAAGTCAGTGTGGGTGGAAGTCAGAAACAGGAAGGGAGCAATCATTCTATTGGGAGTATTCTACAGAACCTCCAATAGCAGCAGAAGAGCTGAGGAGCAGATCAGGAGGCAGATTTTGGGGAGGTGCAAAAATAACAGGGTTGTTGTCATGGGTGATTTCAACTTCCCTAATATTGATTGGCACCTCTTTAGTGTAAAGTGGATAGATGGGGTGGAGTTTGCTGGGTGTGTTGAAGGATTACTGACACAGTATGTGGACAGGCCGACTAGAGGAGAGACTATTGTAGACCTGGTACTAGGCAATGAACCTGATCAGGTTTCAGATCTCTCAATGGGAGAGCATTTTGGAGATAGTGACCATTACTCCTTGACCTTTACTATAGCCTTGGAGAGGGATAGGAGCAGACGATATGGGAAAGTATTTAACTGGAGGAGGGGGAATTATGATGCTATTAGGTAGGAACTTGGAAGCGTAAATTAGGAACAGATGTTCTTGAGGAAGTGCACAGTAGAAATGTGGAGGTTGTTTAGGGAGTACTTGCATGGAGTTCTGGATAGGTTTGTCCCATCGAGGCAGGGTAAGGATGGTAGAGTGAAGGAACCATGGTTGACAAGAAATGCAGAATATCTTGTCAAGAGGAAGAAAGAACCTTACCTGAAGTTCAGAAAGCATGGAACAGACGGGGCTCTGGAGAGTTACAAGGTAGCCAGGAGGGAGCTTAAGAATTCTTAGGAGAGCTAGAAGGGGGCATGAGAAGTCCTTGGCAAATAGGATCAAGGAAAACCCCAGGGCATTCTACACGTATGTGAAGAATAGGAGGATGACTAAAGTGAAGGTAGGACCGATCAGGGATGAAAGAGGAAACATGTGCCTGGATTCTGAAGAGGTAGGGGAGGTCCTTAATGAATACTTTGCTTCAGTATTCACCAGAGAGAGAGAGAGAGACCTTGACATTTGTGAGGATGGCTGATATGCTAGGGCATATTGACGTGAGAAAAGAGGATGTGCTGGAACTTTTGAAAAACTTTAGGATAGATAAGCCACCAGGGCTGGACGCGATATATCCAAGGTTATTATGGGAAGCGAGGGAAGAGATTGCTGCGCCTTTGGCGATGATCTTTGCATCCTCACTGGCCACAGGAGTAGTGCCAGATGATTGGAGGGTGGCAAATGTTCCTTTGTTTAAGAAAGGGAGTAGGGATAACCCTGGGAATTACAGACCAGTGAGTCTTACTTCAGTGATGGGCAAATTACTGGAGAAGATTCTTAGAGACAGGATTTATGGGCATTTGGAGAAGCATAGGCTGATTAGGAACAGTCAGCATGGCTTTGCGAGGGGCAAGTTGTGCCTCACGAGCCTGATTGAATTCTTTGAGGATGTGACAAAGCACATTGATGAAGGTAGAGCAGTGGATGTGGTGAACATGGATTTTAGTAAGGCTTTTGATAAGGTTCCTCATGGAAGGCTCATTCAGAAAGTTTGGAGATATGGGATCCAGGGAAACTTAGCAGTGGGGATTCAGAATTGGCTCGCTCGTAGAAGACAGAGGGTGGTGATAGATGGAGCGTATTCTGCCTGGAGGTCGGTGACCAATGGTGTTCCACAAGGATCTGTTCTGGAACCCCTGCTCTTTGTAATTTTTATAAGTGACTTGGATGAGGATGTGGAAGGGTGGGTGAGTAAGTTTGCTGATGATACAAAGGTTGGTGGTGTTGTGGATAGTATAGAGGGTTGCTGTAGATTACGACAGGATATTGATAGAATGCAGAGCTGGGCTGAGGAGTGGCAGATGGAGTTCAACCCTAAAAAGTGTGAAGTGATACTCTTCGGGAGATCGAATTTGAAGGCAGAATACAAGGTTAATGGCAGGACTCTTAGCAGTGTGGAGGAACAGAGGGATCTTGGGGTCCACGTCCATAGATCCCTCAAGGTTTCCGTGCAGGTTGATAGGGTTGTTAAGAAGGCCTATGGTGTGTTGGCCTTTATTAGTCGGAGTATTGAGTTCAAGAACCATGAGGTAATGTTGCAGCTCTATAGAACTCTGGTTAGACCACACTTGGAGTATTGTTTTCAGTTCTGGTTGCCTCATTATGGGAAGGATGTGGAATCTTTAGAGAGGGTACAGAGGAGATTTACCAGGATGCTACCTGGATGAGTGATCATGTCTTATGAGGATAGGTTCAGTGAGCTAGGGCTTTTCTCTTTGGAGAGAAGGAGGATGAGAGGTGACTTGATAGAGGTGTACAAGATGATAAGAGACATAGATTGAATGGACAGTCAGAGACTTTTTCCCAGGGTGACAATGGCTAACATGAGGGGGTATAATTTTAAGGTGATTGGAGGAAGATATAAGGGGGATGTCAGAGGTAAGTTTTTTTACACAGAGAATGGTGGGTGCATGGAACGTACTGTCGACAGAGGTTGTTGGGGCAGATACAGTAGGGACACTTAAGAGACTCTTAGACAGACACATGAATGATAGAGAAATGGAGGGCTATGTGGGAGGTAAGGGTTAGATAGATCTTAGAGCAGGATAAAATGTCGGCACAACATTGTGGGCCGAAGGGCTTGTACTGTGCTGTAATATTCTATGTTCTATGATATTTTATACTCTTAAGAGCTGCCACATTGGTCAAGGTGGGTCTTGAGCTGCTGTACTGGATTACTTCTCCTTTAGTGTAAGATGTCATTTTGGTCAATTAATTTAAGCATGTATTATGACTACTCACCCCAAATGAATTGTCCCTCAATTCTCAGTAGTAAGCTTTCCTGCCATTTTGCTTTAAAACATTGCAGTTAACAACTTCTTCCAATAGCAGTAGGAGTAAACAGGTCTTTGGTGAATATTCCAAGAATCATGCTAAGTTTTCACTGTTCACTAGCTCCTGGAAATTGACTGATAACATTGCATTTGGCAAGGATTTTCTTGCAGAACATTGGGAGATTTTCAACAATGCCAGTCATCACTATCAATTCTTGTTTTGGAAATGTTCTAACAACTTCACCTCAAGACTATCGCGAACAACCTGCTAGACCTTTTTAGAGATTTTAAAGAAGGTACCAGATTACCTGGTCGTGAGGATCTTGTTAGGAGCCTTCTTGGTCTGAAGAAGGAATGGAAGGAGGAAATAAGGCTAGGAAGAATAGTACTGACTCCTAGAGGAGAAATGGACAGGCTCCAGATTCCTGCTGACTTATTGTATGGTCCACAGTCTGTGAATGATGAGACACTCGCCGTTACCATCGTTATCTTGCAGAAGGTCAAATAAATAGAGGATGATGAGGAATGGACATTAAAGAAGAGGAGGTTGAGGACTAGGAGGACAGGAGCATAGAAGATGAAAAGGTTGAGGAATCTATAGGGTTGTAAGTAAACAGCTTACAGCTGGGAGGTTGCTTAGCACCATCTGGTTAGAGATCTGGTAATCCAGTACACTTGGGACTCTGGTGGTGCCAGAGCAGAAGATCTACCAAACCGTAGCTCCAATACAGTTCCAATTCATGTATTTAAAAGATGTCACACAGAAACATTTCAGTGAACCTGGTAACTTTCATGGGAGTGTGGGCAACAGAACAAGATAAATTTCAAGGAAGGGCGGCCAACAGAACCAGGTGACTTAAAGTGAGCTCAGGAACAGGGCCTCCGTGAATGGATGGGATTGCAGGAACCAGGGCACCAGTGAGTGGTTGGGGACTGCTGGAAATGAGGCACCGGTGAATGGTTGGGGAGTGCAGGGATTGAGGCACCAGTGAGTGGTTGGGGAGTGCAGGGACTGAGGCCTCAGTGAGTGGTTGGGGAGTGCAGGGACTGAGGCACCAGTGAGTGGTTGGGGAGTGCAGGGACTGAGGCACCAGTGAGTGGTTGGGGAGTGCAGGGACTGAGGCATCAGTGAGTGGTTGGGGAGTGCAGGGACTGAGGCATCAGTGAGTGGTTGGGGAGTGCAGGGACTGAGGCACCAGTGAGTGGTTGGGGAGTGCAGGGACTGAGGCACCAGTGAGTGGTTGGGGAGTGCAGGGACTGAGGCACCAGTGAGTGGTTGGGGAGTGCAGGGACTGAGGCACCAGTGAGTGGTTGGGGAGTGCAGGGACTGAGGCACCAGTGAGTGGTTGGGGAGTGCAGGGACTGAGGCACCAGTGAGTGGTTGGGGAGTGCAGGGACTGAGGCATCAGTGAATGGTTGGGGAGTGCAGGGACTGAGGCCTCAGTGAGTGGTTGGGGAGTGCAGGGACTGAGGCACCAGTGAGTGGTTGGGGAGTGCAGGGACTGAGGCACCAGTGAGTGGTTGGGGAGTGCAGGGACTGAGGCACCAGTGAGTGGTTGGGGAGTGCAGGGACTGAGGCACCAGTGAGTGGTTGGGGAGTGCAGGGACTGAGGCACCAGTGAGTGGTTGGGGAGTGCAGGGACTGAGGCACCAGTGAGTGGTTGGGGAGTGCAGGGACTGAGGCACCAGTGAGTGGTTGGGGAGTGCAGGGACTGAGGCACCAGTGAGTGGTTGGGGAGTGCAGGGACTGAGGCACCAGTGAGTGGTTGGGGAGTGCAGGGACTGAGGCACCAGTGAGTGGTTGGGGAGTGCAGGGACTGAGGCACCAGTGAGTGGCTGGGGAGTGCAGGGACTGAGGCACCAGTGAGTGGTTGGGGAGTGCAGGGACTGAGGCATCAGTGAATGGTTGGGGAGTGCAGGGACTGAGGCACCAGTGAGTGGTTGGGGAGTGCAGGGACTGAGGCACCAATGAGTGGTTGGGGAGTGCAGGGACTGAGGCACCAGTGAGTGGTTGGGGATTGCAGGAACTGAGGCACCAGTGAGTGGTTGGGGAGTGCAGGGACTGAGGCACCAGTGAGTGGTTGGGGAGTGCAGGGACTGAGGCATCAGTGAGTGGTTGGGGAGTGCAGGGACTGAGGCATCAGTGAGTGGTTGGGGAGTGTTGAAACTGTGGCCTCCATGAATGTCTGGGAATGTAGTAACTGAGGACCATGTGACTGGAAGAGAGCATGGGAACTGGGGTCCGGGTAAGTGAAATGTGCAAACATCACCTGCTGAGCCAGATTCCAACACATCGGGATTTTCAAAAGATCGGATAATGGATTACTGGAGTTCTACTGTAGTGCTTCAACGGATGATTTCCATCATGAGAACCTGCAGCACTGTACCTATACTTCCCATGATTGAGGAGGCGTCAAGAAGTTTTTCATTAACACTCAATCCTTACAACCTTTTCTAATGGAGGAAATAAAGGCTAATTGTTCCACCCTAGGACCTAACTGTTGGTGACTACCAGATAATTGCTCTTGTTTAGCTTGGTGCTTGGATGTCTGCTCAGAATGTGAGGAGGGCAGTCTAAATGCTTCCCTGTAATGCCCCTGAGAGGCTATGGATCATGATGGCCCCTCCCATACTGGGTGATCTCAGCATGGGCTGGAAGTATTGGAAGGATAGAAAATTCACCACACAGAAGGAGGTCATTTGGCCCATCTTATGAGTGCCAATCAGAAAAAAAATTACACAGCCTAACCATACCTTCCACACCATAGTTCATTCTAGTGATCTTTAAATGTGACAAGGATTTTTGTTTCTATTATCCTTTCAGTCAGTGAGTTCCAGATGCCTACCAGCTTCTGTGGAAAAAATGCTCACCTTCCCTCTAATCCTTCTACCAATTGCTTTAAATCTATATGTCCTGAGTTTTTGACCCATCTGTTGAAGGAACGAGCTCAGTCCTATTTACTCTACCATCATTTTTTCAGGTCAGTTGGCTTCTCTCAGCCTTCCCTGTTGTAAAGAAAGCTGTCCTAGCTTATCCAATCTTGAGAATTAATTCAAAGCCTCTTACATCCATAGGGTCACCATAGAACATGTTCAAACTCTTTTTCCGAGATGGCACCTTGTGCGAAAGAAGAATGAATCAGCTCAACAGTTTGTGACCCCGCGTTTGCCAATATTGAAGTCAATTAGAGTCTATGGTACCCAAGCAAATTAGTCCCAGGTACCTCCTAGCCCTGAACCAGAGGTTGAGAAGATGACTGAATATAACAGTATTGTGAATATTATTTGAAAGGGTAACATAATGAAATGACATGGTAACCTGTTATCATCTTGCAAATTATGCACATATAAAATGTAATCAATTATCATCAGTTTAAGAAAGCATAACTAAGACTATAATAGTTAAAATATACGAAGGTTTCTGGCTTTAAACAGTGTAAGCAAATTGGAACTATGTACGTACAAGTATACCTGATGAGTCATCTCATGACTAATTGTCTGCACTAGTAATCTCATGGTCAATACATCCTTCTAGCCCTCCTCTGCATTTTGTCAGGTGGAATCACATCTTGCTGACAATATGGTTACCAGAACAGTACTCAAGCTGTGGTCTAACTAAGATTGTAAACATTTCTACTGAAAGAAGGAAAGGATACCATATGCCTTTTTTACCACCTTATTGACCTGTCCTGCTGCCCTTAAAGATCTGTGAACATACACTCCAAAGCCCCTCTTGTTCCCCAGGTCACTCAATACCTTCCCAGTTATTGCCCATTCCTTTGTTTTACTGCTCCTCACACTTGATTAACTGCGATTTATCTCTTTTCTACCCCCACTGAGCAGACATCTGTATCTTCCTACATCTAAAGCTTTCCTTCCCTCTATCAACCACACAGCTAATTTTTATGGCATCTGCCAACTTCTTTATTCTGCCCCCTACATTTAAAACTGATATGCAGTGGCATGCAAAAGTTTGGGCACCCCTGGTCAAATTTCCTGTTACTGTGAATAGCTAAGCGAGTAAAAGATGACCTGATTTCCAAAAGGCATGAAGTTAAAGATGACACATTTCTTTAATATTTTAAGCAGGATTACTTTTTTATTTCTATCTTTTACAGTTTAAAAATAACAAAAAAGAAGAAGGGCCTGAAGCAAAAGTTTGGGCACTCTTCATGGTCAGTACTTAGTAACATCCCCTTTGGCAAGTATCACAGCTTGTAAACGCTTTCTGTAGCCAGCTAAGAGTCTTTCAATTCTTGTTTGGGGGATTTTCGCCCATCCTTCCTTGCAAAAGCCTTCTAGTTCTGTGAGATTCTTGGGCCGTCTTGCATGCACTGCTCTTTTGAGGTCTATCCACAGATTTTTGACGATGTTTAGGTTGGGGGACTGTGAGGGCCATGGCAAAACCTTCAGCTTGTGCCTCTTGAGGTAGTCCATTGTGGATTTTGAGGTGTGTTTAGGATCGTCATCCTGTTGTAGAAGCCATCCTCTTTTCAGCTTCAGCTTTTTTGCAGACGGTGTGATGTTTGCTTCCAGAATTTGCTGGTATTTAATTGAATTCATTCTTCCCTCTACCAGTGAAATGTTCCCCGTGCCACTGGCTGCAACACAAGCCCAAAGCATGATCGATCCACCCCCATGCTTAACAGTTGGAGAGGTGTTCTTTTCATGAAATTCTGCACCCTTTTTTCTCCAAACATACCTTTGCTCATTGCAGCCAAAGAGTTCTATTTTAACTTCATCAGTCCACAGGACTTGTTTCCAAAATGCATCAGGCTTGTTTAGATGTTCCTTTGCAAACTCCTGACGCTGAATTTTGTGGTGAAGACGCAGGAAAGGTTTTCTTCTGATGACTCTTCCATGAAGGTCATATTTGTGCAGGTGTCACTGCACAGTAGAACAGTGCACCACCACTCCAGAGGCTGCTAAATCTTCCTGAAGGTCTTTTGCAGTCAAACGGGGGTTTTGCTTTGCCTTTCTAGCAATCCTACGAGCAGTTCTCTCGGTAAGTTTTCTTGGTCTTCCAGACCTCAACTTGACCTCTGCCGTTCCTGTTAACTGCCATTTCTTAATTACATCAGGAACTGAGGAAATGGCTACCTGAAAATGCTTTGCTATCTTCTTATAGCCTTCTCCTGCTTTGTGGGCATTTATTTTAATTTTCAGAGTGCTAGGCAGCTGCTTAGAGGAGCCCATGGCTGCTGATTATTGGGACAAGGTTTGAGGAGTCAGGGTATTTATAAAGCTTTGAAATTTGCATCACCTGGCCTTTCCTCACAATGACTGTGAACAAGCCATAGCCCTACCAAGCTAAAGAAGGTCTGAGACCTTGGTAAAAGTTATCTGAGAGCTCAAATCTCTTGGGGTGCCCAAACTTCTGCATGGTGCTCCTTTCCTTTTTTCACTCTAAAATTGTACAAAACAAAAATAATACACTAATCTTGCTTAAAATGTTGAAAAGAATGTTTCGTCTTTAACTTTATGACTTTTGGAGATCAGTTCATCTTCTACTCACTTAACTATTCACAGTAACAGAAATTTTGACCAGGGGAGCCTAAACTTTTGCTTGCCACTGTATAATACAAAAAGCAAGGGACTGCGTACTGAGCCTGCTTGTAGCAGTGTTCCAGTCAGAAAACTACCCATCAACTATCATTCTTTGCTTCCTGCCACTGAGGTAGATTTGGATCCAATTGCCACTCTCCCTTGGATCCCATGGACTTTACATTATTGACCAGCCTAAAATGTGGGACCTTGTCAAAAGCTTAGTTGAAGTTCAGGTAGACTGGTCACATTATCATCAGTCCTCATTGACTAAGGTTACCAACATTGTCTTACAACAACAATGAGTAAATGACAGGTTGAGAGTGAGATTGTTATAGGTAGATTTGTGGGTGGGGGATGCGGTGAGCAGGATCATAACAAATCCCATTGTATAACAGGAGCACTACAAGCTCAATGGGCCAAACTATGGATATTGCATAAAATTAATTAAAAAAGAGAATTTCCTGGTTACCATTTCTGAAGACAAAAAAGCCCACAGATGCTGGAATGTGGAACAAAAAACAGAATGCTGGAAGAACTCAAGAACCTGCATCAGGACTGAGAGAGAAGAGGAAAGGCTGCCAATGTATGGCAGTGTGAGGGAGGGCTGGGACAGAGGTTGGTAGGTGATAGGTGGAACTGGATCCAGATGGTGGTGGGGGGAAATGATGCCCATTTCTGAAATCTGATCATTAAACACTCAAGGTGCTGTTGGCAATACAGATACATATACATAAAACCAAAATCTGTTCTTCTAAAAGCTAGCAGTTACAATTTTAATCTTTGAGGGCATATATTTTCCCATCCTGTAGATCAGGAAGCCAGATACTTTTTCTCCTTGCCCACCCTCAAACGTCACTGTCTATCACAGCATTGCATTTACCTGGAACATTTTGCCTGTCTCTACAAGAGTAAAATTTGTGAGAAACGCTGAGGCAGGGATGATAATTCAGATAATCTTACAGCCTATTGTCTGTGACAGCATTTAATATGAAATTGTAGTTAGTGCCAGAGAGACCTGCCTAGACCCAGTTTGGTCCTTAGTGTACAGACCTGGTGGGTCCTCATTTAGGAGCTGGGCCTGGCTTTGTTGGGACCTGGAGACTGGGCAGAAAGTAGGGGAGTTGAGTCCTTTCCTGAGCCTTCAGCCACAGTGCTCCTCAAGATTGTCAGGGTACGCAAGTCACTCCTTTTAAGTGATTTTTGGAGATTTTTGGCCATGGCTCAGAGGTCTCTGTTGGCTTTCGTGGAAAACTAAGGTTTTCATATCAATGTCATACAGTTCTGTCAACTTCCTTTGATTTATTCCAATCTTACCATGGATGCTCAGTCTGAGTTGCCTGACCAATAGTAACAACAGGGGAAATGGCGGACTGGTGGATGTGGGATCGGGGCCAGGAGACAAATCTCTGTGTAGCTGAGGCTCTCTGCAAGGTGCTATCAATCAACAAGTCAAGAGTCACCATGTCATTTACCTCAGTTTCTACTGCAGCATTGTCATTCAACAGAAAGCTTTAGAAGAACAAAAACGAATGTTTGAAGCTTTATTATTGCACTGTTGTTCATTCCTAGGAATCTGTTTGCTATTCCAAGGAAGATGTTTGACAAGGTATGGATATTTCTTTGACTCTGTGGGAGTTATGTTCTCAGATACAAGCTATTGCATGATATTCGTCAGTTGGTGGGAGTGGTTACTATTTTCCTTGGGCTGTCACTGGCTTGAATGAATAATACACCCTTTAACTTTCTTTCTGTGCTGTAGCTAGGACTTGGAAAAATGCTCCCATGCCTCTGTGAGGATGATTCCAGACTCTCAATCAAGTCATAATCCAAGCTGAAGGCTCTCTCTTCTTTTCCTCCAGCCTTGGCTCAATAGTTTTCGGGAAGGCTAGTTATTGCCTCCAGCAATTGTTTGCTGCACTCATCAACCTCCTCTAGCCTAGCCCTGCA
Organism: Pristis pectinata; assembly: GCF_009764475.1. Classification (NCBI taxonomy): domain Eukaryota; kingdom Metazoa; phylum Chordata; class Chondrichthyes; order Rhinopristiformes; family Pristidae; genus Pristis; species Pristis pectinata. The sequence continues at coordinate 123,795,657 of NC_067406.1, forward strand.
AGGTTCTTATCTGGCTACTCTGTACCAGAATTAAGAAACCATCACACTCACTAGCAAGATGGCACCTATTGTGTCTTCTATCTGGTCTGGCTTCTGGGTCTTTGAGAAAGAGTCTATCGTAAGTCCTAAGTAGCACACAATGCCACTCTCTGAGCTGCCAGTGATGGCTGCAGCAATTTATGGACGATTCTTCATTCTTCTCCAACTGCTCATCTTCCAGGCTTGCATGATGGATCCTCCTCTTGGGCAGGTATGTGGTGAGGGTGGTTAGGTGGCTCTGAGGAGGTGGCATGGACCTTGCTCCAGTGAGCCTACTGTGGTAAAGATTGGGTTAGTGTTTAACATGTGGATGTGCTTGTGATATGACCATAGAGAACATTGTGTGTGATTCAAGCAGAAAGGACCTATGCAAGACAAACAAAGTGGAAGAGAAGACAGTTGTGCAGAAGTGAAGGTGGGCTTCTGTCTTGTCAATGAGTAATGTATCGGCACCTGGGGAGTTCAGGAGGAGTGAATTTGTTTTACACCAGTAAAGGGAAATGATTTCCTTGTAAAGTTGTAGGCTGTTAACATCAATGAAAAAGAAAATCATCTTCAATATAAAATGAGCTACCTACTTTCCTTGGGCTGTCACTGGCCTGAATGAATAACACGCCCTTTAACTTTCTTTCTGTGCTGTAGCCAGGACTTGGAAAAATGCTCCCATGCCTCTGTTGCAGGCTTTTCATAATGTTCTTTCATCAATTTGTTCCTTTTTTAAAATTTGTTCTAGCAGCCTTATGCTCCTCCTTCTGTGATTTGTCTATAAAGCCAAATCTCTTTCCTTCAAACTGCTGCAGGTTCTTGGGAGCCAAGGCCCTGCCCCCTAATGTACAAACCACATGTGTTGACCTTGCTCCATGCTGGTCGCTTGCCACACTTATGCTAATGAGAAGCAACCTAGAAACTGGGAAAGGAATCTCAAGCCACTTCCTCCAGGTTCTCTGTTTAGTGCTTAATTCTTTTCCAGTGTCTGCATATATTGCTATTCCTCCCAGCTGGCACCGTACTCCTGTATATTCCAGCATCAACTCTGTACATCATTCCTTGCTTCACATCGTAATACTTTATTAATACAGGTGTGTTGGCACGTTGCCACTGGTGAATTCTGATCTTGTTCTTGATACGGTGAAGTTGTAACTTTAGTTTTTTTTAAACCAAATCAATTTTGCTCACGTTCTTTTCCCCAGACAGGAATAGTATAATAAAAGTCATCACAATGTTCTAATCGTAGACACAGTGAAAAGAAAAATTCTATTCTATAGTGCTTGATCTTAAGTATTTTATCCTGAGGAAACAGCATAATAATTGATCATAAATTCCATTACTGCCATTTCATGCTTTTTGGCTCTGATTTCCCATTCTGACTGAAACTATGAGCCTTGCTTATTTTCCTTTGGGTTGTAGGTGGAGATTCATGGCTGCTATCTGCAATGTTCCACACATTGATGGACTTCATTAAAATGTTCCTCCATACATTTACACGTGATGTTAAACATTCATTTGCAGTTTTACATGTATTGTCAAAAGCAAAACACAACTGAAAAAAATAGAAACATTGCAGTGCTGTTTTGCTAAAGGATAGGTGTTTCTTCACTACTCCAAATAGTTATTTAACTTTTACAGTTATGTACAAAATACTAATGAAAGAATAAAAGAAAATATTTGAATAATTGGACTTTGTTGAGAGTGATATTTTTATGTATGGCAATACCAAGGTGCAAAATGGCTTAAAGTCCTAAATATTTAACAGCTTCAAGAGGTCAGAATTTGAGAGAGGGAAGTGAGGGGCCCTGGGATAGAGGAGGGCATAGGTTTCCTGCAGCTTTGGGTGATTTCCATGAGATCGAGGTGAAGGTGGGAAGTTACAGACTCACTGCCTGTTAATTTCAGGCATGACTTTGCTTCCTCAGTGCAGGATCTTCCCTGCAGGACCGTGTTTTGGGAATATGAGTGACTGCTGTGCAGATTTTCAACCGCTATTAGACAGAAATTTATATTCAGTGCTAGGCCAAATTACCAATTTGTGCTACTGAGGGAAAAGGCACCCTGCCAAAAGTATCAAATCAAAAATAACATGTCATGCTTCTCTCCTTCAGCTGGTTTTAGCCCGGTCTGGAATAGTCTGTGTATTGTATAGAATTAGAGTGGAGCCCTAAGCCCAGAGACATGATTTTCTTTAACATACATTCTTTACTGCGATATAGTGCCACTGGCAAAAACCTGCACTTGCAACCATCTCTAGTAGCCCTGGAGGAAATATTGATGGGCCACGTTTTTGAACTGCGAATGTGCATTCTGTGCTTCAATTTCCTCAGCAAGAGAATTGCAGCATTTCAGCACAACAGTGATGATGGATTTGTCAAGGCCAGGAGACTGTGTGAGTTAAGGAGAAATTTAGGTCCCATCCACCCAATCACCTTGTCCTTCAGGATGATAGAGGTTGTTTGTGGATTTGGGAGATGCACCTGTGGATCCTATTGGTGGAAACAGTAGTTTAAATGAAATATTTACTAAGCTAATTACTTTACCTTGATGGTGTCAACCTTCCTGAGTGCTTTAGCAGCTATGGACATGGACAGTTCTCTGCTACTTTCCTCTTTTGCTCTCTGTCGTTAGGTGACGACAGACATGAACATGAATGGGTGGGCCTATGATTCTGCCATTAAGAAGTCTTACAACAGTGTTTGAGGTGGAGATGATGTGACTTGCAACAAACACAGACTTCTTCCTTTGTGCCCAATATGAATCTATCCACTTGAGTATTTTTCACTGATCACTATTGATACCAATTGCACTGGGGGTCCTTAATGAGACATTAAGTATTATAACCTAGTCAATTTTCCAATGTAAAATGTGTTGTTAATTTGCCATCACCTGTTTTGCTGTACCCTGTAGACCATTTCACCCCCAATGTTTTCTGCTCCCCAGTACTTCAAGAGTAGCTATGTCAATAAATCTGCACTATCTTTATGTATCCCTTGGAATGCACATTTTAAAGAAACATTACCTTTACATTAATATCTAATTATTGAGTCCAAATAAAGAAAATGTATATATTGTATCTATGAGAAAGTACTGGAATGCAAAGTAATTCGTTCTCCACCACAAACAGCTGACCTAAAGGCCTCTCCAGTGCCCCTTCACCCTTAACAAGTGCAGAGATCAGGACCTCTTTTGCAGTTAATACTGAGAGCATCTGCTCATCTATCTCATTGGTTCTTTACCTTCCTTCACTGTCAAACTCCCTTGAGGTTCCCTTGCCCTAGCCCCGTTCTTGCACCTATCACTTCTTATTTCCTCCCTGTCCTCTCCAGCTATCTTTGTCCATCAGACTTATTCCCGGCAAACTGCTAAACTGTTTTTGGCTTTCACTGTAGCTGGTTTTAATCATGATTCTCCTCTCTTCTGGTATTGTCTGGATAGCTTTTAAACCTGCCTTTATTACTTCCCTCCTCAAATAACAAACACTTGCTTGATCCTTGTGCCCTAACATACTGCACCCACCTTCAATCCCCTATTCCACTCAAAGATTCTGGACCTTGTCCCTCAAATTGGTGTCCATCACTTCCAGAACTCCATTTCTGAACTAGACGGTAAGCTATTGCATTTCACATACTGGCCCATCTGGTTTCAACAGATGGCTTTCATGCCTGCAGTCTGTGGATGTCGATTTTTAAAACCCGTGCCAATTCACTTTGTTTCAAACACAATACTTAAACACATCTCAGATCCAAAATCCTCCTTGCGTAGAAAAATATGGTTAGCAATTCTGAAATATGACACTTGCCCTCCCAGATTTTTAAAATCCCCATTTGGGACTACGTGCTTTGGGAAGGAGAAAATCTTGATTATGTTAATCAGTATTTTCGAAAACAAACTGCTGTATGTCATCTGAAGAAGCAAAGAAGTGCTGGAAATGCAGAGTAGGTTAACTAGTCGCTGAGAGAAAGTATCAAGGTTGAACGTAACAATGCTGATCAATTTATCAACTGTTTTGTTTATTTTAGATTCCAAGTTTTCCTTTTCACTTACATGGACCTCATACTAAGTTTAAGACTGTACTGAGACTATCTCATTTTATCTGCATGTTTGCTGCAAGCCACCAAAAACAACCTTCATTACGTGTCTCTGCCTATCCATTATTCTGTATATACATTCCCTATTCAGGAACAAATTTTCACCTCCATCCAGTAAAAAGCTGAGGGGTAGCTCTACCAAACACACAAAAAGCTTCTCTCATTCTTTCTTTCTCTATTGTTAGCATTCCTATACAATCTTGAAAGCTCGCATTGTAAATGTATTTGCAAATGATAGTCTACAAAGCACTATGGTAATAAACAGTAACGTAATGCAGCTTTCGAAGTGTGTGTCACACAATTTGGCCTGTGCAGCAAGAATATCAATTCTGAATAAAAACTTTGAGCACTGGATATTTTGGGATTAAATTTTAGATAGTATAAAGATAAGGGTTATCATTTCTGAAATTTCTATTATTATTGCATCCTAAATGGTAATATGTTAAGAAAAAAAGTGAAATAAACTCCTGTCTCTCCCTTCCAACAGCAACTTGTGAAAAGTATTGACTTTTGACCTCATCATTCGTGTGACCACATCTTTGCTTAGGCCTCTGAAGCTGCTAGACATCTGGCTGCTGGTTGAGGTCAGGACCTGGGAGGGTCAGCCAATTTTGTCCACATAGGGAGAAGGACAGGAAGTGACAAGCCCCTTTCAGATGGACAATGAGAAGAATGATGCCCACTGTCCTATGCTGGCATGGTTTCTTTGGCAACGGTTTGTTCTGCTCGCCTCATTAGCTTTGTCTAAACGTAAGATGTTATTGTGCAGAACGTGGCAGCTGTTCTGGAGGCACGCAGTGAGACAAAAGTAAGTCATCGATGTTTGTATCACTGGAAACTTCAATTGGATTCAAATTAACTGATATCATTGACTGCAATTAGCTGTGACATGCTATTGTTCTTTACTGATGACTCATATGTAAGACACTAGCTGCTGCAAGTGTAGGGGAAAGAGTGAAATGTTAGCAGTTTAAGATAATTTTAAATGAATTTAGACTATACTGTATCAAATAAATGAACCTATAACCATTCAGAAATTTTGTTTTTAAAACCTGCTATTTTAGCACCTCTTTTTAACTGAGCCTATTGTTATTCAGCAGATCATATTGTAATGATGAGTATAATTTTCTCCTAGAGACTTTGTTTTCCATGCCTATGTTTGTAGGGAATTCCAAAGAATAATTAAGTGATTTCCCATGTGCTTTTTCAATAAGCTGGCAATGCGCATTCAAAATGTTACATGCATTTTGCATTTTATTCTTCAGTGTATACAAACCAGTTACCTTTTGATGTTGCAGTTTTGTGCTTTGTCTGCAAAAAAATAAGCATTATTTTAAATATATTTTTGAAACTTTTTGCACCATTTTTATTCATTCATGGAATGTGGGGGTCACTGGCTAGGTCAGCATTTATGGCCCATCTCTAATTGTCCCTGAATTGAACGGCTTGCTAGCGCTTTTAGGAGGGGAGTCAAGAGTCAATCATATTGCAGTCTCACATAAACCACACTGGGTAAGGATGGTAGATTTCCTTCCCTGAAGGATATTTTGAACAGACTGTGTGCTAATGTTTGGCCAATGAAAAGGAAAAATGAAACACGAGGTTAAAATTAAACTTTTCACCCCTGGTGACTTTGTACTGAAAAAAATTAATGTCCATTTAACTCAAGAGGAGAAACTTGGTGAGGAGAAGATAAGGAGAAGGAAAACTTTTAAATGACAGCTTTGAAATACCTTATTACTTTTTGTAACTGTACCAAACAGTAATGGTAACAGCTAATGATACAAAGCTGGCTGCCAGTGTGAGGTGTGAGGAGAATGAAGGGAGGCTTCAAGACGATATAGACTGGCTAAGTGGCTGTGTGAGGACAGGGCAGATGGAATATAGCAAGGAAAAACGTGAGGTCATCCACTTTGGTTGAAAAAATAGTAAAGCAGAGTATTTTTAAATGGTTAGAGATTGATAAGTATTGATGTTCAAAGGGACCTGGATGTCTTTGTACCTTTGTATTGACAAATGTTAGAATGCAGGTACAGCATGCAATTACGAAGGCAAACTGTATGTTAACCTTTATTGCAGGAAGATTTGATTACAAAAGTAATTATTTCTTACTGCATTTAAAGAGGATCTTAGCAAGACTGGATTTGGGGATATTGTGTACAAGTCTAGTCTGCCTACCCAAGGAAGCATATACTTGTGATTGAGAAGTGCAACATACTGTAGGTACACTCGATTGATTCCTGGGATGGGGGAATGTCCCTTGAGATGAGCTTAAGCAGATGAACAGCATATTTCCTAGAGTTTATAAGAATGAGGTGTGACCTCATCAAAACATACAAAATTCTTATCGGGCTTGAGAGGGCAGATGCAGCAATGATGTTTGCCCTCACTGGGGTGTCTAGACCTAAGGATTGCAGACTTAAAAATAAGAGTATACAGGAACATGAAAAGTATTTTAAAACATATATTCCTTGTAACTAAACATGTATCTACGATTCCCTATTTCTGGGAAAGTGCACTCCAAGAAAGCAATGTACTTCACATTACTCTCAGTAAAAGAAAACAAAAGAAAAATTGCTCTAGAAATTCTATCTCACATCTCAAAATTCTCGTGTGAAGTGCAAAGGAGTTTTATTAAGAACCGAATGGTTGAACGTGATTTGATACTTAGGAAGCCAGTGGCTCACCTACAGATTTTTGCTTTATGTAGAGATTACCAGGCAAGACCTGCACTGTCACATGGTACGCAGCGTACATTTGTTTTGTCCAGATGAGGCATGCAGGTGAGGTGCAGGCCTGCACACCAAAGCCAGGGCCAACAGTTTGAGACCTACTTTGGAATCATTTAATGGAGGCTGTATTGAGCTGGGGCACTGGGGTGGGAGTGGGATGGAGGGAGTTTGAGACATTCACCTTTCTCCAAGTAGGTTCTGCTGTAACTGGTTTTCTTACTGGTTGCTTCCACCATCATTGCAGTGCCTCATTTTGCTGCTGATGTTCTCAGACCCTGTAATTGTCTACTCATACCTCTTCCCCAATTAGCCCTACACTGAGTCTGGCATCCCATTTGTCTCAACGATAAATTCTATCTCCCATCTAACCAGCCTCCAAACATCACCCTAAAATTGTCCCGCACCAATCTCTCACAAGCCCCCAATCTTATTGTCAGATCCTTTCTTCCCTTCCCTCCCCACTGTCTGATCATCTCTACAAATTCCCATACCCAGTATCCTCTCTACACGTTATTCTCTCCACTCACCGAGTCTCTATCCTCACCACCCTAATCTTCCATAGCTCCTTTTTCCAACTGATTTCCTCCATGAGCTCCATAGGAGAGGGAACTTGTGAACGAATGGTCTTTGTGTCCTTTAAATGAAAGAAGACATGGTCTGTCATCCTCAGTGAGGATGCAGTTTGGACTACAATGCCAAACACCTAACTCCTCCACCTCCACCTGGCGTGCTGCTTTGCTTTAACAGGTCCTTCAGGCAGTGTACAATTTTGAACCCATTGCATTCTTCCCTTCACATACTGTGAAAGATGATAGATATCTGCAAGGAGGACATTTGAACATCCTTTCAATCACACACAGCAGTTTAAGTAAAAAAGGAGTGGAATGAGGGATAAATAACAATAAATTGTATGGTAAAACATGTAAAAGAATCAAGAATTATGTAGATGAGTTGTTCATTCACATTGCATTTGCAACCTGCTTCCATTGAGGCAAAACTTTAAGACAAAAGTGTTTTCATTCTGTTGCTTATGGAATATTTTATCACAATAGAGTGAATGATTTACATTTGATCCATTTACAGCATCATCCATAAGCAGTTAATATGGTGCATACTACTTGAATCATCGTAGTTTTGTTTTCCTCAGAAGTCTTCAGAATGTCACCTTGTGGTACAAATCTACCTGTGTTCTATTGAATCTTAAATTGTGGTGGACTTAACTGAATGAGTTACATATTTTCACTGATCTGCTTCTTTGCCTGAAAATAGGATGGGGCTACTTTGGCCCATAAGTCAACAGAGGCTAAGCTCCTTGATTCTTCTGGTGCATCCGTGTTAATCCTGGTGTGTAGCCTTAAGTCAGTACTCGCAAGCTATCTATTGGAGTAGGAGCCACCCCAAGCCATCAATGTGGAAGAAGCCTAGGCTTCAGGAGCTACAGTATCTCTGACCTCCCTCTGACACAATGGATTCTTGGCAATTGGTAGGCATGGTGAAAGAAGGCAAACCAGCCTCTTCCTTGGAAGGAGTTGAGCCTCGTTGAGAGAGGTTTGGTTTGCAATCAGAAAGGTTATTTGTCTGTGAAAACAAATATTAATAACCTCTGTCAGTCGAAGCAGAAAATAATCTTTCCGGGTGGATAGCTTCCTAATGCCTTGTCAGACAGGATGATAGGATGGGTCGTCTTCAGCAAGTGGGTGCCTTGGATGCATCTGTGTACCTGCCATTTATATATAGACAAAGGAATCAACATGTGGCTGCTCTTCACCCAGTGTGCTGAATTTGCTGCTTTTGGGTGAAGTTCTGCTAGGGCAGGACTTGCCTGGGAGAGAATGCAGAGAAGGTCACCTAGGATGCTGTCAGACATGAGGGAATGTGTTTTTTGAGAAGCTGGTATTGCTCTTCTTAGAACAGAGGAAGTTGGAGGAGATTTAGTAGACATGTTCCAAGTTATGAAAGGTTTTGAGAGAGTAGATAATGGAAAACTCTTTCCACCATCAGGATGATTAGAAATACTGTAAGGGATATCTAAAATATTCAGGTGAAACTTCAGAGGGAAAATGTGGAGACATTTTAATACAGCAAGTCTGAAAAAGGCCAAACTTTTGGACAAATTCATTGGGTCTTCCAAAGGTTCAAGGTAGAGGTGCTGGGCCTCCTGAGCTGTAAGCTTCTTTTGTTGCATGATTCTGCTTACTCCTTCAATCTGCCCTGGCTTTAATGCATTTCCCTTGGCTGAAGTCATTCACTGTGTACCAGTAAGATCCTGGTAGGATTTCTAGTGCAAAAGAGGCATCCATCAGCTCAAAGGACCTACATTCATTTACCTTGGGCCCTTTACCCACTCCTCCTTAGAGTTGATGGCCAACATCCACATTGGGACAAAAAAACGAGCTGCTGGAGGAACTCAGTGGGTCAGGCAATATCTGCAGAGGGAAATGGACAGTTGATCTTTCGGGTCGAGATCCTTCATCTATTCACATGGCTACTTCTGAAAACAGTGAAGTGTTGGCGGTCTCAATGAGGGCAATTCGCCACAGTTGGTGAGACTGAATTCATCCTCATACTCCATTAGATTTTACCCAGTAATGTTAGTGGAAGCTCCAGCCTGGTGAATGTTAGTACCTTAGGATGCCTCCCAGCTCCAGCCAATGCTATCTTCACGCTTGAATAAATGAATGCAGAGAATAGGCTCATAAGTAATGCCAGATCACTGGAATACAACCTTTTCAATGTTGGTTTATCAATATAACTCAGATCAATAGGATCAAAATCTCTTCTCATTGTCCACCATAATATTGCCATGTAAAATTTATGTGACCAGTCTCAAATAGTCCTCATTGAAAGGTGCAACTTTTTAACGGATGCAAGAGGAAAAATTAATATCGGCCCAGTAGGAGGGCTTTAGTGAGAGTCATTGACTGAGAATTTCCTTGGAAAATGCATCCAGTTTGTTCTCATTACTCTGCTGGAACTGCAGTGGAAAAAACAAATAAAGTGAATAGGATTTCAGGTGAAATAATACCAATTGAGTGTGAGTGGCTCCGAGGAATTTTATGACCCATCCCTAGGATTTATTTTTCTTCATTACATGGAAGGAGGGCGTTCAGTCCATCGAGTCTATGCAGCTTTTAGAGCAACCTCATCAATCTCATTTCCCCACTTTTTTTCTCAGCAATCTGTTCTCTCTCACATACACATCAACTCCCCCATGATTCTCCTACCACCCAACTATACGAGGGGCAATTTAGAATTGCCATTTAACCTACCAGCATATTTTTGGGATGTGGGAGGAGTACCCAGGGGAAATCCAAACAGAGAACACACACACTCCATATGAACAGCACCTGAGTTCAGGACTGAACCTAGGTCCCTGGAGATGAAAGTGTGTCTTATTGACGTTGACCTCTGCTCTCCAGCATTGACATCGTTTACCTTGAAGAGGATGAGCATTTCATTCCCAATATCCCAGGCAATTAATTCTTCCATAACTGATGGATCTTTGCTCCATTTCTGGGTTCATCAGTAGGCTGCCTCTCTGAAAATGTCATGTCTGGAATTTTCTAATGCAGTATGGTCTGGAGCTTAGAGAGACAAATGGGATGCAGGCATTGGCTGAGGTGAGCTGGGGGGTGGAGTCTGAATAACACTAAATAGTGGTTAGTTGCTACACTACAGAGATGCAGATGAGGTCATTGGGTGGATTAATGCTCATCAGTTGGCTTCCCTCATTATTTTTCTGGTTTTGAAGTTCAGCTCTCACAACTTTTAAGGTCAATTATAGGGTGGCATGGTAGCTCAATCTTGTAGATAAATATGTGAGGACGCAAGTGAAGGAAACGAGTAACAAAAATAAATCAGGAAGATTTATTTTTAAATGATAATGTAGCAATTTATTTTATGTATAGCTAAACCCAGGGTTGGATGATCAGGAACATTTTTGAGAAGATGGATTTTGAATGCAGAAATCAGAGAGATAAAGGTGAAAAACAGAAGTTAATATAATTCCCATCACATTTACTAAAAGTAGTAATGTAAATATTTTTTTGCCGCTACACTGGAAAAACATAGTGAATCCTTTCCATCTCGTGAATCTGTTCAATAGGAGGCTACATCAATTTAAACTGGCAGCTATTTGCAGTGCTCATCAGTTGGCTTCACTGATTATTTTTCTGGTTTTGAAGTTCAGCTCTCCAGGCCAGTCTGATGTCTTATTCAGGCATCATTTAATGATTTGACATATTTGTTGTTTCTGGGCTTCTGGCTCATTCCACCTGACTTGAGACAGAGAATAAAAAAAACCTCTTACCAGCACTGAATAATGACTCCTAAAGAATTTGAGACCTTGCCCAACAAATTAATCTGGTTTATTAATCATTTTCAGACATTTTTACATTCTTCGCCTTTATCTACCATTTTTTTTAGCTACCTTCTCTCCTTAATTCTGCTGTATCTGGTCCAGGGAAGCCTGTTTCTATAAGAACATAGAACAGTACAGCACCGGACAGGCCTTTCGGCCCACAATGTTGTGCCGATCGTGATGCCAATTTATACTAAATGTCCTCCTCCTGTGTATCATCCATATCCTTCCATTCCCTTCATATTCATGTGTTTATCTAAATGCCTCTTAAAATCAACCAAACTGCCTGCTTCCACGACTACCCCTGGTAACCCATTCCAGCCACCTACCACTCTCTGCGTAAAAAAACTTGCCCCTCACATCGCACTTAAACATCCTCCCTCTAACCTGACAAACATGTCCACTGGTGTTTGACATTTCTACCCTGGGGAAAAGATTCTGGCTGCCTACCCTATGAATGCCTCTCATAACTTAAAAAAAACCTCTATCAGGTCTCCCCTCTACCCCCAACACTCTAAGGAGAATATCTCTATGACATAACAGAAAATGGCAGAAATATGCAACAGGCCAGGTAGCATCTGTGGAGATAGAAAAACTGAGTTATAGTTTCAGGTCAATGACCCTTCATCAGATTTTTTTCTATTTCATGGTTACTGGCCTCTTACTATTATTTGTTACCTTGATACTGTCGGATCCGGTTATTTTCGAATCCACAGGTTCTTTCGGGAGTCCAGGAATGAGTTGAAACAACTTGGAGCTTCACAAAGTTTTATTGGAAAGTTTAAAACAAAGAAACAGTCATAGAGCACATGGCACTAGCTTTGTTGAGCCGAGGCAAAGGGAACGAAGAAAAGCTCAGGCCAGGGGAGAGGAAGAGCAAGAGAGAGATTAACAAAAAGTGACACCTTTTATACCTGGGATAAGAGATGCTCCTTAGCTAACAATAGTCCAGTCAGGAAACCTATTAGATACTTGTGGCCAAAGCAACCAATGAAAAAACCACATATTCGCCTGATGGACGAACCAATAAGCTAGCTAGTGGCCATTCCTTGTGCAGCCACTGGAGGTGTATTAAACACTATACATGTTAAAAACTAATTAAAACAGTCGAATCCAACAATACCTTTGGAGATACAAGAGACTGCAGATGCTGGAATCTGGAGCAACACACAAACTGCTGGAGGAACTCAGTGTGTTAGGCAGCATCCATGGTGGGAAATGGACATTCAACGTTTCAGGTCGAGACCCTTCATTTGGACTGATGAAGGAATGTCAGCTGTCCTTTTCCCTCCACAGGTGCTGCCTGAGCTGTTGAGTTCCTCCAGCATCTTGGGTGTTGCACCTTAATACCTTTGTTTCATGACATGGATGGGGAAGATAAAAGCCTCTATTCAATACCTGCCATGTGACCTTATCCACATCCCTCTTGTGCAGCAAATAACCTCTATTGGTACTATTCGAACTAGTGATTATGTTAATTTTGTCCCTGGTGCCCCAAGTAAGAATTGTGTGGAGTGAGAAATGTTATGGGTTAGAAAGAATTGTCTTTGTGCCTTGGGTGTCCTGCTTTGGATACAGGCCAAACAGGACTTTGACCTTTGATAGCTATCAGAATTTCCTTTTAATTACCAGAACTCTCTCCTTCCTTCACTTCACACTCCCATTTCACTTTCACACCCCACACCCACCCGCCACCCACCACTCTCCAAAATAAAACGAGGGTAGGTTTTAATACAGCTGCGACATTGTGCTATCCAATCTAGGATTACCCACCACACAAAGCTGTGCAGAGTTCATGCTGGTTTGATTAGTAATGTTAGACATGGCAGTATTAGTGTGAACATGAAGCCAGTGGCTAAGTACGTTTGAATTATTTGGTCTGACAGATGCTCACAATCTAGTATTTTTATTTGCTGCAGTTTTACAAGAACTCTCCCAATGCTGTAGAGGATTGGTACACCATTACATGTCAGGAAATTTTGCACTATTAAATGTTAGCTTTCAAAGTAAATGTGACAGAGAACATATCTCCTTTACAGCCTTTGGTGTTCCTGCCAAAACTATTACAGTGGTGCACAGCTGTTACCAGGAGCAAGGACATCAATGCTGGTTTTACAATAGAATGAGCTCTATTCCATCAGAAGGCACATATACCAACAGTAGGCCTATCTGTTCCTTTGAGTGAACATGGAAACGTAAAACGAAATTTAGATTGTAAACATTATGAAACAGATGGTGAACAGTGGAAACTCCCATGATTACTACACCCCCATTCCTGTTTCAAGATGTACCAAAGCTGAGAACAGCAGGGAAATTACCAAGTTCCTTAAGATAATATAAAATAAGATATCTTTATTAGTCACATGTACATCGCAACGCACAGTGAAATGCATCTTTTGTGTAGAGTGTTCTGGGGGCAGCCCGCAAGTGTCGCCACACTTCTGGCACCAACATAGCATGCCCACAACTTCCTAACCTGTACGTCTTTGGAATGTGGGAGGAAACTGGAGCACCCGGAGGAAACTCACTCAGACGCGGGGAGAACATACAAACTCCTTACAGACAGCAGCCGGAATTGAACCCGGGTTGCTGGCGCTGTAAAGCGTTACGCTAACCACTGCACTACCGTGCCAGCCCAGTAGTGTAACATTTGCTAGTCATTTGGGTTATAAGAATTCTCTTTATTGCAATAGGTGGGATAAAAAGGTGAAAATGATTTTGGATAAAGGAGAGGTAGCTTGGCTATTTTGTTCAGGCATACCTCTGATTACAATGAAAGACAGTGGTGGAGCTGGGGTGATGTTTACTTCGCTGAGCCCTGTACAAAAGTCAGGACTGGGATTCCTACATTTTACAAGATGATGATGATAAAACAGTATCTCATGTCAAATCCTCTTGAGATATAATTTTCTTGGGGCCATATATTGGGTTATACTGTTTTAATGTTGCACTTACTGGGAAATCTCTTCCCCCATCCATAATAGTGCTACTAGTGTACTGGTTCCTTGAGGATTGCTGTTCTTGCTATCCACCTCACAAGACTACACTTGGAAGGTAGAAGTTATCCTTTAAGAAGGGACAGCAGATTGCCTTGAGTCTTCTCAGTGGAAGGCGAGAGCCTTGCAGTAATCCCTTTAGTTGGGCCCCACACACCAATTAGAAGTCCTAATCCCATCAAACCTATTTAATAAGGTACCTTTAAATCTATTATGTTTACTGAAATTATTAATTTCCAATTCAAAGTTATAATAATTAAGAAAATCACAACTTCCTGATCACATTAATCTAAACATTGTGTGTGCAGGGGTCGAAGTATGAAGGAATTACAAAGCCGAACTCCAGATAAAGTCCTATTTTATGTAGCAGCAAACAATCTGCTGGAAGAGCTCAATGGGTCAAGCAGCATCTGTGGGAGCAAAGGAACTGTTGTTGTTTTGGGTCAAAACCCTGCATCAGGATTCCAGCAGATTGTTTGTTGCTCCAGATTTCAGCATCTGCATTCTGTTGTGTCTCCTATTTTATGTATCCCAATAAAACTAAGCAATAAATCATGACTCAGATAAAAAAGTTCTTCATAATTAATTATTTTGAATCACAACTATCACTTGAATTATTTTGGTATAGGCCTGTACTTCTTTCATTCAGAAATAATTAAGACAATAAATTAGATGACACTACTTAAGGGATATTAATTAGGCAATGCATCATGGAACGATAAGTGTTTTCTGCAGGGCATGACTCTGCAAAATTCAGTGCCTGTGGCATGTACACGACTGAACTGAACCATATTAGGTCTTCCATTTGTGTTACTGAACAGTGAAAGGCCTTCCTTGTGTGTTATTTAACAGGCCTTAAATTGTCATAGGTCTTCCTTGTGCATTCCTGAATGGGCCCTTCATGGCAAATGAACTTCCTTGTGTATAAGGACTTCCTTGTGAAAGGACTTTCTTGTGTATTACTGAATAAGCCCTCACTGGTTCATGGTGAGGGTCAGCCAAAGAAGTCTGTGGTGGAAGTAGTGTTGGGCATCTGATTAGTGGCTGAGGAGAACTGGGTTGAATAATGTTCAGGTTGGAAGAGGTGCTGGGTGGCAGAATTGTAGTTGGGTAGGGTTAGGGAGTTGAGTGGGCTTTAAGTGGGGGCACGATTGTAATACTGAAGCTAGCCTCAAAAATACTGCAGTGTGTTGTTCCTGCATAGGTGCCCTTTGCCACTTGCAGCCCAGGCCAGGCAGATCAATATTCCAGAAGTAGCATCTAGGCATGCATTACACATAGTTGGGCACCTGCCAGTTCTCACATGACAGACTCACAGAGGACTCAGAAGGAGTTGCAAGCTCCATGGAATTTACAACAACTCCAAGATTTTCCTTCATAAATGATCTTTCTTGATATTAAATCATGAAGTGCACAAATATTTTGGTTAGCATAATGCTTTACAACGCCAGAGACCTGGGTTTAGTTCCGGCCACTGTCTGTAAGGAGTTTGTATGTTCTCCCCGTGTCTGTGTGGGTTTCCTCTGGGTGCTCTGGTATCCTCCCACATTCCAAAGACGTACGAGTTAGGAAGTTGTGGGCATGCTATGTTGGCGCTGGAAGCATGGCAACACTTGCGGGCTGCCCCCCAGAACACTCTACACAAAAGATGCATTTCGCTTTGTGTTTCGATGTACATGTGACTAATAAAGATATCTTATATCTTATTTGGTGCAATGCAATGTTCCCACCCCTTCCTTGATTCATTGTTTCATCAGGTGCAGTTTTTAGGTCTTTGAATATTGTCTTTGAATATTAGATCTTTGAATATAAAGAATATTGTATCTGTATCATTTTGAAATGCAGTTAGCCATTGTAAATTGCTTTGCTCCCTTCAGCACTGAAACCTAAATTCCAACTGTACCACATCAGCCTAATGATGAAAGAGAAGATAATCAGCTTGTTGCAAAATGCCCTCTTATTGATGATCTTCAGTAATTGATACACTAACACCTTTATACCGTGATAAGGTATAAGTATGCAGTATGCAGAAGAATATTCACTGCATAAAATCTTGAGGGGCATTGATTAGGTTGATGGTCACAGCCTTTTTCCCAGGATAGGGAGGTCTAAAACTAGAAAACATAGATTTAATGTGAGAGGGAAAAGATTTACAACAGACCTGAAAGGAAACTTTTTCACATGGAGCTTGGTGGATTTATGGAACGAACTACCAGAGAAAGCTGTAGAGGTTTTTTTAAAAGACCCTTAGACAGGTACATGGATAGAAAAGGTTTAGAGGAATTTGGGCCAAATGCAGGCAAATAGGACTAGCTTGGATAGATATCTTGGTTGACATGGAGGCGTTGGGTCGAAAGGCCTGTTTAACTCTATGACTATACTTCGCACAGAATCCAAGCAAGTTGAATGCACAGCTGCCAATGATGGAGTGATTAATATCAAGTCGTCACAACTGGCCAGAATTAGAGGAGGAAATTAAATTTTAAAAAATGCAGATGTTGGAAATCTGAAACAAAACACAGAAAATGCTATAAAGAATCAGCAAATCAGGCAACTTCTTTTTCTTTCTTCTTCCTCAGATGCTGCCTGATCTGTTGAGTGTTTTCAGCATTGTATGCTTTTGTATTGGAAGAATGAAGATGTTCAAAATGGCTTGTATAGCAGGAAACAGTTGCGGAGATTGTGACTGGGGAGACACTAGGGGTTAGCTTCATGGATGAGCTTGAATACAGAAATGACAGATTTAAAACAGAGGCTACAGAGAAGTTAGTGCAGGTCAACCAATACAAGTGAGATAAGATGAGACTTGATGTGAGCTTAGATATTGGCGGAGGAGTTTTGTATGAACACAATCAATGTAGGGTAGAAGCAGGGAGAATATTGGAATAAGCATGTTCAGAATCATGGATGAATGTTGCAGCAGGAGATGAACTGAGAAGGTGACAGGGTTGGGTGATGTTTTAAAGGTCGAAGAATTTCAAATAAAATGGTAGAATTTACAAAAAATCGCAATTAGAAGGTATAAAGTACTGGAGAAACTCAGGAGCGAAAGGCAAACAAGACCCAACAGACTGAACACTGGGGTTTTAAAGGAAGTGGTTGCAGATATAGTGGACTCATTGGATGAAAATCTTCATAAATTGCTAAATTCTGGGAGGTTACCAGAAGATTTGAAAACAGCCCATGTAACTCATTTGTTAAAAAAGAAGAAAGGCAGATGGCAGGGAACTAGAGCCTGGTTAGTTTAACAGCTATTATTGGCAAGTTGCTGGAGTCAATAATCAAAGAGGAAATAGCTAATCATTTAGGAAAGATGAATATAACCAAACCTAGTCAACATGGTTTTATGAAAGGTGAATCATGTTTGACAAATTTGCTTGAATTCTTAGAGGACTTGACAGGGAGAGTTGATAGAGGGGAACCTGTAGATGCAGTGTAATTAGATTTCCAAACAACATTTGACAAGGTGCCTCATAAGAGGCTGGTGAATAAACTGAAAGTCCAGGGTATCAGAGGAAATGTATTAGAATGGATTGAAAACTGATTTTCTTATAGAAAACAGAGACTTGGAACAACTGGGGGGTGTTTTCAGACTGAAAGGAGATAATTAGTGGAATATTGCAGGGATTAATTCTTGACCTGCAATTGTTCACTATTAGCATTAATGACCTGGAGGAAGGAAAAGTATGTAAGATTTCCAAATTTGCTGATGATATGAAAATAGATGAAAAGGCATGTTGTAATGAGGATACTGTGATTCCGCAAAAAGGATATAGATAGATTGAGTGAGTGGGCAAAAGACTGACCATAGTGTTTAATGTGGGAAGTGTGCTAAGCTCCTTGACAGTTGTTGGATATGCACTGATCCAGGCATGTGGAGAGTATTCCATCACATTCCTGACTTTTGCCTTGTAGATAATGGAATCCCTTTGGATGCCACTTGATTTTGGGATGAACTTGCTGAAACCATTAGGCGTTCCAGTTTGGATCAGTTGAGATTGTTTAGCACCCTGCCTATGACTGTAAGAGAGATGTGCCTAACTTGTTCAGTTGCAGCTTTCTGTGTTATTATGAGTTGTTTTTGATTGCAAGAGAACAGTGCCAGTTCTGATTCAAATCAATGTGTTAGAAAGTCTCTTCAGAAATTAACCTTGCACTTTAAATTATTATTGACATCATTTGTGTAAACTAAGTGCCATAATACATCACTAGAAGGCATGAATTTCTTGTATCACAGATTTTATCCCATTATGACTGATGTTGACTCATACAAATGTACATAAGATGTTAGTGCCACATTAACGTGATATCCATTTGTGCATTCCCAGATTATTGAATATTACAGAGATGAACTTCCAGGCTTGCCTTCTCCAACAGCAAAGTACTGTGGATCTTGGAAATCTGAAATAAAACTGAACTAAAACATTAACTCTGTTTCACTTTCCCGCAGATAACCAACTGAGTACTTCCAGCATTTTCCCTGTTTTATTATTATCTTATAAGTTTCCCTCCAAAGTTGGTCCAGGTAGCCACCTGAATTCAGAACCTCTCACTCCAACTCATCAAAATTTGACTCCTTATTATCTTAGTATTTCTTTGATGTTGTTTGGCTCCAATTGTTTTGAGCTTGTATCTGATTTTTTTGTATGAGATCCCTGCATCTAATTCTAGTAAAACAACATGGAACCCATAGACTTTTGAATGGGCTTTTCAAAGTGTTTGTTTTTCTCCTCAAAGAACATAGAACATAGAACAGTATAGCACAGAACAGGCCCACAATGTTGTGCTGACACATCTAATCCCTCCTACCTGCAGAATGCCAATATCCCTCCATTTTCCTCTCATTCATGTGCCCATCCAAGCCCCTCGCTAAAGCCCCCAATGAATTTGCCTCCACCACCCTATCAGGCAATGCATTCCAGGCATCCCCCACTCTCTGAGTAAAAAACTTACCCCTCATGTCTGTTCTGAACCTACCCCCTCTCACTTTAAATGCATGCCCCAAAGACATGGTGCAAAAATGTTTTAACTTAGCAAAATTGCTTGAATTATGGCTGCCAGACTGCTACTGATAGAGGTTAATAACTTTGTCATAGTCTGTGCTACGTTGCCCCTTCCCCAACTCCAATCCAGGAAGCTAGGGTGGGAGAAGAATGGGAGGGGACGTAGCACAGACAAGAGAGGAAAGGACCCTACATAGTAAAACCATGAATAAAACTATATAAACATAGACCTGAGGGTAATCATCACCAATATTAAGGAAGTATGTGATAATATGTGCTTTCAATTTAGATTCATCCTCCCATATTTTAACCTAAGTTTTTTGACCAGTGTATGTGCCGGTTCCAAGAGGGTAGATTAAATTGCAAATTTACCATGATAGGTTTTCTCAAAGTATAACTTGATCTTTATAGAAGTCTTTCCTTGATACAGATGTGACCTGATCCAGTATCCCTAACAATGACAATATAGCCAATTAATAGGAGGTGTTGGAGTCAATTTGCATCCAATTTTTGTGGAAAGTGCTTCCCAGCTTTTAGATGCCTTTTGCTGATGATTCAGATCAGACTGTGAAATTATTGTTTGCAAAAAAAAAGGAAAAGAAAATTGGCCTCCTGCCAATACTTGCATTTAATACTCAGCCAATACAGCACTACTGGGCTCACTAATAGAACTATCTTTGAAATATCTAAATTGCATAGAAGCAACTTGTAAATCCTTTTATGGCATGAACTTCCTTCGGTGGCCCTCAAAGGGTTGATTGATCAACATCTGGTTCCTTTTTGCAAAGCACAATGGTGCACAAAGTGGTTCCTTTGGGCCTAATCAACACTTTGTATGACTGAAATAATTAAAACAAGTTCAAACAAAACCTGCTGCACAATAAATGTGGTATAAAGAAGAAACAACTGTTTTAATATCTTGTAAATTATATAACACCTCAATAAACATTCAAATAACCTAAGGAGCTTGTATTATTGATTTCTTGCAGCTCTCATCAAGGTCGCTTAAACATCCCTGCAAGTCTTTTGTAGATGCATTGCTGTTTTCATTTGTAGTGCATTAAAGTTATGCTTATAGACGTGAACCAACAAAAGACTCAGGCCCAATAATAGGAAACCGTATGTATCCATTGTCTACTTACCTAATATTTCTTCCATTATCTCAGTTATGCAACAGAACAGCTTCAGTGCCACTATTCACATCAATGCTTCCAATCTGTCTTCCTTTCTCTTCAGCAATGGTTTTCCCTCCACCATATCTCACTTCAACCATGTCTGTTCCACCTCCCACACTTCTACTGTTATTATCTCCTCTCAATCAGAGCAAAGGTAGGGTTCCCCCTTGTCCTTACCTTTCACCACAATAGCTTTTACTGCCACCAGCATTTCATAGGGAGCTCTACAGAGCTTTGATCACCAATACCCATTCCTCTCCTCAGAGCACCTTCACATGCAACAGCAGGAAATGCAAAACTGGCCTTTTACCTTCTTCCTTCCTGGCTTCCAAGGTCCAAAACATTCCTTCCAGGTGAAACAATGATTTACTTAATGCCTCTTCTTGTTCATTATACTGTACCCTGTCTTCATAATTTCAACTCGTGAGAAAACCAGACGTAAATTTGGTGACTGCTTTGTAGAGCACCTCTGTTCAGTCAAGGTGATAATAAGTTTCCAGTTACCTATCACTTCAGTTTTCCATCCCACACCCACACTGACCTCTCTGTGTTTGGCCTTCTACACAGTTCCAATAGAGCTTAATGTCAACTTGAGGAACAGCATCTCACCTTCCAGTTCTGCTTCAGGACTCAACAAACAGTTGAACAATTTCACATAATCAGCCATTCCAGTCATTTATCCAGTATTTTTTTTCACTCTTTTTCTGTGATTTTCTCTTCTTCAGTTGACACCACTTCAAGATGTTCACATCATTATTCACTAACCTTTGGCACATCATTATTCACTAACCTGCTTCAGCCAGCACCACCATCACTTGGATCATTTAATGTCTCCTGATACCCACTCAGTCACAACTCTCGTCTTTCCTTCTCTCTTCTTTCTCTGTGATTTAAAACCTGTTTCATTTCTGGTTAGGATGAAAGATCATGAATATCAACATCAACATCAACTCTGTTCCTTTCTCTGTAAATGCTGCCCGATCTGTTAAGTATTTGTGAAATTTCCTCAATAAAATATATTGAATGCGTTCGTCCCACTCAAAAAGATTGATGGCAAAATTGGGCACTTTGAAGTTACAGAGCCAAAGCAACTTGGGAAGGAAAACCTTTTCTGCCTTTTAGAGAATAGTGGTAAATGATTGTCTTTCAGACTGGAGGTTGGAAGATAGTGGTGTTCCCAAGTGTTAGTGTCAGAACCATTACTTCTTGTGTTGCGTTATTACTCTCTTATGTATGGGTGTGAATGGCTACATTCCTAATTTTGCAGGTGAAGAAATATGTGAAAGTGTGGCATCAGTGAGAAAGATAGTGATAGACTGCACAAAGATATAGATAGGGCTGAACAGGCAGACAAGTGGCAGATAGAATTTAGTACAGATTAATATGAAGTGAGAATAAGAAGGGCAAAGTCTAAATGGTACCGTTTCAAAGGTTGTGGAGGGAGAAGGAACCTGGATGTACATGTGCATAAGTCTTTGAAAGTGGCAGGACATGTTGAGGGAACGGTTAGTAAAGATAACAACATCATAGGAATAAGACATGGGGGCCGAGAGTTCAGAAGCAGGGAAGTTAGATCACACCCATATAAAATATTGGTTAGGTCAAATTTTAGAGGCTTCAATTTAAGAAGGATGTAAAGGTCCTAGACAGGATAATTAAACAATTACTATAAGGGTTCCAGGGATGAAGAATTTCAGCTACAAGGTTAGATGAGAAACTGGAGTTGTTTCACTTGAAGAAAAGAAAATTGAAAAGAGATTTGAATGGCTGGTTTAGGCCCGGTAAATAGAGGAAAAGTATCCTTATTATCAGGTCCAAGAAGAGTTAAAGTGCTATGAAAAAGATGCAAGGCAGATGTGAGGAAGAACATGTTTATTCAGATAGTAGTTCTGGAACACTGCCTATTGGGGCGGTAGAAGCAGAATTAGTCAGTACTTTCAAAAGGGAATTTGATAGGCATTTGAGAGAGAACAATTCTCAGAAGAGTTGGGATAGATAAGACAGCTGTACCAGGAGCCAGGATAGACGCAAGGGGCTGAACAAACTCTTTCTGCACTATGACAATTCTATAATTCTATTACAGAATTTGGGTTGATATTCAACTTGCTGACAATTATAAAATCAATGGAATGGCTTTTAGGGTGCTTAAAGAGGCATGTACAAGCCATTAAATGAAAATTGCCTTACTTGTAGCCTGCAATGTGATTGCCTCTCCCCTCCCTCAATGGGAAGAGGTTGTAATGCCCAGAGAAACTCTCTCTTCAGTTGTATTTTGGATTTTTTTATTGTCTTCTCTGTTGCCAAAGTCATGCTTACATTGATGCTAGACCAAGAAGGTAGAAGAAGTATAAATCAAGCTGCTTCATTGGATTGTGAAGGTAGAAGATGGCATTATACCAAGGTAAATTCTTTTAGTTTATGCAAATGAAAAGCATTTCAATATCACCAACTGTAAATTCATCAATGAAGTGGTTCTTAGAGGTATAATGGAAAGCAATTTCTTTAACATTGAGACAGTATTTATTTCTTATCTTGATATATAACAATACTTGATTTATGCTGTTTGCATTGCACTAACATTACTTCTAAGCACAGCCTTGAGTGCTGAAAATCTATTTTTATTACATGTTCCTGTAGGCTAATTTACATATATTTCACCATGCACCTAAACTAAAATTGTGACAGTACAATGGGACTGACGATTCTGCAAGGTGTGGGATATTAAAAGATGTAAAAATAATAATAAATGCAGTCATAATAATAAAACTACTTTTTGTCTTCCAGATCTTGTTATGCTGTGCTGCTGCTGTTTCACCTTTGAGTTGATTATACAGATGTCACAGTGTGTCACTGAGAAGCCACTCTGCATACTGCATTAATAAAGTTCTTCCAGCCCACGTCCTTTTCTAGTGACAGAGTGCAGAGATTCTGCCTCACCTCTGACTAGATCTTTAAAGTATGACACAGTTTTAGAGTACTGCAAAATAATGAAAAACACCGTGAATATGGTGCTAACGCTGTCTGTCGCTGGAACCCTAAAATTGATGTTGCACAGCAGTTCTGCTTGTCTTCTAATGTATTCAATATAAATATGGAAACTGCTGTGCCATCATAGATAAAACAAGGCAGTTTGTGTGTGTGTGTGTGTGTTGCAAGCTGCAGATGACATTAAATACATATAAAGGGTTCGATAAAATAATCAGATACTTTATACATAAAGGATTGCAGTATTACATTGCATATGAAAACCTGTACCTGAAGGTTCCAAGAGATAATATGCATGAATGGAGATTAACTGGAAAACTCACAAAGCAAAGAAAGTGGGTGGATTTTCTTAAAAAAAGATGCCATTTAATTCCACTTCTAAATAAATTCACAAATTGAGGGAAATGATTTCCTTCTTTAAAGTTTGATTATTGCTCCTATTCTTCTCCACCTTGGAGTCATTTACAGTTGTAGATGTAGAGCTCCTTACTCCTTCAACTAAGTTATATGTAATAAGATGAGACTCAAGTCCAACATCATCAGCTTATCATATTCTGCCAGTCAGAAATCAAACTGTCCCTACTCTTGAAATGCGAAAACCGCAGATGCTGGAAATCTGAAATAAAAACAGAAAATGCTAGAAATACTCAACAGGACAGGCAGCATCTGTGGAGAGAGAAACAAAGCCAACATTTCAGGTAGGTGATCTTTACTTAGAACTGGGAAACAGTTAGAAAAAAAAGGCATGTTTAAACTTGCGGAGAAGAGGGAGGAATGGAAAAATCAATTGGAAAGAACCGCAGGCTCTAGCAGGTTGCAGTCTGGGACCTAGTGTAGGGTAACAGCTGTGGGGAACCATGATTCATGCCAAAGCAGATCCAGATGCACACAATATAACTTGTGAGTTTTCAGGCGTGTCCACAAGATGGGTGACACAGATTGATGCAGATTAGGAAAAGGCGATGAAAGCTTTTTAATGGAAACAAATTGGTTTGATGGACGTATAAATAGAAAAAGGAAAAAAATCTGCTGGAACTGTGAGATATAGAACTCGATTTGTTGGAAACCTGAAATAGAGAAGAATTCTGGGAAGGCCCAACAGGTGGAGTTACTGAGTTACAACAGAACTGGCCAAACATTGAAAGGCAAAACAATGGCAGATACTGGAAATCTGAAACAAAAATGGAAAATTCAGGCAATACTGAACAGGCCAGTCAGTGTCCTTAAAGAGAAAGAAAGAGAGTCCAGGCTGATAAATCCTCAACCATGAGAAGTTATTAATCCAAAATGATAATCCTGCCACCTTCAACCCCAACAATGGTGTCGACCCCACTGAGCATTCACTCTCTTACACCAGTAACACAAATTGGAAAGGATGGCTTTCTGAAATTGTTGGATTCAACAATGAATTCAACACTTTCAGATGACTAGTCAGAACAATGGGAATAGTTGCCCTGCCTTTTTTTTGAAATAAAGCCTTGGGATTTAATCTGTCAATTTGTTCTTAAAAATTCATAAGGGAGAAAAATCCTCTAGTTCCCAGAAAGTAGTTTCACCTATTTCTGGTGCATGAAATTGTAATTGTATTTCGAGGGATATGGGCCAAATGCTGGCAAATGGGACTAGCTTAGATGGGCATCTTGGTCAGCATGGACCAGTTGCAAGAAGGGCCAGTTTGCGTGCTGCATGGCTCAATGACTCTATGGCTCTATTTGAGGCTTCTTCACAAACACTTCCAAATTGGCCAGAAAGGAACACTGTAACAGAACCTGTGAGACTCCCCACATGCCCACACTTGATCCACTGCATTTGCCGATACTTTGTTGTCATTAGTTATGGGCGGGGTTGTGGGGGGGGGTGGGTTTCAATGGCTCTTAAAGACACACTCCCCATGACAGTCAGACAGAAGCAACACACACTTTGGTTGTTATGGAGCACAGAGAAACTGCAGGGGAAAGAGAGAGAGAGAGAGACTCAAAATTTTCTGAAAGGGATATGCAGCAGAAATCCTAGTAAATGAAATGCATGATGAAAGGTATTGGTATTGGTTTTGGTTTATTATTGTCACTTGTACCACGGTACAGTGAAAAACTTGTCTTACAAACCGATCGTACAGGTCAATTCATTACACAGTGCAGTTACATTGATTTAGTACAGAGTCCATTGCTATAGTACAGGTAAAAACAATAACAGTATGGAGTAAAGTGTCACAGCTACAGAGAAAGTGCAGTGCAATAAGGTGCAAGGTCACAACAAAGTAGATTATGAGGTCATAGTCCATCTCATCATATAAGGAAACTGTTCGATAGTCTTATCACTGTGGAGTAGAAGCTGTCCTTAAGTCTGGTGGTACATGCCCTCAGACTCCTGTATCTTCTACCCGATGGAAGAAGAGAGAAGAGAGAATGTCTCAGGTGGGTGGGGTCTTTGATTATGTTGGCTGCTTCACCAAGACAATGAGAGGTAAAGACAGAGTCCAAGGAGGGGAGGCTGGTGTCCGTGATGCTCTGGGCTGTGTCCACAACTCTCTGCAGTTTCTTGCGGTCCTGGGCAGAGCAGTTGCCGTACCAAGCCATGACACATCCAGATAGGATGCTTTCTATGGTGCATCGGTAAAAGTTGGTGAGAGTCAAAGGGGACAAACCAAATTTCTTTAGCCTCCTGAGGAAGTAGAGACGCTGGTGAGCTTTCTTGGCTGTGGCATCACCGTGATTTGACCAGGACAGGCTGTTGGTGATGTTCACTCCCAGGAACTTGAAGCTGTCAACCATCTCAACCTCAGCACCATTGATGTAGACAGGTGCATCTACACTGCCCCCTTTCCTGAAGTCAATGACCAGCTGTTTTGTTTTGCTGACATTGAGGGAAAGGTTGTTGTCATGACACCATTCCACTAAACTCTCTCTCTCCTTCCTGTACTCCCACTCATCGCTTTTTGAGATACGGCCTACCATGGTGGTATCATCTGCAAACTTGTAGATGGAGTTAGAGCAGAATCTGGCTACACAGTCAAGACTGTATAGGGAGTAGAGTAGAGGGCTGAGGATGCAGCCTTGTGGGGCACCAGTGTTGTGAATAATCGTGCAGGGGTATTTCTGCCTATCCTCATTGATTGCGGTCTGTTGGTTAGAAAGTCAAGGATCCAGTTACAGAGGGAGGTGTTGAGTCCTAGGTCTCGGAGTTTGGTGACAAGCTTGCTTGGGATTATTGTATTGAAGGCAGAGCTGTAGTCAATAAACAATAGTCTAACGTAGGTGCCTTTACTGTCCAGATGCTCCAGAGCTGAGTGTAGGACCAGGGAGATGGCATCCGCTGTAGACCTGTTTCGGCGATAGGCGAGTTGTAGTGGGTCAAGATTGTCTGGGAGGCTGGAGTTGATGTGTGCCATGACGTGTCATGTGGGAAGTGTCATGTGCTGGTTGGGGGGGAATTAGGAATCCTAGCATGGACACCATTAAAGAGACTGGCAGGAGGTGGCTCAAATTGTCTCCTCCAGGAGTAAGAATCATTAGACCAAGTAGAAATGCTGAAAGAAATTTAGTGATCTCACAATATATGCCAAGGTTATTTGCACACCATTAAAAATGCCACTTTCCATTTATCTGTTAATCTACAAACACTTATTCAGACAGATGGACAAATGCAACATGTTAAATGTCATCCAATCTATTACTTCATCCACACCCCCAATCACTTCATGCTCTGCTACACCACCCTCAATCCACCATTGATATTCCACCCTCTCTATCTCTCAAACAGATGTCACTTTTTTTGTTCTAATTATGTTCTTTCTTGTAAAAATTCTATATAATTTATGCTTAATTTATGTTTTTCTTGTGAATGTTGTGTATCTGATGCTATGTGCCTCTGATGCCGCTGTAAGCAAGTTTTTCATTGCACCTGTGCATACATGTACTTGTGCATATGACAATAAACTTGACTTTGACTTCAACTTTGGGGCAAGGGGACAAATTATTGACAAAGGGACAATAATAATAAAGGGTTGTTCAGTATCCTTCACCTCCTCCATCTAGACAAAGACAGCAAGGAATAGGAGGGATTTGACCAGCATAGGAGAGGTGCACTAATACATTTGTGCATCACCAGCTTTGAGGAGACAATCTTCCTCCTGATTGATAGAGAGGTCATTAAGCATAGACAACTCCTCATCTACTGCCTATACAGAATCTGCCAGGTAAGCTCACTATCAATAGTTCATTGTGATAACTACATTATCTTTGATTTTATCAACAGGAGACATCCTCTGTATTATCTCTACATCATCATAAATATGTTTTGGGCACAACTTACAAATACAACAAACTTTTCTTTGCTCTGTGCAGGATACCGGGAGAGGCCCTTGTTTCCTATTCCCAAAACATGAGGAAACCCAGCAAAATGAGCAGGATGGAAAACTGGAGGGAGGGTGAGGTGGATGATGAAAAAATGATAGCCACAGTGTACCATGCACCTGATAACCCATAGCTTCACCTCTGTGACTTTCACCATGTGAAATGAACAGGCTTTTTCCCCTCAGGTTGAGTGAGATTAGAACTAGAGGTCATAGGTTTAGGGTGAAAGGTGAAATATTTAAGGGGAACCTGAGGAGGAACTACTTCAAATCAGAGGGATGGTGTGAGTGTGGAACGAGCTGCCAGCAGAAGTGGGAGATGCGGGTTCAATTTTTTTTAATACAAGACATCTTCATTAGTCACATGTACGTCGAAACACACAATGAAATGCATCTTTTGCGTAGAGTGTTCTGGGGGCAGCCAGCAAGTGTCAGCACACTTCCGGCACCAACACAGCATGCCCACAACTTCCTAACCCATATGTCTTTGGAATGTAACATTTAAGAGAAGTTTGGATAGGTGCATGGATGAGAGCGGTATGGAAGGCTATGGTCCGTGTGCAGGTAGATGGGACTAGGCAGAAAACCAGGCTGGCTTGGACTAGATGGGTCGGAGGGCCTGTTTCTATGCTGTAGTGCTCTATGACTCTATGCCTCTAATAGTTTAGAGAGACTTAAGGGAAATAGGCCAGGTTCTAACAGGCTGAAGTCTGAGAGTAGGTGCAGGGTAACTGGTGTGGGGAACCATGACTCATGAACCATGGACCTTGTCATGAACCATGACAAATCAGATCCCAATGCACGCAATATAACTTGTGAGTTGTCAGGCATGCCTGAATGAATGTGAGAGATAACAACAAGCATGGAGAAGTCCATCTCCAACCTCCCACAGGAGGGGTGAAGAGAAAAGAGATCTTGATATGCTCTCTGGAAGTCAAGCATATTTCTTTGCTGGCAATTGGTGACAATCCTGTCACAGTGTCTGTTGGCTCAGGTGCATGAGGCACAGACACAGGCCACACAACGTCTTCCTGCTTCTATGCAGTTTCACCTTGATTCAGCTAGATGTTTGCACTCTGTCACATAGGAGCAGCTTGGAGCTCTAAATGAGCAGCAAAATGCCACAAGGGAGCTGTTTAATTCCGTCACTGACCAAAGTGATGCCACTTGTGAGAGGTGCCTTGGTTGAGTAAATTTCTGCTCCAGCAGGCACAGACATACAACCCATAAATATCATAAGGTTCATAGCAGCGTAGGAATGCTGCACGTCAAGAGATAGCTCTCCTATATGACTAAGGAGATGTCATACATGAACAGATTGCTCCTATGGGAAAAAAGACATGGGATGGAGGAAATGAGCTCTCCTCTGCCCCTTGTACATTTCATCCCCCATCCAAAATAATCAGAACACTGCTCTTAAACAGGTAGATTACAGTCTCACAGATCTTGCTGCATTGTTTTACTCTCACAATACTTACCTTGGCCATCTCTGAGGCAATGACTCTTAAGAAAGGCAGTGAAGTATGAAGGAGGTTGCCGGTATTAGATATCTCAATGGTGCTTCTTCTCCAGGAGCTCCTCCTCATACAATGCATTGAGGGTAACAGGAACAGGTACAAAAACGTTAGTGAAAAGTGATTGCATATGCAGAAAAGCATGACTTTACAACATTCGGATCCAAATTTTGTGAACTGAACATTGCCCTTCTTCTGCTGACATTTTTTCAGTTGTGCCCTGTTGTATACCTTAAAATGGTCAATTGGTGCAGTGGTTTAAAATGAACTTCAAATGGAGTCCCATGTGGGATGTCTCGTGTAACATAATTTAGGACTTCATTGGCTTGAAATTTTATCCGCTCAGTACATCACCACTTGTCTGATCTGTAATTATCTTCAAATCTCCCAGGTACAATGCTGACATTGGTGTTGAGCTACAGTCCAAAGGGGTCAAGAATTTGAACAAGAAGTAGCTGAGACAAGAAAAGTACATTTTGTACTGAGCTCAGAGTTCTTAAACTTGATGCAACTCATCAGGAAACAGAGATTTTGTAGACCTCATTCCTACAGAGGAAGGTGTGGGGAAATATTGCGAGCCCCCAAGATTCCCCCTGCTGCTTACTGGTGAACTATATTGACGTTAAGGATGGGAGCATGTGGATGCTCATTTGGTCTGCATTTACAGCTCTCACTTAACATGCCATTTATAGGAAGGGTCTCTTTGTGAGAGAGCCCCTTCATATCCCTTGCATTCATGCCTCCTCCATATTGCTGGGATGAGGCTGTTGCTATTTAGCTGAGACTTTTCCTGGTAGCCTTCCTGCTCCTCTTGCTCTTGCTGCTCTTTGGGCTCTGTTCCTCAGATTCTGGCTCTACGCACTGGTTTCCCTCCAGCATATGCCATTGGTTGGCTAGTTTGTGCAGCACACAACAATGAAGCCTTTGCAGCTGCTAAGCATACATAGAACATTACAGCACAGTGCAGGCCCTTCAGCCCACAATATTGTGCCGACATTTTATCCTGTTCTAAGATCTATCTAACCCTTCCCTCCCACATAGCCCTCCATTTTTCTATCATTCATGTGGCTATCTAAGAGTCTCTTAAATGTCTCTAATGTACCTGCTCCCACAATCTCTGCTGGCAGTGCGTTCCACGCACCCACCACTCTCTTTTTAAAAAACTGACATCCCCCTTATACCTTCCTCCAATCACCTTAAAATTATGCCCCCTCGTGTTAGCCATT
Source organism: Pristis pectinata (assembly GCF_009764475.1). Classification (NCBI taxonomy): domain Eukaryota; kingdom Metazoa; phylum Chordata; class Chondrichthyes; order Rhinopristiformes; family Pristidae; genus Pristis; species Pristis pectinata. The sequence goes on from NC_067406.1 coordinate 123,826,117, forward strand.
GTTGCCCTGGGAAAAAGTCTCTGACTGTCCACTCGATCTATGCCTCTTATCATCTTGTAGACCTCCATCAAGAGTGCCCCTGGACTAGGGCAGGCAATGACATTCAATCTTTAGAAGACCAGTAATATTTTCCACAAATGATTCTGGTATTTGAATAGCTCTCATTGTATCAGCTGCATGAATACAAATTGTTGTGAGAAACAGAGGACATCCTTTATTTCCTGGGATCCATCTCTAAGACAGTGATGCTACTGAAATTGTCCAGTAGTGCAGACTCCATGAGGATAAAACAGTCGTGTGCACTTCCCAGAAACATGGCATTGATCATCAGGGAATTCTTCTGAACATCCATACCCAACCGAACACTAAGAGAGTGGAAATGTTTGCTGATGATGAAAAAGTCCAAGATTTTAATGGGACCACCCTTCTGCCCCACCTTTCCCAGCCCCTGTGCCCTCCCCCATTGGATACATGACTGCAATCAATAGTTGCCTGAACTGGTGGCAAATCCCACTGTCCAATATACCACCTAACTCTCAGTGAAATCAAAATAGCTGAAATAATGACTCCACAGATACAGTGGGTGGCTAACCTTGCTGAGATAGGCTAGCTAATAACATCCATTATAAGCCCACTTTTTTATCTCAACTACTTTTTGTCCCAACCTGCTTCCTGTAGAGACTCTTCCATTCTCCATTGTATTTGCTCTGACGATGAGACTTTCCGTATTGGTGCCTCTGAAATGTCTTATTTCTTCCTGAACTGTGGCTTTAACTCTGCCATTGTTAACAAAGCCCTTAACTGTATCTCATCCTCTGCTGACATCCCCTACCCTCCAGGACAAAACAAGCACATAGTTCCTTTGGTCCTCACCTTCCACCCGACCAGCCTCTGTATTCAACAGATCAATTTTTGCTATCTTCAAAGAGATTCCACCACCAGACACATTATCTCTTCTTCTCGCTTTGCAGCATTTCATAGGGATCATTCCCTTCAAGACTCCCTGGTCCATTCTTCTGTTCCCATCAGTGCCCGCAGCCCCCCCCCCCCACACCACCCCCTTCTTATGGCACTTGCCCCTACAACACTTGTCCTTTCACCTCTTCCCTTCCCATCATGCAGGGAACCAAACAGTTTTTCCAGGTAATTCGCTTGTACTCTTCCAATCTAGTGTGCTGCATTCAACGTTCCCGATGTTGTGTCCTCTACACCGGAGAAACCAAACACAGACTGGGTGATCACTTTGTGGAGTACCTGCATTCAGCCTTTTTTTAATTTAAAAAATAGACCTTATTCATAACAAAAATATATATAGAAAGGAAGAAACAGTGCAAAAAAACTTTTACATTCATGTTGGTTACATTCAGTAATGTAAACTTTTAAAGAAAAAAACATAAGCAAACGGAACACCATTGCCACTCAGGTGGCTCCCTGAGGTGATACCACTTTCATTGTTCGAGGGGCTTCCCCGCCTAAATCCGCCCCTCCATGTGCGGTAGCAGAAGGATCCTATACTGTGGTCCTTCCCCATGGAGACTGGGCATTGATTGCACTGAGCTTTCGTGCATCCCTCAGCATGTAGTCCTGCAGCCTGGAATGTGCCATGCTGCAGCATTCCCCTACCGACATCTCGCTGTGCTGTAAGACCGACAAGTTTCGGGCACCTGGGTTCAGTCTGCAGGGGTGACCATGAGCTTCCTGATCCCTGCATCTTTAATTCCCCATTGCACTCCCATTCTAATCTATCAGTCTGTGGCCTCCTGTACAGTCACAGAGCAGCCCAAAGCAAACTTGAGGAACAACACCTCATTTTCAGTCTGGGCATGTAAGACCTTCTGGACTTAACACTGAATTCTACAATTTCAGGTAACTTGATTTCACAGTCTGTATCAGTAGTCCATGTGCAATATTAGTTCAACTTGCTTTTTTCTCTCTCTCTGGGAGTTGAGGACAAGCCTCACCTGACCTGCTGCTCTTTATTCTACCACTCCCACATTCTTTTATCTATGGTCTTTTGTCTATGTTCTCATTCTCTCACTTTTCTCATTCACTCAGTGGCCAGATAACCTTGTTTACAACCTATCCTTATGGTCACCCTGGTTTTACCCTATCAGAGATATCCTCCTCCCCAACAAACCCTGCAGCTTTACGAGATTCGTTTGTATCCTTTACAGTTGTGGCAAAGGGTCTCCGACCTGAAACGTTGCCTCTGTTTGTCGTCCCACAGATGTGGCCTGACCTGCTGAGTATTTCAAGTATTTTCTGTTTTTGTTTTGGGTAACCTCTCTGATGCTGTGGTGAGCATCATATTGGAAGACATGACAGATATTGCTGTTGTTGCTTGGAAAGAGTTAATGTGACCTTGGACTCTACAGAGAGAGCAGTCCAGCCATGTCATTACTGAAACACCAAATGCGATTGTAGCTCAGTGGCTAAATCCTGGCGTAAACACTCTCTACTTGTTTAAGAAACTCTGCAGACTTTGGCAAGTCCAAGAGAAGCTTAGAGGGAGTTCTGAAACTGTCCAGTCAGCTCTCCTAGTGCCATCAGGACGCCCCTTTTAACAGCGAGAAAAGCAACAAACTTGCAGGTTGTGCTCCTAGCTTTCTGAGACCGTTCTAAAATGGTTGCAGTTGCAGATTTTAGTTCCAACTAATGCTGAGAAGCATGGAAGTGTGCATTGATGAGTGGTGAGGTTATTAGTTGTGCATTTGATGCTTGGAAAAACAAATGCGTCAGCATGGATTGCAATCAGAAGTATCCAGTCTATCATCACAATGGTTGCGATCTCACCCAAAAATAATTGTTAGTACATCGTTCTCTGGGTAAAATTGATTTTGTGCACTTAATCAAATCTGGATCAACCCAGTTTCTGGACTTTTGATATAAATACAACACAAAAACAGAAAGAATTTTTGCCTTCATTATTTTCAATCGTAGGTATAAGAAGACACAATTAAAATCAATGTTTTTGTTGTGATCTGTATGTTAGAAGTGGTCTGCATTACAACAATACATTATGAGGGAGTAAATCAGTGGCATCCCTCTGTGTCAACTCCTTTACAGTGGCACTGAGTATTCCATTCAATTCAGGCACACTGTTTATTCACTTGTACTGAATAAGTTCCAACAAGAAAACAAATCCCTCTTCTGCTTTTACAGGCCACACTTTTAGCTGTGTTAGTCACTTCTGTTCATCTGCCTGGCCCCTCTTTATTCTGCTACTTTATGGTGTGTCTGGCTGCAGGTACTATGGACCAGATGGAGCCTATGCTAATAACTGTGTGAATGTGAATGTGAGCCAAAGCAAGCGTGACCCGAAAAGCCCTGTCCCACCATGCAGTGTGCATTGCTGCCGTGTGAACCAGACACAATTTACATTCATTGAAACCTTTAACAATCGCTGTAATTAGGTTACACAGATGTACGCTTTACAAGCCAAAACTTCCTTTGTGCTTTACCAGTTAATTTAAGTATTTATCATTATACCAAAGGTCTAATTTATTTGATCAAACACCAAACTCAAATAAAATAAACACAGCACAATTAAGAGTTAATTTGAGCCACTGCCTAAGACTGTGTTGTTTATCCCTGCCTTAGTAATCAGCCTTTGTAAAAAAATGAAAAACGTATTCAAGCTTAGTGAAAGAGCCTGTATTCATGTAATACACAGATCATTGGAAATAGTAAGTTCAGTAAAAAATATATATAAAACACATGCTGTTAGCTGTAAAATACAATAAAAATAACAAAACAATAATGTTTCAACAGATTCAAGAATATCCAAATTAATTATAATGCTGTAAGAAACAAACTTGATTTTTTAAAAAATTATATCTCGGCTGAACTCAGAAAGAAATATTATTAAATTGAATTAGTTCATGGTGTGTATTCTTTATTTGGAGCCCAGCTAATTAGTCAGAAATTAGGTGCCAAACAGTTTAGTTGCCATTATTTAGAGTTCAAGGTACGGGGGAAATTTCACATGGTTTTTCAAATATGCATGTGTGTTTGTGCGTAGACAGGGAGGGTGGGATGTAGCTGCGAAAAGAGAAGAACTGAATCCATAGTTGGACACACCTAGCCAAAATAACTGAACCAATGAAGTTGTATGTTTGTAACTATGTCACGTGCAGCTGGTAAATGAAGTTAGACTGTTAGATGTGGAAGCAAATTCCAGCTCCTGGCTGACCTGAGGGAGTATCAGTAAATATTAAGAATTATTACAGGGTACAAGGAGACCATTTGGCTTACTGAGACTGTCTCTCCACAAGACCAGCCTCGTCATTCTCATTTCCCTACTCCTTGTTTCCTAAGTATCTACTCAAAACTATGACGGAATCTGCTTCCAACAGCCTTTCAGGCAGTGAACACTAGATCATGTCATCTTGCTTTGAGAAAATATTACATTATTACATTACATTATTAAATTATTACTGTACTGGCATATTACTTTCAATGGTATATTTTATAGCATCACTAAGTAATTACATTAGTAAATGAACCAGGGATTTATTTAATCTTTCCCCTCTGAGCCTAAACAGTTTGTTTTTATTCAGTTTGTTGAGACCCTTGATGGATTTTGAACACTTCCATCAAATAACTCTCAACCTTTATTTCTCATATGGATTATATTTTTGATTGATTTTTCTTACCCACTTAAGTTTTCTGAAGTGCTTCCTTAAGTTCTCATCTAAATGCCCATGGGAGCTCTTCTTTCTAAGAATAAAGAAGGCTAATCTATGGGTTACGCTTTGATCCATGATCATCTGACAACCACTTAACAATTCTCATCCTTATTTTGAAATCCCTCCATTGTCTTACCTCTGTGACACCTCCGGCTTACCTCTGTGATATCCTCCATTTTACAACCTTCTGAGTCTTCTGGCATCTAGCAAATTCCAGCTTCCCCAATTGGGTTAGCGTAATCCTATTACAGTGCCAGTGACCCAGGTTCAATTCCAGCCACTGTCTGTAAGGAGTCTGTATGTTCTCCGTGTGTCTGTGTTGTTTTCTTCCGGGTGCTCCAGTTTCCTCCCACATTCCAAAGATGTACGGGTTAGGAAGTTGTGGGCATGCTATGTTGGTGCCGGAAGTGTGGTGACACTTGCGGGCTGCCCCCAGAATACTCTATGCAAAAGATGCATTTCACTGTGTGTTTCAAAGTACATGTGACTAATAAAGAAACCTTATCTTATATTAAAAACTGACAAAGACTTTCTGCTGGGAGTGTGGCGGGTGTGATTTTTGGTGATGTCATTAGTATTACCTTTTAGGGTTTTCAAACAGTAGGTCTGGGTGGCAGTAAAATTGTACTTACACTTCTGTTTGTGAGATATCAGGAGTGGATCTTGGGTCCGAATGGGTGCGGAGTTGTTATGAGACCCTGATTTTCTTCTCTTAAGGTGATTAATGAACTAACATTGACCTTACATAATTATTTCTCTGAGGAAACAAAGCACCGTGAAGAAACAAACAAGGTAAAAATCACAGAAGCAGTGTTTAATAAAATATTTTGTTTCATTGATAGTATTTTTTTTCAGAGTTACCAGATGGTTGGAGAGTGGAGTAAAATGCCCAGTTTTCAGAAGCTAATTCAAATTAATGTTTTGTATCAGATTTAGTACATGGCAGAGACCAAAGCTAGCACTGAATAAAGGAAACTGAGTGCACTGGCACTGACACTAAAGAATGGGACAAATGGATGCTGTTGCTTTGGCTAGTTGTGCAATTTCTCTTGTAAAGAGCGAGGCTGCTGTTCTCCTTGGTAAAGTGAGTATCTTGTCTGTCAATCAGATCAGTTCCCTGGGGAGGGGTGACATAATTTCACAAAGTTGGTGGTCACTTCTCTGTGCTGAAGCTTTCACCCTCCCAATAGCAACAGCAAAACCATCCACATAGCAGCAGATACAACACAAGTGGAGTTGTTGGACTAATGATGGCAATCAATCTCTATCAATTAGTTTACACTATAATTAGGCATAAGGTGAGCAATTCAACCTCCAGTATAACAGAGACTGAATGCAGATGTTGATGCTTTTAAAATTCTTTTCTCAGGGACACAGACTGCTGTAGAAGCTTTCATGGAAATTTAAAGTGGAATGGTGTTACCATGCATTGGTTTTTAATATATACTATATAATTGATATAGATTCTCCTATTTATCATTTTTATCTTACAACATAAAAAGAAGCCCTTTGGCCCTTCAAATCTATGTCTTCTCTCAGAGCAATCTCATCAATTCCATTTCTGCATGTTTTCCCTGTAACCTATTCTCTTTCACATACCTATGAACTAAACCCGATTCTCCAACCACCAATCTACACTTGGGGCCAATTTACCTTAGCAAGTTACCTACCAATCAATAAGTAAGACCCCCTTACTTACTGCGATTAAGGATCGGACCGGGAGCTGTTGGAGCAGCATGTCTCTAGCAGGTAGGGGCTGATTATTTGAACAGTTTTTGCCCGGGCTTTTCCCTTACAGGATCGGCCCGGGAGCTGTTGGAGCAGCGGGTCTCTAGCAGGTACGGGTGTATTGACAGGGACAAATATAAGGAGGGGTAACTGAAGAGGAGCGGCCAGTGTTTGAGTGGCTCGGGGTAGGAGTGGAGCTTGAGGCTTTGGCTCAAGAGGCTTCGGCGAGCGGAGGCAGAGGAAGAGCTTGCACCAGAGAGGTAAGGCCGGGTAAGTTCCTTTATTTTAAATACTTAGAAGTAGGTAGTGATGGCAGCAGTTAGGGCAGTTGTGTGCTTCGTTTGCAGTATGTGGGAAGTCAGGGACAGCACACTCGTCCCTGATGACTACACCTGTAAAGGGTTCATCCAGCTACAGCTCCTGACAAACCGAGTTAGGGAACTGGAGCTGGAGCTGGATGAACTTTGGATCATTCGTGAGGCAGAGGCAGACATGGACAGGAGTTTCAGGGAGATAGTCACCCCTAAAAGTCAGGACGAAGGTAGCTGGGTGACTGTTAGGAAGGGAAGGGGTATAGACAGAAAGAGCAGAGCACCCCTGTGGCCGTTCCCATCAACAATAAGTATACCATTTTGGATACTGCTGGTGGGGACGACCTACTGGGGACAAGTTGTAGTGGTCACATCTCTGGCACTGAGGTGGTACCCTCAGCTCAGAAAGGAAGGAGGGAAAAGAGGAGAGCAGTAGTGATAGGGGATTCGATAGTTAGGGGGACAGATAGGAGGTTCTGTGGGAGAGATCGAGAATCCCGGATGGTCTGTTGCCTCCCTGGTGCCAGGGTCTGCGATATCTTGGATCGAGTTCTTGATATTCTTAGGAGGGAGGGTGAACAGCCAGATGTCGTGGTCCATGTAGGGACCAATGACGTGGACAGGAAGGAGGAGGAGGTCCTGCAAAGAACTAGGTGCAAAGTTGAAGGACAGGACCTCCAAGGTTGCAAACTCAGGACTGCTACCCATGCCACGTGCTAGTGAGACTAGAAATAGGAGGATCATGCAGCTAAATACGTGGCTAAGGAGATGGTGCAGGAGGCAGGGCTTCATGTTCCTAGACAATTGGGCCTTGTTCCAGGGAAGGTGGGACCTGTTCCGACAGGATGGTTTGCACCTGAACTGGAGGAGGACTAACATACTTGCAGGTAGGTTTGCTAGTGCTGCTCTGGGGGGTTTAAACTAGATTTGCAGGGGGAGGGGAACCAGAGTGTTAGAGCAGATAGTGAGGTGGAGGAGGATAAAGGTCATGCGAGGACTGCAGGTATCGACAGAAATCAAAGGTTTGTACGTGATAGAAATGTTCTCAGGTGCATCTATTTCAATACAAGAAGTATTGTAGGTAAGGCAGATGAGTTTAGGGCGTGGATTGGCACGTGGGATTACGACGTTATTGCTATTAGTGAGACCTGGTTGCAGGAGGGGCAGGACTGGCAGTTTAATGCTCTGGGATTCCGTTGTTTCAGACGTGATAGATGGGGAGGGATGCAAGGGGGAGGAGTGGCATTACTAGTCAGGGAAAATATCACAGCTGTGTGGAGACAGGACAGCCCAGAGGGCTCGTCTACAGAGGCCATATGGGTGGAGCTGAGGAACAGGGAAGGTGTGGCCACACTAATAGGGTTGTATTATAGACCGCCCAATAGTCAGAGAGAACTGGAGGAACAAATCTGTAGTGAGATAGCAGACTGACGTAAGAAACAGAAAGTAGTCATAGTGGGGGATTTTAACTTTCCACATATTGACTGGGACTCCCACACTGTGAAAGGGCTGGATGGCTTAGAATTTGTCAAATGTGTTCAGGAAAGTTTTCTAAATCAACATATAGAAGTACCAATGAGAGAGAATGCAATACTTGATCTCCTGTTAGGGAACCAGACAGGTCAGGTGACAGAAGTATGCATAGGTGAGCATTTTGGGTCCAGCAACCATAATGTCATTAGTTACAAGTTAATTATGGATAAGGATAGGTCTGGTCCTCGAGTTGAGGTTCTAAATTGGAGAAAGGCCAATTTTGTGGAAATGAGAAAAGATCTAGGAAAAGTGGATTGGGATAAATTGCTTTCTGGCAAGGATGTGTTTAGTAAGTGGAAGGCCTTCAAAGGTGAAATTTTGAGAGTGCAGAGTTTGCATATTCCTGCCAGGATTAAAGGCAAAGTTAACAAGCATAGGGAACCTTGGTTTCCAAAAGATATTGGTGCTCTGGTTAAGAAAAAGAGGTAGGTGTATAGCAGGTATAGGCAACTAGGAACAAATGAAGTACCTGAAGAGTATAGAAAATGTAAGAAAATACTAAAAAAGGTAATCAGGAAGGCAAAAAGATGACATGAGGCTGCTTTGGCAGATGATGTGAAGGTAAACCCAAAGGGTTTTTACAAGTATATGAAGAGTAAAAGGATAGTAAGGGACAAAATTGGTCCCCTAGAAGATCAGAGTGGACGTCTACGTGTGGAACCTCAAGAGATGGGGGAGATCTTAAACAGTTTTTTTGCATCAGTATTTACTCAGGAAATGGGCATAGAAGATATGGAAGGAAGGGAAACAAGCAGTAGGATCATGGAACATATAGAAATTAAAAAGGAAGAGGTGCTTGCTGCTTTACAGCGAATAAAGGTAGATAAATCCCCCGGGCCTGACAAGATATTTCCTCGGACCTTGAGAGAGACTAGTGTAGAAATTGCAGGGGCCCTGGCAGATATATTTAAAATGTCCTTAGCCACGGGTGTGGTGCCAGAGGACTGGAAGGTAGCTCATGTTGTTCGGTTGTTTAAAAAAGGCTCTAAAAGTAAACCAGGTGAGCCTGACATCAGTAGTAGGTAAATTATTGGAAGGTGTTCTGAGAGATCGGATATACAAGTATTTGGACAGCCAAGGCCTGATTAAGGATAGTCAGCATGGCTTTGTGCATGGTAGATTGTGTTTAACGGATCTTGTAGAGTTTTTTGAGGAGGTTACCAAGAAAGTAGATGAAGGTAAGGCTGTGGATGTTGTCTACATGGACTTTAGTAAGGCCTTTGACAAGGTCCCACATGGGAGGTTAGTTCAGAAGGTTCAGTCACTAGGTATCCATGGAAAAGTTGTAAACTGGATTCGAAATTGGCTGTGTGGGAGAAGACAGAGTGTGGTAGTAGATGATTGTTTCTCAGACTGGAGGCCTGTGACTAGTGGTGTGCCTCAGGGATCTGTGCTGGGGCCATTGTTGTTTGTTGTCTATATCAATGATCTAGATGATAAGGTGGTAAATTGGATCAGCAAGTTTGCTGATGACACTAAGATTGGAGGTGTAGTGGACAGCGAGGAAGGCTTTCAAAGCTTGCAGAGGGATCTGAACCAACTGGAAGAATGGGCCAGAAAATGGCAGATGGAATTTAATGCAGGCAAGTGTGAGGTGTTGCATTTTGGAAGGACAAATCAAGGTAGGACATACACAGTAAATGTTAGGGCACTGAGGAGTGCAGAGGAACAAAGGGATCTGGGAGTTCAGATACATAATTCCCTGAAAGTGGCATCACAAGTAGACAGGGTTGTAAAGAAGGCTTTTGGCATCCTGGCATTCATAAATTAAAGTATTGAGTATAGGAGTTGGGATGTTATGATGAGGTTGCATAAGACATTGGTGAGGCCAAATTTGGAGTATTGTGTGCAGTTCTGGTCACCTAACTATAGGAAGGATATTTGTAAGATTGAAAGAGTGCAGAGAAGATTTACTAGAATGTTGCTGGGTCTTCAGGAGTTGAGTTACAGGGAAAGACTGAACAGGTTAGGACTTTATTCCTTAGAGTTCAGAAGAATGAGTGGAGATTTGATAGAGGTTTAAAAAATTGAGGGGCACAGACAGAGTTAATGCGAGTAGTCTCTTTCCACCTAGATTAGGAGAGATAAGTATGAGAGGACATGGCTTTAGGGTGAAAGGGGAAAGGTTTAGGGGGAACATTAGGGGGAACGGGCTGCCATCTGATGTAGTAAATGCAGGCTCACTTTTAAGTTTTAAGAATAAATTGGATAGATACATGGACGGGAGAGGTCTGGAGGGTTATGGACTGGGTGCAGGTAAGTGGAACTAGCAGAATAATATTTCGGCACAGACTAGAAGGGTCGAATGGCCTGTTTTCTGTGCTGTAGTGTTCTATGGTTCTAAGAAAAGAATGGTGCAAAGTAGGGAAGCACAGAGTAAACATGTTTGCAGCATTTATTAAATTCATTCAGAAATAGTAACTTGTTTTCTCTCCAGAACAAGATGATCGGGCTTCAAGTGCTAAAGTAACAACTTCGTGAGGAAAAGAAATGCCTTTCACTGCACCATTTCAGGAAAGAAGACTGGTGTTAGAAGAAATGATGTGACTCTTCCACTTATAGTTGAGTGTGTCAACTTGCGTGTGCTTGGTCTGTCACACTTTGAATGCAACAGACTTTTAAAAATATCCACTTAAAATGCACAAGTTCTGGCAAGGCCAATGTTTATTGATTGTCCTTAACTTCCCTCAAAAGATTGATATTGAGTGACTTTTGTGAATTGCTGTTGTATACATGTTCAAGGCACACCTGCAGTGCTGTTTGGAAGTGGTTTTTCCTGGATTTTGGATGAAGAATTGGAGTGATATACCTCCTAGTCAGGGCAGTGTGTAATTTGGAGGGGGAACTTGGAAGCAAGGATGAAGAGTGAGCAGAGAACAGAAATTTCTCTCTAGAATATAGGATCCTCTCATAGCTGCTAGACGGTATGTGAATATCTTCATGATTTTGCCCTAATGGACAAATTATACACAAATGTGATATTTCTTACCACCAGCCAAATCAAATTGTTGACGAGCTTTATTGCCTGTAAAATAAATTGTGAAAAACAACATGAAAAATATTAAGCACATTATTCGACTATTTATTTGCCTTCAGGTGAATAACTATTGTCCATGATGTTTATATTTTTGCTGCTAAGCAACATAAGATTAATATTTAATGGTGCAGTATTAAGAGGATTAATGGTGCCTTGCATTATTCTGGTGTGAATACCAAAGAAAATATAGTATATCTGTTAAACGTAGCACTTATTTGCCTTCTTGTTTTGTGACAAAATGTTTTGCAAGTAAACTCTATTTCTAATAATAGATGAAGAGATAACAGTGGGGGTAATTTTCACCTTCACTGGCTCGGGGACAGGCTGTCAAAATTGATTGATTGCCTGTCTGAGAACCCACCATACTTACATTTCACTTTGGATAAAAATCAACTGGGTTCTACCATGTTCAGGCCATCCATTCCGCCCAGAACTGCCCAGAAGGTAAAGATGAACATACTCCATGTATGATATTTTATTGACAGTGGCCAGTGCAAGCAAATCATGATGTAAATAGGTAGGCATGGAGTTGGGACTCATTTCATATGACATAGGTGTGCAGCCAGTGTTACCTATGCTACCTATTAGCAGCACACTTGTGTGTTGTGGGTGGAAGAGTGTGAGAAATTTGCAACCAGTACTTCTCACAGCTGCAACCAGCAGATTGAAACTGAGTGACTTAAGCAGAAGAGCTGCAGTTAGGTCCCCCTGATGTGACTTTGGGAGCCTTGGTATAGGTGGTCATCCGAAGAAGGGAATTGCTAGTGCCTCCTCACCTCTGAGGTAGAGAGCTCTTTAGGAAAGTCAAACATAGAGTGGGGAAAGGAAGCTCAATGAGGAACAATAGCTGGAGCCTATCTCCTCAACCCAACAGCAACATGAAGAGAAGTCTAATAATAGGGTTGATGCAATAACATCCCCTTTGGTGAAGATGAGGCATCTTGATCCCTCCATCACTTTGTGTGTTGCTCCAAATTCCAACATCTCTTGTGTTTAAGGCATTTTAAGTATAGATTCTGAGCAGAGCTGTGGATGGAAGTTGCTCCCTGAAGATCTTCTGTAAGAGTGGTCTTCCATGCAATCTCTTCCTTCCATCTACCAGCAGTTTGTTTCCTTGCTGCTCTGCCTCTTCCTCTATGCCTGATAAAGCCAATGAGACCATCAATGTCTACAGCCAAATAATTTCTGAAGTGATGAGAAATCACTTTCTATGCAGAAAATGTGAAGATTCCACAGGCCTGTTGCTCGCTAAAAAAATATACTGCCCATCAGCCAAGGCAGAAGTGGTAATCATGCAACTAACCTGCAAGAACTACATGATCCCTTTAAATAGCTCTGTTGTAAAGGCAATTTTCTGGTGAGTGTTATCTATTCCTCCAAAATTTTACAAAGATCTTGGAAGAAGCACAACCCTAATTTAAATAAATTATCCTTCACTTTGAATGTTACTTGTGTGTACTCCTGCCCCCAGTGTAATCTCCTATCAAATCCCAGTTGTGGGGCTGTTCTTCCAGCTGGAAGTAGAATGTGATAGCACAGTGACTGAGTTGCTTGACTGGAATCCAAAGGCTCAGACTATTGATCTGGAAATGTAAGTTCAAATCCCACAATGGGAGCTGGGGAATTTAAATTCAAGTAATTAAATAAATTTGGAATAAAAAGAATACAATGGTTCTCATGAAACCACAAGATTGCAGTAAAAACCCATTTGGTTCGTTAATGTCCTTTCAGGAAGGAAATCTATTGCCCTTACCTAGTCTGGTCTGTAAGTGAATCCAGACCGATGGCAATGTGGTTGACTCTTAATTGTCCTCTCAAATGACTTAGCAAGCTACTCAGGAGCATCTCGGTGTGGGCAATAAATATAGGCCTTGCTTTCAAAGGCCACACCCTGCAAACAAACAAAAAGTGTGGGTGCTTCCTGTTCACCATACTCAGTAAATGTCTAATTTTTAGGTTAGGGTTCCACACTATAGACGAGACTTTGTGTGTCTTGCTATGAATTTGGTAGATGATGAACACTTTAGAATACGGTGAGGTAAAATCTAAATGCCTTCCAATTGAAGTGGAGTCCCAGTCTAACTATTATTGTGTTTGAGCGTGAAAGAATAATACCTAATATTTCAAATGTGTATCAGGAGGCAAAAATAATCCAGGGGCTTTAATTGGTTTTGTTGTGAAATCGGAGTTGATGCAGCAAACCTGCTGTGCCGGCATTAGTAAGAGAGAGAGAAAATGGTAAAAAAAACAGTCCCAATAAATCAGTCAGCAGGTCCAGCAGGTTTTCTTGGTTGGACAGAATTCTCTGCTGTAATGCTTAGTGACCTTTGAGTTAATTCAGAAATTTTAATTAAAGTGGATTTGTCCATTAAATCATTGTTGGCATGCTAATTTGTCTTTATACGTCTTGACGTTGGAGAAGAAAAAAATAAGCTTTATGGAAATGAGTAAAGCTGTCCTGACAGTTCTTCCAACAGCTTGTATCACTACCTGGCATGTTGTTATAGGGGCATGGAATGTGCCAATATGCCACCACATAATAAATAGCTTGGGTTTGAATTCATTTCAATCCCTTACCAAGTAATCCCAGGATATCTTTAATAGGAGATTTGGGGCAAGAGAAACTTGGTGGAGTATGCACAAATTGGTATTTAAAACAAATTATTAAATTTGGTTCAAAATTACATTAAATTAAACTTAAATCTATAGGTATTTATATTCAGATTTATTCCATTTTCTACCTCCCCTAATCAGTAGGAAAAAAAAACAGTGTAATATTACAAGTTGCACTGAGCCAAAAGGTTATTTGTAATGTGAACTGTGAGCATTTATTCATTTAAGTGATTCAGTTTTATGTAGTTCAATGTGGAAAAATATAAATGGCCTTCTATCTAGATTTTGATTAATTAGGCAATTTGGGAAAAATTGAGCTTTACTTAACAGAACAATTGATGTAAAGTTAAATTCTATTCTCCCAAAGAAAGACTAACTGCATTTGAAGTGTGTGAGGGTCAGTAAATTGGGTTAGCAGTATTGCTGCTTGATTGGGCTACATTCTGTGACTATAGCCCAGTCAAATACATCTGTACTTGGGGATGAAGATGCATTAAACTTACCATCAGGGCCTACGTATGTCTAAGATTCTGCAAATTGATGAACATCCAGCAAATAATTACTTAAACTTATTGAACTAAATATATGCCTCCTCTGAATAACCAGTAATTATTCTGAACCACTGTTTGGTTTATCCTGGTCACATGTACTGAGATGCAGTGAAAAACTTAGTTTTGCAAGCCATCCATCCAGATCATTTCAAAACATAAGTACATTGAGGTGGCACAAGGGAAAACAATTACAGAATGGAGAATATAATGTTAAATTCCAGTTACAGAGAAAGTGCAGTGCAGGTAGACAATAGGTGCAAGGCCACGATAAGGTAGATTGTGAGGTCAAGAATTCATCTACGAACCAAGTTTGCAGTTTAAATTTTGCAAAGTTATGAGAAAGGACAGAGACAGTTCAAGAGTAAAAGTTTCAAACTGGAGCATGAGTCATTTTGCCAGAATTAGATAAGATTTAGCAAAAGTAAACTGGAAACAGCTTCTTAAAAGTAAATCAATTTCAATGTGGTGGGAAGCATTCAAGGAGATAGTGAAGCATCAAAGCAAATGTGTTCCCAACAAAAGAAAATGGGAACTTCAAAATCTAGAGTCCCATGGATGTCATGAAACTTTCACATCTAACATGACAAAAAAAAAAGAAGCTCATGATAAACATTGAGAGCTTAACACTATGGAAAGCCAAGACTATCATAGAAAGTACATTTAAAAAGAAATTAATAAAGCAAAGAGTGGGTATGTGAGAAATTATTGGTAGTTAAAATCCTTTCTATAAATATATGAAAGGAAAGAAGGACATAAAGGAAAGAATAGGACCTATTAAATGCCAAACAGTAGCCTGTATATGGATGTGGAAAACATGGAGATACTTTGTGTCTGTCTTCAAAGAAGAGAGGAATGATATATTGGGGAGAAAAAAGATAATCTTTAGAAATAATAAACATATACAGAGAGGACATATTAAGAGGTCAAGCATCTTTACAAGTGGATAAAATGCGAGACCTAGATAAAATCTATCTCAGTCTCTTAAATGAAGCTTGGGAGGAAATACCAACATTGGCAGGGGAGTTGATAGTGAGGAAGAATGTTTTAGACTCCAACAATTTGTCAATGGATTTGTTATGTTGGCACATAAGTAGAAAATGGTACTCAATTCAGAAAATTATGAAGTTATACATTTAAAGAAAGGAATACATGATGTATGGTAGGATACTAAGATCTGTAGAAGTCCAGAGGAATCTTGTTGTGCATGTTTATAGTTCCCTGAAAGTAGCAGGACAGGTAGATATGGTATTTAAGAAAGGTTTTGGGTACTTGTCTTTATTGTTTGAGAGATATAGTACATGAATAGGGAGACTATTCCAGAACTGTATAAATCACTAGTTAGTGATAATAAACCTGATTCTGATTCTGATTAGGCCACAACTAGAGTACTATGTACAGTTCTGGGTACCATATTACAGGAAGGATGCAATAGCATCTGATAAGGGACAGTGAAGATTTATAAGGATGATACCATGGCTGAAAATTATGGTTGCAAAGAAAGACAAACTAGGTGAGGGTTATTTCCTTTAGAACAAAGGAGAATGAAGATAGGTTTAATTTAGTTGTATAAAATTGCAAGACGTCAAAACCCACTGAACAGGAAGCGCCTATTTCCCTTGGCACAGAAGCTGATAATCAGGGAACATACATTTAATTTAATTGGTAGAAGGAATCAAAGGGAATTGAGGAAAAATGTTTCACCCAATACTCAGGAAGGATCTGGTGGTACAAATAGTGGAGTACTTGCATAGCTCCAGCAATCCAAGTTCAATTCTGACCTCCCATACTGTCTATGTGGAGTTTGCATGTTCTTCCTGTGATAGCATGTGTTTCTTGCAGGTGTTCTAATTTTCTTCAACATCCCAAAGATGTGTGGATTGGTAGGTTTATCAGCAACTGTATATTGCACCTAGTGTGTAGGTGAGCGGTAGAACCTGTCGGCAGTTGAGGAGAATGTGAGGAACATAAAATGGGATCAGGATAGGGTTAGTGCAAATGGGTGCTTGATTGTTGGTACAGATTCAGTAGGCTGAAGGTCCTCCTCTTATGCTGTATGATTCTATGACTCTATAAGTAACTCAGTACCTGAAAGATGGGAGAGGCAGAAACCTTAATCACATTTAAAAGATACCACGAGCCCCTAGAGCCACAACCTACAAGGCTATAGACCAAGGGATAGGATCTGGGAGTAACTTAGATCCTAGTTAACAGTTGTACAGTTGGCTGGCATAGCCATAATGAGCCGAGTAGATTCCTTCTTGTATTCTTGTGCGTTGTGTTCTGTATTATTAACTTCTATGATTCTTTGATTGCATTGATTGCATTACAAAACAATCATATAAAATAATTAAACCTAATTAACATACTTTAAAACCTTGTTTGCTCCATCTTCATTGCCTCATGGTACTTTGTGTTCATTTGCTTTGCTAGCTTTATTAGATCAAGTAAAATCTTTGATGTAAAATAAAAGCACCCAATCTATTTCACAGGAATATAGTCAAATAAAATTTGACACACAAGCAGATAAGGAGATTGTAGGATGATGATCAAAATTTTGACCACAAAAGATAGGTTTAATGTTGTTCAAAAAGGAGGTGAGCAAGATAGAGATGCCTAGAGAAGGGATTTCAGAACATAGGGCTTAGGCAAGCCAATGATAGACTTGGGAAAACAAGATCTTAGAGCTTTGTAAGTATGCAGGTCACAGATGTATGGATGAATGGGATTTAAAAAAATAGATGAGAATATTAAAATTTAATTTTGCCAGATTAAATGCCAATATAGGTATAGTATAATAGATCCAAGACCTAAGGACTAATGAGATCTGCTTTATGTTAAGATATGGTCAGTAAACGAAAATGAAAAAGAAACAGGTATTTGGAGCTCCCACTAAGACTGTTAGGTCTTGAGCAGAGAAAGAACTCAAAATCCAGAGAATGTGTTGGGCACTAGATGGGGCTATGAAACTTGAATGCTGTTAGTTTCAAGTTCAGTGAATATTTAAATTTTCCTTTCTTGAAATATTCCATGACAGATGAGTTATGGCCATTCTCTACAAGGCAGGTAAATCACCCCAGCAGGGGTCTTCGTCATAGGCTCCTTGTCATTATCCACAGTGCCATCATTGCTATGGTTGCCAATAGGGATCCAATGTATGGAAGAGACTTGTTAATCGGTCATTCTTCTTTCAAATATAACCTTGTTATTTTAGGTTTAGGGATAAATTTCAAAATAATTCTTCCCTGGGGTTGATTGTAACCTCCTCCGTCCTAGTCATTTTCCTAACTCTCCCACCACTGTCATCTTGGATAGTTGTCCATCTGAGCCTGATTCATAATTATTCAGTTTTGAATGAAAAATCTCCATTTATACAAGTTCAAACACTGTTTCTCTGTGTTGCAGGTTGACTGTAACATACTGCTGTTAAATGTGCCTTTCCAAAGATTTCTGATCATTGAGACTTCACTTTTTGTGATTCATCCATAAAGTTAAAGTTATTATGGCATCAGGAAACCCCATACTCTCTCTTGCCAATCCCCACTTTCTCACTTGCTACTGCCTACTCCCTCTGTCCTCTCCCCATCTATTCTCTCTCCTCCAACCCCCATCTCTCTCTCCTCCCACTCACTCTTATCCTTATTCTCTCCTCCCATTTCACTCTCTCTTCCCCCAATTCTTTCTCCCTTCCCACAACCTCTCTTTCTCTCCCTTTCTCTTTCTCTATGTCTCTTTCTCCACCCACTTCTCCTAAAACTGCCATCTCTCCTGGATTAGCCTCAGGTAATTCTGCATCCATTCCTGCTCTCGGTCCAATCTGGGTCGGTAGTCTCTGTAGCCTCGGCTATGGGATCTCTTGGGGAGGTGTGGTTCCTGGACTATTAGAAGTTTTAGGCTCAGAGCAATCTGCTAGAAATGTATAGGAAACCTATAGTTTATGAAAAGTTGTTTGAAATATTGGCCGGTATTGCCGGTATCTTTAGGAGAGGTATTACCCACAAAGTTTCACTCTGTGCTGATGATTTACTGCTCTTCATTTCTAATGTCAAGACTTCATTACCTTCTATGCTTTCTCTACTTTCCCGTTTTAGCCGATTCTCAGGATATAAGTTGAATTTACACAAGAGCGAACTTTTCCCTTTGAACAATCTGATGTCATTCGATATTAACCTTCCTTTTAAAATTGTAAGAAATCATTTTACTTATTTGGGTATAACAATTACTGAAAATTATAAATATTTATTTAAAGAGAAATTTCTTGCTTTACTGAATTATGTAAAAAGGGTCTTATCAAACTGGTCACCCCTCTCTACATTGTTGATTGGCCACATTAATTCTACTAAAATGAATATTTTACTCAATTATTTAATTGACTCAATTATATGTTCTTACATATGGAAAAATAAACATCCTAGATTAAATAAAGTTCACTTTCAGAAAACTAAAAATAATGGAGGCTTTGCCTTACTCAACTTTAGGTTTTATTACTGGGCAGTCAATATACGAAATCTTACATTTTGGTTACATTATATTAATCATGAGGCCTGTCCAGTATGGGTTTCTTTGGAAGCTAATTCTGTTAAAAAATGTTCTATTATTTCTTTGCTTGGCTCTTCACTTTCTTTATCAATAAATAAATTAACTGGTAATCTTGTAGTTAAACGTGCTTTGAGAATTTGGTTACAATTTAGAAAATATTTTGGTTTATTGAGATTTTCTTTGTCTAGTCCCATTTTTGCTATTTGTTTTTTTAAACCTTCCATGACTGACGTAGTTTTTAAAGAATGGGATAGATTGGGTATTACTTGTTTTCAGGATCTATTTGTTGGAGGAAATTTAGCAACATTTGAACAATTGTCAGCTAAATATAATTTACCAAAAACTCACTTTTTTTGATATTTGCAAATTAGAGATTTTCTCCGATCTCAAGTACATACGTTCCCTATAAGTCCTGACAAGAACTTACTAGATGTAATTTTTAATTTGAAGCCTTTTTATGATGGTTCAATATCCAAGATTTATGGCAGGTTATCAGGAACGGATAAGGTTCCTTAAGACAAAAGTAAAAATGCTTGGGAACATGATCTGCAGATTTCAATTTCTGAGGAAACTTGGAATAAAATTTTTAAATTGGTTAATACTTCATCATTATGTGTACGTCACTCCCTCCTTCAATTTATAGTGGTCCATAGAGCTCACCTGTCCAAAGCCAAGTTATCGCGTTTCTATTCAGATATATCTCCTTATTGTGATAAATGTAATAATGGAGAGGCTTCTTTAATTCATATGTTTTGGTCATCTCCAAGTCTGGAAAAATACTGGATAGAGGTATTTCAAAAGTTTTCTGTGCTTTTTAAAATAACTTTTAAGCCAAATCCTTTAACTGCATTATTTGGGATTGTTGGAGAAAAAGATATAATTCTGGACACTTCCGACTTACACATATTGGCCTTTATTTTTCTTATAGCCAGGAGGGCTGTGTTGTTTAAATGGAAGGAAGTTACTCCCCCCACTCATGTTCAATGGTTACGGGATGTTATGTCATATCTAAATTTAGAGAAGATCCTTTGTTCTATTTCTGGATCTATTCTGAACTTTCAAATATTATGGGGACCTTTTTTGAACTACTTTTAAAACCACTGATTTGGTGCTTAAAGTACAGATATTGGCCAATACAATTATGTCTTTAGGATTTTTTTTTTGTCTTTTTTCTTACCAAACAGCTTTGGTTTTGGAAGTGGGGTTAGATTTTTTAAAATAAAATTATTCCAATTTAGTAATATTAATTAGTTATCATTTCTGTTTATCATTATGAAGTATTGTGATTTTAAGTGTGATTCAATACAATGTATTTTGTAACATTTTGTCTTTTCTTTTGTTTCATGTACTTTTTATTTTCTATTTGGAATTAATAAAAATATTGAAAAAGAAAGAAATACTGGTGTTCCTCAAATTACAAATGTTTAATTATAAACTTTTGCTATAATGTCATTGACTCTCTAGGTTATGTGTTCTTGATTTGTACTGTTGCTGCAAAACAACAAATTTCACGACATTGTCAGTGATAATAAACCTGATTCTGATTCACTATAATGAAAAGTACACCAATCTCCATCCATAATGCATTTTGTATTTCCTCTTCCATCATTTTGTCTTTGTTGACATTGCTGAGGACACAGAGCTCTGCCTGTTTTCAGGATTCATCCTAATTTATTCTGTACATTTTTTTTTACAGTGGCTTCAAAAAAACCTACATTTCTGAGAATTGCACCTCCTCTGAGAAATCACAGCATATTATATGCATTAAACCAAACTGGATGTTGAACATCAGCCTTTTGTTAAATCTTGAAGCATCCATGAAAGTGACCATGAAAAGTTAGTGCACAATACATTATCCCAGAATTGTACGAAGTGTTATGAAGGGCAGAGGTGTTATAATGTTGAGGGGGGGAATGAAAAAATGGGTTAAGCATCTGGTTAGAAAATCAGAATCAACAGCATGTGCCTCTGAGTTTGATGATGAGCCAGGAAAAAAGTTTTGTTTTGGCAACATTTGGAAGTATGTAAGGTGCGTAGTAATGAAGCATATCATTTTGGAGCTGAGTAGCAGTGACAAACCCAGTAAAGAAATCTGGGGTACAATATCAAAATAGCGACAGACTACATCACTGCCTCTTGGATGACCTATCCCAAGTAACAATGAATGGCATATAGAAACAAATATGACCTGACTATGTACATGAATCCCATAGGCTTACGAACTTGAAAATTCTCCTAGAAGATATGTCAAGTTGGCAAATGAGCTTGGGTTTGATGAAATAGACCAGTAAGATGTAGAAGAATTGTTGGAATCTTGTGGCAAAGAGCTCACAAATGAGGATCTGTTACAACCTGAGTAACAGTAGACACAAAAGGAAGAAGGAACCACTAATATAGCATAGCCACCATTGTCAAAAGGGCTCATTATGAAAAGGCTTTCAGAGGTATTCATCCACATTGAGAAAATATTAGCTGCCTTCAAGGAGATTGATCCCAATATGGGAAGCAGAATTAGATGTGGCTGCAAGATAGAAAAAGACATGTTTTGCTATAAGGAACTTAATCAGATGAAGAGAGTTGTCCAGATTTCCACTTCCATTGACACGTCCTTTAAGCCTCTTTCATCAGGTATACAGGAATAGTCACAGGTAGAACCTTCACCATTAATGTCACAAACTCCCACAAGCTCAGATTCACCATCTCCACCACCATTATCCAAACACCAATGATAACTCTGCCTCTCACCTCACCCACCACTACTTTGACATCTAAATCAATCACCACCACAGAAAAACAAAGATGTGAATTAGGAGTAGGAGTAGACAACTTGGTCCCTCAAGCCTATTCCATCATTTAATAAGATCATAGGTGATTTGATTGCAACTTGAGCCTGACATCCCTGCCTACTCCAACCCCTTACTTTTCAAGAATCTGACTCAAAGAAGGTTCTGCTTCCACTGGCCCTTGAGGAGAAAACTTCCAACAACTCTTTTCCTTCTGGGAGGAAAAAAATTGCCTCAACCCTCTCTTACTTGGGAGGCACATATTTTGTGACAATCATCTCTAGTTCCAGATTCTCCCAAAAGAGGAGCCATTCTCTCCTCACTTACCCTGTCAATTCTGCTCAGGATCTCATATGTTTCACTTGGTGAGTACTCTGTAAAGACATATCATGTATGTTGTTATTTAATTGGTAAATTGTAAATTGGTTTATTATTGACACATGAACCGAGGTACAGTGAAAAACTTTGTTTTGCATGCCATCCATACAGACCTTTTCATCACATCAATACATCAAGGTAGTACAAGGGAAAAGAAATAGCAGAATGCAGAATATAGTGTTACAGTTACAGAGAAAGTGCAGTGCAAACAGACAATAAGATTCAAGGCCATGATGAGGTAGATTGTGAGGTTAAGAGTCTACCTTAATTGTTCAAGAGGTCTGTTCAATAGTCTTATAACAGCGGGATAGAAGCTGTCCTTGAGTCTGCTTGTATGTACTTTCAAGCTTTTGTATCTTCTGCCCGATGGGAGGCGTGAGAAGAGAGAATGTCCAGAGTGGGAGGGGTCTTTGATTATGTTTGCTGCTTTACCGAGGTAGTGAGATTTCAGATTTAATTCTTAACAAAATGAGATTTTATTATTTCAAATACTTATGTTGTTGTATTTTTAAGTTCTGGAATGCAACCAGAGTTTTTACAATGGGAAAACCTTTTCAATTTTTGAATTTTCAAAGTATTTTCCAGGAAAGCAGTCCTTTTGTAAATCGAGGAATACAATTTGTGAGCAGGTTATTTCTGCTAGTTAAAACAAAAGGATCTAAAGCTGATGTCACTTGCTACAGTTAAGTTAAATGGATCTCCTCCCCCAATGTAAACCAACACTCCCGGACAATGTGTAAAATCAGGGAGGGCTCATGAATGATAGAAAAATGGAGGGCTATGTGTGAGGGAAGGGTTAGATAGACCTTAGAGCAGGATAAGATGTCAGCACAACATTGTGGGCTGAAGGGCCTGTACTGTGCTGTAGTGTTCTATGTTCTAATAATAATGCAGATGACAGCTAGCTTAATCCTCTGAAGACTAACTGTACATTAAAAGTGACAAGGCTGATATCTTCCAAATGATGTGATGAAAGTTGCCATCTGCATATAGAGATACCTTATGAATTCATAAGGTATCTCTATATGCAGATGACTTGTTACTTTATATTTCTAACCCGGAGGAATCCATCCCTGCAGTATTATCACTGCTTGCTCAGCTTAGTGTTTTTTTCTGGTTATAGATTAAATCTTAATAAGAGTGAACTCTTTCCATTAAATATGCAAACCCCAATTTATAGGCAATTACCATTTAGATTAGTAACAGACCATTTTATGTATTTGGGCGGTAAAATTACCAAGAAGCATAAGGACCTGTTTAAAGTTAACTTGCTACCTTTAATTGATCATGTTAAACAATTATTTATGAAATGGTCCCCATTATCCCTATCATTGATAGGCTGAATTAATGTGGTTAAGATGAATATTTTACCAAAATTTTTATATCTATTTCAGGCGATTCCAACTTTCATCCCGAAGTCCTTTTTTGACACTACTGATTCAAAAATTCTTTCATATATATGGCAGAATAAAAACCCAAGGTTAAGTAAGAAATATTTACAAAAATTGAAAAAGGATGGTGGCATGACTTTGCCTAACCTTAGATTATATTACTGGGCAATTAATATCAAATATTTAATTTTTTGGGCTCAAGATTTAGATGTAATTCAATGTCCCAAATGGGTATACCTTGAGTATGAATCAGTGCAAGGATTTTCATTAGTTTCTATTTTAGGAGCCCCACTCCCTTTTGCACTTACTAAATTGAGTAAACATATAACTAACCCAACTGTTAAACACACTATACGAATATGGTTTCAATTCCGTAAATTCTTTGGATTGAATAAATTTAGCTTATGAAGCCCCATTCAATCTAATTTTTTCTTTCAACCATCCAGAATTGATTCAGCTTTTTCTTTATGGAAAATGAAGGGAATAACATTTTTTCAAGATTTATTCATTGATAACTGTTTTTTATCTTTCGAACAGTTGTGTAATAAATACAATTTGCCTAGATCACACTTTTTTTGATACTTACAGATTAGAAATTTTTAAAAAGTTACTATACCTTCTTTCCCGACTCCATATAAAATTGAAATTATAGAAAAAATTTTAGGTTTTAATCCCTATCAGAAGGGCTTGATAGCAATAATTTATGATCTAATTATGAAAATACGTCCAGAGACACTTGATAAAATTAAGAATGAATGGGAAAGAGAACTCCAGATACTTTTACCCACAGAGACATGGAAGAAAATTCTTCAATTAGTTAATACATCTTCAATGTGTGCCAGACACTCTTTGATACAATTTAAGGTGGTTCACAGGACCCATATGTCGAAGGACAAGTTAACCCGTTTTTATCACCATATAAATCCTATATGTGAGAGATGTAATTCGGAGGTGGCTTCCCTGACACATATGTTCTGGTCCTGTCCTCTTTTGGAAAAATATTGGAAAGACATTTTTAATATTATTTCAACTGTATTGAATACTGATTTACAACCTCACCCAATCACTGCAATTTTTGGGCTACCAATAATGGAATCTGGCCACTTATCTGCTGCTGCTTGTTGTCTGATTGCCTTTGTTACATTAATGAGCAAGCGATCCATTTTGTTTAAATGGAAGGATCTAGTACCTCCCACGACTTTTCAATGGTTTTCTCAAACTATGTCATGTTTAAACTTAGAAAAAATTAGGAGTGGCACTGTGGATTCTTCGCTTAAATTTGAGGAAGTTTGGAGTCCATTCATTCAATATTTTCATATGATATAGATCCCTTTTCAATAATATTTGACCTGAGAGGAGCGGAGTTGATGACATAATAATGCTTTTTGTTTATCGAGAAATGTCAGTCCAGTTTTTTTTCTTCTGAAATTTATTTCTAGTTTGTTTCGTTTTATTACTCATAATCTTTTTTTCAATTTGGTTTTTTTTATATAATAAATCTTTTTCTTTCTCGTTTTGATTTTTTTTGTAATATATTCATTTACTAAGAAACCGTGGGGCTTACAATATATCTTTTTTTTATTCTTTATGTCTATATATGTCATGATTGTCCTCCCGATCTCTTTGTATTACGTGTATAATTACCGATGTTATATGTATTATTCTGTATTAATTTGAAAATTAATAAAAAGATTGAAAAAGAAAGTTGCCATGATTCTTTTGATTCAATCCCACCTTAGCAATTAACATTTTATAAGAAAGAGCTACAAATTTAGAATTTTACTCCCTTTTTTGATTAATACACCTGCTATAAATTTACTTAGGACCTAGTCAGCAACATTCAGAGTCCCCAGTGGAGAAATCTTATCCAATCTTTAATTGCTTCAGCAAAATGTGAGGCTGTTAACAAATTCAGTTCAGTTACAATTCAGTTTTATCCTAATGCTTCCATGGTCTGTATCTATGACTTGTAACCGTCTGCAGAACTAGATTCTCCTCCGTATGTATTGGTTATATAAATATACAGCTTAGTGGATTAAAGTGTAATGTGTTGTTAAGAACTGAGTGTACCACATAATATGACGTTGATACATTGCTCACATCAATAAAGGATGTTCTCTTTATAGCTTGCTTATGATTGTGGCATCTCTAAGAAGTCCAGACACCATAATGGTGTTTGGTTTGGGATGTTGCTTAATTGGAGGAGTAACAGGACAATAATTTAGTGTGAGGGAAGCAGAGAAAGAGGTTCCATGATTAGAGTAGTGATAATGGCAGGTTGTAGACATTGCTATTTCCCTCTCCACTCTCAGTGCCGATGCAGGGTTTCAACCCGAAACATCGACAATTCTTTACCAACCCCCCCCCCCCACCCCACAGATTCTGCTCCACCTGCTGAGTTCCTCTAGCAGATTGCTTGTATAAGACTGTTAGTCTGTTAGTACTGCTGAGGAGGGACTGGTACAAGCACTGCAATTTGACTGGGCACTGACCATTGCGTTGTCACTATGCCAGAGGGCTTGCAGAATCTTTTCCTTCAGTATGATCATACACTTCTGTGTGTGCATTTCTGTAGCCCAAAATCATTAAACTGGGATCCAGCATTGCCAAGAGTGGGCAGAGATCTGCCCAGGAAATGGTGGCAGTGTTGGGCTTAAGAGAGACAACTAATGTGGCCAAGCTTTGTTCTTGGTGTAATCACAGTTTCCATTGAGTCCCCTTCACAAGTTATTACACAAAGGGAAATCTTGGTTTTGGGGCAAAGAACCGGGGAGGGCATATAAGCTTTGCAGAAGAGTATTTAGAAATATATCTTTCCTTTTCCATTGTGACTGGCAAAACTATTACAAATGTTTTGTATTCCAGCTGTGGAGTAGATGCAATTATTATTCACAAAATAGAATCAGGCCATCAACTACTAATTGGATATGCTTTCTCCATTCTCGCCTCCAGTGAGAAAACCACATGCAGACTGAAAAACAGATCCTATTTTTGATCCTATTTAGCACCATTTTTGGAAGTAATTGATAGCAGACGTTCCTAGCTAGTAGCCATTTCAGTCTGGTTATGGGCCATCAATTGCTGGGGGGCAAAGTCAATCATTCAGGCAATGCATGATTGCAGGGATGTTCCATGCTTTTGTCAGAGCTGGACTGCACTATTGTGTCCTACACATCAAAGCAGAAAGTCACATCTGTCTTATGTGGAGATAACGATTTTAAGCAGAGCACTTTTTAATTGTAGATTTTTGCTGATGACTTGGTGCCAGTCAAAGAGATTGTCAAGGCCACATTTTACTGAGATTTTAACTCTGTTTCTCTTTCCACAGATGCTGTCTGACCTGCTAAGTATTTCCAGCATTTTCTGATTTTTCAGATTTCCAGCATCTGCAGTTTTTTTTTGATTTTTCAATAGGATGGAAAAGATGGGATCATATTTTATTTGTATTACTTTGGGTTTTGGAAATGATCTTTTTATTCTTCATTCCAGCAAAAGGAGAGGAGGCTTTAGAAACAGGTAAAAGCTGAGCACTCAAGACATCAATAAGAAGGATTTCTTCTAACAAAGTCTATAGTACAAGGGCAACATTCTGGAAGCTCTCTAAGGAATATTGTATCAGGAGATTTGACCTCTCCAGAGAGGCAATCACAGAGTTGTGTTGCCTTTTTATCTTGACCTGAAGTGAACTACCATAGGTGGTAAAGCATTCCTATTGAGTCAAACTTCCACTTTTTTTTTGCCTCTGGTACCTGCAGGGCTGCATGGAGTGATGTAAGTAATAACAGTCAGTTCACTGAACATGCTTACATCCAACGACGTTTGGTAGAGAAAATGATGAAATTACTTGCTTTAAAGGCATAGGATGCTGCAGTATGTACCAGATTTTGGACAGTTTGCAAGTTTCCCCAAGTTCAGTCCGTGATTAACTTCCTATTAGATATCTGCCTATATGGACTATCAGGGCTTTCATTCCGTTGACAAACCACTGGTGTTTGGTCACCAGGAGAGCATTTTATGTCCTTTTTCTTAGGATTTGTTATGAATCTTTTACTTTGTGAGGATGCTCCAGTTAGTCAGCAAGAGAGTAACTGGTTTGAGGCAAAATAAGTACTCATGATTCCTCTCAGAAACCTATGCTTGTCAGCTGAACTATACTATAGTCAGATTCACAGACTAGTTGTGATTCTCAGTGGAAACAAAGGGACGCTCCATTAATGATTCTGAAGCAGGGGCAAGGTGAGTGTTTTCCCACAACAGAGACAACATATGGAGCCAGCATTGGACCTTCAGCATGGTGAAGCTCATGACATTGTTGTCATAGAGACTGGAGAAGAAATGGAAGAGATCCAGTTGTTTTCTACGCTCAGAATTCTTTGATTGCAGTTCATTGAAGGGCATTTCAATTGATGTCAGTCCTTCAACTCTCCAGTAAACTGCAAATGCCTAACAATCAACATTAATCGCCACATTTTCTATTGTTCCAACATCATCAGCTATTACAAGAAGACATTGCAAGTAAAATTCCAAAATGATTTATCAGTTATTGGCTTACAAAAATGTCCGCACACCATTTTTCACGATAATGAGCCTTTAGTGCCTACCTTCTGCTTCTACACGAGGTCATGGCACATTCTCACACTCAGCGTGAGATGTCCAAACCTGCTAGGACTCATTTAAGGCCTGTTGAGGTTTTTATGATTAACAACCTCTAACAATTTATGACTGAGAAGCAGCAACACGGGGAGATTTGGCTTTTTAGCACCAAGAGTGTGCATGTGTTCAACAGATCACAAGGGTCGGAATGTGCTGTCAAGCAGAGAGAGATTGGAATTGATCATGCTAATGGCTAGCCACTGGTTCCATAGAGAAATGCTGGCTATCTGCTGTGTGGACGACAGTGTATTCCATACTTCCGCACCTTCACACCGAAACACAGAAATGTGGAACATGTTGTAGATCAGATGCTGGTGTCTCTGTATCTGGCCCCTCAACTTTACAACAGCACTATTTCATACAATGTCACATTCATTAGAGTGAGACCACCAACCTTCACAAAAAGTGAAGGTAAGTGATTTGATGTTTTTTACTTTATTTTAGTAAATATTAATATTTAAATTAGTTTATATAAGTTGAATGTGGTTTTAAATAAATTTATTGCTTCTTAAGTGTTTATTAATTTTTACTGTTTAAAGTTACTATCATTTTTGAGCTGTTTCTGAATGTCTCTGAGGCAACACCTTCATTCTGCTGCCTGTGGCCTCGCCAACACTTGCAGCTTTCCTCACATTGTGGAACAGCTGCAGTAACGAGGCTTGAAGATTGTTGGGAGCCAAGCAGTCACCAAAAGTTCCTATTTACTCGACAGAAAGAAGATTTTAGTTAGCCTTTAAATCCTATATATTTAGTCACTCAACTTGTTTAAGGCAGAGAAAAAGTCTAAGTAATAATCCAGGACCAGCAGCATTGAGGTAAGCATACACTATGTGGTTCAGAATCAGAATCAGAATCAGGTTCAAAAGAGTGGAAAATGTTGATCAGAATGTTCATGCCATGTGCCAGCAACTCACCCAAATTAGTGATGGTGTCCTCCATAGAATCAGAATCAGAATTAGAATCAGAATCAAATTTATTACCACTGACTTGTATGACTTGAAATTTGTTGTTTTGCAGCAACAGTACAGTGCAAAGACATAAGATTATGCAAATTACAAAACTAAATAAATAGTGCAATAAAAAAGGAATAGCAAGGTAGTGTTCATGGGTTCATGGGACATTCAGAAATCTAATGGCAGAGGGGAAGAAGCTGTTCCAGAATCATTGAGTGTGGGTCTTCAGGCTCCTGTACCTCCTCCCCAATGGTAGTAATGAGAAGAGGGCATGTCCCAGATGGTCCTTAGTGATGGATGCTTTATGATAATCTCTGACATGTTGCAAAAGCTTTCTGGAAGGTTGACTAATTCAATAAGCCATAGATATTGCAGAGACAGCAGACCTTGTTTAATAGCAGGCCAATATGACCTCTTGAGC
The DNA here is from genome assembly GCF_009764475.1 of Pristis pectinata. Classification (NCBI taxonomy): domain Eukaryota; kingdom Metazoa; phylum Chordata; class Chondrichthyes; order Rhinopristiformes; family Pristidae; genus Pristis; species Pristis pectinata. Next base: position 123,855,693 of record NC_067406.1, read on the forward strand.
CTGATCCACCATTCAACATTATGACCGATATTTTGTCCCAAGTTCACTTTCCCAATCATTCCCAGAACCTCACATTCCTTTGCTGAACAAAAAATCTATTGATAGTGTTGAATGCACTGATTGACTCTTGGAGCAGCAAGCAAGAAGAGACTTCTTTAAGCAGTTGGAGAAGAAGTTCAGGTGATGCAGGAATGTTTTGCTCTCTCCAGCAGAGGAGAGTCTCATGATCCTGTTACAGCCAACAACTTTTCTTATGATGAAAGCAGAAGATGCTGTAAATACACAGCAGGTCAGGCCACACTTGTGGGAAGAGAAACAGAGATAACATTTCAAGTCAAAGACCCTTCACCTGACCAGCTGAATAATTCCAGCTTTTTCTGTTTTTATTTTAGATTTCCAGTTTATGCAGTTGATTTTTGATTTTCAACTTTTTGATGATACAGGAACTCAGGTTGTAGCAAGGAATAGTGCTCAAATGTTAGAAAGAAGCATAAGGTTAAAAGACTAGAAGAAGCAGACTAAAAAGAGAAGAAGAAATTTTGCTAAGATTGAACTGAAGAAGAACGTGTATTTATTTCAGGTTGTAACCGAGAAATGAAAAGGTGCATTCTTGCAGAGGTATTGGAGGGTTATATAGGACCAAAGAAGCTTGACCTAAGGTAAGAGGTTAGAAGAATGAGAGGGGATATAATTGTCTGACAGATCTAGACAGACTGGATGTGGGTGATGTGACTGTGAACTGAGTCACTGGAGACACTGAAGCCAGTTGATATAAATGATCTTTATTCACCACGACAAGCAGGCATTCTCCTGGAGACCCCCTTGGTAGAGTCTCCCAAACTCAAAGTACATCAGATGTTTATACCCTGAAGAACAAAGTTTACAATAGGTGATTCACTACAATTTCAATCGCTACAATGACATAGAACATTACAGCATAGTACAGGCCCTTTGGTCCACAATGTTGTGCCAACATTTTATCTTGCTCTAAGAGATATCTAACCCTTCCCTCCTACATAGCCCTCCATTTTTTGATCATTCATGTGCCTATTGGAGTCTCTTAAATGTCCCTAACGTATCTGCCCCCACAACCTCTGCTGGCTGTGCATTCCACACACCCATCACTCTCTGTGTAAAAAAACTTACCTCTGTCATCCCCCCATACTTTCCTCCAATCACCTTAAAATTATGCCCCCTCATGTTAGCCATTTCCGCCCTGGGAAAAAGTCTCTGAATGTCCACTCGACCTATGCCTCATCATCTTGTACACCTCTATCAAGTAACATCTCATCCTCCTTTGCTCCAAAGAGAAAAACCCTAGCTTGCTCAACCTATCCTCATAAGACATGCTCTCCAATCCAGGCAACATCCTCCTCTGCACCCTCTCTAAAGCTTCCACATCCTTGCTATAATGAGGCGAGCAGAACTGAACACAATACTCTAGGTGTGGTCTAACCAGAGTTTTATAGAGCTGCAGCATTACCCTGTGGCTCTTGAACTCAATACAAGTTCAAGTTATAGCTTATTGTCATTCACCCACATGCTGTAAAAACACATGGAGGAACAAAATGTCTTTTACCCCAGACTCACACAACAGAGGACATACATGGAACAGAGGACATACATAGAACAGAGGACATACAATAAACGCAGACAAAAAAATTGTGCAAGTACAAATAGTGCAAAAAACGGTATATACAGAATACAAAATTAGTGCAGGGTTAGTGCAAAACCGAGTTGGACGAAGAAAATACAGAACTCAGTGTGTTGCACTAAATGTATAAACATGTTCAGCAGCAGCCAATGTTCTTATACGCCGTTGTGCAAACCAGGGATTTTGACGCGGGATTTGTCTGAAACGCCTCCAGGTTGTACAGTCTAGTAGTTCCGGCCCGGATGCTCTGGTACCGCTTGCCAGACGGCAGTGGGACAAATAGGTCATAGGAGGGATGAGAAGGGTCATCTATGATTCTGCAGGCCTTGCGAGTGCATTGTGTGTTGAAGATATCCAGGATGGAGGGAAGAGGTACTCCAATGATCTTTCCAGCTGTACTCACAATTCTCTGCAAAGTCTTACAGTCAGAGATGTTACAGTTACTGTACCAGGCAGAGATGCAGCTGGTCAGGACACTCTCAATGGTACTCTTGTAGAATGTGATGAGGGTGGGGGAGAGCAGGTTTGCTCTCCTCAGCTACTGTAAAAAGTGGAGACACAGCTGTGCCTTCTTGGCGAGCGAGGAGGTGTTGATCAACCAGGACAGGTCGTCTGCTATATGTATTCCCAAGAACTTATAACAGCTGACTCTCTGTACAATGATGCCATTAATGCACAGGGGTGAGTGGTCAGCCTGGGCCTTTCTAAAATCTACAATCAACTCCCTTGTTTTGTCCACATTCAAGGAGAGATTGTTGACTGAGAACCAATCCGCCAGCCTCTCCACCTCCTCTCTGTAAGCTGTTTCATTGTTCCTGCTGATGAGGCCCACCACTGTTGTATCATCAGCAAACTTGATGATATGGTTGGAGCTTGAGTTGGCAGAACAGTCATGGGTCAGCAGTATGAACAACAGTGGACTGAGCATGCAGCCCTGGGCTACATACCCTGACTAATGAAGGCCAACACACCATATGCCTTCTTATCAACCCTATCAATCTGCATGGCAACCTTGAGGGATCTATCGACGTGGACCACAAGATCCTTCTGTTCCTCCACACTGCTAAGAGTCCTGCCATTAACCTTGTATTCTGCCTTCAAGTTTGATCTTCCAAAGTGTATCACTTCACACTTTTCCAGGTTGAACTCACTCTGCCATTTCTCAGCCCAGCTCTGCATCCTATCAATGTCCTGTTGTAATCTATAGCAACCTTCTACTCTATCTACAACACCACCAACCTTCATGTCATCTGCAAACTTACTAACTGACCCTTCCACATCCTCATCCCTTCCACATTTATAAAAATCACAAAGAGCAGGGGTTCCAGAACAGATCCCTGCAGAATACCACTGGTCACCAACCTCCAGGCAGAATACGCTCCATCTACCACCACCCTCTGTCTTCTATGGATGAGCCAATTCTGAATCCACACAGCCAAGTTTCCCTGGATCCCATACCTCCTGACTTTCTGAATAAGCCTTCCATGAGGAACCTTATCAAATGCCTTACTAAAATCCATGTACACCACATCCACTGCTCTACCTTCATCAATGTGTTTTGTCACATCCTCAAAGAATTCAAACAGGCTTGTGAAGCATGACCTGCCCCTCACAAAACCATGCTGGCTGTCCCTAATCAGCCTATGCTTGTCCAAATGCCCATGAATCCTGTCTCTAAGAATCTTCTCCAGTAATTTGCCCACCATTGAAGTAAGACTCACTGGTCTGTAACTCCCAGGGTTATCTCTACTCCCTTTCTTAAACAAAAGAACAACATTTGCCACCATCTAATCATCTGGTACTACTCCTGTGACCAGTGAGGATGCAAAGATCATTGCCAAAGGCACAGCAATCTCTTCCCTCACTTCCCATAATAACCTTGGATGTATCCCGTCCAGCCCTGGTGACTCAACTATCCTAACGTTTTTCAAAAGTTCCAGCACATCCTCTTTCCTCACGTCGACATGCCCTAGTGTATCAGCCTGTTGTACACCATCCTCACAAACATCAAGGTCTCCCTCGCTGGTGAGTACTGAAGCAAAGTACTCATTAAAGACCTCCCCTACCTCTTCCGACTCCAGGCACATGTTTTCTCTTTTATCCTTGATTGGTCCTACCCTTACTCTAGTCATTCTCCTATTCTTCACATATGTGTAGAATGCCTTGAGGTTTTCCTTAATCCTATTAACCAAGGCTTTCTCATGCCCCCTTCTAGCTCTCCTAAATACATTCTTAAGCTCCCTCCTGGCTACCCTGTAACTCTCCAGAGCCCTGTATGATCCTTGCTTTCTAAACCTTAGGTAAGTTTATTCTTCCTCTTGACAAGATATTCTACGTCTCTTGTCAACAACGGTTCCTTCACTCTGCCATCCTTACCCTGCCTCAACTGGACAAACCTATCCGGAATTCCACGCAAGTCCTCCCTAAACAACCTCCACATTTCCGTTCTGCACTTCCCCAAGAACATCTGTTCCCAATTTACGCTCCCAAGTTCCTGCCTAATAACGTCATAATTCCCCCTCCCCCAGTTAAATACTTTCCCATATCATCTGCTCCTATCCCTCTCCAAGGCTACGGCAAAGGTCAAGGAATTATGGTAACTGGCTCCAAAATACTCTCCCACTGAGAGATCTGAAACCTGATCAGGCTCATTGCCTAGTACCAGGTCCAATATGGCCTCTTCTCTAGTCGGCCTGTCCACATACTGTGTCAGGAATCCTTCCTGTACACAACTAACAAACTCTGCCCCATCTATCCCCTGTACACTAAGGAGGTGCCAATCAATATTAGGGAAGTTGAAATCACCCATGACAACAACCCTGTTATTTTTGCACCTTTCCAAAATCTGCCTCCTGATCTACTCCTAAGTGTCTCTGCTGCTATTGGGAGTTCTGTCGAATACCACCAATAGAGTGATTGCTCCCTTTCTGTTTCGAACTTCCATCCACACTGACTCAGTGGACGATCCCTCCAGGATAACCTCCCTTTCCACAGCTGTGATACTATCCCTTATCAGCAAAGCCACTCTCCCACCTCTCTTAGCTCTGTCCCTGCCCCTTTTGAAACATCCAAACTCCAGAAAAGCCATTCCTGCCCTTGCGACAGTCAAGTCTCTGTACTGGCCATCACGTCATAGTTCCATGTACTTACCCATACTCTAAGTTCATCACCCTTGTTCCTGATACTCCTTGCATTAAAGTAGACGCACTTCAGCCCATTCAACTGATTGCAATTTCGCCTTTTCAACAGCCTATCCTTCCTCACAGTCTTTCTATACTCTGCATCTACTTGTACACTAAATGCAGCAACCTCTGACCTATCAATCTGGTTCCAATCTCCTTGCCAAACTAATTTAATCCCTCCCCAACAGCTCTAGCAAACCTGCCTGCAAGAATATTGGTCCCCTCCAGTTCAGGTGTACAGGTCGTACCTTCCCCAGAAGAGATCCCAATGATCCACAAATCTGAAACCCTGCCCCCTGCACCAACTCCTCAGCCACGCATTCATCTGCCAAATCATTCTATTCTTACCCTCACTGGCCTGTGGCACAGGCAGCAATCCAGAGATTGCTAACCTTGAGGTCCTGCTTTTCAGCTTCCTCCCTACCTCCCTATATTCTCTCTTCAGGACCTTTCCTACCTATGTCATTGGTACCAATATCTCTTTTCCTACCTATGTCATTGGTACCAATATGTACCATGAATTCTGGCTGTTTGCCCTACCCCTTCAGAATGCCGTGGACCTGATCCGAGACGTCCCTGAGCCTGGCACCCGGGAGGCAACATACCATCTGGGAGTTTCTTTCACGTCCACAGAATCTCCTGTCTGCTCCCCTTACTGTGGAATCCACTATCACTACCACTCTCCTCTTCTCCACCCTTCCCTTCTGTGCCACATAACCAAGCTCAGTGCCAGAGACCTGGTCACTGCAGCTTTCCCCGGGTAGGTTGTCCCCCCCCCCCCCAACAGTATCCAAAGGGGTATACCTGTTACTGAGGGGAACAGCCATAGGGGTACTCTGCAATACCTGCCTATTCTCCTTCCTTCTCCTGACGGTCACCCAGCTAACAGCCTCCTGCATCTTAGGAGTGACTCCCTCACTGTGGCTCTTATGTATGAACTCCTCGTTCTCCCGTAGGAGCCAAGGGTCATCCAGCTGCATCTCCAGTTCCCTCCAACATTGTTTACTTCAATATTTTGAGTCAGACGATGCTTCCATTGAGTTGCATATCTACAATGGGAGACACCTCTGAATGTTCAAACACCTTTGTTGGGACAAAGTTATTCACAAAAGAAGTCTTAAAACAGCAGATGACAGAGAACCCAGACACCCAAAACTAATGTGAGGGCTGACTCTCTGAGTACACAAATATCCCAACTATTGATAGAGAAAATATGCCTGTGACCATGTTTGATGTGCAAAGTGACAACATCAGTTTGGTCTGCAAGCTTCCATGAATTCAGTCACAATGGTGCAAAATAACTTATGCATAGTTTCCTGGTTTGATGTAGGCCAATTAAATACCTCTGTTGTCTTACATTTGGCTGACGTTTCGCTTCACTTTACAAACTATATCTCTTGAGCAGACAGCTCCTTCCATGGGTCAGTAGTGTGTTGAAGTCGAGGAGTTTATTGTCATATGCAGAAGGACATGTATGTACATGTGCAATGAAAAACTGACTTGCAGCAGCACCACAGGCACGTAGCATCATATAAGCAGCATTCACAAGAAAAACATAAATTATACACAACTTTTACAAGAAAAAACCCACAACTAGAACAAAAAAAAGTCCATTTCCATGCTAAGTGATCAGAGTGATCATAGTGTTGCTAAACTGTAGTGGCGATTAGGGTTTTGCCAATTGGTTCAAGAACCAAATGGTTGAAGGGAAGTTGCTGTTCTTGAACCTGGTGGTGTGGGACGTCAGGCTTCTATTCACATAGTTCCATAACTCCTGAATCCCTAACAATGGAAAGGAGCCATTTCCCTTGCTGAGGTGTCTTAGACAAGAAGTCACAGTCTAAGGTTACAGGGCAAGACATTTATGGCTGAGATGAGGAAAAACTTCACTCAGAGGGTGATGAATTCACTCAGAGGGTGTAGAACTTGCTCTCATAGAGGGCTGTAGAGGCCAAGGTGTTGAATACTTTTAAGGAGATAGATACATTTCTTGTTGCAAAAGGCATTAAAGGAATGAGGGGAGCACAGGAATTTGATACTGAGATAGGTGATCAGTGATGATGGTATTGAATGATGAAGTACATTTGAAGGGCTGAATGTTAATTCCTACTCCTGTTTTCCATGTTTCTATGTTTAATTTGATGTTATAGGATGCAACAATATCAAAAGATTTCTCATTATTTGTGGATAATGAGAAGGATTTATGCCAGTGGTGACGAATGTATATGTTGTTAAATCAAATCTTGAGCTCTGATAACTACAGCAATTACTGAGAAGTCCTTTGTGCAGCTTTCTTCCGTTTTTTTCTGTCTCCAGGACAAGAGAAAGCAATAATGTATGAGGCAGAATCTGTGGATTTCTTCCAGACCTATCAAGATAACAAAAGCTATTCTTAAAATCAGAATGAATGATAAACATTCTGAAAAGCATGGGCCTCATTGTAAAATTCCTCACTTGTAATTCTGGCAACTATTGGGTGACTTATTGTTCAAGGCATGGGCAGTGATAACTACCTCCCACAAGCCTTAATAATACGATTCTTTTCATTGAAAGACTCAAAATGTATGTGGCTATCAAATATGTTATGAGAAATGAATATAAAAAAAGTGCAATGTTGGAAACCCAAAATAAAAACAGAAAATGTTGGAAACACTTAGCAATTATATTTTCAGGTTGAAGACTCTTTCTTTTTCCACAGATGTTGCCTGGCCAGTTGAGTGTTTCCAGAATTTTATATTTTTAATTTATATTATAAAAAAGTATGACTTTGTCTTCCTTTAGGCTATTGTTAAGGTGCCTTCCCCAGCTTTCTTGGAATCGACTTGATGTGGCACATTGTCCCCGCTTGAAATGATGATGTAACAAAAAAATGGTCCTTATCACCTACCAAGAGATTATTGTGGCATGTAGGCACTATATTATAATTGGGATGACTGCTAATGTTACCCCTTTTATGAAACATAGGCTTTCTAATTCAGAATGGCATTAACATTTTCATAGACTCTATGTGAATTCTTGGGAAGAAACTTGCATCAAACAGGAATATCCTTTACTTCTGCTGCTTAACCCTCCCTTTCTTTAGCTTCCTCCGATTCTCAAAGGAGTGTCATCGGGATTCTCAAGCTAGGTCTTTGAAAGTCTTCATTGTAAGTGGAGGAAAACAATATTCTAAATCATCACATTTCTGTGGGCAGTTAGAATTAAATCAGTTCTCTTCAGATAAAACACCCAAACAAAAGCATTCCAAAAGTTCTGTCAGAATCACAGAAATCAATTTTCAGTTTCAGCATACTTTATGATCATTCCTGCCAATCCCAGCTATTACTTGCAATGGCTAAGCCTCATGTGATCCATTGCTCATTGCCCTCGGTGCTCTATGAGAATGTAATAACATGCACTATGAGCTGCACAATAGTACCAGGGCTTCCCTACATGGCTTCCTTCAATTTACCAGCTCTCAGTTTACTTTATAGAGAACTGTTTTTCTCAAAAGGCAGTATACTATTTCAGACAAAGATATTCTCCTGCAAATTTTAGACTGAGAGAATCGAGTATGCAAAAGTTGCTTGGATAATTCCAATTTGGGATTGGTCCTAGTATCCCCCAGAACTTTCTTCTCTTTTTGTCTTGTCATTGAATGGTGCCAAATAATACACTGAGGTATGGTACTATATCCTGCATAAACCCTGAATTGAAGTGTTTCTTGGCAGAATTGATTTTATTTTTGATTGCTTCTCTTTCTTTAGATTTGTCACAGGAGGCAGAATGATCTCCCTCCTCTTGTCACTCCCTTATTCTTCTTAGATGATTGATAAACGTCTATGGGGAAGAGTTGGCCCTTATGATAGGGAAGCTGTGTTGAATGTTGCAAGACCCATATACTTTAACACCTCCTCTAGACTGACCCACATGGTGGAGAGATTATTTTGCCAAACTCATTGTCAGTTCTGTCACATGTCTTGAGGTAGCATGCCTCATATGTATATATTTATATGTCTCTGTTGACTGGAAATGTAGTCCTTGCCCTGCTCTAAGGGTGCAGTTGTGGTTGCAGCACGTTTCAGTGAGAATGTCCTTAAAGTGCAGATAGTGTGGTCCTTGTTTAGGCTCAGTAGGAGAATTGAGCAGGAATCATGAGTAGGAATAGTCTTGCATTGGAGACTCTCCTTGTCTTTTTTCTTGTTCAGTGGGTTGTCCAGCTCTATGTACTCCATATTTATTTTCCAAAGACGCTTAATTATAAGACAATTGCCCGATAATGCATCCATACTTGGTAACAGTCTGTGCAGAACATCTTAAGTTAACACATCCACAAGTTTTGAGCCTTGATATTGCTGGGTGAGGTATCAGACACTTGTACAATTGAGCCAAAAGCCAGAAGAATTCAACCAGGAACTAATCAGGAGTTAGTTGAATTGTGTAGGTGAGTTGTTCTGAGTGCTCCTTAAGGCACATTCATCAGTTTGAGATTAAGACAAGTCATAAACTGGAACCTTGAGTGCTGGGTGTGTTAATATCAAAACTGTGTTGCAAACTGATGTCAGGACCTGAATACTTTTGGTGGGTGGTAAATAAATTGTAAATAAAATTGGTAAATTGGTTTATTATTGTCACATGTACTGAGGTACAGTGAAAAACTTGTCTTGCATACAGTTCACATGGATCAATTCATTACCCAGTGCATTGAGGTAGTACAGGGTAAAACAATAACAGAGTGCAGAATAAAGTGTTACAGTTACAGAGAAAGTGCAGTGCAGGTAGACAATAAGGTGCAAGGTCATAACGAAGGAGATTCTGAGGTCAAGGGTCCATCTTATCGTACTAGGGAACCGTTCAATAGTCTTATAACAAGCGGGATAGAAGCTGTCCTTGAGCCTGGTGGTACATGCTTTCAAGATGTTGTATCTTCTGCCCAATGGGAGGGATGAGAAGAGAGAATGTCCAGGATGGGTGGCGTCTTTGATTATGCTGGCTGCTTTACTGAGGCAGAGGGAAGTGTAGACAGAGTCCATGGCGGGGAGGCTGGTTTCCATGATATACTGAGCTGTGTCCACAACCCTCTGCAGTTTCTTGTGGTCACTGGCAGAGCAGTTGCCATACCAAGCCGTGGTGCATCCAGATAGGATGCTTCCTATGGTGCATCAATAAAAATTGGTGAGAGTCAATGGGAACATGCCAAATTTCTTTAGCCTCCTGAGGAAGCAGGGGTGCTGGTGAGCTTTCTTGGCTATGGTGTCTACGTGGTTGGACCAGGACAGGCTATTGGTGACGTTCACTTCTCAGAACTTAAAGCTCTCAACCCTCTCGACCTCAGCACCATTGATGTAAACAGGAGCATGTGCACCGTCCCCCTTCCTGAAGTCAATGACCAGCTCTTTTGTTTTGCTGACATCAAGGGAAAGGTTGTTATCATGACACCATGTCACTAAGCTCTCCATCTCCTTCCTGTACTCTGACCCATTGTTGTGATTACGTACAGCGGCACATTCAATTAAATTGCATCAGATGCCATGTTGTTCTTTAAACCACACTCACAGCAATAAACAATGGACCTGGCACAATCTTAATCTATGAGGGTATGGAGTTCTGAGAAAAATAATTTCATCACCACATTGATAAATTGCCCATTGACTGGGAACACAAACTATATCCTCTTGTCCATTAACAGTACATTTCATATTGAAGGGAACCACAAAAAGTGATTACCTGTGGAATTATTCAGACAGTTTTGTAGGATTCTGGCCATCGTCATTTTGTATTACATCAATACACTGTAAATAATTTGCTCATATTCTAAAGTAGTAATAGAATGATCTTTACTTGATTATTGACCTGTTAGTGGATTGTAATGAAACTAGATGCTTCTCTTGCCAATAGTACCAAAAAAATTCAATGACTCACTTATTCTGGCCTGAGATATCACTGAGGCATATTTAAATCCCAAATAGATTACCCAAACTTCAAAAGAAAATGCTCTTTAACCATGCGTCAATCTTTTCAAAAATAAAATGTTTTTTTTGTTTAATTGGACTGTGACAACTGAAGTGACTGAAGTATTGTAGTTAATTCTGAACAGTCTTCACAGAGATAATTTTGAATGGACAATGATCCACAAAACATTATTGCTTCCATATAAACTTCAAGGCTAAATGCCATACCACCAACACCAATACACCACCTCCTCCCTCCCCTGAATCTGTGCAAATGAATTTTAAACGGGAGCTGACTCAATGCAGTCCTTAGTTATTCACCATAATGTCTGAGGGCAGGAGATATTGCTCCACAGCTGTAGTCACCATGCTTACGGCCTTGGGAATTGTAGATGTCTTATGCCATCTTAATCTCTGCAAGTTCTCATTTTCCCAGTTTGAAAGGGAGTCTCAGAGCGTCCAAATTGCAGTGTAGAGAAGATCATCAGGATGGCCTTTGGTTTCTCTGAGGATGGAATGTCAATGACAACGATTCTTTTGGAAAGTGCTGAAAGTGGCTCTGAAACTCATAAAATCGAAATAGTATGCATTCATCCCATGGGGAAGGAAACCAATCCCGCCATAGCACAATACTCAAACCTTTTTCCAATATATTCATTTGTAATACTCTAGTGCTGTTGACTTTCATGGTGTTATTAATTTTGAAGTGTACTGGGGAAAGGGTACAGATTCCAGCAGAGAGACCTCACTGGAGGCTGTTCCTGCATTAAGTGTTTTTAAACAGTTCTACTGTGCTTAATGTATATTTATCTTACTGAAGACTGACCCTGCAATGCAGTAAATGTGAAACGGTGTCGATCTCTGTCACAGATATTCTTTGTGAAAAAGAATGGAAATGAACACAGCCTGACTTACAATCCAATTGTATCAATAATGCAATAGTCGCCTTTTAGGTACTGCATTTATTTAGTGACCTGCAGCAAAGAAATGTAGTTTCCATTAAATAACAACTCTGACATTTATATTAAAATGATGAAGAAGAATTGGATATATGGTTCCTTTGCCAACGGGGTAGTTTGGCTCACAAGATTAATCACAAAAAGATCTGTGAATGAAGAAACAAACTTACAAAGCAGGGTCACATTACAGCCTCAAACATTTCAGTTACCGGCTAGCAGCAAAAATGTTATGACTTTAAATCGTTTGTCATTCACACTATTTTTCTTTAGTGGGTTTCATTCTTTCTTAAACATCATCTGATGGAGAATTCAGTGACAGCTAGGCACTCCATCTCAGAAGAACTGAGAATGAGACTTGAATTTTCCTGATTCGGTTTGTGACATTTTTTAACTTATCAAGGAAAAGCATTGATTGCACATGGAGACAGCTCTATAGCCAGAACAACCTTGTTCATCCCATTTGAGAAACTATCTAAGGTGCTCCCAAGCTAGTCCAAGTCTAATGCACCTGAGGGAGCACTGCTTGGCAATGGTAACTTCTCAGCAACAACCTGGTCTTCTTTGGCATTCATTCCTGCTCTGCAGCTCAATACCTTGCAAGTCCAATGATTAATCTGTAAGACACAGTGATGTGTTGCCTCTGAATCAGAGTCGGATTCACATTCTGATACTGAATGCTATGACAGCACAAAACCTGATGTATCAAGGTTACACTTCTGTAATTTTGTTCCAAATAAATGCCGTTGTGTAATAGGTGACTCAGAAACTCCTAGCATCGAGTCCTGACTTTGCACAATCTGGAATGTGCCCAATATACAAGTCATCTTCAGATGCAGTGTCAATCAATCTTGACGTGTGTGTGTGTGTGTGGTGTGTGTGTGTGTGTGTGTGTGTGTGTGTGTGTGTGTGTGTGTGTGTGTGTGAGTGTGTGGGGGGGGGTAGTGGGGTGGGGGCAGGGCATGTAGTGGGGGAGAAGTGGGATGCAAGAGGTCACCAGTTTTATATCTTTAATCAGTAAACACCTCTCCCTGGAAATGGCTGGCTGCCTGCCTCTTGTTGTGGTTCCATTACATCAGAGGTATGTGATTTAGAGCAGCTTGGGCTTGAATGTGAGTGTTTTAAAGCCCTTACATCTCACCCAATCCCAATCCACCTATCTTTTTCAGGATTTGTTGGGCAGAGGAAGTGGTTAAGATTCAGCCTAATATCATTGTTTCTTTGTCTTATGATGAGACCACGTGCTCCTCTGCAATCTGGATTACATAATATCAAACTAGAATAGCATTAAGGATGGACCCAGGCTGTAAACTATTGCAAAACAGTGAATAGCTCAGTAAATAAAGGCAACAGTACACAATAGATTTAATGTTAGTGGCTTAATTATCTTGCTCTGGAAGTTAGAAAATAATAAATCATCATATTTGATGTTTGAACTGGACATGATTCAAGAATGGTCTCTGAATGCTAAATGTATACATTGATTTGCTGTTCACTACACACAGTTTTTCTGATATTTCCATTCTTCTCTCATAACTTCAAAGAGACAAAATGGGCACAGGACAAGTTGAAACACTGGGAAAAAAACCTGCTAGCATGCAATTTATAAAATCCGTCTTATTTTTTTTGAAAATTTAATTTGTAGAAAATAACTTTAAATATATTGGTCTTCAATGCAAATCAACCTGTCAGTTGAACACATTAAATGGACTAAATCTTAACTCTTGTGAGGACATGAGTTTGTGAGCAGGTGGGGGTATTAATGTGCTGAAATTGGAACAATGGCTCTGTACATCGACTTCCATATTTAACTGGAGCACAGAAGGCTATGTGTGTACAGTTCTGCCAGCAGAGATAGGTTATCAATTCCAATAAGTTAATGGCTCTATTTGATAATGTACCATTACTTTCACTGTGTTGGCACAGCCTCTGGATGTTTGAGGACAAGAGTGTTTGAAGATCAAGATCTCAGAGCCAGCACAGAGCACATGGTCTACCATATACTCTTCTAAATGCTTCTGAGACTTAGACTACCTACCAAAGACACCTCAAGTGAGTAGAGATAAATCATCGTGTATGCATAGTGTGGTTGAAATGCCTGCCCACTTGTCCAAAATTCTCTGCTGCTACTCTGGATGCAATCTGCTTGCCAATAACCACTGAACTACAGTGAGCCATCTCCTCGAACAGAGGATGGAGTGTCCACAGCTCTCTGACACAATCTTTCTACTCATGCTTCTGTCTTCACTATCTGCTCTTGCTCACTTGTGATGTGTGACTTAAGTGAATACCCAACCATCTTATAGGACCAACTGAAATGTGAGTCTTCAAGCTGATGCCCAGTCGGCAGGACTTCTGCAACTCTACCCCCTTGGAATGAGTGACCTGCCACTGCATGACAGGTATAGGTCTTATGGAAGATTCAAAAAAATGAATTCCAGCTGGTATGCCAAGGGTGTTTAAGGTTATTGCTATGCACATCATAATTTTTCAAACATCGTGGATATCTCCAAAATCAATTCCACTGCAGTTGTAAGAATTTAGATCTATGAAATTATTAACAGATGGATATGTGAGTTTTGAGCAGGAGTAGCCCCTTGACCCCTTAAGCCCGTTTTGTCATTTAATAAGATCATGATTAATCTGATTGTAATCTCAAGTCTGCATTCACTTCTATCCCTGGTAAACTGTTACCTCCTTGCTTATTAAGATTCAAGCCTCGAAGCCTTAAAAATATTCAAAGACATTGCTTTCACACCCCTTTGAGCAAGAGAGTTCCAAAGACACACAACCCTCTAAGAGAGAGAAAAAAAAGGCCTCATCTGTGTCATGGGCAGGCATGGCAGTGTAGCGGTTAGTGTAACACTATTACAGCGCCAGTGACCCAGGTTCATTTCCAGCCGCTGTCTGTAAGGAGTTTGTATGTTCTCCATGTGTCTGTGTGGGTTTCCTCAGGGTGTTCCATTTCAAAGACGTACAGGTTAGGAAGTTGTGGGCATGCTATGTTGGCGCCGGAAGTGTGGCAACACCTGCGGGCTGCCCCCAGAACACTCTACGCAAAAGCTGCACTTCACTGTGTGTTTCAATGTACATATGACTAATAAAGATATCTTATCTTATCTTAAATGTATGTCCCCTTATTTGTAAACAATGACCTCTCATTCCGTCACCAGAGGAAACATCCACCTGGTTAAGACCCTTCAGGATCTTATATATTTCAATAACCCTTCTAAACTCCAGTGGGTACAAACCAACCTGGTCCTGATCCACAAACCTTCCAGCCACCTCCAGGCTTCAATCCATGACCATGAACATCTGAAACCTCTCCCCTTCAACCCTCATCTCATTTTTGGCAGAGTTCCCACAATTAATTACTATTCTCCTTTTCCCTGATCTGCAATGATGGAGCAAAGCAAAGTATGCAGGGCTATTCAATAGCACCCAAGGCTGGAGTGTCAGGTGTTACTGAATTATTAAGCAGTAGGCTCATACCTGTGTGCAAAGGATTAATGTGCCCTCTTGTGTGTTGGGACCAATTCATTGATATATGACAAGGAGATCTGGAACAAACTGACATGCCTGAACATGAACTTGGAATGTCCCAGACTGCAATTCCACGATTAATAATAGATGGATAACCAATCTCTGACAATAGCAAGAAATTTTGTGATTGGATTCTAGTAATTTAAACCGTTAATACATTATACATTGTGCTTTCACCTGACACGTTACATTTTGTGAAGCACACTACAAGCATTCAGTCTAGGCTCTAAGCTCATTTCCTCCTCCTCTGGGAAATGCCCAGATTCACTGTAGTCATATTTAAGCAATAAGAGTACTAGTTAAAGTTAATAAATTCACACTTTCATCAATGTTCTCCACAAGACTATTAGCCTTTGCTAAAAAATGATGTTCTGTCATAACCATTCGAGTTTAATTTTTCCATTAGTTAATGGATTTATATAAATTGTTGTCTGTTATATTTAAATAGGTTATTAATCAGTTTATTTTAAATTGGCTAATGGTTATGTTAAACTAAAATAGGTAGGAATTGATATAGAAGTGTTATAAAGGAACACCAAGGGAAAAAGCTAAATCCACAGAAGTATAATTTATCACCAAGCATTTAAATCCCTCTTGCTGCAATGAGCAATTTGAAGCAGCTTTATCAACCATTTTCCCATTGCAGAAAACATTGCAAGTGCTACCTTGATGCTTTCTCCTTTCCCAGGACAACCATTCCTTCTTGATATTACTTTATCAAAAAATCACTTACATATGTGATAAGCACATCATGTCCTGTTTACCTACGGGTCAAATTCCTGAAGTTGAGAGGAAACATGAAATGCTTGATGCCCTGGGGTGCTGGAAGAATCTTGGAGTTTGTCCTTTGTACTAACTGCACAGCAACATATGTATTTAGTAAATTGACTAAATCCAGTTAAACAAGCAATTGGTGGTGCTGCCAATGTTGACTGCTCTGGTCACAAACTGATACCTTTGTCTACCCAGTTACCATAGATGGAAGCAGCCAGAGTTTCCTGATTTCCTTCAATGGACAAATGATAAAATTGTCAGGATATTCTTTGAGTGTGCTTGCAAATGTTATGCCATTCCACCCAAAAGCTGACCCTATGAACAATTATTTCTCACTTACATATCTCATTCTTAAAATTGGGTATCTAAAACATCGGGATGTTTTTTTTAGAAAGTAAGTGAATAATTAATTAAAACAACATTTTTTCACTATTTGAAATACTTATGTATGAGAACATGTGATGAAATATTAAATCTATTCCTAATAACACACTAAAAAATTTACACTGAAAGAATTTTCAAAAATAATTTATTTATGTTCTCAACCAGCAATTTCTTGAGTAAAGCCCTACTTTTCATTGTGTGTGTCCAATTCATGGCTGAATGTGACAGGACTGATCTGATCCATAGGTTGTGGAATCAATTCCAGGTCTGACTATCGCATGCTGCTACCACTGTTCAGGACATTAGTCTGTGCATTCCTTGCCTCTTTCCTCCCTTCCTTACTTTAGTTCTTTCTTGTTTGCTTCCATTTTTCCATAGTCCTTAAATGCACACATTATTGACAGAAAAGATGGGAAAAATGCCACATTGGTTAATGCAAGTCAAAATGAACTATTAATAACAAGTTTAATTCATGTTTCAAATTAAAATTTAATCATTGGCCACTAATTCATTGGAGTAACTTGTAATGGTTGCTATTGATGTGATTCTGCTTTAATTAAATTAAATTAAATTAAACTGGGAGTTACTACCAGAAAAAACAATACTGTTACAAATGAACATTATCCAGAAGTATTTCTGCAGGCAGACAGTTTTATTCCATCAAGACAACAGTGGCTGTTTTAGCTATTCCATTTGTGAGATTATGTGAAATGCATTGAATAAATTTTTAGCCTCCTAAAATTAGCAATCATAGAAACGATGTGCTGGAACTGCTCAGCAGATCAGGCAACACCTGTGGAGATATGGGGAGATGACATTTCAGATTGGTGACCTTTCACATTGTTGAACCAGTTCTGATGAAGGATCATTGACTTGAAACTGTTTTTCTCTCCACATTTGCTGCCTGATCTGCTGAACATTTCCAGCATTTTCTGTTTTAATTTCAGATTTCCAGCATCTGCCTGTTTTTTCTTTTGCTTTACAATTCTTAAAACTCACTTATATCTTTCCAAATACAGATTAAACTGAAGTTTTTTTCCAGACTAATCATTCTGATGATGTTATGAAATTATAAGACCAATTTGAGCTACGTAAACCAAATTTGCCATTGCATTTGTCTAGTGATCTATCCTTTTGATTCAGTGGTCTAAAGACATTGGTTATATTTTGTTATGGAGTTGAAAAGCACTGTAGTTTCTCATACACTGCTATGGATTTTGCAATTAAAGATCAACAGGATACCCAATTTAAACAAAGACACAGATTGGTAATGATCTTCACAACAATTATGAGAACGTACGGTATTTACTGGCTGTTGCTTTATTTCATTTGAACTAGGTGAACCCTTGTTTAATCCTAGTTTGCTGTCCATATAAATTGTGCAAATACTGACAGAGAAAGAGAAAAAATCCACTGCTAATATTTCTGTAACATACATTTTCTATTCCCGTGAGATTTATGGTGTAAAATTTTGGGTGTGACTTGAGTTGAAAATGAAAGTTTTTCATTAAAAGATATATTCTTGGGTTCAATCTATCCTTGACTTAAATTTCTCAGGGA
The DNA here is from genome assembly GCF_009764475.1 of Pristis pectinata. NCBI lineage: Eukaryota > Metazoa > Chordata > Chondrichthyes > Rhinopristiformes > Pristidae > Pristis > Pristis pectinata. Next base: position 123,873,676 of record NC_067406.1, read on the forward strand.
TTTCATAAAGGTTGACAAAATCTGAAAGAACTGCTCATCATATACTTACTCTTTAATACATTGGCATATGTTTAATTTGTCATTAATAGATCTATAGTGTAAAAATTTCAAAATGCTTAAATTAATTGTCAAATTAAATCATGAGAAAATTAGTTTGCCATCTAGAATCTCGAGGGAAGGAATTCAGCCCAGAAACTCTCTTCTTGTTTTTTAAGGGGCAGAGTGTAGAAGTAGGAGGTCCATGTGCTGTTTCTTGCACATGGGGGTTACCTGAAATAGGTTTCAGCTTACAATGATTCCAGGATTTTTTTTTAGATATTTCACCCTAAAATTAACATTAGCCCTTTGATTTTGTTAATGAGAGTCACATGGCTGTTTAGGCTCCCTCTGTATATAAACATTGTGTGCAGGAGCATAGATTGATAGAAATTAGTCATTGAGCAACTCTACAATTGCCTGGAATCAGTTTTAGTGTATTTGTGATATCCCATTTGTTCTATATCTCCTGACATTTCATAGTTTCATCTTTTACTGTTACAACCATAAAATGGATCTTCTTTTTCAGAGGTCTCCTGATGACTATCCTGGCTGGTTTATTCACCATCAAGAACATGTGATACTTTTCCTTTTCTTCCCCTCTGACTTAAGGCTTTATCTATGTAAAATTATGAGTTCTATCAAATTTTCCTCTGAACATTTTCATAACTCCTTGTGATAATTTTGCCCCATGTTTACTTCTAATAAACATTGGTTCACTTTGTTTGAGCGTGATTTTAGATAATATTTGTCCTTTGTTGGAGGGCAACTTTACTGAAATTTTTTTTGCCAATTTTGTAAGATTGTTCTGCTTGAAACTTGGGATCATTGTCAACTTACTTGAAGCCTTGGATTAGCCAATAAGATTAAATCTAATGATGTTTCATTATGATCTGAGCAGGTGTGCTCTCACATGAAGGTTTGATACAGGTCAAGGGTCACTGCAAAGGTGCAAATTCAGAATTTGAAGTTAAAAAAAATACAGAAAATGTTAGGAACCTTCAGGGTTCCAAAGGAGAGTTTTTGATCTTTGACCTGAAATATTAACTCAGTTTTTCTTTCAACAGATGCTGCCTGAACTGCTGAGTGTTTATATTTCAGATTTCTTGAATCTGTAGTTTTTCAATTTCAGGTGTAGAATTTGTTTACCACTAATTATCTCACCAACCTGAAAATGAAAATCAAATGCTGCAGGTGCTGGAAATCTGCACAAAATGCTGTTCCGATAAAGGGTCTTAGATCTGGAACATTAACTCACTTTCTTTTTCTACAGATGTTACCTGACCTGCTGAGTGTTTGCAGCATTTTCTGTTTTAATTTAAAAAAAATGCAGTCATTATTTCCTTATAGAAAAAGCTGGAAATACTCAGTATCCATGGAGAAAGAAACGTAGTTAACATTTCAGTTCAAAGGTCCTTCATCAGATTTGGAAAACTGAGATAAAAACATCAGTTTGAAGTTGCAGAGAGCAAAGGGAATATCTCTGATGATATACTGGCCATTTCCTTTTGATTTCGGATTCAACAGCTCTGACTGAGTGAAGTCACAGTTTCCAAGGTCATTCCATTGTTTATGGAGCTGCTTAACGGTTTACAAGGGCAAATAGAAAGAGAGAGAGAATGAAAACAAACAGCAGGATATGTAAAGATGTGAAATGCAGGTCAGAGCTGTTGAATCCAAAATCAAAACGAAATGGCCAGTATATTAAACAGAGACCATGGAGAAGAAAAAATGGTTAATATCTCAGGTGGATCACCTTACAGCAGAATTGGCCAGTTCTGATAAAAACAGAGAAAGCAAGTTATCTAAAATTGTTGAATTTGATGTTGAGACTGATTGGCTGTTGTATGCCCAGAGAGAAGATGACGTGATATCCCTCAAGTATATGTTGGCCCTCACTGAAACAGAACAGGAGGCCACAGACATTAACATTACAGAGGGATGGAGAATTAAAGTGTATGTCACCGACAATGCTGGTATTTGTTGTCTATTCCTATATCTTGGAAAAGGTGAGGCAATTAAGGACTGATTGCATTGGAGATTCTGGAGTCGCAAATAAGCAAGTCTGAGTAAGGTTGGCAAATTACCTTCCCTGAAGGACATCAGTAAATTAAATGGGTTTTTATGACAATTCATAGTTAAATGGATACATTACTGCAACCAGCTTTTTGTTCTAAAGAAATAAATACATTCCCCAGATCTCTTGGTGGGATTGAAACTCATCTCTGCTACAATGGGCTGGAACTCTGACTGCTAGTCCTGTGACTTAACCACTATAACTACCATTCTAGGATGTTATAGCACCAATGATATCTGGTAAACTTACTCTCCAGTAGAATGAAGCTGTAGTTGGACTCTAGAGACAAAAAAAGAGGAAAGAGTAGACAAAGCAAATTTTCATTCTCGGGAACGAAGGAAATATTTAAACAAGAGCCAAAAAATATCAGAGAAGATCCAGGAGGGAAAAGAGAAAATTCTTTTCCCTGAAGACTGGTGGATTGTACCTCTGGTTTTTGAAAAACTAATTTTTTTCTTTTTGCTGTTAAACATAAATAGGATATTCATTTTAAACAAACACTCAGATGGGTAATTGTCTTTGCATCAGTTAACAGAACATAATAGTATTTGCTGGCAGCTACTTTATTTTAGTTGAACTCTATGAACCCTGTGTTTAAACCCAAGTTTTACATCTATATAGATTGTTCCAATTATTGATAGAAAAATAGCATTTTCCGCTGTGAACATAGTGATACGTATTTTCAATCCCTGGGAGATTTATAGCATAAAATCTTGGAGTAACTGAGCTTAAAATGCAAGATTGTGTTTACAAAAAAAGTATCTTTTTTTAGGTTAAATCCATCCTTAAGATATGTTGCATAATTGAAAGAAGTGTATGTAATATATTTATTATTTACTAATGTTTGGTTTGACATTAATAACTTCTCACTGTACATATTTTAATGTGTTTAAATTAATAATCCAAAGAATTCATGAAGTAATTGGCACGGTTGCTGGAATCTCTAGGGATGAAACTCAGACTGAAAACCTCTTCCTGTATTTTTTCAGGGGCAAGGGGAAGGTTAAAGGTTAAATTAACAATTCTGTGTGCTGTGTTCCTCACATCCAGAGCACCTGAAATAGGTTTGAGCCCATAATGAATCAGATAATTTTTGGGTCCGAGGAAGACGAGGAGGATGGACGCAATTACTGTCACAGAGGAAGTGAATTTGGGAGTGGAATGAGATCGTGAGGGTAGGATGGGGCTGAAGACAGGACAGATTAGGAGAAGAGAGTTAAAGGGATGGTTGGGATTCGGGTGCTGTAGGGATGGGGGTGGGATCATGAAGGAATTGGATTGCAGGATGGGAAATTGAAAGGACAATGAACAAAAAATTGTAATTAAATATTAATGCAGTACTACATGAGTGTTCCACAGCATTTTACCCAAGGCTGTCAGCTATATTGTGTTAGGCAAAATGGCAAAGGTGTCAACTTAATGTGCTTTACTGATTTCTCACCTTTGCAGATGGTGCAGTTTACGAAGGATTTATGTTCAGAGAGGGAGAGTGTAGGGAAGATCATGTTGTAACATTGAGGTGGATAGGGAGAGGATCATGGGGACGTAGGTCCTTTGGGCTGGGGAAGACCAGATGAGATGAGAGAATTTTATTGTGGGGTAGTTGCTCTGGAAGTAATTAGGGTGGTTGAGGGTACAAGAAGAGGGTTAGTCAAGTCTTTGATTGGGGTCCAAGTATATCATGAAAATGGAGGTCATTGTGGACTCGATAGAATTCTTGAGGATAAAAGCACAGAGCGGAGGAGGTGCAGAGCGATATGAGCACTGAGAAATTAGTCCAGAACATATTTGGAAGATGAACATGTTAGACTCACTTAAACAACCTAGATAAGATCAAGCCCTTTTAGTATTTCCAAAATGGGCAATAACCCATTGGTTAAAATTTGTTTGTGTGCATGGACTGCTGCATTCACAGGGCTTATATGACTGGTGAAATTTCACCCAAGTCATGTCAAAATGAGTGCTCCATGCCTTTTGATGTCATGGTACAAATGCAGTAGCCTCTGTGCAGATGGTATTGGACATACAAGTGACCAGATTGACTCTTTGGAATCTGCCATAGTGTAACCCACAGAAATATAATGCTACACAATACAATTTCTAGCTCTGTGCGAATGGAACTGAAAAGTACAGTGACTGTATTCTTGGAACTATGAGACTGGAATGATTGTTTTACTGAGATTTGTGTGATAGTTACTGGCATTGTAGTTATAATGCAACTTCATTACAGACAGTCTGAGATTGGAATGACAGTGTTAATGACTGTGTGATGTTAAAGTGATTGGTTTAACAGCATTGTCAGGATTAGCGCACTTATGTTAATAGTAGTACAATAAATGAAAGTCACGATGAATGATGATTCACTCAGATATACACTCCTATATAGAACAGCGCCTTTGAAACTACAGGCTGAAAAGTAAGATCAAATGAACAAAGATGCAATATTTGATTTTTTTTTGCAAAATCATTATCATTTCCTATAAATATTGAAATTGTGAATCTTTGAATGTCTTCAATACCAAGCTTGAGACTACATTAGATATTCAGAACATGTGGATATAGTCCTTCAAATGTTTAATCGGGCACTGCTGAATCAATAATGTGCAAGAATCATATAAAGTACGGGGATTGAATTAATTAAAAGTATTTTGTATTAACAAGTTAACTAGTTACATTCACCATCATTATTATTTTCTTGTGAAAAATTAAAGCCTTCTTAATTGCTTCTGTTTCTAATTGCAGTACACACCTAAAACTTTCAGAGCTGCCTGACGTTTTTGATTCTGGTACCTCATCAATAACCATTAATAGTTGGATTCAACTAATTCCTCTTTAATACACAGTATCTGGTGATGATTAAGGATTTCAGGTAAGTACTTTTAGCTAATGGTTCAACATTCAGGACATGAGTGGGAAGAGAGGGGCATACTTGCACAGCAAAGCCATTAAGTACAATGAATTGAAGAATGCATTAAACAGAATTGATTCAAAATGCAATCGCACATAAAAAATCGCAAGGGAAATCAAAAGCTGCAACTGCTGCTAGTCACATTTATACAAGTTAGGTATTCATTTTACATTGATTTTCTTTTAGACTTTGCTTAATGTTTTGTAATTTGCTTGATTGTTTCTGTAACTTCAGAATTACAAATGTTAGGCTGTAGAATGACCACATTAAATGTACTTTAATTAACCATGTTCAATCTTAGCTTGGGATTTCCTGCTCATTATTTTGAAAACACTTTCCTTTTAAGATGAATTGCTTTGAGAGGTTGGGTGAATATATAGTTCGTTCTACGAGCAAGCATAAAATGTTTGTTTTATTTATTCTTTTGTGTGCGGCCACAGTCAGTGTAATTGGAAGCAAGCAATCTGAAACTTACTGATACGTTCCCTTCTTACCTTTTGGTGAAAAAGTTATAAAATCTAATGGGATCCTTGGTCCAGATTTTTCTGGAAATTTGCGCCAACGTAAGTGCAAAAACTTAAGACCATGATGTGAAATATCAACCCAAATGAATAAGGAAAATTAAGGATAAATTACTAACACCTCTTTTTTATGCTATGCTTGTTTCCGGAGTATATAGCTGTAATTCAGTGAAATCTCTATGAAACTATTTTCTACTCACTTATGCAGTTCACACCCTGGCCAAAACACTGGAAAATGTGAATTTCCTGCATTTACACCAATTCTGAGCAGCTGCAATGTTACACTAAAAATATTAGGCACAGTCAGACTCAATTATACTTCTAGTGTTTATAGCAATTCTATTCTTTTTCAATTTTATTAAATTTCTTTCTCCTCCCTGAGATGAATACTATGAATCAGATTTTATGGTTGTAGTGATGGTGAAGCTGTCAGCATTCATTGACATTACACTGTGAAATTGATAGCAAGTCCGGAGACATGCATGCACAGTTAAATAGTGGAAAGACAAGACATTACCCTTGGTTCCAACCAGCTTCTGCTCCTGGATTCCTATTGAAATGCTTGCAGATGGAAACCATTTAGAAGTCACTAAATTGATGATAACTTAAACCTTTATTAAACTATTTTCATTGTAAAATATCTTTAAAATATTATGTCTTATTTTATAAGGTGTTACTGAGCTTCTAATGGCATTCAGAATCATAGCTGTTGTTAAATACCTCTCTAGCCTTGAAAATTAACTGTGTGGAAGATAATTTCCTGAGAATATTTCAAAGTTCTTTTTTATTATTATTGTTTTTAAATTTTGTTAGTGATACTTGAAATTGTGCCTAATAATGATATTAGAGACACTACTGACAACTGGTAAAAGATAAACTTAGCTTTATTCAAATACTTATTTGCAAAGACAAAGTACAAGCACTCACAACTTGCATTGTATGCTACCTGTTAAGGCATGAGGTGATTAGTCCTGCACTTCTGGTTCCTTTATTCTCTGAGTCTCAGACTTGGGTCTCTGTCTTCTGAGTGTGTTGGTCCTAGGTTCTCACATATCAAGTTCCAGGATTTGGTAAGGAGTTGAAACCCTGTTTCCAAGATCCATTTCCTTCTTACCCCTTATGTCCTCCTCTAATACGATGATATCGTATCAATAGTTCACCCCTAGTTTTATTGGATGTTACATTCCTATAGTCATCTTCCATTATCAGTTACTTGCTGGTAATTTCTTAGCATTCTCAGAGAACTTTGTAGACCATTACCTATCCTTGTATGTGACAGCCTCCAAATGTTAATTCCAACTGAAATCTGTCTATCCTTCTGTTCTATAATGGTTGTTTTCAACTGTTTCACTACCACACAATTCTGCCTCAAATTTTTCTTTATGTCAAAGGACAATTTTGGAATTGGTTTATTTTTATTGTCACATGTACTGAGGTACAGTGAAAAACTTGTTTTGCATGTCTTCCATACAGATCATTTCATTACAACAGTACATTGAGGTAGAACAAGGGAAAACAATAATAGAATGCAGAAATAAGTGTTACAGCTACAGAGGAAGTACAGTGTAGGCAGACAATAAGGTGAAAGGTCATAATGAGGTAGATTGTGAGGTCAAGAGTCCATCTATCATATTAGGGGACCATTCAATAGTCTTATAACAGTGGGACAGAAGCTATCTTTGAGCCTGGTGGTTTCAGGGTTTTGTATCTTCTGCCCAATGGCAATGATGACAAAAATTATTCCTGAGCAGCAAAGATGCCCTTCAACTTGTTTCAGAAAGAAATTAAAAAAGGGGAAATCCATTAAAGAGATCCCGAGATATTGTGAGCAAAAACCAAACTGCTGGAGGAATTCAATGAGCCAAGCAACATCTGCAGAGGCAAAGGGATAGTCCTGAGGGAGGGTCTCGATCCAAAACATTGACTATCCCTTTACCTCCACAGATGCTGCTTGAATTGTTGAGTTCCTCCAGCAGTTTGTTCCTTTGGTACAGACTACAGCTTCTGTAGTCCCTCTTAGGTATTTGTAAGAAGCTCTCACATTGGTCAATCACAAGTGCCACAGAATTTGCAGATGAGTGCAAAATCTATTCTTTTAGTTTCTGATCCTTTTCATTAATTTGATTGCAATACATATGAAAAGAAAGATTCTATTTCCTTAAAGATGCCGGCTTAGAAAATTACTTCACACAACTCTGAATAAAAGTTGTTGAAAATAGCCTTATCTGGAGTAGAGCAATATTACACTTACTTCCATGCATCTAAGTGTCCGGTGGGAAATTTGAACCCTGACTTTCCAGTGGGGTTTTCATTACCACTAGAAACTCTTTCTTCAGTTTATAACTCCCCTAAATGATGACAACAATACTGCAATGCCTGAAAATGGTCTCCAACATGATTTTAAGCCTTATTGATAAATGGATCTTGAGGTACAAGTCCATAGCTCCCTGAAAGTGACAACATAAGCAGATAAGGTGGTAAAGAAGGCATGCAGTGTACTTGCCTTCAACAGTTTGGGTGTTGAGTATGAAAGTCATGAAGTCACATTGAGCTGTTTAAAACTACACACATTTAGAATATTCGTCACTGTATTACAAGCAGGGTGTGGAGGCTTTGGAGAAGGCGCAGAAGAGGTTCACCAGGATGTTGCTTGGATTAGAAAGTATTAGCTATAAGCAGAAATTGGACAAACTTGGGCTGTTTTCTCTGGAGCATCAGAGTCTGAAGGGTGACCTGATAGAGGTATATAAAATTATGGGAGGCATGGACAGGATAGATAGTTAGAGTCTCTTTCCCAGGGTAGAAATGTCAAATAATAGACGGCATAGCTTTAAGGTGAGAGGGGGAAAGTTTAAAGGAGATTTACAATGCAGGTTTTTTTACACAGAGAGTGGTAGGTGCCTGGAAGGTGCTGCCAGGGGAAGTGGTAGAAGTGTATGCAATAACAATGTTTAAGAGGCAATTAGACAGACACATGAACAGACAGGGAATTGAAGGATATGGACCATGTGCATTTTAAATTTGGCATCAGACATTGTGGGCCGAAGGGCCTGTTCCTGTGCTGTACTGTTCTACGTTCTATGAGAGTTCTTCCTCTGAAATGGTGTAATATAAAAGACCAACACTCAACCTACATTCTTTGTCCAGAGACCTGTGACCTTGTGAGACTGTGAAGTCAGACTTGCACATGTGTCTGGGAAGATCAAAGTGACATTCATGCTCAGCCTCCTGGCATTAGGATCATTCCAGGCTGCTGCTGCTGATCTCTGCCACATCTCACAATTTGCTGCTCATTGGCATCACTTGGGCTCCACATTCAAGCAGAGAAGACTTCACCTACTTTTCCTTCAGTGCTAGTAACAGGCAAAGTCTGCATAGAAAACATCTGACTGTAGACCTGAGGATCTTCTTACCCCTCCTTGTTTAAAAAGCATGTTTACTGAGGTTGCTGTTCTTCAGTAGCCTCTCCAAGTCCCTTTGAGCACCCTCCCTTCCTTCTCCCAACATCACAGCATCCATTCTTTAAGGATCATCATTCCTCAGACACTGAAAGAGTACTAGATGTATTATGTAGTGTTCCTTTAAGGGATGGGTGCTGAAGTCACAGTTACGAGGCCCGGTGCTGGTATAAACAAGATCTTGTATGGGTTATTGGGGTAGCATGCACCAAAACTGAAACAACATCTGAAGACTGTAACTTTTGGGACTATTAAAAATAGCATGAGAGTGACTTGCAATGCTGTTTTAATGGCATTAAGAGGTAGTAAAGACGTTTCTGGTCTGCTGTACCTAATTTAAGTGAATGAGGATTGGCTTGGCCAAATTTTAATTTTTAAATAAAGAGGGACTTGAAAAGAAAAATAGTCCAACTTTTGACTTTCTTTAGTTCTGGTTGTAACTTTCACTTGTTTTGCAATTTTTTTTGCATTCCACAACAGTCTGAGGAAATCTAGCCCTAAGTTGCTGATCAGTATTAACTTTTGTGCAGTCTGCTAATTAGGCTACTTTGTTAAAATCCAGCCCTTGAATAATGTTATTGGGCAATTTTTAATTTAATCAGCAGATCATTTTCCTGTAATTCTGCATCTTGCCAACCGATGAAGTTAGGGTTTTGAAGGTAGTGGTGTTATCTATTCTTGTCGGAATGACACTGTACAATATTAATCCATCACCCAATCAATATTAGAGGTTTCAACTACCCTGTAAATAGAGGCCTGTTAAATTCTTTAATGTTTCACTTGAAGGTATATAAGTTGGATATGAATTAAGATCAGGCAAGTGAATAAGCTATGAAAACAATCGATATCTTGGGTTTCAGTCCTTGGTCTAGTTAGTTGATCTTGACCTTGAGAGTGGTTAGGAGGGTGAAATTAGCCTTGGAGTAGCTTTTTGTTGGAACATAGATACTGTTTCAGGTACAGACAAGCAACCAAATCGAAGTGGACACCTGATATAAAACATGTATGAAGACACAGTACCCACATGTTAAAAACCTCCAGATCAAACCATTGAGAAAACTGGACAGGTAGATTATTTCTATGTTTAAAATAGAGTTCACTGTCTGTCACTAGAAAGGCCTAGCATGCTTTCATTTTTTGCCCAGGTGAATAATCCTACCCATTCCAGCGCCTCTCAAAGTATTAGCTGGAGTCATTCAGGAAAAGCCTCAACAGATCTATTTTTCCATTAGTTGTCCTGCTTGAGAGGCCAGTCATTGAAATGTTTAACTCAAGTATTGTCTTGTTATTTCCTTTCTACAGGAATGTTTAAGCAGTTAGTGGAAGGGAGGGAGATAATTGGTAGAACAGTTAAATCATCCAGGAGAAGTATTGTGTGTGATACCCCTGGATTTGATATTGGGACCAAGAATGTTAGTTGATCAAATATGCAAATGATATCAAAGTAGAATGCAGCAATGGAAAAAAATGGATAGAATTTTGGTAATTTTCAGTAGTTTTGACAAATTAAACCAGATTTGTTAATAAAGTATGCAGCAAGCATTGAAATCCAATTAGGATTTTTTGGTTATCAAAGTGCTGCCTCAAGTAACACTAATGCATTAGTGCAAGGCACAAAACTCACACTAGATGAGGAAGCGATTCCATCATAAAATAAGTTAATGTAGCTGAAATGCTATTATCTGAATAATTGAAAAAAACATATTAGGTAACTTCAGGATCCAATTCTGATCCGTGTTCTCATGTATGTGTGCTGAGTGTGGGTTCTGGCCTCCTCTATGCCACTGCTTAGCAAATGAATAAATTAGTAATAAAATTGTAATTGAAAATAAACATTTGTTTCACTTCATTGACTGATAATTGGAAAATGCACTTGCTGTCAAAGACTAATTTTACATGGACCATCTGAACCCACACTTTGCAGATCAGAGACATGGAAAACCTATCTTTCACCTGGAGGAGGATCATTTTGAGGTACCATAACTGAGTTAGGGAAAGGATTTGTTCCTTTAAGAGAAAGTCCTTGAAATCTTAGAGGGAGGCACTTGCAGTCCTCCTTACTGCTCCCCGCTCTTCCGAGGAAACCGTCTGCTCCTCTGAGGAAACCGTGCCCTCCTCATTATTTGTAGATTTCAGCATGAACTCAAAAGATGAGAATGGAAAAAGTCTTCAAAGTTTTACCGAGAGAAAGGGCACATTTGGTTTCCTGAGAGCAGATGAACTGAACGATATTTCCTAACTGGGACTGCCCACCACCCTCAGATTGTCTCTGACATTCTTGCTGGTAGGTCAGGACAGACGTTGTGAATGTACCCTTACATTCATGATGTGCCAGATCCACTCAATATCTATCCCTGAATATTGTTCAAAGTGCCTACTAAGGTTACAACAGGAGCTAGATCAAATGGAAACATGGGTAAGTAAATGGCAGGTGGAATTAATTCAGACGGATGCAAATTAATGCATTTTGGAAAGTTAAACCAGGGCAGGACAAATACAGTGAATGACAGGGCCATGGGGAGTGTTGTAGAAAAGAGAAACCTGGGGTGCAAGGACGTTATTCCCTGGAAGTGGTGACACAGTTAGACAGGGTGGTGAAGAAGACATATAGCACACTTGCTTTGATTGGTCGGGACACTGAGTAAGAGAGTGGGATGTCACGTTACAGCTGTACCAGACGTTGATGAGACTGCACCTGGAATATGGTGTGCAGTGCTGGTTGCCAATGCTATTGGAAGGATATGATCAAACTAGAGAGGGTGCATTAAAGATTCACTTTGATGTGGGCAGGACTGGAGGGCTTGAGTTATAAAGAGAGACTGGATAGGCTGGGACTGTTTTCCCTGGTGGCTGGTGGTTGGAAAAGGGCACCCATCCTTTCTTCAACTTGGTCTTTGCTTAAACCTTTCTCATTGACTTCAAGAGGTGATTACGAGCAATGGCCAAAACTTGCATTTAGCTATAGCAACCAAAGACAAATTCCAACAAATCTCCCCCCCCAACCCCACCTGAGGACGTATAGGGTACATTCTGAGCCAAGCAAAAGATTGGTGCAGACTGTCAAAAGTGTAATTTAAAGAGACAGATGCAACCTTTCATTAATCCTGGTTTATTTGTGTTTCTTTTACATGGTGCAGTCCAGCTTAGTGCTTCACAAATGTTCTCATCTTCTCGCGTCAATACTGATTTTTGTACCAGTTTGTGGCAAGAAGACTTGCAATGACAAAGTAAAAAAAAATCACCACTTTTGAGAGTTTTATGAGTACTGTGCAATTAGAACCTGAATACTGAATTCTTCAGAGAGAATACAGGACAATAATTTTGTTGAATAATTTCAGATTATGTTATAAACCTTGGGAGTGGAACAGAAGTAAATTACAACTGCCACAGGATTTCTAAGATAAGATTATTGCTGTGAATCAATGCTAGGTTTATATTATTTTATTGATTTATACACCAATTAAGCACATTCCCAGAGCAGATCCTCAGATCCTGGGAGTGTATACAGGGAAATCAGTCAAGGAATCTCTCTGATTGTCAAGAGTGTGACTTCCTCAGACTATGCTTATAAAGTCAGTTGTGCTGCTGTATCTTAGCCCTCAGTAGCTGTTAATGCAGAGACTGGTATAAATCATACTGCAGAAGGAGGCTTTACTTGGGACTTCCTCAGGACAAAAAAAAATCACGTGCCCGTCCTCCTCACGTGGGCTAACAGTAGACAGGACAAAGTCCAGAAATATATTCCTTATGCAATCTTAATGCTTCATTTCTTTTACTAATTTTGTACCTTCTGGTGAATGTCTGTGCATGTCAGGCTGAGGTACTTCAGAAATGGAAATTAGAACACATCTTATATCTCTGTGTAGACACTGTCAGTGTTAAGCATTGCATGATTTTGGCCTAACCTCAGGACACCAGTTAATAAGCCAGTGTGTTTTTTTGTTTCATTTCCAGTGCCTGTGATTCATGTGCCTCTGTCAGTGAATTTGCCAGTTTGTCTCACTTGTGGTGGGTGATGTGCAATTTGGAGGAATGAACATGTTAGACAATGAATTGTGATTGGCAAACTAATTACCTTTAACTGACAGAGAAGAGGTTTTTGCCTTAGCAGTCAGAAATGAAAAATGGTGAACGAACTCATTGAGTACAATATGATTGCCCTTTCAAAGAAATTTGCACAGGTGGGGGGGGGGGTCAGTTAACACAAATCACAATCGTAGAATTGTGGAATAACATCTTAAGCTTTCTTCTTGGCTGCCTTACAGTATTTTCAACAACTCTATTTAAATGGAAAGGAAAATTCTGCAGGGTGAGTAAACAGAAATCTACTATCACCATTTTAAACCAGTTATAACTGTGCACAATTATAAGCGTAGAAAAGCAGTTTTAAGGCTAAACCACAGAAAAGCAAAGCATGAGCATTGATAGTGATTCAAAATGGTGTGGTAATTGCAGTACTTAAAGAAACGGTGCTGTCAGATCTTAAAGATGATTTGTCTGCTTTGTTAATAGATGAGGCTGCAATGATGTGATGGATAATGCACTAGAGGCATAAGGAGAGACAATTATCCACTCAAATTTTGATAACATTCTTCAAAATAAGCACAGTTCCATGTGTTTAAAAGTGTTTATCAACTATGGCCTTTTTGTGGTCCACAAAAAAAACATTTCCAGGGTATAGTTAATGATGTAATTAAAAGTTCAATAAATAAAAATTAGAGCCAACATAAAAATTGTAGGAAATAAATGATACAGAACTGTGAGGTATAAAATTGTTTCCTTCATGCTGAGCTCTAAAGGAGTGCATATTGGGAACTTATGGGTATGCAGCCTGCAATTTTTGTTCCATTAACACTAATAGTTGCCAAATGACAGGCTATGTGTTCACAATTTCCCACAATGCATGCTTTGCAAGCAGGACTCCCCACTGAGAGTGCTAGATCACAGGATTAGATCTTATATTAGCATGCTGTTTCAAAGAAGGATCAAAAAGTGAAACGTTTGACTGGTTAATGAGATGCACAGGGTCTCTATGTCTTTCTCTGTCCCCAATCATAAAGCACCAAAAATGAGCACAGATCATTTTACTTTTGTATTTTCAGAAAATCTGTAGCTTTCAAATTTCATTGTTGCTAGGAAGTAAATGTTATTCCTCTGCAAAATGACTGGAAAATAGCTTTGTGCTCTAATCTGCTGAATAGAAAGAAATCTTACTTTTCCCACTAACTGATTATACAATGGAGCCTCAAGTTTAAATTCGGAACACTACCAACGTTTGGACAATCTTAGCAGCCCCTTAGGCGATGGCTCATTACTTTGAAGACTTGATGCTACTTTCACTTCTGAGGTTCAAGACTGAATGCATTTTCTGGATACCAGGGGACCTCATGTAATGGGGTGGGGGGGGTGGGGGGAGGATTTGGACACCCTTATTTAAGTGGTTAAAGGAGATTTTTTTATGTCATTGTTTTTCATTAATCTGAATCAGTTTCATTTATAAGCATCTCAGGCACAAAGTAATTCACCTCAATCTTTTTAACAATCTACACCTGAGGTGGTGTGAAATTGTTTTCTTTAGATTGAGCCATTTTGGTTACACTCATGCCCACCAAACTAATTCAGAAAGATCTAATTGTGTACAGATACTGAATGTGAATCGGTAAAATTAGTGTCTGAAATCATTAACTTTATCCTAATAAAACTCATTCACATCATGTCTGGCTACTTACTTATTCTCTTTCTATTCTCTTTCTCTTGTTTTTGTTGTCAGATATTCATTTATTGCATTAATGCCACAAAATTAAAATATATATATACTTGAAGAACATCTGGGCATGGTGTGCATATCCTTTCCTAGGTTCCTTGCAATAATAAAACCAGCATTAGATTCATCAAAATGCAGACTCAATATTCAGCACAGCAGCAGACACATTGAATAGGTATTCCACAGCGAATAAATGATGACTAGGATTGTGTTACAAGGAGGTCAAATTATGTCATAAACCACAAGTGCTTCGATTTCGAGATTTATTGACAAAATTTAAATATGTGCCTGTTTTATAAAGCACTTGGTCATTTTTCTTATTCCATGCAATAATAAAAAAATGAGATAATTATCTGACAAAAGAAATTTAGAGGAAATGAACTGACTGGCAAAATAGTGAGTTGTGCTCTTTTGCAGATGTGATGCAAATGGAAATGATGTGAGTTTTATTGTGATTGAGTAGTGTAGGGAAATTATTTGCAAAGCACTGTTCCTGCCATTGAGCTTCAACAGTGGCATAAAGGGGTGGAGGTAGAATTGCAACATCATAATTTCAATTTCCAACATGTGTTCACCAATAGCAATGCTATTCACTGACAGTGAGAATCTAAAATTTGCTGCCATAATGGCTTGCATAATATAATAAAATACACAGGACTGATAATTGACATATTGTACACTGAGAACATCTCACTCAAGGGAAAAATTTGATTGCTGTCAAAGAAAATTCTCTCCAATGTTGCGCGTTAGCACTTTATATTTTCTGTCTTCATTATATTTTACCTTTTGAGGAAAACAGCTACCTTTCTGGTTGTAGCTTTTACTATTATGGTATATATTGTACTTCAATATTTTTAATTGAATAGTGGGAACAAGAAGGCTAAAACATATGTTCCTGGGTCTCCTCTTGGTATTAGCTAATATATCAAGAGAATAATGTAGCAATTACATTGCTACACCAACTGAATGTAAAATATTGAAACAGTTTGGTAGTGAGAAATGTGCACCAAGCATTCTTTACCATGACAGCATCCATGTGTTTGACTATTAATATATGTTGACACTAATACTATTTTTTCAAAGACAAAATTCTAAATTAGATCAAACTTTTCAGATGAATCTCCTGCTTAAATGTCATAACTTTGGCAGAAACTCCATTTGCAAACAGAAAAGGATTTCCATCAGAAATCCTTTGCCTGGAAATTAGATTGCTCCCAAATCGGAGCACTAAATTTGCGATTATGGCCTCAACACTGCACAACTACTGACACTGTCCTGCACGCATCTATGTCATGGAGGCATCTCCACCAAGTCACAGCATTACTAGAAGTTTGTTCATAAGTGCTGATTCAGCTACAAGCAGCTTCTACTGGACAGGGAGCATGGCCCCAGCTTTTCAGATTCTTATCTCCAAATCTTAGTTGATGAAGTGGATCACAGGAACCATGTCCTCTCCTTGAAGGATGCCAGGAGCATCTGCAGAATGGAGATATAGTTCGAGTGTGTTGGGAGGTGGAAGCAGAGATCAGCTCCAGGAATGAGTCTCCCTGGATTCAGGAGCCACATTGCAAAGAATTCCTTGACCTTACATGCTCATAGTAGGTGCACAGACACTTTGAACTGTACCTCACTTAGGCTCCTTCAAACATAACCAAACCGCATTCCCGTCAGACCTCAAATCATACACACAGATCTCCATAACTCTTTGGCAGCTATTGGTTTAACTGACTTTTATTCTTTTCATTGCTTTACCCATTCTCAGCAACGGAAATATTTCCCAGCATGTATACATATACTGTGTACACACATAAATCAACACATGCAGACCCACACACATGGGCCCACTCACACAGACACAGCCCACTATGATAGCCATCTTTTCAGCTGCCCTTTTACACTCAATGCTGCTTCAGTGTTTCTTCATAAGAGACACAATTCAAAGCTTACTTCACAAAGACTCACAATATTTCAACATTGAGAAGCATGTTATTCCATCTGAAAGTAATTTTGCCCTTTGTTTTGCTGAATAATTTACTTGCACCAACAGCAACAATTGGAGATGTAAAAACAGAAAATGAAGGAAGCAGTCACGCAGACAAGGTACAAACTCCTTACAGACAGTGGCCAGAATTGAACCCGGGTTGCTGGTGCTGTAATAGTGTTACCCTAACCGCTACACTACCATGCTTGCCTTACTACCATGCTACCGTGCTTACAAAAGACAGCAACACAAGCAGCAGTAATCGGAGAGGTAAAAACAGAAAATGAAAGAAGCACTCAGCAGGTCAGACAGCATCTGTGGAAAGAGAAGCAGAGATGGTGTTTCTGGTCTGAGACAAAGACAATTCTTATGAAGGAGCTCAGACTTGAAACATTAACTCAGTTTCTCTTTCCATTGATGCTGAGTTAGTGTTTCAGGTCCAAGCTCCTTCATAAGAATTGTCTTTGTCTCAGACCTGAAACACCATCTCTGCTTCTCTTTCCACAGATGCTGTCTGACCTGCTGAGTATTTCCATCGTTTCTGTTTCATTTCAGATTTCCAGCATCTGCAGGTTTTTGATTTTCATTCACTGTTAAATTGGAGAGGTAACTTCCTGATCCTGCGTTGAACAATGGAAGGTAGAGATGTTTTCGCTACAGTCTAGCTTCAGCTCTCCCCACGTGAGTGAATATATACTTAATGAATCTTTGCTACAACACGGACGTTCTCTCTTCTCTCCTCTTCCATCGGGTAGAAGATACAGGTGCCTGAGGGCACGTACCACCAGACTTAAGGACAGCTTCTACCCCACTGTGATAAGACTATTGAACGGTTCCCTTATACAATGAGATGGACTCTGACCTCACGATCTACCTCGTTGTGACCTTGCACCTTATTGCACTGCACTTTCTCTGTAGCTGTGACACTTTACTCTGTACTGTCACTGTTTTTACCTGTGCTACATCAATGAACTTTGTACTAACTCAATGTAACTGCACTGTGTAATGATTTGACCTGTACGATCGGTTTGTAAGACAAGCTTTTCACTGTACCTTGGTACAAGTGACAATAATAAACCAATACCAATACATGGGCTTCAATTTAAGTTAACTTCTTGCTTAGCAAGTATTTCAATCACTGCAAAGAAGGGAAAGAATTGCATTTGGAGACTGTCTTTTGAACACAGATCTTTAAGCACGCTAGCACGGGAGTAAGGGCAAGCACGGTAGTGTAGCGGCTAGCGTAACGCTATTACAGCGCCAGTGACCCAGGTTCAATTCCGGCCACTGTCTGTAAGGAGTTTGTACATTCTCCCCTTGGCTGTGTAGGTTTCCTCCAGGTGCTCTGGTTTCCTCCCACATTCCAAAGACGTACGGGTTAGGAAGTTGTGGACATGCTATGTTGGCGCGGGAGGAGTGGCAATGCTTGTGGGCTGCCCCCGGAACACTCTAGGCAAAAGATGCATTTCACTGTGTGTTTTGATGTACGTGTGACTAATAAAGATATCTTATCTTGAGGACCAGTAATATTTAACAGTTTTTTTGATTGGGTCAGTGGAAAGAAATCTTTTAATAGGCATGCTAGTTAAAATAGAGGTGGGGGGGGGGTGGTGAATCTCTCTAGAGCACCTGAGCTTTTCCAACTGGCAATAATTGGAATCGATGAATGGCATGGAAGCTTCAGCTTGTATGTCTTAGTTTTGAAAGCAAGTGTGGTTTGTTTTTTTATTTACTGCATCCTTAGAGGAAGGAAATTGACTAGCTTCTGACTTCTTTTCTCACCATCCAAAGCAATCCCTGTGGAAGTTGAGGGATTTCTGTGCCTACAATTAGGGGAATATTCTGGCAAGTGAAGAGCTCATAGCCCCGACATTAATGGATGTAGAGTTATATATTCCCATAAGTGAAGCTGGGGAAATTAAAACAAGAGCTCCCTGGATATCCAAAAAGATAGAGGATAAAACAGCAGAGAATAAAGATGCCAGGCTACTAACACAAGGATAACTATAAGAAATTCAGTAGCAAAGGGGAAAAGAAAGAAAGGCATAGGAGAAAAACTGGCAGCAAATATAAAAATGAATCCAAAATTATTCTATTGGTGAATAGGGTTGTAGGAGGAAAGTGTGGGCTGCTCAGAGACCGAAAAGGAAATCTACTCACAAAGGTAGAGGGCATGGCTGAAATGCTAAGTAGAACATAGAACAGTACAGCACAGTACAGGCCCTTCAGCCCACGATGTTGGGCAGACTTATATATACCTACTCCATGATCAATCTAAACCTTCCCTCCTACACAGCCCATAACCCTCCATTTTTCTTACATCCATGTGCCTGCCCGAGAGTCTCTTAAATGTCCCTATTGTATCAGCCTCTACCACCACCCCCCCCCCGGCAGCGTGTTCCAGGCACCCACTACTCTCTGTATGAAAGACCTACTTCTGACATCTCCCCTAAACTTTCCTCCTCTCACCTTAAATGAATATCCTCTGGTATTGGCCCTGGGAAAGTGGGGCTGGCTATCCACTCTATCTATGCCCCTCATAATCTTATACACCTCTATCAAGTCACCTCTCATCCTGTGTCACTCCTAAGAGAAAAGCCCAAGCTCACTCAACCTTTCCTCATAAGACATGTTCTCTAATCCAGGCAACATCCTGGTAAATCTCCTCTTCACCTTCTCTAAAGCTTCCACATCTTTCCTATAATGAGGTGACCAGAACTGAACAAAATACTCTAAGTGTGGTCTAACCAGAGTTTTATAGAGCTGCAACATTACCTCATGACTCTTGAACTCAATCCCCCAATTAATGAAGGCCAGTGCACCATATGCCTTCTTAACCACCACAACTTTGAAGGATCTAGGTACTTGAACCCCAAGATCCCTCTGTTCCTCCACACTGTTAAGAATCCTGTCATTAACCTTGTACTCTGCCTTCAAGTTTGATTTTCCAAAGTGTATCACTTCATACTTTTCTGGATTGAACTCCATCTGTCATTTCTCTACCCAACTCTGCATCCTGTCTATATCCCATTGTAACCTATGACAACCTTCTGCACTATCCACAACACCTCCCACCTTCGTGTCATCTGCAGACTTACTAACCCACCCCTCCACTTCCTCATCCAAGTGATTTATAAAAATCACAAAGAGCAGGGGTCCCAGAACAGATCCCTGTGGAACACCACTAGTCACCGACCTCCAGGCAGAATAAACTCCATCTACTACCACCCTCTACCTTCTGTGGGCAAGCCAATTCTGAATCCACATGGTCAAGTTTCCATGGATCTCATGCCTCATGTCTTTCTGGATGAGCCTACCATGAAAATGTACACATTTCCCCAGCTCTTAGAAGGAATAAATTTCTGTTGGAATCTCAGTGAAGGAAGATGTAGTTGAAATTCTGGGTGGGCTAAAAATTGATAGTAGTGTTATGAGAAAGGTAAGCTGCATTTAAAGTGGATAAATAATAAGGTTCAGATGGGATGCATTCTTGGTTGCTGAAGAAAATGAAATAGGAAAATGAAATAGGAAAGTCCAGATAATCTTTCAACTATCTATTGGTTCAACATGATGCTTGAAGACTGGTAAATTGCAAATATTATATTTTTGTTCAAAAGAAGGATGCAGGGATGAACCCAATAATTAGATGCCAGTCTATTTAACTTCTGTTATTGGCACAAATCAAAAGACAATAATCAGCAATGAACTTTTATAAAACATCTATACTGCCACAATTGGAGAATTGTGTCCAGGTCTGGATGCCATACTTCAGGAAAATGCCAAAGACTTTAAAGAAGGTTTCAAAGAGATGAGGGACTTTAGTTAGGGGATACATTGGGTAAGATGAGGATTTTCTCTTTAGAATTGAGGACGTTGCAAGAGAATATGAGAGAGATACTTAAAATTATGAAAGCTACAGACAGAGTAAATAGAGAGAAATTGTATGCATTGGCCAAGGGGTCAGGAACCAACACACATAGAATGAAGGTGGTTGACAAAGGAACTGTAAGTGACATGAGGAAGATCTTTTTTACACAGTGAGTTGGGGGGATCTGGAATACACTGCCCCCAGATAGTGGAGGGGGCAGATTCAATGCCATGATCAAAAATGAGGTAGAGGAGTTTCTGAAAGGTAGGAATTTGCAGGCCGCTGGGACTGGGGGAGAGAGAGAATGGGTTAGATTGCTCTTATGTAGAGCTGTTACAGAGTTGATGAGCCAGAGGTCCTCCATCTTAGCTATAGCTTGCAGCGAATCTGTGAAAAGCTCACAGGACTGGAGCAGGAGGTGCTTTTTCAATACAATGGGGTAACTTAGGACATGATCTGCTGGAACTGAGAACTTAATGTGTATAAAATTTATGCAAATATTTACTGGAATTTTATCATGCCTCTTTCGCTCAGAACTAAGAATGTTCTGTCTGTAGGTTCTGACATGTGTTTTGGCCAATCCACCCAACTGTGCTTGCCTTTAACACAGTCTTCTTTTTGTCCTTATCATTATAGTGACTCAGTAGATATCCAAAGAAGGAGCACCATTATATTGCGAAGAAGGAGGAAGATATTGTGAGGACGTCTAGTACCAGCTCAGATTCTGACACTGTGAGTGTTGAACAGATTAGATTGTCTCACATGGATATATGAACAGCACTAAAGGCTACATTTAGGCTGGAGAGACAGGGATTCTGGGACAACATCTCCATGGAGGGAGAGTCTTCAAAATCAATATTGCCCTGCAGTGCCTGGATGAGGGCCACAAAAGGGGATCATACATTGGAAGGCTGGGTTGAATGCATGTGGAAATGTTGGTGCAGGATATCATGGAGCATGGGAATATCTGTCCCCAACCCCTCGCAGCAGTTTATGTGGAGCCAGGAGTGTACCATTTCCTTTCTGAATGTAGTGTATACCTCGGTGTCAGATGGCACTGATACCGCCATGGGGCAGCAGCCGATGCAGCAGGTTTCAGTTCCACAGAGATCATCCAAATGTTTATACTTCACGCAGTCTCAAGCCACTTATGAGTGCATACTGGGACTTCAGTTAACTGTATATAACAATGGCTAGTATGTTGAAGCTAGCAGATGACACTATGTTTAGACACAGTGAAATGTGCAGATAAAAGCTGGCAGTTACAACAGGACATAGATAAATTAAATGATTGGTGAAGGTGTGAGGTTCATGAAGGGAAGATATGAGATCATCCTTTGCAGAATCATGAAAGAAAAATCAGTATATTTTCTAAATGTGAAAGAACAAGAGCCAAAGCAGGATAAAGGGAGTTGCTTTTCTAGTTTATAAATCATGAAAATTTAGTGCACAGGGACAAAAGGTAAAGAAGTGTCGAGCAGGATGTTGGGCCTTATTCAAACTGACTACAGCTCACAAGAGAAGAAATGTTGCATCAATTGTACAGGGATTTGGTCCAACTCAATCTGCACTAATCTTAGAGGCACAGACCTAAGGTAGGGCATATTGGCCTTGGAGTAAGTATTGGACAGATTCACCACAATTAGGCCTTTGCTTAAAGTATTAAAATACGATGAATGATAATAAAGCCTTGGCTTGTATTCCCTTGACAGTTGAATTGTGATTTGCCTGATGTCTTTAGACGATAAAGGAATTTGATGGGCTAAATGCAGTCAAGGTATTTCTTCTTGCAAAGAATATTAGCACCATAGTCTTATCAATAGAGATTGAATACTTTGCAAAGAAAGAACATTATCAAGCAAAAGTTAACAGAATCTGGAATAAATAGGTTGTATCATTAATGGAGATCGTGAAACTATAAGATCCACCTGGCTCAACTCACACCAATTAGAAAAAAGTGTTCGGCCAACTTATCTTGCCTGGTTATTTGTGACAATGCAGTTTGATCTTAACTGTTCTCTAGAGTATTTAGAAGGCTTATTCATTTCTCTGGACTAATGCTTACTTTAGTCTCAGCATACTTAGTCCGCACAGTGCTGAACGAGTGAATTCAGGGATCTGGTTCAAGTCAAGTCGAGTTTATCGTCATGTACACAAGTACGGTGAAGTACAGGTACAATGAAAAACTTGCTTGCAGCAACATCACAGACACGTAGGTACAGACAACACACAGAATACAAAATATGCATAAGTTATACAAGACAGTGAAGAGAAGAATAAAGAGACAGAGTGCTTTGCAGATGAAACAATATAAAAGCTGTACTGTTGCAGGTTTTTTTTAATCGTGACAAATTGGACAGAAGAAACTAGGCTACAATCAGACATCGGTTGTGAATTGTTTGTGCAAACTTTGACATTTCATTATGGAAAGGACACAACAACCATGGTAATGCAGGCCCAATGGAATAATGATGCATAGAAAAGCTTTAGCTACAAAGTGAGCCTTGAGATTTTGGAATATTTCCACTCAAGCAGTGAAGGCTCAAAGGAAATAATATAACATCTTAGCCATTGAAATTTGCATGCTTTGATAGAGTATAAATAGAAAAACTAAGGGGACAATGTTGAATGCTGGATTACTTAACCATGTATTTGCTGAAATTCTAAACATTGCAGGGAGCATTTGCTCTAACGAGCATCTAGCACAAACATAGATGCAAATAACAAACTGCTGGAGGAGCTCAGCTGGTCAAGCAGCATCTGTGGAGGCAAAGAGATGGTTGATGTTTTGAGTCCTGACACTGCATCAGATACAAATGGCTGTGTTCTACATTGTAAGCATGCATCCACTGTTTCTAATTGTGCTGAACATGTTCTTTTGTGGGTTTAGAATGTTTCTTCTGCACAAGTGCAGCCTGACTCAATGAGAATTTCCAGCATTATCTGTTTTAATTTTATGAAGTTTAACTTACAAGGTAGAAACTCCTCATGCCAATGACACTTGATAGATCATGCTGATGAGATAACAATTTGAAACTGTTTTCTCGTATTTTCTACTGGTACTAGCGCCTCTTCATGGTATTGCTCTGAATGGGCTCACTCTGGCCTTCTGCAGGTGAGCACACAACCCTTTCCTTCCCCACATTGATCTTTTCCCATCTTGCAGCCCGATAGGTCTAATTGTTCTTGAAGTCTGGTTGCCACATCCATCTCATGAGATGGAGTAGTCCCAGGTGGCAGATGCTGAGTCCCTGTTGCTGTAGTCCCTTGTTGCTTGTTGCTTTCAAAGGCCTTTGAACAAGCTGTAAATGACTCTAATGATTTCAGTCACTTGAAAACTGTTCAAAAGTACTGAGGTAGTACATCGTGCATAGTGTAACATAGAACTGAGGAATTGAATGTAACTAACTTTTGTCTCTTCAGCTCAGAACATTTGTGCCTCACTCTTAGATGCAGAGTCCAGCAGTGGAGGGGGAGACAACTTTTTTCCCTCTCATTAGTTTTTGGAACCCTCTTTTTCATTGTGCAATGGGAGCTAAATATTTCCAAGGCTCTGGTAGATAAGCACTGGATATGCAGATTGGGTGAAATATTACTGAGGGAAGATGGGAATTCAGACTTAAGTTTATGGTCTGATCAACCATGACTTTATTAGATGATAGAGAAGGCTTCAGAGCCAAATGGCTTATTCCTGCTCCTAGTTTGTTTGTTCATATATCTGCATGTACATCTGATGCACAGCAGCTAATCTCCAATTCTTTCTTGACCTTGCATTTACAGGTGCAGAAGTCAAGAATGTGCTGACTCATTCACTGCTGTTAGCCAACACTTCTCCACAGAAGTGCTGGCTAAAATTCAATATATTCTGGCCCATTGTCTTAACAGTATGCTTTTCTGCTTACAGGCCTAGCTTCTGCACAGTGAATGCCCAGACAGTATAGCTGCCAAGTTAACATCAAATATAATCTTCTATTTCATCTGCAAGCCCACGTAGGTCAATTTTCAGACATTCCAAGTGTATTTGATTTAATTTTACCTGAATTTGTTGAACAGAATTTAATTTACCTTTAGGATTTTGTTAGTTTTTTGCATGCTTTGGATACAGTTCTTAGAGGTGCAAATGCCTGGTGGCTGCATTGGATTTTTGGCTTACAGAATACAAATGTTTTAACTTCTGTTGTTTGATACAATATGTGTGCAAATTATGGAAATTAATTCCTGACAGTCACAATTTCATCCAATCCAAGTAATTCAAACCACTGCCAAGGAATGCTAACCCCTCTCTTGACACTGCCTCGACCCAGAACCTGTAAATCCAGTCCAGATGAAGGGTCTCAGCCTGAAACGTCGCCTGTCCGTTTCCCTCCATAGATGCTGCCTGACCCGTTGAGTTCCTTCAGTACTTTTTGTGTTGCTCCAGATTCCAGCATCTGCAGTCTCCTGTGTCTGCAAAGCCAGTGCCCTGAATGTCCAGTCTCATCCTGAAGTTTCATTAAAACTGGAATTTCTCATCACTCTTCAACAAAGCTCATCAATATCTTTCCTTTTTCAGCCCATCACGTTTTCAGTGGGACCTGTGGAAATATCTAACTTCTTTAGAACTTAAAACATTGTGAGAGTGCCTGTTAACATGCAATATCACAGTTATTCCAGCTATATTGGTTTCAAAGACTGAATTGTGATGTTTCTGAAGTTGAGTCAACAGGCTTGTTACAAGTCATTACACATTGTCCTAGATGGTAGACTGAGTCTACAACCCTCTGCACCATCTTTCGATCCTGTGTATTGGAGCCTTAATACTAGGCAGTAATGCAACCAGTCAGAATGCTCTCCACCGTACATTTGTAGAAATTTGCAAGGGTCTTTGGTGATATACCAAATCTCCTCAAACTCCTAATGAAGTAGAGCTGCTGGTGTACCTTCTTCGTGGTTGTATAAAAGTGTTGGGCCCAAAATAGATCCTCTGAGATGTTGACGCTCAGGAACTTGAAGATGCTCATCTTTTCCACTGCTGACCCCTCAATGAAGACTGGTGTGTGTTCCTCCGACTTCCCCTTCCTGAAGTCCACAATAAATTCCTAGGTCTTGCTACGCTGAGTGCAAGGTTGTTGTTGCGATACCACTCAACCAGCCAACCTACCACACTCCTGTACGCCTCCTCATCACAATTGACCCATCGTCAATGCCAGCATGCAGAACAATCCCCCACTAATTTTCCTTATTACCTATTCTCCTCATCAGCTCTCCTCAGATTTTACCATCCATCTACACTAGGAGCAATTTACAGTGGGCAATTAACCTACCAACCCTCATGTCTTTGGGATATGGGATGAAACCAGAGCATCTGGGGGAATCCATATGGTCACAGGGAGAATGTGCAAACACCGGAGGTCAAGATTGAACCGAGGTTGCTGGAGCTGGGAGGCAGTGGCACTACTAGCTGCACTATTATATCATCCCCAGAGTCACCTAGCAAAGGAAACATAGAAACATTAAAATGTTTAAAACATGACCTTCTCAAGAGAGGCTGCTTCATGGAAACTTGTGGTGAGATGAAGTGATTTAAGAGGTGCAGAGGCATGATTTATCCTCCATATGGACTGTAGCTCTGTGGCTATGTGTTGGCCGGCATGGTAACGTAGCGGTTAGTGCGACGCCATTACAGCACCAGCGATCGGGGTTCGATTCCTGTCGCTGCCTGTAAGGAGTTTTTACGTTCTGCTGTGTCTGCGTGGGTTTCCTCCGGGTGCTCTGGTTTCGTCCCACATTCCAAAGACGTACGGGTAGGTTAATTTGGGTTTAAAATGGGCGGCGCGGACTCGTTGGGCCGGAAGGGCCTGTTACCACGCTGTAACTATAACTTAAAATTTTTTAAAAAAATTTAAAAATTCTTTAGGTACTTGAAATTGGATGGATATCCATTGTGCATATTGATATTGAAATGGCCATCTAATCTGCACCATATAAACCCATGAAGTTGAAGATGGGCTTTATTTCCTTACAGTGCTATACTAGAAGGATTAATTGTGAAGGTGGAAAAGATTAGAGAGGTCCTCTATCCACAGAAGGCCACAAGTTTCTCCAAGCCCACATTCGGAGAGGCCAGTTTAGGATATGAATATCTAAAGCCAAATAATAAGGCCCTAGATGTGATTCAGCAAGAAGTTCAATGACAACAATCAAGGTGGTCAGTGTATCATATCCAACCAATTGCACTACCTCACCCCCACAGAGTATGTAGTGCTGTTCTTAATTCAACTGGCTGTGACTGAGGCCTTGCCCAGTTTCAGGACTGTGCTTTTTGAATGATGACGATATCCTCCCTCTCATATCTCTTCTGATTTCTAGACTGCAGATGATGGAAGCATGTTATATAAAGATATTAAGTAATACTTGCAAAACATTCAAGGTTTGCATTTATACTTTACCACATCAGTTGAACTTTACAGCCTTGTCATATTTCCCATTCTGACTGCAATTCTATGTTTTGCTTACAGTTTTAGTAACTCTTGCATGTCCTCAGAATATACACAAATGTTTTACGGATAATTGAGTTGCAATGTTGGAAATGTAATAGGCAATTTTTGCATGAAAATAGCAACCCAATAATTCCTTTTTTTGGTGAGATTAGTAGAGGGATACTAAGGAAAAATGATCTTTATGAAAGGAGAAGCATGAAATCTAATGCATTCATCTCAGAGGGCAGGCTGAGCTTTAGGAGAAAACCCCTGCCGTAGTGCAGCACACTCACAACCTGTTAACCAGAGCACCATTTACTGAAGCATAACTAACAACACTGAGGAGCGTTCTTCATTAGGTTACAATAAATAATGCATTCTCATAACATTTACCTGCTATATTGTAGCTAATGCTCCATTTACTCTTCTTTCATTTTCTTGTTCCCTAATCTTTCTTATCTTTAATTGTATCAGGATAGTGTTATTCATTTCTTTCTCATGCAAGGGTGTAAATATGACCTTTAGATAGACATTGCAAAACTGAATCAGGCTGTTTGGTCCGACCATAACATTTTTATCTGTTCACAGGATGTGGAAGTCATCAGAAATGCTAGCACTTATTGTCCATCCCTACTTGCCTCAGACCTGAGAAGGAAACTTGGAGTCAAGCCCATTGGTGGATAGGGTATCACATATGATTCAAACTGTGTAAGGGATGACAGATTTCCTTCCTTGATGGAAAGTAGAGAACCAGATAGGTTTTTACAACAATCCAGTAGTTTTCTTTACCATTGCTGATACTTATTTTAATTAAGGATTTATTTAATTACTTGAATTTAAATTCCCCAGTTGCTTTGATGTTTCTAAATCAGTGGTCTAAGCCTCTAAGATATTGGTCCAGTAACTTCACCAGTACCCAAAATATGCAAGGGATTTAATCCTACCTGTCTGCTGTTTCTCTGAATTTCCTTATCCTTTTTTCCACTGACCACCCATCAGCTGATGTACAAGGCTTGATGTGGCCTCTACTTCAGCCATTAACTCGAGTGTTGTAATTCCACAATGTTACAAATCACACGTAAAAGAAGTTCTCCTGTTCTCTGCCCTGAATCTTTTACCAATTACTCCTCATTTTATATATTATGTCTGTCTGCATTTAATTTACACTTAAACAACTTTCAATTTACCCCATAAACTCTTTGGTTATGTTAACATCTGCTGCAATTCTTTCTTGTATTTCATCATGCCAGGCAGCATCCTTGTGAATCTGCACTTTGCCTTTTCAGCTGGTTCAATATTCTTCCTATAATGTTGTGCTCTGAACATTCAGTACATTAGCCACGGTCTTCGTGAGTTTTTATAAAGCTCCACTGAGATTCTTTGACCGTAAAATTCTACACATTTTGTCATAAAACTTGGTTTTCCCTCTGCTTTATTTTATAGCCATGTCCATTTGAGGCTGTTTTTTAAATCTGTTGTGAACCTAAACTTCCAAATTCCTGTGGTCTTCTACATTGCCAACTTTCCTCAGGCAAACTATAATTAATATTACTTTTGTTTGCAAAATCTATCATCTTGATTGATCTTCCTCTTTCTGAGAGTCTTACAGCTAATAAAATCACAATTCATCTCTTAGTTATATGACTTCTGCTCTTAAATATTCCCTTCATAGAAAATTATGGAATTCCTTACCATCCTCAATGTTACTCCCTTTAATCAATCCTAAAGTTTTAATAATCTAAGTTTGATGTTATTTTGGGTTTCTTCATCACCTATTTTGTTTGTTGATGGGTTTTTGGCACAATGGGTTTTTTGGTTTATTAAGGTTCTCTGCTGGACTATAGTTATTTCCACTGTTTCATTAAGTTGTGCTTGAGGCTGAATGCTGTTAGGTCATCCTGCTTTCATCAATACTAGACATCAAAGGCGACAGTGGAATCATCTAAGGTGGCAATTTCACATGTTTTTTTTATTCAGTTTAAACACTTGCAGATTAAATAACATTTAAAATTGTTCAACTGTGACTTTTTCACAAAGATGACAGCAATTCACCCTGTTAGCATTTTATCTAAAGCTAAACTTAATGCAATAGTAACAGTAAATATAACCCAGCAGAGACCAACCAGCCTAACTGAAAGCATGGTTCCAGTCACAGAGTCCCCAACAAGTTGAAGCTCATGAACATTCAGTACCTCCTCTCTAATTAATTTCTTTCACCTTCCACTTGAATTGTGTTACTGAAATATGATATGATTACAATATCTTCAAAAATCTGCTGCTTTTTATACTGTGGCTTGATACATGGGAAACTTCATAAAGCAGTTCACACAATTCACAGGTTCAGTAATTTACCAAATCAAATTTCCAAACTTTCAGGTTTCAAACTTGATTTATCAAATCAAATTTCAAACTTGTAATTGTATTTACTTGCCTTAGGCAATACTATATTTTCTTCTGGTCTATATCACCTCATTTTCGTTTGTCTGTTCACAGCATCCCTGGTGCAGGGAGAACAAGTCACCACGTCTTTACATTGCAGTCTGGGCCCAGGAGAGTGGATTAACCATGTCAGGCCAACAGTAGTTACTTTTCTTAGCCTGGCTGCACTGTGTGAGGACTGAAAGAGGACTTGCTGCAGGCTGCTAGCTCTGGTCTTTGGGCAGGCAGTGTGACTCATCTCTGCAGTTTTCCCTCCTTGTCCACAAAAGAATCAGAATCAGGTTTAATATCATTCACATATCGTGAAATATGTTGTTTTGTGGCAGCAGTACAGTGCAAGACATAAAGACATAAAAATTACTGTAAGTCACAAAAATAAGTAAATAGTGCAAAAGAGGAATAACAAGGTAGTGTTCATAGGTTCATGGATGGTTCAGAAATCTGATGGCAGAGGGGAAGAAGCTGTTCCTGAATCGTTGAGTGTGGGTCTTCAGGCTCCTGTACCTCCTCCCCAATGGTAGTAAGGTGAAGAGAAAAAGCCAGAACCTGCACCTCCCAGTCAATGCTGCTCTGATAGTGTGTAACTGGGACTTTGCTGTAAAAGAAAGAAGAATGGTGTTTATACAACACCTTTCATGACCTCTGCTCATCACAAAGTATTTTTCTGATGACAGTGCATATTTTGTAGTGTGGTCAATTTGTAACAGGAAATGTAGCTGCCATCTTGCACACAAGCTCTTGTAAACACCAATAACAGAAATCAATCAATCAGAGAACTGATTTTAGCTGAGTTTGCGGAGAGATTAAAGTTAGAGAGGACACTGAGACAGCTCCTTTGCTCTTATTTAAAACAGAGCCAGGGGATTTTAACACCGGTCAGATAAGTCAGATGGCAACCTTTAATATTCTGCTTTAACATTCCAGCTGAAAGACAGTACTTCAGACTGTGCAGCCCTCCTTCAATATTGAACCAGGATGTGAGGTTGGATTTTGTTGCTCAGATCTCTGCACTGGGAACTGAAATGGTGTGCCTCTGATTCCGAGGTGTGGTGCTGCCCCTGATGTTGCTATATATATGTGACTGAGCTGAATCAAGTTGGATTTGGTATACTGACAGGACTCAGTGCTCCTGGACTTCCCACCTGCACTTACCTGGTCCAGATGTGGAGGGCCAATGAACTGACCCTGTCCTCACGGAGTTGGGCGATCAGGCATAACTAGGCTTCAGTGGCAACTTGTCTCACATTCTAGTTTCTTTAGGCTCTTTAGTGTTGCTGCTCAAAAAGGCAGATAACAGATGTTAAACGACCAAATGAGCATCCTTTGTTGGTGGTAGTAAACGCTGATCACCAAGTACATTAAATGTTAAAGATATCCTTACAGTTATATGCACCATAAGCTTCCCTTAAAATGTTCTCACAGCCTTTGACAGTGAGGTTGGGGTGGAACACCATATCCTGTCACATCTGGGCACTTTTAATGATTTTTAAATGCCTGATATTAGAATAGTACAACACAGGAACAGGCCTTTGGCCACGATGTCTGCACCGACCATGATGCCAATCTAAACTCATCCCATCTGTCAGCACAAGGTCTATACACCTCTTTTCCCTGTCTGTTCATGTGTCTGTCTAAATGCTTCTTAAAGATTGCCATCATACCTACTTGTACCACTTCCCCTGGTAGCATGTTCTAGGCACCTAACACCCTTTGTATAAAAAAAACTTGTCTCATAAATCTTCTTTAAACTTTTCCCCTCTCACCTTAAACCTATGCCCTCTAGTATTTGACATTTTCATCCTGGGAAAAAAAACTTTGATTATCTACCTTATCTATGTCCCGTATAATTTTATAAACTTCTAGTAAGTCAACCTTCAGCCTCTGACGCTCCAGCAAAAACAATTCAAGTTTGTCCAACCTCTCATTGTAACTAATACTCCAAATATGGTCTAACCAAAGTTTTATACAGCTGCGACATGACTTGCCATCTTTTACACTCAGTTCTCCAACTGATGAAGGCAAGCATGCCGTAAGCCTTCTTTATTATCCTTTTCTCTTGTGTTGCCACTGTTAGGGAGCTATGGACTTGCTCCTTAAGATGCCTCTGTGTATCAGTGCTCCCAAGGTTCCTGCCTTTTACTGTATACTTTCCTTTTGCAGCCGGCCTCCCAAAATGCACCACCTAACACTTGCCCAAATTAAACTCCATCTGCCATTTCTTCGCCCAAATTTCTAACCAAAATTCTGGGACATTTATTAAGTATTAAAATTCAAATTAATAATTTTAAAATATAATTTTTTTTAAAAATTAAAAAATAAATACATTAAAACACCAAGAAATTATTAAAAATATTAAGATGAGTAAAAACCAAATATGTTAACATGCTTTTCCTCCTAATCAGCAAGTCAGGAAACCCATTCAAATAAACAAGGCTGCGATCCATTGTTTGGTCTGATTGGCATGCATCACAGAGGCAAATTCCTCATGATGGAAGGAATGTGTAAAGCCCAGGAGTTATTTATCTGGGAGTAGCTGGATGACTGGTTTCCTTTGGAACCACCACCCATGGACACAATGATTTGGCCATTGAGTTTTATCTGTGCTAAATGGATAGGATGTAAGTGAACTGAGCAGAGCACCTTGATAAAGTAATAGGTGGGCAGATGGAGATAGCCCACTGCTTACTTACCTTCAGTTTACAAATTGGCAACACAATTGAGAGATTTTACAAATTCTCACACAAGTGGTCAAAGCTTCAGGTGATACAATATTTGACATGGCAAAATTGATTGGGAATATTAACAATGCAATTTAATGATAAATGCTTACATAAGTACAATAGCAAGCATCTAGAAGCAGCAATGTTTGTGGATTGGATGTATATACTATGTAAGGCAACAATCCAGATCCAATAATTAAGCATCAGACAATTCATCAGGAGCTAAATGATGGGCAAGAAATGACAAAATCCAATACCATGCTGCACAAGTGGTTGTGCTGCAATATCGAAGGCAACAAGAATCAACGTCCATGTCTGTGCACGAGCCACATCAAATATCCAAAGCCCAACTAACCCACTTCCTTTTTCATCCTCTTCAACAGGATCTATGGGCTATTTCAGAGTCAATCACGCTGATGGAGTCTGGAGTCATGGGAAGATAAGGATGAGAGATTTCCTTCTCTGAAGGGCATGGTAAATATAATGTTTTTACAACAATCTGGTAGCTTTGTGGTCATCATTACTCATGACTAAATTTTTGTTTCAATAAATCCATTCAATTAACCGGATGAGATGATAGAATCTTAACTCAGGTCTCTATATTGTTAGTCTAAGTCTCTGGATCACTAGTGCTGGTAACTCAATTTCTGTGCCACTACCATACCCTGTATGGTAAGCACTCAAAACAGTAATGTGTAAACCCTGCTTCTGAAATTCAGTTGCCTTGTAATCAGAGGCACAGCATTTCAGAAGCAGAGTTCCATGTACATACTGTACTACATTGTGCATTCAGTGCATACAACTAGAACGAATTTCCACCCTCTGGTTTTTGCATCACAGCAAACATCACATCCTGTTTTTATTTGTAGTAATTCAGAAAGGGTGAAATCTCTGAGACCACATGACAAGTACAACATTTATATGTGTTTTCTTTATGTTAATATTCATACTTCTGTACTGTAACATTTTATTCTGCACTTATTATTTTACTTCGTACTACCTCAATGCACTGTGGTAATGAATTGATCTGTATGGCCGGTATGCAAGACAAGTTTCTCACTGTACCTCATTACATGTGACAAAAATGAACCAATTTACCAATTTATTTATGTTTTTGAATCCTTTAAAAATGTCATAATCTGCAAAACAAAGGTAACAGGAATTACATCATTTTGAATTGATTTGGTTCTTACTGACTAGTCTGGATTGGTTACGATACTTGCCTGAGAATTACTGTTAATATCTGAAAGACCAAGAGCATAAGAAACCGGGGTAGAAGTAGGCCATCACACCTTGAATGTTCTACCTCAACACTATTTTCCAGCACTCCTCTTGTCCCTTTATTCCCTTTATGTCCTTTAATATGACATTGGTTAAACTACTTCACAAGTTTTCTTTGGAAAATATCAGAGGGCCCAACACCATGAACACCTCTCTCACAATTCAGTTAAATAATCAGCAGCTTTCATTTTTATTTCTTGGATATTTTGTCCAGATAGGGAATACTGATGACATTATTACTGACTTGGCAGTCGCTGAGCTCAGTACTGAGAGGGAGATTAACACACAGAGTTGAAATGAGATGACTGCTGAAACACCTAGAATGCTGATTAAATTTCTCATAATATTAAATCAGATCTTTGACATTGAAAGGATTTCAATAACTTTCCCCAGCAACTTCTCCTGATTATTTGAGCAGTACTGTTTCAATAAAAGTACTTGTACAAAATTCAGAAAAGCATAGGAACCAAAAGAAAGACACAGTTTTTTTTAATATATATTAACTGCCTGAATTTTATAACAGATTCTGACAGCCACATTTGCTCTGTAATCTCTGGCAGTTTTCATCTAACAATGTCACTTTGTATCATCCCTTGAAATTTTCATTTTCCTGAAAACACGTTGAGGTGCATTATGTAACATGCCATAGGGTCGGTCTCTTGGAGTGGAGTGATTTAATCAGACCTCTGGTTTTCAGTGGAATTAGTACCATAGAGCAAATGGAAAAGATACCCCAATAAAAGAGAATATCTTGCTGCTTCTTATCATTTTTGTCTAACCTTTATTCATTTGTCACATTTCATGGGAAATAAGCTGAGAAAATCACCTTTTTGAGCACCCAATCTTTAGTTTGAAAAGCATGTTACAAAATTTCAGTTTTCACAGCAATGATTCTTGTCGTAGTTGGGAGCAACTGGTCTTAAAATGGATTTGTTTTCTCTACTTTTTCAATTCTGGGGTCCCATTGCTACAGCAACAACAACAAAAAAGATATTCCCTCTGAGAGTCGGGCTTTGCCTTCCAGTGAACTGGTCAGCACAGTAGTCCTGCCATCCAGTTAAATTTCTGCAATGTTAGCTAGACACTGGAAGATAAACCCTGTCAACAAACTGCTGAGTGGTATCACAGTTAAAAATGTGGTGAGCATTAGGTTAGAAACCCTTAGCACACAGCTGTCAGGTTTATCATAGTTCTGAAAGAGCTTGTTTTAATAAGGAAGAGATTCTTCTTCAGTGCTCCACAGTGTTATAAGAAACGCAAGATATCTGTACAATTACTATGTGTTGCCCAGTGTTTATCTCCAGCAATTTATTAAAATTGCTGCTCAGGATTTTAGTGTAAAGAGCAATCCTCACAAGTGAGCAACAGATGATATCAGTCATTATAAAGTTCAGAAGCAAATTGTTTTCCTTTTGACACACTTTTGATGCTTGGATGCTTTGTTATGCTACAGATCACATGGTTCTGTGCACAGCTGAGATGTACTATATGTTAATAGGGTCAAGTTGTTTTGGATAAACTACAAAACAGGTACTTTCCCATTTTTATTAATTCATGTTCAGTGCAGTAAGTCAGTTTTGGCATGAAACTTATGTTTTCTATGAACGAGTGAAGCTTAAAATTATCAGTGGCTTAGTGGTAGAAATCTATCTCCTATATGGAGGTTCAAAGACCCAAACTGGGGTTTAAATTTTGTTTTTTTTTTCTGATTGGTATCTTAGGTGCAGGGATTTAAGTTTAATCACTTTTGGAGGACCATGTTAAACAGACACACATACATACAGGCTCATATGAATGTGTCCAGAATACATTAAATCATTATTTGTTGGGATGTCCATGCCACTGCTAGCAACCACAACCATCACCCACATTCCTCTCTCCCTTGTCTAAACTGAGCAAGTCCCACCTTACAAACAACAATGGAAGGATACAGCAAACCTTCAAGCTTAACTAAAATTGTTGTTCAAAATATGTTACTAATGCTGGAAGAACTCAGGGGGTCAAGCAGCATCTGTGGAGGCAAAAGGTGCATGTCAATATTTCAAGCTGCGACCCTACATCAAGACTGAGAGCAAAGAGGAAAGAATGCTAGTATATAGCAGAGAGAGTTGGGACAGAGGTTAAGAGGTGACAGATGGAACCAGATGGAGAGGGGATGATGGGCAAATGGAAGCAGATGTGGTGGTGGGTGGGTGGGAATGGGAACAAAACGCGGAGAAAACTAGGTGTGCAGGTAAGTGTACCTAGGAATAAAAACTGAGGGTGTGGTTTACCTGAAACTGGAAAATTCATTGTTCATAACATTGGGTTGCAATCTACTCAAGTGGAATATGAGATGTGCTTCTTCCAATTTGTGTTTAGCCTCTCTGTAGCGATGGAGAAGGCTAAGGACAGATATGTCAGTGTGGGAGTGGGAAAGAGAGTTAAAATGACATGCACTGTAAGCTTGAGTTGGGTATTGTGGGCAGAGTGTTGACATATACCATTTGCCTCCACAGATGCTGCTTGAGCTGATGAGTTCTTCCAGCATTCTTTTTTTTGTTCCATGTTCCAGTATCTTTTGTCTTTATGTTACTCAGGTACTGGGCTGTAAGAATGAACATAGAGCACAGAACATTACAGCACAGTACAGGCCCTTCGGCCCACGATGTTCTGCCGACATTTTATCCTGCTCTAAAATCTGTCTAACCCTTCCCTCCCACATAGCCCTTCATTTCTCCATCATTCATGCGGCTATCTAAGAGTCTCTTAAATGTCCCTAATGTATCTGCATCCACAACCTCTGCCGGCAGTGTGTTCCACACACCCACCATTCTCTGTGTAAAAACTTACCTCTGACATCCCCCTTATGTCTTCCTCCAATCACCTTAAAATTGTACCCCTTTCTGTTAACCATTTTCACCCTGGGAAAAAGTCTCTGACTGCCCATTCGATCTATGCCTCTTATCATCTTGAACACCTCTATCAAGTCACCTCTCATCCTCCTTCTCTCCAAAGAGAAAAGCCCTAGCTCACTCAACCTATCCTCATAAGACATGATCTCCAATCCAGGCAACATCCTGGCAAATCTCCTCTGCACCCTCTCTAAAGCTTCCACATCCTTCTTATAATGAGGCGACCAGAACTGAACACAATACTCCAAGTGTGGTCTGGCCAGAGTTTTATAGAGCTGCAGCATTACCTCAAGGCTCTTGAACTCAATACCTCGACTAATGAAGGACAACACTCTATACGCCTTCCTAACAACCCTATCGACCTTTGTGGCAACCTTGAGGGATCTATGGATGTGGAGTCTGTTCCTCCACACTGCTGAGAGTCCTGCCATTAACCTTGTGTTCTGCCTTCGAATTTAATCTCCCGAAGTGTATCACTTCACACTTTTCCAGGTTGAACTTCATCTGCCACTTCTCAGCCCAGCTCTGCATCCTACCAATGTTTTTTTGTAATCTACAGCAACCTTCTACTCTATCCACAACACTACCAACCTTTGTATCATCTGCAAACTTACTAACCTGCCCTTCCACATCCTTATCCAAGTCATTTATAAAAATCACAAAGAGCAGGGGTCCCAGAACAGATCCCTGCGGAACACCACTGGTCACCAACCTCCAGGAAGAATATGCTCCATCTACCACCACCTTCTGTCTTCTATGGGTGAGCCAATTCTGAATCCACACCAGCCAAGTTTTCCTGGATCCCATGCCTCCTGACTTTCTGAATAAGCCTTCCATGAGGAACCTTATCAAATGCCTTACTAAAATCCATGTACACCACATCCACTGCTTTACCTTCATCAATGTGTTTTGTCACATCCTCAAAGAATTCAATTAGGCTTGTAAGGCACGACCTGCCCCTCACAAAGCCATGTTGACTGTCCCTTATCAGCCTGTGCTTCTCCAAATGCCCATAAATTCTGTCTCTAAGAATCTTCTCCAGTAATTTGCCCACCACTGAAGTAAGACCCATTGGACTGTAATTCCCAGGGTCATCCCTACTCCCTTTCTTAAACAAAGGAGCAACATTTGCCACCCTCTAATCATCTGGCACTACTTCTGTGGCCAGTGAGGACGCAGAGATCATCGCAAAAAATGCAGCAATCTCTTCCCTAGCTACCTGTAATAACTTCGGATATATCCTGTATAGCCCTGGTGACTTACCTATCCTAATGTTTTTCAAAAGTTCCAGCACATCCTCGTTCCTCACATTGACATGCCCTAGCATATCAGTCTGTTGTACGTCATCCTCACAAACGTCAAGGTTTCTCTCACTGGCGAATACTAAAGCAAAGTACTCATTAAGGACCTTCTCTATCTCTTCAGACTCCAAGCACCTGTTTCCTCTTTTATCCCTGATCGGTCTTACCCTCACTCTAGTCATCCTCCTATTCTTCACATGGGGAGATAATGATTATTTCTTCTTTGCTTTATTGGTTCCAATTTTGTGAAAGTAATAATACTGAAATCTTCAGTCCTTGCAGTTATAATTGAACAGATCACATACCATGCTCTGGTGCCCAAGTCAAACTGTTAAACATTGACATGCAGAAGTTGTTTCCAGACATACTTCTTCTATAACTTTCAATGCTGATAGCACTGGCAATACAATCAATTTGCTCAATCCCCACTAACCAGTGGCAGAAAAAGTTAAGGTTGCTGCATTCAAAAGTAAGTTAATTTTTAACTTTTAATGTCAGATAGCCTTTCTCACCCTGAACATTTAATTTTCCAGTGTGGTGTCTCTATCCTCCAATGTTAATTAGTGCTGGAAATTTAAAATAGATTTATTCTACTTTTTTTGTTCCTTTTGTCTCTCACAATTCCACCTGTCTTTCTCATTCTCTATCTTGCTTTCTGAATATGGTTTAAATCTCATTTATATTTCATCCTTCATACTTTCTGAATTAGATTCTGCATGAAAGAGTGTGGGGAGACTGCAAAGGGCTCTGGAGGAATAGGTTCTGCGCTGGTCCTGCCAAATTAATCAGCAGGGCCTAATTACCATGTTATTTTGTCTGCAGTTCCAGGCTGCAGATCAGGGAGTAGGTTGTCTTTCGTGTAGCTTTGCCTTTAGTACCAGACTACAATTGCAGAGGTTACACAGATGTGTCAAAAAACTTGGGACAGGTTTGGAGGCTTTGGAGGTCAACTTCAGGTAGTGATTGGAGTCTGGAGCATCGACTCTATGACTTTATAGGAAATCAGAAACCAAGAATCTTTGGAGGCTGGGTTTGGGCAAGATCAGAGGTCGGGGTTTTTGAAGAGGGGCAAGATGTTCAGTCATGAGAGTCATGAGGAGAGGGGAAAGAGAAGAAGGGTTAAGGAAGCAGAAAGTTATTTACATCCTGGATTCAATAATTCTCACTCAATAATTTCAGCTTTTAGACTTCCCAAGGATCACAAAATCCATCTGAAAAGGTCAAAATTAAAATAGTGGTTAATGCAGCCTTATTATTATATTTAAATCATGATCTCTCTTCCAACATGTGCATTGGTTATTCAGTCCAAGTACTGTCTCTGTTAAGACTGGAATTGGGCAGGTTAGTTACAGATTAGGATTTGGACCGAGATTTTTTAATATTTTTGCTTCCTACCTGATCCAAAACTGCCAGTTTTTTGAGGTTAAATTTCTTTCCTTCATGTGAGTATTCTTCAGTCTGGTTGCTGAGCATTAGTGTTGATTTTTTTTTGCTGACAGATTTTAGAGGGTCTCGATTAGAAAGATTCACAATACAAAAGGCCATGTGAGTAGATAGATGTTGAACACCCTTTATTCATTCTTGACCAATTTAGTAGTTGTTTTAGCACCCAGTGAGTCTGCAGTTGATCTGTGAGCTAATTCCTTTTATCCCATATTCTTTATCATTAAAAACAATTAATGACAGATTTAAAATTACTGTTTGACTTACAATCAGTTACATGTGTGTCAAAATTTCTTCCATACTTTAACTTTTGAATCTTTTTCTAACTTAAATCCAAAGGCCTGTCGCTGAATTTTTGGCCTTATCCCCAAGGTCTAGATTCCCCAGTCTGTAACATTATCGGGTCTGTTTTTGTATCTGGAACCTTTATAAGGCTATTAATTAGTCCAATGATAGATCTAGCGAGCTTCCATTATTTAATTAGTAGAGTTCAACAATTAATGGGGGTCGTTAAAGTTATAATGGACATGCAGGGAGTTCCTAAGTTAAATTAGCATTGTACTGCTTGCTAAATGAGTAATATAAACTTTCATGCACACGGACAGCAGACAAGATCTCTTTCAGTAAGTAGCTGCAGAAGGTATTTCAAATTGTCTAGCTACAAGTCTATATCTTGAGATAACTTGTGAAATGCAAACATGATGGGTGATGGGTCCTTGGAATGTAAGAATGTAAAGAAATGAAAGAAGAAGTAGGACATTTGGCCCTCATGTCCTCTCTGTCATTTCATAAAATCATGGTTGATCTTTTACCTCAGGACGATTTCCCTGCACTAATCCCTACAAATCTGTTGAACTCTGTTGTCACTGTGACTGAGCATCCACAGCCCTCTTGGGTAGAGAATTCCAAAGATTCACTGTCCTCTGTGTCTTCCCAGTTCTGTCCTGAATGATATGCCCCTTTTGAAGAGACAGTGATGCTTAGTTCTAGACAGCCAAGCCAAAGGGAACATCAACTCTGCATCTCCTCTGTCAAACCCCGTAAGAATTTTGTATGTTTCAGTGAGATCATCTCTCTTTCCTTTTAACTTAAGAGACTATGGGTCCAGTCTGCTTAATATTCATTCATAAAACAAACCTGACTACCCAGGAATCAGTTCTGGTGACCTTTCACTGCACAATCTCTTTCAAAAGTATATCCTTCCTTTGATAGGGAGACCAGATCTGTACCTAATTTTCTAGATGCAGTTTCCCAGCTCTCTATATAATTGGACAAATGCGTCCCCATTCTTATGCTCAAATCCTTTTGAAATAAAGGCCAACATATCATTTGCCTTCCAATTTTCTTGCTGCACCATTATGTTAACTTTCAACAATTTGTAAACAAGAATGCACAGGTCCCTGTGAAGACCAAAACCTTTCAATCTCCCAGCATTTAAAAAATATTCCACCTATTTTTTTCTACCTGAAGATCACAGTATATTTATGTTAACTGTGTGTGGACAGCTTATTAGAAACTTAATATGAGGGAATTTGAATATGAGTTTTTATTTCAGATTTCCAGAGTCTGCAGCTATTTTTTGATTTTCATTAGCTGTTGGAGTCTCCTCATTTGTCTTAATTTAATTCACCCATATATACTGAGTTAAAATTATGTGAACTAAAACCACAGGAATCCAATCCATGCAACTGCATGTGGAACAGTTAAACAGGATTATCCACCTTTTGTTGAGCTGCTGCGGTGAGAATTAAACAATGGGCCATGCTGATCATTCCTAAAGTGGCGTTTAGCCACTCCCTAATAAGTCATGGGCTGACACAGACCTGCTGTTACACTGGCATGCGCTGAGTGACAGATGCTCATCACTGTCACTCTGCTCCATTGTTGACTCCATGGCAGAGCTGGGATGTGCTGGGATCCTCCAGCATGACATCGGGGAATCTGTTCCTCTAATCCCACTCCAGCCAGACCTGACGTTGGATCAGAGGATCCTTTCACATCAATGCATTTTCCCAGCCTGGAGATTAGGATATGTTGACTTTTTTATTTTGTTGTTTTTATTCATTTGTTAGGGTTTTATTGTGTTTCATTTACAATAAAAAAAATCAATGTCAAGAAAAAAACATCGTATGTCATAACGTATTATAAACTATTGGTGACCTCTTGAAGTTTTAATATCAGTCCTTGCAGCAGCCAGTATCATGCCACTTGCAACAGCTGTGTTGGTAAACTGGATTCTAGTTTAGGCTAATGGACAGATTACTATCTGTATAAACTAATGCAATTGCATGCTACACAAGCAGAAGTGTGAGCTTCAACACAAGGATAGCTTGTGAAGCACTGGGAAATGTTCCAAATATGTGCCCCTACAATTGGTTTAATGCTGGGAGTTTAGGTAGTGGTATAATTATATTGAGAATGCTGACATTTATACCATAGCTGTCTGATCAGAAGAAAATATTACTGGCACATCTGAAATAAGATCTGGGAACTAATATGTGAAGGAGCCTTGAATCTCAATTAAAATTTGGTAGGAAAACTAAAGTGAAAATTCAATTATAACTGTCAGTTCTTCACAGGTAATGTCAGTCTATAAAAGAAAATAAAGAGTGAAATTTAATTATATATATATATAAAATCATAATAAAGATCAATGACTGTGACTTTCTGATACAAAATGATTTAGCAAATGCAGGGGATATGATCAGCATGACAAATGCTCCAGTGGTGAAGGTGGTTTTTCATTTGAAGTTCAAAATGATATTTGAACTTTAAGATGACTGTTGCATCATTGCAATGTGCATGAATATTACTGTTTCCATAAATCTAAGTATGGCACTTATGCTCATTCACAGAATTACAGAAATACAGAAGGTTTACAACAGGAATAGAGGCCATTCAGCTCATTGAGTCTGTGCCAGCTCTGTGCAAGATAGTCTGATTCTCCTCGCTTCTCCTCACAGCTGTGAAACTGTTCTCCTTTTAGGTACTCATCTAGTTCCCTTTTGAATGCCATGATTAAGTCTATCTCTACTAACCTCCTTGTCAGTGCATTTCAGATCCCAACCAGTCACAGTGTAAACACATTTTTTCGCATGTCTCTTTTTCTCCTTTTGTTCATCACTTCCATTCTATGCCTCCTGGCTCTCTACCCTCACATGGGGGGCAGTACCAATGTGAACTTTGGAATCAATTTATAGGAGGAAAGACTCCCCAAATGTATAATGAATGCTTTGAATTGCTCTATGTGCTTATTCAAAGTGTTTTAAGTGTACACTATCAAGTTTCAACTCTCTAGGGTTTTAGAAATGTTGGAAATGGCCAAGAGCAAATATTTACGTTGTTTCTCTGGAGAGGGATGGAGCCGTTCTCCATTCTACTACTGTGTTTACACTAAGATGCTTGGAAAAGTCATAGACTGGATTAAGAGAATAGTGCAGAGAATCTGACACTCGACAGAAGCCCAGCATCTTTTGTGAAAGCTAGACTCTGATCTTCTTCACTCTGAAATGTAAAGCAACTTTGTCTTGCATTTTAATTTAATTTTTATCCTTTTCTGTCAGCTTTTCTGCCTCTGCCTTTCCTCTGGGATAGGTATGCAGGATCAGTGCTTATTTTCCTGGTTGCTTCTCATATATAAACCTGGGCAATGGTCATAAATGGGGCACTTAACAACAGGAAAGGGCAAGGGAGAAATAACAGGTAAGTCTGAATCTATCTGTATCACCATATAGATTTTAGAATGGATATGAGTAAAGTGACAATTCTGATTCTTTGCCTCTCTCCCCAGACCAGGAAATCTCTGGACATCTTTTTCCATCTAATATATTGTTCTCTTTCTCATGCAAATTCAGTTTGGCTTTCCTGGTCAAAACTCTGTCCGCAGAAGCTGCCTGAATGGTTGAGTATTTCCAACATCTTCCATTTTTATTTTACCTGTGGAATTTTGCTCTCATTTTCAGGTCATTATCTGAGGATCATAACACTTTGCATTTAGACCCTCAACATTATGAATAGCAGTTGGGCAGGAATTTCCTCAGAACTAGAAACTAGTTAATAGGGAGGAGATGGGAGATGGAGGGGAGGGATAGAGATTTCTAACTTGAGTGGGTTTTGGTGCAAGCAGAGTATTCAGTTTGCCAAAACTTGGTTGCACAGTTCATTGATTCAAGTGTATCAGTCTGGTCTTACACAGCCCCATTGGGAGAGGGGATTGTTTGTTAATAAACAATAATCATTCAAATTAATTGATAAGTCAACACAGTTTTAAGTTTAAAATCATGTTCGAGGGTCTTCTGGACTCTCTGAAGCTCTCAATTGAAAGCAATGCAAGATCCCAGCAGAATCATGGTGGAAATAGTTGACTGATGCAGCTAGTCCAGAATGTTGCAAGATACCCCTGTATTTTGGACACACACTTGGACATTTTGATATTAAGTTATAATATTTAAGATTAAAAGTAAGTGATGCTTATTTGGAAACTATTAGTCTTTTCTTCCCTTTTGAGAGGAAAGTGTACTCATCTGAAATGTCACATGATCACATGATCTTGCCCTGATGTCATATGTCCTGATGAAGGTCCTCGACCCGAAGCGTCGACTGTTTATTTCTCTCCATAGACGCTGCCTGACCTGCTGAGTTTCTTCAGCACTTTTTGTGTGTGTTGCATCATATAATCTTTATATGCATAAATGGCAGAAAATTCACAAGTGCTATTTAAAATAAATATAATCAGAATTGAAGGTGCTGATAAAAACTCACAGATGAACTGCAAAAGATACTCTTATCACAACTGATAGTGTAGAAATTGCAGGGGCCCTGGCAGATATACTTAAAATGTCCTTAGCCACAGGTGTGGTGCTGGAGGACTGGAGGGTAGCTCATGTTGTTCCGTTGTTTAAAAAAGGATCTAAAAGTAAACCAGGTAATCACAGGCCAGTGAACCTGACATCAGTAGTGGGTAAATTATTGAAAGGTGTTCTGAGAGATCGGATATACAAGTATTTGGACAACCAAGGGCTGATTAAGGATAGTCAGCATGGCTTTGTGCATGGTAGATCGTGTTTAGTGAATCTTGTAGAGTTTTTTGAGGAGGTTACCAAGAAAGTAGATGAAGGAAAGACTGTGAATGTCATGGTTCCGAGTACTGGCCGCGATTCGGCTCCATTGATGATGCCTTGTTGGGCAGCACATGGATTCCCTGCATGACTAATTGCATGATGACACACACCTG